>NC_138027.1:28456476-29675291 GCF_964106645.2 Podarcis pityusensis | reverse complement strand
TTGCTGGAGCTTGGGAAGCATTCATGTCACCCTTTCCCCCAGCTGTGGAGAAGATAAGAGGTTTGTTGAGAAAAAGTGTGAAGTAGGTTAGGCTATAAGAGAGAGCTGCTCACCCACAGTGATCCAGCAAGCTTCAGCACTGAATAAGGTATTAACTGGAGTAGCTGGGATGAGGATGGATATAATTCAGTGCAATGTTAATGTTTTGAGCAGGTATCTGTATATTTACATGTATGTGCACTTGAGTTAAGATGCATTTATGTACTTCTCTCCCTTGTTTTGTCTTTGTTGTTCATGTGTGAACACACTATAAGCGTTATGAATTATTTCCATTGAAGTCTGGGAGACTGCGCAGAGTAGTAAGTAACTCCTCCAGCCGAGCCACACCTCTGAGTCAGCTCTGTAAGAGCTGGCTTCCTGCATCATAGTATTTTCTCTTAAAAGGGCCACATGTCAGATATTTAACTGATAATAGAAGAGGAAGTGTTGTCATTTGATGCTGTCATTTAGGACTTTGAAATGTCCCCCCCCCCCCCGGGTCTGTGCAGGGTTAGCTCCTGTGCATTTGGGCTGCAATCTTATGCACATTGGCCCAATGGAAACTACAGAGGGAATTACTTCTGAATAGACATGCATAGGATTGCTCCGTAAACATATTTTCCCAGGGCCATTGAATGACTGATAAAGGGTCTCCAGTATTTCTTACCTTGGGTATTTGGATCCAGCATGCCTCTTTCCAAACTGATGAAAGTCGATTGCCGTACTCTATGCTTGACAGCCAACAAGGATCTTCTGTCTTTCATCTTGTAGCTTTACTGTCTCTGCCTTTTTTATTGTGCTCTGTGACAGGTTCTTAGTGATAAAAAACTAAGAACTAATAAACTGGGAGACAGGTTTGTGCTATTCCAAAAATGAACACACAAACCTACAGTTTTGTCTCTCAGCCTGTTCCAACCTTTCACACCTCACCTGCTCATATCAGCTTGCTCCAACTCTGTAGTTCCCCAGTATTGTGAACCCCTGACACTAAAATGCCACATACACACCCCTTTCTGCTAGCAGAGACCACCTTTGTCTTCCAATGTTTAAAGCAACAGGTACCTATCTGGGTGTGTTGGAAACAACCCTTGAATATGTTGCATTGAGCATAGCAACACAAAATCTTAAGAGATACAGATTCAGGTAGGTAGCCGTGTTCGTCTGATGCAGTTGAAATATATATATAAAAGAAGAAGAAAATCCAGTAGTACCTTAGAGACCAACTAAGTTTGTTCTTGGTATAAGCTTTCATGTGCATGCACACTTCTTCTGATACACTGAAACAGAAGTCACCAGACCCTTATATATCGTGGGAGGGTGGGGTGGGGTTTTTCTCAGGAGGGTAGTAGGAGATGGGTAATTGACTCAATGGGTGTGGAAAACCTGTTGACGACTGTTGTTGTTGTTTAGTCATTTAGTCGTGTCCGACTCTTCATGACCCAATGGACCAGAGCATGCCAGGCACTCCTGTCTTCCACTGCTGTTGGTCAAACTCATGCTGGTAGTTGACGACTGTTAACGACTGCAATTAGTCCTACAGGAAAAAGCAAGGGATAGCATGCAGATGTTTAGCATGTGTAATGAGACAGGAATCCAATATCTCTATTAAGACCAGGTCTCTCCATAGTTTTCAGTTTAGTGATAAGTTGTAATTCAGCAACTTCTCTTTCAAGTCTATTTCTGAAATTCTTTTGTAGTAAGACAGCTGCTTTGAGGTCCTGTATTGAATGTCTTGGGAGACTGAAGTGTTCTCCTACTGGCTTCTCTGTCTTATGATTCCTGATGTCAGATTTATGTCCTTTTATCCTTTGGTGTAGGGTTTGGCCTGTTTGTCCAATATAGAGTGTTGAAGGGCACTGCTGGCATCATCAATGCTGGCCTTTCTCCTTCAGCTGTCCATATATTTGGCTTTCATGTGAAGGGACTTTATGTGTGTACAGCAGTTCATGTGTGGAGCCCCTTCACACACTGGCCAAATGTTGTGTGTGGCAGTTTGGCAGCTGTGCTTCTTGGCAAGGGAAAGGATTAACCTTCTCAGTCCCACAACTCTCCATATTTTTTTAATTTTTTAATTTTTTATTTTTTGCCCAAGGGTAGGATTACGTCTAAGGCCTACAGAGTGCAAGAACTATGCATGTGCCTCTTTTCTGCATGGTAACTTCTTGCTTGTTATGTATTGTAGCTACAGCCAGAAAGAGTTCTGATTACTGAGGGGCAGGAGCACCCTGAATCACCAGAATCTATTGCTGAACCACAAAAGAGAAAACCCCAAATTCTTGAAGTGGTATTGTCCATGGATGAGACACAAGAACCTATCATGGAGGAAGCACCAAAACCTATCGTAGAGGAAGCACCTGAGCCTATCGCGGAGATAGCAGCAGAATCTGACATGAGCAAGGCACCAGAAATTGCCACGGAGGAGACACCAGAACCAACTCGCCCAGCATTTCATCCTGTTTCCTCTTTGGAAGGTCTTGGCTCTATACTCACTCAGCAACATAAGAGAGGAATTGTGTTTCCACATGGTTTGGTCAGATCGGCAGAAGGCATCGTGATCTCTGAAGAATTGGCGCCCCAACAAGTACCGTCTCAGGAAATGGTGCCTCAACAAGTGGAACCTCCAATAATAGAAGAGCAGCCTCCCCCAACATTTGTTCCTTCTGTGGACTTCTCCGAGGAGATGCCTGTTGTGTATCAAGATCCCTTTGAAGTTTCACTTAGGTACATGGAGAAGCATAATATTCTGCAGATATTTCAGGTGAACCACTCCCTTTTTGCCTTTTCTGTCAAAGCTGCCTTCACTTAGGCAAAAGCGTGCACAGTGGCTGTTCTGAACCAACCCAGCCAGTGCCTTTATACACAGTGGTTTGAGGGAATCTCTTAGCATTTGGGGGACATTACTAGCCCTGGGACGCGGGTGGCACTGTGGGTTAAACCACAGAGCCTAGGACTTGCCAATCAGAAGGTTGGCGGTTCGAATCCCTGTGACGGGGTGAGCTCCTGTTGTTCGGTCCCTGCTCCTGCCAACCTAGCAGTTCAAAAGCACATCAAAGTGCAAGTAGATAAATAGGTACCGCTCCGGTGGGAAGGTAAACAGTGTTTCTGTGCGCTGCTCTGGTTCGCCAGAAGCGGCTTAGTCATGCTGGCCACATGACCCGGAAGCTATACACCGGCTCCCTTGGCCAATAAAGCCAGATGAATGCCCCAACCCCAGAGTCGGCCACGACTGGACCTAATGGTCAGGGGTCTCTTTACCTTTACCTTACTAGCCCATATCCTCTTTTGAGAGTACTCTGCATTATATTCCATTCCAGCCACAAGAATGATTGTGGAAGGCTTTTGTCCCATAGATGCCTAACTGGGCTTTCTCAAGAGATTACAAGCTTCACATAGTGTCCCCTTCACATAGTGTCCCTCTCAAGATCTCTGAGATCTATTCCTTGTCTTTAGGACATCTGAGATCTAGTCTCTGCCTTTAGGAATACAGTGATGGAGCATCTAGCTCAATGTTTCCCAAACTTGGGTATCCAGCTGTTTTTGGACTACAACTCCCGCCATCCCTACCTAGCAAGACCAGTGGTCAGGGATGATGGGAACTGTAGTCTGAAAGCAGCTGGACACCAGTGTTTGGGAAACACAGATCTAGCCCTTCAGCTGTTGTTGGACTCCAGCCACGATCATCTCCAGCCAGCATGGCTAATGGTCAGGGATGATGGGAGTAGTAGCCCAGCAACCTCTTGGCTGTTCTTGACCTCGCCATTTGTGGTTTCCTTCCAGTGGGACCTGGAATATTGCTGGTGTTGCATTCCTAGTTGCTGTATCACGTTCTGCTGCAGGGGTGGGGAAACTATGGCCCTCAGGATGTTGCTTGGTTACAGCTCCCATCATCCTGGACCATTGGCCATGCTAGCCAGGGCTGATGGGACTTGGAGATGAGCATCATCTGGAGGGCCATGTGTTCTCAGCCTGCTGTACTGCATCACACACACACACACACACACACAGAGTGAATCTTACAAATCGGTCCCTGTGAATTCATATAGGAAGATACTTTTAAAATTTATAGGAATGGAACACATTCCAGTGGTGAGACAGGGGGTTGCTGCCGCTCAGAAAAGAATAGAAAGTCTACCTTGTTGCATGAGTGCACATTTTCCCCTATACTTCTCTGTACAGGGGCATCTCTCTCTCTCTCTCTCTCTCTCTCTCTCTCTCTCTCCCTCTCCCTCTCCCTCTCCCTTTTCCTTCCTATTTTGGTGGTTTAGTAGTCCTAGTGCTGTTGCTTTTAAATGCAGTTGTGGTTGTTGTTTTTTAATTTAAAAAGAAAAGAAAAATGAAGAGATTGACCTAGAAACCATTCTGTACATCAGTGCAAAACAGTATGCCAAGTACAATAACTGGATTAGTTGCATCACAAAGAAATACAACAGTATCAATTGTACAAAATCTAATTCAACGTTTCTTTATTTTTAAATTCTTGGTTGACTTTCCTGAGAGCAACCCAAAGGTAACATACAATGATACAAGGCATAGAAGACCCACATTACAACATACAATAATACAAATGATAAAACACAGAGAAAAATAATCCAAACAGCAAAAAAAAAAAGCCCCAAACACAACTATGCCAGGCATTGCAATAATCCTAGATGGCAGCAAACCAAAACCTAAACAAGCCTTTTCAGAATAAAATGCCTGAAGTGTTGGCCTGCAGTGAAAAGAACCAAATGGAAAAAGAGGAGTAATGCAAGTTAAAGATGCTCTGTTCTCAAAAGCAAAGCATGCACATTTGTGAAAACTGAAATATATTTTTGAAATGTAGTTGTTCTCAGCATAGTTTTCTTTGAAGAAATTCATATTCCTGTTCTTCAACTTTCCCTTTCAAAACAAAACAGCATTATCAATTTTTAATGTCATCAAATGGTTTAGAAAATCCAACTACCATATTTCGTAAGTTGGTAATTTATTGTCCAAAACATTGTCCATAACCCCCTTTTTAAAACGCTATCCTTGAAAATAAATTTTAAATACAAAAAATAAAAATGAGAAAGATGCCCAGTTGCACTTCAGCTGTGGTATCTGCACCATTGGACACAAATCAGTCAAAAGTGTCCATCATTACGCCTGCCAAGAATGGCATCTCTCCACCCATTTCTGTTGCATATGGGCTCCTTGATGAATCATTTTGAAAGGCTCAGAGTTTGCATACACCAGAATTATTTTTGCTTATGGGCCTGTGATCTTGGTTAGTTCACTTAGTATAAATCCAAGTTCAGACATAACAGGGGACTCTGGTTTAATATAAGCCACCAATGAAGCGCCAACAGAGGAGGAATGTGCGAGCCTGGCACTTTGGAAAATAGTGACAAGAGCAGGGAAAGGAAAGGAGGAAGAAACCACAGGACAGTGCCATTAATAATCACTGAACTGGTCTAGGGCATATTTTCCCAGATTCATAAACCATGTCAGAAAAGATGATCCAAACCAGCTCAGTGACTGTGTACTGTATCCAGATAGGCTCTACTTGGAGTAGACCCACTGGAATGAAGGCACTTAAGTTAGTCATGCCCATTAATTTCAGCAGGTCTACTATGAGTATGACTGATATTGGATACAACCCATAGCACTGGGTTTGGGGTTTTTGGCCCTTGTGACTTTGGGTTATTGTTTTTATGCTGTTTCTATGATGGTTATATCTGGTCTGTTTGATTGATGGTTGTTTTTCTAAAGTTGTAAGTCACTCTGGGGACCCTTGGAGTTGAACACGCAGGATAAAAATAACTTAATAGATAATTACAGGCAGTTAGTTATATATTAATATATTTCAACTTCCAAGTGCAATGTGCTTACCATTATTGCTTGATATATTGCTTTTTAAAATATTCATCTACCTAAACAATTGTGCAATTGAGGAAAGCAGTTGAAATTTGAAATAATCTGCAATGAATCGTGTAGATTTCTAAATACTGTGTTATTTTATCTATCTATCTATCTAAATAAATAAATTGCTCAATAAACAAATCCTATATTGGGCCTGTAATAGATGCACTTTGTAACTTGCAACTTGCAGTTTTCATAGAATCATAGAATTGTAGAGTTAGAAGGGACCTCCAGGGTCATCGAGTCCAACCCCCTGTAATGCAAGAATCTCAGCTAAAGCATCCATGACAGATGGCCATCCAACCTTTGCTTAAAAACCTCCATTGCAGGAATATCTACCATCTCCCAAGGGAGTCTGTTTCACTGCCAAACAGCTCTTACTGTCAGAAAGTTTTTCTGATGTTTAGTTGGAATCTCTTTTCTTACAACTTGAATCCATTGGTTCAACTCCTACCCTCTGGAGCAGGAGAAAACAAGTTTACTCCATCTTCCATGTGGCAGCCCTTTAGATAGTTGAAGATGCCTATTATATTTCCTCTCAGTCTCCTCTTTACCAGAAGAGGAGCCCAGAACTGTGGCGCCCGGAACTCAACACTGTACTCCAGGTGTAGTCTGACCAAGGCAGAATAGAGTGGGACTATTAGTTCCCTTGATTTGGGCACGATAGGTCTGTTGATACAGGCTAGAATAGTATTAGCTTTTTTATTTTATTTTTTTGCTGCTGCATCATACTGCTGACTCATGTTAAGCTTGTGGTCCACTAAGACCCCTAGATCTTTTTTTACATGTACTACTGGCAAGCCATGTGTTCCCCATCTTATATTGGTGCAGCTGGTTGTTCTTGCCTAAGTGCAGAATCTTGCATTTGTCCCAACTGAGTTTCATTTTGTTGGTTTGAGCTTAGTTCTCCAATCTGTTAATGTGGGAGTGTGTGAACATTTCAGGTTATCAAGCATATGTGTTAGAGCACCTGGGATTTTGCTGTACAGTAGACATTTTTCAGGAAAGATGAAATGACACATCATGTCTGTATTTGTAAATAATACATATTATGTATATCCCATACCTTTCCCATCCTGAAAAGAAGACAAGCCATTCTTGCCTCTGGCAATATAATTTTGTATCTTTTCATTGTTTGCCTTCAGGAAAGGAGTATAATGACTTCTGTCTTTCTCACTCAGGAGATCACTGAAAATCTGGTGTATGAGAAGCCTGAGAGGCCATTAGAATTCATGTTGAGACAGGTATGTCGTCCCTGCAAGGCACACACTGCTTGACTGTTATGCTTCTCTGAAGAAGCAGAAAAGGGGCATTGGAGCTGAGAAATATATTTTTCTTGCTTGAGGCGGGGAAAAGAGAGCGGGCAGTTACAGAAAACGAGAGCCATAACACCCTAGTGCTTATAAGTACAAAATTGTGTTCTGGAAGGAAAAGGCACTGGGGGGTGGAAGATGCTATAGAAGACCTACCAGATGCTCCTCAGTTTAAAGAAGAGATGACTTCCTCTTTTGGGAAGATGGGCAGCTCAGTAGCAGAGCATCTACTTTGCATGCAGATGGTCACGGGTTCAATCCCCAGCATCTCCTGGTAGGGCTGGGAGAAATTCCTGCCTCAGTCCCTGCAGAGCTGCCACCATTCAGTGTAGACAACACAAAGGTGATCCTGCAAGCTTGGTGAAACTTCCACGGAAGATGGCAGTATCTAAATATACTATGCAGAACCACCTCCGCCACCAGCTCCCCTCGTGTTGTGCTTAGGTTTGGAGAGGTGAATCTTGTCTGGACTGCGACAGAGAGAAAGAGCGAGTTAAATTTCCCAGAGATTTAAATGGCCAAGGCTCCCCCCAGCAGTTATTATGCACATAACAAACATGGGCATTTGTTTTCATTCACATCTGGTTTGGCCGTCAGTTGAGGATTGGGGTTAAAGATGTATATTTTTAATGAAAAAATCATTAGCATGCAGCAAATAGCTAATACACTGACTGATGCTCTCTGGATTCGTTTTTGGTTTTCGCTGCTTCCTTAGGTTCAGAATATGATAAGGAAGCAGGCGTCTGAGAGACATAAAGAAGACAACAAGCCGGTGTAAAAGATGAAGACCCGAAAGCTCAATGAGCTGCTCTTGGATGCTGCCCTAGGTGGAACAAGTTCCAGTGCTGCCCTCCCACATGTTCTGTCTATGCAAATTCTATAGATTTGAATGCTGTCGGTGGTAGCTGATTTCTTCCAGTGTGGGTGCTGTGCTGGGTGATCTAGGACGATAGGAAGTACATAGTTGCACCGGAGCGCAGAATGTCACATGCCTTTTAGGAAGCCACCAAGGTACTCGCCATCCAGTACTAAGGCAGTAATCCTAAAACATACTGACTGTCATAGTAAGAGCTGATCTACATATCCTGCAGAATCAGATCATGCTGTCTTTGCTGGATTGGCCCATCTCAGATTGCAAGGGGGGGTACATTTTGAATGTGTTCCCATGGGGGGAGGAAACCCTTTATGCATATAGAAAGCTAAGATTTGAGGAAGAATTCCGCTTTGGTAGTCTTTGCCCTGTGAGACCAATTCCATATGTACAAATACAATTATTCCCCACCGTACAGGAGCTTTCAGGTACACGATTCATCACTTGCAGACCAAAGTAGGGGGGGAAATTGTATCACGTGATGCAGCTGCATGTGTAAATCAACTGGAATATTTGTGAGTAAATAGCCTCAGGGTCCGTATGCAAGTCTCCCAACAGTTAAGCAACGTGGTTCCCTCACATTTAACTTAGCTAGATAAAAGTAATTAATTTTGTGGGGGCACTATCTAGTAATAATGGTGATGAGACTACACGTAACTGAACTGTGAATTGTGATAACTTGGGTGAAGCATTAATAATTTTAAACTAGGCTTAACTAAATATGAATTAATGTCTAGGTGTTAGAACATATCTAGAATTCTGCTTGTTAGAAAAAAAAAATATTTTCAACTTCTGGTCGTATGGTGCTCTAAATGAGAGCCCATTTATCTAATTCAATTTAATGCTGGTGCACCTCCCCCCCCCCCCCCAATTACCTTGGGCACCTATGCGACTAACCAAGCTTACAATGCTTTTTCTGATGTCAGTTGTTGAAAAAAACTGAATTTAAAACTGATGGATGCTTGCAGTTGCCTAATTTGTAATATGTCCCCCATTCTGGAGATTAAAGAGAGGGCAGTGTCTGTTGATTCTTTGCAGTAATTGGACTCAGAATTGGTGGTGTGTTGCTATAGTAGCCAAGATACCTGTTTTCCTGAAGTGGTCTCTTATGAATTACATAATTCTCTCTCAGTTCTGTAATTAGGAAGAGTCTATTGCCCTCCAACCATTGTTGGCCTCCATCTCCCATCAGCCCCAGCCAGCATGATCAAGGATGGATGGGAGCTGCATCTGAATGGCCACAGGATCCCCACTTCTGCCTAGCTTAATGTTTGCATATTCTGAATCCATAGGAATTCAAGTTAAATCCAAGGTACTCCATTTCCTGCTTCTGCTGATGGGATTCATGCTTCAGAGAGACCTGTTTATTTATTTGCTGATGGGGGGAAAAGATTATTTCCCTATGTTCTCACAATGTACAGGAACCAAACAACATATTCAGATTTATTTGTTGTTAGCTTTTAGGTCAAGAATTGATGGGTTGGTCTTTGGTAAAAAAAATAAAGATTTCTAAGCAATTTTCATCTATGTGCAACTACTGATCATGTGCAAGGCAAAGGCTCTGATTCCATTTAATAAATTAATTTTGCTAAGTTACCTTCTGTGTTTTATGCATTCGGTTCAATGTCCAATGCTTGTAAGATTCCCAGGTCCAAATCTTGAAGGCTCTTTTAGACCTACCAGGTTGCAACCCACAGAACATCCATTTACCTTTTTAATCCCCCAGTGCAGTGGGAGACAAGGCTGCTATGGCTTCTTCTAGCCACTGTAACCATGGTCCTACTGTCTGTCCCTGCCTGTGCATGGCACCCCCGGATTCCTGTTTATTATGACAAGTGTGTCTGGGAGAAAGTCAGGTGTGGGCAGCCACTATATATTGTCTCCTGATGGATTGGAAGCTACCCAAGGTCCCATATGTGTTTCCTGGATTGCATCCTGGCAACCAAAGTAGTTCCAGGAGAGCCAGTGTGGTGTAGTGGTTAAGAGCAGTAGTCTCGTAATCTGGGGAACCGGGTTCGCGTCTCCGCTCCTCCACATGCAGCTGCTGGGTGACCTTGGGCTAGTCACATTTCTCTGAAGTCTCTCAGCCCCACTCACCTCACAGAGTGTTTGTTGTGGGGGAGGAAGGGGAAGGAGGATGTTAGCCGCTTTGAGACTCCTTAAAGGGAGTGAAAGGCGGGATATCAAATCCAAACTCTTCTTCTTCTTCTTCTTCTTCTTCTTCTTCTTCTTCTTCTTCTTCTTCTTTCTCCAGGACCTTAAGACAATATACAGCATGGTTGTATCAATGGGCAGAGCTCAAACACTCACTGCCCTTCACCCCCAGGACAGAGGGATGCAGTAAATGTCCTGCTTGCTGCAACAGACAGCAGAATAACATGGCAAATGGACCATTTAAGTACTATTTTCATTATAATTACATTAATATCCTGCCTTTCCTCCGAGGAGCTCAAGGTGGGTTCTCCCCTCTCCCCATTTTTTTCTTACAAGAATCCAAGGTAGATTAGGCTGGGAGGCAGTGACTGTCCCAAGATCAGACAAATAGCTTCATGGCTGAGTGAGGAGGCACTGCTCCTGCCTGCTATCTCACTCATCAAAAGTCATTGAAGTTGCAGGCAGAATTTCTTGTGTAATGACCAGACAATGGTTAGCATCACTGCAAACACTAATAGCAACCTCATTTTCCCAAGAATTAAGTTTGCTTAAGCAGCCAAAATGGCACCACCTGTGTCCAAGAACGAGGTAACACCAGACTTGAGGAGCCCTGAGATTTGCAAAGTTTCAAAAAATAAAATAAAATAAAACATTGGAGGTTAACCCCAGCCCTCCCCAAAAAAAGAAGCACAGCTCAACGAGGACTAAGCATGCTTAGTCACAACAGAATGCTGACTGACTTGGGAAGGAATAGGAATGGAGGGTGGTAAAGAAAGCAATGGAATGAGATAGCTGGGATCCTGAACGGGTTGTAGATCCCGTGCATATTTAACACTTAAGAAACAAAGGTGTAATGTTAGCATTTTTATTTGTGACCACTAGGTAGCAGCAAGAGGTTGCAGAGTCCTCTTACTAATTGGTAGTGTGGCTATAAGGTACATAAACTAATGTGGCAGTTAACAAGGTCACACATTTTGAAAAGCTGGCATGCCATAGGGAAACACCTTCCTGGAAATGTAGTTGCTTCCTTTCAGTCTAAAATACAGGCGTCCTCCAAGGCTTAGGAACCGTACAGCTGCAAAAACATAGTGTTGATGTCCCCGCTTTAAAAAAAAAATAAAAAATTATTAGGTTTTTCATTTTATACTTTGTCACATGTCAATGTAATCGAAACATCACTTACATCTTTGCTCATCCGGAGCCTCGACTTCCCCCCTCCCACTCCCTGGCTTTCTCAGGTATACACTTTTGTCTTTGCATTCCTATCTCACCCGATTTACTTTCTTTTTATCCTTAAAGAAATTTACTTCCATGTTTGTAAACCAGTTCCACATATCAACATTGCAAAATATTTTAAGTAAAACCTGCAAATCCTCAAATTCAAGGAACTGGATTTCATAGTAGCATTTTCTCGTCTTTTTGGTGGGGCAGAGAGTTCCTGTCAGTTTCAACAGCTTTGAATTGCCATTTCTCCTCTTGCCATCCTTCTGAGTCTGAAGAAGCTCTAGGCACCAGCAGAAGGAATCCCAAACTATTATAAAGTTACTTATTCAAGGTATAGATATTATACACACCAGTGTTATTTTTCTAGGAAACACCATGAACACCTCCCTTATTCTCTTAGAATGGCAATGGCAGCTGCCTGAGAGGTGTTGGAACTGAGTTCAGGTGAGTTCTGACTGAAAGAAAAGCCCTGTACATAAGATAGATTTATAATTACAGTACAGTGGTACCTCGGGTTACATACGCTTCAGGTTACAGACTCCACTAACCCAGAAATAGTACCTCGGGTTAAGAACTTTGCTTCAGGATGAGAACCGAAATTGTGCTCCTGCGGCAGTGGTACCTCAGGTTAAGAACAGTTTCAGGTTAAGAACGGACCTCCAGAATGAATTAAGTACTTAACCCGAGGTACCACTGTATAGATCAGGAGTCATGCAACATGGTGCCCTCTAGATGTTGTTGGACTACAACTCCCATCAGCCACAGCCAATGGTAAGGAAAAGATGGGGGCTGTGTATTTATAATAATCCATGAAGGTTTTTTAGTTTGATGCCTAGTTGTGTCTATCCACTTGTGAAATGGGACTTGACCTTCCTGCCCTGCCCTCTGAACTCTCATCTACCAAATCTGTTAGAGAGGTTTGGGGAATAACATTGGATATCACCCCTTGTTTTTATATGTGGTTTGGTGCAGGTATGTTTAAGACATTTATAATTAAAAAGGGAACCAGCACTTGAAATTTAGCTCCAAAACACTCTGGCAATATACAGAGCTCATTCATATAGAACTCATGTTACATGATACCCCGCTGCCAATGTCCACTTCAGGTAATCATCACTGAATGTCCCTGGGTCCATAGGTTCCATATTCCACCCCTCTGGACAAGTACAAAAATAGGGGTGGGATTTATAATCACTGACTGGTGTGCTTGGCCAGTTCTCACCATTTATGAAAATCACCTGATCAGCTTCGATTTTTAAAATTGTCTTGAGGTGTGTGCCCAATGTGAAGTCATCACAAAACACTCTATTTTAGTTAGCTTTAGTTAATTTTAACAGGATCATGCCCAGCTTTTTGGGGGGCGGGGGAGTTGCCAGTATGTTGTCCTTGAAAGTTTATTTTTTAAATATTTTGTATATATTATTTGCCACATGAAGAATGCAAAAAGTCAAGGTGAAACAAACTGCAAATCACATGCAGGTTTTGCTTTGAAGTAAACTGGATAGGATTGACTTCTGAGTAAACATGAATTGGATCGGGTTCAAAGTAATTTCTTCTTCTTCTTCTTCTTCTTCTTCTTCTTCTTCTTCTTCTTCTTCTTCTTCTTCTCTCTCTCTCTCTCTCTCTCTCTCCTTTCTTTCCCCTCCCTCCCTTCTCTTTGCTTCCCTTCCCAGCTTACTCAGAAGCCATCCTGCTGCAGTGTTCCCTTGGGTTTACTCCTAAGTAGATATGTCATAGCTCCCCTAATCATCTGCCTCTCTAAATATGTTTTTAATAGCCCCACTCCAGCTAACCAAGCTGCAATCCATAACACCAGTTACTTAGGAGTAAGTCCCACTGAATGCAGTAGGGACTTACTTATGAGCAAGAATAAGAATAACTGCCTTGCAAGACAAGCCTTAAAGCAAATTGCCTTTTGTACATTGTATGGTTTGAAACTGAAGTCTGATACTTCAGCCCGATAATTTTGTACCTTTCCATATTCCCACCTTTTCTGATTCCGGACCTGGCCTACACACACACACACGTAAAAACTAGGGCATGCAAGTTTGGGTTTATGATTTCTTCTTGATCATCAAAATGGGTGGTGCTGTAGTTAAGACTGCTTGACTGGGCCTTAGGAGAACAGGGTTCAAATCCCAACTCAGTCATACAACTCACACCTCTGGGTGTGTCTTACCATGCCCACTGACACCAATGTTCATGCAAGGCTGTCATGCTTTGCCTATTGACTCCTATATTCCTCTGGGTGTGTCGTGTCGTGTCCCTTGGCTCCTATGCCATATTTAGGGGATTCCAATTTCTCTCACAGATCTACAATTCCCAGAGTGGTTTAACAATCAATCTCCCTTGCCAGGGAACTTTGGGAATTGTAGCTCTGAGATGAATAAGGACCTCTTAAACACTCTCAGCACTCTTAACAAACAATAGTTCCCAGGATTCTTTGAGGCAAAACAAAAGCTGCCTAAAATAGCGTGATATCTTGCCCTGGTATCTACTGATGAAGGCAGATAATAAACACCACCACCATCATCATCAATATTAAAGCCTACTCCTTGTCCTCTTGAGCTTTGCCAGCTTCCGTGTAGGAGAGCTCCATGCTACTTACATATCCTTCTGTGCTCTGTGGCATCCTGGTCCAGCTTTGGCATGGCTAGGTCTTGGCAAGACTGATCATGGCCATTTTAAAGAAGCAGGTATCATAACAGCCACCTGGCCTGGAAATACGTGGGTCCCAGTGGTCCTCCACAGCCAGATAGCCATCTGCTTGCTACACTTTAGGCAAAAGTTTCTGAACTGCCTTCGAGGATAGCCCCATGTACAGCAGACAAGAGTAGTCAAGTTGTGCTGCACCATAGGATCAGCCAATGCGGATAACATGTGCCTATGGCCACCAGTCTTAATCTGGCCAACCAGGAGGATGCCCAGATCCAGGAGCACTCCCAAGCCACAAATGCCACAATAATGCCACAATAAATCCTTAAGATGGCACATGATTCTTCATTCCTTTTCTTAACAGTCTTCTGTACAATTTCTCTTGAGAGAAGGCTGTTATTTGGCAGGGTCCACTTCTAGCTAGCACCAGTAAAACATGGTCCTCCAGCCGCAGCTGCTTAAAATGCGTCGGCGTATTATGCAGGCATTGAAAAAAAATGATTAATTATAATGACTATCATTTCAAAGTCACTGAAAATGGGCGATGCTATCTTCTGTTTCTCCTATTGTAGGAATACCAACTAGCAACCCATCCTTAGTTGTCTCTCAGACTGAGAAAAGCAATGCAGGGGAAGAACGCTGCCAAGTTCACTCACCCGTTGTGGGGAAGTGTAGTATTCAAATTGACTGCAGGATAAATTTCTAGTCTCCTCTGTTGCTTTTCTCCTTTTCTCTTACCCTCATCTACCTTACTATCTTCTGCCTCATCTGTGCCACATCTTCCACACAACCAGTCAAATCTGTTTTGTGCTTGACCTATGCCCTGCATCACATCATGTATTATCTGTATCATTATCATGGTCTCTATCGGTAGGTTTAGCTAGATAAATGGAAACGTGAAACAAGGGTAGAAGAGTGTGCTGATCTGTTTGCTGTTCAGGGGATCCTGAAAGGTAAGATTCCTACTGTGGTTTAACTCATGTCAAGTTCTTCTGTAACCAACCTGCCAATCACTCTGGATGGTATTGCTTGAAGCTGAAGTTCCACACATAGTTCTTTTAGATGCAAATTGTGTATGTTACTCAGATAGCCATGTGAGTGGGCTGGGCAGGCATAGATCTACATGTCTGGCAATCAATCACCTTTGTGGATGGATACATTACTTTTTGACACTCATTGAAAGTTATTTTTGAGAGTATCGTGACTAAGTTGGCACAGCACACCAGCATCAAACATGCTGTGCTCAGATCACTGGTTCATAGGGCGAGGCCTGCCCCATGAAACCAATGTGCTGCGCATGCCAGAAAAACCACTTTCTCCCTCTCTGCTTGTGCCTAATTGTCTGTAATCCTAAAACCCTTTCAAATCCACTGTCATTCATAGTAAGAGGTGATCTACACATACAGCAGAATGAAATCATGCTGTCTTTTTTGGATTAGCCCAGTTCAGAGTACAAGCAGAGGCAAACATGTTGAAAGCTTTCCCCAAGAAAAACAAGCCCTCCCCTCCCTGTACATAGATTGGATTGCCCCATTCCAGCTTGCATAATTGTCTGCCTCCTTTTCTGTGCTTTCATAGCACCTGACAGAAAGGGGGACGGGGAGAAATGCAACCTATGAGGTTGGAGTCAACTGACTGACAGTCAAAAGCCCTTGTCAAGATGAAGGGCCTTTTACCACACCTTTCATTCATCTCCATAAAACAGGACTGTTGTCTCTGATGTAGGCTGTTTGCCTCCAAAGGCATCAAAACTGGGGAGTGTGCTCTTTCTGGCTCCCCAGAGGCACACATACAGTTGCACACATGAAGGCCCATCTCTGCAGATGTTTACACTATAGAGAGGGCCAGCATCTTGGACGGATTTAAAAGATGAATAGACAAAGCATTTGATTCGATGACTTCAGTGGCCCTGAAGGTCCTTGCTTATAGGGCCTGAAACTTATGGATGTCTACTGTTTTCCTAGTTTACTGCAGAGACAGGTTTAGGGCAGTGCAACTGGTTCCCCGCACTGGGTGCCAAGCTGAAATTTGAAAGACCAGAGTCTGTTTACCATATGAGTGTGAAGATTACTTTAAAAAAGGAAATTGACTCAGAATTCACCCAACCAAATTATGGACAAATTTTCTAAAGGGGCTTCATTCCTCACTTCTACCTTTGTGCTCAGGCAGTGAGTTGGTGCACAGAATGCTTCAGCAGGTCCACAGCCTAATCCTCACACAGTATGAGGGGGGGGAGAGTGCCATGACTAAGTTCGTGCAGCACGCAAACCTCAGGTGTGTTCTGCTCAAGTCATTGGCTCATAGGGCGAGGCCTGCCCCATGAAACCAATGAGCCCTGGGCAAAATATGTCACTCTCTTTCTCTCCGTATGTCTAACTGCTTGACTTGTGTGCTTTCATAGCACCTGACAGAAAAGAACAGGCGTGGAAAAGGGAAGGGAGGGAATCCAGAAATAGACCTGTGAGGGACATACTAGCCAAGCTTGAGAAATTGCCTCCAGGCATGATTAGTGCTATGATTATCTAAAGCTAAGTTTTGAGGTTGGGCAGCATCAAGAGCCACCACCAGCTCTATGAATAAAACGGTCAGCTTTCACAGCCAGTTTTAGAAATCTCTGACAAGCCTTTCACAATCTCTATCAGGTTAGGAGGAGCACAGGGACATAGGAACTGCTTCATATGTCCAAGTGAGGCCATGGGCCCATCTAATTTAGTATTGCCAACAACACTGACTACCTCTCCAAGGTTTCAGGCAAGGGCCTCTTCTCACCCTGCCTAGAGATGCCAGGAGCTGCAGCTTAGCACAGGGAACCTGTACTTTTATGGTCCTCATAAGGTCTTGTGATGCCAACATGGTCCTCCTATTTGGGTGTTTGTCCTTTTGTAAAACAATATTTTCCTTTAGAACTGGGCGTGCAGAGCTGAAGTCACCCTCTACTCTCTGGGTAGCTTCATTTTGCTGCCATCCGTTTCCTTATTGCAGGGAATAATTGTACATCTGTTCATATTGTTGCATGCACACACATCATTCTCAGAGCACTGAGAGACCCCTGGGATTCCAGCGCATCCCCTGGGTCTGGTTTCCTTGGAATGAAGGTCAATAAAGACTGTGGTGTCGTAAATATATGAACTATTCGAAAAGCAATTGTAATGAACAGATTACACTAGTAGGACTGCAAGAAGTTCTGTAAGGAGGACTATTTGAAATATTACAAAAAAGACTATGAAGAGAACTATTAGCGATAATGAAGAGTAATAGAGAAATCAAGAAATGCAGAATAAGTGATAAAGAACAAAAAATCAGCAGAGGTGGTTGATGGAAGTCTAAAATATTGCATTGTATAAGATAAGAAGTTATGTTAAATGATTGTTGGAAATGATATGTAAAAAAATCAATAAAATGTATATATATATATATATATATATATATATATATATAAAGACTGTGGTGTCTTTAGGATATATGGTTTTATTTACACATATATACAACCTGAGAGTAGGGTGGAAGGGCTCACAGCATGAATACTGCAGCAGACCTGTCTCAGAGATGGAAAGAAAATACAGTTCCTACCAAGGAAGAATGGCAGATAAAACTGATGGACTACACTGAAATGGCAAAACTGACCGGAAGAATTAGGAACCAGGAAGAATCAAATTTTAATAAGGAATGGAGAACGTGTATAACGTATCTGGAAAATTATTGTAAACAATTAAAATCATTAGTAAGATTGATATGATACTTGTAGTTAAAAGTTGAATTATGGATTATTTTAAAGATTTGACAAAATTGGAGTAATAGAGGAGATACAGGAGAAAAATGTTGGCATAAGGATCCACTAAAGGTGAGGAGGGGAGTCAAAGGTGATTTATTGATTATATTTTAATTGGTTTCAGCACAGAGCAAGGCAAACCTCTGTGTCTCAAGCTTTCAGCACCAGCCAAAACTCTCTCTCTCTCTCTCTCTCTCTCTCTCTCTCTCTCTCTCTCTCTCTCACACACACACACACACACACACACACACAGTCCCTCCTGGCATATTGTTCTCCATTCTAGGATGAGGTGGCATCCAGCCAGGTGAGATGGGGGAAGTCCTACCCATTTGTCTCTATGGCAACCTCTTTGGACATGTAAATGGCAGCACTTAAGTGGGCAGCTAAGGCCATTATCTTACAAAGAAATGATCCAGCAGGTTCAGCAGGTTTCCTCTTACAGATTCTAACCTCACAGTTACAAGGTCACAGGTTTGGAAGGAAGCCATGGCTGTCACCCAGGCTGGCCCCCCTATAATGCAGGTGCAGTGTGCACAGACCTGTTGGAGATACATCTAGCCACTTTAGTGCTTTGAGACTGTTCATACAACTTCTTCTCCTGGGATATCATCTACTGTACTCACCTTATTCCAACTATTTGATAGTAGCTCCTTGCAGGAATCATGGCTAAAACCTACATACAAGTAGGTACAATGGGGACGAGCACACAAAGCTCCTCCCTGTTTCCAACCCATGCTGGATCAGGGTCAGAAATCGCGCATGGATCCTCCAGGAATAGGAGTCAACTGACCATCACCCTCTACGAATTTGGGAGTGATGAGTATGAAGCTCAGTGCACTCTTCCTGCTCACATGTAGATTTTTATGAACAAGACTATTCTATTTTTAATATTGTATCGTATTTTTAAAAACAGCAGCCCAGAGAACCTATGTCAGCCATCCATATATATATATATGGATATAAATATATGGACACCTTTGCAACCTGGAATAATTTTATACCTAGATGAAGAAGTGAAATCTATCACAATATCTATTGGCAATAAAACTCTAGATATGGAAGAAGGGTAATGTAATGTAACCTGAGATGATATGTTGCACTGAAGCTTTTCCTTGATAGCCACTTTGTGACTTTCATTTTCTGCTGCTGAACTAGATTTACCTGTAGGGAAGAGATAACATATATGTCACCCAGGATACTTTTCAGTTTATCTTTTTACCGGCAGCATCATACCCTGCATTGCTTGGGAATTATAAGAAACAAAAAATCAGCGCAGTTACGAAAGGTTCGGTTCACCATTCAAAATGGCATCCAATTATACCCAAACATAAGTGGTAACCTTGTGCTTGATATTAGGAGCCATCATGCAAGAATTTGGTTATGAAAGCTGAAGAAGTGTTCAAGTGCATTGCTCACAAACATTTCAAAATGCAAAGCAGAATATATTTTATTTTTATTGTTTGATAATTGTTCTGTATTGTTATTTTGTTTGCTGAATGAATGTATAACAAAATCTGAAGTAGGCTGGAGTCAACTGACAGTTAACAGCCTTCATCAAGATCAAGGGTCTTTTACCACACTTTTTATTCATCTCCATAAAACAGGACATTTGTCTCTGGTGGAGGGAGGTCACATATTACATAAAGGTAAAGGGACCCCTGACCATTTGGTCCAGTTGTGGCCGACTCTGGGGTTGCGGCGCTCATCTCGCTTTATTGGCCAAGGGAGCCGGCGTACAGCTTCCAGGTCATGTGGCCAGCATGACTAGGCCGCTTCTGGCAAACCAGAGCAGCGCACGGAAATGCCGTTTACCTTCCCGCCGGAGCGGTTCCTATTTATCTACTTGCACTTTGACGTGCTTTCGAACTGCTAGGTTGGCAGGCGCAGGGACCGAGCAATGGGAGCTCACCCCGTCACAGGGATTCGAACCGCCGACCTTCTAATCGGCAAGTCCTAGGCTCTGTGGTTTAACCCACAGCGCCACCTGCGTCCCTTCACATATTACTTACATCTACACAAAACCCAGTCAGTGAGGTAAGAGTTTCTTCTCTGAAATGACAGGTGATGCTCAGCTGCAGGAATATGCATACCTGAGGGTGTTCAAAACACAAACAAACAAAACAAGGGGACACAGAAAACTGCCATTTGAAGGAGATGATTGTTGAAGGTGGGAGAAGGATGTCTTTTTTAAAACACAAGGGGCCTGTGGCCCATCTAGTCCAGCATCCTGTTCTAACAGTGGCCAACCAGTTGCCTATGGGAATCCGGAAGCAGCACTCCCCAGTTACAATTCCCAGCTACTGACATTCAGAGGCATTCTGCCTACAAGACTGGAGATGGAACATAGCCAACCAAGAAACTGGTTCAAGTATGGAAGCCATTCCACAGATGTACAGCACAATCCTTGCTCAAAAGTAAATCCTATTGAATTCAATTGGGCTTACTAACAGCCAGGTAAGTACTCTTTACAGTCCTGTTTAGGGAAGTTTTTAATGTTTAATGTGGTATTTTGTTTTTAACATTCGGTTGGGAGCTGCCCAGGGTGGGTGGGGAAACCCAGCCAGATGGGCGGGGTATAAATAATAAATGATGATGATGATGATGATGATGATGATGAAGTGGAGTTTGGACTGCAGCCTTAGGGAATGAGTAGTTCAAAAGGGGCCATAGCTCAGTGGTATATCTAAGTGGGTGAATAGTATGAAGGATAGATGGCATTCAGAATGTCCCGGTTTCTATCCTTGACATTTCTAGTTTAAAATGTATTAGGTGAGCAGCAGATGTGAAAACCTCTGCTTGAAATCTGCTGCCAGTAGACAATATGGGGCTTGGTGGACAAGAAATCCGATGCCATATAAGATGGCTTGTGATGAATACGGCTGATTTATTTGGCATATGTTTTCATAGCTAGCAGCCGACAGACTGTATTAGAGACACATAAAATGGGATAGCAAGGCTGCTTCCCTCTCTTAAGCAAAAGTAATTTTTAAAAACCACCGTTTGCTTTGTAAGTCTGGGCTTCTCCATTCATCACACTGCCTGCTTGTCAAGCCAGCTTGGCAGAACACACTCTCTTGCCAAGCAACACTGGCAGCTGAAGAGCAAATTCCATTCCATCTTCCACACCCTGCTCATGGAGGGGATTAATTCTGAAACCCATCTAAAACCACTTGAATATTATTAGACCAGCAGCGAATCCTGAGAATTAGCTAGGGTTCCTTTTTGTATTGGCAATCAAACCACATAGTCATCATGATTCACTGCCTCAGAATCAATGAAGTGACCAATGACTGGTAGTATCAGCACTGCAGGGCCAAGTTAGTCACAGAATTGGACTCTCCACCACTCCCTTCACCTGGGTTTCAGAAGCCATATTTGTGCATCAGCTGGATCCTTAAAAGTTGGTGATTTCACCTGTTTTGCAGGGGAAAGTTTGCATTCAATCAGATATACTACTTGAGATATTGTTTGTTGAACTGTGGCGATTGAATTCCAAGAGATGAATCCATGGAGAGCTATCAATGGCTACTTGCCATAATGGCTATATTCCACCTCCACTGTTGAGGCAGCATGCCTCTGAATACCAGTTACTGGGAATTGCAGGTGAGAAAAGTGCTATTGCACTCAGGTCCTGCTTTTGGACTTCCTATGGGCATCAATTTGACCACTGTGGGAACAGGATGCTGGGCTAGATGGCCTTTGGCCAGACTCAGCGTGGTCTTACACTCTGTGCTTCACATAGATGCTGGTAGCTGTACAGCTCAATTTTGCATTAAACCAGGCTTCCTCAACCTCGGCCCTCCAGATGTTTTGAGACTACAATTCCCATCATCCCTGACCACTGGTCCTGCTAGCTAGGGATCTTGGGAGTTGTAGGCTAAAAACATCTGGAGGAAGCCTGCATTAAACAAACCAACAAACCTGGAAGGGGAATTGAGGAGCTGAAACATGGGCAATTCAACAGGCAGTTATCACTGGTCCCCATCTATGCTGATCAGAAAGCAATAAAAAGGTTTAACCCACAAAGAGGATTCTTAAAATGAACATTTCTGGTAACTTTCTCTGAATGGCATTTAGTATGAGTGAACATTATAAGAGGATCTTAATCTTGTCTGTACTCTGTTTGCTTTAACTTTTATTTCTTAAAGTCAATATTTTAAGCAAACATTATAGGAGGATCTTAACCATGGGTAAAGTGCATTGCTGGTTAATTTAGCACTATATTAAGTGTCGAGACTCTGTTTTAATTCTAGCAGAAAAGGGCTCTGATCTGGTAGCAACCTTAGTTTAGCCTCTGGTCTAAAATCATCTTACATGGCTGCCACATGTCACATAGTAGCTGCTACTTATATTTACTCCTTCATCACAATTTCTCTACAATATACATTGCATGGAGAATTAGAGTAGCATTGCCAACTTTTTCCCCCAGCAGAGGTTGTGAGCCTTTAATACCCATGCTTCATAGCAAACAGAAATTTAGCAGGAAAAACTTTGCACAGATGGCAAAGAGGCTTCCTGCCAGAAAAAGTTGGCAACCCTCCCTTGCCCCATTTACCTACCTGGCTATCCCTTTCATATAAGGAAACCATATCTGCTTGTAGATTAAGAATTGCATCCAACATAGTGTAATGATTTCTGCCTGTACAACAGGACTGCACCATCCTCCCCAAATCTGTTCCTTAGAGTTCCTCCAACACTCTGGAGAAAATGGGGGAGCATGGGTGTCGGAAAAGGGAGAGGAGACCCACAGCACAGGTGGAAGTCCTTGTGCCAGCAGGACAACTTTGTTAGATATGGCCCTATGTCTTGAGTGTGCAGATGTTCACATAATCTACACAAAATTTTCTTGCACAGAAATGATATTAGGGCCACCACTTCTTTTATCAGCTTCTGTACCATGGCTTTTAACAGCCAGTGTGGCAGGAGTCAGTGTGATATAGTGGTTTGACTGTCGGACTAGGACCTGGGCGACCAGGGTTCAAATCCCCATATAAAGCTCACCCAATGACCTTGGGCCATCAGTCACTCACTCTCAGCCTAAGCTAGCTCACATGTTTTTGCAAGAATGAAAAGAGGAAGGCAGAGAACTAGTTACACCATCTTGAGCAACTTGGATGAAAGGTGGGATATAAATGTAAGAAGCTAATAAAATAAAATTGATCAGCATATGTTATTTTATTTTATTTATTAAACTTATTAGTCACTTGTCACCAAGAAGCTGCCCAAGTAACTTAAAGAAAAATATACAATACATGATAAAAATATACAATACAAAATATACAATACATAGCAGGGGAAAGGGAGAATCATATAATACACAAATATTTCATATAACATAGCATTTATGGAAAAACCAAGCCAACACACCAGCAATATAAATAGCAGCAAACATAATTAACAATACTCAAATACTAAAGTGATACTTCCAACCACTAACTAGCAAATAAACAAAAACCATTCACATCAAACCGACAATTTCCTCCGTTAACCTCTCCATCCCACCCAGAAGTGTGGTGTCACAGCCAGCTGTTGCAAATCAGCAGTGCTGTCCAGGGATGGTTCCGTGTTTCTCTTCTCCTGTCAGCAGGGAAGCAACAGTTAGTAGAACATGCTACTCCCCATGCTGTAAAAAAAGCATCATATACCAATTGCTCAGGTGCAGCATCAGACAGCTGGCGCCTCTGAGCAATTGCCAATGGTCTGAGCCTTCAGAAGTGCTCCCCACCAAACTTGCTGCCAATACCAAATGCTACCCAGGTTTCAGTGAGCACCCAAGCACCAGAGACCGGGCAGCTGTGAAGAATTCCGGCCTATTAAAACAATCATATGACTCATCTCCAAAATAAAGGCATTTGGAGGGAAGGAATTAAGTTTCCCCATTCTCTTGCTGCTTTTTATAGAGAGTCACCATATTGGTTATTTGACATTTGGGGGGCAAGACTCTGTCTCAGGTGCCAACATATCTTGAGCTCCTCCTGAAATCAGATTTGCCTTGTTTTCTCCTCACACTTCCTAGAACTCCAGCAACTCTACTCGATTAAAAAAAATAATTAAAAAAATCATTTCTATTTCTTTTAATAAAAGACAGTTGGACAGGGTTTTTTAAAAATATATATATATATATGTTCCCCCCACCAATAACACATAGTTGATGTGGAGTCATCGCTGAATTTTCTGCATGCTTGTTAGACAGATCCAAAGTGTAGGCTGTGTGACCTTTTGCAGAGATTTGCTGCAGTACAAGTGGAGGAGGTGGCGGGAAAGAAATGTGTTGAGGACATTTTCTACGCTGGCTTTCAAAGTGCCAGATTCAGCTTCCCTCCTTATTTCCCCTCATTAATGCATAGCCATGTTAGGAAAGGCTAGACCTGTTGAAGTTCTGCCTGTCGTGTTAAAGATAGTGATATCTGAGGACCTCCTCCACATCCCCCAACCTGCTGCCCAAAAAAATAGTGATGGGTACTCTTCCAAATGGGTACTCTTCCTGCCAACCTAGCAGTTCGAAAGCACGTCAAACATGCAAGTCCAGCGGGAAGGTAGACGGTGTTTCCGTTCGCTGCTCTGGTTCGCCAGAAGCGGCTTAGTCATGCTGGCCACATGACCCGGAAGCTGTGCGCCGGCTCCCTCAGCCAGTAAAGCGAGATGAGCGCCGCAACCCCAGAGTCGGCCACGACTGGACCTAATGGTCAGGGGTCCCTTTACCTTTACCTTTACTTTTCCGGAATGACTGAAGTCCAGAAAACAACTCATTTTAGGAAGTCTACATTCTGCTGTGCTTCTCCTTTATAATATGTGAACTGCCCTGCCCCCATACCTATGACCCCTCCCCCTTTACCAAGACAGATAAGGACCTTGATTGGTCTAAGCCGCAGTCCAGGGCCAGCACAGCCTCACCTGATCCAGATGTAGCAGAGATTAAAAAATGATGCCCCAGACATTTAAAACACCCTTATGCCACTTTGATGGTCATGGCTTTCCCCCAATAATCTTGGGGAGTATAGTTTGTTAAGGTTGCTGAGAGCTGTTATGAGATGCTCCAGCAGGCTACAAATCCCAGCGCCCTTAATGAACTACAATTCCCAGGATTCTTTGGGAGGAGCCACAACACTTAAAGTGGCACAAGAGTGCTTTAAATGTATGGCAAGGATGTGACTATAGAGTTGAGTGCCATTGGTGTACTAATGACATCCCACCCCAAAAACTCACAATGGCTGCTCCCAGTGGCTTCATTGAGATGCTAAGAAGCATGGGTGATAAAAAATGATGCCCCACTCTGGCATACCATAACATGTGCACCCACTTAATGTTGCCTGCTGGAGGTAGGATTGGAACACACTGCCGTACAGCACAGTCTTTACTAACAAAACTACTATAGGCCTCGTAGGATTGCTGGTTACTCTGGCCTGTTCCTTTAACAGCTTGGGTATCAAGGAATCAGCAGGTGAAGCTTTTCAAACCATGCAGAAAAGCACCATGAAAGCTACTGCTTCTCCCTGGATCTGCTGTCTTTTCAGGATAGAAATCTATAGACCTCTCAATGCCTTGTTTTGCTAGAAAGAGTGAGGCAGATTGACTATTAAACAGGAAGCTTTTCCTACACCCAGAGTACTGGGAACAACATAAGGCTGAGTGGGTAAGGAAACCTTGCTCATAATCACATGCTTTCAGACTTGCAATAAAATGTTGCAGTATGCAGCTTTCCTAAAAGGAGTTGTTTTCTGGACTTTAGCCAGTCTGGAACAGAAGCCCTTAAGTTCTCTTGGAGATAGGGAGTTTCCACCCCCATCGTTCAGCGCGGACACTGAGGTCCAGCGCCGAGGGCATTCAGGCAGTTCTCTCACTGAGAGAAGTGAGGTTACAGGGAACCAGGCAGAGGGACTTCTCGGTAGTGGTGCCTGCCCTGTGGAACGCCCTCCCATCAGATGTCAAGGAAATAAACAACTATCTGACTTTTAGAAGACACCTGAAGGCAACCCTGTTTAGGGAAGTTTTTAATGTTTGATGTTTTATTGTGTTTTTAATATTCTGTTGGGAGCCACCCAGAGCAGCTGGGGAAACCCAGCCAGATGGGCGGGGTATAAAAAAATAAATTGTTGTTGTTGTTGTTATTTGCTGGTGTGTTCTTCCTCAAGGAATGCTCCCTTCAGATTGCCAGCCAAATTTTCCAAGTGGGACAATCCACGCCAGGTTTTGCTTTGCTTTTCCAGCTGTACCACATTCCATAGCTACTGAGCAGTACTTATTAGTCTGCATTTGGCATTTTTTTATGGTTGTTGTTGCCTTTTTAGCTGTTAAAAAAACAAGTTTTGTCCTACTGCTGTAAACACGAGGTTTCCCCCAAAGCTTGCTGATACACTGGTCTTGCTGCCCAGGTGTCCTGTTTTGGTTCTAGTCCTATCGGCACTCACAGCCTGAGTTTGCTATTAGAAGAAATGATGTTGGAACATATATTCTTATCTCCTTGCATTGAGGGGTTAAAGGCGGAAAGGGAAGAAGAGATTGATTGGTGGTGATTGGAAATCCCTGCTCCCTATTCAGGATTCTGCAGTAGAAGAATATCTCTTCACCGTAACTTAGTGGTAATTCTTCCTCTTGACCCTGTAGTAAGATAGTAATTGAAAGGTTATCTCCACTATAAAGTATAGTCCTTTTAATGATGGAAGCAGGAGAAAAAGGTATTCAGGCAATGCTTAACCCAATTGCTCATTAATACAGGAAAGGCTTCAATCCTAAACATAATGACTATGGAACAAGCCCTGCTAGAGACATTGGGGCTTCTAAGAAAACATTGTGCTGGAAGTGACTTTAAACACAGTTCTTTATATTCGGCCCTTCTTCCTTCAACCACCTCTGCTCACTTTCTGACTGACTGCCATTCTCATGGCACAGGAGCCTGCCCGGGGGGTGGGGGAAGGGGGAGTAGACCACATAACCATTTTCAGGCATCCATTTGAATGATTATTAACAAGTTAACAGACTCCAGTGAGAGGTTGTGGACTCTCCTTCCTTGGAAGGTTTTTAGGCAGAGGTTGGATGGCCACCTGTCATGTACACCACACCAGCCCAGCCCAGGCAGCAGCAAGAAGAAGCTGGCAGCGGCGGCAGGTTAGGGGTTAGGGGGCACAAATTACTTGCCTTGCCCCGGGTTAGGGGGCGCAAATTACTTGCCTTGCCCCGGGTTAGGGGGCGCAAATTACTTGCCTTGCCCCGGGTGCTGACAACCCACGCTACGCCGCTGTTTCCAACTTTACAATTCTATGATTCTGAGTTTTAATACAGGATTTTATTTCGTTATGACCTGTTCTTTCAGAACCTCAACAGTCTCACCTCTCCCCATTGGGACCTTATTGCTCACACTGCAACTACAAATTCAAGGACTTTGTTTATATAAAGCCTAAACATCTCTGAATTGTGTCAGGACACATAGAACTGATTTCAGCTGGAGGGAGGGAGGGAGGGAGAGAGAGAGAGAGAGAGAGAGAGAGAGAGAGAGAACTTCAGCTGAGATACATGAACATTTTGAAGGAGGTAAAGGTAAAGGACCCCTGACCATTAGGTCCAGTTGTGGCCGACTCTGGGGTTGCAGTGCTCATCTCACTTTATTGGCCGAGGGAACTGGCATACAGCTTCCGGGTCATGTGGCCAGCATGACTAAGCCGCTTCTGGCGAACCAGAGCAGCGCACGGAAACGCCGTTTACCTTCCCACTGGAGTCGTACCTATTTATCTACTTGCACTTTGACATGCTTTCAAACTGCTAGGTTGGCAGGAGCAGGGACCGAGCAACGGAAGCTCATGCCGTCATGGGTATTCGAACCGCCGACCTTCTGATCACCAAGCCCTAGGCTCTGTGGTTTAACCCACAGCGCCACCCGCGTCCCTCTTTTGTAGGAGGTAGGGAAACGAAATCTTAAACACCATTTTTTAAAATCATCTTGCCTCTAGGCAAAACAAATTTTTAAAATTCTGTTTTCTTATCTCTTCCACGACGATGTGCACTTTTTTCTTCATGTACGCTTAGTAACAATGTTAACATCCCTTTGCACGTCTTTGTACATTATTTTTATTTGCCTAGCCACTTTAAAGATTGCATATGGATGAGTCACCTGGTCACGCTTGACAGAATGCAATAACAGAAACACCACCAGCTTTGGTGAATGGGTTTGTGCGCAACATTCCAGTACAATCGGAGGATCTTGGGTTCTCTTGCAATCGAAGAACAGGTCTAGCCAGATCAAGGACAATCTCATGTGATATGTGCACCCACCAATCATAGGCGATTTTACTTCGTTGCCTTGGGCTCTTTTAAAGACTGATTGAGAGGGGATTTTCCTCAGTACTGTAGGTGTGTTTGGGGATCCAGCAGTGGAATAAGGAGGGTGCAAGGTGAGTTTTCTGTGTCTATAAATTGCATTCCTTTTATGTCTTTGAATGCTAAGGTCCTTTATTTTAAAAATATTTATTAAGTCAATAGATGTTCGGACCTGTTGCTTATTATATTAAAACAATGCATCATCTCTTTGCTGCTGTTTTCTGATAAATGCTTACTAAGTTGCCATTCTCTGCATAGTTAGAATGAATTTCATGGGATTTGAGCAGTTTTTGCACAGGGTAAGAGTTTGCAACTTTTCATCTGTTTCCTACAATGATGATATCATTCCGTGTATCACTGCTTAATGCTGATACCAAGTTAGGGGCCAATCATAACACCACTTACCTGAGAGAAAACACTGCTGAATTTGATAGGACTTACTTCTGAGTAGAGTTGGTTAGCATTGCACTGTTAAGAGGCAGGAAAGCAGTACAGGTTAAGGATTTGCATTTCCCTTCATTTTCTGTGAACAAGCACAAGATAAAAAAGGATGAGTTTCTCCCGGTTCAGTTCAGTTAATCAAAAATTCTCTCTCTCTCTCTTACACACACACACACACACACACACACACACACACACACACACAGGCTTTCTGCCTAGTTAACTCTTCATAAAGTTCTTGTAAGGAGTGTTTCAGTTTTTCCCTTGTAGTATTTTGAAGGGGGCAGCCAACAAAACAGCTTTCAGGAAGGAGTCTTCAGTGCATTGAGAAGCTTTGAGCTATTTAATTAGGTTCATTGCAATCTTCTGACCTGTACGGTGAATCTGTGTTGTCTCAAGATGAGCCTCTTGTTTTGCTTGCTTGTTTTGTGTTGATGAATCATAAGGGGAAACCCAGAGTGTAAATTTTTCAGATACTCATCTTTTTTTGGAAGCCCCCCGGAATATTATGGGGCTTGCTCCAAGTAAGTGTGCATCAGATTGCAGCTTAGCAAACTGTGCTATGACACAGCTTTGCTCTGATCATACATCCCACCCCAGATGGTTCATTCCTATTTTCTAAAATGTGTTTGATTACTGTTATTTCTGCCATATTTCTGCTTGTCTAGCAAGCCTGTTCTTATTTATATAATAGCATTGTGTGGCTGGATAGTTGTAATTTTATGTTGGTTTTTTTTAAAAAAAAGATGTTCGAAAGCATGGGGGTGTTTTACGAAGAGTAGAACCATTGAAATTAATGGATCTCACTTAGTCATGTTCTTTCATTTCAGTGTGTCTACTCTGTGCAAAACTTGGCTGAATGCCACCCCCACGACTCCACCTATTTAAAAGGGTTGTATTTAAGGGAGTGTTGTTAACTCTTGCAATTGCGTTGCAAATGTTCAGATATGCTCTCTTAAAATCAAGAAAACCCCACCCTTTTCAAGGCAGTGTTGATGGTCTTTGAAGCACCTCAAAATCTTGTTTGGAGTGTATTTGTGTGTGTTGCTGTGTTGGGGTGTGTGTGTGTGTGTGTGTATAAAAAATGAGATAATACGTAATTATAGCACAATGGAGAAGTAGTATAATCACTTCCCCAAAACAGAACTGCCAAACCATCAGGCACAGTGTTTGGGCATCATTTCCAGTTGATGAGGACAGGATAACCACAGGAATGCATTCGACCATGTGCCCTCTGAAACTCCAACCATCCTAGCTGATTGAAACTGGTCAGAGGAGGGTGGCAAGGTTGCTCCAAGGTGTTGTGAATGCATTTTTGCATTTTTGGTGCCAGCCACCCTCAAGGAGGCAGTGGAGTGCCTGTACCTACTCTTTAAAAAGTGCAACCAGGATCCAACATTGTGCAATGACTACCAACCAGTCTCCAGTAGGGTTGAGGGAGAGACTTGATTCTATTCTCATTTAAACACTAGCCTACCTAATTTGCACTTTCGGGGGTGGGGAGTGAGAACAGAAACACAGCTATCCTTCCAAATTTGCAGCTCTCTGAATTCTGCACACAGTTCTCCAGCCAATAAGCATGCACAAAAATTACATGGTGAAGATAGTATATGAAAATGTATTCTACTCTGGGATATTGCTCTGTAAAAAAATGTATATAGTAGACAAACTTGCATGCAAATATGTATATTAGGAGAAGTTCATATGGAAATGCCAGTGAATATTTATGATGACTTTTTAAAATTACAAACTGCTGTGGAATTGTGAAGAACTGAGCTTAACTGTGGGGAAAAATGAGAAAGCAAGACAACCCAAAATGTACAAAATCACCCACACCTGGTCATACTTCTTTTGGGAAGAAAGTGGTGGCGCAGCAACTGCCTGTGTTCCTGGATAACTCTGATTTCTGGACCCACTTCAATCTGGATTTCGGCCTGGTTTCAGGACTGAATCAGCCTTGGTTGCCTTGATGTATGACCTTTAGCAAAAGAGAGAGAAGGGGAGTTGTGTTGATCTCTCAGAGGTCTTTGACCACTGTTTCCTCCTAGGTGGGCTGTGTGAAACGAGTTATCAGAGGCACAGTTATTACATGCCTACCTGTGCAGTTGAGTCCAGATAGTGACACTGGGGGAGTGCTCCTCATCCTGTGGCACTTGTGCTGTGGTGCTCCATGGGACACCACTTTGTTTTGTTTTGTTTTTTTTAAAGCAATTTATTGGGTTTTACAATAAAAAATAAACATAATAAACAATGTAACATTTGTCTTAACATAGTTTCACATTTTCTTTGGACTTCCTCACATCTCCCGCTCCCACTTTCATCGTTATAACATTTTGTCAGCAATTTATCATCTTATTTAAATTCTTATATCCCTTCTATGTTTCATAATCTTATAATTCTCGAAAGGAGCTAAGTTTTCACAGTCTTACTTATTTTCTTAGAAACTTCTAAATTTAGTGGTGCTCAGTTATTTTAGTCTAGCATCTTATTTAGCATTCACTCAAATTACAATGCTTTTGTAAATAGTTCTTAAATTTCTTCCAATCCTCCTCAATCCTCTCTTCTCCCAGGTCACGAATTCTGCCGGTCATTTCAGCCAGTTCCATGTAGTCTATCAGTTGCATCTGCCATTCTTCCAGTGTGGGTAGATCTTGAGTTTTCCAGTGTTTTGCGAGAAGTATCCTTGCTGCTGTTGTTGCATACATAAAAAATGTCTGGTCCTTCCTTGCCACCCCTTGGCCGACAATACCCCATGGGACACCACTTTGTCTCCGGTAAATATTTAACGTATTTATGAAATCATTGGAAGCGGCCGTTGGGAGTTTTGGAGCATGGAGACCTCAGCATGCTGATGACAGCCAGCTCTGTTTCTCTGTAACCTCTAAATCAGTTGAAGCTGTGGAAGCCGTGATTAACTGGATGAAGGACAATAAACTGCGTCTGAATTCTAGGAAAGTGGAGGCTCTGTGGGTAGGTGGTTTCTGTGTCTGGAAGACAGGCCTGTTCTGGATGGGGTTGTGTTCCCTCTAAAGGGGCAGGAATAAAGCTTGGGGATACTCCTGGATATGTATTTGTCATCAGAAGCGCAAGAGACCTATGTGGCTAGGAATGCCTTTCACCAGCTTCATTGGGCCTACCAGCTACAGCCATTTCTGGATCAGGACCATCTGACCACTTTAGCCCATGCACTGGTAACCTCAGGACTGGATTATGGCAATGTACAGTATGTGGTGCTGCCCTTGGGTTCAATATGGAAGCTCCAGTTGGTGCTGAATGCAGTGGCTAGACCGCTGATGTGGACAGGTAGCTGACCACAGGCAACACCTCTGCTAAAATGTCTGCACTGGTTGCCCCTATGCTAGCAGGCAGAATCTGCCTGCCCAAGAGGCAAGGTGAGGCAGTTGCTCAGGTGGCAGATCCAGCCTCTGAAGAGTATACTGCCGCTGCATGTCTGTGCCCACTTGCCACCATAGTGGGGTTGCATTTTGTGTTTTGTCTGAAGCGGCAAAATGTCCTGGGCCAGGTTGGCTAGCGGGCCACGTTCAAGGCTCTTGTGATGATATACAAAGTCATGAACAACTTGAGTCCAGGATACATTAAGGACCACTTGAGCCCTTAGTTCCCAGTTTAGTCACTGAGATCATCTGGAGGAGAGCTGTTAGTCGTTCCCCATGGCACAGAGGCCTGACTGGCTTTGACCAGAAGATAGGCATGTTGTGGAACACACTTTCAGCAGGCAATCGGCAGCCATACTCACTTTTAGCGTTTATTGAAAACCTTTTTGCAGCTGCTTAAAACATTACAGTACTGTTGAGCCAGTCACTTTGTTGATAATTTTGATACTACTTTTAACAGTATGGTATGTAGTGATGTATGGAAGTGAGAGCTGGTCCATAAAGAAGGCTGATCGCCGAAGAATTGATGCTTTTGAATTATGGTGCTGGAAGAGACTCTTGAGAGTCCCATGGACTGCAAGAAGATCAAACCTATCCATTTTGAAGGAAATCAGCCCTGAGTGCTCACTGGAAGGACAGATCATGAAGCTGAGGCTCCAATACTTTGGCCATCTCATGAGAAGAGAAGACTCCCTGGAAAAGACCCTGATGTTGGGAAAGATGGAGGGCACAAGGAGAAGGGGACGACAGAGGACGAGATGGTTGGACAGTGTAGCATGAGTTTGACCAAACTGCGGGAGGCAGCGGAAGACAGGAGTGCCTGGTGTGCTCTGGTCCATCGGGTCATGAAGAGTCGGACACGACTAAATGACTAAACAACAACAACAACAATGTTTTATTGATGCACACTGCCCTGGTGTTTCACGATGTAGCAATATATAAATACTTTTTATAAATAAAACCATTGCTGGTGTACAGTGCTACTTTTCTAGAAAAAGAGGTACTGGAATTTACCATGAACTCTTAGACTGAAGAACCCTTGTTCTCTTAGAATGGCAATGGTGCCCACCTGAGAGGTGCTGGAACTGAGTTCCAGCGAGTTTTGGCTGGTGGGGGGGGGGGAAGCCCTGCTGGTGTATAAGGTGTTAGTGAATACCTACACCATTGATACAATTGATGAAGCCATACTTTGAAGCCTATTTTGGCATTAAGATGCATATATAATCTGAATGATTGACTTTCTCACTGCCACATCCCCACTGCTTTTGTAATAAAAGGTCCACAATGAAAAATTCAAATCGACAGGTGGAAATGCTAAATATGACTAAGAAACTGATCAATGATGCCATAGATAAAAGTGAAGTGTCTCCCATTTCCCTAAATATAGATATGTCATGGAGCCTTGGGGCAAAGCATTCTCTACCATCAGATGAAAAATCATTAGAAAATTTAATAGGGTTCACTGAAGAAACAGAGGTGTGGTCCTCATGAAATGGCTTGAGGACATGTTACGGCATGGATGCGTCATGTCTTGGGCGGGTGCACAGGGTAGGAGAGCACTTTGCCAATCTTGAGAAACTTTCTATTTCTTTTATTTTATGCTTCAATTCCTCTCAGTAGGCATATTGTATTATCTGGTGTGCCAATGTCCTGCCCTGAAAATTGGTTAACAGTGAGGTGAAACGGAGAACTTCAGCAAGCGTTGTTCTTGAACCAACAATCCTGTGGCAAAAACTTTGGCAGACTATCTGAGACAGAGTGAAAAGTATTGATAAGGGTGAAATTCAGCCCCTGACTATGAAACACCTGTATAGGAACACTAATAGCTGAATATTATTTCCAAGGCAGCAATACATACATACATACTGGGAAGAAAGCACCACTAAATCTAACTGACTTCCTTCTGAGTAAACTTGCACAAGAGTGTGCTATAAAAGCATTTCCAGGACCTGAAAGGCTGTAGAAAAAAAGCCTTTAAAAATAAAAATAAAAACCTACATTTCTTTTGAATGAACTCTTTGTGTAAAACACATATAATATCCCCAGATGCAACAAAACGTGTCTCTTCCATATTAGTCTCTACAGCCGCACTGTAGCCTTCAAGCAATTTTATTTTACTCCCAAAGGCTCACTCCTCCATTGTCTCCAGAGACAGATGGAATATCTTGGACTCCTGTAGATACCGTATAATAATCTCTCTTGAAGGGGTGATGTCTGGACCACACATACCATGGCAGCTATTCATTCTTCTGATCTAATATAAACCTGGAACTGTCCTTTAGTGCTATTGCTGTACATGGGAATTAGACTAACATGACACTCGAAAGACAAACCCTTTCCTATAGGAGCTTACAGTCTCTAAATTGTTAATGGAGAATGACACAGGGTGACCTGAGAAAGGGAAAGGCATGAGTAATGAGGACTTGCCTTTTATTTGGCTGGCAATGCATCTCTTACCTGCTAGTCTAATATGAGCAAGTATAGCTCTGTGAACTTCCACAAGTGGCGCACATACCTGACACCATTTATTTTTTAAAAAATTATAAACTGCTGGATCAAAAACTTCTCCATCCTCCGGGCTGCCACCTGGTCCACTTGTTTGCATAGGAATTTTAGACTGTGCACTCCACGAATCCACAGGCAAGCATAAGAGGGTTTGATTTCCCATCTGGCTCATAACAATTCAGGGCAGTTGTCAGTATAAAAGATAAAGGTAAAGGGGACCCCTGACCATTAGGTCCACTCGTGACTGACTCTGGGGTTGCTGCACTCATCTCGCTTTATTGGCTGAGGGAGCCAGCGTACAGCTTGCGGATCATGTGGCCAGCATGACTAAGCCACTTCTGGCGAACCAGAGCAGCGCACGGAAACGCCGTTTACCTTCCCGTCGGAGTGGTACCTATTTATCTACTTGCACTTTGACGTGCTTTTGAACTGCTAGGTGGGCAGGAGCAGGGACCGAGCAACAGGAGCTCACCCCATCGCGGGGATTCGGACCGCCGACCTTCCGATCAGCAAGTCCTAGGCTCTGTGGTTTAACCCACAGCGCCACCTGCATCAGTTGTCAGTATGGAAGCCGCCTAATGCTGCTTTTCCCTAGATGTGGTTTAATGTGCATCAAGATCATGCCACAGAATTCTATGTCTCCCACCCAATAAACCCAACTGTCCCTCTTAGAATTTACAAAAATGAAATAGGTCAGTCTTCCCAGACCTGATGCCCTCTAAATCTTTCAGACAGACTTACCCCTCTCGTGATCTCTGACCATGACCCATGATGATGTGAATTGTAATCCAAAACATCTGGACGGTGCTCGGTTTGGCAGCGCTGCTATAGGCTGTGGCAGGGGGTGTCAACCTTCCTGGGCCAGTGGACTCCTTTGCGATTTTGAGTAATTTCTGTTGGCACCAATCACAAAATGGTTGCCATGGAGGCATATAAGAGAAACTGATCAATCCAAACAGCTACTGAGTAGAGAGAGCCAGCTGTCTTTCGTGCTTTGTGGATTTTCAAGGGGATATGACCTTTCATATGACAGGTACATTTGGTGCCCATGGGTGCTGTGCAGGTGACACCTGGGCTTTGGCTACCCTTTTCTTCATCATAGCATCCTGTTGTACTTTTACATTCTACCTTTTATTTCATACCAGCTGCTTCCTTAATACGTGCTTGGCTTCATTTCATTTTTTGCACTAGACCTGGGCAAATAGCTGAGAGCAAATCAGAACTCCAGTTCTGAAAGCAAGCTTCGTGTGTGTGTGTGTGTGTGTGTGTGTGTGTGTGTTTTGAGGACAATAAATGCATAAACTAATATGATATTAGTTCTGAGAGAAAGATAAAGAAGCCTGTTCAACTGGCTGAGGAACTGGTCTAAGCAGGGGCATTCCAGCCTCTGTGGCACGAAGGAAACTATTATCTGATCTCAATAATTTTAAGGGCAGTGGAGGTGGTGCAGATTTCACTTGCTTAGGGAAGAGTAGGAAGTTAAGCATTTTAAAATTAAAGATTACGATCCCATGTATTACTACTACTTGGCAGCAACTGTGTTATTCAGTAGGCCTTTTGTCTGTCTATACATTTGTGGATTTGGAGTGAAACCTATGTTAGCCATCATATAATGAAAGCATTCATACATAATGGTAAAACATGGTTTAGCATTTCAAGAAAGAACCTCAGGTTTGTCTCTCTTCCCTACACTCTCTTCCTCTAGTATCATAGTGAGGATACTGGAAACTTCCACTTCTGCTTTAGATTCACCACGATGTTGAATTAACTTTTAACTTTAAACCATTGCTGTGTTGAAATAACTTTGAACTATGGTTAATCTTAACTATGGTTTGTGAAAACAAGCTGGCTTCTAAACTATGGTTTGAAGTTGGCTTGTTTTCACTAATCATGGTTAAGATGAACCATTTTATCTGGGCTTGGACAATACATCAAACTGCTCTTCATCCTAAATGGAACCAAAGCTTCTGACTGCCTTGTGGCCAGAAAATAGTTAATGTGGTCAGAAAACTCTGAATATAATCGAAATAGTCAAATCATAGCAATTATTTCTAAATTCACACCTGTAAAATAGCATGTGAAAAATTTTCTACCCTCTTTTCATGTGACCAACCTCACAAACCCTCCATGCATGGAAGGGTGAACTTCTAAGGCAGGCAGACTGCTGTATCCTGCAGGCTCACAACATGACTTATAACCCTGATCTGAAAGGTAACTGACACGAGTGTGCCAGGTTCTCCACTACAGATGTTCAAACCCTATACACAAAGGACTGTGAGATCCAGCTGTCCAGGACATGAAGGAGGAGCTTGTCTTGCCCCTGTCTGTAGCATCTCAGAGTTTTGTGTTGAGGGTATTTGAATTCCGTTAAGAATTCCTGGGGTGCCCAGTCGAGAGCTCAGAACTTTCAAAAATGCAACTGGAATGTGACTCTCCTGGTCTCTCATGTTCCAGCTACAACTGGCTCTTCACATTATCTTCCCGTGCCTCTTTTGTCACAGATGCTGAAGCATAGTTTTAGTGTCTCACATGGGTGTGACTTTCTCCCTGGGAAGGTTGGGTCAGACTCGCTGCAGGCAATCTGCGTGAAATGGGCAATGACATTTTCAGCTATGCAGCAGAACCCATAGCCCAAGGTAGAAGGCGCCTCCTAGACTGGAAACGGGTGCGACAAGTTTATGAAAACACTTCACGCACGATGCAGCTTTAGACTTCACAGAAGTGGGAGGATGTAAAAGCATTGTATTTTATTTTTATTTTTTAGAAGGTGACTGTAAATTGAAGCAGGGCTGCATCGTTCCTCTTGTTTCTGATGTTTGGGTATGAGTACCAATGCTTATTTAGTCAAAATTCCACCATTTATTATTTATTATTTATTTATTGACTGTATATACCTCCCTATACCTGGGGGTCTCAGGGCAGTTTACAGAATAATATGCACAAAAGTGAACAATATCCACAAAAGTGGGGTACTGGCAGGCTTGGGGAAACTCCAAGTTTTGAAGAAGTACAAAAAAGATATTTAGGAAACAACCCTAAAGCCACACACATGGGCTTGTTTGGTGGCTACAGAATGCTGACCAGGGTGGAGGAGATGGCAAACCAGATGGAAAGGGTAATGGAATGGAGTGTCCCAATGGAGGGCATGGCCCACTGACTAGAACACTGAACAAGGCTATTCCACACTGCGACATTTTGTGTATTTGTGTATCCTGTGTATTTGTGTGTGTGTAATCTTCCAAATGTGGCATTGCAAGAAATATAATCAGTCTGAACCTGCATTTATAGATCACTACACATTTACAACATCTGTGCTGCTGACTCTCAAACTTTGGGAATATATACACACAAAAAGAATCAATTTGAGTTGTGCAACTCAAATTGGTTGTACTAGACCCAACATTTTTAAGCAGTGTGGACTTAAGTCGCTTCTGGGGGCCATCTGGGATTAGGACCAGAAGCTTAAACTTCATTAGTTTCATAGTTGATCGGCCCCTGACCCCACTGAACGGTTCTACTCAAAGGGCACCTTGGTGACTGCAGCATCAGGTATAGCCAGATGTATTTTGTCTATTCTCTTCCTTTTGTGCCTGGCCATTTGGATAATTGAGGACACCCGTGGGATTCATGAAACTTTCTTTTCCTAGGTATGGTTTATACCAGGGATGGGGAAGCTATGGCTCTCCAGGTGTTCTTGGGCTCCAATTCCCATCAGTCCCAGCCAGCATGTCCAATGGTTTTTAATAATCTGGAAGCCCTCTGGTTTCCCATCCCTGATTTACACTGCAATCAGATTCATGTGTGCTCCGTTTCCTCTGCTTGCCCTTCTAGATAACTTTGAACAGCCTTTGCTCCAATAAAAGATATAGCCTCTGTTTGCTCTGTCTTCTACTTTTTTATCAGTTCTCAAATGATCTCTGAGTTACCTTTTAAATTCCACAAATGTATACATATATCATATATATCTGTGATGAAACTTTCCATTTTCCATGGGTAGGTATTGAAAGAATGTACAAACCTGCTTACAGGTACACCAAATAAAAAGTTATGTGGATAGTTTGTTCTGATGTAATTTCCAAGGCTTCTTTCTCAATATATCATAGTAGTTTGTGTGTGCTTGTTCTTGCTTTCAAGGGCAGAGGTGGGAGGGCAGGCAGAAAGCTTTTGGGAGAACCTACAGCGCTGATAAATCTGTAATTTGCTTCTAGGTTGAACAGCAAACTGAAAATGGCAAAAGGTGATACTGGTGCACGATGTTTCCAAGGCTTGCTCATCATGGGGAATGTTGTCATGGGGGTAAGTGGACTTGAAATGTATAGTATGGGGGTTGGCTACTTCATGGATGCAGTCCCTCATAGATTAATTAAATGTACTTCTAGAGGGAAGCACTTTTCCAGTGATATGTATGTCTCTTGAAATTATCCCATCAATACATATGCATTTGTGTAGTAGAAGGTATCACAATTATGGCTGCAAAGACAGATGAAAGTATAGATCCACATTTTTGATCCCCAATAGTCTTGTTACATTTAAAGTACCACTGTATTCCCTCCTCTAAGGATTGTAAATGCAATTTTTGTGTGTGTGTGTGTGTTTTGTTTTGTTTTAAAAAAATCAACATTGTTTTTAGATATATATATTTAATGCATAAATATATTTTTGTTGGCAAGGCAAGAAGGGTTGTCAAAAAAACCTTGAAGGCACCTCTCCCATTTCACTCTTCAAAGAAGTAAAAGGAGAAGAATAGCAAGGTGTTTGTGTAGGATAGAGGTCAGCAAAATCTGGTATATGTCAGGTGGGGGGCGGTGCTGGCACAGGAGGCATCAAGCAGCATTTAACTCAAACACAAGCAATGGACAATGCAAGAAAACTATTGCCGTGTTAACTGTTGCCTAGCTTCTTTGCAATAAATCTGAAGATGGAGAATTAGCTGTGACAGGTCATGTGGCAGAAGCGTAGATAGCAATGTGTGGTTATTGCAATCACAAATTTGTACGAGCGTTGGACGATATGGGGTGCCCTTAGTAGTAGATGAGTGAGCCAAACTTTTGAATTGTGTGTTTAATATGGGCTCAGGTTTTTGTCCTCGGGTCAAGCAAACACCCTTGGGTTGACAGTCACATGTCTGTTTGGTTGTGTCTTCTCAGTGTTGTGGCCTTGCACTCATGGCAGAGTGTATATTCTTCGTGTCAGATCAGCCAACACTTTATCCATTGCTGGAAGCTACCGACAATGACGACATCTATGGTGCTGCCTGGATTGGGATCTTCACTGGCTTCTCTTTCTTTTGTATGGCAGTCCTTGGTATTGTTGGTGTCGTGAAGTCAAATAGGACAATGCTATTGGTGGTAAGTTGGATAGTCACCAAGAGTATTCAGCATTCTCTAAGAGTTTGGTCAGTATATTTCTGACTTTTTGCACACAAAGGAATTTCCTAAACGGTAAAAAGGGTGTTGGAGAGAGTATTTCCTTGGCAACTTAGTCATTACTATGTGTGCAGAGTCTCAGAAAATGGAATAATCATGAGTGTCAGGGACATTGTGCACAAATGAAACTTAATGTTTTGTCTTCCATTCTGTTGCAGTTCTAGCACAGAAGAAGTAGAAACTTATTCAATTATAGATATGTGTGCATAGTTTGCTGTCAATCATTGTGAAAGATATGGCAGAAAAAGCGAGAGACATATTATTCTGAGTAGATACTTTGCATTATCATTCCACAAAGCACAACTGCAAAAAAGAATAGAAAAGAGGATGTCACCGTAGGAATTGTATCCATGAGTCTCTCGTCTGAGAGGAAAAATCTTCCAGTTCACTATGACTGAAATCTTAGTGTAGTGTAAAGCAGTTTTCTTCAGCCTTGGCCCCCAGATACTGTCTACCTGCAACACCTGTCATCCATGCCCATGGCTAAATTGACTTATGATGAAGTTGTCATTCAGACAATATCTGGGGACCCCAAGTTGAAGGACACTTGTGTAAGGAAACATCTCTTTTTAAAGGGGTGATGTAGCTATTATGATCCACGAATTCATCCTTGTTTAGGAGGAACTGTGTTGTTGTTGTTGTTGTTGTTGTTGTTGTTGTTGTTTTAATACCCCAAACAGATCTTCCTATTGAAGATGGAGTGGGCATGAGGTGGAAATTACTTTGCAGTATAGAATCAAGATTTACAACTTTTTGCTATAGGACTGATGGAAAGAAAGATCTTTCAGAGCAAAGGACCACCTAACCCCTTATATGCCCAACAGATCACTGAGGTCTTTGTGGGAATCACTGTGGGTGGTCTCCTATGGTTTGGAGACATGGCTCGTTTGCACCAGGAATCATGCACTTGGAATTGGGGGCCCAATTTTATGAAACTTCCTTCCAGCTGAGCTCAAACAGGGTCCCTCCCAGCACCTGCTGTAGGCATATATATATATTTTTTTATTCCAGCAGGTGTTTTAATTTTTACCTTTCTTCTAGTGTATTTTCTGTACACTGCTTGGAAGCAGTTGTAGCTAAGCAGTATATAAATTGTTTAAGTAAATAAATAATGAGCGCCTCCACTCTTGGAGGCAGTATGCCACTGAATGCTAGGGGGGATTATGCTGGGATATGGGGGGGTGGTACTCTTTTGCTCCAGTCCTGCTTTGGGGGTTCCTGTTGTCATTTGGTTGGCTTTTGTGATAAAAGGATGCTGTACTACATGGGTCTTTGGCCTGGTCTGGCAGGCTGCTCTTAATCTACCTTTTCAGAAGGAAAAAGTAGAAGCTTAGCAACCTACCCCAAGAATCACGTGTTCCTTTTCATCTCAAGGATCTAAACCTGACGGCTAAGTGTACGTGGCATCCTTTGTTGACATGGTGTTGTGTTTTTGGCTTATTTTCAGTATATCATCCTGCTGATGATAGTCTTTGCCTTTGAAGTTGCCTCCAGCATCACAGCAGCTGTGCACCGAGACTTTGTAAGTACTCTGCGCTATTGGTTTCTCATTCTCTCAGATCTTCCCAATTTCATCTTTGAGGTGAAAAGGATAAAATCTTTGGCGGAGGCCCTTCTGCTGGTGCTTTCCTTAGCAAAAGTACATCATGAATGTTGGAAGGGGAGGCCATTTTCTGTAGTGGGGACCCAACTTGGAAGGACTTCCGCAAAGAGGTTGAACTGGCACCGGCATTACAATCTTTTTGGCATGAGGACAAGGCGTTTTGATCTGCCCAGACATTTTAAATCAGGCATCCCCAAACTCAGCCCTCCAGATGTTTTGGGACTACAACTCCCATCATCCCTAGCTAACAGGACCAGTGGTCAGGGATGATGGGAATTGTAGTCCCAAAACATCTGGAGGGCCAAGTTTGGGGGTGCTTGTTTTAAATGGTTGTGTTTCCTCAGTCTGCCTCACAGATTTTGTTGCCTCTCCATTTACAGTTTATACGAAGGCGTTTTGTACAAAAGTATTTGGTATGGATGAATTTTATTTATTTCTGTCTGTTTGTACACTGACCCAGAATCTTTCTGGCTGAAGGGTGGTTTAGCAATAAATTAATAAAATTAAAACAGCTTGGGCCTTGGTTGCACATCTGCCAAAGGCATATGGCTCTACAAGAATGAGGCTCTAAGCAGAATGAACACGATGGCTAAGAAGATATATAACTGATTATTTGTTATTTTTTCTCTATGATTTATGCTATATTTATGATGTTTTATTATGTTCTATCATATTATTTATTGTTTGTAAGCCGCTTTGGGATTCATTTGAGCGAAAAGCAGCATAGAAATAGTATAAGTCAATCAATATGTGGGAGACTTGCAAGTATTTTTAAATGGAAAAGAGAGCTTCCTGCCCACACCTGTGGCCTCTGAAGTATTATTAGGTTTTATTAGATTATATAAATTGTTAGATTATCAAGTAATTTGGAGATACTTAATTTTAGTATTTTGGCCATTTCCTAACAAATGTTTAGGCAGCAATGAATGGCAAACTGTTCATTATTTATTTCCTTGAACTTTCCTCATGATGTAATCCTCTGTCAAAGTCTGGTCAAGGGTATCTCTGCATTTACACAGCAGTTTATTCCATTTCCCTACTAATTCCCACATTACATTTAAGCTTTCACACCATGTAAAAGCCATTCTAGAAATTAAGTGGAAGATAGTGCAAGTTTTGTTATCATTCCCCTGTTGTTTGCTGCTGCTTCATCTTCTTCTCCTTCTCCTTCTTCTTCTTCCTCTTTAAAAAAAAAACATTTGCAAGCTTGGAAACCTGGAAAACCAGGGGAGTTTTGGAAAGGGCTGTTGACTGGATTCAGCCAAGGCCTTACAGGATCACCCCCTCCCCTCAACAGCTGCTGAAAGGAGGTGGCAATCCCAATTTCTAATGTTCCTTTCACACTGTAGTAACCTACTGGTCTGAATAAGATTTAATGTGACATAGTGTGGTATACAGATTCTGCAGTGTGAAAGAAATGTTAGAAATTGGGAGAAGAAGTGCTACCATTATACTTAGTAAAACAAACACAATAAATACCATGTCTGGATGATAACAATAACAATAACAATAATAATTTATTACTTATACCCCACCCACTCTGGGCAGCTTCCAACAGGATATTAAAAATACATTAAAACATTAGTCATTAAAAAGCTTCCCCAAACAGGGCTGCCGTCAGATGTCTTCTAAATGTCAGATAGTTGTTTATTCCTTTGACATCTGATGGGAGGGCGTTCCACCAGGAATGTAGCCTCTGTTGGTTATTACTTGGGGTGGAGGCTTCGGTCCTATTGAGAGTCTTTCTTTCTCCCAAAATAAATCTGGCTGACATTCATACACCCCTCTCTCATTGTCATGCAGCTCACCCCCAATCTCTTCTTGAAGCAAATGCTGGAGAAATACCAGAATCCAGACCCCATCAACAATGACGACAAATGGAAGAGTGAAGGTATCACCAGGACGTGGGATCGGCTCATGTTGGAGGTAATGATGAGGGGTGCAGTTTTGTAAATCTTTGCTCCAGCCTTAAGAATACAGCTCTAAATGTTGTCAGACTCTCTAGTCTGATGCTTCTGTAGGTACATCTTTCCTCTGTCCTGTGAGCAAACAAGTTTTTGCTGGACGGTTCCTACGTTTTGTATGAATATTAATAATGAAATGCTGCTAAATCCCTTCTAAGGCTTCTGTTGGATTCTTAAGTGTATTTGTTTATTCTTACTTTTATGTTGCTGTGCACACTTCCTTTGGGGAAGGCGAAGGGTTATGTTTTTGAGAGTGGTCAGTGTATTAACAATGACTTTCCACATCTTGCTACTGCCCAGTATTAGAAGCACCACCTTTCAACACTTCTTAAACTCATATTACCCAACTTCCGTATGTCAGCCCAGCTGTACTGATACACATTCAGATTTTCTTCAGATATAAAAATAATGGGTGGAACTCATAGTCGTGCTAAGGTGATTCTTCCACCATCACAGTAATTTCTGCTTACCAGACAGAACAATCTCCCCTTTCCTTCCTTTGCATGCTGCTATTGGGGTTCTCTTGACCCTCCCAAGCAGTTGTGGGAAGCAAAGTCCCATTGTGCCAGCAGGAAACATTAAGCTGGCTTCTGCTAGCCCAACAACTTAGATGAATCTGGGCCAATGAACATGTGGTATAAAACGATAATAACTTTGTTTAGCACAGTAGTAGCTAAACTTGGCTAAAACTATAATCCTGGGATGATTAACCCAGCTGAACTCAGGTGTTTGTTATTGCAAGTATACCCTCCAGGTATAGAGTGGTATATAAAGTCAATAATTAAATAATAATAATAATAATAATAATAATACATGTATTGGATTTGAACTGGCCTATAAATGGCTTAGAGTAGACACCTCTGTTTAAAACTCCTTGAGATATTTTACTGCTCTCTCTATGTCTCCTGGAACGATGCACCATCTTTCCACACATGAATGAAATTATCTTGATCCAGCTTTAATTATCCTGATCCAGATTGAATAGTTGGGGATAATATAGGCCAGTTTTATTTTAAGCATGCCTTCCATGCGAATCCCACTCAGATGAATAGAATTATGAAAAGGATTCATCCAAGACCTGAAGGCTTTTGAATGCAATGTATGGTTAGGCTCCTTTTGTTTGCAACTATGTGATTCTATTATGTTTTAGGTAAGCCATCTTAGGATGGCATCTGTGCCCTGGAAAGGTGGCCTAGAAATATCAAAAATATTTGATATCTACAGGTGAATTTACAGGATTTACTAGTCAGAGCAAGCTGTAATAAACATAGCCCATTGATGTGGTACATACACTATGTTCTTATAATTTATATAAATATAATAATATATTAATAAGTCACATAACATAGGACAGTCTTTAGGTGACAAAGGCTGCAATCCACCCCCACCTTCATGCCAGGGCTTTATGAAGGTGGCACTGTTGCCAGGTAAGAAAGTTAAGGCTCACTACATCAATTTAGAGCTGGTGCAGCCATATGGTCAAAAGCTTTTACTCAATGGCACTGTAGCCAAGTCAGGATCTCAGTGTGGCTCAGCCCTTCCCAGTTCCTGCCTCTGAAACACCCCATTTCAAGGCATTCCTCCGGCAGAAGTCTTGCCCACACTCTTGGTAGCCAGGGTAGCTGGGAAAGCTGATTAGAGGGACATCTCTGTAAACATCAGCTCCACCCACCACCCTACCCCGTGCCATGGGGGGCTGGATTGCTCAGTTACAATCACGTTTTAAAATCGTTAAAAACAACAACCATGGTGGAGGTGGGAAGGAAAATTTCAACAACCTAATATATGAAACATAAAACACCAGCTTCCACCTGGGTAAGGGGAATGTTCTGGGACTTTTCAGCAGCCTAGTGCAGCACTAACATAAAGCTTTGTATCAGCTGGATGAAATTCCATGAAATACCCAAGGGAAGGAGAAAGTCTTAAGCTGCTGCTCAGAGGTATGTCTGTGTTGGAGCCAGGCAGGCCTCACTTGGGAGGACAGGAGACCACAGCTGAAGATTCCAGTAATATTCTAGTAGCTTCACTATTTGTAGAGCATGGGGTCCCTAACTGAATATCAGCCTATCCTACATTATTTTACATTCCTTTCCTTCTCAGCAAAGTTCTCTCTAGTTTTTGAATGTCGCACGAGGTGCTTAATTGCCTTAACCCTAATGAGCAACTTTCTCTCTCCTTCTTAAACCCAGAATAAGTGCTGCGGTGTGGTTGGCCCATCAGACTGGCAAACATATAGCTCTGTATTCAGAATAAGGAACCAAGATGCAGATTTTCCTTGGCCACGCCAGTGCTGCGTAATGGATCTTCTAGGAAAGTCAATCAATGTGGATGCCTGCAAACTGGGGATGGATGGCTATTACCATAAAGACGTAAGAATACCTTCTTTGTCTTACTTTTTGGGAGGCGATTGAAATGCTTATCTCAATTATTTACTTCCCAGAATGTTGGTGAAGTGCTGAAATCCAAAAGTGTTATAAAAGGCTGAAGCCCTGCAGCTGCGAAGAAGAAGAAGAAGAAGAAGAAGAAGAAGAAGAAGAAGAAGAAGAAGATTATTTCTTCCTGCTCTCTATTTGGGGTGGGGTAATAGAAAGCACAGGGGCAGGGAAATAGGATGCAGATGATACCCAGCTCTACCTCTCTTTTAAATAGGAACCAGGCGGTGAAGGTTCTATGTGACTGCCTGGAAGCAGTTGGAGGATGGATGGCATCTAATGGATTGAGGTTGAATTCTGACAAGACAGAACTACGTTTTTTGGGGGGACAGGGGGCAGGCGGGTGTAGGGGACTCCCTGGTCCTCAATGGGGCAACTGTGCTCCTGAAGGAGCAGGTGCGCAGCCTGGGAGTCATTTTGGACTCACAGCTGTCCATGGAGATGCAGGTCAATTCTGTGTCCAGGGGGAAACCGAGCCAGATGGGCGGGGTATAAGTAATAAATTGTTGTTGTTGTTCTTGTTATTTGTGGCTGATGCACTCTCATGTGCAGTGTGTACAGCAGTTGGGAGACATAGCAGCAAAGCCGTGTGAGTGCTAAAAAGTTTGTTTTTGTGTTTTACAAAGTGGGCCCTGAAAGCATGTTTGGACTTCAGGTTAGCTGCTGCAGTCCTCGTTCCAAGGCTTAATACTGGAAACAGTGAGCTAACCTGAGGCTGTAGAGTTTCTAGACAAGCTCACCAACTCTAAACTAAAGCCTGTGATGTCTGGAATGATGCCTTGGTTCCCTGAAACTGATTCTCTTGTTGGTTTGTTCTGATTACTTAGGGCTGCTATCCAATCATCTCTGGCCCAATGGACAGACATGCTTGGGGTGTTGCCTGGTTTGGTTTCGCCATTCTGTGCTGGACTGTGAGTATCTAATTGTAATGTCTTGCATGTTGGGTAAGATACCTCTTATTTAGCAAAAGCATGAAACTGGTTCTGTATCTGTTGGGGACTCTCTCAGTTCAGAATGGTACATATTCAGGTGCTATGCCTGAGTTTTCAATTTTAAAAACGTGGTGTCTTAATTGTTTTAACCTGCCCTGGGACCTTGGGGTGAAGGATGCACAAATCTCCATCACCATCATCTTCCTCTCCCCCACCCACTGGCTTCTAAGAATAAAGTTCCTGGACATTTGGACTTATTAAAATCCACAGTTTTCTTTATTGAAATGACAAAAATTAAGTTGTTGGGTTTTTTTGCTAATTGAGCTTTTGCCTTTGCTTCCAAGTTTTCAATCATACATTCACTTCATTTTCCTAAGAAAGCTTTAACTGCCATGAATGACATATTTGAACTAATACTGACTTCTGATGGTGTCAGAACCTGATGACTTTTGTAATATGTTCAGTGTAGCAGTTTATGAAGATGATGATACACAGTGGTTCTAGAATTATAGCTCCTAGTTTTCTCTATTGGTAGAAATCAGTTGGCAGGATTTTTACCTTGAATGACACAAACACACACCACAAACACACACCACAAAGCACAGTAGGTCCCTGCACAGACGCAACAGCTAAGAGGAGGCATGTTAACTCCTTATCACTCATTCCCCTTTGAAACTAGTTCATCCCTTGTTACTCTTGCTGCTCTTCCACCCTCCTGCCATTTTAGAACTTGATCGTAAGCTACTTGAGGCAGAGACCTGTCTCTTTCTTCATATTATTCTGTAGCCTAGTGCTATACAACCAATGTCACTTGGTTATCAATGAATTATAGATAAATAATATGGCTTGATTACTTGAAAGACGTTGCTGGAAGAACTCTTAAAAATTTCTTCCTATTTTGGAACAATGCCTATGGGTTGATCAGTACTAAGCTTTTTGAGCCAGCTAAGGTCAAATAAGCCTTTTGCATCCGGGAAAACTTGTTTCGAGTACCCAGTTCGTTTGGACTATCCTTTCAGGACACTTGCAATACCAACCTATGTTTACATAGTGCCTAAACTGGTGTAACCAGCAGCAGTGTAAATGTGAAATGACCTCTAGGGAGACAGTAAAATGACTATGAATAAACCCGGGAGACGGGTTATTGCCTAATCACAGGTATGTGGACAGCACAGACTGGTCCGCACGTAATACAAAAACATGGAGGAGCCACTGCAAATTTTGGGTTGTGTGCCAGCCCCTTCTTCTCTTTGCATCCAGCACAGCTGAAAGGAAGAGACTGGAAGTTTCTGCTACCAATTTCGAGTAGCTGTTCACTCAAACCCTAAACTGTAGTTCAGCTCAACTATGTTTTGTTAACAATAATGGTTTGAAGTTGGATTTTTTTTTTAAAGCAAACCATAGTTTGTTGTGTTCAGATGACATGGCAAGACTTGGTTGATCTACAATAGAAGTGGAAGCTTTAGGATTCATCAATGCAGCCACAACAGAAGGGGGAGTGGGAGTTTGTGAGCCCTATGGGTGGTTAAGATAATTCTCATAAGATAAAACTATAGCTTAGCAAATATTTGCACTTCCCATGGGGTATACAAATCACCTAAATCAGGCGTGAAGAACCTTTTTGGATCAGATCTTTATTAGATCCTATCAGATCACGGGTGCCCATTTGTCAATCACCAGATATCACATAAGTTGTCAGATGGGTGTGGTCTGATGAACCCCCTGGTGGGCCACATTTGGTGCAAGGACCACAGGTTCCCCACCCCATCCTAAATGATAATCACAGAGAAATAAAATCGTGAAATGACCTATGTGGGATTGGGGATGGAGAGATCAGGGCTGAGCAGGAATATGGACCCGCAAATTAATTAATAGCTTCAGGCATCTGGAATGGTCTCTCTCTCTCTCAAATATTGTAGGATAGGAATCTAGCAGGAATTGGGCCAGGGTGTCTGTGTGGTAGAAGGCATCAGTATCTTCTCTCCCCCCCCCCCAAGCTCTAAAAGGAATGGGTCAGTGGTAAAGCACCTCAACCTGATTTCCACTCCACTTCCAAACTTTTGTTCCCTCCTTTTTGTCTTATCCAATGGGAAATGTCTTGAATGTTCTGAAAATAGATTGTAGCTATGCCACAACAAGGGACAGATAGTTTTTTTCTGCTTTGGATGGAAACAGTACTAAAACGTTAACATTATTAGAAGATAAACAGAATTGTAAAAAATAAATAGCCCGGGAGTCTTGGTGGGCCTCCTATGAAAACCTCTTGTTGCTGCTGCTTTTCAGCATATAGGTCTCCTCCTTTTTAATTCCAGTGCATTGGTTTTCATCTGTATTTCTCCATTGTGGTCAAACATCCCACAGAAACTGGGCCTCAGGGTCAAATATAGTAGATGCAGCCCAGAGTTACTTCCATTCCACATAATTATGTTGTTTGTGCAGACTGACTTCGGGCTGTCCCTCTGGCTGGTAGAGTTTTGGGGTGGGAAATCTGGGCAAGCTGCGTAAGTAAGCTGTTGCAATGGCATAAGGTGTGGTCCTTCCTGAGTTGTTGTTTTCTTTTTCTCTTGCAGACTTGGGTCCTTCTTTGTACCATGTTCTACTGGAGCAGAATCGAGTATTAAAGAAGCAGTATCCTACCAACCTGTCCTCCTTGGAGTTGACACTTTCTTTTCTTTAAAATGTGATGTCTATGTAATATATTTCTCTCTATGGAAGTTCTGACGATTTCTCCTCTTCACCACAATGCTCCCCACCCCACACCCCCATTTCAAACACAGCAGGTCTAATACCTGCAAGATGAAAAACGGGTAGTTGCCTTTTAATTTGCTCTGTATTCCAAAACTTTGGGTACATTAAAACATCATTGGATGGGTATGCTACTCCCAGAAAGAGCAAAAGAGGAAGAAATGGCTCCAAATGCATCAACTGATCTGAAGCCAGTTGTCTGGAACAAGTAGGTTTCAAGATGTAATGCTCCATCAAGTATTATAATTTCCTCTGCTTTGTGTGTCAGATCTTCTTTCTTTTGTAATGTTTTGAACTATTTTAATGGACCATTGATCTCCTTACATGTATACAGCAAACAACTTTATCCATGAACTAGTCGAGCTAGTCGGATATCACCCTTTCGCTATAAAGATTGAATCGGGTTAGCCTGCTTTGCTGTGGTGATCAGTAAACTACATGTGTGATGCTGTTTTCATAGCTACCTATTTCAACTGATCACTGGTATTCACACCTTTTCCCGTGGTTCTTACCTCAACCAGCCCATGTAATATTTGTTGTCACTTTTGCTTTGGAGAGCTTTATTTTTAAAGCAGCGGAACCTGGCAGTGGAAGAATTTAACATTTTTTTTCTCCTCTTGAATTAAATATGTTGTTCATGGAGTTCACTAGAAGGTTAAGCTTACTAACGTGACATGAGGGCAAAACTGGTTTTACAAGGAATATTTTTGAACTGGTCCATTCTGATACTTTGTTCTACATACATCAAGTTTTGCTCCTTTTTTGTGATATTTTGTTCCTTGTACAGAATGTTCTAAGATGAAAGCTTCCTCTCTCCTCCCCCCCATCCACATGTAAGCTCCAAGAACATACCACCTGCCCTGTTTCATGTATATTTTATTCTTCAAATCTTTAATAATAAAGTGGAGTTAAAAGATAAGAAAGACAGAAATGTTTAGGACAAATGGAGCTTTCTTTCACATGTGATCCAAGTATATTGGTTTTGTGTTCAAAAGCTGAAAAATGAGAACAAATAAAAGTTTATGCTGGAGGGAAACCTTCAAGGACAAAACTGGCTAGTTAATCCCAACAAAACATCTGCGTCTTCACATTCTTGTGATGAAAATGATAGCATCCTTCCACAGTGGGATTCTCAAGCAACAGGACCTGACTTTGAATATAATTTTAATGTTATTTCAGCACTCAACACTGCCCACACCAGAAAAGTGAACTGCAGATTTAACAGCTAAATTGGTAACTTACAAATGAAATAGCAAGTCTGTAAGGCAGCCCTGATTTACTACATGAAAACCTAGGCAGCTATTATTACTGGGGACTTATCTAAGATGAGGTTGCTTTAGACCCTCTGTCTACTGCTGGAAAATAATGGGGAAATGTGCCCTTTTTAATAACACACACACACACACACACACACACACACACACACATACAAACAAACTTCCCATTGCTGTGTGCATGCGGATGTTTGCTTCTCAGTATCCCACCTTCACAATATCTGATCACTTGATCAACAACACAAGCTGTTTCTCTTCATTGCTGAGTAAAAACAGCTATACTGCATTTTTCCAGCAGCTTAAACAAGGTGGTGTGGTATTTGACTAAGCAGCCAAGTATGTGGTTGTCATTCTGCATAACTGGATTTTGTTATAAGTCCTCAATGGTCATGTCACTTCTCTGCCAGCTTAGTTCTTAACGAAGTTCACGATCTAATGCCATGTTGGCATAATAGAACAAGAATGGGTCAGTGCCCAATCCAACCTGTATGGCGTCACATTCTAATGTGTGCCCCAGTAACGTCTGGACTTTCTAGCTGGAATCAGTCTGGAGTGTTTTTCTTCAGCGTTGCAAGTAGGCAAGGAGCGCAAACATTTAGGATTAGATTGCCATTCGTCTTAATGTGAGGCAGGGACAAATGGTTACTTCCTGCCAGAGAATCACTAGGCTTAGTAGTGCTGCTTTTTAACAGTCACGTTATGTGTACTTTTCCCAAAGAGAGCTGCTGTTTATCACAGAACTGTACTTCCCTTTGATCGCATACCAAAGCACAGTCCATTCTATGGCCGAAGAACGGGCTGGTGGCAGAATGCTGCCAGACAGGCTTACCTGGAGTTTGCACTGCTGGTTCTGGTTTTCTGGCCCCTGGAGTTATCACATTTCAGTCTTTATTGTTGTGTAAGCTGCTTCTACTCCTCTGCTGACTGTGGCTGTTGGAGATTCCAACACAGGGTGGGTAAAGGTCAGAGGAACAGTTGCAGAAAAAGGAAAGGGAGAAGCAATAAGGAGATCAACATGCTCATGCGGGATACATGAAGTTCCTCCTGGAAGGCAAATCTGCCATACCTGTGGTGCTTGTTCTGAGACAAAAGCCAGGTCTGAATCAGTCAACGTGACTTCCAGTATGCAGACAGCAATAGTTTTGAAGCAGACTACTACAGTGTCCTTTACAAACACCAGCTTGGCATCAGCTAGCCTTTATTTGGTGATCTGCAACTCTAGATCTGCTTCGCTTTAGCAAAATTGTGGCATCATGTACCTTTAAACCAGGGTTTACAAAACTTGAGTCTCCAGTTGCTTTTGGACTACAGTCCCCATCATCCCTGACCACTGTTCCTGCTAGCTAGAGATGATGGGAGTTTTAGTCCAAAAACAAGTTTGGGGAACCCTGTTTTAGCCTAAGGGTGAGAGGAACACGTAGCTCTCCAGATGTTGTGGGACTCCAACACCCGACAGCCCCAGCCGTCATGGCCAATAGTCAAGGATGATGCAGTCCAGCAACATCTGGAGAGCCACAGGTACGAATAGGGGGAAAGTTTGATTCAGCTCACATTCAAAACCAAGCCTAATACAAACTTTCTGAAACACCATGCACACTTCTCTGAATTTTGCCGTATGGGTCGCCAAACAAAAAATATGTTTTTAAAAATGAATATACTGCAATAACGGGTGCATAAAGATGAGGGTGTTGGTGAAAATAGCATATAAAATGCATTGTGTTAGAGAAACTTGCTTTGCAAAAATGTGTATATTGGAAGAAATTTCACACTGAAATGCTGAATGTTCACGATGCTCTTTGTGGAGTGGGGGGAGCAAACTAATGTGAAAATGTGGAGAACTGAACTTAGTACTGGGGAAATGATAAGCCGAAAGAAACTGTAGCTGACAGGTTCACCCTAGTAACAGGTTCCTGACATAATCACTCCAACATGCTCACCAAACTCTATTGGTTATAATGCCATGCTTTCCACCACAGAAGCATTTCTGAACAGGTCATCCAGGACATCAGATCTTTTCGTTAAGAACATGAGGGGATTTACTGGATGAGACTAAAGGCCCTTCTAGTTCAGCATCCTGTTCTCGCAGTAGACTGTCAATATCAGGCGTGAGTCAGCAGGCTCGAACTGTGGAAGAAGAAACAGAGTGGGGGGCTGAATTGTTGGAATGGGTTGGAGGAGGGGGTTCTCCACTTTCCAACCCAACAGTCTCTTTGAAAGGGGTAGCAGGGACCCCGAGTCCTTCCCCCAACCTCCCTGTGGAGAGAAGAACCTCAGTGAAGGCTAGGGAGGGTTTGATCAGCTAGAGGAGGCTGAACAGGAAGCAGAGGCAGCAACTGAATGGGAGCCTGAGCAGAAAGGTGCAATCTTGTTGCCTAGAATTGGGTGCTACATTTGCAGATGGGAGCAGAACCACCCACCCCAATGCAGAACTTACTTACAATCATGATACTCCCACAAGGCGAAAGAGTCTTGTGGGTGAGCTCGCCATGCCACGTCTTTAATTGCTTGGTGGGAGGGGCGGGGAAACTTGTTGGGACATCTTTGGTGCTTCCATCCAGTTTGGAACTTCCTGCCCTCCTGAATTGGCTTTTCTGAACTCTTTGTCTGCTGCTGAGCCTATACTGTTACTTGCCTGAATAAAAACAAAATCATTTCTTGCTTTCAAGTACTAGTCTGTGTCTGCATGTGTCCCTTGACTTGACACTTCACCACTGTGAAATCAGCTTGGATTCCTCTCTTGCTTGTGGATGGGGTCAGAACCTGCAACATCCCAGATGTTCTGCTCCAACTCCCATCAGCCCTAGTCACCATGGCCAATGGCTAAGGATGATAGGACTCAAAGGCCAGCAACAAGTGGAGGGCACCAGATCCCTAATCTTCCTTTACCTGGAGATTCTGGAGACTGAACCTGGGCACAGTATACTTTCTATCCCTGTGTTATGCACTCTCTTCAGAAGCATCATTTCTTCCTTGCCAATTAAGTCTTTCATGGATCAAGCTGCTCACAAGCATTTGAGCTGGGGCTCTCACAACATCCTCACCTTTGCTCCACCATCACCTGAGGGTATTGGAGAGTCCCAGACTCCTAGTTCATCATGACTTACATCCAAGACATTTTGCAAATGGATTTTGCAGCAGTAGCAGCTGATCCACTGAGGCAAAGCTGGACCCCAAATTTCCTGGTAAGCTCAATCCCACTCGGAAGTCTTCTCTTCTGTAACAATAAAGCAAAGCCTCTCTGAAATGTGCTCTATGTGTTCTGTGGAGAAAATCCTTTGCAGAATCTCTGATCTGAAGCATCTTTCTCAACCACCAGGAAACTGGTTGGATGATGCTAGGCTAGGTTTCTGAGTGGGGCATGAAGGCTTGTAGAAAGACTGGAAGGGGCTGGGCAGCCTGTAACAGAGGCTCAGGTACCTGGTTGAAGCTGTGGGCACTCTAGGACACGTTGAAAAACATAAGGGCTCAATTGTGAGCATTTTTCTCATTGCAAAATTCCTAAGAAATGCAGTTGCCTCAGGCAACAGTAATGAGATACACTGAACCTTGAATGCTGTATATGCTTTTAATTCTTTTTTTTAAAAAAGAGCCTTCTTTTCAGGTTCTCTGGATATTTCAGAATGAATTCAGCATCTGCTTTTTGTTTGCTCACTTAAGCTTTGCCTTTCAGAAACGGCTCCTTATTCAGGCTACATTAGTTTATCCCCCTGCCCCTGCCTTTAATCCCATGGTTTATTCTTAAGAAGCTGCTGTATTTTCTTTGAAGTTCTAAGGTCTTTTCCTATGGACAGAATTAAATATTTCTGGATCAGAGATTTGCTAAAGCCAAGAGAACGTGTTGCAGTCCTTTGGTTTGTCAGCGTCACTGAGATTCTATCGGAGAAAATTAGCGTAACTATTGTGGCTAAGCATTAGGGACCTAAAAGCCAAGGCTGAGTTCTGTTTTTCACATCAGTTCTAGTATATATAGGTCCAGCTGTGATTTCCTAGCTGTTGTTTCCATTTTTGCTTTACGAATTCCATACCTGAAACTTTCAACTTAATTTCTTCCTAATCAAATCAAATTGCAACTTAGAATGTGCTGAAGCTTTTGCCCTGAACCACATGACAGCTGATATAATAGCAACGGCAAAGCCAGCACATTTATCTCCTACATCTTGTCATCTTGTCACGCACTTTCTTTTGCACCTGGAGCTATTGTAAACATGAGATGCTATTTTGAGCAGGAAAATGGTAGACAAGCTACAAAACCCTGCATCTGTTTGCTTTTGTGTCTCATGTCAGGATTTCCAAGCAGAAGAGAGAGGATTACTTGTGTACGAAGGAAGAACATCGGCTGGTTTAACCTCTTTCACCAATGCATTTGTGGCATTTCCCCTTGTATGGACCCAGGAAAGGAGATGTTGATAGCCTATGCATGACTCTCCATACGTTGTTGGTCTGCAACTCCCATCAACCCCAGTCAGTATGGCCAAAGGGCAGGGATGATGGGAGTGGGAGTCCAACAACATCTGGAGGGCCACAGGTTTAACACCCCTGATACAGAAGTCCTGGCCCATTTCAAATCTTGGAACTTTAACAGTGTCCTACATCTGACAAGAGTACAAGAGCAGGCCAGGGTCCAGTCCCCCGTCCCCCCAATCACATGGCAACTTTAAATCCAGTGCTGGCAAGATTTCAGGAAGGAGCTGGAGGTTAAACCAACCCTCCAAGTATGGTCCCAGAGTTCTGGTGTTTCCCATCCAAAATCCAGGGCAATAGCCTTTGTAGAATTACACCCTCCCCACCCACCCCCGTGGCTGCGCTGCATCTAAGCACACAAGCAAGACACCAATGAATGCATTTGTTTTCAGAAAAGTAACAGGCAGCTTCTGAAAAAGAGATTAGAGAGCACTAAATCACTCCTATTCAAAAGCTGGTGTGACAGCAGTCAAGATGGATGCTTTGTATAAAGGTGTGACGATCAGCTACCACAGAATGTAGCATTCGATTTATTCAGGTTGCTGTGGAAACAGTGACGAATGACATGCTGCTAATTTTCCTTCAGGGGACTATACGGAGGGAGCCAGGGTACCACAAGGAGCCTCAGTCCGTAAAGGACCGCAGAATTGCCACACAGACTAAGTGACTTTCCCTTCTCGGACTCCTGCCCACAGGTCTGTCTGAACAAATGAACCGCAATGCATCTCTGTGGCCGAGCATTCTGTTCACTGTTGAGGGCTAATAACTCTGTTCCAAAGTACTCTTCCTCTCACATTCAGAGAGCTATCTGTTGTCCCTAGGAAAATCCCAACCAATCAGGGAGCATACAGAGTGATGGCATCATATCAGCCTGTATTCTCTTACATTTGCCTACATGACAATGGCACAAAGTGGAACACAAGTGAGAACAAGAAGCATTGCCCTCGTTCTGAAAAAGTTTTCTGATGGTGCCACATATATTTGGTTGGGTGAATAAAGGAAAAGTGAAATGGCTGAGGGGGGAGGTGCTTTCTTGCCTAACTTTGCATAGACAAATGACTTTTTCCAAACAACCAAATGAAGCAGAGCTTCATTTCCTAAGATGCAACACACACACACACACACACACACACACACACACACAGATTTATTTCTAGGGAGATGCTAATTGATTCAGACCCATTTATTTTATTTACAAATTCCAGGCACATGAAAACCTTGTCGCCGTCCCACCCCCAAAAAAGAAAGCTGGGTTCCTGAACATCTGGAGTCAGTTTTCTTGTATTATATAACTACTGATGGATCAGTTCCAAATCCCATGGTGCTTTGGGCTAGCTAGTCAAATAATAGAGACCTCAACAGAAGCAGTTCTTTGCATTCGCCGATATTGCAACAAATAAGTAATCTTCAAACACCACAAGGACACATTTCATATGTTGTTGTTTTTAATTAAAAAAAACAAACCTCCAGTTTAATCTCATGGTTGAGACTTAGCAAAACTCCAAAGCAATAAAAGCGCTGAAACAGATAGCCTACAGGAACAACAATGAACCATGAAAACAATACCCACCAGGGCTACCAATGAAAACACAACACATTCATGCATGTTCCAGACCTCATCGCACTGTGATGGACTCTCTCTCTCTCTCTCTCTCTCTCTCTCTCTCTCTCTCTCTCTCCCCCCCTCTCTCTCCCCCTCCCTACATTGAATTTTATGGATATAGCAGGAACTATACACTTATCCTGTGCCTAGAAAGCATGGGTCAGACCGGTTTTCCCCTTGCCCTATTCCTTTCCCAGAGAAAACCCACTCTTTAGTGCTCAATCAGAGCAAATGTTAATCCAGATAAACCTAATTTGCTGTTTGCTCTGATTGAGCACTAAAGAGAAGGTTTTCACCCCAGGGGAAAGCAGTGGGAAAAGAGGAAGTGTGGATAAGCCATAGGTCTGAGCACCTTTTTCTTGGAATAAAGGTATATATTTATCTCTTGAGCTTACCCCTCCTCACTCCATTGTGTGTGTGTGTTCATTCAAATGTTAGGAAGGCAGTGATGTGAAACCTGGGAGCCTAGAAAACTGCTGCCAGGCAAGAGTAAACAATACTAAACTGGATGGACATATAGTTTAACTTGGTAGGAAGCAGTTTCCTGTGTTCCTATAGAGCTCTAAAGGCAAGAAAGACCCTGAACTATCAAATGTATTGCAGTGTTGTGTTGAGCCATCAATAAATATTCATTTTCGAGTACTGAACTTGGCAAGAAATGGCAGCAAAACCTATGCTGCAGCTTTTGGGTGGATTGCAAACACTGTCCTACCATTAAGAAAAATGTGCTCTCGTTTCATTGCAGAGAACCACTGGGAGGGGGAAATGTTGGTGTGCAGACATGTGATAACTTGCACTTCTCCTTCCAGGATACAACTGCTGATGATAAACTTCAATAGATGATCGATTCAATAGATGATAAACTTCAATTACTGCTCAGCTGCTTGGTAGGCTCAAACTGCTATTAAGGGCAATGCAGGAGAAGGTACGAGCAGAGAGAGAGGGATTGAAATGCTGGTCTTGTGATCCCATTGCTTGCCTTCTTTAGAAAAGTTTTGGAAAACTTGCACATAAGGAGTTTTCAACGAAAAAAGTCATTTCTGTACATTGGATCCACCCAAGATTCACAGGTGTAACGAATGCTGCTCAGAGACAATTTCTTAGTTTTTAATTACACTTTAATATAATTATATACGTTCTGTTTATATATAAATTTAGCACAATATTATTTAATACAGCTATTTCAAAACTCTGAAGAGAGGAAAAGCTAGCTATAACTTTTGGTTGCAACTTTTGTGGGACGGGGGGGGGGGATTGGTCAGTGGGAAGCTGCTCAGACCCTTCTGCATTTTCTTAACCGAAATACTCAAAAGCATTTTAACATACAGAAACACTGCTTTGGGAAACTTCTCTGCTCTTGGCAAAACAGTCAGTGCTCTAGGTTTTATGCAAGTCCTAGATTTCGTTTAAACCAAGGGGAAACCAAGGTGGTGCACTGCAGGTGTTAATGGACTACAACTCCCATCAGCCGCTGTCAGCATGGCCAATAACCAGGGGTGATGGGAGTTGAGTCCAACAACATAAGGAGGGTACAATGCTGGCTACCTTTGGATTAGACGAAGGGATGATTCCTTCCAACCAGATGAGTTTTGCACTACCTCCCTTCTCATTTAGATAAGTAACTCTTTTGCCACAATTTGAACCAGTGAACTCTTCCCACTATTCAGATAGTGGAATGATAAACTAACCTACTTCCCTCTGTTCAGACCACCTGTTTCACTCCTACACTGATCCTTCCTTATTTCTACCAAAGAGCACAACCTCATGATACTACTTAAGCTACAAGAAACAACAGCAACAAAAAACAAAGAATTCCATCTCTTCTTCACCCTCTTTCCCAGATCTTATAAGCAGCATAGTGTGGCCCAGCCAAACTGGAGGATACAAAACCCCTAGCAGATGCCCCCTCATTTTTGCTCTATGCACAAACAAACTTGAGTTACCTTGTGGATCAATCTAAAAAGCCACAATACCTAGGAATTGTTTAGCCGAGTTTCTTTATGGTCAAGCCAAGAAGATCATTTTCATTTTAACAAAAATAAGCAGAAAGGAAAGGCAGCACGGACCTTTCCTTCCTTAGAAACAGGCAAACAATGCTCTGGGACTGATGGTGCTCAAATCTACTCTTACCATAATCTTTCAAATGCTCCCACAAAGTTTTTATTGCAAGGCAAAGTTAGGGTACCCCCCCAAGGACATCCAGATCTCTGGAGCCTCAGAGAAGAGGTACCCATTGTGTTTCATGAAGCAGCCATTGTGAAATTCAGTTCTTCACCATCAGGGTTGGAAATTCTAGGAAGAAGCACATGAATCACAGTAGAAATTCATGCATCTCCCTGTCACTACAGAATCTTGGCACAAAGTGCCGTTCTCCAATACAAGCAAGGCTCCTCCATCATGCTGCCACTTCCATTTTGCATGCCAACACTCACTACAACATAGCTTATCTACATTTTTACTGCCTGTAGCCAAGTCACAGATCCAACCCAAATGCACCCTGGGAAAATGTAACTCGAAAATGCAATGTTGTGACCTGCGCCCTGATCTATGAGAAAACAAAATGTAACGTTTTTAATTCGCCCGGCTTTCAGATGCTTTCAAGGCTCCCAGTTCCAACTTAGTGACTCACAATTGCAAATTAGCATGGGGATTTCTTCGTTAATCAGATCCTACAACTGTTTCTTGCCACCTACAGTCCTGATTATGCAGACTGAGTGGCAGCTTAAAGAACAAGCTTATTTTGAGAAAGCAGCAGCAACACTTCTTGAAAGAGAGAAGAAAAACCACGCTGTGATGTCTTCAAATAAAGAGCAGCACACTATGAAAATACAAGAAATGCAGTTAGGTTGCAGCTTATTGTGACTGCTCTGTCCATCCCTTGCTTCAGCAGCTACCAAGACCTGCGCCTGATTCTGCAGAAAGACTAGCAGGAGGGTGGAAATGCAGTGCTTTTTGGATAGGGTCAATAGAGACAGCACAATGGTGGGACTGTCCCGGCTACCGCGTCGCTAACTCTGCCAATCACTGTGTGCCAGCAGGTAGCTCACATGGCTATTTGTACAAATCCTTGTAGACAATTAATATAAGAACTCTGCAGTTAGCTCTAAATTATCAAAAGTTACGAAGAAACAGGTGCTAGGGGAATAGGACTGTAGACACAAACAGGTGCTTAATGGCAATAGCAGCCTATTGAAGAAAGCTTTAGCTCAAATGCATCACCATTCCTCTTAAACCACTTAGCTGAGTGCCCATTGAGCACATAACTCTCAGTACAGTAAGTCTGTGCATAAACAAGTACAAAGGGAAGGGAAACCCTATAAGCTTTTAATACAGATGTGGACTGGAACCCCCAGGAATACGACAAATCAAGATCAACAAGGAAGCCATTTCAGGAACACAGTGAGGAACGGAGCATTAGTTGCTGAGATGATTCTTGTGATTGTTCTCTGTTGCTGGAAAGCTGAAAGACGAGGAAGAGTCTGGAGGGGGTAGCTTTGGCTAACATAACAAGGATTGATCTCTTATTTTCTTTCCACATAATTTTGCTTTCACTGGCACACCTTTTGCCAAGGTGGACTCAAGGTTAAATCAACTAAACATTCTATCAATCATCAAAGTGACAATCAGTAAAATAAGGGATTGTTGGAAATGGCAAAGGAAGTACTTTTTGAGTAGTATGGGTTTAACAATAAGCATAGTTCTCCGTGTGACCACCCCATCTCATCCACCAGGGAAGAGAGTGAAGGGAATGGGCCTTATTCTATCTGTCTCCCGCTTCTACCATCCAGAATCACAGACCTCCTCTGGGGTTGGTAGAAGCAGCTTGTGGAAGTCTCTAGTCTTTGGCCATTCTTTGGAATGGTCATCTTGTTCCGAAGTGTGACCCCCTCTGAAGCTGTCCCTGACAAATCACTGGCAATGGGGTTTGGAGAAGGGGTCTGTAAGGGGCTTCTTATGGGAGAAAGCAACACTCTGGAGTCTGCAGAGGAGGAAGGATGGTCCATGATGGGAAAGGGAGGGCTAAATAGTATAAGACTCTGAGGTCTTCCTGGTCTAGATCTGTAAGAAGGCTTAGAAACCCCTGAAGACCTCTCCATTTTTGAGGACTGGGGATTGTCCCCTGTGGATTCCCCTTCAGAGCTGCGTTTTCGACGAAAAACTGGTGCATCCTGTGTGGAATTATGATTGGCAAAGGATGGTTCTGCCTTTCTACTTGCCGTTGAATCTATAAAGGCGGCATTATTATTTTCCTTCCCCTTCCTTTCCACTGGTGGACTCTTTGGAGGTTGCAGCTGACCCTGAGCATTTTCAGTTGACTTGCGTTGACCGACATTGGCTTCTGTTTCTTTATTCTCTGGCGTCCTGCAGTTGGGGTTCTGTGTCTGCAGGGGCTGCGGGACCTGTGTGTATTGAATCTTAGGTGGTATAACTGGCACAGCTCTAGCCTGGCACATCTTAACCATGAAAGAGGTTCTCACTGCCGAGACGCTCACTGGAGCAGAGTTGCGGCGACCAGTGGTAGCATGAGCCATCATTATGTAGTCTAGGTCTACATCTTGGGGGTCAAAATGAGAACCCCAAAGGTCAGCTTTGTTTTTGCTCGGACAGGCCACAGGGAGTGATGGCACAGAGTCACTCGTCTTAACTTCTTTTTGCCCACACAGGAAGTGCCTGGGTGGGGTGGGCACAGAAAGACTTTCAAAATTAAAAAGGTTGGTTGCGGGTAGGACGGAATCCAAATTGAGAGAAGAAGGCCTTGGCCTCCCTTTTCGTGGGATGTCTTCACCTTTACCGGTCTGTGACTCCTTGACAGAACATAGATCTTTTGTGGCAGAGGTTCCAGGACTATCAGCCTGTTGAATACTTGGTACATCTTTTTCTGGGCTGTTTAAACTCAAGGAACTGTTCTCAGTATTATATTGTGGCAAAGGAGACTCGGGCTTTGAAAATCCCTGGTCTTCTTTGTCCTCGTATGCTTCCTTCTCACCTGACTTTTTGTGAGCAACAGGGTAGACCCTGTCATGGCTGGATGACAGTTCTCTGGCTGCAAAGCCTGCTTCGTGGCTCAGAAGTCTCCTGCTTGTCTCATCTGGCTTAGAAAGCTCCTCTGGACGATTCAGCCAGGCTTCTCCTCCGTCACTTTCTCTCCACTCTGTTTGTGAGGGTTGCTTGATCCCTAATCGGATGTCACCACAAAGATGCTCCACATCTGCGCTCTCAAAAGGCAGCTGGATAGCCCGGTGCCTCTTCACAAAGTCTTTACTGTCTAAGGAAAAGCTACGATTGAAACATGGCTTCTTGAAATGGCTCCTGGTCCCTCCTTGATTCAGTGGCTGAAACTCATGAAGCGCCTTTCCTTGGATGTCCTTGAAGGTAGGGGAGTGGAGTGGGCTGGTGACCCACTGGTGCTCTTCCCACGGCTCCACCAACTCTAAGCTCTGAACATGGTCCACCCATGTATCTTCCTCTTGGTGGTCAAGAGAGTCTCGAGCTCGATTCTTCAGTTTACATTCCTTGAGCTGGTGGGCTCCAACTCCACTTAAGGTAACTGAACTCTGTAGGCCTCGGCTCTCTAAAAGCACTTGATCATTTTTTGCTGCCTGGGTCACAGCAGCACTGTCCTTCTCCCTGTGAAGAAGCCATTCACTATTTTCCCACGCTGGTTGGTCTAGACGCTTTTCTTCAGCAAACAAAGACTCATCTCTCAAAAGAGCCATGTTTTCTTGTGGATCTGATGGAAGTTTCCAATCGTCGGGCTGAGCTGGATGGACACACCTGATGTTCTCTGTTTCTAAACAGTCCTTTGGACAAGGTTTCCCACAAGGGATATTTTCCAGTTTTAATGAAGCGGGAGAAGCACCATCTTGCTTTGGGGATAGTTCAGAATCACAAACAGGTGAATCACAAACAGGTGATTGATCCTTTGATCCTTTGGAGGGAGCACTAAACAAATAAATGTGAGGTGCGACTGGTGGATTTCTCACCGTGCTTCCTTCTTCGGGTGGTGTCACAGGCAGCCCAGAACTGCATGGCAAATTGTTTGCTTCCAAGGATGAAATCAGTGAAGCACTGGGTTTAAGGTCTCGCTGTTGCTGGCCTGTCTCCAGGGCAAGTGGCAGCTCCTCTTCAGATTCAACAATTTTCAGCTCTTGCTGAATTTCTGGCCACAGAGGTACCATTGAGGCACTCGAATGACTGCCATGAACCTGAACAAAAATAAAAATAAAACCAGCGTTATCAGAAAAACTCTCTCTTGGCAGTTTGCTCTCCCTTTCTTCACAAACAATTACATTCTTTCCTACATGCTGCATTCTGGGTAATAAATAAGTTAATCTACACATATGAGCACATGCATATACAGAAGCACACGAATACTTACACACACACACATATACATGCAAACTAGAGAAATCCTTCTTCATGTGCCCCTCAAGATGGAGCTCAGATGAAGTCTGTTAGTGATAGCATTGGCTACAGAACTGCCCTTCCTGGGAAACTCACCTGGCTTTCACATTGTTGGCTTTTTTGGCACCAACATACGACTTTTTTGTTTTCCCAGGTCTTTTAAGATCTGGTTTTGTGTCCCTGTGACGTGGTTGGTGGTTTTAACATATGTATTTGATGTAGTTATGTGCTCCTTAGGGTATTTTCATTTAATGCTGGTTGTCTCTTAAGCTTATTATGGTTGTCACTGTGGTACAGTTCTGTTGTTTTTAATCATTGTACAAAACCTACCTACCTGACTAAATCATGCATGCAAGACCAGCACAAGACATTTTGCTGCCTGGGGTGAGAAACAAGATGGTGCCCATCTTGTGCCTGTTGTGTGTACAGAAGCTGACTGGACTGGACTGGCAGTTGGATCTTACTTCAACATGCTGGATAGGGCAGCATCTTCTATAGCACCTAATGGAAGCAAGCTAGCTTAAGGAGTGCAGGGTAGGCTGTGTGGCATACACAGCACTGATTTTCAACACCATTCCACATCCCTAGCATTTGTCGCCCAATGGTAGGGCCGGCCCTGAACACACACCATCTTGTTAAAACTAGACGTTCTTTAACATATGGATTTTCAAATGCAATTTACAGCAACACAGCAGTTAAAGCATGTACCATGCTGAAAGAAAAACAAATTTCCTTCAGGCTTTGCATTACCCTTTTCTATCATTAAAACAACAACAACAACATGGTGCATCAAACATCACATTAAGTAAATACAGACAAATTGAAGTTCATGCCCACTGACGGTAGAAATCTTAATTACTTGTCTATGCTGCTCTATTTGGAACCAAATGTTAAAAACGCAAGACATGTTAGGGAGCTCTGGAGAGGTAGGAATAAGTTTTGCAACCCACACACCCCTGAAATCATTTCCCCCAAAATTACTTCAAAGGGCACCACAGCCTCCAAAATGCATATATACTGATTCCGGTCTACCTTTTTCTGCAGCTTGGGAGAATAGTTGCACCACAGTCACCTGTTTATGATGTTAAAAACTTTTCACCTGCCTCTTTTCTAAACTAAAAAGTCCCAAACCATGCAACCTGTCCTCATAAGGGGAGTGGCTGGATCATTTGGCTGCCCATTTTGAAACTCTCAAATCCACAATATCATTTTTGATGTGAGGCGACCAGAAGTGCACACAGTACCCAAAGTACAGTTGTATCGTAGATTTGTATAATGGCATTATGATACCAGCAGTTTTGTTTTCTATTACTTTCCTAATGATCCCTAGGATGGACAGAAAGCATGCAGTCTTTTATGTCAGGCCATGACACCAACACAAATCCTGACAGGGCTGACCCTAATATTATTATTCATTATTAATATTCATTGAATTTATATACTGCCCTATATCTGGAGGTCTCAGGGCAGTTCAGAGTCAGACAGTATTGGCACGTAATTAGACATTTCATTGTTAGACTTTCACTGTTAGATTTTCTGTTTGAGCTTACATGGTTTGTCCAATCATATTCAATTGCTCTTTTGTGATAGAGAGTTCTTTCCTTAACTTTCAAATGTGGGCAGGCTCCCAAAACCTGTCCAGCTCCAGAATTTAGACAGCAGTTTCCAGACAAACATCAGGCTAGGGCAGTGTGAACCACCTGACAGTTAGCATGCATTGTTGACTAATCTGGATAATTAACATGCATTGGTTCCCAAATAATAATAAAATGATCAGCTGGAAGCACAAAACCTAAAGACACAATTATTGACAAATGGATTAATTCCATTTATAGCCTCCCTTTCTTCCACCGTGGAACTCAAAAGTGCCATTCGCAAAATCATAGAATTGTTGAGTTGGAAGGGACCATGAGGGTCATGTAGTCTAAACCCCTGCAATGCAGGAATTTGTTTTTTACCCAATGTGGGGCTCAAACCCACAACCCTGAGATTAAGAGTCTCATGCTCTACCAAGTGAGCTAACAGTTTCCAAGCACTGGCCAGACCCAGACCTGCTTGGTTCAGCTAGAGGCTTTTCTCAATGGGACTTTAAGCCACACCTGGGGACAATACAGCAATCCAAAGAGTGGAGGCAGCATCAGAGAAGCAAAGCTATTGTAACAGGGAGCACTGGAGGAAGACTTTAAGCTGAGGAGGCTTATAGAGGCTTTTAACTGGAAGGAGACAGGTCTGGGACTGCTTAGTAAGGGGTACATGCAAAGCAATGAACTATAAAGTTGACAGGCGCTTGGTGGAAGGTGGTACAATGCAAAAAAGAAGGTATTGCCAATGGGAGTTGCAGAGAAAACAAGTTTCTTAGCAAAGTGGTGAGACATTTCCCAACCAATTCAGATGACCATGCAATCATAGGGTTGGATGGGTCCCCAAGGGTCATCTAGTATAAGTCCCTGCAAGTCAGGAATCTCAAACACGCAGTTCCCCATCCAATTTTCAACCATATCAGATCCTGCTTAGCTTTGTGAATGTACAGGTAGTTTTATTGCTGTGCCACCAGCTGGAGGGGCTGGGGTGGGCTTCAGCAAGGGGAGAGGGAGAGGATTTTGGTTTAGCTTGCATTTTAAGGCAAGTCTATCTAATTTATATTTCCCACAAAAATGTGTGAGCCAAAACACAGCTATCCTTTGAAATTCGCAGTTCTCTGAATCTTGCACTGTACAAATTTTGCACATTTTGTCCTCCAACAAAATGTCTCTTTAAAATGTGTACAGTGGTACCTCTGGTTAATTCGTTCCGGAGGTCCGTTCTTAAGCTGAAACCGTTCTTATCCTGATGCGCGCTTTCGCTAATGGAGCCTCCCACCGCATGCACGCTTCTGTCGCGTGATTTCTGCTTACATCCCAGGGCAAAGTTCGCAACCAGGAGCAGCTACTTCAGGCTTAGTGGAGCTCGTAACCCAAAGCATGTGTAACCAGAAGCGTTCATAACCAGAGGTACCACTGTATACTAAGAGGGCACAAAGATGCACATATCAGGGGAAATTGCCTGCAAATATGTGCATATAACTGGCAAAATGAGAGAAATGTGCATTAAAATGCTGGTGAATTTTGGGGAGGACTTAAATCTCCTGCCACAAATGGATGTGAAATGTCAGGAGCTGAATTTAAGAGTAGAAAAATGGGAAACTGAAACTGAAAACTGTCCCACCCCTAAGTTCAACACCTTCTTCTTACCTGCTCCTTTATAAGTGAGGTGTTCTCCACTTTATCCCTTGTCTCTTCCTGCGTCCAACAGCCTTGCTCTGGCTTGTCCTTCATCTCTGGTTGGTCCTGGTTTGCTTGGCCTGCCTGTGGCTGGCTTGTTGGGATCTTGACTTGCTGCTTTGTTTCCAGTGACTGCTTATCTTCTGGATCTTGGCTGCAGCTGCTGTCATTGCTCTTTGCCTCCCAAGTTTTCATTGTTGACTGAGAGCCATTTGTGGACTCCAGCTGGTTGGCTATTGTTGGTTCTTCAGTAATAGAATCTGTATCAGAAGCAAAAAGATGAGCTTTAAAAACTTCATTGGGATGGGGGTGGTGGACCCAGAAATGGTGTAAGTAAAAGGTGAAAATGGTCACAAGGTGGCCTGAGCTTTCAGCATGGGCTTCTCTCAATAGCTCCACATTGACTTTTCCCCTCTTTTCTTTATTTTTACTGCAATAAGTTCAAAATAGACTAAAAAAAGAAAAAGAGATTTATGCAAATAAATTTTTGCAATAGCCAAGGCAACCACATGCCTACATGAGAGCTATCCATGATTTCAATGGGCTTAAGCACACTTATGCCTATTCAGAAATAAATCTCATTAATTTCAATGGGTGAGTGTTCCTAAATAAGTGGGTTGGGTCTATTACACCTCTTTTGAACTGAGTGTTCTGTTCAGTGATGTGTTTCACAAGAGACATCTGTACATTCATAGCACGGACTCTTCCAGACAGGGGATTAATTTGCAAGCTGCTTGGGGGGGTCACTGCCAATGGCTCAGTTTTCCTTATTGGATTTCCCCTGGAAAGGGAGAATCTGGATTAAATGTGGTGGGGGTGGGAATATGGGCTGACATTTTGATGCCAATGTTGTGTGGGTGCTGCACAACACAGTCTGTAAGCACTAGGGCTGGGAAATATATCGATATATCGTCCAAACCCAGTTTGAAGTCCATATTGCGATATCAATTTCATAATTTTTGACCTGGGAATATATCACTTAATCATGGTGTGTGCGTGTGTGCACATGCTATGCAAAAATCACAATGTGGGAAAAATTGTGAAGCCAACCAATGCTTCTCTCAATTTCTGCAGCTCCTGTTAACTCTGCTGGCTAAGCTCTCCCCTGCCTCCTACAGGAGGGAAATCACAACAGCAGGCACCAGCAAAAATCATGACGTGGAAAAAACCATGAAGCCAGTCAATGCCTCTACATAGCTCCATCCTTATTTCAGACATTGTGATATATCAGTATGTTTAACCATTTCTCTTAGTATGCTTTTGGGAGTGATTCTTTCAAAGTCCCTTAATGACTATGTGGGAAATAATAATAATAATAATAATAATAATAATAATAATAATATATTGTTATTGTTATTATTAATACCCTGCACATCTGGCTGGGTTTCCCCAGCCACTCTGGGCAGCTCCCAACAGAATATTAAAAGCATGATAAAACATCAAACATTTAAAACTTCCCTAAACAGGGTTGCCTTCAGAGGTCTTCTAAAAGTGGGATAGTTGTTTATTTCCTTGACATCTGCTGGGAGGGCGTTCCACAGGGCAGACGCCACTACCGAGAAGGCCCTCTGCCTGGTTCCCTGCAACCTCACTTCTTGCAGGGAGAGAACTGCCAGGAGGCCCTTGGAGCTGGACCTCAGTGTCTGGGCTGAACGATGGGGGTGGAGACGCTCCTTCAGTCGCATCCAGCTGTTCCTTTCCAGGATCAAGTTCTCTGCTCAAATTGCTGCAGCCTTCATATAAGCTTACCTTCTACTGTTTTGGACTCGGGCTTCTTTTCTTCCTTGACGGTGGTATGCTCTGGCTTGGTGTGGCCGTCTGCTTCTGGGATTGTGGAAGTGGCGCTGTCCAACCCCAAGAAAGAAGACTCCTGTAGGCTCGAGAAGGCGGGCTTCTCTTTAGCTGGCATGCGGCAAGGGGTGCTGTTGATACTGATGACGGCAGACACCCGAAGGGGCACCGACACAGCAAACGGCTCTGAAATGTTCAGGGCTTTGCGTTGGTGGCGAGGGGAGGCTTCCAGGGGGAAGAGGGTCCCATGGAACCCTGACTTAGCCGTCCCATCATTGGAAGTGTAGAACATACGACACATCTTTGGGGATGTTTGCTCATTCTCCGGGTCTTCTATGGCACGGAACACTTTCAGTTGCTCAGGAAGTGGTCTGACATGAGTAGACCGGGTGGCATCGTTCTGCCCACCATCCTCTAAACCTCCTTCTGCTCCTTTCACAGCACCCTTTGGATCCCATTCGCTCTCCTGTTTGCTGAGGTCCGATGAGCTGCTTGGGCCCCCTGTCCGTGGTTTCATCACTGGAACGAAGAACCCTCCAGCCACAATGGTGCGCTTGAAGTGGCCCTTCTCACCATCTCCTGCAGAAGGGAGAGAGAGCAAAGCCACAGAGTATTGCCAAAGGTACCCTCTTATTCCAAGCACATCTGGGGAAGACAGGGAAAGAGCCATAAGCCAGAGTTCTTCTGGGTGCTTCTTCAAAGGTTTAGTCACTGAAGAAGCCTCTCTTATGAAGAGTTTCCCAAGTTTATAGTGACTGAGAAGATACGGCCCCAGCCAGAACAGATCAAAGGGGTATCAAGACCAACATTCCCTTTCCTACGATGGCCAATGGCCAGTTGCCCATGGTAGGAAAGGACCTTCCATTATTTGGAAGAGGGAGGAATTTTACTTCTGGGTAGTACAGCCCAGAGACCTTGGTTTTGATTGAGGGGATACCTATTTTGAAAGATCTGCACTGACTCTTTATTTCCAAGCCCAAGTTAAGGTGCTGGTAGCTACCTTTAAAAGCCCTAAATGGCATAGGACTTAAATACCCCAGGGAGTGCCTCTTCCCATAGCAGCCTGCCCGTGCCTTAAGACCTTTAGAATAGGCCTTGCTCATAGTTCCCTTTTTAGTACAGGTACACTACACTTCTATGGGACGCGGGTGGCGCTGTGGTCTAAAACCACAGAGCCTAGGGCTTGCCGATCGAAAGGTCAGCAAATCCCCACAACGGGGTGAGCTCCTGTTGCTCGGTCCCATATACTGCTAACATAGAAGTTCAAAAGCATGTCAAAGTGCAAGTAGATAAATAGGTACTGCTCTGGCAGGAAGGTAAACGGTGTTTCCGTACACTGCTCTGGTTTGCCAGAAGCAGCTTAGTCATGCTGGCCACATAACTCAGAAGCTGTACACTGGCTCCCTCGGCCAGTAAAGCAAGATGAGCACCGCAACCCCAGAGTCGTCCGTGACTGGACTTAACGGTCAGGGGTCCCTTTACACTACACTTCTACAGAAGAGAGGGCCTTTTCTGCGTTTGTGCCCCATTTTTGGAATGCCCTCCCTCTAGGCTCATCTAGCACTGGCATGGCAAACCATTTAGTGCCTTCCTATTTGCCCCGGCATGTTAGATTGCAGAAGATTTTTTAGAATTGTGTTTTGTCCTGCTTTCTTGTATTTTTTATTATACAAATGTGTTGCTTTTTAATTGCTGCAAGCTGGTTGGGTGACCAGCAGGAGGGGAGGCAAGGGGTTGGCCCCACACTGTCTTTGGCTGGGATTGGACTGGCTGTCTTTTGGTGGCCTTCCAAGCCTCTGATTCTGTGAACAGAAACACATTCGCATACACACAAGAGCATGCAAAACTCTTGGGATATTAAATAAACAAACCTATTATTGTGAACAAACATATACATTTAAAAAAACCCACAAAGGCAGCTGTAACAACCTCTCACGTGCATGCCAACAAAATCTCACCTTCTACTGGAAGTGAACACAAGGAGTCCATGCTTTTAGCTGGCCGAATGGTGACTTTTTCTGCAGAAAGAAAGGTTATAACACACTTAATTTAGTGCTCTGGGTTTTTGGGAGATTGAAGTGTAACTCCAGAATACAGTGCAATTACATGGAAACTAACTTTTCCAAGTGCAGCTGCAATGTAGAAAAGGGTTTATTCTCCAGGGAAAACTCAGAGCAGCTTCATCTGTGATTTGAAGCTAAGAATGTCAGACTAGGGAAGTATGAACTCTTTCCTATTATTTCCACAGTTATTTTCCTACCTTGCTGAAAAGGGGCATTACATGTTTGGCATGTTTATCTGCCCAAATACACGTGAATTTTTTATAGGGTTTTTCCAAACACTAATTCTCAAACTTGCATAACTGTGGATAGTTCGCCATTCAAAGAGTTTGGCAGCTTCTCTTTGGACACATTTTGTTTATTGAAGGCACATATCTGTAACTGCAAACATGCAGATAATATCAGTTGTGTCTCTTTGCTATTTCATCTCAAGGGACAATGTAGGGGACCTTGTATAGCTTTAATGAGATGTTAATTTCCCTGTAAGTAGATCTCTAATCAGGAGCACAAATCAATACAAACTGCAGACTCCACCAACCTTTCCCAGAATATTTTGGGACCAATCCTTGCTAAAATGACTGGTAGATACATATTCCTAGTAACAGAGCTCTGGCACAAATATTTGACCCCTCTAGCTGTTTGCATGTAGCTGGTTGAAGAGATGCATGTTCACCCCAGTACTATAATGGGGCGTATTCAGAGTCTTTTGCTATGACTGCCTCTCATTGTCCCACTGAAGTGATACTCCGTATGACGCATGAGGTTAAATATGCGATCTCCCCTCTGCTCCCTTCAAAAGTCTTTCAAGCCATCTCTGAAATCCTTCTAGCTTTATTAGCATGAATGCCCCCTTGCAATGTGGTGGAACATTTCTGTACTACACAAAGAAGGAGAGGCAAGGCTGAGCTAATGGAGGAAAGACAAGTCCCCCCAGCGAGGGCCACAAACAAGCCTTACCAGAGAGCTTCTGTCCTCGGACAAACACACTCCCATTTCGACTCAGTTTGGTCTTGGCTTCTGATCCAGAACGGCCCAGGTTGAATATTGACTTCCACTTCTTGGATTTTGTGGATAACTTTCTCCTGGAAGAGAAATTTACTATGATTTCTATGAAAAGCAAGTAGGCTCAATGTGTTTGTCTTGCAGCTGTCTCCATTCCATTTTTTATTTTTTGCATTCAAACATGCAAACCTTTGCTCTCTCTCTCTCTCTCTATATATATATTCAATGTCTTATATAGGGAAGAGTAGAGCCCAACTGGCCCCATTGTTTTCAATCAGAAATAGGCATCAGCAGCCTTTAAAAATTCAAGCTTTAATATTACATCAGGGCATCAAGAATGTGTCTCTCACACACATATTGCACACATTTGCATATTATATCTATTATTATTCTTTATTAGATTTACACCCTGCACCTTCCTCCAGAATTGCTCAGGGCAGCATATTTTATTCTAGTTCCAGGATTCAGGTTTTTCTAACATTTGGAGTTGACATAGCAGGGCTGTTTGTCATAAGGCAGGGCTATGTAACATGAAGGCAGCCTATCAGTTTTGAATAGTGGCACATAGGAACTCTCAATAACCCTCCTGTTTTTGCTGCCTGCAGGGGCTGTGAACACAGAACACATTGCTGATGGGCTGCATTCAGTTTGCTGGGTCACCAGCAGAGATATTGGAGAATTCTGACAAAAACAGGAGCGGGAATTGCTGGCGTTCACTTATTCATTCCATGTCTGGAACAAAAATCAATTGTAGTTTGCAAACGATACGTTGTTGGTGATTTTCTCCTGTCCCCCATTTGCCCTGTGTTTCCTTTGCACTGAAATGAATGGCGCTGAATGAGGTAATGATAATGCAACAAATTATGTAGAATTTTGGCACAGTGGACAGTGAATGGAATAGTGTAGTTTTTGTCTGAAGCCAAATTGCTGTGGCACAGAAACACAGCTGCATGCAAGGAATACGGGGCGGAACAGAAACCAGTACCTCCTGAAATCCCTATTCACAAGTTGCCTAGACGTTCCATAAGGATTTCTACAATTATGTATGTGAAGTTGCTAAGATATTCTACAACATACTGATTATTAACATTCACAGTGGGAAAGACTCCCTCGGAAGGTGGTGGACTTTCCTTCACTGGAGGTTTTTAAGCAGAGATTGGGTGGCCTCTGCCATGGATACTTGAGATTCCTGCATTGCAGGGCATTGGACTAGATGACCCTTGGGGTCCCTTCCAACTCTACAATTCGATATACAGTGGTACCTCTGGTTAAGAACTTAATTTGTTCCAGAGGTCCGTTCTTAAGCTGAAACTGTTCTTAACCTGATGTACCACTTTAGCTAATGGGGCCTCCCGCTGCCACCACAGGATTTCTGTTCTCATCCTGAAGCAAAGTTCTTAACCCAAGGTACTATTTCTGGGTTAGCAGAGTCTGTAACCTGAAGCATATGTAACCTGAAGCGGCTCTAACCTGAGGTACCACTGTACAATGCTTAGCTGGCCGTGTGGGAGGAAGGAGAGTCTGACTGGAGCAGGCCCTGATGTTTTCTCTGCCTGCCTCACTCTCTTTTTTCCTTCCCATGGGGGCAACTGGTCTCTTCAATTCAGGGCCAGTCACTTTCTCTCAGCCTATACTACCTCACGGGGTTATTGTGAGGATAAACTGGAGATAGGGAGAACCATGTTTGCCACCTTGAGCAACTTGCAGGAAAGGCGGGATAGAAATGTAACACACAAAATAAAGTGAAATGACCTCAGGCCTCTCAGGACTAAATTCATCACATCCTCTCATTCAAGCTAATGCTTCTTTGGATTAATAAGTTTCCTGCGATGGTCTTACAAAGATGTTGTTATGCAGTGGCTGTAAGTTATTGCACACCACAGATTTGATTGAATACCCTAAGCACAGTAATTTAAGTAACTTGAAAGCAGCGCTGACAACTCCACGGAGGCCGGATGACATAAGGCTCACGTTAGAGTCTCCTAATTGTGCACCCGGAATGAGACGTAGGCCTCTCAGCTGTCCTTCACATACAAGAACAATTGTGAGGTACAGTAAGAAGAGAGAGAGAGAGAGAGAGAGATGGAAGCGGCATGTGTCATTGGGGCAGGTCACCAGCAGGTGGCTCTCTTACGACAGACGTCTCAAGAACCGATTGCCATTCAGCTCACGTTGATCAAAACTTGTAAATGAAGGAAAGTGGGAAAAGCCATTTCTCCAAAACAAGCCTATATTCGTCTCTTTTTTTCCTGACTAGTAAGAGACATTTACACTGGTGGGGAGCCATAGCTCAGTAGTGACACACATGCTTTGCATCCATAATGCCCCAAGTCTCCACCGATAAGCAACAAAGAAGGGAAAACAACTGGAAGGGCCACGGAGGATCACAGGGAGCACTGCTTGGCTAGAAGAGGCTCGGTCTCTGCTCCCCATGTTCACGTGACAAGGGGAAGCCTAGTCCATCTTCTGAGTCCAGCTTTCAGATAAGGGAGAGATGGAGCCACTTACTTGCTGTCAGGTAGGTCAAGGACGGTGTGGAAGAAGGAGCCTGTGACTGGAACGATTTCTGGCAAACTGTTCTCCCTCCGCTCCTTGCGGGCAGGATGGCAGGCGGACAGGCTCCGGGCCTGTGCTTCTTCCAGACTCACCAGCTTCATCGGCAGAGAGGTGGAGGGCAGCGTCAAGCTCTTCATAATGGGCTTGTTCTCTGGAAAGTGACAGGGATAGGAAATTGCGGAGCCCAGCCTGGTTTGAGGGTAGCGGAGCAGGAGAACGGAAGGTCCTCAGTGGGCCCCTCGAGCGTTTTCTTTTTGATTGAACCCTTCCAGTGAAAACATCTTTTGGGAGCGTGCTTGTTGGTTGAATTCTCCTCTTACATAGCAATCTAATCCATTGCCCCTGCCTTCCACCCCAGCAGGTCCCTGGTCACGAGCCAGACTCCATAGTGCTTTGGCACGTATCTTCTAAATACGAGGCCTGAAGATCCCTGCTGAACTGAACTTTAGGATGGCTCAGCTCCAGCTCCGACCTTTGAGATGAATGAACTTTCTCCTCCCCTCCCAATCACTTCAGGGGGATTTGTTCTGAAAATTGCTGCCTCTTTTCCTATTTAAGAAAAGACAACTGTTGTTAGCAGGAAATGTCAAAGTGCCAGGTCTGGAACTGGGGGGCGGGGGGGTATCTCATCCACACTTCTGCTTGTCTTGTGCCTAGAAAGCACTTCCCAAGCATGGGTCCATGTGGTTTTCCCCTTGCCCCAGTAATTTCTCAGGGAAAACCTGCTCTTTAGTGCTAAATCAGAGCAAACGTCAATCCAGAGAAAACCTGAATTGCTGTTTGCTTCAATTAAGGGCTAAAGAGCAGTTTCACCTGGGTGAAAGCAGTGCGACAAGAGGAAGTGTGAATAAGGCCAAAGTCCTGTGGAGGCCATTTTTCAGAGCTGGTACTTTAGCACTTCTCACTAACAACAACAGTAAAGGTAAAGGTAAAGGTAAAGGGACCCCTAACCATAAGGTCCAGTCGTGGCCGACTCTGGGGTTGCTGTGCTCATCTCGCTTTATTGGCCGAGGGAGCCGGCGTACAGCTTCCGGGTCATGTGGCCAGCATGACTAAGCTGCTTCTGGCAAACCAGAGCAGTGTACAGAAACACCGTTTACCTTCCCACCTATTTATCTACTTGCACTTTGACGTGCTTTCGAACTGCTAGGTGGGCAGGAGCAGGGACCAAGCAACGGGAGCTCACCCCGTCGTGGGGATTCGAACCGCCGACCTTCTGATCAGCAAGTCCTAGGCTCTGTGGTTTAACCCACAGCACCACCTGCGTCTCTTCTAACACCAACAGTAGTCACTGATAAATAGGAAAAGCAACCCCCCTCCCTAAACTTCCCTTGCAGAAAAACGGGGGGAAGGACATTTTTCAGATGCTTCTGGGGGTGGCGGCAGGGGCACATGCCAGTCGTCAGTGTGGCCATAGGCATATGTTGGGGAGGCTTCCCACCCCTACAGTAAAAATAAAGAGTGGAAACAAGCAAAACATAAGGAAACAAAGACCGGTTGGAATTAGGAGGAAAACAGCAGACTGTACGAAGCCAAGGTTGCCAGCGTCTATAAATTTAACGATGGACTATAAATTGGAAACAACAACTACAGTATACTCAGGGTCTATTAGGCCCATCACACAAAAGACATTTTAATTTGCTACTCAAGGCAACTGTGGCTCTCCTTTGGGTGCCACCACACTATGTAATATGTTACATATTAGACGGGTGTCATCTCCATTGCCTTTTTGGTGCCTGTTGAAGACTTTCCTCTTTCAACAAGTCTTCTAAGTGGAGCTCTTTCTCCCAGTCTGCATCTGCATTGCAACTAAATACCACTCTTTTTATATGTAGACTTGCTTTTTAATCGCTCTTTACACTTTTCTTATTTCATGGCTGTAAAAAAAACTGTTTCATCTGGTTTAAAAAAAATATTTGTGTATTTTATGGTTGTAACCCCCCTGGGACCCAATGAGAAAGAGTGGGTAAGAAATCTAAATAAATAAATAAATAAATAAATGCCTGTATTATTTTTTTAATCAAGACTGTTTGCATGCTGCTCCATTAACATAATGTTCTCTGGGTGGCTTCTTGTAGATGTGAAATTGGTCATTTCTGACATGGAAGGATTAGCTCAGAAGGACTCACCCTCATTTTCCTTCGGTTTGGCAGGGACGTTGTCACTGAAGATTTCGCCCACATGGTTCAGTATGAACTCAAACACCAGCTGCTGGACTCGCACCTCCAGGAAAGCTGCGTCTCCATTGCAGCCTACAGCCTCAATCTCCTTGGACCTGTGACACAGGAAAGGAGGAGGTTGGAAGAGCAATCCCCAAGCCATTGCTTGTCAGGAACAGAATCATAGACTCTCAGGATCCTAGAGTTGTAGAGTTGGAAGGGACACCAAGGGTCATCTAGTGAAGTGTCAACCCCATTAAGCCTTCCCTGTACCTAGTACACACACACACACAATCTCCTACTAACTAGATGTGATGTTAAATGCATCCTTTCATTTAGCACCCAGGGTTGTTTTTTTAAAGATGCAAACTCTGTGTGTATGTGAGTGAGTGTGCAGCTAATAGTTATCAGGGTGACAATAATTATCAGACTGAGCACCACAGAGGAAAGGTGGGATACAAGTATATAGTAAATAAACAAAGAAGAGCTGTTCTTTTAAAACATACTAAACAAATAAAATAGTGTAAGATTTCCCCCCCCCAAAAAAAAAACTAATGAAAAAGAACCACCAGCATATCAGCAGAAACAAATGCACAGGCCTAAATCATTTCAGATTACTTCAAAGAGCATTCTGATCAAATGCTTATCTGAACAGCACTCTTTTAACTTGTCGACTGAAGACAGAAATTTATGGCCCAGACTTATCAGCAATGAACCAAAGAAGAGATCTTTAGACTGCAGCACATTTCTTTTATTATTTTATAGATTTTGTTTGTTTGTTTGCTTGCTTGTTTTATCCCACTTTTCTGAAGAATCTCGTTGCAAAGCAGTGTCTATGGATTTTGGTGGGACAGCAACCCCAGGGGAAAACGAGAAGGGCAGCGAATGGAATCCTGGCTGAAAGCATGAGAGATTCTTCCATGGAACACGCTGTCTGGAAATGATACTGCTGCAAGCTGTCTAAGAAGCATTTTATACTCTCAAAAGACCTGGTGTTTTCCGAGGCACTGATGTGACATAGGACATTGGGACTAGGGAAGGGCAAATGTGTCCATTTCTTTTTCTAATATTAAATTCAGTTCACTATATTTCTGCAACCGTTTGTGCATTTGTTTCATTTTTTTAAAGTTCATGAATATTCACCAGCATTTTACTGCACATCCCTCTTACTATACATATTTGTGTGTGTAATTTTGCCTGATATTCTGTATTTCTGTATGACAGTTTCACAAATGTCTGCATTTCAATGCATACTTTCTCACAATAAAGCAGCTACATATGCATTTCTATCATTGATGAACTGTAACGCAAATTTTAGAGAAGTGCAAAATTCAGAGAAGTGCAAATTTCAGAGCATGACTGCATTTCAGTTCGTGGATTGATTGATTGATTGATTGATTGATTTGCTTTCTTTAGTTTACTTGTGTCCAACCTTTCCTCCATGGAGCTCAAGGTGGCATGCATGGTTCCCCCCCCTCCATTTTATCCTTATGACAACCCTGTGAGGTAGGTTAGGCTAAGAAAGAACGACTGGCCCAAACCCATCCTGTGAGCTTCCTAGCTCTCCCAGCTCCTAGTCCAGCACTCTAACCACGACACCACACTTAGGTACCGTATTTTTCGCCCTATAGGACGCACTTTTTCCCCTCCAAAAATGAAGGGGAAATGTGTGTGCGTCCTATGGGGCGAATGCAGGCTTTAGCTGAAGCCTGGAGAGCGAGAGGGGTCGGTGCGCACCAACCCCTCTCGCTCTCCAGGCTTCGCGCACCTCTCCGCAAGCAGCGGGAGCCCAGCGCGTCAAGGCTTTGCGGACCTCTCCGCAAGCAGCGGGAGCCCGGCGCTGGGCTCCCGCTGCTTGCGGAGAGTTGCCTGCATGCTGAAGCCTGCGCGCGCTGAGCTCAGTGCGTCCAGGCTTCGCAGACCTCTGCGCAAGCAGCGGGAGCCTGGCGCTAGGCTCCCACTGCTTGCGGAGAGTTGCCTGCATGCTGAAGCCTGCCCGCGCTGAGCTCAGCGCGTCCAGGCTTCGCACACCTCTTAGCAAGCAGCGGGAGCCAGCGCTGGGCTCCCACAGCTTGCAGAGAGCTGCCTGTTTGGGGGCTGGGGTTGGGGGAAGCTTGGGCTTCCCCCACCCCAGCCCCGCGCCTGGGGGAAAAATGATTTTTCCCCCTTTATTTCCCCCCAAAAAACTAGGTGCGTCTTATGGGACAGTGCGTCCTATAGGGCGAAAAATACGGTATATATCTGCATTAAAACACAAACTGAACTGAATTCCTCCTCGTCTCTAATTGGCACAAGGGACTTTCAGAGGGGCTGGGTCCACAGGAGCTGCAGATACCAGCTCCCACCATAACTAGCCTACCTTGCCAAGGGATTTCCTGGCACGCCATTTCACTTTGCAGAGAGAGCATGGTGTGATTCAGCTGCAGCGGTGCTAGTTACAGCTGGGGCTGGGGCAGCTTAAACTAATCCTCCGGATTTAGTTTATCTCTGAGTAGAACCATCACATAAAAAAAAATCAAGTGGGGATGGAAGGGAAAGCATCAACTGTGAGCATCGCAACTCCTCTTAGCGAATTTTGTGGGCCTTGTGCTTTTCCCAAATGCCTGTTTCTTGTTCTCCATCGCCTCGCTGGTATGGACAAACCAATCTCTCCTTCCACCCACATCCCCCCTCCCGCCCCCAAACAGAGTAGCAGACAAACTGTTCCTTATCATGACAAGCCAAAGTGTTACTGAAGACATTATCTCTGGGCAGCGAATCCTTTGTAAAGTTAATGGCTGGAGTGTGAGATAAAGCACAGAGGGGGCTTTTGCCGGTGGGATAGCCATGTAAGGAAACTACAGCTGTGCCTCCCGCTTCTTTCATGTTCTCCTTGGGACCTATATTTATAAAGGGAATTAGACTCCCATCAAAAAAGAAAGAGGACAATAGATAAAATGAAAGATTTTGAGCTGTGGGTGTTCAGTAGATTTAACATCTCTTGCAGTTATCATGGGACCTTTTCTGCCTGGTTTGCAGTTGCAAAGATTGAGAGAGTTTATCCACCCAGGACCAGCTGTTTTTTTTGCTATTTATTTTTATTAACAAAATTTATATACCGCTTGATTTTTTTAAGAAGCACCTCTAAGCAGTTTACAAAAGCTGAGGAAGTTTATCTACGGTTATTCAGCTAGGTGACAATGCTCCTTATTTTTTCTTATGCTATTCTAGTTGCCAGGCTATCGCATAAATGAACCAGAATTCCTCAACTGAGCTGTCTTTAGCAGTAGCTCACAAATGACTGTTACACATACACTATGGATATCATTGACCAGGAACTTCATGTCCATAAGACCAGTTGAAACAAATATGACATGTGACTCTCACTTATTGTGTTGGGTTGTTATAAGTAGAAAAACCCATCAGATATTTCTATTTTTCATAAAACATTGCAAAACTTAATTGTGGGAACTGGTTGCGTTCCGATATAATATCAAACCATAGTTTAGTGCTAACCATTTGGTTCTGTTTTCAACCAATCACACTTTTTCTTCCACCCTAACCAGGACAATCCATGGTCGGTTTAAGCTACAGTTGAATTACAGTTGAACTGCTAACCTAGCAGTTTGAAAGCATGCCAGTCCAAGTAGATAAATAGGTACTGCTGCAGCAGGAAGGTAAACAGCATTTCTGTGCACTCTGGCTTCCGTCACAGTGTTTAGTCATGCTGGCCACATGACCCAGAAAGCCTACTGTGGACAAATGCCGGCTCCCTTGGCCTGAAAGTGAGATGAGCACTACACCCCATAGTCTCCTTTGACTGGACTTAAGCGTCCATGGGTCCTTTACCTTTTTACCTTACCGCTGAATTAAGCAGTAGCCCATGCACAGGGTTGGAGGCAATGGTGTCATCCTGCTGGTGCTGTCTTGTTGGGGTGAGGCACTGGTGAGGTCAGATGAGTTCATCAACCCAAGCACCTCTGACCTTGCCCCCTTCCTGCCCCAACCAATGCAGCGCTGTTGTCACTGAGAAAACACCACTGCTTCCATACACCCTTGTAAGCTACCACTGGCTGGATCACTCTAGCCAGTTCTTAAACTTATCACAAACTCTAACAGACATTCTTAGTGCTCCCTGCATTGCGATGTGAAAGAATCAGAGCGTCTACTGTACCTGAGGAGATTAGGTGCCCACACTAAAGCGAGGTTCCTGGTGTGCATGTTGGTCGTGCTGCTGAAGGATGCTAAGTGAGTTAGGTGCTTGCTCAGGTATTCCAAGGTCCTGCAATGGTGTGACAAAGATAAAAACAAAACACCCACATTGAGACTTGCACATGCGGTTATGTCTTGGCCAACTGGGTCTGTTCAGAGAAGACAGGTGCCCAACATCCCAAAGCACCACATTAAATGTCTTAAATGAGTCAAGAGCTACAACCCATGACACTCATGCTAGCCCAATAACCTCTCCCCACTTGCATCCCTATTTTCCCTCTATCATCCTTTGCTTCTCCTCCTACCAATCCTTATCTCCCTCTTCACCGAGTTGCCCCAAGACCATGTTGCTCCTTCTCACAATTCTCGACTCTTTCCATCGAATTGCATTTTTGAAAGGAGGTAGGGAAGAAGCAAAGATCATCTACCCTGAATTGCTTGGGAGTCGCATGGGGCCAGCTGCTAGTGCTGCTATCCGCCACAGCGTCTACAGAAGTGAAACTCGGAAGCAGGTCTACAAGTGGATCAGAGCTGCAGCAACAGCCTCCTAGCAGTAGCACTGAGACAGTGAAGGGGTGGCAAGGTTGGGGCTGGTGAGAGTGCTGGACTGGCTCCACTGGTGCACCATACATGCAGCTCCAAGCTCACCACTCCCTTTTTTGGTAAGTGGCAGTGGCATTGCTATTCAGAGGCTATTGCTGTGGCTCCCCCACCAACACAGCTCCTGGTTACAAAGCAGTTTTACAATACAAAAAAATAAAAGGGTCCCTGACGTCTTTGTTGCATTTTAGAAGTGGGTGTGACGAAATCAGCAATAGCCTCCCAGCAGATACAAGGAACTGCTAACACCCGAGTAGCTCTGAAACATAAGATCAGTCTTTATTATGGGTAAGACCACTGCACAGAACTCATTCACAATTTGCCATGTGCATTCTGTGGGTCATCTTTCCTTGAACATGTGAATCAAGTCCACCTAGTGCAAATAAAGTAGTTGACTCACCAGCTGAATCCCTAGGTAATTCAGGTAACTGCCATTAATCATTACTAAGATTGTCCCTAAACCTTAGAAGCCAAGGCTTAGAGGTCAGGTTTCTCTTTTACCTGTAATGAGATGGCGGAAGTTCCTGGATGGCATTTTGAATTTGGGCCAGCTGCTCTTCCTCTGGGAAGCACGATACTGCCTCCTGAATAATAAAAATAATAATCATAAAGTCAAAGACCTGTAGGACTGAAAAAGACTTCAAGGGTTAATTAGTGCATTACTTCCCGAAAGCAAAAATCACAAGTCAATTATGTCTAAACCAGGAAATTATGATTAATGCCTTCAGAACACAGCAGGATATTAAGCCATCTTCAAACCATGGTTTATTATGCTGGCTTCTAACCATCATTCTGCTGAAATAAAATGATAGTTCATGGGGAAACTTCCTAACTTATTTGCTCACTCGTAGCAAGGGAGGAGGGCAGGAATTGGGTACATACCCAAAAGGCCTCTTAAGCTGAGACATGATTGCCTAAACGTGGTCAACATCTTTCTGGCTTCTTCAACTTCCCCCGCCCACTGCACCTTCCATTTGGAGACCCGCTGAGCACCAAATATAGGAAACTCAATGGATTATGTGTTCACTTAGCTCACTGTTGTATGCTGCAACTGGCAGAGCTCTCTATAGTCTTAGGCAGAAATCTTTCCAATCAACCTTATGAACTAGAGATGCCATGGACTGCTGCTGAAACCACTTGCTCTACTACTGAGCTATGGCTGTTCTCCAGAGAAGTGGCAAGAACCCCCACCTAGGGTACCAATAGGGGATTTTTTCTATTATTGTTGTTGTTGTTGTTGTTGTTATTTCTGCCCTTCACCAATAATTACAACAGGTTATAGCAATTTAAAATTAATAACAGTTAAAACAGATTACTCACACGAATAGTGTGGTCCCTGAAAACCCACATCTCAGGTGTCAAAAGCCAGGATAAAGAGGGGCTATGCAAATAGCAGCTTCAGAGGAAGGATTTCCCCCCTTCTCGAGGCATGTTCCCCATACTTACCACCCCCTCCCCTGTGAATACTGTTTGCATTTAAAGGAATATGCACGTTAAAGACAAAGGTGCCATCTCACATCCTGCCTAGTTGGGTCCTGAATTGCTGTTCTCTGAGCATGTCTCCTGCTAGGAAGAAGGCACACTCAAAGCAGTGACTCATGCAGATACATGGGTGGCAGACGCACCTGAGGGCATGCAATTCTGCTGCTTCTCTGCACCAGTTGTGATTAGAGGTCCATCATATTTGACTCATCACTGCTCCGCTGTGGGTGGATACTTTGGGTTTCCTAATTAATTGCTCATAGCACATTAGCACGTCCCTTGCAACGCAGTCATGGGAAATGCTGTTTGTGCCAAGCCAGACCAATGATTCACCCACCTGGTGCTAATAAGAAGATGCTGGTTCCTTAACTGAAGCTCACACTGAACCTTTCACTTTAGTGGGGGGAAACGGGTTGCCCAGAGACAGTCCCTTATTTGCAAAAATTCACTTCTGTAAATCCTCTCTCTTTTATCAGTTCTTTCTCTCTTTGTTTCCTGTCATTTTCAAAACCAGTTATGTTTGCTAAAATGAGAGGCGGGGAGAAGGGGAAACAGCACAAACAGAGAGCAATGCATCACTTTGTGAGCATTGCAGGAAAGAAAACCCTGCAATGATTTTCTGTATTTTCAATGAGCTCTCTTATAAAGTGTGTCGGGATGAAAGGGAGCAGAAATCTATGCTGCATTAAATATTCACTACCATAATTAGGCAGCTGTATACAGGTAGTGTAATTTGTATGGCACAAGATTGGAGATACTTGCTGTAATAGCACCTTAGGAACGTGATTGTATAGTTTGACAGAGGTGGTGCATTCTGCTTCCCACACACTTCTCCCAGCGTCCCATATTACTCAGTATTCCCAGAGTTTAACAAAACTCATAGTTTTCTCACAAGGCAAGCCCTTAATCCCATTTTACAGATGTGATGACATGGGATAAACCAGTGACTTGGCCAAGCACAGCAGTGCTGGGAGACTGAGAGGAAGATGGGGACAAAAAAAAAAGAATTAGTAGCCTCTGCCTGCCATTGGCTTTGGCTCCGCCTACTGTTGGCTGGCGCTGTGGGTTAAACCACAGAGCTTAGGACTTGCCAATCAGAAGGTCGGTGGTTCGAATCCCCACAACGGGGTGAGCTCCTGTTGCTCGGTCCCTGCTCCTGCCAACCTAGCAGTTCGAAAGCACATCAAAGTGCAAGTAGATAAATAGGTACCGCTCTGGCGGGAAGGTAAACGGCGTTTCCGTGCGCTGCTCTGGTTCGCCAGAAGCGGCTTAGTCATGCTGACCACATGACCCAGAAGCTGTACGCCGGCTCCCTCGGCCAATAAAGCGAGATGAGCACCGCAACCCCAGAATCAGTCACGACTGGACCTAATGGTCAGGGGTCCCTTTACCTTTACCTTTACTGTTGGCTTCCTGCCTTTCATCCTAACAAACTCAATGGGCATCAGCCATCTCTGGTAGAGAGGTAATTCTGCAGACGCAGGTGAACCTGACTGCAACACTGTGAGCCTTAGTTTTTAATCTGCGTATGGCATCCAGTATACATTAGTCACTTTTGCAATAAATAAATAATTATGGTAGAAAACCAAGCTACTTAAAGCAGCCTTAGCCAACCCGATGCCCTCCACAATGCCCATCACACTCCGGCCTGTTTTTCCTGGGGCTGACGGGAGTTTTTAGCCCAACACATCTGGAGAGCACCAGGTTGGCAAAGGCTGCTCTGATTATGCCTGAGGGTAGACTGTATGCCTGGGACCCTTCTAATTTCTGGATCCAGCAAGTGTTTAAATCTAAGGAAGGATTCAAGTTGCCGTAACAGCCAGACACGTTTCTTGGTAACAGCCCTCTAAGTATAAGCCATTAAGGAAGTGGCTCTGTTCTAACTGGTGGTTAGAAAGACTAAGTTGGGAGTTGGTGTGTGTGCTGAAGCCTGTGAGACAGAGCCATGCCTGATTTCTGCTGGAATGCAAAGCTGTGGCTACGGAAGAAGCAAGACCTTCTTGGGGTATTAATGCTGTGAGTCCCTCCACTGTAGGCACAGGCTGCATATATGCGTAAATAAACCATTCTGAAGAAACTTAACCCTAAGTAAGCACCTGGGACACCTGGAATCTTGCACCTCTCAGAGATTGGGTTGGTGTGCAACAGCTGCCTTAAGAGTTGGTAGCAGTAAGACAAGGTGAAGTCCAAAGCGGTATGAGCTTACAGTTCCTTGGTCAATTCAGAAGTGACGAGTGAATGGAAGTGGCGGTTGATGCCCATTAGGAGTGGCAAGGTAGAAAGTGACTAACAGAAGGTGGCAGAGCCAAGTATTTCTAGTTTTGTCCCCACCTTCTACAAAGGCACTACTGAGACTCAGGGGAGGGAAGGAAGCAGGCAGGCGGTGCCACTCTCTGGACTGGATATAAGGAAGAAAGCAAGCAAGTAGGAGCTGGCTGAAGGGAAACTAATGTTGGTGGGGCAGTGCCCTATCTGCCCTGTGATGAACCAGCCTCCACTGGGAGAGGGGCCCTTGAAAGGGAAAGGTCACACCAAGGGACTGATGTTATGGCGATGGGCTGCATGGTCAGTCATGACAAGAAGGAATGCTGCTCTCAGTGACAGGATAGTAGAGAATAGAAGGAGGCAGAAGGGTTCAAATTATGCCCTTATCTCTGAGACCTCTTGGAAGGTGATTATCCAAACTGCATTTGGACTCTACTGAGTGAGTTCCTGGCTGAGAAAACATCTGGTCAAACAACCGTATTGGTGTTAACTGTTCAGCTAATTGACATCTTGCCTCTGTAATACTTATGATAATTATTACATTTGTTGACCCTATTACAGGACCAAGGAACAGCTGCATAGTGCAGATTTTGACAACAGAACTTCTGGCCTATTGCTATGGCTCCTCCAACCTGCTCACAACTTTGGAGCTAATCTGTACTCATTTCCCCCCTCCTGAATCAAGTCATTACATTTTGCATTAAAGTTGTTTGAAGATTTCTGCTTGGACAGTTTCCACCTACACCCACTCTCTGCATTCATGGCATGACAATTTTGAACCTGATTTTCCACTGCTGTGCACCTTGACTCATTAACTTCAGCCTAAGCAGGGAGGAGAAAGTAGCTGTGCCACCAGAAAATATGCTGCTTTCACCCATTTTGCACTGGATTAAGTGACAGTAAAAGCCCCTGCTGATAAAATTATAATAAGAATCCACTGGTATAAGAATTGTGAAAGAAAGTTTTTTAAAAAAGAGAAGTTACCCAAGCCCTGCTTGGAAAATTTTTATGAACAGAAATAGTGTATTATGAATTCCCAGAACTGAAAATGGCTCTGGTTGCAAAAAATGTGTGGAGCCCAATTTTTATTTCATTTTTAAATCTTTGATATTGCATTGATCTTGTGACCATTACCGTATGGCCTTTATAATTAACTGAAATTGTTTTTTAAATATTCCTAAAAACAAATTGCAGGCAGTCCTTTATTAGGATTTCAGTGTGCTACTATATTCCAGTAGCCTCCAACTTCTTCACATCCAAGACCTATCGTTAGTCCAAAAACAGCTGGAGACCCAAGTATGGGAAACCCTGATCTAGTCCAACCTCCTGCAATGTGGGAATCTTTTGCCCAACGTGGGGCTTGAACCCACGACTTTGAGATTAAGAGTCTTATACTCTGCCAACTGAGCTACTCTTCCTATAGAAGAATCCTGTCCAAAGAATCCTGAGAACTATAGTGTGTTAAGGGAGCCAGGAACTGCAGCTCTATGAGGAATAAACTACAGTTCCCTGGATTCTTTGGAGGAAGCCATGTGCTTTAAATGTGCTTTATGTATATGACACATGTGTAAAGTGATTTAACAATCAATTCCTCTTCCCAAGGAACTCTGGGAATTGTAATTCTGTGAGTGTGGTTGGGGGTCTCCTGACAACTGACAGCACCTTTAACAAGGCCACTTCCACCTTAAGGAGGAGGTGGGGTTGCAGGTACTTATGACCCTTCCATGTGCGCGGAGGAGGGGATGTGGACAGTTCCACGTGATTGGGGGGTTCCCAGTTGCGTCACTGCCCAGGCAACCAATCAGGTCACTCCAGGGGTGTGGCCTGCTCAATTTAAGCAGGATGCCGGTGGGAGCTCTCCCCTTTTCACGCTTCCAGGACTCCCTGCAGACAGGCAGGAGTCAGACATAATAGGTTAGCTCCAATGCCTAAGCCAATACTGCTCACAATCTGTAACCAATAAAGTTGTAGCCTTTTTTAGCCCATTAACCTAAAATACTGGTGTCAAGTGTCTTTATTCAACTTGGGGGGGGGGGCAGGACCTTTCTCATGCAAACTACAGCTCCCAGAATTCTTTGGGGAGGCCATGAATGTTTAAAGTGATATCATAGTGCTTTAACTGCATTGCGTGAACGTGGCCCTGGACTTCCACAATGGCAGTACAGCCTATAAGGAAAGCCCAAAAGTGATAAAAGTTTGTTTGTTTGTTTTTTTAAATAATATTTATTACTTTTATAGATTACAAAAAGAGAAAAAAGAAAAAAAAACAGAAAAAAGACAAAGGAGGAAAGCAAAAAGAAAAAAACAATACAATACAATATATAAACAATGCAAAACACAACCTAAACTCAAAACTAAACACATTAAACTAAACTAAACAAACCCCACTCCCTAACCTTAACCCTAAATGAAACAAAACAAAAACAATTTAAAAACATACATCATCTCTTTTCCGTACTCTATCTTTCATTCCCTTGTTTCCTCGACCTCCTCTCACCTCCCTTTTTGTATTCCACTTCTATTAATTGTTTCAGCAAATCCTTTCCATCTTTCTCCATTTTCTATCATATTGTAAATAACGTATTTTTTAACCTTATTTTCCATTAAAACTAAAATACTTATATATGCTTAACTCCTTATAACATTTCTGCTAAGCCCATAAAAAATCATTCCACCATTTTACTATCACTCATTAGTTTTACCATAAGTCTATATATAAACTTTAAATTTTCCAATCTTCTTCCACCATCTCCTCTCCCTGGTTTCGGATTCTGCCAGTCCTTTCCGTCAACTCCATAAAGTCCATCAACCTGGTGATCTTATGTCCGAGGCTCTTAACTCTTTTCCAAGTCCCTTCTGCAAGTCTTCTTCATTTTCTTTAATGCTAAAGAGCAAATCTCGGGGAAACTCCAACCTGTCAATCCTTTTCTTCCTTCTGAACAGATCAGCCAAATTTCCATAGTTAAAGCTACAGTCCATAAAGTATTTCAGGGCATATTTCAAGATTCCTCCAAGTCCAAAGGCCCCCAAAACTTCAATCTCCTCCAGGCTCGAGTCCATGTCCCAAAAGTCAGTTAATCCCTGCATAGAGGGATCTTTCCAACTTTCCTTCTTTAGTCCAAGCCGGGATCCATTCCTCAGAGTCTGACTTTTCCTAGATTCAATCATAAAAGGCCTCAACTTATAGTCCTCAATTTGCTTCTGTAAAGCCACGGATCTCACTTGTATTACTTTATGTTCAACAACAGCAGCATTCTCCTTCTCCTCCTTCTCCTCCACCATTTGTCCTGCCAAAATGGATTCCTGTACCAAGTCCTGAATTATTTCTGTGTTGGTGTTCGCTTTTTGACTCAAAATAGTCACTTTCTGTTCCAAATTATCAACTTTAAAAGTCATGTCATCCATCTTCTTGTGAAGCTGTCCCAGCGAACAGCTTATCTTACATAAAACAGTCACAATGGCCTCTCCTGTCAACATTTTTAAATGGTCCAAGGTCACTCTCTAGTTCTCAGAATCCTTATCTGCAGCTGGAAATCCCCCAGTTACACTCCTGTAACAGTTTCAAAAGCTCCCTCTAGAGGGAAACAGTCTCCACTTGTATCAGTTCTTTCAGGCACAACTCAAGCTTTAAAGATAAATTTTCAGTTACTTTTCCTCTTTTTTAAACGCAGAGGAGGACAATGGAAACAGTATCTTACTCTTATTTAGCTAGCTGTCAAATCCGTTCTGTCAAATGCACTCTCTCCAAACGTCATCTGGCAGTCCGTTCCCAGGTTCAGAGCAGTGGTAATTTGATTTTTCACTCTCTCCTGCAGGCTCACTAGATCCAAAATTTCCCCCTCTTCTCCTGCTTCCAAGGGGGGTTTTGTATTTTAAACCGATGGAAATATAATCCTTTGCCAAAAGCTTTCAAAGACTTTAACTTATAACGTCTTTGCTTCAGTCTATTTATAAAAACGGAAGGCGGACTTCCTGTTTATGACCTCCCTCTTCAGTGCCAAATTAAAGTATTTAAAAATCCAATTTTCCGATTTACTCACGAGTAGTTGTTTAAAGTCCAATTGTCCACAGGAAAAAGTCAGCGCTCTCCGGCAACAGCAATGCGGCTTCACTCCGTGAAAAAAGCAGTCAATTCAAAGCACCGCGCCATTCACCCCACGTCGCTCCGGAACCCCAAAACAGGGTTTCCCCACGAGTAGGGGAGGCGCAAAAGGTGCCAGCCGAATCCCAGGTTCACAAGTTCTCCTGCTTGTGATTTCAATGGGTCTCCACCTTCGCCGTGGCGGTCAGACCCTGTTTTTCACGGAGCAAGTTCCTCCCGAAAAGAGGAGCTCCGCCATTGCCGGAGGCGCCAACCTGGAAGTCTCCAACAGTGATAAAAGTTTGGTGTGGGTCAAAGAGTGGAAGAGGCCTGTCAGGAATGGAGACATAGCAGAAAACATCTCACCGTGAATTTCTTGTAGAGCTCATACGTGAGGAGGGGATTTGGTAGCTCCCTGAAGTATAACTTGCAGAGTGAGCCCACACAGTGAATGTCCTGGAGGTAAACTTCCCTTGTCAGGTCTGGGCATTGATCTGATCCAAACTCTTGCCTGAAACAACAGAGATGGAGGAGGTACAGTGGGTTTAACGAGCAAGAGATGGAATCAATTTGCATCTTGATTTCTGCCCAGACAAAGGCTAAAAAAGGTGTACTGATTGGGCTGCAAAGATCTGATAATGTATTACCTCAGTGACGGGGAACCTGCTCAGCACCAAGAATCACCATGGAAACCTATCATAACCTTGAGGGCTGTATGGATTCTGCATATGCTAGTTAGACATCATTTCCATGTTTTAACTGCCATTTGCATGAAGATTATCTACGATAAGCCACCGCCGAGCTGGTGGCCAGAATTTTGCAATGGTCTTAGGGCTGGTTCACAGAAGGCCCAATTACACACGCTGTACACAAGCACCTTTGCAGGAACAACCCGTTCAATTTGTGTTCTTTCTCCCCCCATTTTTATTTTAGGAATGGAGAGAGACCTAGCTGAGTATATTCATAAGCAAGTCAGCACCGTCTATCATCATCCATTCACCCCTTTCCTGCAGCAGGAAACTTGAGTGAGGGTTTAACCTGTAACGTACATATATAGGCCTTAGTTATACTATAAGGGGGAAAGGAGCAGGGCAGGATTTACTCCCATAATCTAACACCTATAAAACACAGAAGCCATGAGGATAAACCTCAGGTAGATCTTCAAAAATAACGAAATGAGCTTTGAAGAAAGGAATGAGTTTTCTCAAAGCCCGTGCTCTATGATCCAGAGTCCATCTGCACAGGAGGGCAGTTGGACACATTGGTAATCTGCATTGCAAATGCCCTGTAAAGTTCAAATGACTTAGCTCTGGTTATAAACTAGTTTATCGTGAGCTTTAAGGCTACTCTGGAGTTGGCTTGCCATAGCCGGGTTGCTATCTATCCACCGAAAGCCAGCCACCCTCAATCCAGGCATGTTCATATGCTGTTCTAACACAATGGATGGTTAACACTGGGCCTTTCTTGCATTTGGTTCTCTTATTCACCTCACCTCAGTTTCTGGATGTTGGACGTCACTCCAGAAAGCCGGTAGATTCCGTCCACAATTCCGTGCGTCTCTATGAACTCTGCGCAGCTCTTCAGTACCGGGGGAACTAGAAAGAAAGAAAGAAAGAAAGAAAGAAAGAAAGAAAGAAAGAAAGAAAGGAAGGATTAAGGGAGGTCTTTCCCTGGGGTCCTCAGCTTGAATTGCCTTTTATGCCATAATATGATCATTTACAAGGGTGGCGCTGTGGTCTAAACCACTGAGCCTCTTGGGCTTGCCGATCGGAAGGTCGGCAGTTCAAATCCCCGCAATGGGATGAGCTCCCGTTGCTTGGTCCCAGTTCCTGCCCACCTAGCAGATCAAAAGCACGTCAAAGTACAAGTAGATAAATAGGTACGGCTCTGGCGGGAAGGTAAACAGTGTTTCCATGCGCTGCTCTGGTTCACCAGAAGCGGCTTAGTCATGCTGGCCACATGACCCGGAAGCTGTACACCGGCTCCCTTGGCCAATAAAGCGAGATGAGCGCCGCAACCCCAGAGTCGTCCGCGACTGGACCTAAGGTCAGGGGACCCTTTACCTTTTATGATCATTTACAATGGCCAAAAGCTGATGAATAAAGAATATTTTATTATTATTTGTTGCATTCGTATGCCACCTAAGAATATTGCAATCTCTGAGTGGCTTCCAATAAAGGGGGGGGTATTTATTTGCAGTATTTATAGCCCACTCTTCATTAAATGTTTTCTTATTAAAGTAATAAAAATAAACCCAGGAAAAAAACAATATACAAAACAACAAAATCATATAAGCAGGTCCAATAGACAACTAAACAATCATATCATGGGGTAAACAAGCAAAACTATCCTGCAACAAAAATATTATTTCCTATTTAACCAAATACTGAGGTAAAAATGAAGAAAACATTCAATGTGAAACAGATTAACCAACTGAAGCTTCCAACAATATACTTCATTTACGGAAGCCTACTCGTTCCCCTGTCTCTTATATTTATTTTAAAATAATATTTATTAATAGTTTCAAAATCATAGAAAATAAAATATATATAAAAAACAACACAATAATACATAAAAAAGAGAAAAAAGAAAACGCAAAAACCAGTACAACAGTACAGAAAAAAGATAAAAAGAAAAAAGGAAGACAGAAAAAAAAACACAAATCCCAAATTACATATCTGTAACTTCCATTTGCTTGTTTCATTGACCTCCTCACACCTCCCTTCTTGCATTCCAGTTCAACTAGTTATTTCAGCAAATTCTTTCCATCTTTCTCAATTTTTGTTACAAAATTTATCTTAACAATTTAACCTAATAATTAGCTCAACAAATCCTTTCCATCTTTCCCCATATTCTGTTATTCAAATTACCTTAGTTTATTTAACCTTATCTTACCCTAAAATACCTTAAGGCTTAAATCTTAGTTTTCAAATATACATAACTCCTGATATCATTTCTGCTAGAGTCATATAGTTTCATTCCAACATTTCCCCTAATATTCATTAATTTTAAGCTAATTCCCCAAATAGAAAGTTTTTATTTATAATTTTTTCCAATCTTCATCCAACGTCTCTTCTTCCTGGTCTCGGATTGTGTCAGTCCTAACTGTCTATCTTATACACTATTCCATACACACATGCACAACAACCGTAAAATCTAAGGAGATCTCCACACTTGCACCTGCCCAACATACATAAATATGAATTAATACCAAAATAAAAACGTGAAAACTTTGCAAAGAGGCTTATGTCTCCAGGCACTCGTTACGAATTCCCTGTATAATTAACCTGCAGTACAGTAGTACACATGTCCACTGAGAAGTAATTTTGTTTGTGTTTATTAGGGCTTGCTACCAGGTGAAGCCACACAGAATGGCAGCCTAGGCTTTGGTTTACAGTTGGCATTTGGGGAAACCATAGCTCTTGAGCCTTTAGCAGCTGTGGGGTAGGCAGAAATTCAACAGGCTAAGCCTTTTCTAAAAAGGAAATACAATTATGGGGAAAGCTTCACCCGTTCACATTTAGGCATTCTATTGCATGCATGGCTGCTGGTTTATATTTGGATCCTCTACTCCATCTGCAAAAGAGAACACAAATTTGCTTATGTTACAAAGCCTATGCAAATTGTATGTGAGGGGGTGAGAGGGTCCAATCCACAAACAGTGCTGGCACCCTTGCTTTGGCACACAACTACAAATATTGGATCCAGCATGACGTGAAGTATGGATGGTACAAAAAGGGTGCTCACATTGTTTCTTCTCCCATGTGGCTTATGCTGTCTGCATAAAATCTGTGTTTTCCCACATCTGTGCCACGGGCAGGAAAGAAATGAGTTCAGGTTGTTCATTTGAGTCAAAGGTCTTGGCATATGCTGAATGAACATATCCCAAATGGAAGGGGGGGGGGGAACCTCTAGGTGAAATCATCCTTAGATTATACCGTGCTGGTAAACAATATTCTTGCAACTGTAGACCTTAGCTTCGTATTATTATTATTATTATTATTATTATTATTATTATTATTATTATTTCAGGCTTCAATGAAACAAATGGAGTAGGTCAGCTCCATTGAAGATAAAACAGTTACAGTTTAAGAGCTCAGAAATCCTGAAAAGTACATTTTATAAACTGACAGGATCTACATGCGACAGTTTTCTACTGTCCATAAACCTGTCATCCGAATAATGCGGCTATCAAGAAAGAAAAATAACAGTCACACATCTGAAATCGTTGCGAATCATTTCTTTCCTTACTACTCGGTGAGAGCATAAATTCGCAGCAGGAAATGGGATTACACTGAATACTGAAACCTCTTTATTTTATCTTATGCAGAACACATATTCTCTTAAGAAGCAACTTAGGTCAACAATACCCTCAAGCACTGTGAATGAACCTCACACAAACCAGTTTAAGGAGGCTATTTTCATCCACCCTACAAACAGAACCAAGGTAAGAGCCAGGTGGAATATACAAATTGCTTCCTTGAGTTTTCTTTCAGATGCTTGCATTTCCCCCTTTTCCTGTTCAGTAAAAACCAGCCAGATTTCCTAACTTGATCTCTGTTAGGAGGACACACTTAAATATGCCACAAAGCCTGGTCTGGAGCCCTGAACTATCCTGCTCTTTCAGGTACAGTGGAGGAAAGTATCCTGTCACCAAGCTTGAAGTAAGATTCAGCTGCCAGTCCTGTTGCCTTCTGTAAATGGAATGAGGAAAGGATATCATCTTGGCTTTTGCAGCAAAATTGCAGGGACTAATCTTGGCATCAAGGGATGCAGGAGGCGCCTGGCACAACCTATAGATAACCCTGAGGCTACACTAGGCCTCGTTACGCAGGCAAGGGTACCATGGCCATATTCACACCATATATTTAAAATGCTATGATACCACTTAAAATGCAATGATACCTGCCAGGGACTGGGCAGAAGAGGAATGGTGGCGACCGCCTCCCCATTCTGACCCTACCAGGGAGGAGGAAGAGGAAGACAGTATAGATTTACAACAGTGGTTTGCGGAAGGTCACAGCTCAGAGGCAGATGAGGGGGAAAGTTGGGAAATCATGGGAGAGCCAGAGCAACACCTGGCTGACACGTTGTCATTAGAAAATATTCCAGACCCACCATCTCTCAGAACCCGGCGAGCCTTAAAAGTAGGAGAGCAAAGAGCTTGAAGACAGAGGGCACTTAGCAGCACCCATAAGAGAGATGATGAGATTGATGAATGAGGAAGCGGGAGAGACGGGGAGTTGGGAGATTCACTTAGGACAACACCATTATCCAAGAGGCTAGGTTCTATAGCCTCTCTCTGTAAAGATTGAAATAAAAAAGGACTGTAAGAAACTTTTCCTTGTCTTTATACTTTCCTGGGCAACGAGCCGGGAGCTGCTAACAGCATCCTGACAATACCACAAGTTATGGCTTGCCCCCAAAGAATGATCAGAGCTGTCGTTTGTTGAGTGTGCTGAGAGTTGTTTAGGAGATCCCTGTTCTCAAAGAGCTACAATTTCTAGAGCTTTAACAATCAATCCTTTTTCCCAGGGAATCCTGAGTATTGTAGCTACACCTCCCAGAATGCTTTGGGGGAAGCCATGACCATTTAAAGTGGTATCATAGCACTTTAAATGCCTGATGTGAAGCATTCTGGAACCACAAGTTTGGGGTGGGTTAGAATGGCATCACACACAAAAACTGTGTTCTCCTTTCCCCAATTTGACGTTTTCCACATCATGGTTGCTGCTCCCCTCCAACCCGACAAGAGAGATCTTTGTTATTCTGGTGCCAATTTATTTTGCTTTCATCATCCTTTACCCATCTTCTTTCTAGTTTGCCACAGCCTTGACCTGCAATGCCAAATTTGGCATCCCAACTCTACACTTCCCACACCACTGCAGCCAACTCCCTCCCCTAACTCCACACACCCCATTTCCTGCCCTCCCAGTCCTTGAAATCTACAGAAAACAGCCTATTTTGTCAGACTATGCAGTGGTTTTGTAATGTAAAAAAAAAAATTCCACCAGGGACTCGTTTTTGCTTCTGACCAAAAGTTACAGTCCTGACCTCAAGTCCCTGGAGATGAAAGGGCTATGCATCAATTTCCTGCAGAGCCCAGCTCCTCAGTGCATTGATTGTACGAACGAAGAATACAAAAAATGTTCTCTTCCAGGAGAGCCCAAATCCAGAAGTAGCTTTGCTCTCTGACACATTAGGTAGTGCTAGCAGGAGGTGGGGTTAAGATGGTAATCACTACATGGTAGGTCCTGAGATAATTTATTTCTGATTAGTCTGCAGAGGTCCTGTGCGGAAAGAAAACGAAACTCAGATCCATTTGCAGCAAGATACGTGTGGAAATGTAAATGGAAAATTCATGAACTTTGAATAAGAACTTTTCAGTTGTTTCTTGGGGGGGGGGGGAGAAGGAGGAAAGCATATGTAGGCAGCAGGGAGGAAAAGGGATGGAGCTCCATGTCCCAATCTTCTCATGTCTATAATTGAAACCATATTCAAGGCTTGGAAGTTGGAAGAGGCAGCTGGTGTCACACAGTTTCTGCTAGTTGTGCCAGGCAGCCAAAATGTCCTCATTTTACAACTACAATAGAAACCAGATGTAGAAGAAAGGGAGAGTGTGGACCCCCGGCATCAGCTGGGAGGGGGGAAAATGAGTTGAAATGAAAACATTTCTTTCTTTTATTAAAAAAATAAAATCAAAAAGTTAACCAAGTGTCATAGAAACACTCCCCCAATCTAGGGTATTGTGTGATAACACATGTATCATAAACATGTCCTGTTAAACCCGAACATTTCCCACTCTTGTGAATCTTCTTCCCATCTCCTTTGTGGCATGGGTGCATTTAACATTCCACAGTCCCCTGCTTAACAATGTTAGATAGCATTTTTCACTTGTTTCCCTTCTATATCCAAAAAATAAAAGCACTTTCTGTAAGCTGCTCAAATCTGTTTTGAATTGCCGGTTTCTAGAAGCTCGGAGTACAGGGATGTAAGGAGGCAGCAATTTCTGTTCTGGACTCCATTCATCACCATTGGTGCTGCTTCCGTTCAGCTGCAGTTTGGTTCTTGCCAAATACTACATTATTCCTCTTGCTGCCTGCTACCGTATTTAATGTAAGTCATAGAACAATAGAATATTGGAGTTGATACCAAAGTTCATTTAGTCCAAGCCCTGCAATGTAGGCATAATAATAATAATAATAATAATTTTATTATTTATACTCTGCCCATCTGGCTGGATTGCACAGCTCAGTGTAAAGGAAATGTCAAAACAATGTTTAAAAAAGTAATTTATTACATATCATTTGTGGACTTAGAAACAACAACAACAATGATGGTGCTATGAATGAATACTGATCGTATTTGCTGGACCAATTTCTATCCTGACCCTAGACATGCACACACACACACACAGAGAGAGAGAGAGAGAGAGAGAGAGAGAAGCGCACAAACTGCAGCAATTTCCCCTTACTTCTTTTTCAGTTTTCATCAGACTTCTCTGACATTCCTATTTGAGTTTGCATTTGATTAGGCCCTGGCTGGGCAGCTGAGCGAAATATTAAGCATATAAACTATGAGCAAAATATTAAGCATCTGAATGATCTCATTAGGATCCAGGTTTCTTACATTTAATGTTAAGCAATTCCAGCAAAGCATGGAAAGAAGCGCCGCTCTTGTTGCGGACTTTTCAGGGTGTCCTGAACGGATTGTGTCTGCAACTAGATGTACCACTGTATGTATAAATCAGCTTTTAGTTTCACACTTCTTTGAAGTCTCTCAGCTCCACTCACCTCACAGAGTGTTTGTTGTGGGGGAGGAAGGGAAAGGAGAATGTTAGCCGCTTTGAGACTCTTTTGGGTAGTGATAAAGCGGGATATCAAATCCAAACTCTTCTTCTTCATCATCATCTGCAATATTGCACCTGCTTTAACATTTCAAATTATATTATAATGTGCTCTGAGTCAATGTAGCTTTTGTGCAAAAAAACACTTTCATTGGTAATGAAGCATACCTCCACTTACTACTACCATTGGTGCCATCTTTCAGTAACAAGCCCTGCTCGAGAAATCAGGCCTACGTCCTTGTAGCTCGCTCAACCAAAATCCCAAATCTAAACACACACGCCCACACTTACAGTAGGACATAAATCAAACCTTTATTGCCTATTGATGATAACCTTGGGACAAGAACCTAGTAGAAACTAGGAAGCAGGCGTCCAAACAAAATGTTATTTCCACATTTTCTTATGCAGTTTACTGCACCATGGTGATATACATCCATTTTACTGTACATGTAGCAACTTCCTTGTTATAGCTTCTTTCTTTCTTTTAGAAGAAAACAGGAATTTGTTGCAAGCAATAAATATTGCATCAACTAGAGCTGGAAACTTCACATATTTACTTCCTAATTTGGAGGTCCTTGGACAGTTTAACCGAGAATTGTCATGAAAATTTACCTTTGGTCTTACACTAAGGCAGCACACCCCACAGTGTGTAATGCATTTAAAGCATGCAAATTCAATAATGAGGCAAATCAGGTCTATTGCATGAAGCAGGGAACTGGTGACCTATAAACCACTATGCCTTTTTGCACCAGAACAAATTATTTGGAAAGGCCTTCAGAGTTGCCCCATAAAAGGTATGCCTGTTTATGGTGAATGTTTACCTATTGTAGATTCACACACACTTGGGAGGAAGATACATAGCAAAGGCCCTTATGGGGCAGATGAGAGACTACTAAGGACTGGATATGTCCCGTTTTCCTTTTAGACAGACCCACTGAGATCAGAGGATGAGACATATCAACAAAACAGTGCGAGCGGATGTCTGCTCCACAGTGCCGTATGTAGACAAAGGCCTTCGTTCTCTACAGCTGTCAAACCAACACCTTTCACCAGCACTGCATTTAGTTTCTAAAAGAAGGGGGGGTGGATAACATGGACCAGCCCTCCTCTGCCAATGTTTACTTTGGCTAGGGTGGCTGGGCTGCTGGAAGTCCCAGGCACCTGTGTTTGAACAGGGAGATAGCTAACCAACATCAAACGGATTTAAAAATGAATCTCCCTTTTAAAACTTCCATGTTCACTTCCACTCTGGCTGCCCCACGCTCTGCTTGGAAGAGGAACAGACAGGACGACACTGCTGTGATCCTGGACTATCTATGTAGCAGGTACTATTGCATCAGTCGCCTGTACTTTCCCACTTCATTTTGTTGGACAAGTTGCTACAACACCGTGAGGCTTTCTGTAAAGGAAATTGAGCCGTTTATCCCAATACTTAGATGGCAAGTGTTAGAATTCCTGCTGCTCCACCAGCAAGGGTTTTTTTAAAGCACAAGTCTAATAATGACCAGCAGACATGTTCAAGTACTTTATTAGCTCTCAGGGTTTGCCCTAGCAATAGGGGAGAAATTCAACACCGTTCAAATCCAAAGGCAAATCTACCTAATCTGCAATTTCCGAAACAATCTGAGGACCCAGAGGTAGCCATTCTTCGAAATTCGCACATCTCCCAATTTTGCCATGCTGTTCGCCAAGCAAGCAACGGATACAAAAATGCATATACAGGGGTAAAGTATGTATGAAAGGGCATACATTTGTGAAAAGGGGAAATGGCTTTGCACAAATGGGGGCTTGGCAAAATTGCATACAAACATGTATATATGAGGAGAATTTATATCAAAATGCTGGTGAATTTTCATGAAGACTTTTTTTTTTTAAGCAAGGTGATGTGCGAATGTGGAGAACTGAAGACTGAAAAAATGAGAGACCATGTTTGACAGATTTACCCATCTCTTTCTTGACCGGGAGATTCAGGGGTTTAACCTCCTTCTCAGAATCTCCAGCAGAAAGGTCACAGGGGCAGTCATGTCCTCCCCGTCAACTCCCTCTGGGAACAATGGCATGTCATCAAGTCCTCTTGTTCCCAGAGGCACTTGCTATAACGTCATTTTGAACATGTGTGGTGGTGGTGGCAGCACTAGCTAGGCACTTGTAGGCCACTGCAGTTGCTTTTGAAGGGAACCAGGAAGACAGAGTTGGAGAAGGATCCCTCAGGTCACTTTGCAACCCATTAATGAATTGTGCACATTTCTCCTGTTAATCTGTATGCAAAGAAGGTAAACCTGCTTTTAGCCCTGTCCCATCCTAAACCAGGATGTGCTGGATTTTGCTCCTGGTGACATCCTACTGGGTTTCATGGGCATTTGGTGTCAAATCACTTGTTGTTGTTGTTATTCCGGCTGTATTTTTATTTCCCACGGTGTTTCTAGTGTTTTATGTAGACACTCTACATTTTAACTTGACACTTGCTCTGAAATTATTCACAACAAAGAGTGTGGTTGATGCGCTTTTCGTAAACGAATAATAAATATATAAATCAGCAGAAAATTCTACCACGAAAGTGCAACCCCAGGCACGATTCCAAGGGGTTTCAGCTCCATCAAGCTCAGTGGGGCTTACTTTACATGCTGATGACTGTGCTACACATTAGCCTGGATGCTACATTTTGGGTCATCACATCACACTCACACTGGGGTGCATCTGGGGCACATTTCAGATATATTAGAATCAGAATTGGCAGGCTATGAAGCAGGCCTTAAGGAACTGTGCTGGGGAGAGTTCTATGGACGCTCTCCCCAAAATGTCTGCTTCTGTCCTAATTGATTCCTTTGCCTAAGTTCAGCCACTGCTTACATCACCTGTTTGTGTCAAGAACTCTTAACAACCCGCTTCCTCTTTTTCTCATTGCATGTACATTGCTTCCTTTCAGTTAAGTCGCCATAGAGACCCATCGTTGCTGTACCTCCCTCCCACCTGATCTCCCACACACATTATCCCATTGATCTACATCATTATAGAACTTAGGAAGGCTTGCTCTGATAAAATTTCAGAATGATACTTGACGAGTTCATTTTAAACTTCCAAGGCTCTCACAGAAAAAAGTAGCAAAAACTGGAAATGCACACACAAAGCAGCAAAAGTGAACAGGGGAAATTATAGTTCCGGAAATTTAAGAAAAGCAGGATTTTCCCATTCAATTACATGCATAGCTAGACCTTTAAATATACCATTCTGAAACATATCTATACTAAAGCTTTCACTAGAGTATTTGAATGCCTAATACTTGGAAGTATGTAGCCCAGCTTTTCTCCCACTGAAATCCCTGCTTCCCCTGGACACTGCTATGTTCTGCGATTTGTTCCTTGTTTTGTTTTCCATTTCGCAGACCGCAGGCACAAAATCTATCATAAGGGAAAACAAGGCCTTTTCTCTCCCCGCTATCTCTGCTCCATGTCAGACCAGGTAGCGCTTATCATTTCCTCTCTACCACACACAGCAGCGTATATTCATTTCCTGCTAGCTAGCTCTAAATTACTGGCAGACATTGTTTCAGAGAGCTCTCTCTCTTTAAAGCAGCAGTAGTTGGGCTGCCCAGGGCTTCCTGTTGATGTCAGGTCCCACTTCCTCTTAAAGCAATGGAACTTCCTGTTAGCATATGTAACCTTTTCCATGAGAGCCATTTGCCTGCAGAGGAGATAAATAAATAATAAAAGAAAATAGTGGAAATAGTAGGTAGGTTTGACATGCCTTACATTTTCACAGGAAATTGATGGCTCCCCCCTGTTAAGGGAAAATGATAATATATCCAGAACAGAACAGCTATATCTCTGTGATACCCGTGCTTACGAGTGATTTCCTGTGATGCAGAGTCTACATCAAAACTGGTTATAGTCACTGATTTCTCATTATTGCAGAATGCAGGAATAACAGAGTTGCCAGTCAAAGGGTTAGTGTTACTTGTATGTAAATGTTTTTTTTTTACTAGCATGACTAATTCTCTAGTGGTTCCCAATTAGCCCTTGTTTTTCAAAAGCCAAGCCATAGGCCCCCTACTTTTGAATATTTTGATATCTCTGTGGTAGTTTTTGTTATGTGAATGGTGCAACGGACACCTGGGAGGGTTACCAATTGGGAACCACTGTTCTAGAGTATTGGCGGGGAATCTGTGCCCCCCCAGTTGCTGTTGGGTTACAGTTCCCATCACTCCTGATCATTGGTCAGACTGACTAAGGGCTGATGGGAGTTGGAGTCCAAGGATATCTGGAAGGCCATAGGTTATCTGACCATTCTAGAGGCTGCCAGTTAATTCTGTGGCTTTAAAAGTACATGCACAGTTCTTCAGGGAGCAAGGCCACACATTGCCATGCTATTAGTGTCCATGTTGCCACGTTGAAAAGGGTGTAGAATAACGTTCACCTACACATTTTTGCATCTGCAATAGCAATATTTCAGAAATCTCAAAGCATGCAAAATGTGATTCTATGGCTTTACACTTTTGGAACAATTCAGGATTCTCCATTTTTTGCTGGGAAGTGGGAAAAGTGGGATGAGTGTATATACACACCATTTTCAAAGTGCTTTGAACCCTTTGAAAAAACTAAGGTCTGCCACAACCCCAAAATGCAACTGCGAATTTAGTTGGTAAAACACCAGAAGAATCCAAAGTCATTACAGAAGCACATATCCAGCATCTAAGTCCTATCAGAATAAAGAGATGGCTTTAAGCTGTTAAAACAATTGACGTGACCTGTTCAAGCAAGCAGGCCCAACAGAAATTCCAAATGACTAATGGTCTATCCCAGCCTGGGGAAAGCGAGAGTATGCAATTACTGGTGATAGGGCTACTGCTGATTTCATGAACAAAAGCGGACAAGGAAATCAATCATGAAGTGCAAGGTAAATTGAGAGAGGCAATTGGGATGCCAAGTGTGGATGCAAACGATACATCAATCTTCACACTAACTGAATTAGAAGTGGTTCTGAAGGCTTCTAAGGCTGAAAAGGCACAAGCACTTGATAAAACCCATTGCAAGTTTCTTCATCATCTTCGGCCCCATGTCAAAATGCACCGCATTTCTTTAGCTTCCCTAACAGGTGCTTGAAGTACTGTATTACTCCTGATATATGGTAGAAAGGTAAAATTGACTGCAGTACTCCAACCTGGCTAGACTTTAAATGACGCACAAAGTTATTATCCAGTTGTTCTATTGCATTGGTTGAAAACTTAAGAGCAGAAGCATTTTCAGAGCTTGCCACACACCTCCACCAACATCTAATTTCCCCCTGACTTTGGTGAGGCTTGGGACACCAGGCATCTAAGCCAGAGGACCTGAAGCTATTTTTATTTATTAATTCTACATACATACATCTAAATCCCACCTCTCCTCCAAGCAACTCAAGGTGGCGTACATAGTCCCCCCCCCCCTTTTTATCCCCCAAACAACCCTGTCTATCATCTAAGCCAGTGTTTCCCAAACTTGGGTCTCCAGCTGTTTTCGGACTACAATCCCTGACCGCTGGTCTTGCTAGCATGGGATGATGGGAGTTATAGTCCAAAACAGCTGGCGATCCAAGTTTGGGAAATACTGAATTCTAAAGCTCCTGCGGTTATTAAAAGCAGGTCCTAAAAAAGATTGATGCCAACGTGGAAGAGTCACCTATTATTTCACCTATTACTGATGTTCAAGCTGTGAGTGCTGTATCTTATCTATCCAACATGGCACCACCCAGTAGGGTTGGGGGAGAGAAGTGAATCAGTTTGTATTTGCAGGCAAATCTACCTCATTTGCACTTTTCAAAAGAATATGAGGACCAAAACAAGGCATCCTTTGAAATTTGCATTTCTCTGAATTTTGCAGAGCAGTTCTCCAGCCAAGTGATATGTACAAAAATGCAAGCATTGGGGTTAAACTGTGCAGAGATTGCATATATCTGTGAAAGTAATATAGGGAACTGCAATATTTCACTTTGTGAAAATTGCATATTAGGCCAAGTTGCATATGAACATACGCATATTAGGAGAATCTGTACAAGAATGCTGATGAATCATAGAAGAGTTGGAAGAGACCCTGAGGATCATGCAGTCCAACCCACTGCAATGCAGGAATATACAGACATCCCATACAGGGACTGAACCTGCAACCTTGGCATTATCAGCACCATGCTCTAACCAACTCAGCTGTCCAGGCTCCTGGTGAAAATTTTTTGCTTTAAAAAATGCAAACTGATGTGGAAATATGGAGAACTGAACTAAAGACTGGAAAAATGAGAAACTGAGCAAAACAGAAATAGACAGATTCATCCATCACTGCCCGCTATCCACAAGAGGCTGGGATCAGCAGACTTGGGGGAGCCCCAAGGTTTGCAGATGCATGGCACATCTTTAGAGGGGGGAACCTAAGTGGAGAGGGAACCTCAAAAACTGCCAGTGGTGACTGAGCATGCTTAGTAGCTCTGGAATGCTGAATGACTGTTGGAAGAGAAAAGGTGGAGGAGGAGCTCAAACAGAGTGGCTGGAAACCTGAAGAACAGTTCCCCATGATGCTGCAGGTTCTATTTTTTTTTTCCATCCCTCAAACCAGACACTGTAAAACAAAGACATGTCTGGTGCCAAACTTCAATAGGTCCTTGGCATGGTACTGCAGATGCCTCTCTAGACCTCTGGTCCTCTGCTACAGCTTGTCACACACTTCTTTGAGATGTATTTATCTGGTTGGCAGCTGTAATGACATTGTTTGAATGGGAGCCAGGCCTTTGCTTTGATCTGTTGTGAGCTGTCATCATCTTAGATTGCCCAAACTGCTGCGCTTGGGGCTGGGCACGGCATTTTGGGCAACCTAAGAAGGAACTGCCTACAGCAGAGCCCACCAGCAGCTCAGTTCCCATCCAAAAGCTCTATGGTTGCCTGTCCAACAGGATAAGGTGAGTGACTGCAACCCTCAAGATCCCCAGGTAGCACTGCTGCTTGCTGCCACTGCCAGTCACTCAGCTGCTATGCCTGGAAGTGAGGGTAGTGGTGCTTTTGGATGGGAGGAAACAAAGCCACCACTCAGCTCTGATGGGTGAATGGCTGGTGGTAGCAAGCAGCAGCACATGGTATGGTCCCAATGGCCTTTGCAATGCCAGGCGGTGGTCCACAGTGTTTGGGTGAGTGGGGCTGGACTTGACTGCTCAGCCACCCCAGGGCCTCACCTGATGTCTCCTTCCAAGTCCCAGGAACATCAACATGTGCCAAATCATGCCAGCTTTTGATGCCAAGGCTGAAGACAAACTTCAGCAAGAGAGAGATCTACTATGTCAATAAATCTATGTACAATAGGCAGGACTTATGCGTCAACACTACAAAAAAGCAACTAGAGATAAACAACAGGGAATGGAATCACCTTCATTGCTTTTAAGCTTCCAGGGGTTTTTAAGCTTCTTGTTGGTTGCTATTAGAAACAGAATGCTGAACTCAATGAACTCTATATGCTCCAGCAAAGCAACACTTAATTTTTGCCAGGCTGCCAACTCAGGAACCTTTTAAACTATGACATTACAAGCGCTGATTTGCCCTTCTCGGCAGGAGATGCATTACTATGCTTATCAAGCAAAACTGTGAGACAGAAAGCCCACTAGATGTTGTGCAAGGGGTTTATGAGTTTCTAACTCTACCAATCTGCTAGTAAATTGCTCTAACAGACCCGGCATTTGACAACGATGGATTTACATTGGCTCACAGAGCTGGATCATTATTTTATGTAACAACCATATTCTCCATCCAGCTTTCCAACCACACCTAATCATAGAATTGTAAAGTTGGAAGGGACCACAAGTACCATCTAGTCCAACCCCGTTCAGTGCAGGAATCTTTTGCCCAATGTGGGCTCAAACTCACAACCCTGAGATTAAGAGTCTCATGTTCAACCAACTGAACTATCCCTCATCGTGAAAGCGATATGATAAAAGTATATGAAACACATACAATTGCTTGGTTCATACACAACAGGAAATGATGGCTTCCCACTATGAGAACAGCCATGGTGAGGCTTCAGGTTTGCTGGTTCCTCTCTCCTTTCATGAAGCAGACAAGCTTTTGGTTTCAAACTATCCACAGTTGCCCACAACATCTGAGCTTGAAGAACTGTGGATTGTTTAAACAATGGTTTCAGAACAAGCTAAGATCTAAAACCATGGTTTCATGTTGACTTGTTCTCAAGAGAACTAGGTAAAGGTAAAAGACCCCTGGATGGTTAAGTCCAGTCAAAGGCAACTATGGGGTACGGCATGCATCTCGCTTCAGGCTGAGGGAGCCGGCTTTTGTCACAGACAGCTTTCTTTTTTTTTTTTTTTAATGATATTTATTAAGGTTTCAATAAAAGATTAAACAGAAAAACATAAACGAAAAATACACAGTTCAAAAAAACACAGTACATAGTCCAAAAAGAAAAAAGAAAAAAAAGAACAAAGAAAAAACAAAATACAAGACAGAAAGAACAGTTAAAAACAATATCACCTTTTCGTTTCCATCTTTAAATTTACTTATTTTCTGGACCTCCTCATACCTCCCTCCTTTGCATTCCAGTTCAAATTGTTTGTCCAGCAATTTCTTTCCCTCTTATTTAATCCCAATCTTTAATCTTAATATAATATAACATTAAAATTTACCTCTTAAAAGCCAGATTTCCATTTCCTTAAACTTCTTTAATCCTAATCCTTAATCTTAGTTTATCTATAGCTGGAAACCACTCATTTTCAATCCAACATCATTCTAACATTCTTTAATTTTACAGTGTTTCTGTAGATAATCTTTGAATTTCTTCCAATCTTCCTCCACCGACTCTTCTCCCTGGTCACGGATTCTACCAGTCATTTCAGCCAGTTCCATATAGTCTGTCCACAGACAGCTTTCTGGGTCATGTGTCCAGCATGACTAAATTGCTTCTCACACAACAAAACACTGTGACGGAAGCCAGAGTGCACAGAAATGCTGTTTACCTTCTCGCCACGGCAGTACATATTTATCTACTTGCACTGGTACGCTTTTGAACTGCTTTTTGAACCATAGTTTTAAACTATGGTTAGTTTAAACTGAAAGAAAAAGCTTTCAGTCTTCTTGTAGAATTGGGAGGCAGGGGATAATCCTGCCATTGCTCATTCATCCCAGAAAACCAAGGTTTCCCATAACATCTAGGCAGAATCAATATCTTATTGCTTCTATTAGGTACCAACGACAGTATTACAAAGCTAAAAGAGGATCTCTCTCTCTCATATAACTTTTGAAAACGTTTATTTCCATTATGCATGAAGCTATGGCAAAATTTCATTTGCCAGGGTTACCACCGACCAGATCAAAATTCTTCACTGGAAAAATCGCATTCATAGGCAGCCAGCTACCCAGCCCTGTCTTGCTTTTCATTATTTTGAAATTGGCACCTCCAATTATTATTTTTTAAAATTCAGGATGACTATAAAATCTTACTGATATATAGATATAGAAATTATAAATGCTGGAAAAACAAAAATAATTTGTAACCATTTTGAGGAGAATTTTAAAAAGAAGCTAAAATTGTCTGCTCTCTAACATGATGCCAACTACTGTAAACAGTCGTCAGCGCTCGTCATAGCTCTGGTAAGGAGCACATCATGTTGATCTTTAGCACAGACAATAACATAGTCTAAGAGGTGCCAGTGGTTTGACAGAGGATGCCTCCATGAAGTTTTAAATTTATTTTTCTGTTGAAAGAGTGTGTTGGTAATAACAAGGTTGTGCGCTGCACATGTCGTCAAAAGTAAGATTCCGTTCTGGTTGCTATTGCCAATTCCTTCTTTCCCAATAGTCCCAGGCCACAGACCAAAATCTCGCCCAACTTTTGCATTAAAATCACCCAGGAAGATAATTTTATCTTCCTTAGGCGTCTCTGATAGGACGGTACCCAGCTGAGAGTAAAATTTTTCTTTAATGTCTACATACCTCAACACAGGCTTCAAGGAAGGAAACCAAGGCGCAAAATGAACACTCAAGCCCTTCAAGATCCCATTAAGTGGGATTGCTTCCAAACGACTCTTAAGGACCACCTGCTTTCAGAATTCCCTGATAACATTGAGGAACACTGGACCAAGCTAAAAACATCCATTATTGCAGCCTGCGGACAAACTATTGGATACCAAACCAAGAAACACCAGGACTGGTTTGATGAGAATGACAGTGAGATTGAACGCATGAGTGACAAGAAAAGGAAGGCCTTTTAGATCTGGCAAAGAGATAGAAACTGTGCCACTAAGAAAAAACCTATGCCAACGCTAAGGCAAGGTTCAAAGAAGAACCAGAGAACTAAAAAACACCTGGTGGATTAAAAAAGCTCAAGAGATCCAGCACTTAGCCGACACTCATGATGCACAGAGTTTCTTTAAAGCCACAAAGACCATCTATGGGCCAATAAATCATGGCATATGTCCCCTATGCTCAGCAGATGGTACCACACTTCTAAAAGATAAAGAAGCTATTGCACTGCACTGGAAAGAAGACTACCAACATCTCCTTAGCCACAACTCCCCCGTAACTGCTGAGGTCCTCTCACAAATTCTGCAAAAACAAGTTAGCCTCTGCTTTCCCAGCTGCATGCAGTATCTCCAAATCTGGGAGAGTTGTGTACAGCTATTAACCAAATGAAAAACAACAAAGCCAGTGGACCTGATGGGATACCTGCCGAAATCTTCAAAGTGGGTGGAATTGAACTTACACAACAACTTCACAAGCTCATCAAAAAAATCTGGGAAAGAGAAGCGATCCCAGCAGACTGGGATGCCAAATTTATCAATCTCTTTTTAAAAGGTGACAGAACTGATTGCGGAAACTATCAAGGCATCTCTCTATTAGCTGCGGCCGGCAAAATTCTTGCAAGAATCTTAGCAAACTGTCTCTTAACAATATCCGAGGTGACCCTTCCTGAATCCCAAAATGGTTTTCGGCCTTCTAGGGGGATAGTGGACATTATTTTCACCGCTCGACAGCTTCAGGAAAAATGCAGAGAGCAAAACCAACCTCTGTATATGGCGTTTATCAACCTGACTAAGGCTTTTGACACTGTAAATCGTAATGCCCTGTGGACTGTCCTTCTGAAAATTGGCTGCCCAAATAAACTTTTAAACATCATTCGGCTCCTCCATGATAATATGACAGCAACGATCACAGATAACAATGGTTGTGGTTCGAGGACCCGATCCCCGCTTGTGGAATAAAGACACACAGACACAGAGTATAAGGTTAATGGGCAAGGAAAGGCCACAACTTTATTGATTACAGCAAGTGAGAAGGTATTGGCTTAGGCATTGGACCACGACAGATTGACTCCACCCACTCAAAGAGGGGTGAGCCCAAAGGGGGGTTTATTCACCAGAAGGTGGAGCCTGTTGATGCTAATACAACTATAAGAATAGGTGCAAACACTGGGGTAGAAATCATATATCAAACAGATGGAAGCTCTTCAATCTGAGCAGGCTAAAAGCAAAGAGTAAGGCTACCGTAACTTCCGTCATAGAGCTTCAGTATGCTGATGACAACGTAGTGTGTCCATGCTCAGAGGATGACCTTCAAAACATCCTAAATATCTTTCCAGAAGCTTACGAAAAGGTTGGCCTGTTGCTCAACATCCAAAAAGCCAAAGTGCTGCACCAACAAGTACAAAATAACCCCTCTGCAGTGCCACAAATCCAACTCAATGGTGTAATGTTGGAAAATGTCAATCACTTCTCCTACCTAGGCAGTTATCTTTCCACAAGGGTCAACATTGATGCTGAAATCCAGTATTGGCTGAGTTCTGCGAGTGTGGCTTTCTCCCAATTGAAGTGCAGAGTGTTTGAGGACCGGGACATTCGCAGGGAAACCAAAATGCTTATTTACAAAGCTATTGTGCTACCAACCTTACTGTATGCTTGTGAAACCTGGACCACTTACAAATGCCATCTCCAACTTCTTGAAGGATTTCATCAACGGTGTCTCCGAAAAAATCTTACACATCACTTGGGAAGACAGGCAAACTAATATCAGTGTACAGAATGAAGCAAAGATCACCAGTGTTGAACCAATGATTCTTCAGCATCAACTTCATTGGACTGGTCATTTTGTGCAGATGCCTGATTATCACCGTCCAAAGCAACTACTCTATTCCAAACTTAAAAATGGAAAGCATAATGCTGGTGGTCAACAAAAGAGGTTTAAAGACTGCCTCAAGGCAAATCTTTAAAAAGTAGTATAAACACTGACAACTGGGAAACACTGACCTGCGAGTGCTCCAGTTGGAGAATAGCCTTTACCAAAGGTGTCATGGACTTTGAAGACACTCAAACTCAGAACGCAAGGGATAAACGTACTAAGAGGAAGGCATGCTTGGCAAATCCACACTGTGATCAACTCCCATCCAGGAACCAATGTCCCCACTGTGGAAGGACGTGTGGGTCCAGAATTGGCCTTCACAGTCACTTACGGACTCATTGTTAAAACCGTGTTTATGGAAGACAATCTTACTCGGCTAAGAGTAATCGCCAAAGAAGAAGAAGAAGGCTGTAAACAGCCCTATGATCTCCTAAGTATCACCAAAACATAGGCCCCAAAATACAGTTATACGTGCCTGAGAACCACTTGTGTCTACAAAACCAGAGGAAAGGAGATGCTGACATCACTAGTTGGTCCTTTGGAAGATATTTCAGATCCCGTGGGCTTGCTTAAAGGTCTCCATCCATTTCCATCCCTGGATATGCTATTTTGTTGTGGGTACACACATAGAATTCCTGCACTGTGTTCCCTCCCACACATGCATACCTCCCTCCTCCTCTGCTATACTGGGAAAGAGGTAGGGCAATTTAATTTTGAACAACTGACAGCCTCCCATTGATATTTTTGTGTTTTGTTCTGCACTTGTATGATTTCATATTGTTATGAGTTTGCAGTGCCCTTCTAATCCCTGAATCCAGCAAGTCACCTGGTGAAGTGTAAGGAGAACAAACGAAGGGGTTATGTGGGGCAAACATGAACAAGACAACCCTCTTCCCAGAAGGAATGTGGAGCGAGAACCTTTGGCATTTTTCTTTTCTTTTCTGAACATTGTATAATACATATCATTGGTTCTGAACAGAAACCAAGAATAGATGCAAACAAGTTTGCCCCCGATCAAGGTTCCACTCCTCCCCAATCAAGATTCTTCCCTCCCTCCATTTCATCGGAAGCACTGGTGTGCTGAAAGATGGAGTGCTACTCAGCAGTGCATCATGTGGAGAAGAGTTCAAATTCTTTCTTTTTGAAAAAACATTGTCTGGATACAATTTCAGAGCGTTTCATGTTCAATAACACCACTTAACAGGTTTTGTACAGAAAGGAATTCTGCTGGTCAGGGCCCTGACAGCATCTTCAGATCCTACAGGACAAAACTTCACTCAAGGCGAGCAAGCCATGCCATTCTTGTTCCTTGTTAGAGAAAGTACATATATGCTTTGAAAAAATGTTCTACAAAAATAGATCAGCAATTACCACAAAAACTCAGTTTTTCCTTTTGCTGGCACTCTCAGATTTTCTCCTTACTTATTAGTACAGTTCCCTACCCTTGAATGAATTACCTCTATCCCTTCTTAAACAGCATACTGGCCAGGAAACGGGTGTGAGGATTATTAATGGAAAAATCCTTGAATCCTTTAACCCAGTGTTCTGTCTAGTTGCAGTTACGGGGAGAAAAGCAAAACAGGATACCAAGCTGTTTATGCAGAGGGCTGGAGCTGTGAAGACCTAAAACTTAAAGGAGCAACAAAAGTAAATGCAAAAATAGGTGTGCAATAGAAAAGGGAGGAGAAGGAGACTTAGGCTGTGTATACACCATAAACTGAAAGCACATGACTTACCCCAATTCCTGAGATTCCTAAGATTTCTATAGATTCCTGAGACTATAGTTTACCCATCACAGAGCTGCAATCCCCAGATCCCTTGACAAACTACTGTTCCCAGGATTCTTTGGGGACAGTCATGCATAGCTGTCAACTTTTCCCTTTTCTTGCGAGGAATCCTATTCGAAATAAGGGAATTTCCCTTTTAAAAAGGGAAATGTTGACAGCTTTGGTCATGGGCTTAAAATGTATAGTATGCACACAGGCCATGTGTTTGTAGGAAATGTTTTGTGGGTGTACTATTTGCATTTTTTGTAGGTATTTGCCCTGTATCTGCTGGATAGAATTAGTTAAGGAGAAATTTATCTGCTACACAAATATGGACACACGGGAACAAGAGAAAACTTTAGATTTCAGTGTGGGATAAGAACTTACAGCAACCTAGTCTAGTCTCCAGGTGGCCAAACTAGAAGCACACCAGCAAACCAAGGTGGGGACAGCCATCCCTTTGAGCTGGCCCCCAGCTCTGAGAAATCAGGGGTATACTTCTGCTGAATACAGACTTGCATTTTAGCTGTCCCATTGCAGAAACCTATCTGCTCGGGCCGCAAAATACTGTGCTCAGACATCCATATTATAAGTTTATTGACCAAATGTCTGGCATAGAGTTTTCCTATAATAGAGAGGAGGCTGATAGGGCGATAATTGCTCGGTAGTGAGTGGATGCCTTCTTAAATAATGGTACCAGCATTGCATTGGTCCAAGAGCCCAGCATTAAGCCAGTTTTATCAATTATTGTAAACAGAGCTGCCAAGAGATGGCTCACCAGTCCAGAACAGCTTTAAGAAACTCCATCAGGAATTGCATCAGGACCCAAAGCCTTCCTAGATATTAACTGGACATTTTAGCTGTCACAGAAAATTGCCACTGATAGGCCTAGCTTCCAAGCATTTGTCTAGTCCTTTTAAAAAGTCATATTGAATACTGAAGAGGAAACTAATTCCCTCCAGAACAGGCACCCAAACCTGTGTTGCAGATGTATGCACCCTTACTTTTGATGAAAGTATTGTTAATTGCTGTTGGCTATGCAACCAGAGTACCCAATCCACCAGTCTTTTATGTATTTAGTATCCGCTGTCTTTGGGCTGATCAATTGCCTTGACTGTTTCTTGTCAAGGTTTTATCTGGCTGTTAATCTACTCCAGATCTTCATTCATTGTTCCTAGACTCTGTATCCACCACATGACATCAGCTAAGAAGAAGATCCAGCTGGAAATTTAACTCTTCTAACTGCAGCAAGAAGCAATCAAGGCAACTAGCTGGCCCAACCAGAGAAGATATTCACTGAACAAAGGGCTATTTGTGTCAGGTGGTCTTGGTCACATAGTTCACAGTCTCAGGTAGACACGAAGGAGACCAAAGGCTTGATTACCTAGTTCCTCCCCAGGTCAGCGGATGTGGACATAGCTAAGCCCAGCAGGACAGCTTATTCTATGGTATTAACCCCTTCATGCATTAATTAGACTTCAGCACATTGGTTAGATGAGGCTGGTTATCCCACAGATATCGGTATTCAATTTGTAATACATGTGAGCATTACAGGCTGGACTGAACCTAAGAAGGGACCCTCTGGATAAGATGAAAGGCTCATCTAGTCCTATATCCTATTATCAGAATTGCCAACCACATCCCAATAGGAAGCCTATAGGAAGTGTTAATATATTTTATATGTGTCTATAGTTTAAATTTTATCAACGTTTAATTTTTTTAATTATTTCCCCCCTACTTTTTAAGCAGTTCTTATTTTCATCAGTAAGCTGCCTTGAATCCTGTCAGGGACCTGATGGCAACAGCAGTCTCCCCACTTGTGTGTCCCAGTAATTGGTAAACCAAATCAGATAACTGCGAAAATTTGGGGACATAACTAAATCTATCCTAGAAGCCATCACAGTATCTTGGAACGAAGCAGTGTTTTCTTTCAGAAGTTGGTACACAAGGTGTCTAAATGTTTTTTGAAGACGGGAGGGCCCCTTTCTCTTTTTTTCAAAAAGTAAAACAGTGCTGGAAATCAAGGCAAGGAATACCAGATTAGGAACTAGAGGATTCAAAAGGAAGGAGCTAGCTATCCATCTGCTCTTCTTGAATTGACCCTGACAGGTGCTGCTATTGGTGGCGCTTCCCAACTGCTGAATAAATACAACAAATAAGCACAGAAGTGGACCAAGAAACGAACCCTGAGATTGTAAAAGTCAACACAATAGTTGAGGAAATCCCAGGAATTTATGGATCTGGCATTACTGCCTGTGACCCAAGACTGTACCATAAATCACCTCAAAGAAGCCACGCTGGCTGAGAGAATACAACAGCTAATAAAAATCCAGAGAACATCTATTATATGCTTAGTGGGTGACATTTAAAGCCAGTAAAGTTTTACATTTTATACATCAACTTTGTGCATTCAGAACATATGCCTGAATGCAATGCTCAAGAAGAAAGTACGCTGTGTGTACTTCACCTCTTAGGGGAAGTTAGGTCAGGAATTTTCTCTTTCCTCACCATAGAAGACGAAGAGTGCCACAGTTTTACAGGCACAGTTGGTGAAGAATTTTTTCAATATTCTGGACATTCCTCCCCTCCCAAAAAACAGCAGCCCCCAACAAGCCTTGCAATTAATCGCAGTGCAAAAAAAAGGGGGGGTGTTTTGGAACCCACCTGGTTTTACACATAAAGGGTCATTGCTGTCACCTAAACTGCATCCCTGTGATTCCTTCCCTCTCCCCATAAAATCTAATGTTAGAAAACATCCAACTACTTTTCTATTAAGTAGTGGGTGGACATAGCAGACGACACAGAGATTTCTCCAAGTAGTTCTTTATAAGTAAGCTGGAACTGAACTGAACTGAACTGAACTATAAACAGCTCAGCCAGCTGAATCTTCGTGCAAGCTCAGAATACCTTGCAAGATCTCAAGAACCTCCTAGGACCGGTGTGCTTAGTAGGTCTTGCTCCCTGCTTTTATAGGCAGCCGGCTGTCAACATTGTAACAACAACAGCCCAGGGTTTTCCGCCTAAATTAACTTACGTGGACCTGAGTGAAAACTATATACACAATACCCCTGGTGGCCAGGGTGAGAACTTCAATACATAACATTTTCTTTCAGGGCTGATGGTGCCAGTAGTCCTACTGATATTAGTCCCCGTCACTCAAGTGACGAAGGGCTCATGTGGGCTGCACAGCTTCCCCCTGCCCCAATCCTAACATCCATGCATTAGAATGGGTGTCTACAGGAGCGAAGATCTATGTGTAGATCCCAGGTTCCAGGGAAGACTGTATGTGTAGAGCAGCGACTGAATCAAAAAGTTTAGCACTCAGCAAACCACAGATTGAGTGCTCCTTTGAGATTCTCTCTCATGTGTTCCTGTTCTCACAACAACCTTATAAGGCAGGTCAGTATTATTACCCCTCTCTTAAGAAATGAGATGGGAGTTGATGCTGTGAGACAGCAGCTTGCCTACAGCAATTAATAATAATAATAATAATAATAATAATAATAATAATAATTTTTATTTATACCCCGCCCTCCCCAGCCAAGGCCGGGCTCAGAGCGGCTTACAAGCAATAATAAAAACAAGTTAAATGATTACAACTTAAAAACAAAATTTAAAAAATACAACATTAAAATATTGAAACATAAAAATATTAAAATGTAGCCTCATCGCAGAAGGAGAAGGAAAAGAAAAAAGAAAGAGAGGGAGGGAATCAAATTGGCTCCAAGCCAAAGGCCAGGCGGAACAACTCTGTCTTACAGGCCCTGCGGAAAGAAATCAAATCCTGCAGGGCCCTGGTCTCGTGAGGCAGAGCGTTCCACCAGACCGGAGCCAGAGTTGAAAAGGCCCTGGCTCTGGTTGAAGCCAATCTAACTTCCTTAGGGCCCGGGACCACAAGGGTGTTGCTATTTATGGACCTTGAGGCTCTCCGTGGGGCATACCGGGAGAGGCGGTCCCGTAGGTACGAGGGTCCTAGGCTGTGAAGGGCTTTAAAGGTCAAAAGCAGCACCTTAAATCTGATCCTGTACTCCACCAGGAGCCAGTGCAGCTTGAAAAGCACTGGGTGAATATGCTCCCATGGCAGAGACCCCGTGAGGAGTCTCACTGCAGCATTCTGCACCCGCTGGAGTTTCTGGGACAGCTTCAAGGGCAGCCCCGCGTAGAGCGAATTACAGTAGTCAAGCCTGGAGATGACCGTTGCATGGATCACTGTGGCCAGGTCGGGGCGGGAAAGGTAAGGGACCAACTGCTTGATGCGGCGAAGGTGGAAAAATGTCGCCTTGGCTGTTGCTATAACTTGCGCCTCCATGGAAAGGGAGGCGTCAAGGATTACACCCAAACTCTTAACGGAAGGCAATGGCACTAATTGGGCCCCCGCAAGAGAAGGGAGTTGGTCCCTCATCCCCATGCCATCCCGACCCAGCCATAGGACCTCTGTCTTCGAAGGATTTAGTTTCAATCAGCTCCCACGAAACCATCCAGCCACAGCTTCCAAGCATCTGGTCAGTGTGTTCGGGGCCGAGTCAGTGTGGCCATCCATCAGCAGATAGAGCTGAGTGTCATCAGCATATTGGTGACAGCCCAGCCCAAAGCTCCAGATAATCTGGTCAAGGGGGGCGCATAAAGATGTTAAAAAGCATTGGGGAGAGGATTGCACCCTGCGGCACTCCACACACCAAGGAGTGGCGCAACGACATTTCCCTCCCTAGTGCCACCCTCTGTCCCCGACCAGAGATAAAAGAGCACAGCCAGTTACATGCTATGCCCTGTATCCCCACGTCTGCGAGGCGGTGATCATGATCAACCATGTCAAAGGCTGCTTACAAATCTAAAAGGATCACCAGTCCTGACCCGCCTCGATCCAGCTGTCTACGGAGATCGTCTGTTAGGGCAACCAGAGCCGTCTCGGTCCCAAAACCAGGACGGAAACCGGACTGAAATGGATCTAAAGCCGATGTTTCCTCCAGAAACCTACCAAGCTGTTCAGCAACCGCTCTCTCAATTACCTTACCCAGATATGGAAGATTTGAAACTGGGCGGTAATTGGATAGGTCTAAGGGATCTAATGAAGTTTTCTTTAAGAGTGGACATACCACTGCTTCCTTCAGTTCCCCTGGGAATGTCCCCGTGTCAAGGGACAAATTGATAATTTCAACCAGGAGGGTCCGTGCAACATCTGGACACTCCCTAATCAGCCAAGACGGGCACGGATCAAGGAAGCAGGTGGTGGGCCTACTAACTTGGAGGAATCTATCCACATCAGCAGGGAGTATTCGATCGAAATGGTCCAACACTGGACCTGAAGTCAGTCGAGGGGCCTCCAGTTCAGTCACTGTATCTAAATTGGCAGGGAGGTCACGGTGGAGCAACAGGACTTTCTCCGCAAAAAAGCTCATGAATGCCTCACAGCTGTGGGTCGAATTTGTGCTTAAATTTGGTTGTCCTCCTAAGGACGTTATTGATCTAATTATTCTAAAAAGTTGTGCCGGGCGAGAGCTAGCGGAAGCAATGGAAGCTGCAAAGTAAGATTTCTTAGCAGCTTTCATAGCCATCTCATAGGCTTTCATAAGCGTCCTATAAGATGTTCTTGAGGCTCCGTCACGAGTCTGTCGCCATACTCGCTCTAGCCGTCTGAGATCCTGCTTCATTTTCCGGAGCTCCTCAGTAAACCAAGGGGCCCGGTTACGACGGGGTCGCAGAGGGCCCTTAGGCGCGATCTCATCAATGGCTGCCAAGAGCCGGTAGTTCCAGTCCTCAACAAGGTCATCTAATGAGTCGCCAGGAGGAGCAGGGTCCCGCAAGGCTTGTCGGAATCTATCAGGATCCATCAGTTTTCGCGGATAGGGAAATAGGTTCGCCACCCGAGCAGGGGAGGAGCGGGAAGTCAATCTTGGCTTTCAGAGCGTAGTGATCAGACCATGGCACTTCCACAGGGGGGAGCATGATCACATCTATGCCAGCCCCAAAGATCAGATCCAGCGTGTGGCCTGCTTGATGAATACCAATTAGTTCATTTATAAAAGAGTGAGATTTTATCTAAGCACCAGGACAAACTTTCTGGTGGTCAGAGCTATTTGACAGTGGAATGGACTCCCTCAGAAGTGATGGGCTCTCCTTCCTTGGAGGTTTTTAAGAAGAGGTTGGGTGGCCACCTGTCATGGATGCTTTAGCTGAGATTCCTGCATTGCAGGGGTTTGTTATTATTATTATTTATTAAACTTGCATATCATCCTATACCACAGGTCTCAGGGCCCTTCACATGATAAAATCACAATATAAAAACACAAAATATATGATCAAAATAAAAACAAAAACAACCCAATAACACACACCCCTAACAGATTTTTAAAAGGCATTGGATGTCAATCAGCCAAAGGCCTGGTTAAAGAGAAAGACTTTTGCCTAGTGCACAGATGGGTTAAACTAGATGACCCTCAGAGTCCCTTCCAACAATTCTATGATTCTGTGATATGACCAGGGGACTTCCTGATTCACAGGTCGTTCTGCTACACGCCTGTCCTCCTCCTCCCTTTTCACCTGTATTGACATTTACGAGGAGTATAAGGGGGAAATCCCTGGTATGGTGAAGTCTTATATGAAAGCACTTGAGGATGACCTTTGGCTGAGTACATTTAGAAAAGAAAAGAAAGGACAAGACGAGAATTCAAAGTTTTTCAAAATCGACTTTCAGATGAAATTGGCAGTTGGTTCATTCCAACAGATTGCCAAAGACATCAGGAAACACAGCCAGATGAGGCAGCAGGAGAATCCCAGGACTCTTTCTTTGTTGTCTTTATTTCTGGGAAGGAACGCCAGTGCTTCAGACGCTGAAGAAAACTGCAAAACTCCAGAAGAGTCCAGATGTGTTGGAAACATCAACACTATGGCACCTTAGAGACTAAGGACCAGTTTATAAATAACATCCACACAGAAAAAGCTCTTGCAGATGTTGGCTGCCCATATGGCCGGCACCAGGTCTAAAATATTCTTACTCTGTGCACTGGTTTGTATATCTGCAGCTATCTGTGGCCCAGGCATGAATCTAGTAGAAGTCAGAGCAGGCTCAGGTGAGTGTGTGTTTGTGGTGTCCATGTGTCCATTGTTATATTTAACTGGAGCATTCAGGTGATATTAGAGTTGTCACTGCTTGCCATACACAGCTTGTCCCCCCACCCCAGCCCCCCATCTATTATTATAATAATTTATTATTTATACCCCAGCCACTCTGGGTAGCTTAAAACAAGGATTAAAAATACATTAAAACATCAGTCATTAAAGACTTCCCTAAACAGGGTATAGGGACGCGGGTGGCACTGTGGGTAAAAGCCTCAGCGCCTAGGTCTTGCCGATCGAAAGGTCGGCGGTTCAAATCCCCGCAGCGGGGTGCACTCCCGTTGCTCGGTCCCAGCGCCTGCCAACCTAGCAGTTTGAAAGCACCCCCGGGTGCAAGTAGATAAATAGGGACCGCTTACTGGTGGGAAGGTAAACGGCGTTTCCATGTGCTGCGCTGGCTCACCAGATGCAGCTTTGTCACGCTGGCCATGTGACCCGGAAGTGTCTCCGGACAGCGCTGGCCCCCGGCCTCTTAAGTGAGATGGGCACACAACCCTAGAGTCTGTCAAGACTGGCCCGTACGGGCAGGGGTACCTTTACCTTTACCAAACAGGGTTGCCTTCAGATGTCTTCTAAACGTCAGATAGTTGTTTATTTCTTTGACATCTGATGGGAGGGCATTCCACAGGGCGGGCGCCACTGCCAAGAAGGCCCTGTAACTTGGCTCTCTGATACATTTTGGTCCAACTGCCTTTGCCTTCACTGTGGCACTTACTATAATACCTGAGAAAAGCCAAAATTACCTCCCAGCATTGCCATACACATGTGTATATTTTAATGTGACAGTTGCAAGCACCCATTGGATAACGTCCATGCTAGTAACATGCTCACCTACCATCTGCACATAGAGTACATTTTGATGTTATTGTAAGTGAATTCAGGGCTGCAGCTTTAGCAATTTTGTTGTACTATTTTACCTTGACTGCCTTTTGGGGTTGTCTTTTACAAGAATGGTGGGTTATAAAATTCTCACAAATAATTTAAAAATAATTCATGATGAGAAATGAATAATAACAACAGCGATATCCTAGAGGACTGCGTGAAACCTAAGTTCAATACACATAGAAAGTCTTGGCCAAATCTGGGTCTTTCCTCCAGTCCTCACCAAGTTGAGTGGGAATAATAGGGATCTACCTCTCAAGGTACTCTGGTGCCAAACCTAGTAAGATGCTACAGTTCTGTGTGAAAAGTAAAACCGTGGCAGGTTGTAGTACTAGTAGTAGTACTAGCAAGTAGTATGAAAGTCTGCAGAAACAAACATTTCCAAGGCGCTCTTCAAAGCAGTGCTATTTTCTTTTACAGCAGAGCTTTCCAAACTTTTCACGTTGGTGACACACCTTTTAGACATGCATCATTTTGCGACACGGTAATTCAGTTTTGCATTATTTTGTGACACAGTAATTCAGTTTTACTAGCAAACTGGAGGTTAAACTAACACCTTTCCAGCCCCGGGAGGAGTGTGGGGAGCGTTCGCATGACACACCTACACACTGCAGCCGACACCCTAATGTGTCGCGACATACAGTTTGGAGAGCTGTGTTGTACAGGAAAGGTTGCACACTGTCTTCAACACTTCTGAAACCGGATAGATTGCCAACTGCTTCAACATCCACAAATAAACAGTCTCTCTCACATGGCTGCCTCTGTACTTTGGGTCATTATGCTGCCAGCAGAATACAAGAAAACTGCTTTGGTGCAGGCAGATCTGGGCTTGTCCTCTCCATTACAAAGTGAAAGAAGCATCTGTTGTGTGTGCTGTTTTTTGAACTCTGGAAAGGCCCCAGCTGACAGAGGCTGACTGATGCATTTTCTCTGATTAAAGGCCAACTGTTTGGAGATCTTTTTCCTGTCTCTTATTAAGACCTAAAAATGCACAGACACTTTGGGTAAGGGCGGGATAGCTGCTAAAAGAAAAGAAAAGGTTACGACCTTGAAACCACGCAGATCCTCTGCTAATCCAGAAACACATGGTTTTCTATGCCCTGGAGTGCATGTCGTGGTTGGCGTGGGGGGGGGGAGTCTATTTTGCCTACTCTAAACAGATCTCTGGTGTGTGTCCTGCAACTGGAAAAAAACCCACCTTTTTCATTTGATTGTCAGCATCATAGACACATTAAAAACTATTGCAGTTGAGAGAGAGAGAGAGAGAGAGAGAGAGAGAGAGAGAGAGAGAGAGAGAAGATGTTGCAGAAAAATGCAAAGATCTCACTTAAGCTTCCTCATATGTTGAAAGATTTACACTTGATGCATTTAATGAAAGAAATTCCACAGCACTGCACACTTCCAGCATTCAAAACAATGTCAAACTTTTAAGGAGTCTTGGATCCAGAATCATATTTAAAATTCGACAGCTATTTCAAATGATGGATTTTGCTGCAATAAAAGCTAGGCCTTTACTTCTCTGTTGCATGTAAACAGCAATTTATTATTTTTATCTATTCGTTGGAAAACAGCCATTTTTCTAGAGACAGGCAGTGGGAACAGTACTCATCTGCAGCTTCTGAACAGCAAATGAGGGAAAGGGAGGTCTCATGCTCACGTACTGACTGGGGGATAGTGACAGGGGCAGCATTATACAGGCGCACAGCTCCTCACTGACCAACAGCGCCCCCTATGGATTAAGCCTACACCTCAGCTAGGCCTGATGTCAACAACAACAACAGCAAATAAAACTCCAGAAGCCCTCTGAAGACAAAAACCTCACTGAGCATGTGCAACTCAAAATATTACTCCTGTCCATTCTTAAAAGTCCATAACCCAAAATTATACACGCAACGGTCACTAATCTGCCTAGGTGTTCTCCCGGGAAGCAGTCTCGCCGAGTGCAAATCATGGTTTTCCAGTGCTCAAACAGCTAACAGAATTCCACGGGGAGGGTGCCATTACTGAGAAGGCCCTGTTCCTTGGAACCACTCTTCTGGTTTCTGAAGACTGATATACTTGGAGCAGAGACTGTGCCCATGATCGAAGTGTGGGGGGAAGCAGTGGCGAAGCTGCATGCTCCACTACTGGGGGCAGAGAACAGGTAGGGGTGTGGCTGGCGCCCCCTGGGGGCATGGTGCGCCCCCAGGGTGTGGTACACCACCCACAAGGGCATGGCACGCCACCCACAGGGGCTTGGCTCGTGTTCTGGGGGCGTGACGCACCACCTGTGGGAGCGTGGCGCCCAGCACACGGAGGTGTGCGGCGTGTGTCCAGGGGGCCCGCCGCGATGCCACCCAACCGGAATAGTGGTGCCAGGGGCAGTCGCTCCCTCCGCACTCCCGTTCCTCCACCAGTGGGGGTAAGGTTCCTTAAGATATTCCGGTCCAAGACCGCTGAAAGCTGAGAACAATAAAAACCAGTGCTTTGAACTGCATGTAGAAATTCACTGGGAGGCAGTGAAACTTTCACGGCACAGATGTAAAGCACATTCTGCGGCCATTAACTGGGATGTTGCCTTCAGAACCAAACATAGTATCTGCATGATCAACAAAGGCAATGCCACATAAAGAGTTTGTCCATGAAATTTGACATTTTCTGAAGTGGGAGGAAAGGTGTGGTGAGGTGATTGTGTGTGTGTGTCTGTGTGCGCGCATGTGTGTGTGGTAGATGTTTTGTATTTTTCTTTAATGGTACAATGTATCTATGTTTAATAATACATTGTAAGTCGCTTGGAGACCTTTGCATAACAAGCAAATAATAATAATAATAATAATAATAATAATAATAATAATAAAAAGCATAGGGACAAGTGTGGTGTGGTTGTTCAGTGAGGCCTTTTAAAATATGACAAACTCTATGGACATTAATAGAACACTATCAGACCATGCATAACAGTGGGCTGGCCCTCCCTCTCTCACCCATGTTTATGTGTAAGTGGGATGGCTATGACTGAATGGTGATTTTTATATGCTTAGAGGCAGTATAGACCTTCAGGTATAGGGCAATATAGAAATTAAATTATTATTATTATTATTATTATTATTATTATTATTATTAATATTAATATTTTATCAGTGCAAGTTCCAGACACAGCACTGCAAAATAGTTGCAAGCAACTAAGCTCTGATCTTCTCCATATTCTTAAACAGATCAGAGCCTATTTTCAGGGATTTGATCTACAAACTTTGCAAATCTAACACGAGGCCTTCCATGCCTCGCTTTAAAACAAGACAAAATCAGGTTCTTGCTCTCCGCCACCGCACAACACCATCTGGTTGGTTCGCAACCCTTTCTCTAGCATTTTGTCTGGCCAGATTGTTCACGCTCTGTTTCTTCCTACTTTCATTTCTTCTTCAACCAGTCTTCAGATTTCTCTCCCCTCTCCATCAGCCCTGCTTGCTTGACTGTTTGGGATTTCATCCGCTTTTGCCACTAATGACTTAACTTGGTCCTAGTGGTTAGGCGGGGGATTTCGAAGAAAAATCCAGGAACTGCTCTGGGTGACTCAGCAGCTCCAACCCATCTGGATGAGTCACTGAACCACAGCCCTTTATCACTATGTCACTACGGAGCCCTTAGTATTGTAAAGTGGACAAAAACCAGATACTGTTCACTGAAAGCCTTTCCTATTCGCAAGAGGCGAGGCAAACAGAATGCTGCCTTGACAGTGCTGGTGAATATTTTGGCACGCACTTGTGTTCAGCAGGATCTGTCCTGGCTGCCTAAATGTCACCAGGCCCAATTTAAGGTGTTATTTTAGGCTTAAAAAAAATACTTGTTTCTATATAGGCCACCCTGAGCAAGCAGGGTCTTGATCACTTGCAGGTGTGGCTCCCTATGCAGTGACACAAGGCAGGGCCTTCCCTCCAGTGGCACCCTGGCTGTGGAAGGCACTTTTCTTGGAGGCTCGGATGGCTACAACTTTATTAAGTGTCTGACACCTGGTTAAAATGTCTCAGGCTTTTGGTTGGTTGGTTGGTTGGTTGGTTGGTTGTAAATGGTCAAAGGCTTTGTCTGCCCACCTGTTGTTGTTCGTTTACTGCAATTGTGTGTACTGGTTTTTGGAACTGTGTGGTTGGCTTAGCGTGTTATTTTTATTTCATTTAAAAAAAAAACAAATTCATTGACAGCTTCACAGTATAAAGGCACTGAAGTGGTGAGCATGTTAAAAAGAGAGAGAGAGGAGGATAAAGCATAGAAACTCTGTTGTTGGAAAGTTCAGTGTCATTACTACGTAATGATGGGTGACTTATAACTAGAGTTTAAAATAATAAATAAATAAGCACCTCAACCCAATTTCAGGAATTTCCTTCTGCTATTTCACTTAAGACACTTGGGAGGGTTTTCTTTTTAACGTTATGGGCCAGGTTGCTGTGAAGCATCTCGCAGTTCTTTGAGTTAAAATATGCTCTGTCTTTGTCATGCTTCAGAGCAGTCACTGACTGCCAGAAGGTGAAAAAGGATTCCATTAGGAGGTCTTTATTAAGTCTGTCCCAGTTGGCTTCCCATAAGCTCCTCTAGAATGCTGAATGTAAAAGGAGAGTGAATCTGAGAATTCGAGGGGAGAGCGCTAGATGCTAGTAGATGCTAGTGATAAGAGCTTTAAAAGAGGACTAGACAATTTATGGCTACGAAACCTGATGGATATGTTCTACCTGCACTGTTCGAGACAGTATGTTTCTGAATACAAGTCGCTGGAAACCCCAGGAAGGCAGCTCTTGCTTTGTGGGTTTTCCCCAGGCATCTGGTTGGCCACTGTGAGAAAAGGATGCTGAACTGGATAGGCTACTGGCCTGATTCAGCAGGCTCTTCTTGCGTTCTTAAAAACTTTATTTTAAAGCCATGACTGGTCCTTCTTATAAGGTATGGCGAGATCCTCCCTAGTCTCAAAGCAACGGTATTTCAGTATATTGTTGAATGGAAGCAAATTCTCAATTATTTACTTTTTAATTAGATGTTTACAGCCATGCCGGGATCCATTAGGACTTTCTGCCTCAGTCATGGGCTGCCTTTTGGCTAAGCTGGGCAGTCATGAATTGTGGGATTGTGGGGACGATCAGCTGCTGGAAGGCCTTGTTGCCCAGCAACAGAGAGGAGGGGGACGAGAGGAAAGAGGTAGCACTCACACTTGAATTATTTAATTACTTAACTTTTAATCCACTCCCGCCTTCCTGCTAAATTGGCACAAAAATAAACTTTAATATCCATTTGCCTCATTTCAGAATTCCTCTCACATGGAACGGCAGGGTTCACATCATGGTCAGGAAGTTTCTCCACTCTCCCCCCAAATAAACAGAAGGCCATTTTAAGAGGGGGGGCACAGGCAGTCCCTGAGGGGGCAGAAAGACTCCCTCTGCCTCCCTCAGACAAGTAGCTCCCAACCCACCCCAGTTGCTGGAGCCCTCGAGTTACTCGAAAAAGCACTTTTCATGTTTACATTATAGATGAATCATCAGCTGGAAATTAAAACAAGACTACGGTTTCCTAAGTGTGCTTGCTTAGTTAACGCAATCTGAATCAACAGGACTTCATTGAGAGAAATGTGTGCTTATGTGGGAAAGTTAATTTGAAAAAATACCGTTATTTCTCTTTCAGAAAATCTAATGCAAGTTTCCCCTCTTGGCTGCCCCATTCTTTTTCTTTCTCTTGTGCTACCACTGGTGTTTTGAAAAGGGAGGTATTCCCTGATGGCAGAAAAAGTTTAGAAAGGGACCAGTTTAAGAGATGTGGGAGTCTGCACAGATAAAAATCGACTGCAAAGAGTTTGCAACTTCTAGGCTGTCACTGTTTTCAGGAGGGATTCAGTTTTCAGGGATACCAGCAAATTCAGATTTGCTACTCCTGTGCAACAAACCCATTTCCCCCTCAAAAAAAATTTAAAAAATCAGGGGAAGTGGGGACTATGATATGGAAAGTGTCAGGAGAATGCACCATAAAGTATGGCGTAACACTTGCTCGATGCAACATCCTATCAACTCCCCACAAACAAATCAGAATGAATGCTTAGGTCACCTGGAAGCAACCTGAATGTCAAAACCCCATCCATACCAGTATCAAGACTTCATCTGCACTATACATTTAAAGCAGTATCATACCACTTTAAACAGTCATGGATTCCTGGGAAGCATAGTTTGTAAAGGGTGCTGAGAGTTGTTGGGAGACCCCTACCCCCCTTGCAGAACTGCCATTCCTAGAGTGGTTTAACAATCAATCCGTCTTCACAGGGACTCTGGGAATTGTAGTTCTGTGAGGGGAACGAGGGTCTTCTAAGAACACTCAGCACTCTTAAACTACAGTTCCCAGGATTCTTTGAGGGAAGCCATGGCTGTTCAAAGTGGCACCATGCTGCTTTAAGTGCATAGTGCAGTTGGGGGTTATCTTCTCAAACTTAGCATAGGCTTAAAATCCCAACTGCTGTTGGCTGGAGGTCTGATCCAAGTTTGTTGCTACCCCTTCCATCACTTTGGCTCAGTTCTCAGAGGTAGCTGTGCTTTAGCTGGGAGTGAAGATGCTCCTAACATGTCTGGCAATTCTGCTTTTGGTAGCTGGGGCAGGGGGGCTCAGCTGAAATTGCTGACACGTCTTAAATTCCCCCCAAGCGGCATTGCTGGCCCAAGCCAAGTGAGTTCAAGGAGCCATTTGGCTGCGTTTGCAGTGTCCACGCGCCAGCAGCCTGCTCCTTGCTCCCTAAGCTGGGATAATTGGACATTGTTTAGTTACTGAATTGACGCTCTGTAGGTCTGCGTGCTCCTGCCGTAGAGCTGAGCTAATTAACATGCAAACTGCTAAAGGAAGGAGCAGGTCAGAGAAGGCCCTATCTCCTCCCTTTTCCAGATAATAAAGAGAGGGATTATACATGTAACCAGAGCTCCTGTTGATGCTGCAAAAGGAATGCTGCTATGAAACATGCTCTATTTCTCTGCTTCAGAGGCATCTGATTTGCTAGCCGGAAGCCCAGCACTCAAAATCCACAGCAAATTCACCAAAGGCCGCACAGACTTTTGCTTGACTCATGATCCAATCATTATATATATTTTTCATCAACTTCTGCAGAGGGTAAAGGGTTGGGTGGGTGGAGCGTTGGCCTCTCACTTGGTGTGAACTTTGGAAAATGTCAGTAGCAATGCAAGTACCTCTCGCTGCTTTTTTGACCCGCCCTCAATTTCTGCTGCAAAGAGACCATTTCTCACTGTTTCTGCCTTTCCCCAAAACTCAGCATGCAGAGAATCCTTCATCCAGGTTCAGTCCACAAACAAAAGCATCAAACCCCTTTGGTACATCATAGTTCAGCAGTTCCATGTTGTAGTTCCTTTGCTCCAGTCTGACTACTAACTTATCTTTTGCCCTGCTCTTTCCACACTTTTGATGCTCTGGGTCCAAGCGTGGGTTTTTTGCCCTGAGCTTTTCCCATGAAAGGCAGCTCTTTAAAGCTGAATTGGAGCAAATGGAGACATTCGCTCCGATTCAGCTTTAAAGGGTGAGTTTTTGTGGGGGAAACTTGGGGCAAAAGAAAGGGAGTGCTCTGACATGGAGCTTTAAATCTCAAGCCATGCCTGCGAAGAGTGGAGGAAAGGTAAATTTGGATAAGAGTTGCCTGTGAGCTTGAAATCTTTCACTGCTGGCCTTGTGAAAATTGCCATTTCAAATTTTCTGGCAAAGTGAGACTGTGATGTTAAAGTGCTGAACTACGAGACATCAAGTTCAGTGCTATCAACTGTGAACTGAACCAAGACAAAGTATTTTTACTGTATGTGTTCATTTGCTTACCAGTGCCAGAATGTTCTTGTTACCAAGAACTGTTCTGTGAAGTATCACTGGGAAAACCTCATAAAAGATTGGGGAGCAGAAGGAGAGGGGAGCGGGAAAGGAAGTCCCATTGCACAGGCAGAAGTCTTTGTGCTAATGGGATGCCTTCATTGGATATAACTCTCTATTAATTACTGTCTGTACTTTTCTGGATTGCATTTCCCTCTGACCTCACTATGACTAGATATCTATAATTCAGTGTAACCCTTCATGCATCTGATGTAGCTTCATGCATATGATAGCTTATGCCAGAATAAATTGGTTAGTCTTTTAAGGTGCCATAATATTCCCTGTTCTTTTTGCTGCATCACAAAGACTCTCCTCCTGCAAGAGAGGGGAGTGGTTGTGGTCGGGAGCTGGACTCCGCCTCAAGCAGGGGGCGTTAGCCCCCTGCCTACCACTAACCTGGCTGGCGCCCACGCCCACAGGCAGGCACCCAACCAGGTGCCTGTGAGGGGGCGTGTTTAGCAGCCTAAATTGCTGTGGCACCAGCCTTCCGGCCTCACTTTTCGTTGTACCGTCGCGAGTCACCCACCCTCCACTCCCTTAGAGCTCAGGGTCTCAGTTTTCTTTTGGCCTTGCTATGGACCTTAGATTGGTCGCCCTGGTTGTCCGGGGGGCCTGGTAGGAATTTTTCCATTTAGCATTAGGCTTTTTGGTTTTTTCGCCTACCTCGTAGCAATCGTCACAACTTTCGTGGTGTTGGTGGGTAGGTTAGGCATTGGAATAATGTGTTGTGGTGTGTCGAAGGGCTAGGTGTGGCCATCGCCTGCGCCTTCAATTTTGGGTATTCCGTTAAAGGAATCTGGCGGTCGTGTATTCTGTCCGATGCCTGCGTGGTGGGAGGCCATGGCACGACCCTCAGTGACATCAGGGGAGAGCTTATAGTTGGATTAGCATCAACAGGCTCCACCTACTGGTGAATAAACCCCCCTGTTTTAGACTCACCCCTCTTTGAAGGGGTGGAGTCAGCTGACGTAATCCAATGCCTAAGCCAATACCTTTTCACTTGCTGTAATCAATAAAGTTGTGGCCTTTTCTTGCCCATTAACCTTATATCATGTGTCCTCGTGTTTTCATTCCACTACGCGGGGATCGGGTCCTCGAACCACAACTATCCCTTTGGAGGGGGAGGGGAGGACACAGAGGAGCACAAAGCTCATTCTAATTATTTCTGAACCAAGTCATTATGTCTATCTATGCCGGTATTAATTTCATTTTCAAACTTTTCTTGGCATATCTATAAGCCTTGCAGTTTCATCTCCCTCGAAGCATTTCTCATTCATTTAGTCTCACTGGGCTTGATCTGCTTCCTCACCAAAATGGGGCAAGAAACAGCATAAGCATGTTAACTGGCTCCTACAATCAGAACGTGAATTTTGGAAGTGGAGAGATGGAAAGCACTTCACAGGCCGGGCTACAGAAATTAATAGCTAACAATACAGTACTTCACATTTATGTAGTGCTTTTCTGTGTGTCAAAAATGTTTAGCGCACAGTACCCCAGCAGGCAGCAAACACTGTAAAGGTAGATTGTGATATTATTATCATCGCCATATTGCAGACAGGGTGGGGACTGAGAGAGTGCCTATTGCAGTATTAATATTGCACAGCTTGAAGCAATTGGATGCATAAAAACTGACTCCTCTTGGAATAAAACGTTGTCCAGAACCATTAGCATTGTTCAAAGCTTTACTACCCAGAACTTTTTCAAAAAAACAGATACAAAACATCAATGATACATCCAAATAATTCCATACAATCATGTGCATGTCCAGCCCAGGCTCAGCTTCTTATAAAATACTCCAAACAGATCTAAAATCAGAGGTCTGCCTTTCGCCACAGCCTCCATTACAGCCTGGAGAAGTTTTCCCTTTAGGAGAGACCTCATTATCGCATCCTTTGTCTTAGCTGCTTGAGAAACACTCAACAGGCAACTCCCTTCAAGATGGCGATCTGCAATTGAATACCCTCACATGATCTAAGGTGAAACACTCACATGTGTGCTAGCAGAGGGCAACAACAGTTAAGTATCAACTTAGTTAAAGAGAACTCTTTTTGCTCTTCTTTAGCTTCAGTGGAAATTTCCACCCCAAGTAATATACGTACATACAGGCATTCTCCATTTCAGTGTGCAATTAAACAATTATACTTAACAGTGCCATGGCTAAAGCCACTCTGTGAGTCCATTCTGGAGGTAAGATTTGAATTACGGGGTTCTTAATTTATAACTGAATCGATTAGCTGCTTCGTTATAATTCCAGCAATATCATTCCCATGATGAACACTGGGTTCAGTTGCAACAGATGCCTTGGCTTTTGTCCGTTTTTGCTTGGATAAATAAATACCCATGAAAATGTTGCTTGCTTGCAATGGACCCAGTGGAGACTGGTCCATTAGGGCACAGGGGGCTTTAAGTCTGCTCTAAGTCACTCCCCACCTCCCTCCTCCTTCTTACTTACCACCACCTTAGGGGTGGCACTGCCTATCAGGTTCCTCCTCATTAGTCTAAGTCAGGTTTTCCCACACTTGGGTCTCCAGCTGTTTTCGAACTACAGTTCCCACCATCCCTGACCACTGGTCCTGGTAGTTTGGGATGATGGGAGTTGTAGTCCAATGTGGTGTAGTGGTTGAGAGCGGTAGTCTTGTAATCTGGGGAACCGGGTTCGCGTCTCCGCTCCTCCACCTGCAGCTGCTGGGTGACCTTGGGCCAGTCACACTTCCTTGAAGTCTCTCAGCCCCACTCACCTCACAGAGTGTTTGTTGTGGGGGAGGAAGGGAAAGGAGAATGTGAGCCGCTTTGAGACTCCTTAAAGGGAGTGAAAGGCGGGATATCAAATCCAAACTCTTCTTCTTCTTCTTCTTCTTCCCTTTTCCCATACTTTCATTTTCTTTTCCATTCGTTTTATCTCTTTCCCTTTCTATCAATCTGGATATCACACTACTGATAGCTGTCTTAGAAGGAGGATGAAATGTGCAGCAGAGGGGTGGGTGGGCCGTAAGGAAGAGAAAACATATTAGGACTAATCTCTTTCTTGTTAATTATTTCTGTTTGCCCTTACAAATAATTATAAAGATTTTAAAGCTTACCAGAAGCTTATCAGGAAAAACATTATTGAAAGACATACTTTCGGAGAGTTTGTTTAATTGATTGCAAATGCTTATTAGAGTTTTCCCTCCAGACTACAGCAAAGGGACATTCTCACCTCCGAATGCTCTCATTATGCTAAGGAGAAAGATTCTGAGTCATCAACATCCTATTTCCTGCTTTTCCTTAGAGAACACCCATCCAAGGACCAACCAGCCGTGGCTTGTATAACTAGTGCTGCTCGCTTCATAGCCTCCAGATTACGGCGCTGCCATCTTTGTGTGTGCATGTTGGAGTAGGGTCATTAATCTCCCTTATGCTGATTCTTCTGACAGAGTGAGTGGCAGCCTGCTATTTAAGTGGGACAAAATTTAGACCTAATTAGAATTCGCCACCTTCCTGTCTGCAGATTAGATAGCTCCTTCTCCTCCTTTGAAGCTACCTAATTGATAGTGTCAAGGAGGGGGCTGGCTGCCATTTGAGGTCGCTGTTTCCACTGGCAATACGAAGTGATGAGGCTTTATCCAAAGCAATGCGGCCTGGATGGAAAAGCCCGCTGCTCGGTCCTAGCTTCGAGAGTCCATACTGAAACCTGTCTCTGCTGTCTTGAGTCTCCTCATCCAAATCCCACACCTCGTATATCTTGCTCTTTCATCTCCAGACAGCACATACATAAACAATAAAACAGTCTCTGGCAGGCACCTGATTCCTCAGAAAATGACAGCAGCAGACATTGACACAGTCAACCCATCACTCTCATTTCTCCAGTTAGATCTGCCCTTGGCACAAGAACCTCACAGAAGATTTGACCTGGTCAGTAATTGTACTGAGATGAAAACAGAAGCCTCAGGAAGGAGAAATTATGTATTAGGGGTGGGTGGGTGTATTCAACAGCATTCAAAAAGATTCCTGTCAGAATTAGCACATTTGGAATTCATGTCTTCTTTTTACATCTGCCCCGTGTTTGAAATGACCTCTCGTCTTCTAATGATCAGGCTGATTTTCTATCCCTCTTTCAATGCCTCATCAAACCATTTTGTCTCTCGCTCTGAGACACTTTACACTCCAATAAATGTTATCTGGCTTCAGTTTCCAACCTGCAGAAGAGGAAAAAATATTGTGCTCTTGTGATGGCAAAGACATCAAGGTCACCAATCACTGGGTGGATGCATGAGAATTATGGGCTCCAAGAGCTGAGCTGAAGCTGTTTCTTGAGCCACTGCAATTCTTGGGAAAACTTTGGCTTCTGGTGCTTCCAGACAGGAGTTTAGTTTGGAATCAGGACAACTCACGGTGTGTTACATCCTCATGATGTCATCATCAAAATGCCAGCCCATACTTTTTGAACATTTAACTGCAGAAAACCCGGTTAAGTAGAACTAGCCTGTTATGCATCTGCAATCTCAGTTGGTGTGTAAGCTCATAAGCACATCTTTTCTGGTTGGTGGTTTGTCACGTGTGGTGATGTTTCACTGGGCAGGTTCTGACATCTACTTCCATCATCTCCTTACCTAAGCACAGCCTAGCCATTTTGTTTCTGGCAGCCAAATGCCTATTTCCAACGGTTGCACACTCAAATTTTAACAACCCAGTTAGGTTGGAGCTTTTAATTATCAGTGTTATTTTGAACAGATGTCTTGCGCAACACCTCTTTATCACTTGGTCAGGTAAATATCACTCTTAGGCAAAACTTCAGTATTTCTTTTTTTTAAAAAACGTTTAAACCATGAAAGTACAAGCCTCCATTTTGCCCATTGTGAAACATGATAACTAAGGCCACATTCATACAATGCATCTAAAGCATTATGATTCCCTCACTTTAAACAGCCATGGCTTCCCCCAAAGAGGGGAGCTGCGGGTTTTTAAGGGTTCTGAAAGTTGTTAGGAAACCCCTTATTTTCCTCAGAAAACTGCAATTTCCAGATGCCTCTTCAGAGGGAATGTCTGGGGACAGTATCTTCCAAGATTCCTTGGGTGTTTCTCCCAAGTGAGAGGTTCCAATTTTCCTTCAGATTTTCACTAAAGGGGTGCTCATTTCAGATCCCCCCAACATACAAAATGACCAGCATGTTTGTTGTGCTAAGGAATGATAACCTGAAAAGACCCCTAATCCTACTATACAACTACAGAACTTAATCAGTTCCGGGAGTCCATTTGACTCCCGAAACCATTCGAAAACCAAGGCGTGACTTCCAGCTGGCTGCAGTAGCTTCCTGACCTCAACTGGAAACCAAGTCGGATGTTCAGCTTCCAAAAAGCGTTCGCAAACCAGAACACTTACTTCTGGGTCTGTGGCATTCGGGAGCCGATTTGTTCAACAGCTAAGCCGTTCAGGAACCAAGGTACCACTGTACTTTTGTGGCTGAGTGTCAGCATCCTGCCTAGATTTCCCCTCCAGAACAGGGGTTGGACTAGATTACCTTGGGGTCCCTTCGAGGATTCTATCACAGGGGCAGCCCTGCTCCCAAAACACTTCGACTGACGGAGTCATAACTGGGAGAGCAGCAACTTAGCCCAAGGACTAAAAAGTAATTTTTGTCTGGTTGTTGTTGTTTTAACGTGCATGTATTATTTAAAGACAACGGATAAAACTCCCTGATTCCGTTGAGAAGTCCGACAGATGCCGCTGGCCTGAAACACCATATTGGATAACGGTATCTCCGAAGACGGCTGGAGCTGCTCAGCCTTGAACATGGAAGAGGCCAAGGAGTGAGAGAGGGGAGGAGGGCAGTTGCGTGGTATTTGGGGGGGGGGGCAGCTGAGGATGAATGGAAGTGAACTCTGCTCAGATGCAAAGGCAGAATTCTGAGCCTCAGCAGGCAGCTGAGAATCCAACAGCAGGACAGACATTCCTCCTGCCTGCCTCCCCTCTTGCCTCTGCAGAGCATGGTGTATATAACAAAGCATCTCCAAAGGAGCCTCTGAACTCTCTGTATTAGATGCAGGCATGCCCAGGATCACATTACAGCAGAGAAGAAAACAAATCCAGGACTAATTGGGAGGGGAGGGTGGTGCAGGCAACTCACATTGTTTGCCTGAAATTCGTGTGTGTGTGTGTGTGTGTGTTGGTGGAAGTCCCAAACAAGTTTGTGAAGCATGACACATTGACCACGGCTCAAGTCTTTGAAGCCGCGCCACATTTAAATAGCTGCTGTACCATTTATTTCCCTTAAATTGAGAATAAAAGTGAAATACGAGGACGATGGCCAGCCTCTCCCATCAGGAACACTGGAATTCCCCACTTCACAAATTGCCATTCCTTGTTATTTCATACCGTGGGGTGCCCAAGAAAGGAAAACATCTTTTAATATAGCTGCTAGTGAAAAGGAACATTTCAATTGTTATTAAAAACAGCTAAGGTCAGTAACTTAAATACCATCATCTCTGTGTGTGCTGCTGCAGAATTAACAGAGTGGTGGGCTACTCGTCCATTGGATTTGGAACTCAAGAGCCCCTTATTCAAGAATCCGTTGCAAAGTTTCAACACATTTGGTGACTAAGGGTGTTTTGGGGTGGGATTCAATCACACGCTAGCAAATTCAGGTTGAGCAATTATAGATAATTAGGAGCTTTGATGCAACTAATCCGTTTCCCCCCAAAATAAGGAAAGTGATGGGGAAAGTCACTAGAAAGTGTGTGATGACACTTGCTTTGACAAAATGCCATCTAACCTCTGCACAAACAAATCAGAATGAACACTCATTGGCATAGTCAACATTGCCCAATGTCCTTGAAAACAAAACAGAAGGACCACTCAATAAGCAGGCCATCTGGAGGTGGCCTCAGAGCAGACTCATGCACTGTTCTGTGTCAGTCTTGCTTGATGCATGCAGGGCACCATGTTGGGGAAGGCTGCTCACGGTGGAAACTGCTCATACAGCGCACATGCAAGCAGTAATTTGGGGCATATAATAATGGAAAAAAGCAGCTCTTGGCAGCAAACGATCATAGCACCCACATAACTTGAATTCCCATGCAGCTTGTTCCATAACCCAGTCAAGTTGGAATACCTAATTTGTTTTCATTAAATTGGCAAATCCATCCATCTTGGCAGAGCATTCCATCTTAACTGGACTGTGGAGACCAACTACTAAATATTTATTTACTGAGCCAAGACATCCATTTAATGTGGGGGGGGGGGCGATGTTGGCATGATATAATACAAGTTGCTCAGGAACCACAGAATACAGTATCTTCTGAACTGATAAAACGCTTGTTTCATGGAATGGGGAGATCCATTGAAGGTTCTCTTGCATCCCTTTCACTTGGGCCCTTAGATGGCTCTCAGACCAAATCTGCAGATGAGAATCTTTGCATTCCACTTCATGCTGGACCCTGTTTAAAGAAAACATCTGCAAAGCAATTCCCCAATGGCAGGCTTAGCAGTCTGGAAAATCTGATGCATTTATGCTGAGTTCATTATGGGGAGTTTTAGTCAGTTAAATATGAAAACTAAATGGCTGTTTTTTTTTAATGAAGTGCAGAACAGTTTTACATTTTCTTTATGCTAATCCTTTCTAACTTTTGCATCAGCAGGCTATTAATTGCCAAGGAAAATGCAAAATAACAGAGAACGGGGGGGGGGGGGCAGGGGTTGTGGAAGAAAAAGGAGATAGAGTGTTTGGCACCTAAACTACTACAACAGTAAAGTGCAGTTACCCTGGAGAAGAAGAAGTTACTGTGCTAAAAGTACCAGTGAATATTGTATAGATTTGTTATTTTAAAACAGGTTTCAGAATAACGGGAATAGTCACATCACTGACCGGGTTCCTAATAATAATAATAATAATAATAATAATAATAATAAATTTTATTTATATCCCGCCCTCCCCAGCCAAAGCCGGGCTCAGGGCGGCTAACAACAATCAAACAATCAAACAATCAAATAATCCAACATTCTAAAACATTTCATTATAAAAATTAATTAAAATCAAATTAATGGCAACCGTTAAGCAAAGTTCTGTGCAGGTTGCCAGCTCATAGCCGATAACATGGGTACTATACCTGAACAGGAAATATGAATACAGTGGTACCTCGGGTTAAGAACTTAATTCATTCTGGAGGTCCGTTCTTAATCTGAAACTGTTCTTAACCTGAGGTACCACTTTAGCTAATGGGGCCTCCCGCGGCCGCCTCGTGATTTCTGTTCTCATCCTGAAGCAAAGTTCTTAACCCGAGGTACTATTTCTGGGTTAGTGGAGTCTGTAACCTGAAGTGCCTGTAACCTGAAGCATCTGTAACCCGAGGTACCACTGTACAAGTAGGAAGCATAGGGCTGCACACACCACCAGGCGTGTCCCTGTCTGCTCAGTCCCCAATCTTCCGGTGTTCATTCTGGGAAGCTACACAGGAGTTTCCATTCATGTTTCTGTTGAGCGCAAGTAGATGCCTCTGTTTTACCAGGGTTCATAGAAACACAGGAAGCTGCTTTATACTGATTCAAACCATTGGCCCATCTAGCTCAGTATTGTCTACCCTGACTTGCAGCAACTCTCTGGTATTTCAGGCAGGGTTATCTCCCCGCCTTACCTGGAGACGAGAAGGACAGAGCCTGGATCTTCTGAATGCAAAGCAACTGCTCTGTCACTGAGCTATGGACCTTCCTGATTGTGCCAGGCTTCAAATCATGTTCAAGTGAAGGCGAGGAGGTAGCTATTGACATTTGGGTGCCAGGAGCCATTTTGAATCACAGTGGCAGACCAAACCATGACTTTGGTGTGACTCCACCAGTTTTTTTAGCAAAGGTTCTGCTGCCTCTTGAGATATTGTCACCGTATTCAGAATGAGGGATGCTGAACTGGGGGTGAGGGTATACATCGCTGTGTGGGTTCCGAGAGCCATTTTGAATCAATATGGCAGACCCAAACATGACTTTGGTGTGATTTCACCTAATTTTTTGGCTCACAAATGACACACTATCCATTTCAAAATCACAATGTTGGGGGGGGGGTGTTGGTTTCTAGAAATTCACAGGCAGTGCCAGGCACTCCACACTGATAATAATAGTGATAAATAAAAATAAGTTGCATTTGCAGGCTCTCCAGGGTAAAACCATGAATCGCTTTGAAGTCTAGGCTGGAGAATGAAATCAGGCCACAAAGTATTCCATTACTACTTTGCCTCATGTATCTGCCTTCCCTCATCTACGACGTCTGTACTTTTTACAGCTGAAATATACTACATGCTCCAGAATACACACCCACCCACCCACCCCAACTCAGCATGTATCTGCTGTAAGAAACCGTTGAAAAAATGGGGGTGGAAATGCCTTCCCTTTGATAAAATGTATCCTTGTAAAATCTGATTTGGAGAATATGCCGCCAAAAACATGTGATTTGTTTAGCAGCCTGGGAAGAGGAGAAGGGGGCCCAACGCATTAGAACGAGATGCGTGCCTCACTCAAGGACTGCAGAGGGGAAATGTAAAACAGGATATGCAGCAGAGTGAAACGTTTGGTGTTGTTGTTGTTTCTGTTGTTTTAAGTTTGCTAAAGGAAATGCAGAAACAAAGCCGAGAGCTGTGATAGCACCACGAATGTTCAGCTGCAGCGACAATAAGCCACAGCTCCCAGGAAACAAGCAGCAGATTGAGGAAATAATGAAAACATAATCTCAGACGAGAACGGACAGCAAAGGGACAAGAGCAAACATATGGCTTCCGCTCCCCGTGATATCAGTGTTAATACATGGCTCTGATTGACAGGGCTTGTCAGTTTTCCCTTTGAGGTAACCAAATTGCTGAATCTCCAGAGGAGATGTTAGCTAAAGACAAGGGGGGCGGGTGGAGGGAGGGAAAGAGTCTGCTGTTATAGATTCTTGTTCTCTGCCGCTCTGCAAAGACTGAAGGATGGATTTCATGCACCTGTGGAGATTGAGAAAAGCGCTGAAGTCCCCACTCCTCAAAACTGAATGCCTGATATCTCTGAATATCGCCAAGCAGTTCTTCTCATGCACTAATTATAGCGGGCCTGTAAATAGCTGTACATCTCTGATTGCCTTGGGCCAGTCCATCCAGGTGACCAGGCATACTGCTCTGTGTACATCAGGGGATAACAGGTGTTCTGATGCGCTAAGAGGGCAGGCAGATGCACATAATTTTAGCCAGAAGGCTACTGTGGAAACACAACCACCGTATTTCAAGCACACGTACAACCCACAAAGGAAACCCGTGTGTCAGGGGTTCAGGAGCAGAGGCAAGGGCAAGGGAGGAAACAGAGAGCGAGGGAGAGGAGGCAGAAGAAAAGATGAGTGATGACGACGACCCGAGATCTCCGAGTCTTTCCAGTGAATCAGAAGATTCACAGAAAGGAGCACCAGTGGCCAGGGCAAGGGGGGAGCCTAGGGGGACACCCCAGGAAGATAGAGCCAGAGGGGACTCAGAGGGGAGCAGTTGGAAATCAGGACCAGCGTCACCGCCAGAGAGCAGGGAAGAGGAAGGGCGCCAGGGATCAAGCGCTGGCAGCTCACAACAGGGGGGAGGGCACGAGTCAGGAGTGGCCACACCTCCATCGGGGAGCGAAGAAACGGTCAGACGGAAGGTGGAAGGTTGGGCGCGCGTGCCAAGTTCAAATGCACAGGAAGGTGGCGCAGTAGGCAGCCCGGAAAGGGAGCCAGGTCCTAAAGCCCGCCGAAAGGAGGGAGAAGAGTCAGGGGGGTCAGCGTCAGAGGAATCCCGGAAGGAAGAGACCCCGGGGGGCAGAGGGACCCAGAGAAGAACAGTCAGGCGGAAAAGGTGGAGCAAGGCTAGGATATTAAGTTGGTGTACAAGGGGCGGAGACTCAGATGGAGCTTCGCCGATCTAACCATGAGACGTAGAGTTGCACGCAGCAGCTTGAGAATGGAAACTGTAACTCAATAAAGACTTTTATTTAATGATCGCTGGCTAGCGTGATCCTCTGTGAGCTAGGATCTGGAAGCAGCTCTGACAGTAAGCTCCATCCCTAGATTGTGGGCATCTACGTCCTCGCGGAGAGGAGAGAAAGCGGGTGCCTACTAGCGAGCTCACGAACGGCAGACAACATGACGGCCGAACAGCAGATAGTGGAACTCAGAGAAGCAGTGACACGACTGAATGCCGAGGCTCTTGCATCCAGGAAGAGAGAGGAGGACGCAGCTGCCGCCTACAGGGATCTCCAGGTCAGGTTGGAAGTGCTTACGAAGCAAGGGCAACTGACACCCAAACCGGAGGGGATTGGGTTGGGGAGACGAACAGGCGGTCTGGTCTCTCACTTCGATGGGAATTTGCAACAGTACCCCAACTTTAGAGCAGATGTAATGTGTGCACTGCAACTGCTGAACAAAGACTTTAGAGATGAGCAAGAGAAGGTGGGATTCATCATGTCCCATTTGCATGGAGATGCTAAAGCATGGCTGCGCAATTTGTGGAGAGATAAGGATCCGGCGCTCCAAAATGCGGATGCCTTTATTAAAGCGATGGATGGGTGCTTTTTATCAAGCATTGACGTGGATCTTGCTCGGCAGGAGATACATGGACTGAAGCAAGGGAGGGCCAGCGTAAGGCAGTACCATGCCCGCTTTTTCGCTTTGGTCAGTGCCCTGGAATGGGACAGAGATTCGGCTCCTGTAAGAGACCTGTTTTGGGAGGGATTGCACGGCTCGGTTAAAGATGAAATTGCGAGGGGGGAGAGACCCCGGACCACGCAGGAGATTGTTCAGAGGGCGCTGGCGGTGGGGGTGCGGCTGGAAGGACGTCCGTGGAGCAGGGACGAAGGGCGTGGAGGGCGCGAACCAGCCAGGGGCTCCTCCTTCCTTCCCAGAGAAGCAGCGCGTGCGCAATCCACGCCTCCGCCAGGAGGAGGAGCGGAACCTATGGAGGTTGGAGGTGCAAGGGCTCAGTCAGCAGCCAGAGCCCTAGCACCAGCAGCAGTGAAAGCGAAGCCTCCTAGAGGGAACAGGAAGTGTTACATCTGCGATGATCCACAGCATATGGCGAAAGAGTGTCCCCAGAGGCTCCACAAGCACACTGCAGCCTCAGCAATGGTAACTGCAGCAACGCAGCAAGGACAACCACAGCAGGGAAACGAAGGAGTCTGGTTGGAGGAAGAGGCACTGGGGCCCAGCCAGACGTGTCAGTGAAGCAGTCCCCAGAGATTTTACAGCCCATGGACCCCCTCCCGCCCAAACCGGTAGTGAAGCTCACCGCGTCGCTCCAGCTGCCCAATGGAATCACCATGGACGTGCCAATCACCATTGACTCCGGAAGCAATGCGGACTTTATAGGGCAGGACTTTGTCGACCGGCACGCTATACAGTTGCTGCCTGCCACGCTGCCCCTGCAGGTTGTCACGGTGGATGGCAGGGAGCTGCTAGGGGGGCAAGTGGTGAAGCAGACGCCACCAATGGTGATGCGACTTGGGAATCACAGGGAAATCATCAGCTTCAATGTCACTCAACTATCGGACACGCCCATTGTATTGGGCATGAGTTGGCTGGACAAGCACAGCCCGACGCTGGCTTGGTACCAGAGGCAGCTGACCTTCGGCTCTTCCTTTTGCGCTGAACACTGCATCGTGCCCAGGCAGGAAGGAGGGGAAGAGGAGTCACAGCTGCAGCTAGGCACGCTGCAAGCGGTTCCCCACAAGTACGCAGAATTTTTGGAGGTTTTCTGCGAGAAAGAGGCAGACAGGCTACCCCCCCACAGACCATATGACTGCAAAATTGACCTGCTGCCGGGGGCGGCGCTGCCCAAAGGGAAGCTATATTCCATGTCTGAGGACGAACTGCAGGAACTCAAAGAGTTCATAGATCATAATTTGGAGCGCGGTTTCATCCGAGAGTCCAAGGCAGCGGGGGGCAGTCCGGTATTCTTTGTTAAGAAGCGGGACACGCCCCCAAAAAGACTTGTAGTGGACTTTCGCATCTTGAACAGTGTGACCAAGCCATCGGACTTCCCCATGCCCCGAATCGACGACCTCCTCGCAAAGGTACGGAAGGGCAGAGTGTTCACCAAGTTGGACCTGCGAGGGGCATACAACCTCATTCGCATGCGGGAGGGAGATGAGTGGAAGACAGCCATGTTCACGCCCCTGGGCACCTACGAATATAGAGTTATGCCTTTTGGATTGCAAAATGGCTCCCACGTTTTTCAAGCTTTCATGCATCACGTGTTGGCGGGGCTCCTCTACAAGACGTGCGTCTGTTTCTTGGATGACATCCTGATCTTTTCGGAATCGCAGCAGGAGCATGACAGACACGTCAAGGAAGTGCTGAGCAGGCTACAGCAACATAGGCTTTACGCCAAGCTGGAGAAGTGCCAATTCGACGTGACGGAGGTGGATTTCCTGGGCTACAAGTTGTCTGATAAAGGGCTCGCCATGGACAGCGCCAAGGTCCGAGCAGTGTTGGATTGGAAAAGCCCACGCAACCGGAAGGAGGTCCAACGGTTTGTCGGCTTCGCGAACTTCTATCGCAAGTTTATCAAAGGCTTTGCGATGCAGACAGCGGCCATCACGGACACGCTCAGCTCCAAGAAAAAGAAGTTCATCTGGACAGAGCAGGCGGAGCAGTCCTTTCAGGCACTCAAGCGTCTCTTCGCGTCGGAAGAGCAGCTGCTTCATGTCAACCCCAGCAGGCCGATGAGGGTGGAGACAGACGCTTCGGACAGAGCCGTGGGAGCAGTCCTGCTGCAGAAAGACCCGCAGGGGGTTTGGAGGCCGGGAGCGTTTTACTCAAGGAAGCTCAGCAAGTCCGAACAGAACTACACCATCTGGGACAGGGAGTTGCTGGCCATTCATGCAGCGTTCAAAGCGTGGAGGCACTTCCTGATCGGCGCCAAGCACACGGTGCAGGTCTGCACGGACCACAAGAATCTAGAGCACTGGCGCACGGCACAGTTCCTGAACCAGAGGCAGATACGTTGGGCTGAGTTCTTTGCGAATTTTGACTTCCGAATAGAGTATGTCCCGGGGGACACCAACATCATGGCGGATGCTCTCTCCCGTAAGCCACAGTATCTGGAGGAGGCAACGCCAGCGGCCGCCATGCACATCTTCGCACCGACAGTGTGGGCGTGCGCGGCGGCAACAGTTGACCTGGATGCGGTGCGACGAGCGTTGCAGGATGACTCCTTCGCGCAAGCAAAGATGGCAGAGGTGCACAGGGGCACGGCAGCGACCGACGAGTTCCAGCTGCGAGATGGTTTGCTCATCCGTAAAGGGGCCATCTACGTGCCGGGAGACGAACTTCGCGCCAAGGTACTGCAGCAGCTGCACGACGCGCCCACTGCCGGGCACTTTGGCAAGGAGAAGACGGTGGAATTAGTAGCCAGAGACTTCTGGTGGCCCGGAATGAGAGGGGAAGTCGCGGACTACGTGGCGAGGTGTGACACCTGCCAGAGGTCCAAACCAGTGCACAGACCGCCGGCCGGACTGCTGGAACCGCTGCAAACTCCGTTCGAGCCATGGGAGAGAGTGGCCCTGGACTTTGTCACGGATCTGCCCAGCTCGAGGGGCAAGACGGCTGTGCTGGTGGTGGTGGACTTGTTCTCCAAGATGGCACATTTCATTCCGTGTGCGAAGGTGGCCACGGCGGAACAAACCGCCAAACTGTTCATAGACCACGTGTTCAAGGTTCACGGTCTGCCGCGGTCTATTCTGTCCGACCGAGGGCGACAGTTCATCTCAAACTTCTGGCAGAGGCTGATGGGCTTCCTGAACGTCAAGATCAACCTGGCGTCGGCTAGACACCCGCAGACCAACGGGCAAGCGGAGCGGGTCAATGCCATCATGCAGCAGTACCTGAGATGTTATGCGAATCAACAGCCTGCGACGTGGGTGGATTACCTGCCTCTCGCCGAGTTCGCCTACAACAACACGAAGCACGTGTCCACGGGGGTCACGCCGTTCTTCGCCAACAACGGGAGGCACCCTAGAACCTTCCCGGGACTGGAAAGAATGGGGGAGGGGGAGCCGCAGACAGCAGGTGCGTTCGCGTCGGAGTTGCAGGAGGTCCACGATCAGCTGCGGCGGCACCTGGAGCTGGCTAAACACGCATACAAGGTACAAGCGGACAAACACAGAAGGGTTGGCGAAGAGATCCATGTGGGAGACTGGGTCTGGTTAGCAACCCACGCAGTGCCGGCCAGGTCGTTGGCGAAGAAGAAACTAGGGCATAAACAACTGGGGCCCTACCAAGTCGACGAACAGGTCAACCCGGTGGCTTTCAGGCTGGCTCTTCCGGAGGGTTCCAGAATGCATCCGGTGTTCCACAGATCGGTGCTCACTCCCTACAAGGCACCTCACAGGTTTCAGGAACCAGGAACGGCACCGGGTCCGCTCCGAGACAGAACCGGGCAAGGGGGAGTGGCACAGGAGGAGCGCATCAACGAAGTCACGGAGATTTTGGACTCCAGATGGGGGGAAGAGGGGGTAGAATACCTTCTCGCCAAGGAGGGCACCCCGGCCAGTGCCAACAGCTGGGTGCCGGGCTACGCTTTAGACGAACCTCTGCTCAAAGAAGAGTTTCATGCCCTCTTCCCACATAGGCCAATGCCAGCAGACTTTTTCGACGACTGGCTTTTCACGCCCACGCTTTCAGCCAGCACGTTCCGGGGGTTCGACTCGGACGAGGAACCGACACGAGACGCCCGTTCCCCAGAGGGGTCACCCTCGGGATCTGCTTCAGAACCCTCGTATTGGTGGGATGATCGACCAGAGGAGCAGTTCCGCAGAAGGTGGCTGGAGGGTCCAGGACGAGCAACGTCTCCAGAAGGCAACGAGGGAGAGACGGACATGGACGTTTTCGGGGACGACCCGGGTTTCAAGCACGGCGGCACAGAGATGGAAGCGGAGGTGACCGTCGTCAACGAGAGCAGGGAGGAAGAACCGGAAGACTTCGGATGGCGGCCCGCCACGGGAAGCGAACTGTATCCGACATTCGTCCCCCTGACACGGCAGCACCCAGATCCCGCACCGGAAGGAGGGGAGGGGGGAAGAGGGGGCTTCGAGGGGGGGATGGATGTCAGGGGTTCAGGAGCAGAGGCAAGGGCAAGGGAGGAAACAGAGAGCGAGGGAGAGGAGGCAGAAGAAAAGATGAGTGATGACGACGACCCGAGATCTCCGAGTCTTTCCAGTGAATCAGAAGATTCACAGAAAGGAGCACCAGTGGCCAGGGCAAGGGGGGAGCCTAGGGGGACACCCCAGGAAGATAGAGCCAGAGGGGACTCAGAGGGGAGCAGTTGGAAATCAGGACCAGCGTCACCGCCAGAGAGCAGGGAAGAGGAAGGGCGCCAGGGATCAAGCGCTGGCAGCTCACAACAGGGGGGAGGGCACGAGTCAGGAGTGGCCACACCTCCATCGGGGAGCGAAGAAACGGTCAGACGGAAGGTGGAAGGTTGGGCGCGCGTGCCAAGTTCAAATGCACAGGAAGGTGGCGCAGTAGGCAGCCCGGAAAGGGAGCCAGGTCCTAAAGCCCGCCGAAAGGAGGGAGAAGAGTCAGGGGGGTCAGCGTCAGAGGAATCCCGGAAGGAAGAGACCCCGGGGGGCAGAGGGACCCAGAGAAGAACAGTCAGGCGGAAAAGGTGGAGCAAGGCTAGGATATTAAGTTGGTGTACAAGGGGCGGAGACTCAGATGGAGCTTCGCCGATCTAACCATGAGACGTAGAGTTGCACGCAGCAGCTTGAGAATGGAAACTGTAACTCAATAAAGACTTTTATTTAATGATCGCTGGCTAGCGTGATCCTCTGTGAGCTAGGATCTGGAAGCAGCTCTGACACCGTGCTTCCAGCTTTCGGCAGAAGCTGGCTTCACACAGCACTGATTGGCTGCTCCTAGTGTGAGTCACAAAGCCACCTCCCCCTTTTTCAGAGCAAGGCTGTGGACAGTGCTAATTGGCCGACACTTGTCAGTTACATATGCAACTACCACCCTGCTGCCACCTTCTCAGCTAAGTAAAGTAGTAGTAGTACAGTAGTAGTGGTGGTGGTGGTAATGTTGAGTAGGAAAGAAAGAAAGATACTGAAAAACGTAAGACAAAGTGGAAAGGCAGGATGAAGAATGAGAAGATCAGATGGAGGATAGTTTGGGTGGGTTTGCAGGTATTGTGTGTTACAGGAGCAGGGATAAGCAAAGGTCAGTCCACACCATAAATCTGCATTGCTTCTGTTTGAAGGTATGCCTAGATGCTGCCTAACTGATGTAATTTTTTTTATGCGTACAGGTTAATTTTTATGAACTTCAGCCTTGCAGATAATTTTCTTTCCAAATAACTTATCCTCACATTTGCCTTCTGAGGGCTGGCCTCAGTACAAGGCAAATGTAGGTGGCTGCTTAGCGGCACATTTTTTAAAAGTGGGTGCCTCTTAATGCAGCAGAAAGTAAAGACCAAATACTGCAAATAAAACTTGTCACTTATTATAATGCATTACTTAGTTCACATTCAATCACACCTACATAGTCATATAAATATTTGTAGCTTTTGAATATGCATATTGTGCACACATTTTGTCCCCTTCCAGGCAAAAGATATGCAAATAGGGCTAGGAGAGAGAGAGAGAGAGAGAGAGAGAGAGAGAGAGAGAGAGAATATATAATAAAATCTTGTGCATGGATGCTTTAGTTGAGATCCCTGCATTGCAGGGAGGTTGGGCCAGATGACCCTCAGGGGTTTTTTTTCAACTCTACAATTCTATGATTGTATGCTCAGATGCACTCTCTTTATTGGTTTAGCATTGTTCCGCAGCACAAATACAGTTACCAGGAATGAACTGCAGGGAACCCTGGCTCACAGAAAGCCCAGCTTAGAGTGCCAGAATGCCTAAAACTATCCTGAGCCTCCAACTTTAGCAAACACTCAAGCTAGACAATTTCAGTTTATTAAAAGCTCAAACAGCCAAGCCAGGTTTTGTTTTTTGTTTTTTGCCCAGCAAGAAGAAAGCCACATATATGAACTTACAGAGATATTTTGCACGTATGCCAGCATCTACCGCAGTCTACGCCTACAGACCGTGCTTATTTCAGTATACGCCACTATTTGCAGCCTGCTACGTTCTATAAATAAGGACTCATTTGCCTGGACATTTTGCTCATCACATAGCGTTCTTTCTAACAGTGAAGCGGGTGGCACCATGGTGACCAGCGAGGTGGCAAAAGTGGCCTCGCAAGCATGGGGGAGGAGGGTGTTCTGCATATCTGATAGAAACCCAAATATGCAAGAAAATATTAGTTTAAATATTAAATAAAAGAGAAGCCAAAGAAACGCCAAGCTACTAGAGCAATCATTTGATGTTTGGGTTAGAGTTTCGGTCTAGGACCTGGGAGACCCAAGTTCAAATCCCCACTCAGCCATGATGCTCACTGGGTGGACTTGGGCCTGTCACTCCTAGAAGCACAGAATTGTAAAGCTGGAAGGGACTAAGAGCATCATCTAGCCCCAACTCCAGCAATGCAGGATTTGTTTGCCCAACATGGGGCTCAAACTCACGACTCTAAGATTAAGAGTCTCATGACCTTTAGGTCCCCTCTAACTCTACGATGCTATGATTCTATGCTCTACTGACTGAGCTACAGTGAGGGGGGAAAGTATTTGATCCCCTGCTAAATTTGCCCGTTTGCCCTCTGACGAAGAAATGGCCAGTCCATAATTTTAATGGTAGGTTTGTTGTAGTAGCTATACATCAGCCTCAAAATCTTACTGACTTGGAGAGGATCTGCAAAGAGGAGTGGGACAAAATACCTCCTGAGATGTGTGCAAACCTGATGGCCACCTACAAGAAACTTCTGACCTCTATAATTGCCAACAAGTTTTGCCACCAAGTACTAAGTCATCGAAGACAGGAGTGCTTGGCGTGTTCTGGTCCATGGGGTCACGAAGAGTCGGACATGACTAAACGACTAAACAACAACAACAACAACACTAAGTCATCTTTTGCAAAGGGGTCAAATACTTATTTCACTCATTATAATGCACATCAATCTCTGACTTTTGTCTTTTGGGTTTCTGAGGGTTTTCCTGTTGTTATTCTGTCTCTCACAGCTACAATAAACCTACCATTAAAATTATGGACTGGTCATTTCTTCGTCAGAGGACAAACAGACAAATTTAGCAGGGGATCAAATACTTTCCCCCCTCACTGTATGTTCCTTAAACTTTAAAGTATCCGGGAATGAGTGGAGCTGAGATTCGAATCAGGTTATGCACAAATGTAGGTGTGCACCCTCTGCCTTCATTTCCCCTGAACTCTCACCCATTCTAGCCCCATGTCATGGCCCTCTGGTCTAGGCCTGGCTGGACATTCAGTGCCCCTAGCCTGAAACACCACCACTGTGTGCTACATATGAAGTTTTAGGGCTGATTGTGCCGCATGCTGCATAGCCTGTGTGGAGCCTGCTGCTGTAGCACTATAATGCAAAAACTGAACACTCAGCCCCTATACTGCCCACAGTATGAATTGGGGAGCAGGAGAGGTAATTAGCATGGAATCATACAGGTCACAGACTCATAGCTGGCAGGTTCCTCAAAGGTCACCCGGACAAACCCGCTTCCAATGCAGGAAATCTGCTATTACTGCATCCCTGCCAGGTGATCATTCAGCCCTTGCCTCATACTGCCATAGGAAGTTTGCTTCTGAATACCAGTTGCTGGAAACTACAGGAGGGAGAGAGTCCTGTTGCACTCGGGTCCTGCTTGCAAACTTCCCACAGGCATCTGGTTGGTCACTATGAGAACAGGATGCTGGAATAGCCGGGCCACTGGTTTGATCTGCCAGGGCTTATCTGACATTGTTCTGCTTAAAGGACTCTAACAAAGGAGAAGTAGTGGCCTTCTGAGGCTGTCTCTTCTGCCGTTGAAGAGCATCACAAAGTTCTTTCTGACGTTTTGTCAGAATCCTCTTTCTTGTCATTTGAACCCGTTGGTTCAGGTTTTCCTCTGAAGCAGCAAACCCCCCCCCCCATTTCATTCTACCATTTATGTGACAGCCCTTCAAATCTCTGGAGATGGTTATCCCATCACCTCTGAATTGCCTCTTCTCCTCATAGGACTCAGCTGCCTCAGCTGTTCCTCACAGGACTTGGTCTCCAGGTTTTGGGATGTTATCAATATGCACAGATCAAATTCAGCTTTAAGTCAGTGACAGACTAAGAGAGAAACAGTAGCAGGGGTCTGCTGCTCAGCCAACCCTGCTTCTCCAAAGCTTAACATAAAAGGTAAAGGTAAAGGACCCCTGACAGTAAAGTGCAGTCGCAAACAACTCTGGGGTTGTGCGCTCATCTCGCTCTATAGGCCGAGGGAGCTGACATTTGTCCGCAGACAGCTTCCGGGTCATGTGGCCAGCATGATTAAGCCACTGCTGGCCAACCAGAGCAGCACACGGAAACGCCGTTTACCTTCCTACCAGAGTGGTACCTATTTATCTACTTGCACTTTGACGTGCTTTCGAACTGCTAGGTTGGCAGGAGCAGGGACTGAGCAATGGGAGCTCACCCCGTCATGGGGATTTGAACTGTCGACCTTCCGATCGGCAAGCCCTAGGTTCTGTGGTTTACACCACAGCACCACCCGCGTCCCAAAGTTTTACATACCTGGCTCCAGACAGGAAGATAATGGAAGCTCTGTGTGTAAGAGAGGGGTGGAAAAAATGTTTGAAGACATGTGGCTTTATTTTGGTGTGTTTCTTTCCTCTTCAGTCACCTGGTATGATCGCCTGATTAAAACATTATCGCTACGTGTGTTGTAACTGTGCTGAGTGCACTTTGGGTTACCTACTAAATTTAAGTCTATCTGTCCTTATTTGTGTAACAAGCCAATACAACGATGACGTATGTACACAAGGAAAAATTTCAAAATGCACTCACTCCCTCGTACACATATGTATCCAGAGAAGAACATATCACACTGTCAAAAAGTCTATTAAAATACAGGCATGCGCATGCAGTTAGGGGAGGGGGGAGCCACGATAGAGACAACCCAAATTCACATCTGGACAGCAGGTTTGGAGTTTGGCTCAAAGAGAGCTTCTCCTCAAATCAAAATGCAGACTCCACAGAAAGTATCAGTGTTTGGCAGAACAAAGAACAAAAGTACAAACTATGCAGCAAACAGCATGAAGACCCAGTTTCCTTCTCACGTGTGCCTGATGCCCAGATTTCAAGATCTCTCCTAGGGAACGTTTGTGGAGGAATAGATGGAGAGCTGGATATTTTTCTACATTTCTCTGACACTAAGTGTTATGCTCCTCATATGTAAAACAAAAACCAAGGGCAGCTTTAACATTTTCATCATGTTATGAGTTGCACAGGGGACTGTTGGTGCTGAGCTTTAAAGCCCTGAACGGCCTCGGCCCAGTATACCTGAAAGAGCATCTCTACTCCCATTATTCAGCCGGGACACTGAGGTCCAGCAGCGAGAACCTTTGTAAGTGAGCTTACAAGGAACCAGGCAGAGGGGGCCTTTGCAGTGGTGGCACCCACCCTGTGAAATGCCCTGCCATCAGTTGCCAAGGAGATAAACAATGACATGATTTTGAGAAGACGTCTGAAGCCAGCCCTGTATAGAGATGTTTTTTCAGTTTGATGTTTTATAATTTGTTGGAAGCTGCCCAGAGTGGCTGGGACAACCCAGTTACATTGATGGCATATAAATAATTTGTGGTGGTACATAGGAATTTGTTCTATGTTGAGTCAGGCCAATTATCCATCCAACTCAATACTGTCTACACCGCCATCATCCCTGACCATTGGCCATCTTGGTGGGAGTTGCAGTCCCAAGCATTTGGAGAGCACCAGATTGGGGAAGGGTGATCTACAGCTCTCCAGGATGTCAGACAGAGGTCTTTCCCAGCTGTGCCTGGAGATGCCAGGAATAGTACCTGGAACCTTTTGTATGCAGAATAGATGCTTTACCACTGAGCTATGGCCCATTCCCTAATGTTAAGGGATTTGTAGCACTGGGGAAGAAAAAGCTTGGTGCGCCCCCTCCCCAATACAGGTGGCAGCTGACCAATTTCCCTAATTTATACTTTATATTTATGCCAACAGAACCTTAGCATTCTTTCTTCTATATGTGAGTGAGAGAGTTTGTTCTCAGGAATAGAGAATTATTCTTCATGGTCTTGTCCATAGTCAGTATGGGGGCCACAATGGCCAAAACAGTTCTCCTACAGCATGCTTAGATGGTGCTCAAGACACCTCCTCTGAAACTGTACTGACTACTGCAGCAATACTGGGACAGCGTTGAATGAGTTAATCCTCAAGCACATTGGAAGTCTGTGAACTGAAGGCTTCTGACCGTCCAGAAATTTGGTTTGGTTCAAATTCTAATGCGAAACTGCCCAACTCGCACTTTCTGAAACAATATGAGAACCGAAGCACAGCGATACTTTGAAATTTGCACTTCTGTGAATTTTGTGATGCATCCTTCCAACCAAATAATGTGTGCCAAAATGTGTATATGAAGAGGAAAGTGTGCCTTAAAAATGTATATATGGTGAAAATAACAGAAAATGCATACATTAGACTCATTTTGTTCGCAAAAATATGTATTTAATATAATTTTGCACTAAAACGCTGACTAATTTTAATAAGGTTTTTTTTAAAAAAAATGCAAACTGAACTTAAGACTAGAAAAATAAGAAATCCGAAACTGTCAAGATTTGTCCAGCCTACTTAGGAATGATCCTGTTGAAGCCAAGGTTGTTGGCAGGAGTAACATTCATGTCAACTGGAAAATTTTCAAGAGAAATAGTTTTTTTATAGTATTTTTTAAAAAATAAAAATAAAAACTTTAATTGTATGATTTTTCAAAACATAACAAAAACAATTCTCTGTCCAGTGAAATAAAGTTACAATGCAGATTCCAGTACCTTATAAAAGGAGTTCATTTATTTAACAAAAAAGCTGATGTGATAAATGCCATTTGCCGTTTTATAAGACAGTGTAACCTCATTGCCTTGCCTTCAGTTTGCGATCCATCAAAGACCCTGGATCCTTTTTGGCAGTGCTAAAATCTGGCTGGTATCCCATTTTCTATTTGCGGCTGTGAATGCCTCTTCCTTCTCTTCCTTGATGTTTCATTAAACTGTTTCAGGCTGAGCTCAGTTTACATTCAGTGTTGGGTTTCAAAACTATACAATGGGAATCTATTAACGTTAGCCAGAAAGAAGACCCCCTGTGTCTAATGAAGTTTACTCTCAAGTAAATGCACACAGAACTGCAGCTGCAGGCTATGCAAAATGAGATTTACTTCTGAGCCAACATGAATAGGATGGGACTGTGTGTCTGTTTGCTCAGTCATCATCCAACCACCAAATTCTAAAAGCCTGACTTAGCATAAATGCCCAGAGAGTTAAGTAAGTGTTCCCCTTGCTTGAGGAAGAAATTGTGGGCTTGGCTCTGAGCGGACAAGGCAGCCCAAGAAAAAAAAATGTGCTGTTTCCAGTGTAAGCTGCAGAACAAGGAATTCCAGTTTACATTGCTGATGTCAGGGATTAATAACATTTTGTTTTTGTTTGGCTTTTTAAAAAAGGAACTGACAAAGTTTCCATCTCCGGTTGCAAAAGAAAGCTTGAGAAAGTATCTGCTACCACAAGGGATGCAAAGAAGCTGAGAAAATTCCTTTTTTCATTTAAAGGAGAAAGCAATGGAGAAGGGGTGCCAAGGTGTTTTAATCATCATAAAACTTTAAGTTGCTGTAAGAAATCCCTAAAATAGTGAGGGGAAACACCTTTGGGAGTTCACGTGGTTTCAAAGAAAATGAGAGGGTGGATGCACTTGTGGCATAACCAGTATGCCTCCCTTTGACCCTTCTGCTGTTGTGTGTAAGGGAAGGGGGTATTTTAACATTCCTCCATGGGCAAGACACATGGCTACCAGCACAGCTGCTGTCTTGTACGTAATTTGCACCAGAAGTGCAAAAAAGAAAAGGCTGGCTTGTGATGAGTTGTGTGCACACTCCTTTTCACACTGCGCAACACCCCAAACTACACTTCGAAGCCAAGCTTGCTAGCAGCAAGTACTTAAAAGGTAAAGGGACCCCTGACCATTAGGTCCAGTCGTGACCGACTCTGGGGTTGCAGCGCTCATCTCGCTTTATTGGCCGAGGGAGCCGGCGTACAGCTTCCGGGTCATGTGGCCAGCATGACTAAGCCGCTTCTGGTGAATCAGAGCAGCACACGGAAATGCCATTTACCTTCCTGCCGGAGAGGTACCTATTTATCTACTTGCACTTTGACGTGCTTTCAAACTGCTAAGTTGGCAGGAGCAGGGACCGAACAACAGGAGCTCACCCCGTTGCGGGGATTCGAACCACCAGCTTAAAAGCCACTTCCTACAAGGAAGGGAAAAGGAGGGGAAAGAAAGCTCATCATGATCTCTTCTCAAGGCGCTCTAGATTTCCCAGCCTCTGGCTCTTCCACTTTTGAAACCCTCTTTCACATTCATTGGTTTCTCTTCTTCCTTTTGTAACTCATACATTTTGTAATGTATGAACAGCCAAGTGAGTGGCTGCTTTCTCTGTAGGTACACACTGCTAGCAGCCAATATGTGGCAGGGCAGAGCTTCATGTAGTAAGAACATGTTTTACAGCAGAGGTGTTGAACCATCAGCCTGTGGGCCCATTCTGGCCCACCTAGACTTTTCTGCTGATCCACCAGATCCTCACCCATTTCACCAGGTCAGGGTGTAGAGGCATCAGCAGTGGCAGCACCTTAAACATAAAGTATTCTGGCTCCTGAACCAATGTGCCAGCTGCAGCAGGGAGCATAGCGCCATTGTTTCCTGGCCACTTGAACATTGCAGATTGGAACACTCTTTCCTGTTTCCTGAGCATTCCAATGTTTCCTACATCCTGGGAATGACTAGACGGTTGCTTGGAGAAGGAGAAGGAGAAGGAGAAGGAGAAGGAGAAGGAGAAGGAGAAGGAGGAGAATAGACTTTCCTTGGCTATTCTTAAGGGTGGGTAACATCATGGTGCAGGGCTGGGTGAAGAGACATTTAATACTCTGCACCCAGCCCAGCACTGGGATGGCAAGGAAAATAATGCCCTCTCTACTCTTCAGGACCATTATCTGAAGAAGAAGAGTTTGGATTTGATATCCTGCTTTATCACTACCCTAAGGCGAGTGAGGCTGAGAGACTTCAAAGCAGTGTGACTAGCCCAAGGTCACCCAGCAGCTGCATGTGGAGGAGTGGGGAAGCGAACCTGGTTCACCAGATTACGAGACTACTGCTCTAAACCACTACACCACACTGGCTCCCTGAAGAGCAGGGTGGGTGCAATTTTGCTTCCCATCTCAATGCTGGGCTTGGCAGCAATGAGGAGAAAATTGCCCCTTTCCCTGCTCCTCTGCTGATCCGCACAAATCACATGAGAAATCTCTGTGCACCCCACAGATGCACACGAAAGAGAAAAAAGAAAGGTAGAAAACAAAGAAAAGTGAAACGTGGTGATTGTCTGGATGCAATCCAGGAGAAGCAAACTATTTTGCTATGGGAGCATCAAATTCCAGGTGAGCAAGTCATGATAGTGGCCATGCAGGCAGGTAGCTTCATGGGAACCACAGCTCAGATGACTGTGTGGCATTCATTTGTTCTGAAAGCCTCCACAAGCCTGCTCGTCGTGCTTCTCCTTCACCTGCCAATCATCAGAGCAGGAGAAACAAGTCTGTGTTTAGCCCCACTTTTGCCTCAAACAGTTTCACCATGGAAAAGCCCATCAGCCTCTGCAGTAGGGGCAAAAGCAACATTCGTGCTCTTAGTGGCAGAGCAGGCATGAGGTTAGATTGACATCTCAGCCAAAAGTAAGCAGTTCTAGCAACCCAGTCTCCCCACTCCTTGCCGCTTTACATAAGCCAAGGGTGATTGCTAAGAGATGACCTAGAAGGAAGAAAGCTGTATAGAACTGCCAAACCACTTCCTGTGACTACATCTAGACATTTGTTTTAGTCAGGATCTCTCTCCCAGCCACCAAACTACTAAGTGCCCTTCCCTAAGTCGTAATGAGAACTGGAAGTATCAGTGTACAACTCAATCAAGGGGAGAAACTGGTTTGAGTGGAAGACTCAGGACAGGCAAAGGAAAGTACCTCTTCAGTATGAAACTCACTTTCACAAGAATTAAGGGGGTGACTTTCCATAGAAAAAATAACTACCAAACTTTTAGAAGACAGCCCTGTTTAGAGAAGCTTTTAATGTTTAATAGGTTATTGTATTTTAGTGTTTTGTTGGAAGCCGCCCAGAGTGGCTGGGGAAACCCAGCCAGATGGGCGGGGTATAAATATATTATTATTATGTTGTTGTTGTTGTTGTTGTTGTTGTTGTTGTTGTTGTTGTTGTTAGACTCCAGCTTCCACCAGGCTCAGCCAGCAGAGTTAATAGTCAGGGATGGTGCCAGTTCAACAACTGGAAGGTCACAGGATCCCCACCTCTTCCTCACAAAGCCCCACATCTGAATGCTTTACTCTGAATAAGAAGAGGAAACGCTCAAGCCCAGGGGTTCCCAAATGGTGGTCCAGTTGGCACCATTCACATTAACAAAAACTACCGCAGAGATAAAGTAGAGGGTCCATGGCTTGGCTTTTGAGAAGTAGGGGGTTCGCAGTACTTAGCTAAATGGAAACCTCTTCTCTAGCCCCATATCATATGTTCAAGCTCCTTGAAGAAACAAAATCTCAAAGGAATCCTAAAACCTTTTTTTACAAAAAAGAGCAATAAATAAAATAAAAAATAGTGGCCATATCCATCTGCATTGTCCACCCTTTCCACATAGGAGGCAAAGTGAATAACTGTAACAGGTAGAATGCTCCCGCTTTCAAGGTTATTGCTTGGCTCCCAATGGTGGGGAGGGTCTGAACCAACGCTTTCCCCCGACAGATGGTTGCCCATCACAAATGACGCCATTTCAACTCAAGGGCTCCAATTAGGGTAATTTGGAGGCTTCTAAGTCTCATGCTAGTGACACCTGACCCCCGCCTGCCCTCACAGCTACCTAGAGAGCAGATTTGTCTTTAATATTATTCCACCTCCTTGCCTTGCCGCAGAACAAAGGAATAAAAACTCCCACATCTCTTCTGCTTCTTGTTATCGTTAAGATTTAACCTACACCCTATGATCTAACTCACATCCTTCTAATGGCTCCTGTAACAATGGAGTCTTTCATTACTAGATCACACACTGCTGGCCAATGGGACATGCCATTCTGCAAACATGAAAAGGAATTCACTTTTGCCCATTTTTGCTCCTCGCAACAGACCACGCTGGTAGACCGAGCCATCTTGCAAAAGAAGCTGGTGACAAAGTCTGCAGTCACTGGAGAATATACAGGATCCCATCACGCCTTTCTTCAAAATAAATAAAAGCTGCCTTCTTGTTCCTGTTTTCCTGGCTACATTGAATAGAGAACAAGGCAGCGCAACTGGAGACCCACAAAGCCATGTATGGTGGCCCACAAGGGACCAGTAAATCTTCTGTATTTGCTGCCCTTCTGAGACTGCAAAAACCCAGGGCAGGAGGAGGTGGGCATCACGCAGAAAACAATACATTTACTTATTAAGACACTTTTCTCCCCGCATTTAGCCCCTAGGGCAGCTTACAATCATTAAAGAAATGCATTATAACAATAAGCAAGCAAGCAAAACAACAATGGAGAACTAAAAACCATAGCCAGCTAGAAAATACTCACATAGGAAGCTGCCACATCAAAACAGACCTTTGGCCTATCTAGCCTACTGCTATCCACACACAAAGGGTGGCCAATGTTGAGCTCTCCAGATGTAGCTGGACTATACCTCCCATCATCCCTTGCTGGCTGATGGGGCTGGGGTGTTGCTGCGTGGGTGTTGCTGTTGTTGCTGTCCAGGGACCACAACCGAAAAGACCCTGACTCTAATCCCGAGTTGCAGCAAGGCCTCAGAGGAAGAGCGCAATAGGCAGGCAAATCACGTAAATCCACATTTAAAATGGCTGGTGGACAATGCTTGATTTTGTGGATCCCAAGTTGTTGAGGCCTGATTTGCGAAAACTTAGACCTCCCCCTGCAGTTCATCCTTCAGGTTCCTCGATGAACGGGCCTGAAGCATTGCTATGGACAGCCAAACGAGAAAAACAGCAACCTAAAAGTGGCTGCATTTAGGCAGCAGTTGCAATGTACACAGCGACACAAATGCCATGAACATTTGTCAAATGAATTAAGCTTAGCTTGATGGACTGATCTGGGGGGAAAACACATGCTCTGTATAATGTGCCTGTGTAAGAGAGGAAACACGAGAACAACGTCATGTACTCTGGCAGCCCACAGCACTGAGTAACAGCAAAGTCCCTTAGTTTATTATGAATACACTTCCTTTCTGAGGCATCTGTAATGACTGTCACCCACATTTATTGAATAAACACCCTAATAATGTTGCTCAAGGAGCCGCCTCGCCCGGAAAGTCTGAGTTTTAGGAAACCAAATAAATCTAAACTGGGAACGTCATGTGGATGCAGATGGCAGAGGAGGGGAAAAATCCTGAGAGATTTCTCATCAAATATTAGTTTCCAAGAAGAAGGTGGGAGGAATCCTTCTACCTTCCAAAGACCCGGCAATATGTTTCGCATCACCCAGCCCACTTTTAAGAAATGTTCTCTGCTTCTCTCTCCTATCTCGTCCGCTTGAAAAGCAGATTGGCACTGCCACCTCCCACGGTCTGACACATCATATGCTCGTCTGAGAAAAAGGATTGTAGGCAAGGGGTGGGGGTTTCTAGTAAGAAACACCAGCTGCTGTGCTCCCACTTTGGCGACCCTTCTCCCACATCCTTGTCTCACAAGTAAGAAAATTTGGGGAGCCTTGCTTGGGCCTAAGAGCCACCGTTACATATTCATTACAACCTTTATTCTGAGAACTGCTGTCTGTCTCCCATCTCCATTGATTCTGTGGCATCCTGTGGTTGGGGGCAGGGAAAGTCTTGCGAAACATGGAAGGGCCACATCCTAAGGAGCAATCTTGAAGCCTCGTGCTCACGCACCCCACCTCTGAGTAACTGAAAAGTATCCCTTCTCTGTGTGCCTCAAGTTAAGAGACTTGATGTCAAATAGTTAATCTTCCTCTCTCTCACACAGCAAAACATTTCCCTGAACTAAGCACATTGCTAGTTGGTCACTAACAGAACAAGGCACTAAAGTCCTATCCACACCAGATAATCATTCCCTGCTTTATTTCTGTAGACAATTAATCCTCCCATTCAAAAGGCACTGCAACAGACCCATCTCTAGAGAAAGCAAGAATAAGGCCTTGGTTGTTGTTGTTGTTTTAAAAATAAATATTACCATCTTGTCCCGTGCTCTCCAGATAGTCTGTCAGATCACAGCCGAAGACGTTTGTGGCTCCTTTCCTCTTGACTTTCGGCTTTCCTCCCTTGTTCTTCATGAGTTGGTTCCTAAAAGAGCCCCCCTCCTTCTTTTCCCCCCCACCCCCCTCGCTTTGCACCAGACAAGTGCAAAGCTCCCCCACTCCCTCAGACCCTCGCCGTCGCCCGTGTCCCGCTTCCGGTCAGCCACATCGAAAGTCCAGAAGAACTTCCAACAGGACGTCTCCACATTAATCCCCACCAGATGTGAAGCTGCTGCTGCTGCTGCTGCTTCTGTTGCAGAAGGGAGAGGTCAGGACAATGCGGAGATCTCCAGCAGGCAGCAGCAGAGAGATCATAGCCCAAGTTCAGGAGGCTTCTGCAAAGAGGGAGGCGGATGGTGGTGATGAAGCAATGCCTCCAGGGAGACTGGTAGCAACGGGGCAGATGTTAGCTGAAGTTCCCTCTTCCTTCGCTGTCAGGTCCCAGGAACCTCCAGAACCAATCCAAGCCGGCAATCAAAAGTATGTCAAGATGGGTCCTTCAGGCAGTAGAGATTGCAAAATGATTCTTCCACGAACTTGTAAAAAGACAGAGAGGGAGGGAAAAGAGTAAAATGACAGAGGAAAAGGCAAGCCCACTACTTTTTACACCCCTGGGGGTTTTTCCCCCCCTGCAGCCACTGGACAATGTTAGGAGAAACAAGGGCTGGGTTCCCTAAGTTAGTGCCCTCACTCTCGCTCTCCCCTTTCCCCTGTTTTTACAAATCCTGGGATTATCCAGCTCAGGAAATGCTGGAAGGAAGTTAGCTGAGGAGGGGGTGGAGGATGGACTTTTTTGGCAGTGAAGAGAGAGAGAGAGAAGTGTAGGAGTGGGGGGAGAGGCAGAGAGTGAAGGGGGCTGTTCAGAGCAGGCAGAGGCGGGGACGTCCTGCCAACTAAAAGGTAACGGGACAGCCTGAAAGGAAATAATTCCACTCAGTCAGGCTGCAGCAGCTCGGAGCTCTGACGTTTCCTGTTCCACAAATGGTCAGCTCTGAAATAGGCCTAGGGAGGGGCTAGAGGACTGGGAGGGGGGGGACACAGAGCATAACTGGTTTCAATAAATGCCCAGCTCTACTTATTGGGTTGTTGTTGTTGTTGTTTTGCCACAGCACCACTCTCAACCCAAATGCATCTTACTTCATACTTGGGACGGAGTGCTTTTCTCTCTACTGTGTTGTGTGCAAAAGGGGATCGGGCAAGCAAAAAGAGTTGTGGCACAAGTAAAGAGAAAGGTAAATGTAGCAAAAAGATTCTCTCTGTCCAGCGCCTCCCCGGCCACCGCCCCCCGCAACACGCCTTCAGATCAGAAACCAGCCATCAATTACCTCACAGCCTGCCCATCCACAGTATGGACGCAGTGTAAAAAAAATATCAGTTAGCAAGAAGGAATCTGCTACCCTCTAAAAAGTATGGATATTACTGCACAGCTTTCACCCTCACTTTTCTAAAGTATGTTTGGCACCCAAACAATAATATTATATTGTTGCACGCCAGCACAACCTCTGAGCAAGATTCCAGGGGTTCCTGGCGCTTAACCAGGGTTTGTGTTTCCTCTGGGAATGAGGCAAGGCAGAAACTGTGATGTCTTTATGATATATGGTTTATTTGCACATGAGCCTACGGTGGAGGGGTTCACAGCATCAACACCCCCAAATGGTCTTATTTATTCCATAGCTGCAGCCTTGGATTCAAACAGAAACCAAACATTGCTCTGACTCTCTCTCCAGCTTGCTGCTTTTCAGCCAGCTCACATCACTACTTACTCTCTGCTTTCAACTCTGGCTTTTTCTGTTGAGGGAGGAGGCCCCACCTACAGTGGTACCTTGGTTCTCAAACTTAATCTGTTCCAGAAGTCTGTTCCAAAACCAAAACGTTCCAAAACCAAGACGCACTTTCCCATAGAAAGTAATGCAGAACGGATTAATTCGTTCCAGACTTTTAAAAATAACCCCTAAAACAGCAATTTAACATGAATTTGGCTATCTAATGAGACCATTGGTCCATAAAATGAAAGCAATAATCAATGTTCTGTGGTATAAAATAAATAAAACAGTATTGTAGATGATAATTTTTTATTTTTTTTTAATCTTACCTGCACTGATGATAGCCATTGTTTAGATGGGGGGCTTTTATCCATTTCCGCAGTCACACAATCAATCAGTCAGTAGCTGAACTGGGTTCCACACAGTCACAAAAACAAATTAACTGAAAAAGCCTCAAAAACAAAAACGCAAAATAAGTAGCAAAAACAAAGTGCCAAACTTAATCCATTCCGGAAGTTCGTTTGACTTCTGAAATGTTCAAAAACCAAGGCGCAGCTTCTGATTGGTGCAGGCGCCCTGGAAACAATAGCTGACAGCGCATCAGACGTCTGGCTTCTGAAAAACATTCGAAAACCGGAACGCTTACTTCCAGGTTTTCGGTGTTTAAGAACCAAGGCGTTTAAGTACCAAGGCATTTGAGAACCAAGGTACCACTGTCTTTGCCATCTCAAGCTGAGCCCCTTAATCGCCCATCACCTCACAGGGAAGCTAGCTTGACTATATCTAGGAATTAGAAGGCTTCATTCTCTTTTAACACTTGCTGGATCCAGGGATCGGAGACATCTGTCATACAGTTTAACACTCACACTCCAAACTCATAACAATGCATTTCTGTATATATATTTTTAACTGAAGAATGCAGAAAAGCATTTCAATAGGTGGGGCCAAGCATCAGAGCCTTCATTTCATAGCTGCGGGCATGGAGGCAAAGAGTCCTATCTTACAAGCTGCATTGGTTTACTACTAGTCTAATTATTTTTCTATCCCATCTTTGTTTATAGATTAAAACCAAGGCTGCTTACAGTGTTCAAGCTACCAAGATACCAAATGCTTGAAATGTTATCATTAAAACAGCCAAACCTTTTTAAAAAAAATAAAAAAGTATGGAAGATACATGAACCATCTACCTATTCATCTTTGCAATCTCCGTGCTCACAGACAGGTATAACTCTACAGACACATTTTCTTTTCCTGTTAATCATTCCTCAAAAGTCAGAGATAGGATGGCAGTAAGGCACTCTGCAAACTAAACATTTGGCAACATAGAATTTTGGGGTTTCCGCCATTGCTACTATCTTCTCTGGGATTTTTTTTTAAATATTTTTTATTTTTTGCGCAAAACATGTCAGAGTCTGGGTATTTTGAGCTTCTTAAGTCAACCATGTTGGGCAATCACATGAGTCCTCGCGGACCTTATGACATACAATGTCATCACTGATGGTTGTTTCACCAAAGATGGTGAAACAGCATTCTAATGGAAAGTCTCTAGTGTACTGTAACTGATGAGGAACAAACTTCAAAAGGGCCAGACGTCGGATTCAGACAAAAGAGCCCTAAGAAGCAGATATTGCTCTGAGCTTTTTCTTTTTTAAAAAAAGAAATAAATGATAGCAGCTAGACAGAGACTTGCTTTTGTAAGACAGCAAATAAATCTTACTTCCCACCATGGGGAGAGAGAGAGAGAGAGAGAGAGAGAGAGAGAGAGAGAGAGAGGAGAGAGAATGAACTGCTGCTTCTTGGTAAACTAAGAAACCACCAACCATACCCATGCAATGTTTTGCTGCAGGGCATCATTTGTATATACTAATCGTGTTCCCAATTGTCCAAATGCTCGTCCTTACTTAGTGAAAACAGCATCACCAAAGGACAAGATGGAAGGGGAAATCTAAAGAGGGATACACAGACACTGGAAGTAGCCCAATGGAGACTTTGTACATGCTCAGCAGCCACACGTAAAGCTGATTACTTGTGTGGATGGCCTTGGAATGGAGTATTTGTGAAAAGGGCAGAGAAGGATGGATGGCATTCTGCAGTATTTGGGAATGTAACATTTCACCCCATTTGTTTGTACCTATATTGGGGTTCTTGCTTTGCTACCACGTTAAAAAAGACTGATAGCCATCATAAAATTACAGGAGACAGGAATTAGGTTTCAAACCAGGGGGAAGTGATGCAGAAAAGAGTAGTTCTTTGAAAGCGTTAAGTTTTCCAAAGTAAAGTGCGACAGTTAATAAGGCTCTATGGAAACGGATTCCACATGCCTCCAAATTACTAATTTGATATGGGTGTGTGCATGTAAAATCACTAAGGGCTTGCGGGGTTGGTGGGGGCCTGAAAAGGAATGTGCACCCACAGCGGTAAACACAATAAAGAACAAACAAACTCTTGTTGAATCGCATCACCATAACATTGGAATAGAAAGCTATTCCACAAGGCTGGAGCCATCTTAAGCGTTTGGAAATGGCATATATATAAAAAGCTGCTTTGCAGCCCATCCAGTGCTTTTACAAACTGGGTAGTATCTGGTGTAATCCTATACTATGACTGAGAGGCCATAGAATCCAACAGAGGGCGAGAAATGTTAGGAACTGAGGTATAAAAACTAGGAGCTAAATGGCACCTTAAGTTTAGGTTATGGGCGCAGCAACACAATGTCTAGGTGTGCTTTTTTATAACAAGAATACAAAGCTGAAAATGAATGAACTGCAGCTAAAATGTGTGGTTTAGTGGTTAAGAGCGGTAGACTCGTAATCTGGTGAACCGGGTTCGCGTCTCCACTCCTCCACATGCAGCTGCTGGGTGACCTTGGGCTAGTCACACTTCTTTGAAGTCTCTCAGCCCCACTCACCTCACAGAGTGTTTGTTGTGGGGGAGGAAGGGAAAGGCGAGTGTTAGCCGCTTTGAGACTCCTTTGGGTAGTGATAAAGCGGGATATCAAATCCAAACTACTCCTCCTCCTCCTCCTCCTCTTCTTCTTCTTCTTCTCATTTTTCACATGGTCTAGTCCTTCCCCTGCCCACCCCCCTAATATTCTTAAGAGGGTCTTTTCTGCAGTAGCTGGAAGTGGGGAAGCAGAAAAAGGTCCTCTTTTCCTTCCACTCTGCAGTTTTAATCTGAAATCTTAGGTGCAGTGCTGCGCCCAGAGCTCAGAGACTGCTTGCACTAATGAAATTCCCTGTCACAAAATGCGCCTAGAACAATGGGAGTTTCGAACACCGAGTGCAAGATACACTGGAGAAGATGGAGACCATTTTCTGGTTGTGTGTTTTTCTCCTCCCTTTCTGAGGTGAACAGAGCACACACACAATGCAGTAGCTATTCTTCAGGCAAAGTGGTGATGTTTTGCCACCTCTACCCCCAGTGTATAGAACTGGAGTAGAAGATTGCTCTGTAAAACTACACTCATAAAACACCCTAGGGAGCCATCCCTCTCAAATACAGTGGAACTTACTGTCGTGATGCTACTTGCAAGGTTTTGCAATTGTTGGCAATCAGCTGATCATCGGCACTTTGTGCCTTTGTCCACAACAGTTTCATTTCATGCCACATAGACAAAGGAAAACAGATCACCTGATATCATAGTGACATCAGGGGCTTGGCCCCACCCACCTGCCGAACCAGATCATCAAGAGCTCCGAAAGCTGGTTTGTCAATCTATCAGCATAGTGGTCAAATACCTGATCTGAAAGGTCAAAGGGTTTGATCCAAATCAAGTTAGTCCCACTTCGTACCACTGAAATCAGTGTAAAATTACTCACAACTAATGTATGTCACACTAAAAACAATGACCTAAAGTACAATTAACTTGGCAAATGATGTCTGCCTCTGAATAAAGCGAATAATCACCAGTATCGCCTCTGTTTTCAAACCAGCCTAAGGTCCAATTTGTGGATAAGAAAGTGTTTTGTTTTGTTTTCAGATGGCACAAAAAACCCTCAAGCCAGTTAAATAAGCATATCTCAGATGCCCTTCACATTCATAAACAGCTGAGAGAATGCCTATTTTTATCAAAAGGCTAAATTAATTCATGAATATCAAATACTAAGGGTCTTTCTGTATGGACCATGAAACTATCCATGAACCAGAATTTATTATTGTTATTGTTATTATGTATTTATTTATGCCCCGCCTTTTTTCCTGACAGAGAGTCAAGGAAGCTTACAGATAAAAAGAAGAACAGCTAAAAACATAGGGATAAACAATTAAACATTGACAGAATTAAAAGTGTATGTACATTAAAAATATATTAACAACATACGAATAATTACAATAAAGAGAACACAGTACCAGTCACGGTGTATAAATAGTACAAATATCATTATGGAATGGGACGCCCCTATTTTCATTGGAGAAATGTTGCATACTGTGAATGGATTGAAATGCCTGTTCCTGCAAGGAGAAGTGAGCCTTCTTACATGCATCACTTAAAAACAACTTCAACTGCCTCCACTTTCATGCTTTTAAGACACAGTAACGTTTTTTCATGAGGGTTATTAAAACTGCAGTGGGCCACTGAGGAAGACTAAGGCAGCCGAAGCATTAGACATGAGAGTGTGTTATGAAGGAAGTTACTCATAGTGATTTGCCTTAGAGAGCTGTCCATGGCTGTGTTTGCTTTCCATGCAGCAATTTGTGTATATTTATTGCAGTGCGGCTTATAGGTAGCTCGTTTGCTTTTTAATTTTTGTTGTTAAAAGAACTTCTTTTTAATGGATTCTTAGGTGCTTGTACAATGAAGAGTTTTGCATTTGCTTAATATTGTTTATCCCTGTTTGTTCCCTGTAGTTTGAGGCCCTGATGATACACACAGGCCGGGTTCGCACACAACACTAAGCCGAACGATGGCTGAGCATGAGCAATCAATGCTTGGAATCATGGAGAAGAGATCACAGGTGAATCTGAATTGGACACTGAAGTGCCCGTTTAGACACGAGCATTGGCTGAAATGGCTATGAAAAGCTGCATATAAAAGATGGGTGCGTTTCAGATCTTTCAAAAATGACAAGCTGCATTGAGAATAAAACTGGAAAGTTAAAAAGAAAAAAGCTACAATCAGCCTGGTGATTTTCCCCAAAGGACTAATGCAGCTGCCTTACTGAAGCAAAGAGGGAGCAATTGGGGTGAAAAGGAATTAACTGTAGTGGGAAGAACAGCCTTTATAAAGCCGTAAGAGGGGTGTTTAGAAGCAGTTGTGTGTCTCTCAAATCTTTATTGTTGTGCTGCTTTGGAACATGAAAAGGGTCTGAGGATGCACATTTGGATTAAAATCACTACACTTGTTATAAACTGCATCTGGTTTTTAAAAATCCATCCCAGCACGGTATAGATACTGGGACTGTGCAAAGCACACACCGCCCATTTAATTGAAACCCTAAGCATTTGCGTAAAGCTAGAGGCATAGGTGGAATCAATCAACAATACAGAGAAAATACAAGCAATTCCTTAAGTGAGAGACAGTGTGGCATATTAGCTCAAGCAGAGGTAGCCCTTCAGCTGCTGCTGAACTACCATACTGGTGATGCTCGCTGAAGCCAATGGGAGTTCGTGCCCAGCAATATCTGGCTGCCCCTCAGCTAGAGACTTGGGCTTGACTGTGGAAAACACAGGCTTCAGTCCCCTCCCAGTATCTGTCAAGGATGCTCCCCAGCCAAAGGAATGCACACGGCAGACAGTTGCTTAGACTAAGCATTAAGAGGATCTTTAGAATGTTATTTGTAAACCACTGAGAGGGTTTCTGATGGGTAGGTTCACCCCTCACAGAGTTACAAGGCCCAGCAACCCTTGACAAGCTACAGTAACCAGAATTCTTTGGAACGGGGGAATGTGTTTAGAATGTGCTTTAAATGTATGGTGTGTACACAGTATGGTCCCTTCACTGGTGTGGGGTTGGACTAGAAGATGGCTGTCGATGTCATATCCTCCACTATGAGCCTAACCTTGAACTGCGATGTGGCCAGTTCAAGAAGACTCCATAGCGTAACCCTTATAGCAGAAAACTGCTTTGTTCTAAACTGCTTTGTTGCTACTGGGAATGGCAATATTTCACCTGTTGTTGACTTTCACTTGGATTTTATACAGTAAGCCCACAACTTATGTGCATTTAACTTGTGCACATTCAGCTTAAAGTGCTTGGCAAAATAACGGGGGGAAATAATAACTAATATGGGGGCAAGCATCCCGTAAAAAAGATGTTGACAAGCCCACCCGCCATTGAACCCAATGTGTTTTGGCTCTGCAATTTTGGCTTTAGGTGAGGTCCATTTGTAAGTTGTGGAGTTACTGAAGATAAGTCATTCTTTGTCTTTTGTGTGCAACAAATATTCCCCCAATCCCAAATATTCCTTTAGTTTGTAGGAAGTAAAGTTGCCTAGATGTAGGAGGCATTTCAGAACCCACAGACAATGCCGATTTTAATTTACTCACATGTGTCATCCTGTGGTAGAAGCTGTAATGTGTTTCGGGAGTTGACAGGAAACTGAATAAGGTGTGTAGGGGTGTGTGAGTGTGTATAGGCGGAAAATAAAGTTGGGGGTGAAGTTGAAAGGGGGAGGTCATATGGAAGGGTCTAACAATGAACCGTGTGTGTGACAGGAAAACAATCCTCGCAGCAGAGCTATATTTAGGGGAGTTCTCTCTTCTTTTTCCTGTAGCCTGGTCCCTCCCACTTCTTTTCCTCAGCCTGGGAGGTAGGTGAAGACTTAACAAGTCATAGATGGATATGAGTAAACATCAAACGCATCATGCTGTAAAGGAAAAACACCAGGGGAAAGGAGGATGACGCTTCCTCAAAATAGGTTTAGGAGAGTGCCTTCCCTCGGCTTCAGAGGGGAAAGGCAGATGCCAAATTTTGCTCAGTTTTGTTCAAAACAGATCATCAGGCCCGCTTCCCTGTAGATACCTAGGTTGGCAGATTGGCTTATTGGGTCAGGCTGCTGCAGTTATTAGGGTAGCTTGATGCCAGGTTGTGCTCCTATGATAAATCCCATTTCACTCCAAACTGCAGCATTGCAGCCCATAGTCTCGACTTCTACCTTAGCAAGTTACTGATCCAAAGACTCCAACATTTCTCTGATGAAAATAAGGATGTCTCATTCCATAATGATAATTTTGCTATTTCTAACCCACACATCTTACTGGGTTGTCCCAGCCACTCTGGGCAGCTTCCAACATATATAAAAAACATAATAGAACATTAAAATAAACTTCTCTATACAGAATTGCCTTCAGACAGCTCTATAACCTCCAACATTTCTCCAGTGAAAACAGGGACATCCTAAGGAAAAGTGGGACATTCCGGAATCAAATCAGAAACTGGGATAGCTTCTCTAAATCAGGGACGTCCCTGGAAAATAGGGGCACTTGGAGGGTTTGGAACAGTGAAGAGTAAACTACACAGAGGTAGCCATCATGGTGCCCTCTGATTGGGGCTGGACTACAACTCCCAACATCCTTTGCAATTGGCCATGCTGGGTAGGGCTGATGGGAGTTGTACTTTGGAAACATCTGGAGGGCACCATGTTGGCTACCTTAAGGCTCCACATAAGATGACTATCTGTTTCTCCTTCCTGGCTGAGGCCCCTCCCTTTCCTAGCAAAGCCCAAGTGCTCAGTAACAGGCAGGGATACCTCTCTCTACGTTCAAAGTGAATTCCTGTCTTCTCCAGCTGAAACCATTTTCCTATTTCCCGGAATGATATCAAGTTTGGGGTGAAACCCTCCAGCTGATTTCTTGCACACAAGCAGAGCTGAAGCACTCCCATTTTATTCTGTGGGGAATGTCACCACGATAAACTGCTTGGATCGTGACAAAACAAAATAAACCCACAAGCAGGGCTAATTGTGCCTTGGCTTGGCCGCCCGATAAGTTTTTGAGAGACCTAGAACAGGTTTGCCACCCCTGGGTGGATCATTTCACTCTTCTTCCTGCCTTGGTCATCATACAAAATATTAGCCCTTCCCCCTACATCACAACAGGGCTGTAGTTCAGTGGTAGAGAACATACTTTGCATACCAAGAAACCCCAAGGTTCAATCCCAGTGTAACACACCCCTATTCCAACTAAACTGGCCTAAGCCTGAGCCTTCAAAACATAGCTTGATTTGCAAACCCCTTTCTGCCAGTGCAACTTCTGCTGAGTTGCTAGATCATGCGACTGAGCTGAGCAGAGTTTGGAATGAGTAAGTCCCACTCTCGCCATGCCCCCTTTTGGGGGACTGAATGGAGGACTTACACAAGTGTCTCGATGGCATTGCCACAAAAGAATGCAAAAAAAAAATAGTTGGGCAGATCCACACCACACCTTTAAAGAATACCCAATGCACATATAAATCACATGGCATGCCCCCAAAGAATCATGGGAACTGTAGTTTGTTAAGAATACTGGAGGTTGAAGATCTGTGAGTGGGGAACAACAGTTCCCAGGATTCTTCGGGGGTAAGGCATGGGCTTTCAATGTGCACTGGACGGTACTTTAAATGTGTGGTGTGGATCTACCCTCTACATCATGTGTTCCCCTTGTGTTGCTTCACGGTCAACCTCTGCAAGATAGCTGGGCTGAGTTTGCAGCTGTTTTGGACTCTGCTTGAGCTTCCTTTTAGAAAAAAGCAGTGGGGTTTTATCTGTGGAGGAAGCTGCAGCCGAGAAGCTTGGCTCCCTGAAGCTGCCTCTCTATTTTTAGTCCCTCGTATGTGCCCACCCAATGCTGTTCCCCTTGTTTGTTTCCTACCAAACAATGAGACCTGAAAGAATTGCTTGGAAAACAGCCAACCTCGATGGCGGAGCTGTCAGCTGCCAAACCTCGGAAAGCTTTCTGCAACCCCCAAGGTAGTATGAAATAGGATTGAAATGTTAAGTATGCTCTTCTGTTCCACTTGGAACAGTTTTTGGACCGTAATGGCTTTGTCTGTTTTTATAACTGTACGCTGTGCTGTTGTAACCCGTCTTGGGACTTCATGGGGGCAAGACCACTGACAGAACTTCCACAGCGCTTCATGTCCCCTCAAGCACACGTGTTTTTCTGTGGAAGATGCTCACTCGGGCCATTTTAAACTCTCATCTCGGAAATACTGCTGAAGAAAGGAAGAAGAATCGGTACAGAAACAGGGGGCAGTGGATAGGAATTCCCTCCACACACACAAAATAATAATAATAATTGAGAGTCTTCCCCTTTTTTTAATCTGGTCTAGAATACCACATTTAGGAGCACGGAAGAAGTCTGAAAGTCTGACTCTCTTCTTCAGTACACCCAAGCCTTGAATCATGTCTATGTCTGTGGCAGACCTCAAGTTCAGCGCTGTTATGAATAGCTGCTTTTCAATGCCTAGCTAAGTACTGTGAAGACACTGCACAGTTTTTTCTGTGCCAGAGTGTCTCCTCACCTTTTCCTGATTCAATGCTTCCAATGTCTGAACTTTTCTTGTTTTAATATACATTTTTATTAGTTTTTACATACAGTGGTACCTCCGGTTACGTACTTAATTCGTTCTGGAGGTCCGTTCTTAACCTGAAACTGTTCTTAACCTGAAGCACCACTTTAGCTAATGGGGCCGCCTGCTGCTGCCGCACTGCCGCCGCGAGATTTCTGTTTTCATCCTGAAGCAAAGTTCTTAACCCAAGGTACTATTTCTGGGTTAGCGGAGTCTGTAACCCGAAGCATATGTAACCGGAAGCGTATGTAACCCGAGGTACCACTGTATATTTGCCAAACAGAACATATCATCTCATCTCATCTTATACAACATTCTGGCTATTTTAGCGTGAGACTTCCATCAACCGCATCTAGTGATTTTCAAACCTCATCTCTTAATCTTACATTTATTATCCTATTACTTTTAATAATCCATAACTTAAAATACATTCTCATAAATCTTTTCTGCAATATTGCATATAGTTCTCCTTACAAAACTTCTTGTAGTCCTACAAGCGTAGTCAGTTGGTAACAATTGTCTTTCAGATAACTCATATATTTACTCCAATCTTTCAAGAATTTCTGGTCCCGCTGGTTTCGAATTCTCCCTGTCATCTTATCCAAATCTGCGTAGTCCATCAATTTCATCTGCCATTCCTCTTTCATCGGTAGTTCTTCCTGCTTCCATTTCTGTGCTAATAATACTCTTGCTGCAGCCAGTGTCTGAACTTTTCAAACTGTCCTTGAGTCTCCAGAGAAAATGTATAGAGTACAATACTGACGACTTACACAAACACAAAACACCCCTCAACCTCCCCCCCAAAAAAAAACCCTGGGAAAAAAGCAAACATCTTAGCAAAACACTCATACACATGAGAAATCAGGTGATAAAAATAAGTCATGATTGGCTCCTGACATCATAAGGCTAAGGGGGGGATGGGGGGACGGGACAAAATAGGTTTGTTATTTTTCCCTAGCTTCAGTTCTGAGTTTTCTTGTTGCTTTTGGGGATATTATTTTAGAGCAAAGTAAAGAAAACGTGATAGAGACAGGAAGCTGCCTCATATCATGTCATATATGAACTGACCAGGACTCTGAGACCAAGAGGAGATTTGATAGCCATCTTCAAATACCTCAAGGGCTGTCACATGGAAGATGGAGCAAGCTTGTTTTCTCCTGCTGCGGAGGGAAGGGCTTATTTCATACTGATATCTGCAGGGTTTCTATTAACTAACATGGTTAACTTTATATACAGAATGTGATGGATCTGACCCGGCTGAGTTTTGTCCATATCAGACCTCTTCTACTGAGTGCCCACTTATATCTGAGTCACTTGCGTATTGCGAAGCCAACTAATTTTATAAAAACCAGCTAATTATATAAATATATATATGGTGTAATATGTATATTAAATGTATAATACATATTAAAAGTCACGCCCCAGGCACTGCTTTATTTCAGCTTCATAAGTAAATAAGTATTCATGCACAGGTATTTTTATACAGTTATATGCATTATTCTATGTATCTATTTATGTGCTGGCTACTTTAGAAAACCTGGAATGGGATATGCGTAAAATATACATATAATAAGAATTATTCAGAGTTGGGAAGTCCTGTGGGTGGCACTGTGATCTAAACCACAGAGCCTAGGGCTTGCCGATCAGAAGGTCGGCAGTTCGAATCCCCGCGATTGGGGTGAGCTCCTGTTGTTCGGTCCCAGCTCCTGCCAATCTAGCAGTTCGAAAGCACGTCAAAGTGCAAGTAGATAAATAGGTATCGCTCCGGCAGGAAGGTAAACGGTGTTTGCGTGCGCTGCTCTGGTTCGCCAGAAGCGGCTTAGTCCTGCTGGCCACATGACCCAGAAGCTGTACGCTGTCTCCCTCGGCCAATAAAGTGAGATGAGCACCGCAACCCCAGAGTCATTCACGACTGAACCTAACGGTCAGGGGTCCCTTTACCTTTACCTTTGCATCTTATATTGTTTTGTTTGCATTTCTTTTGCCCAAGTTTGTCTACCTTCTGCTTATTTGGGCAACACATCAGAAACTTACTTTTCTTGCCTCTGCCAATTAACTATGCTGGCATCCTCCTGCCTCTCCCTTCCCTGATATGTGAGATTTCTGCAATAATTGCACTAGTGTACACTGAACATGACAGGGCCTTCTCAGTAGTGGCTCTTTATTTATGAAATGCCCTCCCTGCTGAGGTGCATCTGACTTTCTCATTATGAATATTCAGGAGGAATTTAAAAACAGTCCAGTTCACCAAGGTATTGGATTGCTGAAATATACTTTGACATTATTGGCTATGAGGATATGTGACTGTCTTAAAATGTTTTTAGACATCTTTAATATTTTTAAATCTTAAAAAATATATCTATTATTGTATCATGCTGTTGTCAGCCACCCTGTGCTTCTTTGGGAAGGAGAGCAAGATGGAAATTTGATTGATTAATTAATAACAAATAAAACGGCAAGCAAGATCGCAGTATTAGTTCCATACTTTATCGCTCTCTTTCTGCTTCCGAAAAGTCCAGAAAAAAGTTGAATTAATGTGTTGATTCACCAATATTGGCATCCTTCTGCTACTGATTATTTGGAATGTGTTTGTATATGATTTTCCTTGTGCTTTTTATTTGAAATTACTCACAGGAGCATTTTTTTTCTGTGTGTGTGTGTGTGCGCGCGCGTGCGTGGGACTGCTGAATGCTGGCCATTTCCTGTTTAAGCTGGCCTCCAGTTAGATTTAACTGGTTGTTTTTTTCTCGATGAATGTACCCTTGTGTGTAACACTATTAGCTGGTTTCTATAAATCCTCTCAGCATTTAGAAATTCTCTCTCTGAGAAAGTTTGCACTGGCACATTTTTGAGCAGTTGAATATCCGCAGATGACGGCAGTTACCAATTCTAAATGGATCACTGTTGAAGTAATTCAGAGGCACACACACCCTCCCCATGTCTACTATTATATTTATCAATTTAAATATATCACATCTTTTGACTTCCAAAGCCCTCAAGGCAGTTTTGAAACTAATTCATTTAAAGCCTAGTAAAAAGTTAAAACCAATACAAAAAGCAAGAAAGAGAGAGACCTTAAAACACAATACAAAAAAACAAACAAAAAACCTAAGGTTGTAAATGATAAAGCCAGATGTTAAAAACAAATAAATGTTAAATAAATATTTATTTAAATACAGTTTGAAATATAAAAGACCGGGACAGTTTTCTCCTGGCCCTCTGGATACCCAAGTCCTGGGCCATTTGGGGTTGTAAAAGTCAAAGCTAACCTACTAACGCAGGACAGCAAGCCTCTTAACATTGATTTTCTTAAAATTCCATTCTGTTTTCCCTTTGTTTATTATATCCTACTCTTCATTCAGTTTTAAAAATAAAATAAAATTGGAGTTAGCAATGAGTTTGTGACAAGTGCAAGGGATTCTTCTCTCCTTCTTGTCTCCTTGAAATCTGATGGGAGGGCGTTCCACAGGGCGGGTGCCACTACCAAGAAGGCCCTCTGCCTGGTTCCCTGTAACTTTACTTCTTGCAGTGAGGGAACTGCCAGAAGACCCTTATCGCTGGATCTCACTGTCCAGGCTGAATGAGGGAGTGGAGATGCTCTTTCAGGTATCCTAATTATTATTAGTATTAGTATTATTCTCAACAGTGCCTACAGTTTAATAGATGAGACAGGATGAAAAGAGAGATGAGGGACAATGTGTGTAGTGGAATGTAAGAGAAGCAGGTGTTTCCTAAGCAACCATTGAGTAAGTCATATTTTCTTGCAGTTTTGTGGACAGGCATCTGGATCCCCCAATAACCAAGCAAAAGCTGTGCTGTTGTGCTTTTTTTTTCCTCTTCACAAAAAGGTGCCCTTTGCAGATGCAAAGGCCACTTGCATCAGTTGTAAGCAGCAACTTCCATAGCCCATCCAGTCTCCTTTCAGGTATCCGTTTCATCCTGTATTTTATGCACTGTGATGAGCCTGTGCTGGGCTCATCCACACCACATTTTGTCCACACGATAGCACAGTATGACACTTGGCGAGAATGCAGTCTTGCTGCTTACTGCCACTCTCGCCATTTAGTGCTGACAGTGTGAAGGATTTTGTACATAATACAAAAGTGGCAGGACCCTAACCTGAGGAGATTGTTGTAATTGAAGTAGGACAGACAGGACAAAGGTCAAGCAGGGGACAGGGTATGAAAAGAAGTAGCTACTGCTAGAATATGAGCAAGGAAGGTCACAGTTGGACTACGTCTCCCAAGTGCTTCTTTCAGACCTCACTGAGGTCACATTCACGCCAGCCATACATTTAAAGCACCAACCCTAACACTGGAGCAGGCATGAAGAATATGGGGAACTGTAGTTTGTTAAGTGTGCTAGCCTCACAGAGTTCCCAGCACCCTTCACAAACTACAGTTCCCAGTGTTTTCCATATAGAGTGCTTCAAATGTATGGAGGTGACATTAACTTGTTACAAAACTGCAACCATTGGGTTATGAGAGTCATCAGTGTCTTCTTTTACCACCTGCGCATACAAAATTTGGCACACCTAAAGCATGTGCCCATATAGGGCTCTTCCGGATGACCTGTTTGTTGATTATTATTATTATTATTATTAATGAGCACGCATCTGGGTTTCTTTTCACTAAGTTTGCATGCGGTTATATGACATCAAGCAATTGTTATTCCACATAGTCTAGTGCAGGCACATCCAACAGGTAGATCATGATCTACTGGTAGATCACTGGACGTCTGTGGTAGATCACTCTCTCCCCCCAAAGAAGCTCAACAAGTTTGGTTCGCCTTTTTTGCCCTGCACCCCCCAAAAAGGGGGTAGATCACTGCCAGTCTTCCTGTTTTTGGGGTTCTCCCTGTTCTCCCTGTTTTGGGGTTCTCCAAGTTCTCCCTGTTCCATCTTCACTCTCAAACTGCCCTACAACACGTGAATGCCAGCAACATGTGAATGGGGAGAAGGTGTACTTAAGTCACATAGCCTGATGCCAGCTTTTTATTAAATTAATTGCCTGGTGCAATTAATTGATATTGTTTTTAAATTATTTGCCTAGTGCTCAGTCTGCAAAGGAACCCCTATGGGCTCACCGCCACTGAATCCTTGATAAGTACTTGTGTTCAGACACTTAGTAAAGACTCAAAGAACTGTAGAGTTGGAAGGGATCCTGAGGATCATCTAGTCAAACCCCTTGCGATGCAGAAATATGCAGCTGTCTCAAATGGGGATCAAACCTGCAACCTTGGCGTTATCAGCACCACAGTCTAACCAACTGAGCTATCTAGGCATTCAATAGTATAATATATAATTATAATATAATGGCAATAATAGATGCCACAAATCTGTTCCCTGTCATTGTCTATTTTTTAAAGTCTCTCTCTCCAACCTCCACTTAGCTTGGAAATTCTCTCAAAACTTAATTATGAGGTGCAAATCTTTTTAATATGCTCCCAGGATCCGCGTGTTTCCAGTGCTTGCGGGAGCAGCTGACGTTCTGTGTGCTCGTTCTGTCCAACAACTCTGGGCTGCAGACTCTACAGTGTCCCCTGCCTCTTATTTTGCTGGAGTAGGGAAGGGAATTTAACTGGAGGCATCAACAGAACTGACTGCAGACAGTAATTGAGGAATGGCTGGCTGGGGTGAGCAGGGGCATCATTAAATTATTATTATTTTTTTGTAGCCTGCACAGAAATGGCACTGGCAGCCATAACTAAAGCCACTTGACCATGTCAAACACTTTCTGCTGGGAGAATATAATGGAATCACCCCTTTCACTGAAAGGGCAACTACAGAAGCAGGAAGATGCCTCCTAAGATGCTCTTTGAGGAAGGCTGGGAAACTGGGGCAGAGGTTGACATCTAGTGGTAACAAGCACTGTAGGGATTGCGCAAGGAGCCTGGGAAATTAGCCACAGAAGATGCTGTGAAACAAACCCTGTGCTACAGCTGTAGATAAATATCCTTTCAAACTTCCCCACTTTATTTGTGGACAGAGAAATTGGGGGATCTACGTATTTCACAAGATTTCTTCAAAGAGAGGAGAAATTCTCCATCCATTTCCATTGGGTTGGGTCCACCAGCAGCAGAGGGCGTAGCACAGCTCCTTTCAGGTGGTCCATGGTGTGTCTGTGGATTTGTTGTTGAAAACAGAAGGCTGCATATCAATTGCATTAAATATGCTCTTTGGTTGTATTTCTTCTTCTTCTTTTAGTTCTTACACTGCTGTCTTTTATCATATTGCACTACCGTTTGAATTCTGCAGAATGCAAACTGCAATACAATGAAATAACATTTGCTAAATAAACAAAAGAAGCAATTAAATACAACTGAAATCATCCACCACCCAGCACAAAACATTTACAAGTGGTCTGTCAGGACCCTCAACAACTTTAAAGCGCACCATGAAGGGAAAACTCTAGGGACCACTGCTCTGGAGCAAACCTTCTTATGGGGCATTGTGGCAAGGTGGGGGGAAGAACAACAACTACACTACCCAAAAAAAAAAAAAGAATAATACACTGAGGAAATTCTGCAAAGCAACCTTCTTCTATGAGCAGTGGGGAGGGGAAGAAAACTTCAGAAATCTTCCCAGAAAAAAATGAATTATGATAAATTTCAGAGAGTCACCATGAACTGGGCCTACCTGCTTTGAACATGAAACAGTTCAGAAACATGGATGAAACCGGCTGAGGCAGTTGCTTCTCAGAACACAATGTTGTTATGGACAGATCGCCTCAGGGCTTGCTGTGAGCTGGGCTGGTTTATTATGCAAGAAGTTTCCCTCTTTTAGTTTCCCTTAAGGCTTTGGGTGGCCTGGAGATCACTGGGAAGCAACCAGTAGTCAGAGTTGGTCACAGCAAGAAACACTTCTGGAATGCACCTGTGGGTGGGTGGAGGTTCGTTTTGTCTGGTCTGCCAAACTTGCTAAGAAATTTCCGGAGAAAAGCAATGTGTGAATGCAAAGGTTAGCTCCATACCCTCCAACATTTCTCCAATGAAAATAAGGACGTCCTAAGGAAAAGTGGGACATTCCGGGATCTTATTAGAAACCAGGACGGCTTCTCTAAATCAGGGACATCCCTGGAGAATAGGGACACTTGGAAGGTCTGTGGTTGTGCTTGCTTTACTCGCCAACTCCATCTACCTCCCAACAACCACCCCTTGCCCTTTACACCTTGCAGAAATCCCCCTCCCCCGGAGCCCACCCAAAAAACCCTCCCACTCCTCTTAGACCTCCCTAAAGCATCACCACTCACCTGCCTGCTTGCCTGGCTCACGTAGCTGGCCTCTCACTCTCTTGGTCTGTCCGCTTACTTGGGCCACCTGCCCACCTACCCACTAGTCCTCCTACCTGTTTGCTTCCATCTCTGGTTCCTTTCTCTCACACTCCAACAGGGGCGGAGGAAGGGGGGTGCGGTGGGCGCAGGCCGCCCCGGGTGTCACCGCTGAGGGGGATGACAAAATGCCAATCGGCACTCACCATGGGGCCTGCAGCACGCCTGCACTGACTGTCAAAATTGGCTCAGATAATGCAACTTTAGCATCTGGGGCAAAGTTTTCCTAATGACTAGGGAGTTTGCTTTTGGAGTTTTGACAGTGTTTGTCCCTGGCTGAAAATTTGAGGGGTTCCATGCCAGATTTAGATGCTAACTAGTTTGAGACAATGAACTGAATTTTTTTTTGTCTTCCATCTGGTGAAGAAATATGTTAGAGGCACAATTGTCACTGGAGAAACTGACCGTTAACAAAACTAAACAATAGCAATACCCTTAGAACCTGTAGCTAGGCTTGTTGTTTAAAACAATAGGAGACAGGAAAAAAATGTTTTGATATTTTGAAAGGGACTCATAATCTGCAAATATTTGATCAGTTCATTACTTCTAAATGTATTATAATGGACTACTGGTTAAATTTTAAACACAGCTTTTCTAGCATACATGTTTATAATTCATGTGATGCATTCATGAATTTGTGATATGTTATTTGGTATTCATGAAGTTCGGGTTATGAACCTTTGTTTAAATAACCTGTGGCTTGCCCAGGCTGCACTCAATACCTTCAAATAATTCAATTTTGTGTGTACGTGTCCATTAAAGACAAAAGGTTCGCTTTGATTTTATTAAAGTGGGAGAATCAAATTAAGTGCAGTCAGAGTCACTGACATTTAGTTAAACAGTCTTGAGTTTGCCAAAGTGAATTAATTGAAGTCAGAGTTCTAAAAGGACATACTTTTGAACTCAAAAATATATTAAAGAAAATGAAGTCTCATGTTTGATTTGCAAATGTTCAAAACACCCTCCCCACCCCCCGCCCCCCAATATGCTAGGAGTCCAACTCATGAACTCTGTAACAGGAGCGCACTAGAACTGCCTTTGGTGATTTGCTGATCAGGTAACTTCACCCAAAACAATCACCTTAGAATTGTTCTCCTTCGCCAGCTTTGTAAAATGCAGCAGCTGGGTGAAAACTAGCTGAACCATATTGTTGCAGACACAATAGGCTATGGAGAGATAAATCAAATTATAGCTTCTGTTGAGAAATTTCTGCTTTGGCCCTGACCTTCTCTCCACTGCTTGATTTCGAAATAAGCTCAGTTAGGATGAAAACAAATGTAATTTTTTTTTACAGAGCAAGGTAGTTTGATAGTGATGCTGGTGGCATTGTACTACAAAAAAACACATACTGTTTCTGCCATACGATAGAAAATGCCGGCTCTGCATTCTTTAACATGGTTCACTATGAATAGGAGAAAATCAAACCAGGGCAAGCACTTATTGGCCAATGTCTGTAACATTATCAACACATCTCAATACAGGAAGTGCCCTGATCTTGTGTTTAAAACTTTTTTTTTTTTTTTTTTTTTTTTTTTTTGCGCAGCTGCAATACCAGCAAAATGCAAGATCAAAGTAGTGTGGGGCTTCGTTTGGCAATATGTTATCTTCCCAAGTGTGGACTTTTGCACAGGATTCCCCACATCTGATGTGACCCCAACCAATAGAATGTGTTAAAAAGGTAAAAGTAAAGGACCCCTGGTTGGGTAAGTCCAGGCAAAGGTAACTATGGGGTTGCGGCACTCATCTCGCTTTCAGGCCGAGGGGGCCGGCATTCATCCGCAGACAGCTTTCCGGGTCATGTGGCCAGCACGACTAAACCGCTTCTGGTGCAACAGAACACCGTGACAGAAACCAGAGCGCATGGAAATGCTGTTTACCTTCCTGTCACAGCTGTACCTATTTATCTACTTGCACAGGCGTGCTTTCGAACTGCTGGGTTGGCAGGAACTGGGATAGAGCAACGGGAGCTCACCCTGTCACATGGATTTGAACCTTCCCATCAGCAAGCCCAAGAGGCTCAGTGGTTTAGACCAAGAGAATGTGTGTAGATGACATGAAGCAGGTAAGCCTTGTATATAAAAATGGGCTCTAAACATGTGATCTGTACTGCAGCTGATACTGTTCCCCAGGCAGCAATAATGAGGTAGCATTATTGGGGAAACATCACAGAACAGAAGACACCCACAAAAAAGCAAAGCAGCAGCTTGGAGGGAACCCCAGGATCTTCACTGCCAGTGACAGCAATCTTGACTAGAAAACAGAGTGGTGGGAAGCTTTTTGCTTATTTTAGTTGAATCTCCTTGCTTTTTCCTTGAACCTTAAATAAAATTAGATGGCAACCTTGCTATATGTATCTATATAATTTATTTACATGCTGCCTTTCCTCGAAGGAGCTTTAAATACTCCTGCCCCCTCTTACCTATCCTTACAACAATCTTGTAAGGTAGGCTAAACTGAGAGATAATTTACTAGCCCAGGGTCACCCAATGAACTTCAGGGTCAAGTGCGAATTATCCTCAAGTCTCCCAAATCCTAGTGCAACACTCCAACCACTACCACACTGGCACTTTAAAAAAAAAAAGAAAATGTGGCTTATAATAAAAGATTGTGGTTTGGTTAGTGTCTTTTCAATGACATGAAAGTAATCCCTCTTAAGCGCAGCAGTAGTAGGATGCAGGGCATGTCTTTTAATATGCAAGGGAATATTTTCTCTCCATGATATTCCATCTGTAAAATTATCATCACAGAGTTATTGTGGGAATCAGTAAGATGAGGACTGGGGTGGGCGGGCATTGTATTGCTTCTGGGCCTTTTGACCAAGTGCACATGAGCTTTGCAATGCTAGGATTTGCTGCATAAGAAGATGGGCACTTAAGATGGACTGCTACAGCACACACTATATGATGTGCCAACTCAGGTGTTCAAACATGGGATTAAAAAGTGCCTCGGAGATTTAAAAGAGCAATTCTGAGTGGCCCGCAGGTCCACCAGGATGCTGTACTGGTTTTCTAATACACAATAAGAAAGTGTGGTGAATTATCCTGCCCTCAAAACACAGAATAAATTTGAAAGGCCGGTGCAAAAAGCTTCCAATGTAAAATTGGAAACTCCCTACCCAGGCCATGGGATGAGTCACCCTGCTTTACTCAGTCTCTGTGTGTCAGCGCTGCACATAGTTGTCTGGGGTGAACCAGGACCTGTGAGCCAAGAGCCATGGGACTAGTCAATAGTCAGGACTCCTGGGTCCTGGCACAGTGTACCCATTCCTAACCTGTACTCCATGCTCGGGTTGCTACACAGAGCAGCGACTTTCCCCCCTGGTACCCCTGCTATTGTCCATTTAAAAACAGCCAGCTTTTTCTTCATCCTCTTTCCTTTTGTGAAACGAAAGCTTTTTCTGCCATGGAGCTAAGCACAAAGATTTACTTGTCACATTTATCTGTGTTAGCTACAGCAGCAAGGGCAGTCAAAAGGAGCTTACGTATCCAGAAGGAGACTCAGTCCGGGGCTTTCCCCCATCTTTGATTATGTGTCTATGGAAGACAGCATCTGCTTCAGAATCTGATTTCCTTCTCCTTAGTAGGTTCCCTCTATCAAATTACTGTGCTTTCCAAAGGCTCCATCTTTCTCTAACTGGGTCACTGGAAACCTGCAGCTCTCCTTCATGGTCCTCAGCCCTGTGTTGTGCACTGCTGCTGCCTTTCGTTTCCGCAGGCAAGTTCCTCCTCCTCTTGCCCCATTCCTTGAGAGGAAAAATCCAACCATCTGCTCAAAGTCAAATGTCAAGCTCAGGGCGGGGGTGAAAATGCAAGCCAAATGACAAAAGAAAGGAAATGCTTGGGCATTTATTGAGTTGCCCCAAGACAGGATTCAGGCTGGTAGTTATTAAACGACGAGGTGAATCTACTCTGCAGCAGCAACCGGGTTTGGGTTATGTTAACGAAGGGACAAATATTTTCAGATACCAGGAAATTGACCGTGAAGAGTTTCCTGTTTTTAAAATACAAGAAATGGAAAATACCATGAAATGGAAATCTTCTTCTTTGGCGATCACTCGTAGCTGAGTATGATTGTCTTCCATAAACATGGTGTGGAGATCATAGGGGGTCCCCGGACGTTTAACGGTCTATTGATCCCTGTGCCACCACTGTGCTCGCTTCCCCGCTGCCACCAACCAGTTACTCTCTGGTAAAACACTGAGTCCAGACAGTTGTTAAAAGTGAACCAAAAAAACCATTTTTTATTTTATTTTACAAACATTAACAAGTTTAGGGTTTATTTTACAAACATTAACAAGTTTAGGGTTTCTCCGATAATATTCCTGTCAGTACCTTAACTTTAGTTTCTTTAACGGCCTATACCTTCCTAATACCTTCTGACTGCTTATCTCAACTGTTTCATAGAATCATAGAATCATAGAATCATAGAGTTGGAAGAGACCACAAGGGCCATCGAGTCCAACCCCCTTTGAAGTGTGATCCTGTCCTCTGGGGTGTTAGCCACCCCTCCCAGTTTGGTGTCATCTGCAAATTTGATCAGGATGCCCTTGAGTCCATCATCCAAGTCATTGATTGTTTGACTGACTCCTCTTAACAAATTCTCTCACTCTCTCACACCAGACTAGCCCAACCCACAGACTTATCTTATCTGTCTTTTCTAACTCCAGACTGTCTTCTCAACCACCCTAGCTCTAACTCTCTCCTAAAAAACCCCCACCTCTGTGCTTAAACCTTATACACAGTTAACTCTGCCCCCTGTGTTCCCATTGGTTAGTCATTTTACAATTAGTTAACCCTTTCCCTATGAACCCAGTATGATGTCACACACCTTGGAGGGCCAACGCCACACACGGTTTTAACAGTAAGTCCGTAAGTGACTGTGGAAGCCAATTCTGGATCCACACGTCCTTCTGCAGTGGGGACATTGGTTTCCAGGCAAATCACGGTGTGGATTTGCCAAGCGTGCCTTCCTCTTAGCATGTTTCTCCCTTGCGTCCTGAGTTCGAGTGTCTTCAAAGCCCATGACACCTTTGGTAAAGGCTGTTCTCCAATCGGAGCTCTTGCAGGCCAGTGTTTCCCAACACTCTGCAGAAGGGGCAAGCCAGCCAGCCTTGTAGCAGTAGCATAGGCACTGACTATGTGGGGCCCTGGGTGCCTGAGCACCCAAAAATTTTAAATGAAGGGGCCAGGTTCCCCCAAGGTTCCACTCTGTGGACACGTCCTGGGAAATGGAAATGTGCAGAACTGAACTTACAATGGGAAAAATGAGAAACTGGGATAAACCGAAATGCACAGGTTCATCCATCCCAACTCACATGTCCTTTGAAATGAAAGGTGATGGGGACAGCAGCCACGTCCCCCTTCACTGTGTAAAGCTAGACCACAGTGAACTGGGGCAGAGATGGTAAGAAAGGATGGCAGAGAAAGAGGCAGCATGTATTATAGAGAGGGAGAGGGAGAGAGGAAACCTCCCGTGCCATAAGATCTACAGCAGCATTTCACAAACTCTCCCTACCACCACCACTTGAAAATTACTGAGGGTCCTGGTCAACCACTTATAATTGTTTTTGTGTTTGTATTCACTGGGCAACACCTCGGCTGGGAGCTTGTCATCATTTTAATCCATTTCAGTGCTTCTGATATTACAATTTCACATGGTAGTTTTGTACATAAGAAAATGCAAACAAAAAACAAACAAACAAACAAAAGCAACGACCCCAAATATAGCTGCTTTATTTAAATGCTTGAAAATAAAGTCCTATTTTCTTCAGGAAAATTCAAAAGGCTTAAGATGCTTTTGAAAGTCTTTAAAGATAGGATTCTTTATATGAATCATTTCAAAGCCGATTTTCATAATTTTAATGTGATTGGTAGTTGAGCTTTTTAAATATGTAAAATATAAGACCAAATCTTCGGAGAGAACCCTACGAAGACCAGTTTTAAAATGATTAATTCTTATTAGAAGTTAATGACATGAACTACAGAAAAGTAGAGTTCAATTTCATCTGCTTGGCAGGGGACTACATCTTTGCTCTTTGGATTTCCTTCTAACTCCCAGAACAAGTAGCGGCCAGTGCTGGTGGAAGTCTACCCAAATCCCAGTGCAAGATGCTGAAATTTCAGGTGTCTCTGCTGTCCTTTCTTAACAACATTAAAACCATCCATTCATAGTATTTCACTGCCAGTAGAGCAACATGAACACAAGGCACCATATCACCATCAGTCATGTGCTACGCTGTGGTTATAACAGGACAGTTTTTTATATTAGCATAAGCATAAAGTAAGGATGGGGAGATACTGAAAGACATGTTGAGGTTTCTTCTTAATTCTTAGTTGTGTTTGGTTTTCAGTTGAATACATGTTTTCATAATACAAGTTTTCACGATGTATTGGAGGGGGTGCCTCCGGGGAAATTTAAATAATAAAAATATGTTTTAAAGGATATGTTCTGGAAGAGATGCTGAAAGATAGATTTGTGTGTGGCGTTATTTGAGGTTATTAAAATTCAAAAGCAATTTCTGGCTGGTGGGTTGACCTGGGATAAAGCTGAACAGCCATGGAAACAGCAAGCAGAAATCCACAGGTTTTGCATCTTGACAATAAGGACCCTGAAAGCAAGACTATAAACTAAGTGCACAACTCACAACAGAAGCTTAGAGACCTGGAGAGATGCTGTTATGGAGGAATGCATTCATCCTCTTGGAGAAGCAGGGATATGTTTGAAACAGAAGGAACTCTTATTTCTTATTAAACTACAAGACTAAGACTGATAAAGAGGGAATTCACCCATGGCAGGCAAAGTGTCTATACTTAACTGTTCTCAGTCTCTGGAGGCTTGTGACCAGGAGATCATGAGCAGGACTAGTAAACAGAAGCGTTTGAAAGGGATTCATGGAAGACACAGAACAAGGTGAGCTTTTGTCTTTGGGATTAAGGCTGGTGGTTTGTCAGAGTTGTTAGGAGGGTTGCTGTGTATTTTGCTGTGTGCTCTGCTAGAGCACATGCTCCGAGTGGAAGGGGCTTCTGCTGCCTCATGACACAACTGGGAGACAGGCAAAGAAAGGCTTTTCAAGAATCTAAGAAGCTAATCCAATTCAAATGAAACTCCAATCCAATTCATATCCACACACAAAGTATGAAACAGGGGTATTTTTAATACCTGTACTTGGAGATGATGATTTATTTATTTATTTATTTATTTATTTTTATATTTATTAAATTTATATACTACCTTTAATCTGTAGATCTCAGGGTGGTCCACAAAGATATGGATGGACAAATCTGTAAATGCTAGTTTTTCTCTGTTCACTACAATTTTTGCATCCGTTTGCAATTTTTTATTTTAAAAAAAGTCTTCACAAAAATTCAGTTGCATTTTAGTACACATTCCTCCTAATGATGCACACCTTTTTATGTGCAACTGGTCCAATGTACACATTTTCCCCAATTTTCCACAAAACAACACATTTTTGTATGCTATATTTCTAATATATGAAATTTTGTGTGCACTTTTCTCGAATATACATTCCTTTATTTATTTATTTTTTTACATTTTGTGGTTGGAAAACTACATTGCAGAATTTGGAGAAGTAAACATTTCAGAGGGCATCTGCACTTTTGGTTGGCATCTTGGTATGTGAAGTGTGAATTAGACAGGTCTGCATTAAAATAAAAAATCGAACCACTGCTGTCCCGCTAAACTGCAAGTCCACCAGACTTTCTCGCAAGTCTAATATATAAGCTCAGTTGGAAAGAAAGCCCACAAATCCCAACAGAGCAGAAGAAGGTTGATAATGATATATCACCAGCGTATAATTTATTATTATTATTATTATTATTATTATTATTATTATTAAAATTTGTATACTGCCCTTCATTCGAAGATCTCAGGGCCTTTCGCAGCATACATATACATGATAAAAAAACACACAAAAAGCATAATCAAAACAAGAGGAAAAAACAAAACAAACCAATAGCCTCGCTACACCCCACCCCATCCCAGAAAAACATCTAAAAGGATATTGGATAATCATATGTGAGGCAGGATAAAGGCTAAAGCATCAACCCCATATTTAACAAATGTGTTACAAAGAAACAGTGCTAAAAGGCACCCTTAGCTGGACTCCTTGAAACAGGAAAACAATCAATACACCCTCCATTAGTCTTTGATCCAACCTGCCATAGATTATGGCAGTAAACAATTCCCAGGATGAACTGAAATCTTAAATCAATGCGCAGATCTTTAAACTTTAGCCAAGCCTCTTTGTAGTTTATAGAATCAAAGGCCCCCTCCCAATCAATGAAGGCACCATGAAGCCTTTTTGCCTTTCAAATGATTGAATTAATAATGGTTCAAGGATTACAATACAAACTGGAATTAGTCCAAATCTGCCTGCTTGATCACTGGTAAAAGTTACCCAGCTTCCCAAATTAATATTTTTTCTTAAAAAAAAACAAAACCCCAAACCCTCCTTTCTGTTCTCTCACTGTAGCACTTAGACTAATAAGTCCACCTCTGGAGTTTTTCGATTCCTCCTTCCTGCCTTAACTTTCCCATGATACTATTTAAAAAGTAGTGATTTAATGCTGGACACAAGCCTTGGGGCTCATCCACACTTGTTCTTGATCCTTATTTTGACCGTGTTGTGTTCTGATTAATTCCCCCAAGGTCCGAGAACTGTTTCCATCATTGCATGGCTGTGCCTTGAGAAAATCTTACCTGCTGAATCGGATCTTATAGATGCATGGAAAATCTGAAGAGACACTGTGCTTAACCAAGCTTCGATTCAGCAGGCAAGATCAGATTTTCGCGAGGCACAGCAAAACATGCTCTCAGACCCAAGAGACCGCTATTCCCTGCAGAGAGCTACAGTTAGAATCAGAGGAAACTGCGACAAACCAGGTCAGACCTTTGATCCATCTACAGTGGTACCTCAGTTTCGAATGTCTCAGAAGTCAACCGTTTCAGTTTTCAAACGCCCAAAACTCGGCAGTAACTGCTTCAGTTTTCAAACGCTTTTCAGAAGTCGAACAGTCTTTCGGAACGGATTACGTTGGAAAACCGAGGTACCACCATATTTCAGTATTATTTGCACTCAATGACAGTGGCATTCCAGGTTTGCAGGTGGGAGACATTCCCAGCTCAGTCGCTAGAGCATGAGACTTGTAATCTCAGGTTTGTGAATTTGAGCCTCACATTAGGCAAAAGATTTCTGCACTGCAGGGGGTTGGACTAGATGATCCTCGTGGTCCCTTCCCACTCTACAATTCTGTGATTCCTTGTGCACACAAAACAGATGCTGTACCACTGAAGATATCACCCTTCCCTGAATTTCCAGAGTTCCCTGAGAAGAGAAACTGATTCTTAAACCATTTTGGGAATTGAACCTCTGGGATGGAAATAGATGTGTTCTAGCAACTTTCAGCGCCCTTAGCAAACAGAGTCCAGGATTCTTTGGTGGAACAAGCCATGATTGTTTAAAGTGGTATGATACTGTTTTAAATGTAGAATGCAGATGGGGCCATAATCAAGAGGCAGGAGATTTCATTACCTGAGAGGGTTATAGCAAACGATAGTTCAGCTGACTGAAGTTCAGATTGTTAGATTTATCACTAGAGACAGAGGTGTAATCCATTTTAAATGGATTGATACATGGAATTTGGCAGGTTCTGACCAAACTGAGCTTTATCAAAATCAGACCCTCCTCTTATACAGGTGAGGACTGTCATGAAAAAAGCATGGCTTCTCAGCATATTCGGCCAAATGTCCTTAGAAGCCCACCCCAACATATCCTCCAAGCGTCCCAATTTCCCAGGGACACTCCTGGAATTAATGAAGCCATCCTGGCTTTTGATTTGATCCTGGAATGTCCCTGTTTCCCCTGCAGGTGCCACCAGCACCAAGCTCAAGGAGGAGGAGGAGCAGACACTCGTTCCGAGCAAAGGCAGCAGCGGCAGTGGCAGCTATAAGAGAACACCCTGTGGCCTCTCTGTGGCCCCTCCCTGGCCATCACTGCCAGCCTCCTCCCTTGGGGCAGCTCATATCTGAAGGAGCGTCTCCACTCCCATCGTTCTGCCCGGACATTGAGGTCCAGTGCCGAGGGCCTTCTGGCGGTTCCCTCACTGCGAGAAGCCAAGTTACAGGGAACCAGGCAGAGGGCCTTCTTGGTAGTGGCACCCACCCTGTGGAATGCCCTGCCACCAGATATCAAAGAGAAGAACAACTACCAGACTTTTAGAAGACATCTGAAGGCAGCCCTGTTCAGGGAAGCTTTTAATGTTTGACGCATTGCTGTATTTTAATATTTTGTTGGAAGTCACCCAGAGTGGCTGGGGAAGCCCAGCCAGATGGGCAGGGTATAAATAATTGTTGTTGTTGTTGTTGTTGTTGTTGTTATAGCAGCTGATGGAGGGCTGGCAAGGAGTGGCTGCTGCTGCTGCTGAGGTCCAGCCCTGCATGACAGAATGGCTCTGATGTGCAGGCAGAGAGCAGGGCTGCCCTGGATGGGAGGAATGGGGGAATAGAGATGAGCACAAGGAATCTTGATTTTTTTTATTTAAAAAATGCTTTGTGTGTCCACATCTAATCTTGCCCCTTTCTAAAATTCATTTATTGGTGTGCGTTTTTGCAAATCGACCCAATAATAAAATAAAATCGGGACTGAGGGGTTTTCTCAGGACAGTGGAAAGTGTGTGCTCTGTGCCCCATCAGAGGGTCATTTAGGGGAAAGTGAGAAATGTCCCTATTTTCATCTGAAGGACGTTGGAGGGTATTTACTCCAGTGTAGTGGGTGGCAGTAGCACAGGTGAGGATGTATGGGTGCCAAATGTGCCCTGCTTCTATTGGGAGACACCCATTACTAATTAGCTAAGTGAAAATGTCAAGAGGGTCCTTTTGCAAGTGTTTGTCTCATGAGCCTTGAGCGCTCTGTCGATAGATAAAAGTTTCCTGGACTGGGAGGGGAAATGCAAAGAGCTGCTTGCTCCGACAAAGGAAGTGCCTCCTTTCTTGGGGAGAAAGCAAATAATGGACAAACTACGCATGGCTGGAGAGAGCAAAATAATTGCATCTCCTGCCTACACAACCCTGAGACACCATATATTATGCTCGAAATGCATCCCTCTTTTTCAAATAAAAAATAAAAAAATCAGCAATACAGTCACGGTATCTGCACGTCCCTGTTGCTTCGCCACACAGCTAAGCTGCAACAATCCTTTTAAATTTCCCACTATGCTTCAGAGGAAAACAATCTTTAGATTGCTGGTTTGAGAGATTCCTTGCAGGAAATGGGTTTCTGAGTTAAAAGGAGATAATTAAAATAGAGAAAATTGCTGAAGTGAGTGCTATACAGCCTGTGTGGGCTGCTTTAGGAAGAGAACGGAGTGGTGTTAGTGTCTCTCTGGAAGCAAATGCTTGTTAAGCCCCTTGAAATGAGGGTTGTTCCCCCTTTTTTTGCGGGGGGAGACGTAAAAAGCTCGGAGCCTGTTTGGGAAGCTGATTAGCGGGTTCACCCAGTGCTGGCCACCAGGGGGCAGATATCCCAAAAGGACTCTCAGCATTATTCCCATGATAATCAGAGTGAATTTTTTTGCTTAGAGAGGAGTATAAAATCCCATCTACGTTATGACACCAGGAAGAAAGAAAGAAAGAAAGAAAGAAAGAAAGAAAGAAAGAAAGAAAGAAAGAAAGAAAGAAAGAAAGAAAGAAAGAAAATGAAATAGTATGGCAATACACACACTCTTCAGTAAGACATTTTGGGTGCCCATCTGCAGTGATGGTATGGCTGGAAGGAATTTTCCCCAAGAGATATGACAGCCATTACAAAAGATCGTATATTTCCCATATCATGGAAGCTTTAGCTGAGATTCCCTTGGGGTCCTTTCCAACTCTCTGATTCTAAGATTCTTTGTCAAGAACAAGGGCAAAGGCTGGTGATTTCAGGGTTTTCAATATTCATAACTTTACATGCAACAGTGTCCAGGCTGCGTATGTAACACAGCATCACCCTATTAATCTGGTACCCCTGGGCTGGATGGATAAATATTCTGACCTTGATGTGGAGGGATCACAACTCATTGCATATGCTTTGACTGCAAAAGGTTCCAGTTTCAATCCGAAACATCTCTGGGTTTGGGGCTTTCATTTTTTTTAGAAAAAGAATAACAGGTAATATAAACGAAAACCTCTGCCTGCTGCCCAGTCATTCTGGGCAAGATGGACAAGTTTCCTGACCTGGTATAAAAGCACATTCCTGCGTTGCTGTGACAAACCAACCGCACCTAACCCTTCTACTTCTCAGGCAGAGTTTAAAGTCTACTTAGGACAGTAGGTGCATATGATTGGATGTGACGTCCCTCACTAAGGAGATGAAGGCAGAGCAGAGCTCACCCCCACACTTCCCCATGGGGCCTTGGCCTCCCAGTGATGTAGTAAGTAGAAGCATGTGGGGAAGAGAAGTACTGTTATGCAACAGCATCCGTCCCACCCCACAGCCTCCCTCATGCCCCTTGACCTCTCTGTCCACACACACACACACACACACACTGCCTACCAGTGATCTTCATTTTGGTATAAAGGAATCTTTGTTTCTTCTTCTGCAGCTAGGAGTCCAGGAAAAGAATCATTTGTGTAGGGAGATACCATGGTCCAGGAGCTCAGTCTTCACAGTGGGTTCTAGATCCACAGAGGCAAAGAAGGGATCCACCAGGAGCCATCCTCTGATTGGACGGCATTGTAATACCTTGATGCTGAAAATTAAGGGCCCTGTCTATTTCTGTGTTGCTGGTGTTGACTTTTTCCGCAAGAAAAAATAACGCCCGTTGCCATCTTTTTCTGACATTTGTAGCACTAAAAGTAGCTGAAGATCCCCAAACTGCTGAAAGGTCCTTCCAGGGTAGAAGCATTGTAATGTCCCGATATGGTTTTAAAAATGACTCATTTTCTCTCCACAGGAACCTTATAATTCTTCCTAATGAAGCTAGTGGCTGCTCTAGTTCTGATTCTCCCTGCTCAGCTTGAAAGCGATGTTAGCATCCCTTTGATCTACACCCAAGGGCCGATGGGAATAATGAAGGCTGTGATCAAAAAGACCAAAATGAGGAAGGAGGGAATCTCAGCACTAAACGAACTCTTTCTCTCTGCGTGTGTGTCTGCATTCTAGGCCTGCACCCAGGTTAACATACTCTCAGGTAATTTCCTGGACATATAATACGTCTCTTTCTGCGATGGCAGGATAATATAGCTCCAACCCTCAAGTGCTTCATTACCTGAGACACAGTAGCCACATCCATGCCATACCTTTAAACATTATTATACCACTTTAAGAATCCTGGAATCCTGGAAAGTGTAGTTACACCAAGGTCAGTATATTTAGCTGCCCCAAGCAGTAGCAGCACTCAGTCCACAAGGTGTGCTCCATAATCCCCTGCAATGCCTGCTTTTGCTTTGTCAGCACTCTAAAAACAATGACCAGTGGTTACCACCCAGTGCCCTACCTCCACGGTCAGACACAGTGTTGCAGACCCTCCAAGTATCCCTATTTCCCAGGGTCAATTCTGGATTTACAGAAGTTGTCCCGGTTTTTGATTTGATCCCGAAATGTCCCGCTTTTCCTTAGGATGTCCCGATTTTCATGGGAGAAATGTTGGAGGATAAGGAGGTATGCAACCCCCAAGCCAAGGAGATAAGTTACCATACAACCTTTAGAAGACATCTGAAGGCAGCCCTGTGCAGGGGGGGATTTTTTATGTTTAATGTTTTCTTATGTTTATATATGGTATAATAATAATAATAATAATATAATAATACATTTATTTATACCCCGCCCTCCCCGGCCAGAGCTGGGCTCAGGGCGGCTAACATCAGTAAAATTACAGAAAAACATAATAGGAAAAAAACCCAATTTAAAATACAAGTTAAAATGCAATTTAAAATGCAGCCTCATTTTTAAAGTAGCCAATAAATCAAAACCGCAAGGGGAGGGAAACATAAGGGTCAGACTGAGTCCAAACAAAAGGCCAGGTGGGACAGCTCTGTCTTGCAGGCCCTGCGGAAGGATGTCAAGTCCCGCAGGGCCCTAGTCTCTTGTACTGTTCCACCAAATCGGGGCTAGTACTGGCCCTAGCTGAGACCAATCTAACCACCTTGCGACCTGGGACCTCCAAAGTGTGGTATATATGTTGGAAGCCACCCAGAATGGCTGGGGCAACCCAGTCAGATGGGTAGGGTAGAAATGACGGTGAGGATGGATGATTGAATAAGACATTCTTATTTTCATCAGAGAAATGTTGGAATGTATGGTCCTGCCTTTGAATACCAGCTGATGGGAGTCGCGGGTGGATAGTGTGCTCAGGTTCTGTTATGGGCTTCCCATGGGCATTTGTTTGCTCATGCAAGCACAGAGTCCTGCACTCGATGGACCACTGGCCTGGTCCAGCAGGCTCTTCTTATTGGCTACTCATCTGAGCTGGCCCTGGACAAAGAAACATCTTCCATTTCAACCAAAACAGAGCCCAGCCATTGCCACTTCCACTTCCAAAGTCAGTGAGCAGCCTATTAAACTAATGTTTGGAAAGATGAAAGTCTGCTGGGTCTCGGAGTGTAGAGCATCGAGCTAAGGGAGGCTGACTCATTCCTTAGCATTATTTTATGAACACTTTAGATCCTTAAAATAAAATAGAAGCTGACAAAATGTGCAGCGAGACCAACGAGACGCCGTAAAATCAATTAAAGCCGTCAAATGAATGGAGCCACACATACGCACGAGAAACACAAAAGAGACAGCGAAAGGGTGGAGGAAATATATAGGTGGCTTCTATGCAAAAGTTAGATGTCAAAGAGTCAGTGTGGGTGCATTGCAACGTCTGGCATTTAGAGGAGAATATAGGCAATAATAAGCATATCAGAAACCTGTTGAGACAATTAAAATCAATGGGATGCCAGGATCCCAGGGTACACAATTTTAAGGCAAAGGAAGAGTAGGCTTTTTTCTGGGGGTGGCTTTATCCTATATGCTAAAGAAGGCACATCATCTAATAAGAAAAGAATTAGAAATCTGAAACAGTAAAATCACTTTGGGAGGAAATTTCTGGGTAAAACAGGAGCGAAATGTTAGGGATATAGCAAAAAGGTTACAGTGATTTTCAGTTAGGATGGGCAACACACACATTTCAGCTACCCACAGAGATAGGGAAACACAGAGTTGTATTCATACATTATTGCACTAAAATGAATGTTCCATCAGCACAAAGATTTTTCCCTTGTGCAAGGGAATATTGTCTCCGCCTCTTCCCACCATGCACCCCCTAAATTTGTTCTGGTGTTTCCTCCCAACCCTCTAGAGCAGTTGGGGGGGTGTTGTAGGGGAGAACAGATGCAGAATTCCCCTTGCGCTAGCACAAAAACGTAGTTGAATATTGCCATCAGATCCCAAAGTACCAAATTCAGATCCAATAAACGTATTAGTTGGCCTGGTGTTTCGGCAGCTGCCTTATACAGAGTCAGACCATTGGCCCATCGAATTTAGCACTATTTACACTGACCTTGTCCATGGAGTTTTCTTGGCAGGGATACTGGAGTGGTTTGCCGGTTCCTGCTCCAGGTGGATCACGTTTGGTCAAAACTCTCCACTATGACCTTTCCGTCTTGGGTGCCCTGCTCGGCATACCTCATAGCTTCTCTGAGTTATTCAAGCCCCTTCAGCAGCCACGAAATTAAAAGACGCCTGCTTTTTGGGGAGAAAAGCAATGACAAACCTAGACAGCATCTTAAAAAGCAGAGACATCACCTTGCCAAAAAAGGTCCGTATAGTTAAAGCTATGGTTTTCCCAGTAGTGATGTATGGAAGTGAGAGCTGGACCATAAAGAAGGCTGATCGCTGAAGAATTGATGCTTTTGAATTATGGTGCTGGAGGAGACTCTTGAGAGTCCCATGGACTGCAAGAAGATCAAACCGATCCATTCTGAAGGAAATCAGCCCTGAGTGCTCACTGGAAGGACAGATCGTGAAGCTGAGGCTCCAATACTTTGGCCACCTCATGAGAAGAGAAGACTCCCTGGAAAAGAGAAGGGGACGACAGAGGACGAGATGGTAGACAGTGTTCTCGAAGCTACTAACATGAGTCTGACCAAACTGCGGGAGGCAGTGGAAGACAGGAGTGCCTGGCGTGCTCTGGTCCATGGGGTCACGAAGAGTCGGACACGACTAAACAACTAAACAACTAAAAAACAACAACACTCACCTTTGGCAGCCTCCTGCCCTCTCTATATTTTGGATCTTCCATCAGGACCTGTGGACATGGTAGACGTTTACAAAATGATGGCATGGAGAAAGTGGGTAGAGCAAAGTTTTTCTCCCTTTCTCATAACACTAGGACTTGTGGACATCCAATGAAGTTGACAGAAGATTCAGGACAGATAAAAGAAAGTACTTTTTCATGTAGAGCACAGTTAAACTTTGGAACTCACTTCCACAGGAAGCAGTGATGGCCACTAGCTGGCTTTAGAGGAAGAATAGACAAATTCATGGAGGAGAGGAAGACTATGATGGCTTTGCTCTGCCTCTACAATTGGAGGCAGGAATGCTTCTGAATATGCTCAAATCCTGCTTACGGGTTTCCCACAGGCATCTGGTGGATGCCTTGACTAGATGCTGGACTAGATGGCCCATTGGCCTGATCCAGCAGGCTCTTGTTATGTTGTTATGTACTACATAGTTCTTATGCAACAGAATCGCCTTCACTTCGCTATAAAATGTTATGTTAAAAATAAATAATGAAGAAGTTCCTCCCCCAAATGCATGTTTGGACTAGGGATGGGTGCTGGATCTGGAAAGTATGTAGCCTGCTGCCACAGAACAAGCATGAGAAAAACTTGTGGAAAACTCCCTTACCAAAGACTCATAAAGAAAAATGGCACCCAGTGTGCTACCATGTGATAACTGTAATTATCACATGAATAATGCATTTTTATTTAATTTTTTTGCCAAGAAAATGAGTAACAGCAAAAACCTTTGATGGTGCATAAATCTGCTTTGGACCAGATGTTCCGCAAACGTTCATATGAAATCAAAAGAAACTTTTGTATGAATGCTCAGAACTAGCAGATAAAAAAAAAGGATAAAAGGGATGAGCAGAGCAGCTGCTGGAGAGTTTGAATGAATGGACTCAAATGCAAATCGTATTTTGGCTGGATCATTTCTGTTCTCATAAAAGTGTGTGTATCTGAATGGACCAAGTACAGAAGGGGCCTGTATCAAGAGTGGTAGGCTTTGGGTTCCTTTTCTGGTTTGTTTACATATGGGTTTTGATTGTTGGACTGGCAGGGTTCCTAATCTATCTACTACAGTTCAAGCTTTTCTTTGGCCTAGAAGGAAAAAATGGGCCTGGCAAACCTCCTCCTTTAGGAAAATTTTCATATGCAGAAACCAGCAAGCTTTTAATGGATCATCTGCTAATTGCTCCAGATCAAACTGCTGCTAAAGAGACAGATGGTTCAAAAAATGGCATCTCTGATCATAGGCATGTGCAGCACATTTCATTAGGGTGTGGACCCAGGGATTTCCTCCCCCCCCCCCCCCACTGCAAAGTGAGGTGAGAGGATGACAAGACAAACAAATAAGGACAAGGAAGTGGTAAAGAAGCAAAAAAGCTAACAGAACAACAAGAAGAATAGTCAAGAAGCCAAAACATCATATTTTTCCTGCAGAGGAAAAAGACCTATACCAAACTGACCAGAGGTAGGGCATGATGGCTCCTCGTCCTCCTTGCTTGCACATCACAAAAGCAGCCCCTCACCCCACAGATCTTGCTCCAAAAAAGATGGCCAGTGAAGCTTGGATGCAGGTAAACAGCCTTTACCAAAGGTGTCATGGGCTTTGAAGACACGCGAACTCAGGACACAAGCGAGAAACATGCTAAGGGGAAGGCACGCTTGGCAAATCCACACCATGATCAACTCCCACCTGGAAACCAATGGCCCCACTGTGGAAGGATGCGTGGATCCAGAACTGGCCTCCACAGTCACTTACGGACTCATTGTTAAAACCGTGTTTGTGGAAAACAATCTTACTCGGCTACGAGTGATCGCCAAAGAGAAAAGAGAGCAGGTAGAGGCATGAGACAGAGACAAACACAAGCAGAAGAAAAAGGCTGGGATGGATATGCAACTGTAACTTCTCCTCCGTTCCTGCTGCCGCTGGAACCAATTACCCCACTGCCATTTCCAGAGACAGATGCAGGCGGAAGCTGCAGATCCATTCCAGATCCAGTCCAGCCTTTTTATTCTGCCTGCATCTCTCTCTGTAAGAGAGTAAGCTCCCTTAGATATAGCACTGCATGCCTTAAGATGATCTTGTATCTGGATGGTTGAGGGCCTTGTCTTCATGCTGGAGGTGGGGAGCCTGTAGCTTTCTTACTGTGGTCCATTTGGCCATGCTGACTGGGTCTGATTGGAGTCAAACAACATCTGTGGGGGGTGGGGTGGGGCACAAGTTCTCTGCCCCTACACTGGAGATAGAGGATTGTGAGTGACCTTATAAAATTGGTGTTGCACATCAAAAACTCACATGTCACCTGGCCATCTTGGAATCAGATCTAGAGTCAAACCAAGGGAAACCAGCTATAAATACACAAAGGAACCTAGTTGTACATGGAGTGAGTTCCCACTCCAAGCATTATAGCTGTATAAAGCCTCTCACAATATAAACATAAAGCTGCCTTATACCAGGTCAGACTATTTGTGTATTTGGTCCTGTATTGTCTACACCATGGAAGCAGCTCTCAAAGATTTCAGGGCAGGGTCCTTTCCGCTCACATGCTCTCTTACCTTTTTTTGAACTGGAGATACCAGAAATTGAAGCTGGGACCTTCTGCATCCAAGCATGTCTTCTGCCATGGAGCTGCCATCCTTCCACAAGTTTGTATACTTATATACTAGCAGCCTCATACTAAGCATTGCTTGGGAATTCTTCACACAGCCTAAAATTGGTGCAGTTTTGAAATTAGTGGTTAAAATCAGTGCTGTTTTGAAAGGTCCAATCCACTCTCTTGATCCAAAATGGTGTCCAGTTGTCCAAACACAGACATAAATTTGCTCCTTGATCCCAGGAACCATCATGCACAATTTTGGTAAAATCAGTGCAGTTTTGAAAGGCTCAGTCTGCCACCTTGCTTCAAAATGGGGTCCAAATGTATCCAAACATAGATGAAAGCCTACTCTCAGGAACCACCAAACCAAATGTGGTTACAGTATCTTAAGAGGTGTTTAAATGTACAGCAAACAAAACACTTTTCAAAATACGGAGTAGAAGATTGTCCTTATTTCCTGGTCTTCCTCTGAGATGCCTCCCTTTCATATAGTTCCCAGGAAGAGTTCCCTCCAAGCATCTTATTGGCCCAAGCCCAGACTTATGTACCTTCAGAAGAAGAATTGTGTCAGGCATTTCCAGACTACTCTCTGGCGACCAACAGCACTTTGCACCAAGCCCCCGAAGGCATGCTAGCAGCATTTTTGAAGCAGAGGCATTTTGTTCCGTCCCTTCTCCACTCCCTACGGGTGCACAGTGACCATTTAGGGATTCACAGATGGCATGTCACAAATTGCCACTTGTGGTATGAATTGTTGGATTTAAGCTCTAACGCCACCTGCTCTACCTCCTTGCTTGTAAATCCTCCGTCTGCAGCTGCCACTTCTAATGAATCTGGATATTATGAGAAGAGCGCCGTCAAAAACTTTTAGCATTTGGGCATGGTGTTGAACTGCAGACACCAAGGCTCGAGGGGCCCATTCAAAGATTACATTTTGATGGCCCTTTTCAGTAGTGTACCCAGAGGAATGCCGATTAGTAATGGGAACCTTTCTCCTCCTACAGGTATTATGCCACATGGTGAAAGTAGCTGGGTCTGCTTCGTGATTCAAATTAGATCCTACATTGCTGTGAGCTTGATAGGCAGGAAAAACGAGCAAAGTAAGAGGCCTGGGGACCATAGCAAGGGCACAGAGCAGATGTGCACTAAAATACATAGGCCGGGGATTGCCAATGCAGCACCCATGGGCATCAGTGTGCCCACCAGTACCTCCCTTTGGCACCTGAGAAAGGTCCCAGTGCCCTCAAAAATCCACAGTGCAGAAGAGACTCAGTTCCTGTTTGCACTGGCTCACCCTCTTCTACTTTGAACACACTCCATTGAACATGACCATATTTCACTGGATGCTGTGACTGGATGCCCACCCTCCCATCCATCCTGAACAGAAGAGAGGTGCAAAGAGTTCCTCTTTATGAATGAGCATGGCAGTGGCTGATATAGGTGCCTTTTTCCCACTGAAGGGCAGTTTATGGTAGGGGACATGCCCACACCACTTTGTGATCCTGTTTCTTTTTCTGCTCTTTTAGGCAGCTATTTTGCCATACCCCACAGCAGCCATTTTGTGATATAGTGGTACCTCGGGTTAAGTACTTAATTCGTTCCGGAGGTCTGTTCTTAACCTGAAACTGTTCTTAACCTGAAGCACCACTTTAGCTAATGGGGCCTCCTGCTGCTGCCGCACCACTGGAGCACTATTTCTGTTCTCAGCCTGAAGCAAAGTTCTTAACCTGAGGTACTATTTCTGGGTTAGTGGAGTCTGTAACCTGAAGCGTATGTAACCTGAAGCATATGTAACCTGAGGTACTACTGTATATGGTACCCTGTGGGCGCCATTTTGTATCATATCATGCCTTGGGGCAGCCATTTTGTGTTGTGCCATGCCCTGTGGCTGGCGCCCAAAGCCCTTTTTCAAAATTCCAAATATGCCTACTGGCCCAAAAGCTTAGGCCTATTTCCCTACTCTCCCATTGAGAGAGTGTGTTTTATTTCCTGGTCTTAGAGAAAAAAGAGTGAATTAGTGCAAATTAGGACTTTCCCTCCTAAGCACCTGTCATGCTGGCAGGTTTCTCATAGCTATTCTGAGCCGTGTGGGGAGCAACCTGCATTCTGATCTCAATGGGGGGGTGCAGACATAAACCTCTCCTTCCCACACATTGACTTTGCAGCAAAAATTGGACTCCTCTATCCCTATAATTAGTTAAAGAAAAACAAGATACGTATCTCGTTTGGCTCAAATTCTCTATCCCCTGTTTGGGTAGGCAAAAGAAACATTTGCAAGAATAAAACAGACTTTATTTCCACAAGCTACATGAAGAGGTTGTTAATTCCTGCTTTGCCCCTTGCTCACCTCTCCCATTATATCTAGACATCTCTCCCAGATACACAGAAATAATTCACACACACACACCATTAAAAAGTGTGTGGGAAATTTATGCAATGTGGTTAGATAATTTAATGGACTCTTTTATGACTGACAGCCTGCTCCTAACTCAGAAGGCTCCTTTGGTTTCAACAGGACATTTTTCAAGCTACATGGGCAACCTAAGTCATAAAAATCATTATTACACTGGTTCCCTTCTCTTTCATATTTGCCAGAATTGAAAATCCCTGTTCACAACAATATGTTGTGGAGTACTGTATAAGAATAGGCAGGGGTATAGCTAGCTGCTCCGGCACCCGGAGTGGTGGGGGTGCTGCGGTGATCCGTCCAGGGGGGTGGCGCAATGAGCTGCCCCACGCTGGCGTTTTGGGCATCACAGGGCCCGAGCCACCGCGTCACTCCCAGGAGAGACCTGTGGCTCAGGCACGCTGCAGGCCAGGTCCCGCAGTAAGTACTGCCTCCTACGGTGTGCCATTTTGTCACCCCCTCAGGGATGACACCCAGGGCGGCCCGCACCCCCCGCACCCCCTTCCTATGCCCCTGCTTGAAGAGAGGCATGGGTACTGTTTCTGGCAGTATATCCCCCCCCCAAAATATTTTGATACTATACTATTACAGTGGTACCTCGGGTTACATACGCTTCAGATTACATATGCTTCAGGTTACAGACTCCGCTAACCCAGAAATAGTACCTCGGGTTAAGAACTTTGCTTCAGGATGAGAACAGAAATCGTGCTCTGGCGGCGTGGTGGCAGCAGGCGGCCCCATTAGCTAAAGTGGTGCTTCAGGTTAAGAACTGTTTCAGGTTAAGAACGGACCTCCGGAACGAATTAAGTACTTAACCTGAGGTACCACTGTAAATGTTTCTTTTATTTTCCTTGAATCTTCCTGCCACACTTGCCATCCTCTCCTGCCACACTGGTTCCTTTGAGAACCATCTGTAACATCTAATTCTCTTTGCTACCTAGACTACATATTGGCACTTTGCTTATTTTAGTGTAATTCGAATTATAACTGTTGGCTGATATACCGCAAGAGGAGAGACCAAAGGGGATGCTTTAGGCTGCAATCCTATCCACACAGAACTCTGAGCAGACATAGCACCGCTAAGTACACTCTGATGCCTCGATTCCATCAGTCAAAATCCTGCTTGTTCATGAAAGATTCTCCTGGGTACAGAGCTCAAAGTAAGCTCAGAGCTACAGTTGATAGCTGATAGGGCATACATGCACCCACTCCACAGATGAAACAAGCACAGCTAAAGAGAAGTTGCTCTTTATTTGTTTATGTACTTCTGAAGTGTCCAAAACGATCTGAGCACTGTGCAGAATTTAAAAAGACAGTCCCTGCCCACAGGCTTGCAGCCTAAAAGAAGCAAAAAGAGAAGAGAAGAGAAGAGGATACATCTCCTTAGCAATCCATGTTTCTTATAGCCAGGTGAACGGAAGTGAAATTGTAGCATTTCAAAGAATAAGGAGCCTGCTTAAGAACTGACAGAGTAGTCATAGTGTCAGTAGAGATAACAACAAAGGGGCTTATGGCAGCTTAAACAGTGTAATCATCAGAGCAGGATTTTAGGGGAGACATCCAGGGCCCCACTAAGAAGGATGAAGAGGAGCTTCCCCACCCACCCAACACAGCACTAACTGGTGTGCCACATTCTAAAGCAAGTGAAGTAATACACGTTACCATCTCAATGTTGGTGGGTGGGAATGAGAACCCCAGCAGAGATTTAAAGTCACAAAACATGCAGCAAAATAGAAACATTGGGATATAGGCTGTTAGACCTTTACAATATGCTCTTCCAAGCGAGTTCCAAAATTGCCCTCTTCCCCCAACATAGGAAAAGATCGCGTTTGTTTGTTTGTTTTGTTTGTTTGTTTGTTTTGTTTTTAAGGCTTTAAAAAGGAGGCAGGACTCTAGGACCCTGTCAAAGCCTCATGTCTCCTTCCCAAAGCTCAATGCCTCGCTAGAAGAAGAAGAAGAAGAGTTTGGATTTGATATCCCGCCTTTCACTCCCTTTAAGGAGTCTCAAAGCGGCTAACATTCTCCTTTCCCTAACTCCCCCACAACAAACACTCTGTGAGGTGAGTGAGGCTGAGAGACTTCAAAGAAGTGTGACTGGCCCAAGGTCACCCAGCAGCTGCATGTGGAGGAGCAGAGACTCAAACCCGATTCCCCAGATTACGAGACTTGCTCTTAACCACTGCACCACACTGGCTCTCGCTACCAGGCTTTGAGGTGGCACCCACCTCGGTTCAGTCCCCAATGTGTGCACACGGTTTGCACAGCCCTAAATCTACTCCTGCTGGAAAGCCAGGTTTCTGGTGGGGTTGAAGAACTTCTGGAACTGAACTAGGACCTGGTTCCATACGGGAAATAAATGGAAACCTCCAGTGCGGGGTGAGGTTTTCACCTGCCCCATTCCATCACAAGCCTCCAGGCATGTGCGGTGTAGGTCTAATGCATACTAGACCATCCCCAAGCTGTGCTAGATGCCTGCCTTGCATGCCCATTGTCCTGTGATGCAGAAACTGGTCACAGTGGAAACTCTACTTCCATTTCATGCTGGAAGCCATGAGGAAGTGAGACGGCAGCCATGTATGTCCCAGGTTGTCCTTGGGAGGCACCAGTTTGCCATTTCAGTGGGAGATTTGAGAGCCTCAGAACATGCAGAGTAGCTTTCTAGAGAGGCCCAGGACACCCCTGAGATCTGCTAGACCCTACAGACACTTAGGCCCGGAGTTTTTCAGCCCAGCTGGCCACAGTATGTCTACTAGAAGATGGCACTGTTTTCTAGGAACAGCAGAAATAATCAGAAGGGGCTCTGATTCTTTTTAAGTTAATGCTTTAATTAAAGGATTATTCAGTCAGTCAACCCATCAGTCAATCAGTTGGTACTTGTTCTCTCCTTGCATAGCTGCCAGAACCACTTGGTACCTTGGCTTGATGCTTTATTCTGGGGTTCTCGTCTTGCTTATGGAATAGGCTCCCTCGCCAGGCTGCACTAAACTGGTAGCTCTGGCTAGCTTCCCTCAGATGCTGCCAGTTAGATCAGGAAGTTGGGTCCTTATTTGAAGAAGGAGGAGGAGGGATGGCTCAGCTCCTGGGCTCACCCAGTTCCAGTGAAAGTAGATTTTCAATTCTTTCAGTTAAAGTTGTTTGGTCAATGAGCAGTGTGGCTGCCTTTCTTATGGTATCGGAATTTGCTCAATATGGTTTGAGGAATGAGGAGACTCATTATATTTCCAGTGTGTGCTACTTTCACATCTTTTTACCAATAAATCCTTTTTTACATTGAGCTGTGAGTTTTGTTTTAAAACTTCCTCTCAAAATGCCTTCTCTGGCTTAATTTCAATCCTTTTAAAGACTAAAACATTTTCTAAAATCCTGCTTAGGTCTTAAAACATATTTAATTGGTGCTCTCTCAAAATATGCATTCAAATGTGTCTTTCTGTATGGTTAATGCAGCTCTTCATTAAGTTTCGGGGTTTCACATTAATGCAGCTTTTACCATGTTGGAGCTGCACAGCTCAGCTAACCTCCCTCCAGCTGAGTCATTGCTGCATACCAGGACAGAGCAGAGAGAAGGGCAAGGTCAGAGCAGTGCAAACATGCAGGGGTGTCAGATTGGTTCTGCCAATGTGTCTCCACTGTGCCAACCTCAGCCCCCCTTCTCCATTCCCATATGCAGCAGCGACTCTGCCAGAGGGAGGTGAGGTGAGCAGCTTGGTCTGCTTCTCATTTAAACAGTGTGAACCACACCTCCACATTTGAAAAGTGTGAAATCGAATAGCTAGGTAAGATCCAATCGGCATATTAATCTGAGATGCAGACCAGAAGTGGCATTCGCCTATGTTTTACTCAGAGTAGATCCATTGAAATGAATAAAGTCCACTAATGAGTCTAGAATTGCAAAGTTGGAAAGGACCACAAGGGTCATCAACCCTCTACAATGCAGAGTTCTTTTGTCCAACGTGGGGCTCAAACCCACAACCCTGAGTGTCATGCTCTACCAATGAGTACTCTGGATGGCTGCCACCTCAGGTCACTTCATATGGGAATTTGCAAAGACTAGATTTCTCCAAATGTCTCTAATTTGGCTTTCTTGCAAAATTATGTTTGCTTTCTGTCTTCTTTGATATTGTGTATCTGACAGAAGCCACTGCCTACTGCTTTAGAGGAGATGACAGGAGGGAATAGAAGCTCCCCATTCTCCTTATGCATTTTCATTTACAGTAGTTCTACCCTGAGAGGAATTTCCTTAATTCGCATCTGCTGATGAGTTCATGGCCTGGAGCAGGAGGATGGCAGGAAGTGGCTGAGCTTTTTTTCCTTGATGGAATCCTTGTGTGTTCTATTCCTGTTGACAAAGTTCTGGTGCTCACCAAAGCTTTGCTGCCTCTTGTTCTCTGTTTCGTATACAACATTTCATCTCTTGGTTCAGCATATGCAATCTATGTACACACACACACACACACACACACACACACACTTAAAAGTGGATTTGTTGTGCTAGAACTTCAATCCACTATAATTGGAGAAACCACAATTGCAGCATGTGCAATCTTCCCTGTGTAACAGTATCAGCCTGGTGGCACCCACAGATAGCTGGCCTGAGGAATAGATGGATTTGTGGTGAGATAAGTTTTTCTTTAATCCTGTAGGCAAAACTACACTAAACTGGATAGCATGGATTTCCAGAACTGGTTCATGTGAAGGTAGTGATTGGGTAGGGAGCATTGTTTTTGCAAGTGAAAAATGACCAGAGTGATGGGGGGAGTTGCTTAACCCTTTCCCATGCCACCAGTTCTTTGCTGCAAATGCCTTACTCTGGACAAGTTGCTAGCTTCTTCTGGTCTCAGAGCAAGGCGGGGAGATAGGGAACAGTAAAACTAAATACATAAGCATACTTGAAAGGTAGAATCAGGGAAGCAAATGGTGGGCTATAAATAAATCGAAACAAAACGAAATGAAATGAAATGGAGGATAGTTCTCACAATGGCCATGAGCTGTGATAGTCTGACAGAACTTTCATGTTCAGAAGTGTTATGCTGCTGAATAGCAAATGATGGAGGCTAGGAATGACAAAAGCTGTTGCTTTGATGCTCCCGCTTGTGAACTTCCTAGACACCTAGCTCTTCGGGCCTGGAGTCAGAAGACTGGAGAAGACAGCCCTCTATGTGATCCTGCAAGGCTCTCACAAATTCATTTGCACCTGGACATACTTGATGCTTTGTTCTAGTCAGTATTTTCAATTTCACTCAGCCAAAAATATGTGAAAACAGTGGTGCTGCCCTACTCCTCAACCGTCTTGATTTGAGAGGGACATCCTGGAATTACAGAAGCCATCCTACAGATCTTTCAGTGGTTAAATGGAACTTCCATATCCAGAGAGGGAGCGTGCCTTTGACTATCAAATTTGGGGAACAATTGGGAATGTCTGTCCCTATCATCATGCCCTTTGTGTGACCCTTTCAAAAAGCTGTCAGCTGGCTCCTCATGGACAGAGAGCTCTGGACCAGATGGACCTTTGGTTGAGTTGAGCGCAGCAACAACAACAAAAAATGATGTTGTTGATGATGATGATCTGAAATATCAGCCCTGTCTTGGGAGTTCATCTCAGTGGCTTTCTCCTCGCAACCATATGATGCTCCTAAAAATACACTGGAAGTTCTCCAGCGTCCTTAACACCCCTCTCTTAGGAACATTTTCTTCTCCACTGCCTTGTGAGCATGGCAGTCTGATACGGTGCCCTGTAGCCAGGAGACCATATGTGCAGGAAAGATGTGAAGCCTGATTAGCATGCCTGCCTTGGGGAGAGAAAGGCTGAGTAAACTGCAGAAGGGTTATGGTGCCTCTGACTTCTAAAGTCCCGCTTGACTCTGTAATAACAGGAAGCTGCTGGATCCTCCGGCTATTTGACAATCGATGTGGAGAGAATGGATTGATCTCTGCACAGGCCAAGAACCTTTCCCCTCTTCAAGACTAAGCATGTCTCCAGCTTGACTTGGGGTGTGCATGATTACCCCATTATTACCCAAGAGTCTTTGTAGATTTAGGACAAGGCAAGTGTTGGGCTTGGGGAGTTTGTTTTATTCGCTTTTGTCCTAATCTTCGCAGGCTTGAGGGGCAGATATTTTCCTATGAAAGTCATTACAGTGGTACCTTGGTTCTCAAACGTAATCCGTTCCAAAAGACTGTTTGAGTTCCAAAATGTTCAAAAACTGAGGAGCAAAGGGCTGGCTTCAAATGCAATTGAGAAAATTGGAAAACACGCATCAGAATCTGTTCGACTTCCGAGGAGCGTTCGGAAATGGAAGCATTTACTTCCGAGTTTTCGTTGTTCAGGTTCCAAAACATTCGTCAAAGGAGACGTTCAAGAACGGAGGTACTGCTGTATCCACATCTCTCCTCTCTCCCCACCCCCATTAAGAAACCCATAATAAAATCAATAGGATTATCATAGCAGGTGGGGGAATTTTCTTGGGGGGCAGGAAATGGTCCCAGAAAAGCACTTACAAAACATCTGTTATGCATAAGCACATAAAAACCCAAGAAGAGCTTGCCGGATCAGGCCAATAGCCCGTCTAGTCATAGAAACACAGAATTGCAGAGTTGGAAGGGACCCCAAGGGTCATCTAGTCCAACCCCCTGAAATGCAGGAAGCACAGTTAAAGAATCCCTGACAGGTGGCCATGCAACCTCTGCTTAAAAGCCTCCCATGAAGGAGAGTACATGTCTTTGAGATGGGGAAATGTTCCAACAGACTCTGCAAAACATGGAGTCCATTAATCAATTTGAGCAAGGCTCAAGGCAAATTTAAATTCTGGGACGTGAATTGTTGGAACCCAGAGCAGGGACTAAGCGGGTGGGTGTGGCAATCACACAGGGTCCCCGGATGTTTCACCGTCTATTGATCCCTGTGCCACCACTTTATTTCTCGCTGCCACCACCCAGGCCCTACCTGGGACAATACTGAGTCAGGGTTAAATTGAAAGATAAACTTTTATTTATTGCAGTTTAACAAGCGTGTGGTTTCATAAACAGTATCAGTCAATTACATTCATGGGGTGCCTATCCAGACCTATAACTTTCGCTACCTGCTCTCACTCACTAAACTACCTCTCAGATATTTACTTGTCTGCCTAGCCCCTAACTGTTCCTGACTCAGCCTATTTCGTTACACTAACTCAACCTACCCACAAACTCTAGCCCAATTCACTCCCATTCCAACCAACCACCCAACTCCCAACCAACTCCTCAACCATCTCCAAACCCCTCCCAGAGCTGGTTTTATAGTCCCTCTGACTCCACCCCCCTGGGTTCTGATTGGGTAACCTGTTTAACTATTTCACCTCCAGCACTATCGCATATGTTAACGTCACAATGGGAACAAAGGAAACTACCTTACATCAGGCCGGACAGTCCAGCATCCTGTTCTCACAGCGGCCAACCAGCTGCCTATGGGAAACTCACAAGCAGGACCCATTTTCTTTGAGTTTTTCTTCTTCAAGCTACTTCTCCCAGAGGAAGGTGGGGAGAGCATATGCTTCCTTCAACAATCTCAAAATAATATTATAGCGTTTTAAAACTGGATCCAAAGTTGTGCCCAACATTCATGGAGGCTATTTCAACAAAACATTTTGGAGTGAGAAATTTCTAGAACATACATAAAAGGAGATATCGCATTTAGAGGGGGATGAACAGCTTTCGAAAAGCTTGTAGCAAAGAATGACATGAAGACATTTTCAGAAATATATCAACTTGTCGGGGCGAAGAATTGTGCTTGGCGAAAAGCTTGTAGGTTGATGTGGGATAAAGATAAGCACAGTGGAAAATCAATGCTGATATTTGGGCATTACTCTTTATAGTTTTCAGTCAGCTTAAATTTAAGAGGGAGCCTTTCTAAGACGACAAATCATTGGTACATATAACATCATGGAAGATTCATAACATTTATAAAAACTAGCTATGGAGAAACCTGGTCACGAACCTTTAGGGCTATTTCTTTAATCTTTAATGGAAATGGAAATGGGCTCAGAAATGCTGGACAAGAGGGAATTGGAACAATTAATGAAATGATGAATGTCAGGATCTACAGGTGCCTCCATTAAATTTCATTTTAAAATGATGTACAAAGGCAATTAACAAGAAATGGTGCTAACTAACCTTATTAGTCGTGCAAGGATAATGCGTGCAAGCCACCAGAAAGGACAAGAATTAGCCAAATGAGAAAGGATGGCTGCTGAAGAAGTGAGGAATTATTGAAATGATCAAATCTATCAGTGTTTAAGATGTCCCATGGCAATGTCTGTTATAGCAGAAATCTGTTATGAACATGGCTACCAGATATTCAATAGACAATGAGAAGATTGGCTAGATTGCCATAAATGGTGATAACTTCATCTTGTTTGTATGAAGAGTTCATAACAGGTGTCTCCCTCACATGTCCACCCGATTGTGTCATTTGTGTTTCTGCATTTTTGTGTATTGAAAATTTGTTTAATTAAAAATACTTTCCAAAGAGACATCATTAACCCTTCCTTGCTCTACAGAAGGGCAGATGCCCTATAACAGTCAGACCTGTTTTAGTGACAGCTCGAAGCAAATGATGACATGCAGAGTTGGTCCATAAATTGCTTGCTCCCACTTCATCAACAGAGCTGTGAATTAACTATTACAGACCAAACACAGGATATTCCTAGCATCTCAATGTCATGTTGTTCAAAGTGTGATTCAGGCCCCATAGAAAAAACCCGCAAGTCAGGTTTGAACCAGCGGAAACCCAAGACTAACTTGGAGGACTCTTTTTAAAAAGCATATCGTTTCATCTCTACCGACTATGTTTATTGAGGACAGTGCTTACATTTAAAAACAACATTATCCCTTGTCAGACTATAGCAGCCAGCTTCGTCCTATAGGTGGACAATGTCTTATCTGCACTGGCATATGCCAAGACAGATAGACTGGGAGCTCCGTTATGTCAAAAACTTCAGCCTCAAGTTCTTATAAGAGCAGAAAAATCCCAGAGTCAGCACCAAGGGACTGCCAACGGTTGCCCAAGGGTGAACGCAAGGGTGCCCGCCTTGGTGCTGCAATGAATCATGATGAGCAGAGAAACCGCCCCTGCCCCAGCATCTTAAAGGCTGACAACCCTCTCTTGTTGCTTTGCTTATCTGTTTGCTCTTTCAGAATTTGTCATGGGGATTCCTTGGCATCTTTCCCATTGGAAAAGCATCTAAGGACCGAACTAAGACTGCATGTTAAATGCATGATTGCATTCCATATGTAAGGTTTGTTTTATTTTAAATAACAGTCATTCGTGTGGGTGCTGGTCAGGATTGTGGTGCACAGCTGCTGCTAGTGGTAAGTTCCTTCTTGTGATGGTGAGCAATTTTCCCAGGCCCATGATAGGAGAATGGGATAACTGACTTACCTGTGTGTCCTGATCCCCGTCTTGACTCCCCTTGCCACACTCCCTGACTTCTTCTTTTTAAAAACTAGATACATTAAATGCAATCACGCATTTAATTTTTTCATCTTGCTTGGCCTTAAGCTCCAGTGCTGAGCTAAGCAAAGATGCAAAAATAACTTGTGGGTCCTCGCATATTAATGGGATGCACCTGCCAGCAGGTACAAACGAGTCCATTGCAGCAGCATCCAAACTCCGTCACCTCAGTCCCCAGAAGCAAAGCGCAGTTTGCAAAAGTACCCTCCTCCTGGGCTACCTGGCAATGAAAGATCATGCAACTGGCCCTGGGCTTGAACTTTATTGAAGGCTTGCCCTGGTCTGCTGAGCAGCTAACCTACTTTTCTTAACTGCATGAAAGGGTTATTGTTTCACTTTTCTTATGATTAAAATATTTTTTTAAAAAAAAATCTTTTCTTTTTGTTTAAAGATCCCCAAGGATTTAATCCAGTGAAATACAGTACGAGAGGCAGTGTGATGGCATGGAAGGAAAAAAAAGTTTTGCATCCTTGACAGTCCTGCATAAATGTGTGGGTGCATAGCCCCAAAACCCACAGATTTCACTACCATTTAAACATCACAATATTTGTTTTTTTGTTTTTTGGTTTTGTTTTTTTTTAAGAATTCCAGGGCAGTGCCTGGCACTTTCTGCTAGTTTTCTTCTATTTCTAAAGCATTGTACAAGTTATGTTATAAGCTGCTATTTGGAGGTCATTTGCCTTGAAAAGAGGGGCAGAAATACTTAAACAAATTAAACAAATTCAAAGGGTTTTTGAAATGGGCTTTTTATTGTATTGATTTTTGTAGTATTTTATGCTCTTCCCCTCCCCACTGTGCACCACTTTTTAGGTGGAAAAGTGGCTTATAAGTACTAATGTCAAAATCATTCAAGGTGTGCTGAAGCCCCATAATGACAAAATGGCGTGACTTCCTTGCAAATTTCAGCACATGCCTACACATATAGGAACGCTAAGAATATCTGGCTAAGACCCAAAATTAAGCCAGTTGATTCATGGGTGATTGGCAGTGTGCTAGATGACCCGTAGCTCCTTTCATTCCTGTGATTTCCTCACAAATTGCTATTCCTTTCCCATGTAAATTAATATTTGTATTTCAACTTTAACTGAATTTTGTTACAGATAGGTAGCCGTGTTGGTCTGCCATAGTCAAAACAAAAAAATTCCTTCCAGTAGCACCTTAAAGACCAACTAAGTTAGTTCTTGGTATGAGCTTTCGTGTGCAAGCACACTTCTTCAGATACACTGAAACAGAAGTTGCCAGACCCTTCTATATAGTGAGAAGGTGGGGAGGGGTATTACTCAGAAGGGTGGTGGGAATGGGTGATTGGCAGATAGCTGAGGTGAGCCTGTTGACGACTCTTAACGACTGCAATAGGTCTTACAGGAAAAAGCAAGGGGTGAGAAGGTGAGAAATGGCTTTGTCATGTATAATGAGATAAGAATCCAATGTCTTTGTTCAGGCCAGGTCTCTCCATGGTTTTAAGTTAAACAAGAATCCAATGTCTTTGTTCAGGCCAGGTCTCTCCATGGTTTTAACTTAAAACCATGGAGAGACCTGGCCTGAACAAAGACATTGGATTCTTATCTCATTATACATGACAAAGCCATTTCTCACCTTCTCACCCCTTGCTTTTTCCTGTAAGACCTATTGCAGTCGTTAAGAGTCGTCAACAGGCTCATCCCCGCTTTCTGCCAATCACCCATTCCCACCACCCTTCTGAGTAATACCCCTCCCCACCTTCTCACTATATAGAAGGGTCTGGCAACTTCTGTTTCAGTCGAAGTAAAAAATGCTTTCCTGTAGCACCTTAAAGACCAACTAAGTTAGTTCTTGGTATAAGCTTTCGTGTGCATGCACACTTCTTCTGAAGAAGTGTGCATGCACACGAAAGCTTATACCAAGAACTAACTTAGTTGGTCTTTAAGGTGCTACAGGAAAGAATTTTTTACTTCGACTATGGCAGACCAACACGGCTACCCATCTGTTCTGTTTCAGTGTATCTGAAGAAGTGTGCTTGCACACGAAAGCTCATACCAAGAACTAACTTAGTTGGTCTTTAAGGTGCTACTGGAAGGAATTTTTTTGTTTTGAATTTTGTTAGGTCCTGATAAAGGAGGCCTTTTCCATTTGAAAAATATAATAATTCTGATTAGGAGATACAAAAGTCTTCTATCAGACAATCACTCAGGTCCCTGTGCCATTGCAATGTATTGATGCATTATCTTTTAGATTGTTCATATTAGGATAAAGAAAGGGTGAAATGGATTCTGCATTTTTCTTTCTCGTACGGGGAGGAAAGATCATTACTTACTGGAGGTTTTTTTAAAAAAATAATAATTATATATTCAGTTGCTTCTTCTGCCTTTCTCTCTAGTAATATAGGAATTAATTGGAAATATATTTGAAAGCATTGTTTTGCTATTCCTCTTTACGGGGATATAGGTTTTATTATCATTTCTCTGCTTCAGGTTTTGAATATCTCTTTATGCATATCCATGACTTTTTATTATTTCTGGCACCAGTTGGGGGAAAAAATAACCAACTAAATGATAGAATATTCCTTTTCCCATTGCAATAAATGTTTAAAAGCCTCGTTGAGATGTGAGAAAGGATATGAAAAACAGGAGGATGCCTGGGTAGAATATGGAACCTTTCTGCACCAAAGCAGTGCAGTACACATTTCTCCTATGTATTAACTGACTGTGCTCTTTTCACTTATTCTCCTCAGTCATTTCGGCAATCTTTACGTAGCCTCCCTACCTTCAGGCATTTTGTTTCCGTGCCCGAGCATGTAGTATCTCTCTCTCTCTCCTTCTCCTCCTCTCTCTCCCTCTCTGTCTCGCTCATCATCGCATGCTTTGCCTTCTAAAATACTAATACCGCTATTAGGAAGCTGGCATTTTGCAGTAGGTCTGCTTTGACCCACGCTAGAGTTCTCACCTTGATCAGACTGACAGATTCTCAAAGTGTGTGACTTAAAGCAACGTGCCCACCATTGCGGGAAGCAAAGCCACCACTCTGATGAACTGCAGAGAGAAGAGATGTTCCTTATCTCAGGTTCGATACTCCTTTAACTTGGAATTTGGTGATTCTTCTACCCAGTGCTTCTTTTCTTAAAATAAAAATGTTTAGGGGTACTCTCGTTTTCCTACTCATATTGAAATGCTGCCCCTCAATGAGGCCAAACTTAGATTCACAAAATGTTTAGGGGTATGCGTACCTCTGCATCCCCCCAGGGGGGAAAAAGCACTGCTTCTACCTTTTTTTAACCTAGAGCAATCTGGGATAAGGATAAGGCAGCAGCTGATCGGAAGCAAGACTGGTGAGGAGAGATTGCATTACCCTTTACCCTCCAGCCATTTCCCACTTCAGACTTACTCCAAGCTGCTTTTTCACTTGTGGCTTGAAAGTCAGGGCACAAGGTAGAGGGACATATTTTTTTTTTCCTTTGTGGGGAAAACCGGCTTAGGAAGGCTGGTTTCAAGCTGGGAGAAAGAGTAGAGGGGAAAGGATTAAATCTTTCCATACAGTCACCTTTTCAGGCATCCCCAGGTTGCTTTGGGTTAGAACATACTGAGGAAAGAATCACAAAACTTCACATAACATTACAAATGGGTGAATCTGCCAGTTTTTGTTTTAATTTTTGTTTTTTGTTTTTTTATTTAAAAAGCTGCATGAAAATTCAACAGCATTTTAGTGCAAATTTCTCCTCATATACATGCTTTTGTATGCAATTTTGCCTCACGTGCAAATCCTTGCAAAGCCAGTTCCCCATCTGTGATGCTTTTTTTGTATGTTATTTTCACAAGCATATGCATCTTCATGTGCATTATTGGGCTGGAGTACTCTCTTGCAAAATTTGGAGATTTGCAGATTATGAAGGATGGCTATGGTTCAGTTCTCCTGACGTTTCAGAAGGTGTGAATCGCTAGGCTCACCTTTAAATGCAAACTCAAATAAAATTTCTCCTCCATTCCTACATAACATGCAGGCAGAGCTGTCAGTGCCTTGGCTTTTATATTGCTACTGTTGTGAGGGAAACTTCCAATTATAAGTTCTGTCTTCCTGATAGAAAGGCAGATTAAAACTGAAGGAATTAAGGAAGTAAAATTTTTTAGACCTTTTTGGGGGGAGATGTAAGGACACCTTACATTTCTAATTACTCTCAACTTTCTATCTGCTCCAGAAATATTTTGACAACTTCTGCCACAAAGTGAATGAAGACCACAGTCACCTGTCATTCACTGTCATTAATATTGTTTCATGCAGCCCCAATCTCTGAGCAGTGCAAGATTCCAGGGGTTTCAGGTTGTTCATGTTTCCTTCAGAATGAAGTACAGTAGAGATGGTCTTTATGATATGTGGTTTATTTACACATATATACAACCTGAGCCTATGATGGAGAGGTTTTAACCTTTAAACCTGAAGAGGCTCTTGCATCACCCACAGCTGCAGCCTTGGATGTGAGCAGAAGTCAGGCATGGCTCTGTCTGTCTGATAGGTTTCAGTTTGCTTCTTCCCCCAGCTTCTAGTTTACACACACACACGCACGCACACACCTCTAGTTTACACACACAAAACACACACACAACTCTACTTTACACACACACAAGGTGGTTGGAGGATGGATGGCGGCTAAGAGATTGAGGTTGAATCCTGACAAGACAGGAGGCGGGCAGGTGTGGAAGACTCCCTGGTCCTGAATGGGATAACTGTGCTACTGAAGGACCAGGTGCGCAGCCTGGGAGTCATTCTGGACTCACAGCTGGCCATGGAGGCACAGGTCAATTCTGTGTCCAGGGCAGCTGTCGGGCAGCTGCATCTGGTACGCAGGCTGAGACACAACCTGCCCACGTACTGTCTCGCCAGAGTGGTGCATGCTCTAGTTATCTCTCACTTGGACTACTGCAATTAGCTCTATGTGGGGCTACCTTTGAAGGTGACCCGGAAACTACAACTAATCCAGAATGCGGCAGCTAGACTGGTGACTGGGAGCGGCTGCCAAAACCATATAACACCAGTCTTGAAAGACCTACGCTGGCTCCCAGTACGTTTCCGAGCACAATTCAAAGTGTTGGTGCTGACCTTTAAAGCCCTAAACGGCCTCGGTCCAGTATACCTGAAGGAGCGTCTCCACCTCCATCGTTCTGCCCGGACACTGAGGTCTAGCACCGAGGGCCTTCTGGCGGTTCCCTCACTACGAGAAGCCAAATTACAGGGAACCAGGCAGAGGGCCTTCTCGGTAGTGGTGCCTGCCCTGTGGAACGCCCTCCCACCAGATGTCAAAGAGAAAAATAACTACCAAACTTTTAGAAGACATCTAAAGGCAGCCCTATTTAGGGAAGCTTTTAATATTTAATAGGTTATTGTATTTTAGTGTTTTGTTGGAAGCCGCCCAGAGTGGCTGGGGGGACCCAGCCAGATGGGTGGGGTATAAATAATAAATTATTATTATTATTATATAACTCAGCTCTAGCCTTTGTCTTTTCAAACTAATTGTCACATGCCCTCAGTCAATAGATCAGCAGTGCACTAGCATAATCACCCAACCCCACCAGATTTCTCCACCAGGGAAGGGATCCATTCCACAGAAATGAAAGATTAGCACGAAGCCGGTTCTGATCCCCTTGCTAATGGATCTTTCCTGCAAGACGAACTGCGATATTGCAATCCAACATAACTCCAGTAAGGATCCTGCCCCCATAGGTTAAGAACGATCTGCACATCCGAGCCACCCTGTCCACTGTGGTCGCTCCAGAAGGAGCAGCCAATTTCAGCATCTCTCCAGGAACCCCCGGATTCATTAGAGATGTGCTCCTCCTAGACTGCACTGCTGCGCAACGATTTGCCTCTGGTGCTGCTGACAAACTGGCTGCAATTAATGCCATTCAGATGGAGCGGGGCTCTCGCTGAGCCTTAATGAGCAGGCATCGCTATGAAATGCCAGGGGAACAGCTGGTGTGTCACTTCCTTTGATAACACAGTTTTTTTAAGGGCTTGACTCAGCAGAGAGGTGACCAAGTGTGTCCTGGACGAGTTTCACTGGAGCTATTACAACAGTGCGTCAAGCGCCAGAGATTGACAGAAAAGATAAGATGCCTTATTCTGAGGCAGAACACTGCTTCATCTCTCCTATCATGTGTTACTGATATATAGAAGAGGCTTTACAGCCTGAGAAAAGAGACAACGCATATCCTTTTGCAAATCAAGAAAATCTTAAATAATAATTCTGAGTAAATTTAAAAAACATTGTTGACACTGACTTGCAGCAGCTCTTCAGAATTTCAGAAATGAGTCTCTCCCAGCCTAGAGATGCTGAATTTGAACCTGGGACCTTCGGCACATGATGCATTTGTTATTGCCTTAAGACTTATAAAATAATGGTTTCATTATTTGTTCCCCACCCATCTGACTCAGTAGCCCCAGCCACTCTGGGAGACTTCCAGCTATACAAAAACATCATTAAACATTAAACATTAAAACTTCCCTATACAGGGTTGCCTTCAGATGTCTTCTAAAGGTTGTATAGTAACTTATCTCCTTGACACCTGATGGGAAGGCGTTCCACAGGTGTTCCACTACTGAGAAGGTCCTCTGCTTAGTTCCCTGTAACTTCACTTCTCTCAGTGAGGGAACCATCAGAAGGCCCTCAGAGCTGGACCTCAGTGTCTGGACAGAACGATGGAGGTGGAGACGCTCCTTCAGATATACATGGCCAAGGCTGTCTAGGGCTTTAAAGGTCAGCACCAACACTTTGAGTTGTGCTTGGAAATGTACTGGGAGCCATGTAATGTGAAGATTAGACGTTGAGTGAAAATTTGTTTGATATAAACAGTTACACTTGTTTTAAAGAAATATGTGTCCCCTTGTGTTAGTTTCTTCCCGGCCTCATCTTCTCTCAGATAACTCATAACACCAGAAATGGTGTCAATCCAAGGAAGCTATTGTCCATCATGAGACTTACGACAATTTAGGGGAAGGCTGTAGCTCAGTGGGACCCAGGTTTCACCTCAAGCATCTCATAGTAGGGCTCCAAGTATCCTCTGTCTAAAACCTTGGGCAGCTGCTGACAGTCAATGTGGACAACCCTGAGGTAGATGGACCAATGGCTTGACTCAGCAGAAGGGAGCTTCCTGTGTTCCTAACAAGTACTTAAAATGGTGGCTGCTCCTGCAAACGTCGGGAATCGTTTTGTTCTCACTTGTGGCTCAGACACAAATGTTTCCCACAGAGTCCACTTGGATCCTTTTCTTTAGATGGAGTGAAAGGCGTGGGGGGAATATCCATCCCTGACAAACAGCAGCTGCTTTCCATTCACTAAGGGCTCTCACTTGCAAGACTCAAACCTATGATTCATTCATACTATTCCGACAATGCCAGTCGGGCTCCTAAGAGGGTGAGGCACTGTCAGCGATTCCCAACCTCCTGACAGTCTCTGACCTGAAGCACCTCAGTGGAACAGGAAAAACAGCCCGGTGGAAATAGGTACACAGGAAACAGAAGAAATTGGTGGCATACATTGAAGAAGGGGATTTATGTAGAGAGTCAAAAGCATCCTTGGTGATCTGATCACTGTGTACCTCTTATACTGAGTCAATCTCATTCTGAATGTTACAACTTGCAGTGCTGCTCTCTGACTACGATTCAAATGTTTATATCAGTTTTTCATATCCCCTCTTAACGTGGCAGGATAGTCAAATAAAGCAATCCTGATGGGCTTGCAAAATGGCTATGCCTGGACTACTTCCGGATACAGTGTAAGTATAAGTCACACTTATAGGTGGAGATGAATGGCAGAAGTATTAACACCACCAGTGGGGGCCACAAAGTCCAACGTTTCTGAACTATATATGGAGTTCTGTGTAAATACTCTTCCTTCTTTTTTTTCCTTCATGAAAAACTGGCATTAGGTGTGGTGTTGAGGAAAGAAAGAATGAAGGAAAGGGATGCTTAGCTTTGTATTTGCCAGTCGTTTCTCTTCTCTCAATTGCCCCCTTCCTTGCTTTTCCCTTCTAGGGAGAAAAGTAGCTTGAGGGCAGCAATTCTGAGAGGAGAAATGGCCTTTGGGGAAAGGGTTGAACGTCACATACACACACCCTTCTGTCCTTCTTCCACAGCCCCTGGGAAATACTTTATTTTAAATGTGTGGGCCAAATAACAGGATTTTTCTGCATCTTGAGGCTCCCACCTCCTTTGTCTCATCATAGGGATCAGACTATTATCACCATGCCATTGCAAACACTGCAAATTTGTTTTAAAAACCCACCGCAACAACCTGAATGCAGAAACTAGTGTATACTAATACAATACAGCAACAAAACTGCTCATTTCCTCCTAAATTACCCTCCCCCATAACCCATAACTACAAACTTAACAATATCCAAAAGCTGGAATGGGGTTTCTTGTTTGTTTGCTTGTTTGCTTGCTTGCTTAAGAAAGATGAAGAGGGTGGAATGTTTTGTAATAGAACCAACAGAAACCTACCCACACAGCATCATCAGACACCTACAGTACCTTGGGGCAAGCTCCACCTAGTGGCCATGGGCTACACTACATGCTGCACAGTTACCCATGGCATTGAGTTACTGTGCCACCATGTGCCTGGCTGCTGAATTGTACTTTGGGAAGGGTGATGGGATAGCACCCGCCCTGCACCTGAGGCAGCATACTAGTTTTCAGGAGCACGTCAGGCCATGTAGCGCACACAGTTCAGAATTCCACCAGACAAGAATTGCCAGGGAGATTCTGCTACTGTATCCCAGCATCTGATGCCTGAGGCATTTGTCCCTATTTGCCTAAGGACAGGGCCAGCCCTGCTTCAGCTACCTTACACTGAATGTCAGGTAAGTATGCATTCCTCTGAACAAGGGATGGGGAACCTGTGGCCCTCCAGCTGTTGTTGGGAGTGGAAGAAAGATCACTGGTCACACAGGCTGGGAGCTGATGGGAGCTGTAGTCCAATCACATCTCAAGAGCTATGGGTTGCCCAACCCTGTTCTATACCTAGAGAAAGGAGAATGTGATGATGTGCAGTACACCTGTTAGAAAGTCAGTGGTTGTGGGTCAGTGTAGAGTGAGAATGCGGATGCAAACCTGGGTTTGTAGCGACGTAATGTGTGGATGGGCGACGCGGGTGGCACTGTGGGTTAAACCACAGAGCCTAGGACTTGCCGATCAGAAGGTCGGCGGTTCAAATCCCCACGACGGGGTGAGCTCCTGTTGCTCAGTCCCTGCTCCTGCCCACCTAGCAGTTCGAAAGCACCTCAAAGTGCAAGTAGATAAATAGGTATCGCTCTGGCAGGAAGGTAAACGGCGTTTCCTTGCGCTGCTCTTGTTTCGCCAGAAGCGGCTTAGTCATGTTGGCCACATGACCCAGAAGCTGTCCAATAAAGCAAGATGAGCACCGCAACCCCAGAGTCGGCCACGACTGGACCTAATGGTCAGGGGTCCCTTTACCTTTACCTTTAATGTGTGGATGAACCCATAACAGGTGCAGCAGTGCACAGTACCGATGGGAAGTGATTTGACATACTTTTATTTTGTTTTTATTTTAAAGTTACTTCTGTTGTCTCAGGACTATTTTTCTGCCACTGAAGCATTTGTTGTTCAACGGATGGTTACTTTTTGCAGCTACTTTATTGCAAATATGACATATACATTTCGACAACAACCTCCAAACCCCATCATTCAATTTGGGTTTGGGTTGTTTGTTTGTTTTTTAAGCAAACAGAATGTCAGCAACTATTTCAATGGCATCATTTGCAATGTAGGAAGTGATTTTTGTCAAATTGTTTCCTGAGAATGGCACCATTGTTTATAACCAGCACTCCTCCATCTGCTTTGGGGTGGGGGGGACTGTATCATTGAGGTTAGACTGAATAGATTCTGCTGTAGTGCACTATACTGATCTTAATTTTTTGAAGGAAAAAAGCCAAAGGGAAAAAAAGTTTCAATTCAGCTGCTGAATGTAAATCAAATTCAATGCCTCAGCATTTCCATAGCAGTTACAGGGTCTTCTTAGAACTGTGCCTCAATTTAATGAATCAGCAACATGCTTTTATTTTTTTCACCCAATCTTCCTTCCTGCCCTTGTCTTCCTCCGTCTTCGGTTTTCCTGCCTTGCTCTCTGATTACTCAAATTCTCTCCTATTTCTTTCTTTCCTTCCCCCCCCCCCATGCTCTCTGCAAAATAAGGTTCATTGTAACTCATGCACTGGTAACTGTCAGGAGCTGGTCAGCAAGAAATCACATGGAGGAAGTGAAGTTAGCTCTTTATTAAGAAACAAGGTCTGCTCAGGAATGCTAGACCTGATGAGCACAACAACTTGCCCCTGTGAGGCAGTTGGGGAGACTGAAGATCCCTGCCTTCCCCCAGCTGAGTCTCCTCCTCTCCTGGGTCCTTCCCAAGCAATCTGAGACTATGCCGGTATTCCTGTTTGTGCTCCTCCCACTTCATACCTCTTCATACCTGGGAGACCAGAAGCGAACATAACTGGTTACAGCAGGAGGGGGAGACACCCTGGCTTCTTCAGCAGCCTAACTCGTCTCTGCCTTGGGGGCCTCCTGCTTCTGCTTCTGCTTCTGCTTCTGCTTCTGCTTCTGCTTCTGGGCTCCTCTCTGCCACAGCCTCTTCCTGCTCACTAAACCCTGCTACCTCTTCAGCTTCCGACGCTGCCTCCTCCCAATCTTTTCCCTCTGACCACTCATCCTACCAGCAGCTCTGAGCCTACTGGGGGTTTGCCAGCTGGTGCCTCCCCACCCAGTGCCACTGGCTCTGATTTCTCCACTGGCCTGGAGACCTAATAACATGAAGAGTTAATCATTCATCGGCGCATCCACAAATTTGCTATACGGCATCACCCGCCATTAATAACCGTCAGTGGTTTATATATAGTCTAAGCAGCACAATCTCTGTGCGAGGGAATGAATGAGCGCAAATTTGACATTAAAAATAGGAACGCTCTGAAACCTGTAAAGCGGGAAGCACTCCAGCCTTTCCTGTCTCCTATCTTACAGTTGCAACTTAAACAGAAGAATTTTAAAGGTCATTTGGGAAATGAGACTTCAGCCCTGGAATCTGATAGCAAACCAGATAGCGTTTCTCGGGATTTTAATGAGGACTATCTTAGGTCTCTCAATGCAAGAAAGTAAATTGCCTTCCATTTGACATTTGATGGAATACATTTTTAGTGCTCCAATAATCAGAGTGGCTTCTTTTGTTAATCCATGTTTCATGAGAGCTAGTACAGTAGATTGTGAGTTTCTGCTGTGAGCTGTGACACCCCAGCTCAGACTTCGACTCAAGGCGTGAATTGACAAGTGGGTCATTAGGCAAGCCCCTAGATCTGCAATATGGGGGTGTGATAATCCTAGTCTACAGGATAAAATGGCTGTAAAAATCACTTCGGCAATGTATGTGAAATCTCTGGACACCCAAAAACACAACATGAATACTTTAAATATTTTATTGTGGCTTAAGCTATCTAATGATGTGGACTCTTGCCCTCTGGCAGCTTTTCTTCCTATATACGTTAAAAGGTGGGGCTGTCATCACGCAGCCCCCAATGGAGGATTTGTAAGGCTGCATCACAATCCTGACTTTGCATGAAGAAAAAAATCCAACTCTAGTGAGTTAACATGGCAGGTGGGTGGCAGAGGGGTGGGCAAACTGAGCGAGCCAGGGTGCAGTCCCTAGTACAGTGGCACCTCTGGTTACGTACTTAATTTGTTCCGGAGGTCCGTTCTTAACCTGAAACTGTTCTTAACCTGAAGCACCACTTTAGCTAATGGGGCCTCCTGCTGCTGCCGCCATGCGATTTCTGTTCTCATCCTGAAGCAAAGTTCTTAACCCAAGGTACTATTTCTGGGTTAGCAGAGTCTGTAACCTGAAGCGTCTGTAACCTGAAGCTTCTGTAACCCAAGGTACCACTGTACTATAATAAATGCATCAGCCTCTAAAGTGTCACTGTGTGGCACAGAGTGTGTCACTACACTATCTTCTAGGCAGGTGATTGTTGCTTACCGGGAAAGGGGGCAGAGTAAGGGCAGCATGGTGCAAATGCCTCAGCGGAGCCAGTCTATCACTCCTGGTAGTGTGTTTGCCCCATGGCAACCTCCCCACTTCCTTGGCCTTCCCAGCAGGCAACAACCCACGTACTGTTGCTAGCTTTGTGGTTCTGCCTCACCCAGCAAGCAGCTCCCGGGCGCTGCGGGACTCTTTTTTGATTTTCAATATACCAGACTAACACAGAGCTCCCTCTGGAATATAACTGCTAAGTGCTATTATGTGCATGGACACAGATGTCTTGTAAGTGCATCATCCCCTGTCTATCGCTTCCCTGTGCAGATTTATTAGACTGAGTAGGCTATTTCTTTGAAAGCTCATGCTGAGGAAAGCCAGCCAGGGTCCTTTGACACCACAGCTACCAAGGCACAGCTGTTGAGGAATCGGACGAACAATTGCTCCAAATGTCACATAGTATCATGCTATAGTTGAGGAAGGGTCATAGCTCAGTAGTAAAGCATCTTCCTAGAAGGTCCATAGCATTTCCTGGAAGGACTGGGAGAGACTCCTGCCTGAAACCTTGCAGAGCCAGGCAGTGTGGACAGAACTGAGCTAGTTGGACCAATGGTTTGACTCACTATGAGGCAGCTTCCTATGTTCCCACTGTATCTTATACAGCATCATCCCCTTATGATTTTTCTATCAAGTCCTGCTCATCAAAGGTCCTCTGCAACTTTAATTAAAACCTCCCTTGTGGCTTCTGCCTCTAAATATTTCCTGCTCAGCACTAGTGGATAACTGACCAATCACCTCTTAATTGCCTGTAAATCTGCTAGTTTTTGTTCCCAGAGTGGGGGTGGCTTTAATTATTGGTATCTTGTCCACTCTCTTCATTCATTTAAGTAGTGCTATTTCACTCTCAAAGAATGAAACGGAAGGATGGTCTGAATGAAAGAGCTCTTCCTCCCCCACTGGCTCCTCTACGTTTGGGACTCAGCTACCTTGGCAAAGAAAAAGCCCTTTATATGCATCGTAAATGCATTATAGCACCGTGACACCTGATGGCGCTGTGGAGTTCCGTTTTTGCCAACCTGGTTTCTCATACAAAGTTTACAACGTGTTTAACTGAAATGCTTCTTTGATGTGTCTGGATCCAGCCCTGGGTTCCCCAAAGCATTTCACCCCTGCACCCTTTGTTTTCTGTTTGCCTGCCCCTTTTCTGTGGTGATCTTCTTCCCTTGGCATTTTTGGGTTTTTTGGGTGGCTTTTTAGATGAGGGCGAGATGCAGCTGCCAAAAGTCAGGCTCCTGGACATTTTGTTTCCTCTCACCCAATGGCCTTCAGACATGGATGCTTTAGCTGAGATTCCTGCATTGCAGGGGGTTGGACTAGATGACCCTCGGGTCCCTTCCAACTCTAAGATTCTGTGATTCTGTGAATTCAGTTCTCAATAAAGCCTATCCACAAGTTTATCTTTGGAACAGGGATTTAGTGGGCTGTTCGATTGAGTTTACCCCATTGAGTTCATCCCAGTCTTGCCTAGACACACCTGGAGTTTATCAGCTTGCCCCTCACTTCTTTTAATTTCTTCCCCCATTTTTTTACATCTCTCTCTTTCCACTGTTCCTTAATCTTCACGCTTCCCTTGCTGCATCTTTCCCTCTTGGCCTATCTCTGCTGCGTTTCCTCTCCTCCCTCCCTTTCTTCCTTGAGTACTGAGTTCTGACTCCGGAAAAAAAAGTAATATCTTGCTAGAAAATAATAGAATCGTAGCCCCAAGCTGTTTAATGGCAGCCAGGGGTACACTCCAAGAATGGCTTGTGAGTCCCCGAGGAAGAGGGAATATTTTGTATTAATATTTGATATCTTATTTAGGTTGTGAAATCAGAAGCATGAAACCAATAGGGAGGCCGTGAAAGCAATTCTCCATTAAATAATACAGTGTTGCAGCTGGCCTCCCCGGCCCACCACTCGCTTGGAGCCTGACCTCACTGATAGCATTCCGAGCAGACTCAATCACATTTCTGCAGCACACAGATTGATGAAAATGTTGGTGGTGGTTACTACAGAGACGTACACCACTACTTTTATTAAGCACTGACTAGCTAAATGCCTGTCAACATGGCAGGTGGGGTGAAACTGGAGCAGGGGCCTGTATATTGCAGCACCCCTGGGCAGCGGCGTAGCGTGGGTAGTCAGCACCCGGGGCAAGGCAAGTAATTTGCGCCCCCTAACCCGGGGCAAGGCAAGTAATTTGCGCCCCCTAACCCCTAACCATGGTCATTAATACTGACGGCTCTACTCTGGGGCAAATTTCGTAGTGACTACTGCCCTCCGTGGTGTTGTTTTTGCAATTAAAGGACCCCTGCCTCAAATAAAGCATGGGGATTGGGCACTGGGATTTGCCAAGGGAGCTGGGAATTGCAGTTCAGTGGCGGGTCAGGGGGAGAGGGTCCCTTCCGCGTCTGGGTGCCGTGGGCCCCTTTGCGCCAAGACGCGCGTCTTTGGGCGTTGCGGCGCAGCCTTCTCGGTCTCCCTCCCCGGCCCGGCTAGCCCTGACGCGGCTTCTTTCTGGCGCGGGGAGGGGGCGCCTCTGGGGCCAGTGGGTTGGCCAGCCTCCGGCGCGGGTGGGCGGGCCCCGTCGGGGCGGGTGGGCGGCGTGGCGCTTGGTGCCGAAGCCTCCGCCCGCAGCACCCCATCGGGAGACCTGGCCGGAAGGAGCCTCGAGCCGGCTGTCGGACGCGGCTGAAGCAGCCAGGGCGGCATGGCAGGCGGCGGCGGCTCCCCGGCAACTCCATGCGGCCAGCCCTGCGCGCTGGCCGAGCCCCGCAGGCGAACGCTGCCCGTCGGTGAGGAGGGGCTGCCTGGCGCGCCTTCCGCAGCGAGCGCTGAGAGCCGCTGCCATGGGGCTCTGGGCGATTCCGGAGGCAGCGAGCCCGCCCCCCCAGAAGTTGCGCCCGGTGCGGCCGGCACCCCTGGCACCCCCCACGCTACGCCACTGCCCCTGGGGTGGGTACAAGGCACATCTTTACTTCTCGGTCCCTTGCAGTGAGAGCCAGGTTCCTCTCCATAAAGGCAGAGAGAGCACAATGGCAACATTCACACCATATGTCGAAAGCACTATGGTGCCTCTTCATGGCTTCCCTCAAAGGATCGTGGGAACTGTAGTTTGTTAAGGGCCCTGATGAGAGGTGTTAAAAGACCCCCTCTCAGAGCTACAGTTCCCAGAGTTTGCTGTGAAGGGTTGGTTGTTAAACCACTCTAGGAACTGTAGGAATAGGGGTCAACTCTCATCGGCTCCTTTAACAAATGACAGCTACCAAGATTCTTGCCAAAGTTCTAGACTGAACCCCCACAGAGGGCTTTCGCCTCTCCTCCTTCCATCGCTACATCCTTTTCAGCTTCCCCCCACCATCCCACCCTGCTCCTTTCCCTCTGGCTCTGGCACAACAGGAAGTAAGGCCGAGGGCCACATGAAATTAGGCTGAGGGCCAGATGGTGGTAGGTTGTTAAGAATCAGCTTTTATAAAAAGTCAAGGCCGAAACCAAAGGAAGTAGATCCTTAAAAGAAGCTCAATTCTGCCTAGACCCAGTTGAATCTGGCCACAGCTGCTGCCCGCGCCCCCCCCCCCCAGCTTCCTGCCCCAGCCAAATGGCTTTTGGTCATTTTTATTCAGCATATAAAGAGTGACAGATGCAACATCCACACAGTGAACAGATGGAGCCGAGCAGCTTAGCACTGCTATTGCTTTAGTTCTTTCTGTCTTTCTGCAAGGGATATTTGGCTTTCCTGTTTTATTGCGCTTCTTCCATTGAACTCCCTTTCCTTGAGGGCTGCGGCAAGAAACAATTCCTAAAAAGCCCTGGGGTTGCCAACTAGGGGCCACAAGGAAGACGGAACAAGATCTGGCACAGCTTTGGCAGGAGCTGTGATGTGTGTGCGGACATGCTTTATTTAGGTTTGCAGAGATTCAGAGTTTGTATGTAGAGCTGGAAAGGGGCTTCAGTAGAGGTGATGAGCGCAGAGAAAATTCGTTTCTGTCTGCTGCAGCAGATAGAATTCGTTTCTGTCTGTCGCCAGCAGATAGAAAGAGCAGTTGTGAGAATGTCCAAAGAAACGAGGCTTTATTGGCTTCCATGGATTATCGGTCGGCCAGCTATGGGTTGATTTTCCTGAAGGCGACAACTAAAGGACACAGCCTCGGCCAAATATGGTCACTTCTTGTCAGTTGTCCAATCTTGGGTTTTCAAGGCTTGGAGAATATATATATGCGCTTCTTCAGCTCAAACACATTCTGGAATTATTATTTGGGGGGGGGGGTGGCAAACTACTTTATTCTGCCCTTACCCTTTAAAACCAAACCATCACCTTGGTTTTAAGGGAAATTTAAAGAAGTCCAAATCTGAATTGGTGGTCCCTGTTACATTCCCTAATCCCCTGCCAGATAAATGCTGCTGGTGAGGTGGTTTTGAGGGGGGATGGGCAGGGAAATAGTGGGCAAATGAATTTTAAAGAGCCTATTTCCCACTGCTGGGTTTCCACTTAAGAGAGCAGATCCATGGAACTGGTCCTGTTACTGGTGCCACATAATACCCATTCCACGTTTGTAAGAAATCAATCTTTTAGTGTGACTTTGGAAGTTCTTGCCTATTGACATCAAAAAGGCGCCTTTTGTCAATCTGCTAAAAACAAGCCTACCCAGAATGTTGATTTGTGTTTTAATCTCTTTTTAATTTATCACTGATTTTTAAGTGTTTTAAATAGTGTTTTTTAAACACTTTTTACAATAATTCATTGGTGGTGGGGTTTTTTGTAACCCTATTTGATGTGGGTCTTTTTTTTACCATCAAATGGTATACAGTGGTACCTCGGGTTAAAAACTTAATTCGTTCTGGAGGTCCGTTCTTAACCTGAAACTGTTCTTAACCTGAAGCACCACTTTAGCTAATGGGGCTGCCGCTGCGCGGGAGGCATCCTGAAGCAAGTTCTTAACCCGAGGTACTATTCTGGGTTAGCAGAGTCTGTAACCTGAAGCATCTGTAACCTTCAGGTTATGTATGTAACCTGAGGGACCACTGCATACATTTTAAGAAATAAATAAATAACGAAAACAAATCTAGAGGGCAACAGGTTGGGGAAGGCTGCTGATGACCTATGGTGGCATACATAAAGTTTCACTCTCCTGATGGGTGCCACCGACACTGATCCTTATTATCACTCACCCATAGTGATAGTTACTTAAATCAGCCCCTAGTAGGTTCTTAGCTTCTCTGTTAAACTTTCAGGCTCTTTTAAAAAGCTGGTGCAATGACTGCAACAGAATGCATCTAAAATTTACTTCTGCCATTCTCCTGCATGCCGGCTACCCCAGGGAAACATTTTCACTTCCCCGCCTCTCCTGTGGTTTGCCTCACCGAAACCAAGCAAACTGTTTCCTATAATAAAGATGGATATTTTCTTGCTTTTCATTTTCATTTCTGCCACTGGCTGGCCAGAGAAAAGAGAGAAAGAGAGACTGTGTTGCAGCACCCTAGAATAATTTTACTTCAGAGTCTTGAACTGGGACACCAGTTATAGTATTTGTTCATCTGTTTTAGACATTTCTATACAGCTCTTCACCAAGTCAGATTCTAGAGTGGTGTCTTCACAACATAGATCAGGTGCAGGGAATCCTTTGGCCTGCCAAGTGTTGCTGAACTACAATTCCCATCAGCCTTGGGCATTGGCCATGCTTGCTGAGGCTGATGGGAGTTGTAGTCTAGCAACATCTAGAGGGCCACAGGTTTTCCCTTTCCTGACACAGACCACACATTATTTTATGTTTGTTTGTTTTTTTAAAGAAACCGGATACAGTTCAATAAAACGTGAACATGGATGGTTGGATTAGCAGAACAGAACTCAAGGCTGGATGAATGAGGAATGGAGTGAAATGAAATTGGCAGAATTGTCCATGTCTACTCAGAGCGCTGCAACCCTAGAGTCGGTCACAACTGGACCTAATGGTCAGGGGTCGCTTTACCTTACTCAGAGACAAACACTGTCATGTTACGTCCGCAGTGAAGTGGAGGGTGGGTTTTATACACAAATGGCCAGTGTGGGGGCCCCAGTTCAGATCAGACGTCTAGCATTTAGCCCTTTGCCCTGCCTTTCTATGGTTTGAATCCAGATTGTGGGCCCAAGTTGTACAGCGGTGGAGGGAACAGACACAGAGGGTCCACTCTGAATAGAGACCACAGCAGGCCGTAAAGGATGAAAGCATCCCAATCCAGAGATGATCCTCTGAGCTGACGACTTGTGTTTTAAAAAATCCCAGTCAATCTGCATTAAAAGTTACAACAACATGGTAAAGTTCATGGTCTGGCCCTGAGTATCTCTTTCCACTACATTCATCTCAATAACCTTTCCTGTTTCATTATACTGGCACTCACTTTTTCTTGGCAGAGTATTTCCTGCTTGATACTGAAAATCGATGTCCTCTTACTAGGGAACAGGGAAGAGCCTAGGTTTGTTTTATTTACTTATTTTGTTTATATGCCACCTTTTCTTCCAAGGAACTTAATCTGATGCACATGGTTCTCCTTTCCCCCCTTCAGTCCTCACAACCACCCTGAGAGGTAGGTTAGACTGAGAGGCAAGGGCTGGACTAAGGTCACCCAGCGAGTTTCATGGCTGAGTGGGGATTGGAATCCGGATCTCCGGGTTATAACGCAACATAGCACACCACACTGGTTAACACAGTTTGGAAGACTGTCCAAAATCCAAGAAATACTTACTAAAACAGCTTCAAGAGACCAGCTTCAAATCCAGATGGGTATCTGAGGGACAAATCCTGTCTGCCCCTTGACTGAAAAAGAAAAATCTAATTTACAGATAAATTTGGCACTGAGTCTTAAACACGATGAGGCTGGGCCGAAACCCTGAGTCTGATTTGAACACCTAAAATTGAGGTCAGGTGAAGCAAGACCACGTCTAGGTCATATTTTAACAGAAGCTGCTTGCTTGTCTCCAGCCAAAGCGACAGAATGTAGAAACGGCTGCCAACTTCTGCTACAGACTGTCTCCCCCGAAGGCAATATCATTTGATGCATTTAGTTCATTTACTGCAAAGCCTCATTGAGTGGGAACATGAAACCAATTCATATAAATGAGGCTTTGGAAAATTACAGGGATTGTCAGATACCACGAAGGTGTCTGGCTCCTTTTGCGGGGGTTCCGATTCTGCGAACCTAGCCTTAAGATCGCTCTCCTCCTCCAGAGTTTGTTCCGATTACCGTCAGTAACAAAACAATCCCCTGTGGGCATGCATGGGGTCGTTGCAGTCCCGTGCACTATCTGCATTGACCAGGTAACTTCATTTTATTACCTTTTTATCCCCCTTCTCCTTCAAAGAGCTTGGCGTTTTGCCCATGTCCCTATCCCTTCTTTGTATGCCAATGCTGCCCTATCTTTAGGCAAAATGCAACCATTGCCTCAGGCAGCAAACATGGCAGCCAGCAGCAGTCTATTTCCCCCAAACACCCCATACATTGTCCTGTTTTGGAGATCAGAGCTCTGGTGCTCATTTTGAGCCAGACCATAAGTCCATCAAACTCAGTATTTGTCTATACTGATTGGCAGCAGTTCTCCAGAGCTTCAGGCTGGAATATTTCCCTAGAAACATCAGGAGCTGAACCCAGGACCTTCAGCATGCAAAGCAGATGTTCTGCTACTCTCTCTGTGGACCATTTTGCTCACCGGCAGAGACAATGCCTGCTACTCTGGCTTTGGAAGCATCCTTTAGTGTTCCTTCAGATGCTCCAGCGCTAATGCCTACTGAACCCTGATTCCAATTAAGCCCTGGATCCTCTGACACAAACAGTCTTCCAGCCCCCAACCACCACCCGCTCTACACACACATACACACATTTTCCTGTCTCCCAGCCCATTTATCTTCACTGCGAACTGAACTGGTAATTTGGCATGTCAAACACATCCTCTATTCAGACAAACCAATTTGATGGCTAATTGCAACTCTGGTAATTGAGGTTTTTACTGTTTTAGTGCTTTTATTTAAAGCAGAGCAGGAGATCCTGGGTGGCTTCTAGCCAGGTCACACATTCTGCACCCCGATGGGATGCCAAGCTGCCAAGTGCAGAATCTCCTCCTGTGCCCCCCCCAACCCTTTCCAGGGGTCAGAGGCCCTTGAAAATAAATAGCAATGTGCATATAGGCCTTGCTCTGACATCAAGAAGTACATCCTTCCTGCAGCTTCACCCAAGACTGCATTTCAGAAAGCAGCTGCTGTTTATAAAACAGCAAATAGATGCTTCTTTCATTGTTATTACTGAGGGTCGCTTTAATGAGATGCCATGAAGTATGCAGACATGGGCAGAAGCACCTCAATGGATGCTTCTTAGACCAGTGGTTCCCAAACTTTCTGGTTCCATAATCTCATCCTCAGTGCCTGCTACCCTGCGCAATAAAAAATATTGTTCAGAATAGCCGTTTGCATGGCCCACTAAGGAAGATGATAACTCAATAAAATGCAAAACAGTAACAACTAATTGCACATTTTTTTCAAAACCCAATTCAAACTAGTTTAATTAATTCAACAAAGCTGATGAACTTGATCCAGCTTTTCAATGTCTGATAGTTATTTACCACCTCCCATGCCCCCCCCGGCTGTCCCCTTGCCTCTTAGCACCCTGCTAGGTAACCCATCCCCCACCCGGGGGGGACAGTACTGCCCCACTTTGGGAACCATTGTACTAGATGGTGTGGGAGGGACTCAAGCACATCCTGAGGTCACAGCCACATATTTAAACCATGCGGCTTTCCCCCAAAGAATCTTAGGAACTATAGTTTTTTGAGAGGGCTGGGAATTGTAGCTAAGGGAAGGCTAAACAGAATTTATTTGGGGAGAGCTGTGCACTTTCAACAGTGGCAGCCCATCCCACTTCACCACCTGAGGCAAAACAGGAAGGAGCCCGGTCCCCTGCCGCTGCTCCCCCAGCATGGAAGCCTCACTCACCAGGGTCACATGGCTGCGGATGCAGCTTCCGGGTTTCGATAAGATCTCGTGAGAGGTGCGCAAGATCTCACCTGGAAAGCGCAGCCACTTCTCCTTGCTTCTCAAGTGGCAGCAAGGCAGGTGGAGAGCCCCACCACCACCACAAGAGAAGAGAGAAGCAGCAACGGCAAAGAGATCCCATAAGATCTCCACAAATCCAGTCAGACACCACCTTGTGGGGCATGGAGCCGATGAAGTCACTGTTACACTCCTGTGTTCTAGTTAAAGTATTTGTGTTCTGTTTATAGTATTGGAATGTGGGGTTTTGCATGTTGTTGTCTCCCAACCTCCCCACCCCGTGTTATTATGAAATTGTTCTGAGGTTATCATTTTGCTATGTTGTCAAGAAATTGTTTCTGTTTGAAATGCACTCCTGTTTCCTTGTCATAGGCCGCTTGGATGCGTGTGGAAAAGCAATACAGAGATAAAACAAACGGATGAACGAAATGCTCCCATCTTCCTCTTTCACCTCCAGCCTTTTGGGTGAAAGGACTGTGAGCTCCGATCAGTTCTGGTCCTCAAAGCAAATTCCCTGGCTCAGAACCTGCTCAGAGACCCCCTGCTCTTTATTTCTATGTGCCTTTTGCAACTGGCTCAGGGGTGGTAGATTTTGAGGTTCTAGGAAAAAACATAAGTAGATCTCTGAAACCTGAAATCTGCCCGTCCTCCTCTGGTTGGGCCCATAGCCAAGTGTTGTGGAATACATGCTTAGCATGCAGAAAGTTCCAGGTTTGGTCTCCAGTAACTCCAGTTAAAGGATCAAGTGGTATCCTGGAAAACGCCTCTGTTGGAGAGCCACTGACAGCTTGAGTAACTATAACTGGATATACCAAAAGTCTTGAGGTTACAGCCACACTATACATTTAAAGCACATGGCGCGCACACACCCCTAAAAATAATTCTGCAAGCTGTGGTTTGCTAAGAATCCTGGGAATTGGGGTAAAGTACAATTCCCAGGATTCTTTAGGGGCAGCCTTGAGCTTTAAATGTTCTCTAAATACATGGTGAGGATGTAACCTGACTTAGTCCATGTCAGTTTGCATTTCTTAGTGCAGAAAGTATTGATCTGATGTGTAGAGATCTTACCTATTCTAATTAATTCAAAAGGGTTCTGGAAGCTTTTCTGTGTGAAAGAAGCAAGCAGAAGGTTCATGATGTTTGGGTTATACCTTCAGAGAAGCTGAGTACAGCTGGCTTAAACCGGTTCTCTTATCTCTTTCTGCCAAGGTCATGCTGACCAGAGGCCAGAAGGTTTCACTTTTTCTATCTCTTTTCTTTCTGGTGTGGTGTTCTGTACATAGTATGCTTAGTGTTAAGGTTTAGACTTATTATAAGTTATTGTAAGTTTAAATTATGTCTGTTGCAACTGGATTTCTTATTGGTAGTGCCAATCCTGAATGTATTGGATTTGTGACAGTTATGCTCATTTGCCTTCAGTAGCCATAAAGCTCTGCTGAATGAAATACAATTGCCTCTGGTCTACTTTTGGGAATCCTGCAACATGTTTAAGTTTTTACTCTGTTAGCTATACACTGGAATCTGCTCTGGATCAATACTGAGTAGAATTTCAATTTTTTGTTTTTTTGTTTTACCTGAACCTGACTGTAAAATAAAGGGTGCTGCAAAGACCTGCCTTACAGGTGGTTAGTACAGTCACACAGCTCTCTTTGTCTTAGTTGCCCTCATGCAGCAGTGACTGTCTTGATGGATTGAGCCCCATGTTCATTAGTGTCTTGGTAGAGGGGGAGCATAATGCAGCCATCCCATTTCAGGCATCAGAAAGTCTTGAGCCAGCTCTTTTAGGGAGATGTGTTGGCCTTTTAAGACAGCAACCCTCCCCATCCCCCCACCCATCAAATGAATCAGGAGAAAATGGGAAATGAGATTATGTGTGAACTCAGCAAATCACACCCACCTTTCCCTGACCTTGCACAATAGCAGCCCTTTTGCAGGGCCTGTGTGGGAAAGATCCTTGCCACTGAAGAAACAGGGCGAAAACTGAATTGCCGTTTCAGCTGCCTACACAGAGTGGCCTCGTTGGTACCCAAAACAGGTCACTGGCAGGACAGCCACGGGAGGGGAGTGACAGAAAGCTGGAACTTAGGAATGGATAGTGCTAAGTCATTGTGGCTTTTCATGCAGAATTCCATCCCTTTGCATTTTGAATTATAAGGCATTCAATACATAGAATGGGGTGGGGGGAGAGAGAGAGGCAGGCTGGCAGACAGACAGACAGACAGACAGACAGATTGATAGAGACTAACTTGCTGTGGAAAAAAACCAGTAGGGAGACGTGCTTTAAATCACTGGTCTTCAACCCACTCACTAGTGGGTCACAACAGGAGCACCACTGCCATGCAAATATATGGTAAAAGATTAAGAAATGGGTCCCCAAAGGCATGTTTGTGGTAAAAGTGAGCCCTGGGTGAGAAAAAGTTGGAGATACCTGCTTTAAATGTATTGTGTAAGATCGGTATCCACTAGTTGGCCATGTGGGATATTTAAACTGCAGTCAAAACCAACAACTCATGTTTTGCTAGATAGGCACATGCTAGGAGCTGAAGTTTTCCTGTAAGTTTGCTAGAGAGAATTCTGTGAGAGACACTCCCATTTTGCCCTGACATTGGGATTGTCATAGCTATATATATATATATATATATATATATATATATATATTCTCTTACCTACCTGGGCACATCTTCTTTTTGCTCTTTCTTCTCTTACCTCTCCATCTCATCACCAAGCCAGAAACGTGAAGAACATTAGGCTGTGTCTAAGCTCCAATACTCAGACACCATTTTAAACTAAAGTATGCCTTTATAACTGAATTACCATTTTAAGCCTGCCTGAACTAAACTGCTGTATCTGTTACTCTTCAACAAGTATTCTGAGTGAGTAAATGTTATTTTAAAGCTTTTGCAGGACTGTTTATGTGATTATTGGTTTAAGGAGGAGAAAAGGGAGGAAATACCAGGAGACTCCACTGCCTTAAAGCATCCTGGATTCCTTAAACTAAAAAGCTAAAACTAGCCTAAGCTTCCTTCTAAGTTGCAAAGGGTTGTACTCTGCTGAACTCACAAATGTGAGGAAGGAGGGATAATATCTAATAAATTTATCCTCTCCTAGCATCTATTGACATCCCCACAGGCCTGATCAACCAACTAGTGTGTTTTAGGTTTGCTTAAATAAAATAATACTCCTTATTTGTTAATACTAGATCTATAGAGTTAGGATGTGTGCCTTAGGAACCTCCATGAGTGTGTCTGCATTGCATTGTATTAGACGTGTGCCTTAATAAAGCACTGAAAAGGCCATTTGATTCTGTTTTCTCCTTGGGTCAGCTAGGAAGTCTCCATGGTCTCTTGGGCTGTTCAAAAGAGCCCAGAATTGAGCCAAGTAACACAGCAGTGCTATATAAGGGCAGTTTCAGCCTTTGCATGCATATCTGTTTGACCCTTCTTCAGTCTATTCATTCCCACCGCACAAAAGGCAGTCTTGTTTAAATCCATTTTGATGAAAGCCATTGAGCAGAAAGGAGCTGGGGAATAGAGGCTACTTTCTCAAACCTCAATGCAACTGGGTGACAAGTGCCCTCTGTTTGGATGCTTTCCATTCTCACCTCCCCTTTGGAGCTGTACAAAGGATGTGGCATTTTGTAAACGGGGGTGAAAGAAGAATTTGGCATCTGCGCAAAAACAAAATCATGCATGAAAAGCAGCTTAGTTCCCATAATTGCATATATCAAATTAATATTCCCTTTAATAGTTGCTGTGACAGCAATCTGCATAGATTGGATCTGTCAGCATGTAAGCTGGGTCTACACTGCTGGTTCCTGAAGGAGAGGCTGGATTTTTTTCTGGTCTATGACACCCGACTTTTTGTGGTGCTGTGGTTCAGGAGCATGCGCCAGAATCAAGCTGCATACAGAAATAACCCATTACTCTGGTTTAAAATTATTTATTTATTTGGTTGTTCACAGTACTTACAGCCCACTGTTCATTGACTATTTTCAGTCCCCGAGTTGGGAATAAGGCAGTAAAAAGTAAGCAAAGGGAAAACGAACAATTTACAGAAATTATCATGCAAACAGCTCCAATAAACAACGTCTTAAAAATTCTCTCATAAGGTTAACAAGCAAAAATAATAACAATAATAATTCAAATTTAACTGTACACAAGACATTCAAGCCGACTGAAACGGATTCCACAACCAAAGGTCTTAGTGACAGTTCCCACCCTGCTTTTCACATATGACAGCTCCCTCCTTTCCTCTCTACCTCTTCCACAAAAAGGGCCCCACTCGGTGCCAATGGGCTCTCTCTTACTCTGTGGCTTTTGAGTGACAACACTCTCTCTCTCTCTCTCTCTCTCACACACACACACACACTCAAACCCATTCAGGTTCTCACCCTGACGGGTATGAATTGTTGCCCACAAGCATCTACAATAAGAGTCTCCCGCCCCTTATTCACAGTAGCAACAGAGCAAAAAGATGATTGGCCTCTCACTACACCTCTGCACAGAGTTTTCGGCACTACACCAGAAGCACACAAAACACTCTGGGAGATTTCCTTGACACAGAGAATACTTCTCCCCCAGAATCAGGGTCGTGTCAACATCCTTCTGCAATGTGGAGGACTACCAAAAAAGGGCCAGCAGTGCAGGTACATATATGGCAGCCAACTTAGTGCCCTTCAGCCCCAGCCAGTATGGCCAATTGTCAGGGATGGTGAGCATTCTAGTCTGACTACAGTCAGCTTTCCCTTGCCTCTGTATCATGAAACCCAGGAGGACATGGACACTTCCTCCCAAGTTTCCAAGTACTTACACTTTGTCAATCAGTTCTTCCCTGTTGATGAGGTCCAGGTCCAAGATGGATGATCCCCTTGTTGCTTCTTCCACCTTCTGGGAAATGAAATTGTCAACGGAGCAATGGAGAAATTTGTCAGACCTTACATTCTTGGCAGCATTTGAGTCCCAACAGATATCGGGGAAGCTGAAGTCTCCCATGACTACTATATCTCTCCATTTTGCATGTTTGGTAATCTGCCCTAGGAAGGCATCATCCAAGTCATCAGTCTGTCTTGGAGGTCTATAGCAGACACCCACAGTAAAGTCACTGTTGTTTCTCTCTCCTGCAATTTTTACCCGTATACTCTCAATCTGCTTTTCATGCTCCAGGTTATGGATTTATTCACAACTGTACACATCCTTTACATATAATGCTACTCCTCCACCCTTCCTGTTTAGTATATTCCTTTTGAACAGGTTTTACCTCTCAGTTCCTACATTCCAATCATGAGTCTTCATCCCACCAGGTCATATTTGCCATCCTGTATTAAAAGCTCCAATTCGTCTTGTTTGTTTCCCATACTCTGTGCATTTGTGTAGAGACAACTGAACCATGAATCGTTCCCTCCAGCTGCTTTCTTCTTGTAGTTTCTTGGATCAATTATATAATCTTAGAATTAGATGTCTTAACCCAATTCCCAACCACAGATTTGGACTACCTCATCTACCAAGCCTTTGTAGGCCAGTCTATAGCAGGTCTATACAACCTTGAGTTCATAAACTGACCATTTGACTATTTGATACTTCCAAGGGAAATTCCACATACCTATTATACGTGGTCCATTCCTACCTATAACCGACACTGACCTGGTTCACACATAATGCAAAGCCATGGTTAATGTTAACCTCCAGGCTCCAGTAATTCTCTGTTTCAATGTATTTCCAAACACATTTTTTTCAACCTGTGCATTATTCTGTTTTTAGCTGGGGGGGGGGGTCCCCTTCCAATTTTGTCTCATTGTAAATATTTGTTGGTTTTAAATTATATTTATATGTTGCATGAAGCTTATTCGCAGTCTTGTGCACTGCCCTGGCATCTTTTGAGGAAGGGCAGCTAATAAATATTGTTAAATGAATAAATTAGGTAGCTTATCCTCCAGGTTTTTAGGATAACAGGTGCACAAGCAATCTGTCTCTAGATCATATATGCACCTCCTGCCCCCCCCCCCAACAAAATCTTTGTAGTAATGGAATGCCTCCAAAGCATTTAAAAATAGACAGAACAATAACAATCTCTCCCTATCACTCTCTCTCTCTCTGTCCCCCCAGGCTGCAGCAAAAATAGCTTGATTGGTGTATAGATCTGTTGCTGCTAGGAGGCAAGGAAAAGAAAATGCAGAGCTTAGCTTGCAGAACTGGCTTTCGAGTTTCTCTTTAAATTGCAGATGTTAGCTACCTTGGCATAGCAGCTCATACCTTTTGCAGAATGGCAGGCTTGGAAGATCAAGAGCCAAGCAACTTAGCCAGCAGTGAGAAAGTTAATGTCTCCAGTCAATTAGAAGAGGTGATGGGCAATTAGTATTCCTGGGTTCTGTTTCTCTCTCTCTCTCTCTCTCTCTCCAACTTCACTGTGTGACCTTGACCAGATCTGTGCTCATATTTAACATGCAGTAGTTTCACCTTAAAAATTGAAAAAGAACGATAGTTCACTACCTTGCATGTTGATCTGTATTTCACGTCTAGATGGTTAAAAATGCTTTTTTAAAAAATATATTAAAAAGGTATGCAACAATGTCATTAATGAAATCTGTGAGAAAGAAAGGGAAATGGAACAGTGGAATAGTTGCAGGTGGGGATGCATGCTCTTCTTGAACAATGGCCTCTTCCCACAAAGGAACCATTCCGCATTAAAATGCTCAGTTCAGTTCAATGGTTTATTTGAACTACAAGTAACTCAGCCCCTCTGATTATGGCACACTATATGTGCGCTAATGTTTTAGAGTCTCCTCACTGAGTGGGTTCAGACAGTCTTTTAACGGTAATAATCACATCACAGGAGAAGAGTCATCACTACTTGTCAGGGACTGGCTGGATGACAAGGAGTGGTGGGAGGCTCCAGCTGAGGAACGGCTTAGGGAAGCCACAAGGAAGAAGGCTCAGACCCAGGGGACTGGTGGTGGGACACAGAAGACAGATCAGAGAGGAAGCTGGGAGGTGGAAGACACAGAAGGCTTGAATGAACAAGAAGAACCAGAGGCAGGGAGCCCTCCAAGGAGAGGCCTGGGTGCAGAGGCACACACTTTGAGCTCAAGGAGAGGACAAGGAGGAGCCAGGTGTTGCAACAGCTTCACAGCAGCTGCCCAGTCCCTCTGCATTGAGCTCCCCTCCCCCTTTGACTCTGAGGTCAGGTGGAGCTTTACACATAGCTGAACAGAAAGCTAGAAAAGCCCAGGGGTCCTCCTCCAAATAAGGAGACATGAAATATATAACTATCTCTTGAATTCTTTGCTTGACACTTCTGCAGTGAGTTTCGCCTCTTGCACTCTTTCTGATGTCCTACCACAGGTGTGGTTCCTACCTGGCAGAGCAGAACAGGAAGTTGGCAACAGACAGCTAGGAATGGGAGCTCCACTCCCTGCCTCTCCATCATAAAATAGTGAAATATGCTATGCAAGCTGCTGTGCAGTAGCCCGGAGAATCCAGAGGAGAAGACAGATGCTACAAAGGTAAAGGCTGTGCTCTAAAATAGCAAACAATGAGTAGCTCGTTGCAGAAATGCAAACACCAAACCTTTCCATCTGCCCCATCTTTCGGCTCCACAATTTTCCATTTTAGGTTGCAAGAGCTCAAGGTACAAGAGTATCCAAGTCAGAACAATCCAATGGACAGACCATGGCCATTTTTGTATCCGTGAATTTGTAAAGCCACACCTTTTCTGCATTAATGTGTGTTTTTCTTTAAAAAAAATAAAAATATCCACATGGAAATCCACATTTAAATGATATTTTGCCACAAAATAAAAAATGTGCATTTTAAAAAAAACATATCCTAAAGTACAGCTTCTAAACACATTTTGGCACAATTTTTTGTCCCTCACTGCTGGACAAGGAACTCAAACTCCCAGTTCTGTATCTGTCAAAGGCTTTAATGTATAAATCAGATTGGTACAGGATAAAGGATGAAGCCTGTATAGATACATGGCTAAGTGCAAGCTAAGACACTGGTCCAGCAAGCAGCACGCCCCCACTACATTTCCTTTTAAAGTGCAGAGTCAGGAACATAGCTAGGGGTTAGCTGGTTGGCCCCTGCCAAGGGTCCAGTCCCAGGGGGGTGCAATTGTGCCTCGTCACTTTGGCTTGGAGTGGCTAGGAGCCCGTGTGCCCATCAGACTGCTGGACTACAGGGGAGGAGGAGGAGGCAGGGGGAGGCACAGCAGAGCAGACCTGACCCTTGAGGCCATTGAGGAAGCCACTGGCAGAGCAGGAAAGGCAACAAAAAACGAACCTTTTGAGTTTCTGGTCCATGGTCTCTCCCAGCTTCAGAGGCGCCGATACAGCTCCTTGCCAAAGACACAAGGGAACCTGAGCTGGGTGGGCACATCTTTAGCACGGCAAGTGGCCAGAGTCCCATGACTGGGCAAGCAAATGGGCATTCTTCCAAGTGGGTTGGGTCTGCTAGTACTAGCATCTGTGCCCTTGGAGACAAAGGTGGTGCCAGCTCCCCATTTGATTTACGGTACTTCTCAGTCACCTTCTTACAAAGGGGAGTCTCCTCACTGACAGGAGGAGGGCCCAGGGTGGCTCCACAGCAGGAGGCATCTAACTAGGGTGTGTCATGGGGTGGAATACTCCTCTGCCAACCTGCTTTGTTTGCCCCCCTCCCCGGGTCCAGCTCTCCATTTCCCAGATTCTTGGGCTCACAGCTATCTTGAGGTCCCAATTTCACCTCCCCTATCCCACTAGGACCCTTCCCAGGGTTGCTCAGCTCCAACTCATTGAGGTTCTCCCATTGGGGATCCAGCCATCCCCACCATGGTATCTCCATGAGACTCATGACACCAAGAAATGAATCACAAAATTCGGAAGAAATGCAAAATCTGAAGGATTTTTCCAATCCATGTATTGGCCCGGGAAATGGAATTTGGTTGGTCCAATTAAAAATGTGGATGGGGGGGGTGGAATCCTCTGGGCAGCCAAAAGGTATCATTGTAGGGTGTTATCCAGTGCTTTTCTTTTGTGAATGAACGAAGGAAATTTTTTGGGTGCTCTTAATTATTATTAGATAATTCAGTAATCACTTGCAGAACTTTTACAGCAACATCTGACAGCTGATGTTCGGCCAGGCCCTTAAAAAAAAACCTATTACTCAGAGTTTTCTATCTGAAACCACACAGTGAAAGAATGTGTATTTAAAAATATTTGATCCCTAATAAATTCACCCTCCTCCTTTCTCAGCCCATTCAGCCTTTTCTCATAAAACTACCCTTCCCCTTCAAATGCCTTTCCCCTCACTCACCCACCCACCCAAATCTTAATCTCAGAATGCCAAAATCACATAATACACACTTTAACTAAATTAACAGATAAATAAAAAGAGTGGAGTGAAAGAACAGAGGGGAAACCGGGTGGGGGGAGGGATGTTTTCTGAGATTCTCTGTCAGCTAATCAGAGGTAATTAGAGGCTCTACACATCATCTGAACTCCCAGAGACACTGAAGTTATCTGACAGGGCTTCTTCAAACTCATCCACATTTGTGGGCGTTCCACAAACCTTGTGGTGGCCTGTGCATGTTGGTGACACTTTCTAAGGAACGAAAGGAGGAGTGGAGAAGAAACAGCAGCAAACTCTTCCTGCTGCTACAGCAACATATTGGCAGAGCTCCAGTCCAAAACAAGGCAGTAGAACAACTTCCAGGAGCCGCACACAGAGTAAGATGCATGATTTGCCCATCGTTTGCACCTTCTCATCTGATGAACTTGCAGTTTTTAGTTTTTATTTATTGCATTGATCTGGCAGGGCTACGTGCCAAGTGAAATCACCCACACACCATCCACAGCCCTTGCATCAGACACCCAGCTTTTCTTTGGTGGTTTCCCACTTTCCAAACTCTGCTCCCCCTCACACACACTTGTTGGTCTACTCCAGCCTTCAACCTACCTGAAAGGGAAGGAACCTCATGCCCCAAACCTCCTCTGTCTACCACAGCCTCTTGCTTGCTGACAACTGTCTGAATATGGGAAGAATCTGGGCTCCAAATAGCTCCCTAGTTGCTTCTTCTGCCAAAACACAGGCAGCGGCTCCCTTTATCAAATCCAATAGTATGCAAGCATAGGTTGCTCTGAATCTGGGGGTGTCACAGTAAATGCAAAAGATAAAGCCACACTTTTATTTTTTGGGGGGGACCCAATTGTGTGGATGTGACAAACAGGCATGTTAAACAGATATATTTGTCATGGGGGCACTGTTATACAGTGGTTCCGCTCCTTCCTCCTGGGCCGTGTTCAGAAAGTGGGGGGGGGATGAGTGTTCAGACCCCTGGGCTCTCACTTGTGGGGTGCCTTAGGGTTCTGTCCCCTCCTCCATGCTTTTCAACATCTACATGCAGTCACTGGGAGGTTTGGGCTGGGTGTTCATCAATATGCAGATGATACCCAGCTCTACCTCTTTCAAATCAGAACCAGTGAAGGCAGTGAAGGTCCTGTGTGAGTATCTGGAGGCGGTTGGAGGATGGATGGTGGCTAACAGATTTAGGTTGAATCCTGACAAGACAGAAGTACTGTTTTGGGGGGACAGGAGGTGGGCAGGAGCAGAGGACTCCCTGGTCCTGAATGGGGTAACTGTGCCCCTGAAGGACCAAGTGTGCAGCCTGGGAGTCATTTTGGACTCACAGCTGTCCATGGAGGCACAAGTCAATTCAGTGTCCAGGGCAGCTGTTTACCAGCTCCATCTGGTACGCAGGCTGAGACCCTACCTGTCTCGCCTCTGTCTTGCCAGAGTGGTGCATGCTCTAGTTATCTCTTGCTTGGATTACTGCAATGTGCTCTATGTGGGGCTACCTTTGAAGGTGACCCGGAAACTACAACTAATCCAGAATGACTGGGAGCGGCTGCCGAGACCACATAACTCCGGTCTTGAAAGATCTACATTGGCTCCCAGTACGTTTCCAAGCACAATTCAAAGTGTTGGTGCTGACCTTTAAAGCCCTAAATGGCCTCAGTCCAGTACACCTGAAGGAGTGTCTCCACCCCCATCGTTCTGCCCAGACACTGAAGTCCAGCGCCGAGGGCCTTCTGGCAGTTCCCTCACTGCGAGAAGCCTAGTTACAGGGAACCAGGCAGAGGGCCTTCTTGGTAGTGGCACCCGCCCTTTGGAATGCCCTCCCACCAGATGTCAAAGAGAACAACAACTACCAGACTTTTAGAAGAGATCTGAAGGCAGCCCTGTTTAGGGAAGCTTTTAATGTTTAACAGACCACTGTATTTTAATATTTTGTTGGAAGCCGCCCAGAGTGGCTGGGGAAACCCAGCCAGCTGGGTGGGGTATAAATAATAATTTTTAAAAAAAAAAAATGGTGCCAGAATTAGTTGAATTCCTCCCTTAATGGATGTTTAGTAGCAAGGCTGTGTCATGTGCAAGATGGCCCAAGGATATAAGCAGTCAGCAGAAAATGGCATCACACTTTTTGCTTTGCCAACTTCTAGATATCCCCTATATGTTACAGCTTTATAAATGTCATTTCGCCTATAAAATCCAGTTTCATATCTTTGACAGCGTTCTCAATCTTCCAAGCTCCCCAGAATGGCTGGTATCAAGTCAACCTTCCACAATTTGTTGTGTGTCTATGTGTGGGTGGGTGTGTACTTCTTTCCCATAAGTCAAACCCACAACATAGAAAGCCTATTTGTTCAAGGTCACAGTGAGCAGAATAAACCTAGGCCAGATTTGCTGAAAGATGCATCTCTGTGGGGAGGGCATTCGGCAACTTAGGGGCTGCCCCAGAGAATGCCCTCTCCCAGGCCACCCCTGCCCTGAACGTCCAAGGGTGGTTGAACAACCAATAAAGTCCCTTCTGCCAATCCTAACATCCATGGGTGTTCATTCAGATATTTTGACCCTAAGTAGTTTAGGGCTTTAAACACTAAACATACCCTCCAACATTTCTCCGATGAAAATGAAAACATCCTAAGGAACAGCGGGACATTCCAGGATCAAAGCAGAAACTGGGGTGGCTTCTTTATCCTGGACTGCCCCTGGAAAATATGGGCCCTTGGAGGGTCTGCTGACGTGAACACCTTGAACTGAGTTGAGGAACCAACTGGCAATGCAGGAGGCCAAACAGTCACTCTTGTTTAAGCAAAGAGATGTATACCTTTGGCATGCATAGCTTACATGCAGTTCAGTTTGCTGGACCATAAAGAAGGCTGATTGCCAAAGAATTGATGCTTTTGAGTTATGGTGCTGGAGGAGACTCTTGAGAGTCCCATGGACTGCAAGAAGATCAAACGTATCCATTCTTAAGGAAATCAGCCCCGAGTGCTCACTGGAAGGACAGATCCTGAAGCTGAGGCACCAATACTTTGGCCATCTCATGAGAAGAGAAGACTCCCTGGAAAAGACCCTGATGTTGGGAAAGATGGAGGGCACAAGGAGAAGGGGACGACAGAGGATGAGATGGTTGGACAGTGTTCTCGAAGCTAACAGCATGAGTTTGACCAAACTGCGGGAGGCAGTGGATGACAGGAGTGCCTGGTGTGCTCTGGTCCATGGGGTCACGAAGAGTCGGACACGACTAAATGACTAAACAACAACAACAACATGGTAGCATAGGTCAGAAATGCAGGTACTCGAGGAAGACACTCTGGCAGGTTGGATGGGTGTGAGGACAAAGAACCCTGGACCCAGGCAATATCCCACAGCCCTTTGCATTGCTTGGAAGCAGGCAAGAGGAGCAGATGGTTTTTCAGGCAGTCAGAGCGGATATATATACACTGCCGTGTCAATGATGCCTCTTTGCCAGAGCCCAGCAAAGCAAGGCCAGAGATTAGAGGCAGGGCTCTGCCTCTCATTACACTGCCCAGCTGGGGCTAGGATTGGATGGATGAGGGTGTTGAGGAACCTTGCCCTGATGATCCTGTTGGGAGCCGCTTCCTCCAAGCATGAGTGCAAATGCAGCGGGCAGAAGGGAAGAGGGCACATTGCTGCTGGCAAGGACTAAAACCATCAGAGAAGGGACCGAGCAGAACCAAACCCTGGTTGTTCGGCAGTTCCTCTCTCTCTCCCTCTCTCTCTCTCTCTCTCTCTCTCTCTCTCTCTCTCCTGCCTAGAGAAATGACTGGTAAATTACACAGCAGCTTTGGGAAGCATCAACTTCTGTAGGTGTTCTCCTGCAACCAGGATTTCACAGAAATTAATTGCTCACGGCTGCCGCAGAATGCAAGGCTTGTGCTGATTAACAGCCCGACCTAACAGAAGCCGGGTCTGTAGCAAGCTCTCTCCTCAGCTACAACATTTAGTTGATTAATCCTTTAGATTAACATTCTAATTGATTAAAAACAAGCACACAACTAATCGGGGCAACCATTTTTTTTTAACCTGGTAAAAATAAAAATAAAATATTATTCCTGTGCTGTCCTCCATGAGCTCTCTTCTAACTTAACAATCAACAGAGCAGTGGGAAGGGGGTTGTTCAGAAGCACATCAGCTAGAAAGCTGCTAAAATGCTGAATAGAAGAGGGTGAGCCAATAGGCCAAACCTAGGCTCCCCTCCTTAAAAAAACCAACAAAAAAACCCTCTAGCTTTCCACAACTGCAAGTAATTAATTTATCTGAAATCCTGATTGCAGAATGGCACCTAAATCATGTAGCAACATGTCCCTCTCATTTTAAAGGTGATAATGGCTGGCGAATGTTCTAAGAACTAAGTATGCAATTTTTATTCAGATCAATGCTGTATTCATATGCAAATTCATTCAAATTTAATCACGTAATTGGCTACAAATCACATTACTAGTCAGAGATTTCTTTAACTGGGAAGCAGCTCTACAGTTTGCGCATTTCGTATTCTGGCATGCTTGCAAACAGCTGCTTTTACCCAATGCCAGTTAGCACTGACCAAGACGCAAGGCAGGTGTGTTCAGCCTGAAGTCCTACAGTTGCTACTGGATGAGATCTCCCATCGCGGCTAACCACTGACCATGCTGCCTTAGGTTAATGGGAGTTCTGAGTCCAGCAGCCTCTGGAGAGCCAGAGATGCCCAGCCCTGAAGCAGACAAGGGGGTACTTTTAAGAAAGGGTACTGTTTAACATGGGAGTTTGGCAGTACTGCTGCTGTTTAAATTCAGTGATGGGTCTATCACCTATTTGAGCTAGGAGTGATCAGCACTCTGATCAGTTCAGTTCCGACATGATTTCAGAACCATTCCATCTGGAAGCACCATTATTCTCTCTAGAAACAACAACTGTCTATTAATGCTGAAACAAAAGCTGATAGAAACAAAAGATTTAGGGTGCTTCCAAGTGGATGTTTATTATGGGATTGATGTTGTTCATGCATATAATTTTTTTCAGTATCCACATGACATCAATAGCAGCAAAATGGCAGCCCACATACACATACACCCCCCAATTTAATCTGAATTTCTCCTTTCTGTGGAAAAGTCTGATAAGATAAACAAGGGGGGGGGGGCTGTTGTCAAAGTGATGCCTGAATGACTACATGCAATATTAAGCCTCTATCTAGAAGTATCCTAATATATGCATGATGCAGCTTGTAAATTGCAAAAGGGATCTCCAGGAGTCGTGACTACAGAAGTAAAACAATAGTCTTGTGTCACCATAACATGTGATAAATTTTATTATAAATTTGTGGACTAATAGATGCATTTAAGATGGAGAATTTAATCATACTCTTTGTTGTGTCTGCTGCAAGAGACTAACCCTTACGAAATTAAAGGTTGCAGTGTGCATGTGTGCACAGGATTAGTATCTCGTATGAGAAAAGGGCAAGCAAAATTATCAAGAGAAAGAAGAAGCCCTCCTTTAAGAAAAGGCTGCAGCATCTGAGAAAAGTATGAGTTTGAGGCAATATGACAGAAGTTTATAAAATTGTGCGAGGCATGGACAAGGTGAATAGAGAAGTTCTTCTCCTGCTCTTATAACACTAGAATTTATGCACATCCAATGAAGATTAATGTTGGAAGATAAGGGACAGATTAAAAAGAAGAGCTTCTTCGCACTTAGTTGCTGGCATCTGTCTGTCTCAGGAGACAATGTGCTCCTTTGCAGGTGGAGTCAAACTGTTGGAGAGTTACAGCGCCTGCAGTGGCTGTAGAGACCGATATGGGAGAGCCATGTTGTGCTGCAGCTGGGGCATATGAAGGCGTCCAGTTTTGCTGCTGCAGATGCACCATGGTATTTCTTCTCTCTGTGCTCCTCCCAGTGGTCATTCCTTCTCTGGTCGCTGCTGGGCGCATAGTTAAACAATCGAACTGCCTCCCACGGGAAGTGATGGCTACCAACTAGGATGTATTTAAAAGTGAATTAGACCAATTCATGGAAGGATGAGCTACCCATGGCTATGTTCTGCTTCCACTGTCAGTATGCCTCTGTTAGGAATCTCAGGTGAATGCTGTTGTGCTCTTGTGTTCTTATTTTAGCTTTACAGGACTCACAGTCACTCGCATTGGACTGAATGCTTGCAAATGTGCAGAATTCATACAATTCCCCATTTCAGCAATTCTGCAATTTCAGCTCTCCTTATACCAGCCTCTCTTTCTTTTTTTTAACAGATCCCACTGGCAGGTTGCTGGCTCAGTTGCACAGGGATGTGAAAAAATGCAAAGCGCACTTGAAGATCACCTAACGAGGATTAGTATAACGTTGGATTAATAACAGTGAGAGCTTTAGTCAACTGATTAATTAAATTGCATATATTTGCATATGAATAAACAATAGCTTTGGCAAAAATACTTCCTTTGTTTGTAGATAATGCAACATGTCTAAGATGGCAGGCGTCTTAGGCATGCCATTATGTGTGTGTCTGTGTGAGGGGGAAAAGGCAAGGTCTCTTTTAAGACAGTTATCTGCCACCTACATTTTTGCATTCTATAAAACCCTGTATCTAACTTTTTTTTTAAAGTGCCTGATTAAAGTTGTTAAGAACTGGTGATTGAAAAGTTGACCGAATGATCCAACCATTTATTTAATGATATTCCAGCATCAATATAACTGCTAAGGGGAACACTTTAGTTGGCATCCATCTGTCTCAGAAGACAGAATGGAGGAGTGTGCATTTGGGAGTGAGCTCAAGCTGTCAATGGGAAACACTGGAGTTGCATCAAACGTAAAAGCCTTGCAGGATCAGACCCAAAGAACACTCTTCCACTTGCACTCCCCAACAATGGGTTTTTAGAGGCAGACTGCCTCCCATAGCGGAGGTGCCATCCTAATGAATAGCCACTGGCAGCCTTGTTCTCAATTTGCCTAGTCTTCCTTTAAAGCCATTCAAGTTGGTGGCCATCATCACATCTTATCTTAGAGAGTTCCACAGTTTAACTGTGTGCTATATTGAGAGGAGGGCTTTCTTTGGCCTGCCCTGAATCTTCCAATGTTTGGGTTCACTGAATGACCCCAATCATCAGAGAGAGAGAGAGAGAAATGTTATCTATATGCTTTCTTCACACTATGCATGCTTGTATAATCTCTATCACATCATCCCTCTTTTTTCTAAGCTGAAAAAAGCCTTTCAATTGTTGCAACCCTTCCTCATTAGGGAGCAATACATATGTCTTCAAGCTCCCTGGATAGGAGGGATGGGTGATTCTGTCAATTTCAGTTTTTCATTTTTCCAGTCTTAAGTTCAGTTCTCCACATTTTGACATCGGTTTGCAAATTTTTGTTTCAAATGCTTATGATACTCAACAGTGTTTTAGTGCAAATGTCTCCTTTTTTAAAAAATTGTGCAGTGCTGCCTAATATACCCATTTTTGTAAGCCATTTTTTTCCTGATCCAATGCATTTTTCAATTATATGCACTTTTTTGGACACTTCACCCTAGTATATGCATTTTTGTACACATTGCTTGGCAGGAGAACTGCATTGCAGAATTCAGAGAAGTGCAAATTTCAAAGGATGGTTGTGCTTTGGGCTCATGTCTTGTTTCCAAAAGTGCAAATAAGATGGACACACCTTTGAATGAGACTCAGCTTTCTCCCCTCTCCCCTCCACCCCTACTGGACACACACATCTACTAACCATGAATGGCCTACCGGTTCCTAGAGAGCACAGACCAGTATATTGCGCCCACTCGCTGCACGTTTGTCATGGGACACGCAGGTGCAATACATACAGGTGTTCCCTTGCAAAGGGCAGAGCTGCCTTGCTATGGTCGGAGTCCTTTCAACATGGCTTTCTCCTGCATTTCCTCCTCCGCTCTCAACACCTGGCACCCAAAGCACCCAGGAGGCGCAAAGCCGCTTTCTACGTATCAGGTCCCTTCCATAAGACTGCCTGTCCTGGGATCAGCGCCTGCAAGTTTCTTTGCAGCGCCCACAGCACCGCGTTGCCATCAACCTGTCAGCCCGCTCGCCGCCCCTCCCAATCTAATCCAGATGCACCCTTTCTAAAGCCGACCCGTTTGCAACCCCAAACCCCCATGAGAAAGCGCCCCTCCCTCAACACGCTTCTTTGCGCATGCCATCCGCATCCTTAAACCGTGGTCATTGGGGGGGGGGGGGGAGCTTTCCCACCAACCAGCGTCTCCCCGGTCTCCTCACTGTCACAGCCCCAGTCTTTCCCCGCACGCGAGTATGTGCGTAGCTTATTCGTTTTCCAACCCGGGTTAGCGATCGTGGGAACAGAAGAACCCAGCGGCGGCGGCGGCCTATGGAATGAAATCGCGTAGGGGTTTCCGCTCCGGTGCACCCCCGCACCCCCTGGGGATTAAAAAGGCGGGGTGTCGGAGAAAGATGAGACAGGCTCTTCCCAGCTGCCTGCTTGCCGAGCGAGCGAGCCCTCCTGCACCAGACGGGACCAAGGCGCGCGTGCCGTTTTCCTCCCGGGTCGCCCTTCTCGTTCGCAGCCCGCTTTCCCTCCTCTTAAGGTGGCGCGCCGGGATGTGCGCCGCTGCTCTGCCTCTCCTCCGCTGAGGGGGCCTTAAAAGCAAACCCTCCTCCTCGCCTCCTTCCACCCAGAGCTGCAAGCTTCGAGGTGCGCCGAGTGGCGCTGCTTTGTAAGGGCGCCCGGCGAAGCGGCTGCGCTCCAGTCGGCGGGAGGCTTGGCCAGGAGGAGGAGGAGGCGGCGGCCCGGAGTTGGATCGCGCGCAAGACGCCGCCGCCGCCGCCGCCGCCGCCGCCGGGGCACGTGCTGCAGCCGCAGCCGGCAGACCTGTAGCCTTGCAGCCGGACGGACGCCTGCCTGCCAGCCTGCCTGCCTGCCTGCCCGCCTCCTTTCACATCCTGGAGCAGGGTGCCGCGGCCGCCTTTAAGCGCCGGGAGATCCCGCCGGAGACCCTTGCCTGGGTGATCTTGGAGATCGTCGTCGCAACTTACCCGCGAAACAAGACGACGCATTTATTTCCTCAGGTAAAAAAAAACAACACAAAAACCCCGCATGGAGAGGAATAGATCTGTGTCATGAACAGAGAGATCTTCACCGTATTCTTCTTCTTCTTTTAAAACAAATAAATAAATATTGAGTGGGGGGGCAGGAGAGTCTCTCTCTCTCTTTCTCTCTCTCTTTCTCTCTCTCGGGGGACAATGTTTTAAGACTAAACACCCTTGACATTGCCCACTTTCCCCCCTCTTTTTGTAAGAGAGTCCCGTCTCTACTGGACACAGTTAACTTTAAAAGGTGCTAAGCGAAGCAAATTGCCATGAATTTTAAGATATATATATAATGGCTCGAATAACACCCTTCTCCTTAGGTACAAGTATTTTCTCATCCTCAGCAAATTTGATGGATTTAAGAGAGACGGAGAGATGTGGGAATGTTTTTACAAGGGATGGAATAATGCATTTTTCTACATCCCTCCCATATTTAACGCTCCGGTGAAAGAATCCTAGAGGATATTATCCAATCCATTATTTAACCCTCCCATCATCTTTACCTGAAATGTCACCTGTGTTTAACTACGTTTGGAAGAGGGGGAGATAGATGTGCTGTTGCAAATTGCCGGTGCTCACCTAAGGATAAGAAAGCAGCTGCAGAGATGGGCATGCAAGGACCCACTGCATTCTCCAATTCCCAATCAAATCTTCCTCTTTTGTTTGGATTAAACAAAAGGAGTCACACACAAAGGGGGGAGGGGGAGTCGCGGTACTTTAACAAAAGGAAAAGGTTCCAGAATGTTTTTTAAAAGTCTTAACTATGACAACTTGGCAAGATACATTCATCCAAGATTCAGAAGATTGGACCACTTTTAGAACATTAAGTGAAAGAAAATATTCTTTTTTCCCCTCTCCTTTGCCCTTGCCATGCTTGTTTCTATTTAGGATGCATCTTCTTCCTTTTCTAGGATGTAATTATTGTTTAGGGGAGGATGAATCTGATGAGGGTAACAGCTTCACTTTCAGTGCCACTCTAAACCACTCAGGTGCAAACAAGGTCTAATTACCCAAATGAGAGGCATGAGCTCAGCATCCTCGCTCTCTGACTTGAAGCCATAATCAGGTACAAGAGGGACCCTGGGCAAATTGTAGTTGCATATTGGCGAGAGGTGAGCACTCGGTGTTCGCTCGTGGGGATCGGCATATTTCCGTGCTGAGCTGTGACATTAAAGAGATCCCACAGCAAAGCCCTTGATGAGATGCAGCTCAAATTAATCAACGTACAGAGCATGCAATGGCAGTGAAGACCTACAGTCGTGTAAGTTCTGTACCAATGTAATGCAGGAAAAGGTTTAATAGATGTGCTCTGGACGGCAGGCATCCCACATCTGTGCCGAGCCGAGTTACAATGTCTGAGGATAAATGCCAGGCTACTAATATCTCTTGTGCCTTGGAAATCTATATTCCAAGGGGAAGTTGTGCAGGTGCAACTTCTGTCATGGTGTTGCAGTGATAGATAAGCTGAATATCTCCCTGCCACATAGATTTTAAAAACAAGTGGAGACAGTTTTTGATCCAGATTTGATCATATGAATCTTGCCCCCAGTCCAAAGAGAAAGTGAAGGATCATATCTCCAAAGCAGGGAGATGGAGAAAGTGTAGGACTTTCGTGCTTTTTGTATAGCCTGATCTGCTTCTACAGTCCAAAACAGCCTTAGCAATCTAGCATACTCTCACGCGCAACTATGCTTGGCTTAGAACAGGGACTATGGAGAAGAGGCCATTGCAGCCCTGATTATATACGTGGGCTGGCTGAGGGGGGAGAAGAATTGCATTTTGATCAAGCTAACCTGAAGTGGCTATTGAAATTCAGGACTGTGATGTGCCTGGAGGAAGTTGAGGGGCTGCCAGCCTGTTTTATTTGAGGCTATTACAAAGTGATGGAAGGTGCTAGGGGACAGCTGGGGGGGGGGCACGTAGAACTGAAAGGGCAATCAGGATTAAGGGGAGAAGCAGAGCCAAGGAATGGGAGCCAAAGACTGGAAGAGGTAGAGGAGTAAGTAGCTTGAGAGTGACTGGCAATGGCCGATTTCTCTAGACAAGAGCTCAGAAATATGGCTGCCTGGTCGCCAGCGGTGACCATAAATTTAGTTCAAGTGACCAGCAGGGAAAGCTTCCTGTATATTCTGCCACACCGTTTTTTAAAAAACCTGCCAGCAACACAAGGAGGTGGAGAAAATGTCCCTTTCAACATGGTGCCTGGCTGTCTGACTTTGCACTGAGATACAGCATTTGTGTCATGGGTTACAAACACATCCACTACCCGGCTCTCGTCCTGTAAAATCTTCTTGCCAGGCAGTGGATATAAAAGAGGCATGCTGTGGATCAGGAAGCAAAAGAAGAAGAAGAAGAGTAAAATCTCTCTGCCAGTTAGAAGCAGACGTTGGCTGTCATGCCCAGGCCTGATCTACAGAGCAGATGTAGACAACATGGTGCCCTCCAACTGTGGCCAGACTCCAATTCCCATGATCTCTGACTATGCCGGCTGGGGCTGATGGAAGTTGGAGACCAACGTCTGAAGGATGCCACGTTGGGCACACCTGCTATAGAGTGTCTTCACACATTACTTGTTTGGGGGCACACCTAAAAGGATAAAGTGTGCCTAACATGGGTCTTGCTGGGTCTATGAGACGGGGTTGTGATCAGGGCTTTTCTGTTGGCTCATTTCTTGCTGTGTAATGTGTGAATCGGCCTCGGGAGAAGAAAGGAGCATTACAAGTCAAGGTGGGGGGATAGAACTAGTACTGCAGAAAGTATTGGAGGTGCAAGTTGTAGGCCATTGTGTAGCAGAGGGAGAGAGGAGAGGACCCTGAGAGCAAAGGATGACTCAAGCTGAGGTTAGGACTGGGGTACCAACCTTCGAATGAGCTGAATGCACATCTCACTGTGTCTTGTGTGTAGAAAGCTTCCAAGTCCTAGCTACGTACATGTACTGTGTCCTCTGGTGCAGGATCAGGAACCAGTGTCACCCCTGCAAGAGTTGCATTTGCTTCTGGAGGGATTTGCATCCAAAGTCAAACCTCTTCAAGGGACTCAAGGCAACCTGGCATTACTTGCACTGCTGTATTTAGCATGCATGTTTTTCGCAGCTGCTGGGAGATAATTATTGAGATTGCAGCAGGTGGAGACAAGGGAATGTTAGTCCTGATTGGCAGTGCAGTGCCCTAAGTGTTTTCCCCCAAGTTTCCCATTGCCAGAGTGTCCTCGGATTTCACCATGTATGTTTAGGCATGAGGGGACAGCAATGTAGCCCCATGTCTTAAATATGAAATTTGTGCTTTGTGTTTTGACCTGGATAGCTCAGTCAGTACAACATGAGACTCTTAATCTCGGGGTCATGGCTTTGAGCCCCATGTAGGGCAAAAGTTTGCTGCATTGCAGGGGTTGGACTAGATGACCCTTATGGTCCCTTCCGACTCTGATTCTATGATTTGCAGTAGTATTGCAGTCACAGTATAAATTTATGCACACGCACACACACATTTATAATTTCTCCAAAAAGACTCAAGAAACTGTAATAAAAAAAAGAATAAAACAAGCATAGTCCCTGAAATACAACAATGGACATTTAAATTAAAAAGTTAGCAGTATACAACCTGTTTAACAAACTCTAGCAGCACAAAGGTGACACGGAACTGACCCAGCAAAAATCATGCAATTAACTAAAAACCTTTTTTTTTAAAGCAGCAGCGTCTTCAGTGATCACCCAGCACAGTGTAGTGATAGGGCGTGATTGACTTTGCTCAACACAAATCCCACAACACAAATCCCAACCCTTGGCTACTGAGATGGAGGGAATTGGAACAGGCCCCTAGATGATGATGGCTCATGAGGTGTAAAACATACAGAAAATGGTGGTTCCTAAGGAATCCAAGCCCCAAGCTGTTAAGAGATTTAAAAGATTAACACCAGCACCTTCCCGTTGAACCTGGAAATGAATTGCTGATCAGCAGCTAGCCTGAATTGCATAGAACTCAGATCACCTGCTGGCGTAATGCCTTTTCCCACTTGTGCAACAGGAATTTAGTAGTGACTGCCATCCTCATGCAGCTGGCGTAACTTGAATATAGGATTGGCTATGTATGTGGCACACTCTGTACCTAAACGCTGTTCATTGAGCGAGAGCTGTGAGTCCCCCTGCAGGGGGGTCAGAAGCATGCAGAGTATGATTGCCATGCTTGTCTCGCAGGAGCACCAGCAGCCTCTTAGCATCACTTTCAGTGCATTTAACTCTGCACTGAATAAAAGGCCAGTGGGAGGAGGAGGAGGGAACCCTGCAGCAATTAAAACTCTATATTGTGTGTTTTGAAAGTCTATTGATACAGAATTAAAAGCATGCTGTATGCCAGAGCCAATCAAAAGTACCAACACGCTGAATATCCATTAATGAATCATTTCCACTTTTTGAGCAAGGGTTGCCCAGAGAAGTGTGATATTCTAGGTGCTTTTAGAGAGAGCATTGCTGAAGGGCGGCAGGAATAGGCAGCCACCTTTGATGTAAGGGGAAGCAGCATATCACGTTTGCACAAAAATGTCACATAGGGTGGACATGACGGACATTGGAGCAAGAGGAGAAGGGGTGCTGAATTTTGCATGCAGCGAGTCTGTTTGGAAGAGTAATGCGCTGTAAATCCCATGGCATTTGTGTAACGTAAGTGGCAGAACTGTGATCTCATTCAGGTCTCTCCCAAGGCCAAACTTGGTTGGTGCCGGTAGCATACACAAGTGTGCACAGACACACATGAGGAATATGTTACAGGGCTGATGTAATATGATTGTTATGTGCTTCAGATGCATTCTATCAGTGCTACATGTTATTAATGAACTCACTTCACTTTGGCTAATGCAAACTATTCCATCTTCACCACCAGAATCAGAAAATGCATTGAAGCGGAGAAACAGAAGCAAGTGTTCTTCATGTTGACTTTGGCAATAATTATTTGTACTAGATTTTGGAAAGTCCTGGCAAGATAGAGTTAAAAAGGAGGGGGCACTAGTTAAAGCATTTAATAACTTGTTTGAAAATCCTATAAAAAGATGTTGAACGGCTAGTCCCCAACGATTTGCTTTATACAAGGAGTCTTCAGGTTTTCAGATAGGAGGAATGATTTCATACTTTAAAAAAAAAACGTAAGATGTCTGGAACTCCATTGTCTCAATGAAAAATTGTAGCGATAAGGAAGTTAGCTTTGCAGACTAGTTTAAATTGTAGCTTTTGTGTGGTGTTTAATCTATGTTCTTTCCTCATAATCTTTACAACGCTTTCTTTGTACTTTTATTTTCTGTTTTTTGGAAAAATGTATTATTCAGAGCCTGCTCTGAAATTTGGACTATGTGATGCTCTCAGTGACATAATCAGGAGCCACCAGGTCCAAATTCACCCCTTGTCCCCTGAAAACTCAAATTCTGAGAAGCCTCTGAACCCCTTCCCTATTTATAGATAGATAGATATTTATTTGCATCAGCCACCAGCCACCGAGTATAAAATACAAACGTGTACAAACACAACTAAGCTGGTAAAATGACCAGCCTTTTCCTTTTCTTACCTTCACTTTCTTTGAAACTCACCTGATGGCACAGGAGGTCTCTCTGGCAACCTGTAAATCCTTCTTTCTCTCACTGAAATAGCAAAGTTTCAGGCAGCAGGAACCCTGCAAAATGCTGTTTCTCCTCAACAACAGCATCCTCTGCACAGGGGCACCTGGACCATGTCATTTCTACAACACCTGGTACCCATATAAGCTACTTGTGCCTGCTATGAAGCTACATGGCCCATGGCCCTTTGCCCCCTGGGTTGGTTCCATTTAAGGGAGCTTCCACATGGGGAGTTTAATATTGTAGATGGAGCGCTGGCAACAGGATTTTTTTAATTCACAAGATTCTAAAGGTGGGAAATATGTGGGCTGGCGTTTTGAAGCCCGTAATGTCACGTGGACCTCAAAAACCTGCTTACACAGGGAGCAGGGATCCCACAGTGAGCACCCACCTGGGAACAGCTGCAGCTTATTGGTGAAGCACCTGCAGAAGTTCTGAGACGGAGAAGCCTCCCTGAAATCTGCTGTCTGTCAGTGTAGATAGTCCTGGACCAGTGACTTCACTCAGTATACGGCAGATTCCTGACATTCCTCACCCATCTGAAAGCACTTTCAGTGTCCAAGACACCAGAGAGCCAGAGAGCAATGGAGTTATCACAGAAATAGCTTTGCTGAAGCCTCCCTGGTGTCAGTGTGGTGTAGTGGTTAGAGTGTCAAGACTAGGACCTGGGAGGTCTGGGTTCAAATATAATAATAATAATAATAATAATAATAATAATAATAATAATGTGGGACGCGGGTGGCGCTGTGGGTTAAACCACAGAGCCTAGGGCTTGCCGATCAGAAGGTCAGCGGTTCGAACCCCCGCGATGGGGTGAGCTCCCGTTGCTCGGTCCCAGCTCCTGCCAACCTAAAGCATGTCAAAGTGCAAGTAGATAAATAGGTACCGCTCCAGCGGGAAGGTAAACGGCGTTTTCGTGCGCTGCTCTGGTTCGCCAGAAGCAGCTTAGTCCTGCTGGCCACATGACCTGGAAGCTGTACACCGGCTCCCTCGGCCAATAAAGCGAGATGAGCGCCGCAACCCCAGAGTCGGTCACAACTGGACCTAATGGTCAGGGGTCCCTTTACCTTTACCTAAATAATAATAATAATAATAATAATAATAATAATAACAACAACAACAACAATGTAATAATAAATAATTTTATTTGTACCCCACCCATCTGTCTGCCCTACAGTTCAAGCAGTTCCCTCTATCCCAAAGTGCAGAAAGCAGATGGAACACATTGACCCTAAGAGGAAGCAGACCCTGGAGCAGAAGCAACTCTGGAATGGCCCTGTGTGATCATTCATAAAATTATATATTTTCAAATGGGAAACAACTGTTGATTAAACCGGTGGTGGGGGTTTTAAGCCCATGGCCACCAGTGAAAAGATCATTCATAAAATTATATATTTTCAAATGGGAAACAACTGTTGATTAAACCGGTGGTGGTGGTTTTAAGCCCATGGCCACCAGAGAGGGCTTTCTCCGTCTCCCTGTATAATGTGAAACTGGCATGGCTTCAAATCCATGTTAGTGACGCTGGGTATGCATAGCAGGGGACGATAATAATTCTGGATAAACAAACATGGTCTAGTAGAGCATGGTCTCATGTGTGACTTATTTGATAATGTTTATAAATGCTGAGGTTTTGTTTTGTGTGTGTGTGTGTTTGAGTGGGATTTCATTTTATTTATTCCCTGCATGCATATGCTATTTCCCCCCTATTTTGGAACTCAAGAGAGTTGGTTCCTCCAGTTGACCTATTTATTGTGCATTCATCCTGATATGCTTGCATTGTGCCCAGTCTTCATTGGACATTTGTTCTGCTTCGTTTGTGACAATGAGCGAGCTCTTGATTTGCTTCTGAGTGTTCATCCTCTTCCCCGTTGATCATTTGTTCATCCCACACAATGCATTTCCCTGTCACTTTCCTAATCTCAAAAAAAAGAGGGGCCATTTTCTTGTTAAAAAGTGGGTCTGTTTTGCCAGGGCGAGGAAGTACTTTAATTCACTAATAATAATAATAATAATAAATTTATTATTTATACCCCACCCATCTGGCTGGGTTTCCCCAACCACTCTGGGCGGCTCACAACAGAATATTAAAAACAAGATAAAACATTAAAAACTTCCCTAAACAAGATGAAATGACTGAGCAGCCATAGTCACACTGGTAACAATTTCAGGGTCATCACATAAGCTTTTTGTTTTGTTTTTTAAAGAAAGAAGTAGCAAGTCCAAGATCTATGTAGGAAACTGAGCTAAGCACATCCCTATTTCAGCTGGGAGAGCATGAGGGGTGAGGAATGAGGGGTAATGGTGCAAACTTAAACTTACAGGATACTCTTGAACCTTTACTGATAATTAGTGACAGCCTAGGGGGACCCAGCATAAACACGGTTCCCAGGCAGTCCCCCATCCAAGCACTAGCCAGACTCTGGCTAGCTTAGCTTGCGGCGAGTGATGTTGTGTTGCCTGCCTTCAGACTGTAGATCTGATTTCGTCTCAGTCACAGGTGGTCTGACCAATGTAGAACCCTGTTAGCTCCTATTAACAGTAGTGCAACTGATGCTTTAAAAAACAATCGAACACAGATTCCATTGACTGGAAAGGTGGAGGAGAGGGGGCTGCTGCTGTTCGCTGTATATCAGATAGTCCCTTGAGGCCAGTGTGCAAGGTGTGCATTGGCTCCCGGCTTGTCCTGGTTAAGCATATGCAAATTCCCAAGGTTCAGCAAAGTGCCCGGCTTAATTTAAAGACTTGTTTCTGCTTTAACGACGGACGTCCCCCTGTTGTTTAATATGTTTTCTCCTTGTTTATTCTCCGAGCATAAGGCAGAAAGGGCTCCATCTCCTGACGCCGTTTCGTATGCCCCCGCCCAGCTGCCCCAGCCTCCCCACTCCACGGTTTTGGATGCCGTCCCATCTACAGACTCCCCCAGTTTGGCTGCTTTCCTAGGATGAGACTTCACAATTGCTGGCTACTTCAAGCCAGAAATCAATCAGCCAGGAAATTCCTTCTGTCTGGCACTCAGAGAATTGGTAGCCTGTTTCCAAGAGGCTTCAAGGCAGGAGTGTGATGAGTTGCGGGGGTGGGGGGCAGGAGGGGCCGCGGGAAGGAATCGGGGAAGAACGCCACTTTATTTGAAAGCAATTGACAACTCAGAAATAATCAGCACGGAAAGTAATGCCCTTGTATTTTGAGAGCTTCCCCACTTCTTCGCCTCACCTGCCCTTTGAGCGCATCACTGCATAATGCTATCGTTGTGGTTGTCCTTAACTTTCTTTACAAAGTCACCTGCAGGTGCATGTTCCCTATACTTTGGTTCACAGTTGAACACCTTCAAGATTTAATCTGCGGCGTGCCCCACAGCCAAAGAAATTTCAACATGGCAGCATATTACAGCAAATGTCAGGAGCTCACAGGGTGAGGGAAACAGGGGATCCTCACCTCCTCCTGCAGTGGTCGCTGGTGGGAGCAAGGAGAGTCACGCTGTGTGGCTCCAAACTTAACATAGTGACCTTGGGACCGTACCCCATCGTCCCCTGTGTGGCTGTATTTGAGAAACCATGGCCTGAGGTTTCAAAAACATAATAGGGGGGAGGGATCTGTAAATTATAAATGGCTTTAAACCAGTTGAAAAGCTGGAACGTGTGCAGAGAAGGGCGAGCAAGATGGTCAAGGGTCTGGAAACCAAGTCTTATGAGGAACGGTTGAGGGAGTTGGGTATGTTTATATCTTGATTTTATTCTGTGAACTGCCTTGAGACCCCCAGGTATAGGGCGGTATATTAATAATGACGACGATGATGGTGATGTTTAGCCTGGAAAAGAGGAGACTGGCAGGATATATGATAGCCATTTTCAAATATCTCAAGGGCTATCACATGAAAGAGGGAACAAGCCAGTGTGGTGTAGTGGTTAAGAGCGGTAGACTCGTAATCTGGTGAACCGGGTTTGCTTCCCCACTCCTCCACATGCAGCTGCTGGGTGACCTTGGGCTAGTCACACTGCTTTGAAGTCTCTCAGCCCCACTCACCTCACAGAGTGTTTGTTGTGGGGGAGGAAGGAAAAGGAGAATGTTAGCCACTTTGAGACTCCTTTGGGTAGTGATAAAGCGGGATATCAAATCCAAACTCTTCTTCCTCTTCCTCTTCTGCTCTGGAGGGTAGGATTCAAAAGAATGGCTTCAAGTTACAAGAAAGGAGATTCTGACTAAGCATACAGAAAAACTTTTTGACAGAAAGGTTGTGGATTTCCTTGGAGGTTTTTAAGCAGAGGTTGGATGGTCATCTGTTATGGATGCTTTTGCTGAGATTCCTGCCTTGCAGGGGGTTGGATTCCGTTACAACTCTATGATTCTATGTCAGACCATTGATTGGTCCATCAAGCTCATTTCTGGTTTGTGGCTGTAATAAATCAATTCTACTTCAATTCTGGTCCATCAAGCTCAGTTTTGCCTGCACTGTCCAGGATTTCACACCATGGTTTCTACCTGGAGATGCCAGGGGTTGAACTTTGGACCTTCTGAATGCAAAGCAGATGCTCCAGTAGACTTTGAAGGCACATCAAATGGCCTCAGCAGAAGAACAGTCGCTTTCTAAAGGAAAATAACAGGAGCCACATAGGCTTAAGATGGCTCTTTTGCAGGGTTGAAATGCCAGTGCTCTTGCTGAGCAGCTTGCCTAGACTTTTTCAAGCACCATCTGATCTTGTTCTCCTCCGTTCCGTAACTTTGTACCCCCTTTTTGTTGCTTTTCATCTCCATGTGCAATCCCCCTCCCCATCTCTCTCTCTCTCCCCTCCCCTTCCCCAAATCCGCACAAAGGTGAAAAGGAGCGAGGAATGAGGCAGGGATGGCTCTCCTCTATCTGCTGCTTCTCTCCCCACCTCCACCATGAATGAGCCCCTTCATCCTCTCCTCCAGAGGAAACACAGATGCTTTTGTTTGGCGGCCTTGTAGGATAGGATGGAATTAATAAATCGGAGAGCTGATGTTGTGCTGCTACATTCTTTGCAATTTTAAGGCGAGAGCCTGAAAGAAAAGTTAATTTGCCTTCGGAGAAACCGCAGAGGCTCAGCCGACTGTTTATCCCCACTTTTATTTTTCTTAGACGCCGCTCCTTTTATTTTCTTCTTCTCTCGCACTCAGCCCCCTTCCCCTTTTCACCTCTCCCCCGTAATCCATCTCTGCTTTCCCACAAGGAGGTGCCTTATGCAGAGTCAGGCCATGTTTTCAGTATTATGGAGAGCTGTCCAGGGGTCCAGACAGGAGAAGCTCCCAGACCTACATGGAGACACCTGGGATCAAACCTGTGACCATTGTGCATCTTCCGCCATCCTGCCCCACCTTCCTCTTTTTGTCCCTTCACTCCTGATGCTTGCTTTTTCCTACCAAAAACAGACCAAGGTAGAATTCCTATGGCTAAATCACTAGCAGTATCAATAACACACTTAAGTTTGCTTCCCAGTTCAGGGGAGATGGCTTTCCACATTCAGATATTTGTTGGTGCAAACCAGGTAAATATTGGGGTCCATTGTATAAGGTAAAAAGGTAAAAGACCCCTGGACCGATGGAGGGGTTCACAGCATCAACACCCCAAAAAGGTATTGTTTCTCCCATAGTTGCAGCCTTGGATTCAAACAGAATCAAGCGTTGCTCTCAAATGTTGCTCCAGCTTGCTGCTTCTAGCTCACATCCCGGCCCCAACTCTGCTCTTAGCTGTGGCTTTTTCTGTCCCGTTTGCCCACCAGGAAGCTAGTTTGGCTATTTCCCAGAATGAGAAGGCTTGATTAGCTTTTCATACTTGCTGGATCCAGGGGTTAGAAGAGTCTGGCATACAGTTTAACACCCACCCACCCACCACAAATTCATAACAGTAAGTAGATTGTGTCTTTTTCCTTCCCGTTTTATTGATGGGAAGCCAAGGTTGAGGAGTAATGATTTGCCCAAGGTCAGCCTCTGTAAGTCCACTCTAGAGCAGGATCCAGATTGCCGTCCAACATTTTGTGCATTTGAAAAGGGGCCAGGGTGTACTAGATATATATCGCACTCTGTGTGACTCCTCAGTGAATCATGGGTCTTCTTTGTGGCGTTCAGTTTCCTCAGCCACAAATCCTGCGTTCTCTTCCGGCACGGAACACTGGAAGCTTGCAATGCAAGTCAGCTTGGTAAATCACTGCTTTGAAACTAGAACACCTAGGAACATGTTGACTGTTCTCATTTCCCATACATGATATTTCTCTGTGTTCCTGTGAGCAGAATCGGATCCTGCTGCTTCCGGACTGGCAGAGGCTCCGCTCCTTGAATTACAACCAAAAATATGCCCAGGCTTCCCCTTAAGCTTATGTGATTCTGTTCAAGCAGAAGAGTTGCGAACAATTCCATATGCTTGCGTGGCAGAGAAGCAGAGCTGGGGGAAGCTTTGAGAAATCTCTGTGGCACCCTTCGCTGTGCCTGGTGCTGTCCCGTGCTGGTTGGGGCTGATGGGACTTACAGCCCAAAATGTATGGAGGGCACCAGGTTGGTGAAGGGGGCCGTTGCATAGAAAGTTCACCACACATTAGCTGTCATGAAATCCATACAAACGCTTGAAGGCAGCCCTTCAAATATCTGAAGGGCTGTCACACAGAAGATGGAGCAAGCTTTTTTTTCTGCTGTTCCAAAAGGCAGGACCCAAACCAATGGGTCTTGTTATTCAAAGAACAACAAAGGAGATTCTAATTAAACATCAGGAAGAACTTTCTGGTGGTAGGAACTGTTCAACCATGGAACAGACTACCTCAGAAGGTGGTAGACTCTCCCTCATTGGAGGTTGTTTGTTTAAAAAAGGTTCGTGTATGCCTCATTGATATTGCTGGGATATATGTATGCCCAAATATATAGAAATTGTGGCTTTTTGCCTCCCAAACCTATTGGTTGATAATTTTCCTGTTCTGTTGGAGAGATGTGGTTTCTCTCTGGATCATTTGTGGCTATGGATGAAGATTTATGAACTTTTATCACTGTGCATATGTGCATATTTATATATAATCGAATTTTGTTTTTAGTTCGTATCAATAACAGCAAAGGAGCAAGCTAAAATGCAGCAAAAGTGGAGATGAGGGAAGTTGAAGGATGTGAGTAACATTCAAAGATTTTGTTCACTTTCAATTTGTGAGAAAGTCAAAAAGCGATGTGCTGTGATCTGCCAGAGGAATTCGGCATTTTAAGTTTGTTCATGCTGCATGTAGTTTTGTTTGGGGCCGAGTTATCTTTCATTGATGTTACCTTGTTAAACTTTTGTTTTGTGATGGTCCGATGACTAAATACAAATAAATGAATCTTGATCATTGATTTGGAAGGATTTGATTGCCGTGATGTACTGTTAATAATTCAGACTGTAACAATTGGTGCTGATGGGAAAGTGCAGGCTTGCACATCCAATCAAGGCACAAGCGCCGAGTGCGCCAGGCAGAATCTGCAATGTGCTTTTGCCGCTAACTTTACTTCCAACTCCTCTCCAAGGAGGCCCCTGAACCGTGGAATTAGATTTTCAATTGGCAATATCAATTCCAAACCCAGACCCTGCATTCTTGCATCCTTTAAACTCCAGATCTAAACTTATATTATGATTGGAGGACATGAGGCTGAAAAATAAATAAAATGGGATGGGGCCTAATGAATCTGTTCTACCTGATGTGTTCTACCTTGTCCAACCCCAAACAATGAATGGGATTCCAGGAGCCTAACTTCCAGAAGGGCAGTAGCTACGGTAGTCAGCTGCAGCAAGTAAACAATAAAGATTTCTTTTGCACTCAGTAGATTAACTGTGGTATATGCCTTTGCGGGCGAAAACCCACTTCGTCAGATAAATTAAGTGCTACCCGAAGTTGGCAGGTATGCATGGATAGAGAGGAAAAGATGTAAACACTCAATGAAAGCTAGTGCCATAATATGTTGGCTGCTATGTAAGGTGCCACAAGATTCATCAGTGTTTTTAACAGTAGTTTGGAAATTTTTGCAAGTTCTGCAGCTAGTGGCCCTACTCCCACGACTACTACTAAGCAGTATGTTTTATATCCTGTATTTTATCCTGTGAACCACTCTGAGATCTTATGCTGAAGGGCGGTATATAAATCTAATAAATAAAACAAAAATAAAATATGTTGTTTACATTAGCCCCACCTGTCCAGGCAGCGGATAAGTTTTAGATCCACATGTGAACTCTGCAGCTAGAGTCCATCCCTCATCCATCTTGGCTCAAGGCTGCCACTTGTCCTGTCTGAAATGAATGACAGGCAATGCATCTCTGAAGCATCTGCAATGGGCTTGGATGGACCATGGACAAAAGGTGGGTTCAATACTTGCCTGTAGCTGCAGCCCAGGTCCTTCAATGAGCTTGAGGCTTTTCAGCTTAATTCTATCATGAGTCAGATAATTTGCAGGATGACTGCATAGTTTGTGGGTGCCTCTGCTGACACCTACGGCAACCTGTAGCATGGGCGTGGGGAACCTCAGGCCTGGGGGCCAGAAGCAGCCCTTCAGACCTCTATCTGGCCCTCATAACTCTCCCCAGGCCATGCCCTTTACTGGTCCTACTTTGCACTCCAAGAGTTGTTTTTTTTTTCAAAAATTTGATTGATTTTCCAAATTTATAACAAACATAAAACAAACAAGCATAAATCCTAACTATATTAGTTCCACTTTTGTTAACATTGTTAGGTGACTTCCTCAAATCCCCCTGGCTGAGTTTCTATGTATATATATCATTGTAACAGTTTTCCAAAACTAATTTCTTATAAAATTTACTTAATTAATTAACATCTTTCTTTTCATTTTAGCTTTAGATATATTATTCTATAACATCCCATATTTAAATCCTAAGCCAATCTGGTACTTGCAAGTATTTCTTTTTAAGTTATCTTAGCATATTTAGCTAAATAGTCTTTAAATTTCATCCATTCCTCCTCGTACTCCTCCTCCTTCTGGTCGCGGACTCTTCCGGTCAGGTCGGCTAGCTCCGAAAAATCCATCATCATCATCTGCCATTCCTCCACTGTTGGTACTTCTTGTGATTTCCAATTTTTGCCCAGCAAAATTCTAGCAGCTGTTGTGGCATACAAAAACAATCTGACATCTTTCTTGGGCAATTCCAAACCTATTATTCCAAGAAGAAAGGCCTCTGGTTTCTTGCACCCGAAGAGTTTTTGCCTGGTTGGAATGTGCCTGATCAAATGCCTCTTCCTTGCCTGGGTGTGTGTAGCAGCTAACCAAATGAACAAAGGTAAAAAAATTGCCATTGTTGCTACACCTACATGTCTCTTTAGTCCTCCCCACCCCAGGCATGTGGCCTGCCGAAGGCTGCTCAGGATGAAATGTGGCCCTCAGGCCAAATACATTTCCTTGTCTCTTGCTGTAGTGCCATTCATTTCATGGATGCCTCAGATCCAAACAGGTGCCGAAGAGCTAGTGACACAGCAGCAACAATATTGGCACCCCACCCCCCTAGCTGAAGATGGAATGGGGAAGCAAACCCAATGAGAGAGGCAGGGTCTCTCTTTGATGAGTTGACCAACTACATACCCTCCAACATTCTGCAGCAGAAAATCAGGATGTGTGTCTCTCTGGGCTGCACCCCCATGTGAGTCACAGGATTCATCCGAGAGCATGGCTTTCCAAAACGTGCATTTTTCAGGGTGGCACCATTCCACATAACCGGCAAGAGAGCATGGCCTCCAAACATGGGCATCTTTCAGGTCCACACACTCATGGCAACCAAAACGGGACATCCCGGGATCCAATCTGAAGCCGGCGTGGCTTCTGTAATTCCGGGATGTCCTGCTCAAAGCGGGACAGTTGACAGGTATGCAACTAGGCAGAGGACTTGGTGCCGCAGGCAGCTGCTGCTGCTGCTACATGTCAAGGCATCCCCAGGGAACCACTACAGGCACTTGGAGGTGAGGAAGCTGTGCCGATTCCACACGTGACATGTCAGCAGCATGGCTTCCTTGCTGCCTCATAACAAGGCTCTGGGCTTGTTATAAGTAATACCTCCCCACCCCAACCCCCAAAAGAAATGTGCTAGTTCTTGCTGATCACTGATTCTTCTGGGGCGCACATGTGTGATTCTTAGCATGACGTGAGTAACTAAGATTAGTCACAGATATAAATAACTTGTTTTATCAAAACCCATCTGTTTCCTATGGTATTGTCATCCAGAAAGAGCCAGTGTTGCTTTCATCAAAATAAAATATCAGTGCCCTCAGATACCCTTTGTGCTGTCTGAAAAAGTTCACTAGGAGGGAAAAAACCAACTAGCCAAAAGGTAATATCTCCCCACAACGCCTGGAGGCAGAGCCAAGTAACCAGTGGTTTTTATATTTTCAATGGGGAACAGCCCTTGTTTTTGGATCCCAGTACAGTGGTACCTCGGGTTAGGTACTTAATTCGTTCCGGAGGTCCGTTATTAACGTGAAACTGTTCTTAACCTGAAGCACCACTTTAGCTAATGGGGCCTCCTGCTGCCGCCGCGCCACTGGAGCATGATTTCTGTTCTCATCCTGAAGCAAAGTTCTTAACCTGAAGCACTATTTCTGGGTTAGCGGAGTCTGTAACCTGAAGCGTATGTAACCTGAAGCGTATGTAACCCGAGGTACCACTGTACAACCTTAGTGCAATCTGCCATGTTTTTTGCACCCACCAGGATCCAACTCAGTTTGTTTCAAACTTGGGTCTCTCGATATTGTTGGACTCCCAAGTCCCACTGTCCGGTGTTCAGAAATGATGAACATTGCAGTCCAAAAACAACTGGAGACCCAGGTTTGAAACACACTGATTTTAACCTTATTAAAGCTGCCATTCTGTATCCAGATGCCCCACTGGACACAAGTGGACTTACTTCTCCGAGTAGGCATGGGGTTGTACTTAACACCTCCTTCTTGCAACTGTTACAAACTTTAGACTGCAAGGTCTTTTCCTTCTCATCCCAACTTTTTCTTAGCCTAACATCCAGTCCAGTGTTAGAAACTGAGATATGAAAGCTAGGCGCTAAATGGCACTTTAAACCTAGGGTTATGGGCGCAACAATGGAATGTCTAGATGCGCTTTTTTATAACAAGAATAATATTATATATTATTATATTATATTATAATATAATATTATGTTCATTTTTCACATGGTCTAGTCCTTACCTTGCACACACCCCAAATATTCTTAAGAGGGTCTCTTCTCCAGTCTTCAGAGAGTAGCTGGAAGTGGGGAGGCAAAAAAAGGTCCTTCTTTCCTTTCACTCTGCAGTTTTAATCTGAAATCTTAGGTGCAGTGCTGCGCCCAGAGCTCAGAAACTGCTCGCGCTGATGAAATTCCCTGTTGCAAAATGCGCCTAGAACAATGGGAGTTTCGAACACTGATCCAGTCTGAATATCAGGGGAACACAAAAGCCTGCCAGCTGCACTGTGACATTTTACTTGATCCTAATTAAATGTATTGCCTCTTTATTTTTGGGTCTCCTCACCCCCCACCCCAAAGCAACCCACAGTTACTGGAACTGCTACAAAAGTTTGCACAATCCACATGTAAACCGGGGACACCGGGAGAAGGATCGTGATTCAACATGGTATACTCCTCTGAAGCAGAGGACACCCTCCAGGTGTTGCGCCTCCCATCATCCCTGCCCATGCTAGGTGGGGCAATTGGGAGCTGGGGTCCACATGCGCCATGTTTTTCAATCCTGCTCTAAAGACAACCAATGTCTTGAACATCATGCAGTACGTGGGTTTTGTGCTCCCCCGCTGCTATGGAAAATGCAGGTTTTCAGCCACTCTGTCCAGCAACTTTTAACAAGAGACTGCTTGCTCTTTTTTTGCCCCTGTGCCCCAGCTTGTAAGCTGTAGTAGATACAAGCTGTAGTAGATACAAGGCATGTGACAGCTGGCCTTAGTCGCCTGTGTGTTCTTAAGCAGGTGAGTTCATCTTAAGGAACTACATATGCCATACATGGAAACTTGTATGTCATGAACTCCCATCTATCTAGTCCAGCAATCTGTTCTCACAGTGGCCATCCAGATGCCTGTGGGCTTTGAGATGCATTTATACTCCGGCCCATATCATCCATCCAGTTCGGCTATTATCTTTTCACTGATTGCAGGGTGGGTTTGCTTGAATGCACATAGGAAACATTCTCTGTCAGTTGGGCTGGCGGCAGCAGCACGAGATCAGGCTTTTAAGCTCCAAGCAACAACATGTACAAGCATCCTCTCTGGAGCAGAGTGTGACTGTGAAATAAAAGTAAGTCCCCTACAAACAGACCTAGGATATGAAAGCTGTGCTCACACATATTCCCTGAGTTCATTAGTAGCACTTGGCTACATAGACAATGGTTCTTGGTTATATATATATATATATATACACACACAACATTTTTGGAAGCTTCTCGCATCAGGATTTGCTGCTGTGTTCCTTGCATTTGATGAAAATTACTGTTTAAATATTTAGTTTATTCTTTTGCATTTGCTGTTCAGGCAGCATTGCATGTAATTTTAAACAGGTTTTAGGCTCCATTTAGGTGGTTCTCATGTTTGAGAGTTGTCTGATTTTTAGACATTTGGGTTTTTGATATATGTGTGTGTGAGAGGGACAGGGGGAAAACATTTAAAGGAACTTGATAATTTTGCTTCAGTTTGATTTAGTGGAAGGATTATGAGAGTGCATTATATCCTACATTTTATGATCCCATTCTTAGGGCATATACTATTTGTATATTTATAGTGCCCCTGAGAAAGGATTTGATCCAACGTGTGACAGGGCTAGAATAAATCTCATTTGAAACATCTGGACTTTCTTCCCCCTTCCAAGTGGTGCTTTCCCAGTTTTGTGGTTGGCTTGGTGCTTCAAGCCTTTTTGCAGTGGTGTTTCTGAATACAGCCTAATTAGCCATTTGCATCAGGACCAGGATGGCCTTTCCACTAGGTGGCTGCCTAGGACAGGACTTTATAGGGACCTGTATCTAATGCTGGAACAACCTGGTGGATGCAGAAAGGCAAAAGAACCAGGCAACAGGTAGGGAAAGTACATCAGTGACAAGTCCTATGAAAACAACTTGTGCATATTTACTTTGATGTAAGTTCACTAGGCCTTTCTCCCAGTTAAATGTGCATGAGATTTCGGCCCCAGTATATTACATGTGCTATTCTTTTTTAAAAAAACAAAACAAAACAAAACACCTAAATAAAACAAAGGGTGATCATGAGTCCACTGAGGGCTGTAGGAGATGAAAACGAAGGTTGGAACAGGGGTGCCTTGTTAGAAATCAATAAGCCACTATAACCAACAGGATGGGAGGCTAAGAGATCCAGGATGAAAGAGTATACCCAGTACATTATTATTGTTATTATTATTATTATTATTAGCAGGACGCGGGTGGCACTGTGGTCTAAACCACTGAGCCTCTCGGGCTTGCTGATCAGAAGGTTGGCGGTTTGAATCCCCGCGACGGGCTGAGCTCCCGTTGCTCGGTCCCAGCGCCTGCCAACCTAGCAGTTCAAAAGCACGCAGTGCAAGTAGATAAATAGGTACTGCTGTGACAGGAAGGTAAACGGTGTTTCCGTGCACTTTGGCTTCTGTCATGGTCTGTGGACAAACACCAGCTCCTTCAGCCTGAAAGCGAGATGAGCGCCACAACCCTATAGTCACCTTTGACTGGCGTTAACGATCCAGGGGTCCTTTACCTTTATTATTATGATGATGATCATTATTATTAATTTCATTTCTATACTGCTTTATATTTTTAAGGAGGGGGGGATCTCAAATCAGTTTACAAACTACTTTAAAACATCAAATAAAACAATCCAGAATAAAACATTACTGAAGAAAGCCAAATATAAAGTATACATTTAAATACAATTAACACTCATTCAGACATAATTAACAGGAAACTAAAATGTTATCCTAAACATTTTAAAAAACAACAACAAACACTACAGAGGAGGTTGACTGCAGAATGCACATTTAGCAGAGCAAAGGTAACAAGACAATTATCTTAAACATTTCAAAAGAAAGCATTACTAAATGAAGTCAAATATAAAATACATGATTTGAAAGACCACAGCACCAAAAGATCTTGGACCAACATGTCCATGCAAGCCCATTTCTGAAGTCTGGTGTACTTGAGCTGCTGAAAAGATGGGGGGAAATGGCCTTCCAGTTGTTAGGTAAAGGTACACCTGACCATTAGGTCCAGTCGTGGACAACTCTGGGTTTCCGCACTCATCTCGCTCTATAAGCCGAGGGAGCAGGCATTTGTCCTCAGACAGCTTCCAGGTCATGTGGCCAGCAAGACTAAGCCGCTTCTGGCGAACCAGAGCAGCGCACGGAAACGCCATTTATCTTCCCGCTGGAGCGATACCTATTTATCTACTTGCACTTTGAAGTGCTTTCGAACTGCTAGGTGGGCAGGAGCTGGGACCGAGCAACGGGAGTTCACCCCATTGTGGGGATTCGAACCGCCAAACTTCTGATCGGCAAATCCTAGGCTCTGTGGTTTAGACCACAGCGCCACCCACGTCCCTTTCCAGTTCTTAGATGTGCACAAAATCTGCCATTCAGGCACTACCCCCAAACTACAGGATAGAAATCTTTCAGTGAAGTGCTCCAGTAAATTGAAACCATTGTTGTTTTCTCCTTCCCGCCTCCCTAAAGCTTCATTTAGCCTCTCCACCAAAAGCCAATTTCACAAACCAGGTAATAAGTGGATGTGTTCAGAATAAACCTGAGACTAGGTGAGAAGGGCTGCCTTTTGTTTACCTTCCCAAGTGTTTCCTGTGATTGTCCTAATGGTGATGAAGCATAACTCATGCAAGGATGCTGGAAGGAAGTTCCTGGACCATGAGGTGCAACTGTGGTGGAATCTACACACATATAAAAAACACTGTGAAAATGCTTTTTTTAAAAAAAGTTTTGAAAAATACATTGAATTTGGCATGGCTCAGTGCCAGCATATAGTGTCACATTTGTATATTGTACTTTACAACAGATTTAAAATGTTTTATTTACAGCTGTGTAGTTGAGTCCTGTGTTTCTAAAAAACTTGGACCTGCAATGAGGGGCAAGTGCAAATGAGCTTTCTGCAGGGGTTGGGGCTAAGATACAGGGTCTTATTAGCCAGGAACACACCTGCCTGTATGACTTTTGGAATACCATAATGTGGTATTATGGGGAGTGCTCGAGGGCAACCTCTAGCCCTCCAGATGTGCTTGGACTCTAGCTTCTATTATCCCTTACCATTAGCCATATTGGCTAGAGCTGATGTGAGCTGGCCTCCAACAGCATCTGGATGGCCACAGATTCCCTATCCCTGGCCTAAACAATCTGTATTGGGAGGCAACTAAAGAGGGGACGGGACGTGGGTGGCGCTGTGGGTTAAACCACAGAACCTAGGACTTGCCGATCAGAAGGTCAGCGGTTCGAATCCCCACGACGGGGTGAGCTCCCGTTGTTCAGTCCCAGCTCCTGCCCACCTAGCAGTTCGAAATAAAATAAAGGGAAATAAAAGATCAGGCTGAATTCAAATTAAAGGCCAAGCAGAATAGCTCTGTCTTACAGGCCCGACGGAAAGAGGTTAAATCCTGAAAAGGCCCTGGCCATGGTGGAGGATAGTTTGACTTCCTTAGGCCCGGGACCTCTAAACTATGGTTATTCATAGACCTTAAGGTCCTCTGCAGGGCTTACCAGGAGAGGTGGTCCCGTAAACCCCATTGCAGGGGGTTGACCTAGGTGACCCCTAGGGTCCTTTCCAACTCTACAATTCTATGAGTCTATATCTATATGTATGTGTGTGTGTTGTACTGGCAGTTTAAAAAAAAAAATTCAATGTCATCTACATGGGGCCCTGTGGGAAAGTGGGGTTAAAATGTGCTAAATAAATGGAATTGGCACCCAGTGCCCTTATACTGCCACTGCTCCCATTGACACCCCCATGCAGGTTGTAACAGAGTGACCATTGCCTCCTTTCCTGCCTCCTCTTGCTTTGGATGCTGCAACTTTTTCTTTCCTTATACATCCCCAACATGCAGCTGAGCTCAGACACAGTACAGATAACAAGAGGACCAGTTCAGTGAATCTGTGCAGAGCCGTTCTCTGATGCAGAAAGCAGTGTGAGAAACCTGCTCATTACAGATGTGCTTCTTTTTTTGGGGGGGGGGGGGATCTGCTTAAACAACTATCTCATTAAGTCTGCATAACAATGAAAGAGCAAGGAGAAGCCAAGCCTTGATTAGCAGAACTCCATCTCAGTAGCCACCTCCTTGCGTCAGTGTTATCCTGTTTCTTAGGGTGATCTATGCCTGGTGACCAGCTGCTCCATCAACCACAAGCTGCTCCCACAGTCCGTAGAATGATATGGATAAACCATAATCTCAAACAGTATGTTGAACCCGCTCTGATAAATCTGCTGTAGCCGATTTGAATCCCCTTGTTAGCCCACCTCCCCTTCGCGTAACTCAGGATGAACGTCTTTGCGTACATAGCTCTCCTCAATGCAGTGTGTTGGCAGGAAAATGTACTGTGGGATTTTTTTAAAAAAAAGAAAAGAAATTGGTTGTGCTCCGTTGCTTTTTTCAGAATGGATGCTAAGTGTTTATTGCTGTGTTACCATTTGGTGTCCTCGGTCTAATCAAGTATTAAAAAGGTTCAGATTTGTACAAAGCATCCCATGTTTTTGGAATCTAAGCACCAGTTCATCCTCCACGAAGAGCTGGACCGCCACCATTTAGGAAGGACGTTGACTAGCTGGAATGTGTGCGGAGGAGGGTGACCGAGATGACCGAGGGTATGGAAATCAAGCCTTATGAGGAATGATTGAGGGAGCTGGGTATGTTTAGAGTTGGAAGAGAGGGAACTGAGGGGAGATACAATAGCCATCTTAAAATATCTCAAGGGCTGTCAGATGTTGTAAGATGGAGCAAACTTGTATTCTCCTGCTCTGGAGGGTAGAACTCGAACCAGTGGCTTCAAGTTCCAAGAAAGGAGATTCTGTCTAATCATTTGGAAATGGAGATTCCAACTAACACCAGGAAGAACTTTCTGAGAGTAAGACCTGTTCAACAGTGGAACAGTCTACCTTGGGAGGTTGTGAACTCTCCTTCCTTGGAGGCTTTTAAGCAGAGGTTGGAGGGCCATCTGTCCTGGATGCTTTAGCTGAGAGTCCTTCATTGTAGGGGGTTGGACTACATGACCCTCGGGCTCCTTCCAGCTCTATGATTCTAGGTAGATAGAGGAGTGTGATCAGGGAATACTGGAAGAAGCCAGCTATCAACTACTGCAGGAGTTACCAAACTGTGAACTGCAAGTTTTCTTTCAGGTGGTCTGAAAGAAAGGTGGGTCCGCATTAAAACAACCGTATGGATTTCAATTGTATTTTTATTGCTTCTATTACCATTTGTATTTATTTTTATCAGGTTACAATTTGAGTTCTGTGGAATTCAAATTGTGAAACAGTAAAATACAATTTAAGAAATGAAAGTGGCGATAAAAAATACAATTAAAAACCGCATGGAATGTAGCCCAGCATATTACAAATGCTACAAGCTGCAGGGAAAAAAATCATTTAAGTGGTCCACCAAGACCCCCAAGTGTTTTCCAGTGGTCCATTGTGGGAAAGGTTTGGGATCTATTGACTCGGTTGCCTTGGATCTGATGCTCTATTGGCATTTTACCATTTTCCTGTGACAATGCAACCTTCCATGCCACAATTTTCAGAGTTACCAGAACGTGATCAGGCTGGGTAGCTGTTTCATGGAAGCTTCCTGTGGCATGTGGAGGCGTGAGCCACCAAGGCTCAAATAACCATAGACCAAACACCAGCTTTGTAACCTCGTTTTGTAGCCGGTGTAGCCCTTGCAGACTATGTCCTGGAAGACCAGAGTTCAAATCCCCACTCAGCCGCAAAGCTCACTGAGTGACCTTGGGCCAGCCACTGCCTCTCAGCCTAGCCTACCTCACAGGATTGTTGTCAGGATTAAATGATGGAGAGAATCACATTCACCACCTTGAGCTCCTTGGAGGAAAAGTAGGATATAAACAAGACAAATAAAGTAGATAATATATATCCTGTGAATGGATTTTCCAGGACTTGTTCACACACACATGCCTCAGTTGTGTATTTATGGGCTGACCTACCAATTTCGGGGGGGCACAGAAAATGTGACACAATTCTGTGACGTTACCACTTCAAGATACAGGTGGGTGGGTGGAGAATCACACAACTGTTGTGCTCCTCACAGGCACTCTCCAGCAGGTACATATGACATCTGCACAGCTGTATCTCACACAGCCTTTGCCGTTGCAACTGATGTTAACAGCAGAGGAGCAGAGACAATTGCTTTCCCCCCAGTAATAAAAACACCGCTGTGTAGCTGCTGGGGGAAACACAATATCCTGATAGCGAGCATTACTCGGCCAAAGAGATATCTGGAATGCACACAACTCTCGCTCAGTAATGATGGCATCTTTCGTGGCATGAGGAAAACACTTTAAATAGAAAAAAAATAAACCCTGGGTATTTTGAAGCAGTCTGGGGGTGAAAAGTTACAGATCTATAGCAAATTCTGTACTTGATCACATATCACAACATCTGTTTGTTCTGAGATAGTAGGAAACTGCCTTATGCTGAGTCAGACCGTTAGTCCGTCTATGTCAGATGGCAATGGTGGTTGCTCGCGAGTAACCAGTCAGGACTCCGACCTGTCTTTTACAGGTTTTATTATGGTGCAAAACTATTTACAGCGCAGAACCACAAGTTCATGTCTGCCTCAATCGCTAGCAGAATCTGGGAGTGGTTGTTTCTGTGTCCTCCCCCAACATAAGAGCTTAGTGACCCCCAGCCTTTTCCTTCCTTCTTTGCGTTTTACACCTCTTTGCGTTTTTACACAAGTGGGCGACGGAAGAGGCGTGCTTCCCCCCTGGCCGGCTTGGCAAGGAGTGGTGCTGAGGCTCCCACCAGCATCCTCTAGCCCGTTCCCCTCTTTAACCCTGGAGGTGTGGCTTTCCCCACCCTCAGAGGTGCGGCGCTGGGACTCCCAGCAGCATCCTCTGTTCCCTTCCCCTCTTCCCCACTGGAGGTGTGGCTTTCCCCACCGCAGGAAGAGGAACTGCTTCGCAAGATTTTCGAAGGTTCCCTGTATCCCAACCGTCCCTCTCCCTCCCTTCCCTGTTCCGATGGCAGTTCCCTGACAATCTAGCTCAGTATTGTCTACACTGACTGGCAGCTGTTCTCTGGGATATCAGACAGGGATGGAGATGCCAGGGATTGAAACTGGGACCTTCTACATGCTGGGCACATGATCTGCCCCTGAGCTATGGCCCTTCCCTTCCAAGTGGGATGTGGAGGGAGGAGGGTGGCAATGGGCAACAGGACGTTCCTCCTGATTTCAGGGAGCAGAAAGAAGAGCTGCCGAGCACCACAGACACCCGAGCTGGCATGAATTATGCATCCCTTGTCTGAAGAGAGGTCAGCCTCATCAATAATGGAGGAAAGGCTCCCCGCTCTGCCTTCTGCCTGCATCTTCCAGCACCAACAACTCATGAAATCTGCATGGACTTTCTCAGGGTGTTTATGGGCTGCCGGGGGAAAGAAGCCGCAGAGCAGGAAGCAACCGGCACATCGAGCTGCGGCAAATTTCTGTGCATGTTTACAAGGCACCGAATGAGTGCGGGATTCATTTGCGCAGATCTGAATAGATCCTTTCTGGCACAGGCCCGCAAATGCACGCTTGCCTGTGAAATGCAGCTGACTGCAGCTCGTGCATCCGGGCTTGGGACTTGTAATACTGACTTTGTTTCACCAACTGGTGACAAATTTTAAGGCAGACACATCTGTACTCACCAGCACAGTTTCCTGTTAAAAGAAAAAGAAAGGAAAAAAGAGTCACTTCTCCAAGTTTTCCAGTGTTGTTGTTAAGGCCAGATGGGCAGGTTATTTGCCTGCCCTGTTATGTTTTTTTAAAAGCAAAAATACTCATGTGGTACATATCTGAATGTCAGGGCTGGGCCATGCATGGCTGGACTTGAAACCAGGCCCAGGAAGAGCCTTGCTGTCTGGCGCTAGAACTTGACTTGAGCAGGGTCTGTGCTAAACTAGGACTGAATCGGATGTACAGTGGGCAAAGGCCACTGATATGTTGATCAGGCCTGGACAGAAGCCCAATATCCTGTTGTTGTTGTTGTTGTTGTTGTTGTTGTTGTTGCTCTTGTTCTTGTTCTTGTTCTTGTTCTTGTTCTTGTTCTTGTTCTTGTTCTTCTGGCCAGTACAGGCCTGGCCTATACAGAGGCTGCCAATCACAGGGACTGGTTTTCCATGGCTCTGAGGCCTGAGTATCGACAGACCTAGACAGCTCACTAAGGATACGTCCAAACCTGGTTTGAGTCTCTGGATGCTAGAGGGTACCTCCAGACTGTCATAGCTTTGTGAGGTGGATAGTGGGAAGTTTAGGTTTTCACAATGAAAGTGGATTAAAGCATTCTGTTGCCCAAGCGCTACCAGTCCAATTATTTTTTAAAAATGTCTTTTGCGATTAGGAAAGTGGCAGGGAAAATGCACTTAGGTTGGTGTGTCACCTCCAGACTGTGGAATAACTAGACTCATATAACCAACATGCTTAAATCTTATGCATGAAGGGGTTAAGACCATAAAGTAAGCTGTCCTGCCAGACTTAGCTCACCTTGGGAGGGGCTGTGCAATCAAGTCTTTGTTCCTTCAGTCTACCAGAGAAGCTCAATGTGTGAGGAGATCTGAGATGGTTGCTGCAGCTCAGACCACATGGCTTTCACAAGCCATGCTTGTGTTCCTATACCAATAATTCAGGTTCTTTCACCACAGTAACTAAGACGAGTTTTACTGCCTGTGCAGCTTTTCTGACTTCTATATGGAAAAGCGCATGAATCTGAGTTATTAAGTAAGCCATTTTTAACTTACCAAATGTGTGGTCTTTTTCTATGCTGGGGGAAGAGGGAAACTTTGGAAGGAACTCACAAGGGCATATTGTAAAGGTCTAACAGCCTGTATTTCCACGCTTTACTTTGCTGCATATTTTGTGATTTTAAATCTCTGCTGGGGTTCTCTCCCCAAAGAGTCCTTGCCCCAAGCATGGATCTTGGCATCCAGGAACTTTCCTTTTCATATAACTATTTTTTCCTTGCCAACCAACCCAGACCTCATATGGGGGTCCCTCCTATGTTTGAGATCCTGCCCAATGCCATTTCCACCACTGGAATGAGCACATAGCAGAAAGTCCACCTCCAACCTCACCTACTGTCTCAACCAGCCTAATACACTTGAGTGCAGATCTTCCAGTCATCATTAAGGGTCATAGATTTAAACTCTCCCTTTGAAAGACACAGATTGCAACATTTTTAAGGAAAGAAAACATATTTTATCTTTCTGCAATTAAATACTCTGTGGCAAAAATAAATAATTGGTTTTCATGAGCGTGGCAAAACTTTTATTAAACTTCCTTCCTCTTTTTCTTCTCCTAGGTTTGGTTTGGTTCTCTTTAGAGGGATGTAGGAAGATTAGAAAAGCTGGCCCCCAATGTATTCCTGGACTGCAGTTCCTGCCTATCAGTTTGCATTAAAGGTAACGTAAGGGGCACCAGATATTTGTGTGAATCTCACCAACCAAAAAACTTCAAATTCCCTTCCAGACTTCACACAGATCTGCACACCAACCACATGCCTGGTGCATAGAGAAAAGGGCCTTAATAATCCCACTCTTGAAATTAATGTTCCTATTTCTTTCTTGGCATCGTCACACACCTGGCTACAAATATGTGATAAAGCATTTACAGCCTGACCCAGATTCACTGCCCTCTGAGAGCAAAGCGAGATGTTTGTTTGATATAAAACATACAGCTGTGTGTTAAATTTGAACTTTAATCAGAGGGGTGTGTACTTAAGCATGTGCTTGTGTGTGATCCTTTCAGGGAAGGTTTAATGCAGAGAAGGGAGGGTTGTTTCTTGCTTTCATAGTGTGATCAGAGCCAAAATCACTTTCTACGTACAGATAGAAAGGTGTTTTTCCCCTCCCGAAGATCGCATAGCTCCCCCCAAAGAATCCTGGGAACTGTAGTTTGTTAAGGGTGCTGGGAATTGTAGCTCTTTAGGGTGTAGTTCTCAGGATTATTTGGGGGGAAAGCCACATGCTTTAAAAGTATGAGGTGAATTTGACCTAAGTGTTGTAGTTACACTGGTGAGAGGTGATTTTGGCTCCATTCACCCTGAGGAAGAAAGAGAGAGGCTCATATATATGTCCATATATGAATGATCCAGTTTGGGAACTTTGCCTGCCACAGCAAAGACTGGCCATCCAAATGTGTTTTTTGCATTAGGATGTCTTCCATTGCTGTTAAGGGGATGTTTCTTTCCAGTATAAACACTATGCGCAAGGGCCTAATCCAGATAAGCAGCAGTTGGAGGTTTAAAGCCCCTTTCCTTCTCAACGCCACCATCAGAGCGTCCATCCCAGTCATCTCCCCCTGTATGGGCCAATTTCATATACGCAGCTAGAATGGAAATAGCTAGCAGTTGGACAGCAACCCAGCTGCCAAGGCCTACTCACCGGAGCCAACGATTACAGAAACCGGCTTTGTTTTTGTTTGCTTGTTTTGTTTTTTAAAAAAATATAAATCTTTATTAGTTTAAAATACAATCATACAGTAAAGGTAAGTATAACAAAATAAAGCACAAAAGAGAAGGAAAAAAAGAATTCGTCACCTCAAAAAGGTCGAAAAAAGGTTTAAAGTTGACAAAAAAAGACAATTAAAAGAACCACATATTTACCGTATTTTTTGCACCATAACACTCACTTTTTTCCTCCTAGAAAGTAAGGGGAAATGTCTGTGCATGTTATGGAGCGAATGCCTACGGATGGCGGGGGGATCTGGTGCAGTCGTGAGCAGAGGATCCATGGTTCCCCTTCCTTCCCTCCTCCGTGGCTTGCTTTGAAACAGCAAAGCGGGAGAAGAGCCGCTGAGTGGGGAGGAGAGAGGGACAGAGAGCCTGCTTGCTTTAAAGGAGCAAAGCGGGAGAATAGAGGAGCCTTCTCCTCTTATACCCCTCTTCTGCATTATTAACAGCATCCTTCTCCATCCTTTTCCTTCCCTCCGCACTTAAAACGTGGTTACAAAGCACAGATCCACATGGATCCTCAGCACTGGGTCACCCCAAATTCACCATCAGATCACATAGCATGTCCATGGCTACAGCTTGCACCAAAAAAATCACGCACCCACTGTTGCCTGGGGCCGCAGTGGTGCAAAAACGTGGTTACAAAGCATGGATCCACATGGATCCTCAGGATTTTTGCACTGGGTCACCCCAAATTCACCATCAGATCACATAGCATGTCCATGGCTACAGCTTGCACCAAAAAAATCACGCACCCACTGTTGCCTGGGGCTGCAGTGGTGCAAAAACGTGGTTACAAAGCATGGATCCACATGGATCCTCAGGATTTTTGCATTGGGCTACCCCAAACTTGCCGTCAGATCACATGTCTGTGGCCACAGCATGAACCACAAAAATCATACATCCGCTGTTTCGTTTAGAATATTTTTTTTCTTGTTTTCCTTCTCTAAACCTATATGCGTGTTATGGTCGGGTGCGTGTTATAGAGTGAAAAATACGGGTATATAACATCATGTCTTATCCAATAAAGTTTTTATAGAAACCGGCTTTGAGGGACAAACTAACAAATATATGTGGCCAATTGTGTCACATGGCCAGATTTCTTTATGGAGAGATAATCCTTTGTCTGGCATGTATACAGGCTGTCACACCCTTTACCTTTGCAGCTGGTTAAAATTAATTGCTCCATAATTTGAGTATCATACTTAACTGTTCAAAACGAACCTGCCGAGTGTAGCATGTGAAATGGAAGGTTGTGCTCTGTGCTTTTTCTTGGGGCTCCACGTAGATGGATATGCAAATCTGCTTCCTATGGAGAGATTTTGCTTGTAAAGATATGGGCAGATATGTGTAGAATGACAGATCTAAAGCATGCTTGTTCACACTGTCAACAATCTTTGAATGGCTGCTAATTCCAAGAGTCTCCTCCTTCTCCTTCTGCTTCTCCTTCTCCTTCTCCTTCTCCTTCTCCTTCTCTTCCTCCTCCTCCTCCTCTTCCTCTTCCTCTTCCTCCTCCTCTTCTTCTTCTTCACATACAAAATTATATTCATTTTACCTCTTTGACTTGAAACCAGTACTTGCTTTCCTTGGATACAGGGATGGGAACCTGTGGTCTGCCAAATGATGCTGGACTATAGTCATCTCCCATCAGCCCCAGACAGCTTGACCACTGGGCTGGGATGATGGGAGATGTTGGCCAACACATCTGGAGGACTACAGGTTCCCCATGCTTATTTAGCCAATCCTTCTGACTCATAACCCCCATGCACAATTATTAGCTGGTTGCGTAGACGACAGGAACACTTAAGTTAAAGGGGAAGCATCTGTTTCAAAGTCTGCGTCTCAAACTTTTAATTATGAAGCTCTCCTTTAGATATCTCTATATAAAAGGAAAACGGATGATGGATGACTGAAATTAAAGCGAGACATGTATAATTGGAAATCGGCTCAAGGATCTTAGGCAGCATATTGAAGGCATCCATCATTCGGCCAGTGAATGTTGTTATAGGTGGTTAGGAATGAAGTTCTGAAGCAGGCATTAACAGATATGGGAGCTGAGAAGAGGAAACCTCAGAAAAGAAGAAAGGTGATGAAAGGGAACAGGGAGTGATGAGAGCTCATTTCTGATCCTAGTTTTCAGAGCCGTTCCAACATTTACAAGCTTCATTTAAACTATTAATACTAGTGTATAGGCAAATGTCATGCACATCTGCCCCATTTTTGTCTCTTTTTGGTGATGTAGTTCACATTTTTTGACTCTGTGTAAGTGGCCACCCAGATGTAACCAATTGTGACTACCTGACCAGTATACTTGCGTGATGTGTTTCCAAACACTGGTTTGTTCATCCTTTGAGTCCTGTAGGTGTACTTTTGAAATCATAGTTTTTAGAGCAGCATTTGAAAAGGTCAAAAAAAGCAGCCCCTGGTTGCTGTTATTTCATTGCTCCTGAGCAAAGCCCTCTAGAAAGTGTCTAGTGCATTCAGACATTACAAATCTGACACCATGTTAATTAAAGGGATGTTGCCATGTGAGCACGTGTCCCAGTGATATGGGTCTTTGCAAGAAAAAGTAAAGGGGCCGGGTGAAAATGTTGTGTTAACTGCTCTATTCTGTGCATGTGTTGTATTCAGAGATCCAAAATATGATTTGGAACAAGTTATCCAGGCTGGCTCGTTTAAATCTGTTTGTGTTTGTCCCTTGATACAGTTGGAACAGGAAGTAGTTCATCATCATTATGTGTCATGAATGCATCATCCCACTCCCAGATAATTAATCTGGGAATCTGTTTTAAACACAACTGCTTTCGCTGCTCACTATTAACCGTTTTGCCCTCTGCTTCTAGTAATGAGAACAAGTTACATCATTGTTCGGATTTCTTTTGTCCCTGGTAGATTTAAATGCACACTCACAATAGCATTTTCCCCTGCCAGCTGTGGATCTTTCCCTGTTGCATATAGTTCTTTAGTCATTCTCTACGTCTCCCAGTGCCTAATTTGCATTAATTGTTTTCCATTCATCTGTTTTTATTATATGTCACTGCCCTTCACAGTTCTTCTAAACTCCTAACAAAAGTTGCTTGAGTTTTTGCAGAACGCCATTAACTATCAAAACTTCTCATGGCATTTTTCCATTCCCAGGTTTTAAAGTGGAATATTAGGGGCGGTACAGCACAAGAACACACTGGGCACCCAGAGCTGACCTGAAGGTGTATAGCATTATGAATGGAGAGAGATGTTTTTCTCCCTCTCTGTAACACTAAAACCCAATGAAGCTGAATGCTGAAAGACTGACAGCAGACAAAAGAAGTATTTATTCACACAGTGCATCATTTAACTATGGAATTCATTCCCACAAGAAGGAGTAATAATGCCCACCAACTTCCAGAGCTTGAAAAGGGGGTTAGACAGATTCATGGGGAATAAGCCTAACAATGGATACCAGTCATGATGGCTTTGTGCTGTCTTCAGTGTCAGAGGCAGTGTGCCTCTGAATACAAGGTGCTAGGCATAACAAGTGGGGGGGGGGAGTATTTGTCCTCCTATCCTGTTTGTGGAGTTTCCATAGGCATCTGGTTGTCAGCTGTGAGAACAGGATGCTGGACTAGATAGGCCTTTGGTCTGATCTAGTAGGATGACCCTTATATTCTTGAGGTGTGAGCGCATGCTGGCAAAGGTGTGTCGTCATGGTGAAAGTGCTCTCCTTCCCATTCAGAACATTCCCTTTTTATACGATGGGGTAAAATGGCAAAATTATTGACATCAATTGGAGCACTAGACTGATGATGACTGCTTGGTCTTTCTCAAATGTCACTGTAAACTTTGGAAAGAACACTAATTAAACACTGGAAGGAAGACTAGCTGTGCACATGTAAAGTGAAGATTGGACTCGTGGTGAAGAACAAACTGATGTGAGTCAGCTATGCGACACTCCAGCACAAAAGGCCAGTTCAATTCTGGTTTGTGGAAACATTCTACCCAAGGCTCAAGCAGGAATAATATGTTTTATGCTGCACTGGCAAGGCCTCATGTAGATTACTAGGAACATCACAGTTCCAGGAGCATGTTGCTAAATCAGAAAAGATTCAGAGCTCAAGTTAAACCTGTCATCTGAGGAAAGGCTTGAAGCACCTATGTATGTACTCAGCCTAGAGAGAACAAGATAGAGCTATTTAAAAAAAAAAAAAATCCAACCCTTTAGCAACAGTTTTTGTTTTTTTAAAAGCAATGACGTAATTGACTTTGTAAACGTATGGCTGTAGCACAGGGACTCACGAAGATGCCTGGTAAGTATGTGAATCAGCTTTTCAAATGAAATACTTGTAGTTGAGCTTTTCGTATCAGGAACGGCCACGGTCGTATTTCTTCCAAGCAGGTGAGAAACTTTGCTTTGTGACTAATGAGGTCTGTGTCTGCTTAGGCCTCCAGAGAAAGCACCGTCCCCCCCTGACAGACAGGAATGTGGAAGAAGGCCTGCAAGGAAGTGCCAAATGTATACACTCTGCACCTGAGGAGCATCTCAGAGGACACCAACTCCTGGCAGATCCCAGGAAGGCCAGGGGGCTAAATAAACCTGCCAGCTAGACTCTCTTCCTCAAAGCCATTGGTGTCAAGGCATGCCCTCTGTTGTGACAGATAACTGGTGAGTCATTTTGCAGCATGGCTGATGAGGTGTGCTCGCCTAGCAAGGGAAGGAGTGCCGTTATTATGAATAGGGTTTTCTCCTAAATTTCAAAACTGTCAGCAGTTACATATTGCAGGCAGGGACAGGAGAATCACAGCTCTGACTCAGGGGTGGGATACCTGCGGTCCCTGAGATGTTCCTGGATTCCTGTCAGCCTTGATCAGCAAAACTGCGATCCTAGAGAGGGATTGGAAATGGCTGACAGGATTATGACGTAGCTACTCTGTTCCTGCCTATCAGTCTGCTCTTGCAGCTACTGCTTCCAGTGTTCTGCTTTTGCTGGCTAACTTGAAAGTATTTCATAAAAGAACAAACAAACTTGACACACTGCCGAAACTGTTTTTGTTCCTCTACCCGGAACTAGGTAACTGAATGTAATTATGAGACTGATTATGGAAGATGTCCGTTGCTTGTTTGCACGTAGAGCTGACAGTTCGTTAGACTTGCTGGGTTCTTTCCATCAGGGCCTTTTGGCACCTTTATGACAGGCAAAACTGCTGCCACATCTGAGCCTTTTTCTAGAGTGGGAATTCAGTTAAGGGAAAAGCTTCACCCGCTGAAGTTTTGCCTCTTGCTCAGGTGTCAATAGCATTAGTACAGAAGAAAGAAGATGGGAATCCTATGCTTTCAGTGTTTGAAGAAAAAGATGGTCCAGCATAGTAACTTCTTTGGAGATCCATATTTTAAAAAACAAATATTGTTTAATTTATGTGTGTACACACAGAGAGAGAGAGGCAATTAGCTGCAATCCTGGCATATTTACTCAGAACTAAGGATCAGACCATAAGAGTGCTGATTTATTAAACATGTTTTCCCTGGTTCAGCTGCAACAGAGTGGCAATGGTTCACTTTTTACACTCATGGGACTGTCTAGGAGTGTGGAGTCAAACCTGTTCCTCTCCCCAAGCTCCATTGTTTTCAACATTTGCTCCCTGTCAGGATGTACTTTGTATGGATGCATTATCACATCCCAGTAGCTAAGGAAACAATGATTTTTCTGGCAAAATCCACAAGAGAATATGGCCTTCAAGCTAAGAAAGATTCCCCACCCATTTTCCGTTAGTTCATGCTTGAATTTCAGTTCATGAATTAAGACCAATATTTGTTTCATTTTCATGTCTCTTGCCTGATTAAAATATTGACCAGTTTGTTTGTTTTTGGCAGAAATGGATGAAGTTTTCAGGCATTTCTAAGAGGATGAATTCTGCCGAAATACATCTGCAGTGCTTTACCTGCCAGGGCAGCATTTACAGTTTGGAGGTGGTTTTAAAAAGAGTTAACTTAATTCCCCTATTGTTTTGTGGGCAATAGGTGTGAAAATAATTGTGTGTGAAAATAATACATATCGGACAGGTGTCCCAAAGCAAGAAAGCTGCCATAATTCAAAAGGATTGGTGCAGGGGCTTTTGTGCTGGGTACTTTTTAAAGTTGATTTTCTTGAGGAGAACTAAAAGGAAGTCATTCCCCCATCCCTGACATTTTGCAGGCAACAATTTTGCATGAAAATAGCATGCATGGTAGAGTTGCCTTTAGGAGAGTAACTTGCAAAATACCAGAAAGACAGGTGGATAGGCTATAAGATATAAGGAAAGGAAAAACAGCTTCAGGCTTGTTTGATGCTCAGTTGGCACTAAAAGCCACAGAAACTTAAGTGCAGAGTTGATTTAATGGGAGTGGATGTGTGGCATTGGCAAAGGGAGAAGGAGTTAAATGCCCAGCATTTTCCAAGGAAGCAAGCATCAGTAGCAGAACTAGCAAAAGCGCAGAGCAGATCAAGGTGATGCATTGCTGTGATTGGAAAACACTGGTAAGATTATTCCCTCTGATTATCATTATTTTTCATTTCTATTTATAAATAGGGGAAAATCTCAAAGTTGTTTACAAGCCTACATTAAAACATCAAATAGAACATTAAAAAATAAAGCAGAACTTCTTACAGAAGAGGTTCAAATATAAAATATATATACTCAGTGATCTTGGACCGGTTGGTTGGAGCATGGCGCTGATAATGCCAAGGTTGCAGGTTCGATCCCCGTATGGGACAGCTGTGTATACCTGAATTGCTGGGCGTTGGAATAGATGATCCTCAAAGTCCCTTCCAACTCCAGAATTCTATGATTGTATGAAAACAACGTAATTAACAAGAAAATAGAATGCTATCTTAAAGATTTCAAAATAAAACATTACAGTGGAAGGTCAAATACAAAATATACATTTAAGACAGCAAAATTAAGACAAAATATTTTCTTAGACAGGGACGCGGGTGGCGCTGTGGGTTAAACCACAGAGCCTAGGACTTGCCGATCAGAAGGTCGGCGGTTCGAATCCCCACGATGGGGTGAGCTCCCGTTGCTCAGTCCCTGCTCCTGCCAACCTAGCAGTTCAAAAGCACGAAGTGCAAGTAGATAAATAGGTACCGCTCCAGCGGGAAGGTAAACGGCATTTCCATGCGCTGCTCTGGTTCGCCAGAAGCAGCTTGGTCATGCTGGCCCCATGACCCGGAAGCTGTCTGTGGACAAACGCCGGCTCCCTCGGCCAATAAAGTGAGATGAGCGCCGCAACCCTAGAGTCGGCCACGACTGGACCTAATGGTCAGGGGTCCCTTTACCTTTACCTATTTTCTTAGACATTTCAAAATGAAACATTCCTAAAGGAGGTCAGATATAGAATGCACATTTAAAATGGCATAATTAGCAAGAAAATGAAGTATTATCTTAAACGTAAAATGTAGCTGCTGCTAATGGTGGCTCATTTCGGGGAGCTGCTACTGGAGTTTGGACTTGGTGGTCTGGGTGCTCACGTAGCAACTGGGTGGCAGGCACAGCCAGCAGGCACTTCAAATCTGAGAGCCAAGAGAATGGCTCCAAATGCAACTCTCCCACCCAACCCTCTCCCTCATCTCTGTAGAGTTTTCCTCATATGGCAAAGTCGGGAGGAAAGACTTCACTTTTAGCCTTTTGCCTGAATATCCAAAGCATTCCAAATCACTTTGGTTGCCCCAGCTTCACTTCAGGGGGCACTTTGGAAAGACCCCATTCTGCTTCAGACAAGAATCTTTCCCAAAGCAGCTTCAGCTCAGGATTCAGGGTTTGTCTGAATCTGATGCGCATCCCTAATATCTATGACAAACTCACATTTTGCAGAGGCAAAATGTATTAAGGCAGCTGTTAAAGCGTGGGACTAACTACTGAAATAATTCCCAAGTATTTCTTGATAGAGTGAATGCCACAGAGAGCTGAATGTAAAAGCTGACAGTTCTGTGTGAGTGCCTGTCTCAGGTTTCTTGCAGATAATAGCAGAAAATCCAGCCGGGGTTTTGCAAAAAGCATCTGAAAGTGCTAGGATTTCACAAAAATAAAAAAACTATGTTGTCGCCTGCAAGTTCTTATACCTAGCAATATCATTCTCATCACCATTATTTAGCAATATTATAAATTGCCTCTCTTTTTTCTACGTATTGTACAAAGCTTACAAAATAAGACCCTGCCTACTGTCGGGCTTACAGTCTAACAGACATTATACAAAAGGAATACAGAGTGAAGGAAGGGGGTGGAGAAGCACTGGAACAGCTGCACCTTCTCAGCCAGTGGATGGTGCCAGGCTTTCTGAAAGGCAAGAGGTGTTAGCAGACCTTGCAGCTTGGGTGGATTAGATTAGAATAATCAGTATGTGGAATTCAAAGGTTTTATTCATGCAGGAACTATTTAGAGGATGCATGGAGATAGAAGGGAAGAAATAGAAGACAGAACAGTAAACAAAATGACTCAGCTTTTAGGAGTGGAGTTAACTTAGAGAGCTACCAACAAATGCTGACTAGATTGCTACACAAACAAGGCCCTCTGCATTAGCAAGAAGCTTAAGAGAAGGAAATGCATTTACTTTACTTCAACAATAGAGTGCATCCTCCATGGAAAATCCAGTGAAGTTCCCCTTCAGTTCTGCAATCCTAGGGTAACTGACAATTGGAGCAGATTGTTCTTTCTGGCAAGAAAACAAATTCATTGCAACTGTTGCTTCTTTGGCCAATGGATGGAACCCAGCCAACTTACAAACCCTTACCAAAAAGTGAAATCTCTTGCAAGTAAAAATTATATACAATGTTCAGGTTTTTCTTTTTACCCTTGTCTGGACTACATATGCAAAAGCTTACTACTTCAAGGGGCAAATAAAGAAATTATCATGTGCAGGATAAGGATAAGAGTCACTTTGCATAAACAAACTCTATGGAGAATTGGACTGAAACTGTAGTCTCATTTTACAAGGTATATGTCTGAACCCGCATACACGCCTACCACACATGCGTCTTCAGCATACAGCTGTGAGAGGACTGGAATATTTTGCATAGAGTCAGTACATGCCTCCATTTAAACTGGTGTACATCTTTCACCCTTATGCCCATAAAGACCTTTGTACACCATAATGTAAATAAAGATTGGTTTATTACAGGGGTCAGTAAACATTTTCAGCAGGGTGCCGGTCCACTATCCCTCAGACCTTCTGGGGGGGCAGACTTTATTGGAGGGGGGGTGAACGAATTCCTATGCCCCACAAATAACCCAGAGATGCATTTTAAATAAAAGGACACATTCTACTCATGTAAAAACACTCTGATTCCCAGACCATCCGTGGGCCGATTTTAGAAGGCGATTGGACCAGATCCGGCCCCCGTGCCTTTGTTTCCCTACCCATGGTTTATTACATGGAAATGAAACATATAGAGTATATAGCCTTCAGTCATCAAGGTTACACATATGCAGGCAGCAATACAATCATTAAATATTCACACCTTAGGTGCAAAGATTAAAGAGTCATTTACTACTAAAAAACCTAGAAAGAATGATCTCAGGAATATGCCTTCGCTAAGTAGAATAGAAAACCAAGTATGTGGGGATATAGCAGAACTCGGAGCAAACAGAGCACATTGTCAGGGATAGAAATCTCTCTCATACACACACACACACACACACAAACATATGAGAAAATTTTCAGTGGACAAATAAAGTAAAAGAAAGGAAAAAAGGAAAACAAAAAGGTGCTTTAAACCGTAATACAATACAGCTGTACAATACAACTAACGATGAATTTGTGAAATGATTAAGTGGGCACAAGGTGTGGGTCACAATATTGATTATGAATTATGGGGAAAGTTGTGGGCAATAAATATGAATTTCACGACATGCTTTGCAATAAAAGAAAATATGATGAAAATGACCCACAGATGATATATAACACCCACAAGATTGGCAAAAATGTATAAAAAAAGAAAAAGGTATATGTTGGAAGTGTAATGAAAATGAGGGATTTTTTTCCACATGTGGTGGTCCTGTAAAGTAATTAAGGAATATTGAGAAACTATATATAATGAATTTTTAAAAGATAATTAAGAAAACTTTCCCCACCTGTGATTTTCCTCTTGGGGATGGTAACAACGGAGGTCCCCAGAAAACACTATACGCCAATGCCGCAGCTAGAACCTTGTCGGCACAAAGGTGGAAAACAAGTATAGTACCCACTAAGGAAGAACTGCTGTGTAAAATGCTTCAGTATGCCAAACTGGCTGGTCTGACGTACAGGATAAGAGGAAATGAATATAAGTAAAAAAGGAGGAATTGATAATGTTTATTGAATATTTTAAGAAACAGTATAAACGAATACATAGCTTAGCAGAACTTTAGTAAATCTAGCAGAGTTGAAATAGAGTCTTTAATAGATAACAAATTGGATGATTAAAAAGATGTGGATTACGCAGAGTAGTAGAAAAGCAAAGGAACCAGGATAAGGGTGGAAGGGAACCCATATGGTATATGTATACATGCTGTATTTGGTACGAAGTAGTAAGTGGAACAGGGAGAGGGAGGGAAGGGGCTAAGTATGCTCCCTGTTACTGTTTTTGAAAATGCAAATGAAATAATAAATGGGGGGGACTGTAATGCAATACGGTATTTAGGTATATACCGTATTTTTCGCACCGGCCCATAGGGCGCACCTAGTTTTTTTGGGGGGGGGATAAAGAAAAAAAATATTTCCCCCCCCAGGCGCGGGGCTGGGGCGGGGGAAGCCCGAGCTTCCCCAGACCCCAGCCCCAGAACAGGCTGCTATCCGCAAGCCTTGGGAGCCCAGCGGGAACTCCTTCCGGTCTCCCCAGGCTTGCAGATATCTGCCCGAAGCCCGGGGTGCACTCTGCTGCACTCCCCAGGATTCGGGCTGCAGGCTGCTGTCCGCAAGCCTTGGGAGCCTGGCGGGAACTCCCGCGGGCTCCCAAGGCTTGCGGATAGCTTCCTGAAGCCTGGAGAGTGAGAGGGGTCGGTGCACACCAACCCCTCTCGCTCTCCAGGCTTCAGCGAAAGCCTGCATTCACCCCATAGGACGTACACACATTTCCCCTTCATTTTTGGAGGGGAAAAAGTGCGTCCTATAGGGCGAAAAATACAGTAAGTAATGCTATTATTCCAACGAGTATATAATTATTAACAAAGAATTATAATTTTACAAGTGCATTCCAAGTGTCATTATATTTATCCATACACTTTTATATCTCTCCCCACCACTTTGTTCTGAAATGTAGGGAGATGCCCGGGCAGTGGGACATCTCTGCAGCATGCTGAGGAGACGTAACCTTCTCACTACACTTCTGATTGCTTTGCCATGGGGTCTTCTTCTTACATTGTGGCATCAGTACCCAACTACGCGCTACCTCAGCATTCTGAGAAGTAAGTGTACCAGGCCCAGCCTTACAAAGAGCTTATTTTCCCCCGATAGCAATTACAGTGTACGGGGGTAATTGAAATACAAATGTGAATGTGGTGAAGGTCTCGTTGGCACTGCAGTGGGTGTTTTATGATTTATTCTCTCTATTCGACTTGCCTTAGAGGAAACAGATGAAAACGTGACGGCCAAATCTCTCTTCAATAATAGCACATCGCTCGCGAGGGAGGATGGACTCTCATCATGTGCTCGGCAGCCGGCTGTTGGGGCAGCTCCAAAAATAATCCGGAGCTATGTGTACTCCAGGCCTCCCCCATGGTCAGAGGCTCTGCCTTCCATCTTTGTGATCACCCCTACCTACAGCCGGCCAGTGCAGAAGGCTGAGCTGACCCGTCTGGCCAATACTTTCCTCCACGTGCAGAACCTCCACTGGGTGGTGGTGGAAGATGCTCCCAGAAGGACCAACCTAGTATCCAATCTGCTGGAGAAGACAGGGATCAATTTTACTCACCTGAACGTTGAGACTCCTAAGAGTCTGAAGAACCCTTCCTGGCTCCCATCTCACAAACCGAGGGGCACGTTGCAGAGGAATCTTGGACTGCATTGGCTGAGGGAGAATTTTGGCACCACACCACCACCAGAGGGTGTGGTCTACTTTGCTGATGACGACAACACCTATAGTCTAGAGCTCTTTGAAGAGGTATGAGACTTGAGTTTAGGGTAGTTTGATCTTTGGGGTCCATGATTTAGGCACATTGGTTGAGTGCATTGCCTAGCCATAGTGGACAGCATTATTTGGGTGGATAGGAAGAGATGCCAGCCATATGACAAATGAGAGGTGCTGGAGCTCAGTGGTAGAGCACGTGTTTTTAATCCCAAAGGTCCCAGATTGGATCCCCTGCATGTCTAAAAAATAAGAGAGGCCTGTATGAAATCCTCAAGCGCTTCAGCCAGTCATTGTAAACAACAGTTAGCTAACTCTTGACAAAGTACCTCACCAAGGACACCTGATTATGCTTAGCAGTCATGAAATAAGAAGTGAGGTCCTCTTGTGGATCGGTAAGCAGAGAGTAGAAATAAATGGTCAGTTCTCCCAATGGATGGATGTAGAAAGTGGAGGCCCTCCTCCAAGGATCAGTAATGGGCCTTGTGCTTTTTAACTTGTTCATAATTGATCATGGTGAGCAATCACTCTCCAAACTGAGTGAATGAGTGGCAAAATGGCAAATGTAAATCATTGTAAACAACCTTAAAGTGAAGTACAGAATCTGAATTTCATGTGCATGCTCATGACATCCTAGCTGGCAGTGACAGACCTTCGGTTTCTATTCCCAGTTTGCAGCAGCTGTGCAAAGGCAAGTTCCATGCTAGGGACCATTAGGAAGGGAATTGAAAATAAAACTGCCAATAGAATATCATGAAACAAATCTACCGCACAGCCAAATTTGGAATACTGTGTACAGCGGTTCTGGTCATCTCACCTCCCAAAGGATATTGTAGAGTTGGAAAAGGTTCAGGAAACGGCAACCAGAATGATCAAGGGGATGGAGAAACTCCTCTGTGTAGAAAGGTGAATATATTTGGGGCTTTTTAATTTAGAGAGCAGGCAACAGGATAGAAGTACCCTGAAGGGTAGCTCAGTCAGTAGAGCATGAGACTCTTAATCTCAGGGCCGTGGGTTCGAGTCTACATTAGGCAAAAGATTCCAGGACTCTACAAATCTATGATGCTGTGTAGTGTATAAGATTGTGTATGTTGTACAGAAACCGGTTAGAGAACAAATTTTCCCCCCTCTCATAACACTAGACCTCATGGTCATCCAGTGAAGTTTAAGGTTGGAAGACAAAAGAAAATAATTCTTCACACAATTCAGCTATGGAACTTACTCCTACAAGGGGTAGTAATAGTTACCAACTACCCTTTTTAAAGGCTATCAGTGGCTACTCGCTATGATGGTTAGTTCCACAGTCAGAGGTAGTAATGCTTTTGAATACCAGTTGCTGGAAACCTTAGCAGAAGCAGCTTACAACATGAAAAGATTTAGATAATTCCAAACATTTGTTGTTTAGTCATTTCGTCGTGTCCGACTTTTCGTGACCCCATGGACCAGAGCACTCCAGGCACTCCTGTCTTCCACTGCCTCCCGCAGCTTGGTCAAACTCATGCTGGTAGCTTCGAGAACACTATCCAACCATCTGGTCCTCTGTCGTCCCCTTCTCCTTGTGCCCTCCATCTTTCCCAACATCAGGGTCTTTTCCAGGGAGTCGTCTCTTCTCATGAGGTGGTCAAAGTATTGGAGCCTCAGCTTCAGGAACTGTCCTTCCAGTGAGCACTCAGGGCTGATTTCCTTTAGAATGGAGAGGTTTGATCTTCTTGCAGTCCATGGGACTCTCAAGAGTCTACTCCAGCACCATAATTCAAAAGCATCAATTCTTCGGTGATCAGCCATCTTTATGGTCCAGCTCTCACTTCCATACATCACTAAATTCCAAACATAAAAAGGCATAAAAATAAAACACATCAGAAAGTACACAGTCAAATTTTAACGATTTCCAAGTAAATCATAATAAGATCTAAAAATAAAGGTGCAAGAACTATTATCAATCACAACCATCAGTTGCAATCCTTTGCACACTGCCGCCCATTGAACACAATGGGGCATATTTCTGAGTAAGCATGAAGTGTAGGCTGCAATCCTAGCCCCAGTTACTTGGGCGCATACCCCCATTGGATTCAATGGGATTTATTTCCAAGTAGACATGGTTAGGATTGTGCTGTTTGTGCTACCATTTTTTACAACGCTATTGCTGTGCCCATTAACCTGTCGGGCTTTTCAGAAGGTGGGTGCATAGAAGGGAAGTCGGAGGAATCAAAGTGGAATGCTCGAGGAATTCTCAGAGGAACGGCCATCACAATTTTGTTTTCTTTCTGACAAGCAGATGCGCTACACAAAGAAGGTGTCCGTCTGGCCAGTTGCCTTTGCTGGGGGCCTCAGGTACGAGTCCCCAAAGCTGAGCCCGGCAGGCAAAGTGGTGGGCTGGAAGGTCGTGTTTGACCCTAACCGGCCCTTTGCCATCGACATGGCTGGCTTTGCCATCAGCCTCAGGCTGATCCTGGAGAAGCCTCAGGCCACTTTCAAGCTGGACGGAGTGAAAGAAGGTTACCAAGAAACTAGCCTGCTGAAGGATCTGGTTACAATGGATGGATTGGAGCCCAGAGCCGCCAACTGCACAAAGGTTAGCATGGCCAAAATGTTTGCGCAACAGCCTTCCCACCCTCCCCCCCCCCCCGCCATCCACTTCCACTCTGGAAGGTGCCTCTCATCAGAGATTAGGCAGGCCAAAGGTAGAATATGGGGAGCACATCCAGTTCTGTTGTATTGGGCACAGAGCTTCTGGGGTACCGCAGATGGTGCTGTAACTATGACAGCCAATGGAAGTGGGGGGTGGGGGAGGACCGGATTTTAGCATCACACACAGGGGTGCCACTGAAATTTGAGACACCCAGGTCTGCCACTGGGTAGGCACCCACTGTCAAGTATTTCCAGCATGTTTTAGCATCTTACTGCAATGAACATTAAAGTTTTACTGATATTTTATGAAATGTCTTATGGCTCAACATTCTGTGGCTACAGAGCATGCTTAGTCTTCATTTGGGGTGTTCCCAAACACTGGGGTTCCGCCAAGCCCTCCGATCCCCCTTCCCCTTGTGCAAATTTGGGGGTTGTTTGGTTACAAAGGGGTCAGTGCTCATGGAATTGTTCGTTGGTTTGTTTCATAAAATTTATATCCTGCTTGATTGTAAAAAACAAACAAAACCCACCTCAAAGCAGTTTACATAAAGATAAGCAATAAAATTACAAGCCTAATTTAAGTACACAGTAAAAAACTAAAACAGATTAAAATTAACTCAACTCAATTGATTTCCACATTAGTAGGAGTGATTGTTATTTAATTGATTTTGGTTTTTTGCGAAATCCTGTTTCTTCTTTTAAAAGGGAAGGTTATTGCTTTGTTTTGTTTTTTGATTTAATTAATTACTTGTTGTTTTTATCTTATATTTTATTCTGTGAACCGCCATGAGATCTTGTGACAAAGGGTGGAAAATACATTTAATTCATTAATAGAAAGAGCAGTATCAACATGCCCTTCCAACAAGGCTTGCAGTTCCTATCGATGTATACATGTTCCAGAGATTCTTCTGTTCAGACAGAAGTATACTTTCAGTTCAGATGTATACATTCCAGAGGCTTCATGAATGGCTGCCGTGCATATTTGCCAATATTTCCCTTCAGGTTCAGCCATGACATCCTAATAAGGTGCACATTCTCTCTGTAGGTCTTGGTCTGGCACACGAGGACAGAAAGGCCAACACTGGTTAATGAAGGCAAACGCGGATTCACAGATCCAAGGGTGGAGGTGTAATCGGGAAATCACCTTATTCTGTAAGTATTTGCATGCATGGGCATAGCCAAAGGTGGAGGCAGGGTGTCAGGAGTTTAGCTTACACTCGAGTAGGACCCTGGCAGAGACACATGCCCAACTGGCATGTTCTCTCCCTCCTGGTCGATTGTTCAGGAGCTTCAAAAGCCCGAACATCACAGCGACCGATGCCAACCAACACCGGCATACTTAGGGATCCACAGAGTCTTTACAGCATTGCATGACAGACCTCAGCAACTCAGCATGTTGGCTAATCTACTTTATTTACATATAAACACACACGGAGCACTGCAACATGGCTCCCTCTCTCTCTAGCATCAGACAGCAAAGAGGAAAAGAACAAAGGACAATAGTCCCACTTCACGGAACACAGTAACACAAACATCCTGTCTCCATCACTTCCCACTCTGTGGAGTCAAAACATATACCGTCATGTGATAGACAAAAATCCCATGACTGCAATCATGGAGCAGGAATTCTAACACAGGGAAGTGCAGCTGCCCTACCCTAAATAAAAAAAAAAAACATAGCTAGCTAAGGTTCTGCCCCTCCCTCCCAACAAAAATCCTGGCTATGCCCATGTTTGCGTGTGTCTGTACTTCATTCTGGGCTTGTGAATAGCTCTTCTGAATAACTTACATGTAGGATGCAGAACCTGAAAACATTAAGATATTTCAGTCATCCTAACTATCTTTGACAGCCACATTCACACCATAAATTTAAAGCACTATGATACAGCCATGGCTTCCCTCAAATAATTCTGGGAGCTGTAGTTTGTTAAGGGTGCTGAGAGTTTTTAGGAGACCCCTGTATTCCCCTCACATAACCCCAGAGTTCCCTGTGAAGAGGGATTGGCTGTTAAACCACTCTGGGAATTATTGCCCTGGGAAGGAAATAGAGGTCTCCTAACAAAATCTACAACTCTTTAGAGAAAGTTGTGGCAGTTTAAAGTGGTATTCATGGTGCTTTACATGTATGGCATAAATGTGTCTTAACCTACTGGAACTCAGGGCCTTTGCAGATTCCATAATAATTTGTACTCATTATGATATTTGGGCCATTCTACAGGATCCTACTTCCATGCCCTCTGGCTCCTGCAGAAACCCTGTAATTTTTTTAAAACTGAAAATGTTGCTGGGTTTTTGTTTGTTTTTCATCTCGTCATTGTTGTTCTATAGCACAAGAGTGCCCTTCCAAGTGGTAATGTTGGAGAAGCATCGCAGAACAGTTAATAAAGCAGAATGATCCAGTACAAATGCAGCATTAATGTACCATTTTGGGGACAACGACATATTGCAAAATACACTGCGGGGGGGGGGGGACCCAAATTGCCCAGTCTGGAGTGGCCCTGACTCAGCCCATGATAGGAACAACCTCTGGTACAGATTCTTATAAAGTGTTTGGCTGTGTAAATAAGAGTCAGGGCAGTCTCCGGGGCATAGGCAATGGTTAATTTAGTCTTGCAAAGGTTTTCCTTTAGCTATGTATGTCACGTAACCACAGTTCATGCCGCAAGGGACTTCCTGGAAATGAATTCTACATCACAGCGTTAGGCTGAGCCGGTGGAATGGACTTGGAAGGCAAAGGTAGGGAAGGCTTGATTTCCTTTAATAGTTAAACTTGCCCAAAGGCAAGAATCTGAAACCACCTATATGCAGCACTGCAGCATAAATACTTCTTTGTTCTCCAAAATATTAGCTTCTTTGTGGTTTTTAGGGGGTATTTTTACAAAAAAGAAGAGACGATTTGTTGAGAAAATCCTAGTTTAGCTATCTTTGCGAACTGAAACGATAAAGCCCTCTTGGCCCGGACACGACCAAGTTTGTTACCCTCGGGCAGCGCCATCATAGCCTGGCAGAGGTCAGGGACTACAAATCTGATCCTGGCTTCACAGAAAGGCACAGAAAGGACATATTGTAAAGCTTTTGGAGCAGCGTAACAAAGTGAGGGGAATTAGTATCTGCTGACAATTCCGAAACACGGCTTTTCAGGGACCGAGGCTTCTGTTCCGGTTAATTCCAACAGGATTTATGTCAGAGTTTCTGAAAGACGGTGCCCTAATTCTCTGTGCATATAAAAATGGGTTGTTGTCCATCTTTGGCTTGGCTTGTAGATTAAAGAGGGAAAGCAGCCTGGAAAAAAATATGACCTGAATTGGGAGCCAAACTAAATGCTGAGTGTGGAACATAAAAAGTCAGGCTGCTTGTCCATCCAGCCCAATCTTGTCTACTCTGACTGGAATGGCTCCCAGGCAGATTACATTAATGTCACCTGCTCCTTTTAACTTCAGTGCTGGGGTCTGCAGTGGGCTTGCCACAGAAAACAGCAGCCACATGTTTACCTTTTCTCCCTCCAGAACACCTAGTGTGAATGTATTAATCTTATGTATCTTTGTCTATCTCTGTCTACCTCTGTCTGTTTGCAGATAGAGAAATAGATACAGGTCTAGCTAGCTTTATATCTCTTTCTCTCTATCTTTATGCACACATTGCCATTTACTTCGGCTCCACTGTGCTCCCACCGCTGGTGTTTGAAGCCAAGTATGCGTGATGTTTGCCACAATCCCTATCTGTCCTGTAGCTTCTTGAGAATTGCCACTGTTTGATGGGTTTGCTGTCAGCTTCCATCTGATTTGAAAACACCAGCCACTGTTAAGGTGTGTGCATTTCAGGTGTCTGTCAAACACGTGCGGATGGCAGCACATGCACGGATGGTGGTTTCATTGAAAAGGAGTTCAGGGCAGGTTGCTGGTGCAGGGAAATGAATCAGGTAATGTGGATCGGGTGAAGACACCCCGGCTCCTCTCTGGTGTGTACAGCAATGTAAACATGTGGTTTATGACAAAGCAGAGGGAAGACATCTCCCTGCTTTTTATGCCACTAATATGTGAGCAGTCTATATATATATATCTCCTGCTGTGCCAGAATTTTTAGAAACCAAGAAGTATTGTGATTTTTAAATGTGTAATTTGTGAGTTTTGACCCATCATACTACTACTACTACTACTACTAATAATAATAATAATAATAATAATTAATTTATTTCTTTATACCCCGCCCATCTGGCTGGGTTTCCCCAGCCACTCTGGGCAGCTCTCAACAGAATTAAAAGCACAACAGAACATCAAACATTAAAAACTTCCCTAGACAGGGCTGCCTTGAGATGTCTTTTAAAATTAAGATAGTTGTTTATTTCCTTGACATCTGATGGGAGGGCGTTCCACAGGGCAGGTGCCACTACAGATTCAAAATGGCGTCTGATGTATAAATGATGGTGAAAGCTGCCACCCCCACCTCAGGAAACCTGATGCTGCGTTTGGCAACGATATCAAGAGGCGGCCAAACCTATACCCACGGAGGGGGCAAAGTCACACCAAAGTGATGTTCCACACTTCCATCTTGAATCAAAACGGGGGCAACATCTGAACTTTGACAAAGATCGCTGCCCCCACTTTGTAACCATTGTGCTTTTAATTCTCTTTTTTTTATATAAAATATTTATTGAAATTTTCAAAGTGTTGCAAAATAAAATAAAAGCAGAAGAAAATACAAAATAAAAATAGTTAACAAAGTAGATAAAGAAAGAAAAACAAACTCCTTCCAACCCTACGAATACAAATTCAAAAATAAGAGAAAAAGACATAAAAAAACAAAAATACACCACAAATAATTTAAGAACATTTAAAAACAAATTCATTATTCTCGAATCCTCAACTGTCATTACCTTCTTTCTTTGACCTCCTCCTCCTCCCTTTCTTTGTATCCTAGTTATTAATTATCCCAGCAAATCCTTTCCATATTTCATAATATTCTGTCATTACATTACCCTAAACAGTTTTAATCTTATCTTTCTTTCTATAAGAAAATAAACCTTAAAGCTTAAAACTTAAATCTTATTCTTACCAACTTCTCATAACCATAATATTCTTTCATAATTCTTTAAACATCTTTACTAAAGCCGAGTAATTTCATTTCAACATTTTTCTAACATTCATCAATTTTATAAAACAGTTCTAATGGTAGAAAAAAGAAATACAAACAGATCCAATCTTCATCCAACGTCCCTTCCTCCTGGTTCCGGGTTTTGTCAGTCCTTATTATCCCATCGATCTGGCCCATTAACCTGGCAACCTTATATCCGAGGCCCTCAAGTCTCTTCTATGTCCCTTCCACAGCTCTTCTTCATATTGTAACTGTATTTTCCCTTGTCTCCTGCTCGTGGTAACTCCAGCTTGGCAATATTTTTAACCCTTCTCGACAGATCAGCCCCTTTTCCATATTCAGCACTGAATTCCATATGGTATTTAAAAGCATGTTTCAAAGACCTTCCAAAATTAAGAGCCCCCACAATCCCAAACATCTCACGGCCCATTGCCAGATTTGAAAAGTCCAAACATCCCGGCATAGGGGGGTCAATCCAGCCCCCCATTTCCAAGCCAAACCAAACTTTTCCTTTCCAAATCTGGCTTTTTCCAAGTTCATTTGTCAAATCCGAAAACTCATATTCCTGTTGGGCCTGTTCTGTCAGGACACACTCCTGATTTAATTCCTGGGTGGGCTCCACATATTTTCCCACTGTCTGTTCAAAATTTCCCACTGCCTGTTCAAAATTTCTAGTCGAAGTCGTCATCAAATTCACCTTCTCATGTAACTGTTCCAGTAGGGCATTTGTTTTGTAGAAAGCACACAACAAAGCTTCTGAATACATTGTCCTGCAAGGTCAAATGCCTATTCCCACGATTGTAATCTGTAAACAGCTGCCGGCTCCCTGGAGTTGGTTACAGTTTCACAGTCTCCCTCTAGGGGGAAAACTTCTATTTGTTCTTGCAACAAAGTTTCCCTTTTTGAGATACTTTGTCAATATTTATTCCTTTAAAATGCGGAGGGGAACAGTGGAATCACTATGTTTCTCTTCTTTTAGCTATCTGTCAAAAACGTTTGTCTCTGGTCAATGAACTTCAAACGTCAGTCCTGACACCCCGCTCTAGGATCAGGACGGAGGAAAGTTGCATTACTTTAAACTCACTTTAAACAGTCCAAAAAAGATCCCCCTTCTTCTCCTGCTGTCGAAGGGTGGTTCCACAATTTTAAATGATGAAATCCAATCCTTTAAAGGCGATTTTCTGAGCTCTAGTTTACGTTGTCTTTGCTTTATTCTGTCTACAGAAGAACGGAAGGCTGACTTGCTGTTTAGACCTTCCCGTTCCGTACCAAATTGAAATAAATTTTTAAGATCCAATTCCTTTCTGCTCGCAAGTCCCCATTTAATGTCCAGTTGTTCAAAGTCTAAGTACTCACGGGTGCTTATTTTCTGAGTCCAAATTGTCCCAGGAAAAAGGCAGCGCTCTCCGGCAACGGCTATGCGGCTTCGCTCCACGGAAATAGCAGTTGACTCACAGCACCACGCCACTTCCCCCTCTTCACTTCGGAGCCCATTAGTGGGTTCCTTAGCGAGTTGGGAGGGGCGCTAAAGGTGCCCGCCGAGTCCCATGGTCACAGGCTTCATCCGCCTGTGATTTTTAAAAGGGTCCCCGCTTCGCCGTAGCGGAGAAGACCCATTTCCCGCGGAGCTAGTCCCTCCAGTTCAGAGGGAGTCCGCCATTGCCGATGGCGCCACCCCGGAAGTGACCATTGTGCTTTTAATTCTCAGTGACAATATCTTGATAGGCATCGAAGCACACAGGGAACGAACAGACAAGCCATTTTCCAAAATACATGGTAGATATTAATACATTTTCTAGACTGCCTTTCAAATCAAAGTGTACTTGCACAACATTCAGTTAAAATAACATTATAAAATATGACCAGGAAAGAAACAGCAACGCCGCAGGTAATGCAACATAAAATCACTTCAGATTCAAAGCTAAGGGTTTTTTTTCTTTGAAAAGCAAAGTATTAAATAAATATATATTTATCATTATTCATTCACCAGGAGCTGGAAAGATAGCAGTGTGGGCACCTGTGAGCTTCCCTGGGGAAAGCTTTCCACAGATGAAGCACCACCACCACAAAGGCCCTCTCCCTGGTCAACATCTGTCACACTTCATTCAACAGGAGCACCTCAAGAGCTGCCTGTGAAAATGAATGGCCTTAGGGTTCTGTGGATATGGGATAGTACCCATGAAAGATATTTAAAATAAAATAAAAAAGTTTCTCCCTTCTGTTGTCTTTCTCCTCACCATATACTGAACAGTTCTGGATGTTGTTTCAAGTTTTTGAAAATTCATTATTAATTACTACTACGAAAAGATGAGTGCTTCTCTCTGATTAAGTCATCCTATAGCCCTCTAAAAAAAGAACACAAGGAGCAAAAGGCTACCCATTCCCCATGGCAAATATACCCTATTTCAGAAATACTTTGTTGTTGTCGTTTAGTCGTGTCCGACTCTTTGTGACCCCATGGACCAGAGCATGCTAGGCACTCCTGTCTTCCACTGCTTCCTGCAGTTTGGTCAGACTCATGTTCGTAGCTTCGAGAACACTGTCCAACCATCTTGTCCTCTGTCATCCCCTTCTCTTTGTGCCCTCCATCTTTCCCAACATCAGGGTCTTTTCCAGGGAGTCTTCTCTTCTCATGAGGTGGCCAAAGTATTGGAGCCTCAGCTTCAGGATCTGTCCTTCCAGTGAGCACTCAGGGCTGATTTCCTTCAGAATGGATAGATCTTCTTGCAGTCCATGGGACACTCAAGAGTCTCCCCCAGCACCATAATTCAAAAGCATCAATTCTTCAGCAATCAGCCTTCTTTATGGTCCACCTCTCTCTTGTCTTACTTTAAAAAGAAGAAGAAAAAGATTGATTATTTCCCCATCTCTCTTTGGGTGGTGTATGCTCCCCCTTCTCCAGCACTAAAGTGAAGATCAGTTTGTTCTTTGTAAGTCAGGAACCTACCTGCCATCTACAAAATATTTATACCTACTTCAAAGCTCATCCTGCCCTTCATTTTAGACAGACAGATAGGCAGACAGACAGACAGATATCAGGAAACTGCAAAAAGAACAGGCAAAGTCATTCCACACATCTTGGTTTGTACAAAGTCAAGTTTTTCACTGTGTGTGTGTATAGAAATGCTGTTTCCCCCCCCCCCTCTCTCTCTCTCTCTCTCTCCCCTCCCATTCTCTGCTGCCTCCTAGGCCAACCACACATACACAGATTTCAGTGTCTCGTGGAAAAGCTTGATTTAGCCTAGCAACTGTCTGCATCTCTCTAGGGAGATCTTCCTCTCACTTTGGGAACCCCGAGGCTAAATGGTCAATTTGCAAGATGTTCTTCAGCTGTAGGATTGAAAATACTCATTTGTGTTTGTGTTGCTGCAACCCTCAAAAATGCCCTCCAGAAGAATCAAAAAGATGACTGTGGTTGCTTTTGGGGGGGTTATATAATAAACCCCCACAATAACAAGGAGTGGGGGAGTTGCTTTTCTCCCTCCTTTCTTGCTATTTTATGCAGCTGCTCTGTCTCCGTTCTACATCACTGATGTAAAAAGCTTGTTTCTGCCTGCAGCAAGCATATGTCTTAGAGCTGCCTCCAAGTTGCCAGTTAATTTTCTCTCTCCCCTCCCCTCTCCCGCTTTTCTAGGAGTCTGGATGGCATAAATAACTATCCTTAACCATGAAAGTAAAAGATAGTTGCTTACAATCCTCTTTATGATACAACTTCTTCAGATCTGGGCAAAAAATAAAATGTTCAAGCACAGGTGTTGTCCTCCCCCCCCCCCCCAGCTAAATTCTTCAACCCGCTGGGCACAATTTAGCACAGACTTAAGCAAGCTTAACTCCCCTAAAATATTTTTTTTTTTTAAATGATATTTATTAAGATTTTCAAAAATACAGAAAGTAAAGATTAAAGTATATTCAAAGCCTTATTTTCATACAGCCACTTTCCGGGACTCCCCCCTTCCCCCACCCCTACCATATTCCCCTTTCATATTGTTGGCTCCACAAGCTCTCAGTTCTAATTGAAACTTAATTTGTTTAGACCATTATTCGAATTTAAAATTTATACACTCCTCATCAATACCCCTAATAAAAGACAAAAGTTCTCTCCCCAGGGCCCACCCCATTTTCATTCCACAATTTCCCTTTTTTTAATGATAAGGACACCCCACACAATAGAAATATAAGAAATAAGAAATAAAAAGCATAATAGATGAAAAAGAGCCAATTCAGAAAAAAAAAAAAAAAGTTGACAAGCCTTTGGATTTTAGTTCTCCCCCCCCTGTCCCCGGTTTAATTTCCCCCTGACCACCAAACCATGTTATCTGCCTGGAATTCTTAAAGACCATAAATCACCTATTTCCCCCAACTCCTTGCTGGCTTTTTCTTTTTATAATAATTTTTTTTTTAAGACATTTAACTTCAAATCTTTAATAAACCTCCCCCCATTGTTCTTTCCAAGTTGTAGTCCAATTTCCTCTTGTTCTGCTGCTGAAACGTTCTAGTTCAGAAGTTTAGTAACTCTGCAGGGATTATTGTTATTCAGGAACAAAAACTTGCGTTCAGTCCCTTCCTTTCTTCAATAGAAAATTCTATTGTCTCCTTTAGCTGAACACCCTGTAGACAAAATATTGTTTCCGTTTTGCAGCTTTCCCAGAAGATAACCAGTCCTGTAAAATTCCAATGGTATTTTTCCACTTACGACCATCTTTGTAATGTCCCGAAACTCCTCTAGGGGGATTGTTGTAACTTTGTTTTCTCTAGTCCAAAAGTCCGATTGTTATCCATGTTTTCGCCATTTTGTATCCAAGTTTTAACGGATTATAGCAAATTGTAACAAATTTAACCAGCAAAGTTCTCATAATAAAATCCTCTCTGCTTTCCGACTTTGACAGCTACTTTGACAGCTGTCAAAATCTCCGACTCTTCACCAGGCTCTCTCTTCAATCACCCCGGTTCCCAGGGGGGGGGGGGTTACGTTTCCCTTCTCCCTCAATTCTTCCTCCAGCACAGTTCTTGTAGTTCCCCATCGTGGAATTCTTAGTTTTTATCAGCAATACAAATCTTTTTGGACCTTGGTTTCCCCGTCCTTGTTTTGGAAGGTTTACAGTAGGGAGGGGGACTGACTTCCTTTTTGGATCCCCCCCCGCTCGTGTCCAATCCGGAAAAAAAAAAAAATTCTTTTTTTCTCCTTTTGAACCCGGTTTCCAAATTACTCACGGGTTGTTGTTAAGAAGTCCGAATTTTCAAAGGAAGAAGTCAGCGCTCTCCGCCGGATGGCATGCGGCTTCGCTCGGCAGGGATAGCAGAGGACTCAAAGCACCACGCTTCTCCCCGGCACCCGATCCGTAGCCTTTAAAAAGGCTCCTTCACGAGTCGGGAGGGCGCTAGCGGTGCCAGCCGAGTCTCCATGTCCACGGCCTCCGTGGCCGTGGTTTTTAAGGGTCCCCGCATCGCCGGTGCGGTAGGACCCAGCCCCTGCCGAGCAGGCTCCCTCCGGAGCTCGGAGGGAGTCCGCCATTCGGCGATGGCGCCAACCCGGAAGTCCTAACTCCCCTAAAATAAATTGGCTTGAGTACGCTTGGCCCTGCGCTGGATTGTGACAGGCAGAGGGAGGCATCCAAACCTACTCAAGGGCAAACACTATTGAAAGTAATATAACCGGGATTCCTACTCGTTTTCTGTGGGTCTTGCATCAGAGCCAGTGTGTTGTAGTGAGGATAGTCATTGATCTGCCTTCCAGGAGATCTGGATTCAAATCCCTGCTCAGCTGGGCAACTTGCCTATAATTTTGGATCCATTACTTCCTTACTCCTAATTTGTAGGTATTCCAAATGGTTGGGAAGGAAGTGCAAAGAAGTGTAATGAATGAGGAAATATTCCCTTTGGATTGTTACACCACTGCCATCTTGAAAAGCCCAAATCCATCTGAATAATCCATTTCCCTTCAGTGCTGTGATAAACTTCCTCCACAATATATGTATTAGTTTCAGAAACAAGATGTTTGGTTTCCATAAAGCTGGAAGAAAGAAGCAGAGCAAATTATAACACTTCAGTCACATCCATCGCATACGTTGAAAGCATTCTTATATCACTTTAACAGTCATGGCTTCCCCTCAAAGAATCCTGGGAACCGTAGTGACCTTATTATACCTGTCACTTTCTCTCAGCTGAACCTACTTCACAGGGTTGTTGTGAGGATAAGTAAATACTGGAGAGAGACCATTTTTTCTGAAGCCCTGAAGCCCTTGAAGGAAGGATGGAGTGAAAATGTAATTAAAAATAATATTATTACAGCCATGAAATCAGTTCCAAGGTCACTTCAAGCTTGCCTTTCCTAAATGATAGCTCTCCCCCCTGTGTGAGACATTGTTTTTGAAAATGGATCAAAAGAAGTTTCATAAGAATAAGTATAAAAGATTCACGCAATCCTGTTTGGGAGGTGGGTGAGTCAGCTGTTACAACAATGCAAAACTTCGTAGGTTAGAATTACCAGACATCCCTGTTTCCCAGGGACAGTCCCCAGATTTGCAAATAAGTCCCGGGGCAAATTCCATCCCTGGAATGTCCCTGGATTTCATCTAATGTCCCGGGAAACGCAGCAGCGGCAGTCTCAGCAGCCCGGAGCAGTTGTCTCTGGCTGGCTTCAGGAGCTGCTTGGAAGTCCCCATATGATGGTGGTGCGGGGGCTCTAAAATGCAGCTTCTGGGCTGCCTCCACCTTCCCTGACCCCAGCAACTAAGCTGTGAAGGGAGGCTTCATGCTGCCTATCGGCACAGCCTCTCAACTACTTGCGTGCAAGCAGGAGCAGGGCAGGGATCTCTCAGCTGTGAAGGGAGGCTTCACGCTGCCTATCAGAGCTTGCATGCAAGCAGCCGGAGGCAGGGATCTCTCAGTTAGGCAACGGGAAGCCTCCCTTCACAGCTGAGGGATCCCCGCCCCCTCCTGCTTGCATGCAAGTAGGAATGGGATTGGGGCTGCTCTGATGGGAAGGGAGGCATCGTGGTGCCCAAGCCTCGCCACCGTCACTCTTGGCCCCCCTTCTCCGCCTTCCATGCATGACGCACCACGCATCGCTTCCCTACCACCACCATCACCACCGAAGAACCAACAACTCAGGGGCTGCCCAGGCTCATGGAAAAAAGAGATAGAAGCCTCGGAGGAAGGGGAAATGTGGTGGTTGAGGTCAAGGCGGTGGCCGCCCCTCTGCCACCGCCATCGCTGCAGCATCAACGTCCTGAACGTGTAGTATTTAATTGATTGATTGATTGAAGTGTCCCTGGATTCATTGGGGGAAAATCTGGTAACCTTATCGTAAGCAGAGATTCTACTGTGTTGATGCAAGGTGTTCTTTGACAGTGATCTGGTTGACTATGTCCTAAGACACGCTGAGTACCTATACACATTTCTTTAAAAATCCCCCCTCCCCTGTTTGTTTTGCAGGTAGCAACTGTTCTCATCTCTACACTTGCTCAGCAGCAAACTGATGCAGCAATGAAGAATAACATCCTACTTGTGTTCATAGCTACCAGCTTCCCACGTCCCGAAAGCCATGAAAGAAAGACAGAAAGACTGAAAGGAAGTGAATGTGGAACCCCAAGTCCAGTTGCTTTGTACAGTGGCCATTCATCATGCAGCTAGGAGAAATTGTTTCTAGCTTTGTATTTATTTCTTGAAGGACTTTTAAAAAATATAAATGTGTGTGTGTGTGTGTGTGCGCATGCACACGCACACGCACACACACACTCCTTCCAGGGCAAGGGAAGAAGAACCAGGCTTTCACTCTGGACAAAGCTCTTTCTGGTAACGTCACATCCTGATTTTTGAAGCTCTGCATTGTGAAGCAATGGGATGAGGGCTTCTGCAAATCTGCTCCATGCCACAGCAGTTCAAAAGGAGGCCATCCCTGCAATGGGAACAATGGAATATGCCAACATCACTTTGGGGGAAGAGAAGCTCTCAGAGTAGCTTAAAGCCTCATTCAATCTGAGGGGTTTGCCCTCCAGAAGAATGCGGTAGGGCAGTTCGTGCTTGGAGGTACATGTGGTTCATTCTTTGGCTTTGTTGAGTTCTGCATCAGTTCCCTTTACAGTGGTACCTCTGGTTAAATATGCTTGAGGTTACAGACGCTTCAAGTTACAGACTTCGCTAACCCAGAAATAGTACCTCGGGTTAAGAACTTTGCTTCAGGATGAGAACAGAAATCGTGCTGCAGTGGCACGGCAGCAGCAGGAGGCCCCATTAGCTAAAGTGGTGCTTCAGGTTAAGAACAGACCTCCAGAACGAATTAAGTACTTAACCCGAGGTCCCACTGTATATAAGATCCAAATTGACACACATGGTTCCAGCCATCTTCAGTTCCTCTTGGACTGGAATGATAAACTGAGCTAGAAAGTGGGTCCATTGAACCCAAGAGCCTCATTGTTCCAGTTTGCATGTCACAGTAAACCATAGTTAACGGTTTGCTGTGAATGCACAAAGGGGGCTGTTTCTTCTCCCCACTAGTGTATGAAGAAAACAAACCATGATCCCTTGTTTAGTGCTGTATCTGAACCAGGGAGGATGACTTGGTTTGCTGCAACAAACCCATGATCAGTAAGCCAAGAAGAAGCCTTGGGTACAGAGCATGATTTATTGGGAGTGAAACAAACCATGGTCCCTGGTTCAGATGTAATGCTAAGCCAGTGAATGTGCTTTGTTTCCTGTCATTGAAAGCTGGGAGGGGCAAACTGGCTAAGATCAGCATGTGCACAGGAAACCATTAACTATGGTTTACCATGATGTGTGAATGACACCATTGTCTAAAACTTATCAGGATGAAATCCTTGTGTGCGGTATTATTTGGCTAAATCTTTTTCACAGGAGAAGATGCTCTGATTCCAGAGCTTCCCTCTCCTTCTTCAAGTGGGTGAAATCCTGGCTAATAGCTAAGCAGTGGCTTCATGAAATTCCGTGGCTGGGAGTGGGATACTGCAATAGGTGGACTTTTGGTTAGATACAGCTGGTCAGTTCTTCTATTCTTGTGGCTTTGTAGAACTATTACACATTCTGGAACTGTCGGTGCACTTGCATGATCAAACTCAACTAACTCATTTCCTGTCCGGACAGCTATGAACTCCAACAAAACCAACATGTTTGGAGTGAGCAGAGAGTGTTCAGCCATTGACTCCAAGCTTTAAATACATGTGATGGTGGCAAAAAAATGCAGCATCACCCAGAAACAAGACTTGGAACCACTGGGGAGGGAAATGACTACTGAAGACAGAAATATTCATCCATTATGAGTGTTAAAGGGAAACAAAAGCACCTACAAGTAATTTCTTATATTTGTAATTGGAAAAGTATTGTCAGCACATCAATAAGGTTTGGGGCCAATGTAGAGTCAAAGAAACAAAGAATTGATGGACCCAAATACCTGAAAAGGTAGAATGACATGATAGCACAAATGTTTGTTTCTGTGGTGGGCTGTGCTCACAAAAGCCCACTGCTGGTGTTTTTACATATGTGTGGAAATTCTCACACCCAAGAATTAGAAGGACACTTTTTTTAGCAACTGAGCCACCCCTAAAAATGATTCAGAAATGGCAGGATACCTACTTGTTTCTTAGCTTGTTTGTAACATGGGTCTTTTCTGCCTATGCCATTTATATCAACCTGGGTCGTCTGGCGTGTTTTATGGAAAATATACTTTCCCACTTCCCCTCCTCTGCTCTTCTGAATCTCAATAGGGAATAACCAAGTTATACTCTCCATTGAAATGTCATATATATTTCATGCTCGCTGCATTACGGGGGGGGGGGAGAAGTGATGTCTTAAATTAGCAAAATAATTAGAAGCACAGTAATGAGGAAAGTATAATTTAAAGGAGAAAGAGGCTATGTGGGAGTTAAGGTTGGCAGGAAAGGTTTGTCAAGCTTTTCGATTCCCTTGCCAGCTGCTGCTTCTGTGGGAAATCATGGAGGTCACCTCATTATAGAACAAAGAGAATCCTGGGAAATTTCAGAGAACATTAGCTATAGAAAATATTTGAAGAATGGGGACTAGGGCCCATACTGAACCTCTAGCATCAAGACCAAGCCACTTTTGTTCTTTTCACTGAGAGAAGGATGAGGTCCAACTGAGAAGAGAAATTATATGAACTTGGCACCTCTTTAAGGTGCTTTTTTTCTTCCTGTCAGGTCTACTGCTGGGCTTTTGAGGGCCAATTTATATGTGGGGAAGCTATACAATGTTGCATCAAGCAAGTGACCCCACACTACGCAGGGCATTTTCCCCATCACTTTCCTTGTTGCAAATAGTCCAGTTTGGGAGCAAGGCTGGAAGATTGGGCTTGTCATGCAAGATCTCCAAATACACTTTAAATGCACAACATGAATTTGGTGGCATACGATTGAATCCCATCCGAAACTACTGATAATCTGGAAATCCCCCCCCCCCTCTGAATGTCTTTCTTCATTGTTTTGCAAAATTGCAATTGCTTTGCTAAATAACAACCTTTAGCAGGGGCAGGGAAGGAACTGATCCAGGCTGCACAGACTTCCCCAGTGGCCTACCAACCCCCCTGACCCAATTTCCCAGGGGCGGCGGCGGCAGCACTGCTGAAGAGAAGAAAAGAGTGCACAACGTCAAGCAGGCACAGCAGTTTAAATCCCCATCATGGTCATGCAGTGCCACCCAGGATGGGAATCACCTCCTCCCTGCTCATCAGATGAACAGTTTCCACCCCCCATCATCCAATTATTCAAGCTTCACCTGTCATTGCGTTGTGTGCAGGAATAGTTTAAAACTTTGCTGTAACCGTTTCAAGCCCCTACTGTGGCTCCCCAGTAAAGAGAGCCAGTGTGGTGTAGTGCTTAAGAGCGGTAGACTCGTAATCTGGAGAACCGGGTTCACTTCCCCGTTCCTCCACATGCAGCTGCTGGGTGACCTTGGGCTAGTCACACTTTTTTGAAGTCTCTCAGCCCCACTCACCTCACAGAGTGTTTGTTGTGGGGGAGGAAGGGAAAGGAGAATGTGAGCCGCTTGGAGACTCCTTACAGTAGTGATAAAGCGGGATATCAAATCCAAACTCTTCTTCTCTTCTTCTTCTGAGCTCAAGCTTGCAGGCAATAGAGGAAGGAAGGGCAGTCATGGTTAATGGTGGTAGAAAGACCCCCTTTCTAAATGTGACCAGGTTTTTCACTGTGGTTTGCGAACTTTTTTTTACTGGCCTGCAGCTATGACTTTAAGAGCAGCTTGATATGCAAAAAGAAAAAGTAGCAGCAACCTAATCCTTTTAAAATCACACCAGGAAAAGCTTCATCAGTTAAATATTTGTGTGTCATGTTGTTGTTAAAAACAAGAGTCGGGTAACTACATTGCATATCCTGTGCCTTCTTATCTGCTCCTAAGCATGCTTAGTCAGGTCAAGCCCCATTGAATTGGATAGGACTTACTTCCTAGCTGGTATGCACAGAAGTGTCACTGCCATCTAGGAACCTAGGAACCAAACAAACCCCTGTGTTGCAAAGAGAACGTCAGCAATATCTAAGCAACATGATGACCATGTACATATGCAATAGACAATCTTTATAGAATTCCTTCAAACCATAATAAGTACAAAATGAAATCTGTTAGTAGCAGTGACTACATTCTTATATGAGCACTGTTCCACAGCATTTGATATTTTCATTTATATGCATTCATTCGAAATAAGATGGAGTATGTACTCTTTTTCATTACTGTTTGTATTATAGTTTATAATTTTTGTAAAGTGATATGTCATGCAGGTCATCGTCTGTAAAATTTTATTTTCAGTTTATGAAGTAATTCTATATCCTCCCATCACGCTGATGAAGAATTCTACGAAACAGTAGTCAATATCCAGAATCACTGTTCAGTGTTGGGCATCATATTTGCTGAATACACAAAGCTTCACAGCTTGTCTTTCATCGGTACCTTGCTTCATTTAAAGATTTTCAGAGACTTTGAGACTAAAGATTTCATTTTGTACTTATTATGGTTTGAAGGAATTCTATAAAGATTGTCTATTGCGTATGTACATGGTCATCGTGTTATCTAGGAACTAGTAGCAGTCTCTGGCTGTCACAGGCCATTCTGGTAAAATACACGCCTTACTTTGCAAAAGGTCTCAGCCCCTGCATTTCCACACATGGTTGGAAAGATTCCTGTCTGAATCTCCAGAAAGCCACTTCCTGTCAGACTAGATGAGCCAGCGCCAGCTTCCTGCTTTTTGGGGACTGTTTGCCTATCCAGAGGCTACTGAAACAAAAATGCAGAAAGTGGAATGTTGGTAGGATTGTGTGTGAAGAGTGTGAAGTAGAGCTTTCAGGAAGGACTTCAGGATTCCTGTCAAGGATGGCTCTCCAGATGTTGTGGGACTACAACTCCCAACGTGCCTGGCCATTGGCCAAGCTGGCTGGGAATTGGGATTCAGAAACGTCTGGTGTGTTGCAGGTTCCCTGCTCCTGATGGCAGCCTTCTGTTGAGCCACAGATTGAAGAAGGACATAGCTTGAGGGCATGCCTTTGAAATGTCCTGGCAGCTGGATAAATAACTTCCAAAGGTCCCACTTTATACAGAGCCCTCACCTGCGTTGCATATGTGGAGAGACAGGCCAGCTTCCAGAAAATGAAAATAAATGGGACAGAGTTTGTGGCATCTTTGGCCTTGCCTTGTGATGAGGGGATGTAATTGACCAGCAGAACTGTATGAGGTAAGGTCGCATCCAAACCATACATTTAAAACCCTGTTATACTACTTTAACAGCCATGGCTTCTTCCCAGAGACTCATGGGAACTGTAGTTACCTTGAAATATAAAACAAGCCTGCTGGATCAAGCCAATGGCTCATCTAGTCCAACATTTTATTCTCATAGTAGCCAACCAGGACCACCAAACAGCATTCAGAAGCTTTGCTGCCCCTGTACGTAGTTTGTTAAGGGATGCTGAGAATTGTAGCTCTATGAGGGGTCTTCTAACAACTCTCAGCACTCTTAGCAAGGGTTCTTTGGGGGAATACATGGCAGCTGAAGTGGTATAAGAGTGTTTTAAATATATGGTATAGGTGTGACCTTGTAACAGGTATGCTACAGACCAGCAGAAGGATGCTTTCAGAACTAACAGAGAAAGGTCCTTTGAGAAGAGATAGTTGTTTGTAAAGAGCTGTTAAGAAAGGCTTCAAGCAGGCTTTGTGGCATCTCATTGGGACTAGTGGTGTAGTCCTTGAATTTCATGAATGACATTAACCTTCTGTATTGTCAAAGCAAAAATGAAAACAACCGCGGTGTTAACAAGAGAAAGAGAGGAAATGTCAACGAAGTCGTTTTGTGATGTTTGTTTATGATGGTGGGCACTTGGCTATTATTAAACATGCTATGAAAACAGCACGTGGAGATAACTTGTATCAAGGGCGGACTTTGGTAATCTTTTGCAATATGGCACCCTGTGCGAGGCCAAAATTTGGTGCCCCCAAGTGGATCTTTTTCAATGATGGATGTTCTTAATTTTGCAGCCTCTCAGCTTGGTGGCCTGTGCAGGGGCTGTCCACACTGCCCAAAATCAGACGCTGCTGATAACTCATCTTCCCTTCAGTAAAGAGGCTTTTCAAAGGAGAACTTCCACTGGTGATGATGTCAGGGCAAGACTCTGGGGGCAGAATCTAGGCCCCACCCATCAGGTGACATCCAAATTGCAGCAGAACTTGCCTACCACATTTTGAAGTATATAGTGCACATTACTACCTAAAGAAGGAGGCTCATGTAAGACCTTTCATCTCAGAGTCTAAAATGGCTTAATTAGACCACTGGCCGTTTCCAATAAAAGCTTTATTTGTAAGAGATTACACTGTACAGAGTGATTATAGTATTTGCTTTGTTTTACAATGTTAGGAAAACACATTTGTAGCAAACAGGCACTCCTTCCATAGACAGAAAAGTCCCGAAAGAGGAACCTGTGAAGTGCCCCACAAGGTCACTTACCCAGTTTCAACTAACACTCCTGAGATACACACTCTCTGTATAGGCCTCTCTAGTTCTCTGTCAATTCCAACTGCACACTGGAGTTCATAGAACTTGGAAGGGACCCTGAGGATCATCTAGTCCAACCCCCTGCAATGCAGGAATCTCAGCTAAAGCATCCATGACAGATGGCCATCCGACCTCTGTTTGAAAACCTCAAAGGAAGGAGAGTCCACCACTTCTCGTGGGAGTCTGTTCCACTGCTGAACAGCTCTTACTGTCAGAAAGCTTTTTCTGTATGTTTAGTCGGAATGTCCTTTCTTGAAACTTGAAGCCATTGGTTTGAGTCCTACCCTCCGGAGCAGAAAAAAAGGTTATATACCAGGGGTCCTCAAACTTTTGAAATGGGGCCAGTTCACTGTCCCTCAGACACTGTCGGGGGCCGGACTATAGTTTGAAAAAAATATGAACGAATTCCACACTGCACATATTTTATTTGTAGTACACACACAAAACAGGGAAAACAATACAATATTTAAAATGAAGAATGATTTTAATCAACATAAACTTATAAGTTTTTCAATGGGGAGGGGGAATACGAGAGAGAGAGAGAGGAGAGTGACCGAGTAAGAGGGAGGAAAGGAAAGAGGCATCACCTCAGGTTCTGGGCAGCAGCGGCGGCAGCATCCGGCTGCTCTTCCCTCAGTGCCCTCCAGCAAGAGACCCTCAGCCCAGCTGTGGCTCTGGCGACGGCCACTGCACCTTTGCACTACGTTTGTATTTCCACAGGCCTTCCTTGGCAGCAGCGGCTCCTCCGGGCTTGGCTCTAGGCCCGGCTGGTCCATGGGCCGGTCCCTCCCCTTTCAGACCTGCTTCACCTGGCAACCAAGGAGGAGGAGGAGCGTATATGAAGAAGGAGAAGCCGGGTGGGAAGGGAAGGGGGGATTGCGGCAGCGAACCAGTGGTCCCTTCCCAGCGGTTTGAGGGAGCTGCCACTAACTGGCAGTGTCTCACTCTCTCACTCACTCACTCTCTCTCTCACACACACCCCTCCCTAGTGCTCCTGGGTGGGATTGATGGACAGCCAAGTGGGATGGGGCTGGAGAGTGTGGTCTGAGGAGAAGCCGGGAGGGATTGGACCCAGCTGCTGGATGTTTATTGAGGATCCATTCTGATTTGTTTTCAGGGAGAGTATATGATGTTGCTTCGTTATCTCACACTTTCCAGTCGCTTTTGTTACCACAGATGTATTTCTCTCTCTCTTTTTAAAAGGTTTGTCACAGAAGAGCACCAAATATTTAATTGCACAACCTAAATTTGCCAGTACTTGACTGAATCCCATCAGGAAACAACTCCAGTGTGGAAGTTGCACAGTTTCCATGCATTCTTTTCACAAACCAGTGGCACTGGTTTCATATTTACAGAATTATAGCCATAGCTGTCAACTTTCCCCTTTTCTTGCGAGGAATCCTATTTGGAATAAGGGAATGTCCTTTTTAAAAAGGGGAAAGTTGAAAGCCATTGGAAGTTGGCCTCTTTATGTGGTCAACCTGTAGCACTGATGTAGTAAATGGCACAGGCAGAAAAGGGTTTTTGCAGTCTTCCCCCACCCTGCCCAATAAAATATTCTGTCAATATACCCAACCACAAGGCCTCAAGGTGGCTATGCTTAAAAGGGTTTATAACAAACTATGGAAAAGAAACTAAAATAGATTCTGAGCATTGTAAAATACTGAAAAGTGATGAGGCCAGCTTGAAAATGTTAAGACACAATGTACACAAATATCAAAAAATAAATCCCATATTGCAAAATGGATATCCAGTCTCGCAGAGCTGCTTGTGAAAATATGTGTATTCATGGGGAGAAAGTAGAAAAAAAGGAATCCACTTCCAATCATGCATACATTTGTAAATTCAAAGACTCTTCATGAATAACAAATTCAGTTCTTGCTCTGCCAATCTTACTCCTAAATATCAAAACCGAAACAGATGGTGCTACAGAGACAATGGCTTTATATACCGGATGTTCTTCGGTACCTCTGAAGCCAGAAGACATTATATGAAAGCCATTCCAGCAAACCCATTGTCATACAATCACAGGTGCAAATGATGTTTTAGGAAAACAATTTCAAGGAGCACATTCATATGGGCATAACACAGGCATAGGCAAACTCAGCCCTCCAGATGTTTTGGGACTACAACTCCCATCATCCCTAGCTAACAGGACCAGTGGTCAGGGATGATGGGAGTTGTAGTCCCAAAACATCTGGAGGGCTGAGTTTGCCTATGCCTGGCATAACATATTTGATATAGGTGAAAATGCCACAAATATTTTGGATACCTTTTCTACAGGAGGAGAATTGATTACTTAGATATATGTCAATGGTGAGAGGAATTTGTGTTTTGTTTTTAACTGATTGTAGATTCACTAATAGCTCAATTTGAGGGGTCATATATCACAGTGATATAGAAGTGCACAAGAAGTTAGCATCCAACTGCAACCCTGTACATTTTATATCAAGGCAATGTTGTGGTCACCCAAAAGTCGGTCATCTGAAAGCAAGAAAGCGTTTTCCTCCATTCTTCCCCACTAGTGTAATGAATTGTGTCTCACAAGCAGCAGCAGCAAATGGGAACTTGCAACAAAGTGTTGCAGTGCATGCCTAGCTGCTAACAGGCTCATGGGGAACGAGAAAAAAATAGGGGTCAAAGGAACCACAAAGTGGTTATCTCTGGAAGCTCAATAAAAGTCCATAAGACCTGAAAGCTCACAGACCTTGTCAAAATATTTTATTTTATTTTTTGCAGGGGTTGGGAGCTAAAAGTGAGTTTGTGGTTGCACAGCAACCCTCCTTCCCGAACTATAGCACTCTTCGATTACCTTGATATTTGCTTAGTCCACACAAACAGCAAAATAAGACATAAAAAGTGTTCCTGGACTTCTCTGCTTCAGGGTGTGTGCAGGAGATGAGGAGCATTTGCATGATCTGATGTTTTTCCACATGGAAAATCCCCACACGTAGAAAACTAAATGTGAGAGTCCAACCCAGCTTCCCTTCTACTCCGACAATACAAGAGTTTTGAATGTCCTGGGAATCTTTTTTTTCATTTCAGAAGCATTCATCCAAGTGATCTTCCACCTGCTGTTTGAAGCGTCACAGTCGGGGAACACATTCACCAGCTTATCTGTGTAAAGCAGGGTTTATTTCATTAAATATCTTGGGCCCTGCATGGTTGACAAGGCTTCCTCCTTCTCCCTATCTGCTTTCTGTGCTTACTATATGGTTTTCTTACCGTATCTCTGCTTTTAACCATCAGTCAATTGCGGGGAGCAGAGAAGACAGTCGCGACTCCTGCTTACGAAGAGTTCATTTCACCAGAAGGCCTTGTTGTGTGGAGAGAAGCAGAGGGACTTTCCAGATGTTTCTTTTAGCGTGCACAGATGTTGCTCAGATCTCAAAACATTGTTCCATATGGAGCTCATTCCGTTGCAGAGATGTTGTTATGCCCCCAAGCTGAAACATTACATAAGGGCAGGATATGAGTTATATCACTGGTGCTGGATCACGGCTCGTGCTAATAAAGCGCTAAAAATAAAACTCATTTTAATCTTTGTCTGGAAAGGTCCATGCACCATATGCTTTTTTGTCCCAAGCTATGCATTGCGTAGCCATATGGTTCCAAACAAATCATTTCTCTGGGCTTGTTTACGCATCTGCACAAGAGATAACTGACAATACCTTGACATTGCTATTGTGAGCTACTGGAAATGTTGGAGAGGGGGGGAAACTAGCTTGCTTGTTGTGTTACAAGCTCCCGCTTGTCTTTTTAGGCTCATTATCACGGTTAACATTTATTACTCCAGGATACAGGATAAGTTGTCAAGGATCTTTCTATGGCAGAAAGACTAGTTTCTACTCAAGTAGAATTAAGTAGGTCTCTGTTGCATTGCTCTTTGCTCCATTGAATCTGCTTCCTATGCTTTAGCAGGAGGAACAAGAATTCCCTGTGGATACATAACTCTGTACTGATGACAGGTCGGCTGGGAATAGATCTGGATGAAGGAAATTTCACATAGACATTTCATTCTGAAATTTTCTAAGACTAAATGCAGAAATAAGATCCAATTGATAGGAAATATCTACCCACTGTAGCATCCCCCAAAAAGAATGCTACTGAGAATGAGTGATGGTGATGATTTGATTTCTTACCTGCCCTTTACCACAAAGTTCCAGGGCAGGTTACAGTTGCAATTTAAAATTTTGATATTAAAAATCAGTTTAAAACAAATACAATCAATATATCTCATGTGTTAAAGGTAAGGGTAAAGAGGTGTGTCTTCAGTATGCAAGGACACTACATAATTTCTTTTTTATATATAGAGAGAGTTACGAGCACAATAGAGTGTATCCTTCTAGGAAAATCCAGTGAAGTTCCCCTTCAGTTCTGTAATCCTAGGGTAACTGACAATTGGAGCAGATTGTTCTTTCTGGCAAGAAAACAAATTCATTGCAACTACTTCTTCTTTGGCCAACGGATGGAATCCAGCCAAGTCTACACAACCCTTACCATAATGTGAATTCTCTTGCAAGTAAAAATCATATACAATATTCAGGTTTTTCTTTTTACCTTTGTCTGACTACATATGTAAGAGCTTACTACTTCAAGGGGCAAATGAAGAAATTATCATGTGCAGGATGAGGATAAGAGTCACTTTGCAGAAGCAAACTCTATGGAGAATTGGACTGAAACTGTAGTCTCTTTTTACACTGTTACAAGGTGTATGTCTGAACCCACATACACGCCTACCACACATGCGTCTTCAGCGTACAGCTCTGAGAGGACTGGAATATTTTGCATGGAGTCAGTACGTGCCTCCATTTAAAATGGTGTACACCTTTCACCCTGATGCCCATAAAGACCTTTGTACACCATAATGTAAATAAAGATTGGTTTATTACATGAAAATGAGACATATAAAGTATATAGCCTTCAGTCATCAAGGTTTCACATATGCAGACAGCAATACAATCATTAAACGTATACACCTTAGCTGTGAAGAGTAAAGAATCATTCGCTACTGAAAAACATAGAAAGAATGATCTCAGGAATATGTCTTCACTAAGGAGAAGAGAAAACCAGGTATGTGGGGATATAGAAGAACTCGGAGCAAACAGAGCACGTTGTCAGGGATATGAGATAAAATTTTCAGTGGACAAATAAAGTGAAAGAAATGAAAAAATGAAAACAAAATGTGCTTTAAACTGTAATGCAATACAATTGTACAATACAACTAAATATGAATTTGTGAAATCGAGCATGATTAAGTGGGCACAAGGTGTGGGTCACAATACTGATTATGAATTATGGAGAAAGTTGTGGAAAATAAATATGAAATTCACAACATATTTTGCAGTAAAAGAAAATATGATGAAAATGACCCACAGATGGTATTTAACACCCACAAGATTGGTGAAAATGTCTTTAAAAAAAAAAGGTAAATGTTGCAAGTGTAATGAAAATGAGAGATTTTTTTCACATGTGGTGGTCCTGTAAAGTAATTAAGGAATATTGAGAAACTATATATAATGAATTTTTTAAAGATAATTTTAAAAACTTTCCCCACCTGTGATTTTCCTCTTGGGGATAGAAACAACGGAGGTCCACAAAAAACAAAAGAGTTTATTACTATACACCACTGCCGCAGCTAGAATCTTATTGGCACAAAGGTGGAGAACAAGTATAGTACCCACTAAGGAAGAACGGCTGTGTAAAATGTTTCTCTTTTTTTAAATAGATTTTTTATTAAGAATTTAAACAAAACATATTATCTTAAAACATATCATCCTTAATTCCCCCCCATTTCCCCTTCCCCCTCTCTCCCATAAAACTAACACCCCCGACTTCCCTCAGTTCCAGTCTCTGGTTTCTCTATAAATGCTATTCTCTGCATGTTACAAATTTGTATAGATCCTTAATTTGTCTAACTGTTTGTTATCAGTAAAAAGTTTGTGAGTATTTATTCAAAACCTGCCAAGCAGTCCAATTCACTTTGTTGCGTCTTTAAGTACTTTGTAAAAGGTTCCCATTCATCTTTAAAGGCACAGTTATCCTTGTCCCGTAGTTTATGTGTCAATTTTGCCAATTCTGCATAGTCCATCAATTTCTCTTGCCATACTTCTTTAGTCGGAGTTTCCTCAGTCTTCCATCCTTGTGCTATTAAGACTCTTGCTGCCGTTGTCGCATACATAAACATATTTTTCAACTTCTTTGACAGGTCTTTCCCTACAATCTACAATCCCTAGCAAAAATGCTAAAGGTTTTTTGACAAATGTTAGGTGGAACATTTTCTTCAATTTGTTGCATATCATTTCCCAAAAAAATTTAATTACATTACAATCCCACCAAATATGATAAAAATTCCCCTCCTTCTCCTTACACTTCCAAGATATATTTGAGCTAGTTTTCCCTAACTGCACTGGTGTCATATACCATCTATACATCATCTTCATAGAATTCTCCCTCAGCAAAGAACAATGTGTAAATTTTAGATCAATTTTCCATAACATTTCCCAATCTTCCATCATAATATTGTGACCTACATCTTGTGCCCATTTGATCATGACTGATTTTACCTCTTCATCTTTCGCCTCCCATTCTAGCAGTATGCTGTATGCAGCCTTCAGTAATTTCACTTTCCCTTCAATCATTTCGATCTGAAACCTAGATCTTGTATAGCTAAATCCTTTCTTACTGTCTTCTTTATATGTTTCGTATAATTGTTGATAGTGCAACCAACTCTGAAAATGATCTTTGATCTCGTCATAATCTCTTAACTTCCATTTTCCATCATGGTCCTTTAATAAATCAACATATGTGAACCATTTTCCTTTCTTTCCAAGTTTGAGCAGTAATGCTTCATGTGGTGAAAGCCACCAAGGGGTCTTTTGTTCCAGTAAGTCTTTATATCTCTCCCATACTCTCATTAGTGATTTCCTAATTATATGGTTATAAAAACTTCTGTGAACCTTTCCTTTCCCATACCATAAATATGGGTGCCAGCCAAATCTGTTATCGTGTCCTTCTAATTCTAATGCCTCTTGCTTATCCAGCCTCATCCAGTCCCTGATCCATACCAGACAAGCAGATTCATAGTACAATTTGAGGTCTGGGTGGGCAAACCCACCTCTATATTTTGTGTCTGTAAGTATTTTATGTTTTATCCTTGGCCTTTTGCCCCCCCCCCCCCGCCCCGATAAATTTTGAAATCTCTTTCTGCCATTTTTTAAAGCATTCATCTTTCAGGATGACTGGTATTGATTGGAAATAAATAGCATTTTTGGCAACACATTCATTTTAATCTCCTATATCTTGCCTAACAATGAGAGATTCATTCTGCTCCATATTTCTAAATTTCTTTTTACCTCAAGCCAGATTTTTTCATAATTATTTTTAAATAGGTTTATATTTCTTGATGTTAACCAAATCCCTAAATACTTGACCTTTTTGTGGACTTCAATCTCAATATCTTGTTCTAACTCTATTTTTTCCTCTTCCTTCATATTTTTAACTAATAATTTTGTTTTATTCCTATTTAACTTGAATCCTGCCACTTCCCAATTTTTTTCTATTACTTTGGGAAGTGAAGTTTTAGGTTCTTCCACTGCTATCACTAAATCATCTGCATATGCTTTTAACTTAAATTCGCTTTTCCCAGTTTTTACACCTATAATCTCTTTGTCTGCTCTTGGCAAGTACTTCCAGTACCAGGATGAACAATAAGGGTGATAAAGGGCATCCTTGTCTCGTTCCTTTTTGGATCTTACAGTCATCCGTTTTCACCTGATTTATAATTAATTTTGCTTTTTGTTCTGAGTAAATCGCTGCTATTCCTTTTAGAAATTTAGAACCACTTCTAATTTGTTCTAGCAGTTTTGTCATGAATTTCCAAATGTGTAAAATGTTTCAATATGCCAAACTGGCTGGTCTGGTGTACAGGATAAGAGAAAATGAAGATAAGTAAAAAAAGAGGAATGGATAATGTTTCTTGAAAATTTTTAAGAACCAGTATAAACAATACATAGCTTAGCAGGACTTTAGTAAATCTAGCAGAGATGAAATAGAGTTTTTAATAGATAACAAACTGGATGATTAAAAAGATGTGGATTACATAGAGTAGTAGAAAAGCAAAGGAACCAGGATAAGGGTGGAAGGGAAGTCATATGGTATATGTATACATGTTGTATTTGGTACGAAGTTGTAAGTGGAACAGGGAGAGGGAAGGGGCTAAGTATGCTCCCTGTTCCTGTTTTTGAAAATGCAAATGAAATAATAAATGGGGGGGGGACTGTAATACAATACGATATTTATGTATATAAGTAATGCTGTTATTCCGACCAGTATATAATTATTAACAAGTCATTATAATTTTACAAGTGCGTTCCAAGTGTCATTATATTTATCCATACACTTTCATAACTCCCACCACCACTTTGTTCTGAAATGTAGGGAGATGCCCAGGCAGTGGGACATCTCTGCAGCATGCTGAGGAGACGTAACCTTCTCACTACACTTCTGATTGTGTTGCCATGGGGGCTTCTTCTTACACTGTTGCATCAGTACCCAACTACCCGCTACCTCAACCTTCTGAGAAGTAAGTGCACCAAGCCCAGCCTTACAAAGAGCTTCTTTTTACCCCATTGCAATTACAGTGCTCAGGGATAATTAAAATACAAATGTGAATGTGATGAAGGTCTTGGTGGCACTGCAGTGGGTGTTTTATGATTTATTCTCTCTATTCGACTTGCCTTAGAGGAAACAGATGAAAACGTGAAGGCCAAATCTCTCTTCAATAATAGCACACCACTCGCGAGGGAGGATGGACTCTCATCATGTGCTCAGCAGCCGGCTGTTGGGGCAGCTCCAAAAGTAATCGGGAGCTATGTGTACTCCAGGCCTCCCCCATGGTCAGAGGCTCTGCCTGCCATCTTTGTGATCACCCCTACCTACAGCCGGCCAGTGCAGAAGGCTGAGCTGACCCGTCTGGCCAATACTTTCCTCCACGTGCAGAACCTCCACTGGGTGGTGGTGGAAGACGCTCCCAGAAGGACCAACCTAGTATCCAATCTGCTGGAGAAGATAGGGATCAATTTTACGCACCTGAACGTTGAGACGCCTAAGAGTCTGAAGAACCCTTTCTGGCTCCCATCTCAGAAACCGAGGGGCACGTTGCAGAGGAATCTTGGACTGCATTGGCTGAGGGAGAATTTCAGCACCACACCACCACCAGAGGGTGTGGTCTACTTTGCTGATGATGACAACACCTACAGCCTAGAGATCTTTGAAGAGGTATGAGACTCGAGTTTAGGGTGGTTTCATCTTTGGGGTCCATGATTGAGGCACATTGGTTGAGTGCATTGCCTAGCCATAGTGGACAGCGTTATTGGGGTGGATAGGAAGAGGTGCCAAGCCGATGACAAAGGGGAGGTGCTGGAGCTCAGTGGTAGAGCACTTGTCCTAGCCTTGGGCGCATACCCCCATTGGATTCAATGGGATTTATTTCCAAGTAGACATGGTTAGGATTGTGCTGTTTGTGCTACCATTTTTTACAACGCTATTGCTGTGCCCATTAACCTGTCGGGCTTTTCAGAAGGTGGGTGCATAGAAGGGAAGTAGGAGGAATCAAAGTGGAATGCTTGAGGAATTCTCAGAGGAACGGCCATCACAATTTTGTTTTCTTTCTGACAAGCAGATGCGCTACACAAAGAAGGTGTCCGTCTGGCCAGTCGCCTTTGCTGGGGGCCTCAGGTACGAGTCCCTAAAGCTGAGCCCGGCAGGCAAAGTGGTGGGCTGGAAGGTCGCATACGACCCTAAGCGGCCCTTTGCCATCGACATGGCTGGCTTTGCCATCAGCCTCAGGCTGATCCTGGAGAAGCCTCAGGCCACTTTCAAGCTGGATGGAGTGAAAGGAGGTTACCAAGAAACTAGCCTGCTGAAGGATCTGGTTACGATGGATGAACTGGAGCCCAGAGCTGCCAACTGCACAAAGGTTAGCATGGCCAAAATGTTTGTGCAACAGCCTTCCCGCACACCCCGCCATCCACTTCCACCATGGAAGGTGCCTCTCATTTGAGATTATGCAGGCCAAAGGTGGATTTGGGGGAGAGCGTCCAGTTCTGTTGCATTGGGCACAGAGCTTCTGGGGTACCGCAGATGGTGCCATAACTATGACATCCAACGGAAGGCGGGGGGTTAGGACTGGATTTTGGCGTCACCCACAGGGGTGCCAATGACATTTGAGACACCAAGGTCTGCCACTGGGTAGGCACCTACTGCTGAGTGTTTCCAGCATGTTTTAGCATCTGACTGCAATGAACATTAAAGTTTTACTGATATTTTATGAAATGTCTTATGGCTCAACATTCTGTGGCTACAGAGTGTGCTTAGGCTTCATTTGGGGTGTTCCCAAACACTGGGGTTCCGCCAAGCCCTCCGTTCCCCCTCCCTCTTGTGCAAATATGGGGGTTGTTTGGTTACAAAGGGGTCAGTGCTCATGGAATTGTTCGTTGGTTTGTTTCATATTCTGCTTGATTGTAAAAAAATAAAATAAAAACCCACCTCAAAGCAGTTTACAGAAAGATAAGCAATAAAATAAAATTACAAACCTAATTTAAGTACACAGTTAAAAAACTAAAACAGATTAAAATTACCTCAACTCAGATGAATCCCACATTAGTAGGAATGATTGTTATTTAATTGGGGTTTTTTTTGTTTTGTTTCATCTTTTAAAAGGGAAGGTTTTTGCTTTGTTTTGTGTTTTGTTTTAATTATTTACTTGGTGTTTTTATCTTATATTTTATTCTGTGAACCGCCCTGAGATCTTGTGACAAAGGGCAGAATATCCATTTAATTCATTAATTCATTAATAGAAAGAGCAGTATCAACATGCCCTTCCAACAAGGCTTGCAGCTCCTATCAATGTATACATGTTCCAGAGATTTTTCTGTTCAGACAGTATAGTTCTGTTCAGATGTATATGTTCCAGAGGCTTCACGGATGGCTGCCATGCATATTTGCCAATATTTGCCTTCAGGTTCAGCCATGACATCCTAATAAGGTGCACATTCTCTCCGTAGGTCTTGGTTTGGCACACGAGGACGGAAAAGCCAGGACTGGGTAATGAAGGCAAATACGGATTCACAGATCCAAGGATGGAGGTGTAATCGGGAAATCAATAAGAAGACAAAAAGAGACAATGCAATGCATCTTAAGTTATTAAATGGTATGATGTATTTTTGTTGTTGCTGATTCTCTCATCTACTTCAAGACTGATTCAAAGAGAAATTATATTTCAAGAATATATGTGGGGGAGGAATGCTGATACCTCCTTCAGATATCCACAATCCTTTGCACAAACTTAATTTCAAGCTCTGTTGAAGATTGTATTTAGCTGCGTTTAGGAAAAAAATGCACTGGTTTAATTTCTGAGGCAGATGCGTGAAAATGAGAAAGACGGACCTTTGGCTGTGAAGATAGCTTCATGCATGGTGCTTAGTCAGTCTAACATTGTCATTTCCCTCACCCACCCTGCTCTGCAGCTAAGCTCAGATGATACTCAGAATAGCTACCGTACCCTTGGCATGCTTCAATGGAGATAGTTGTAGCTTTTAAAAAGCTATCAAGTCAACTTTTAGTTCAAGAAGACCAATAAATAAATAAATCTGCATTTAAAAAGGAAACCTGTGACCTTGATAAGAACTTCAGTTTGGATTGAGAAAACTATGCCTGTTTAATTGGGATTTGAAAGGATGGGAAGGATGAAAACAAAGCAGTCTAAAAAGGAACTTAACAGTGAAACCTATGCACCTTTCCCCAGAAATTTAATAAGCATGCACAGGGTTGCAGCCTATTTAATATATAGTACCATTTTAGATCTGGAGGGACGTGGTTTAAATAGAGGATGGACCATTGTCTTAACTCCACAACAACTTAATACAAACAATAGTATATCTGCTTCATTTTATTAGCATAATCACTTTTAGGGACTCTGGAGCCACACCCTTTTAATCAAAGTCAGCTTTTATTTCAGCACTACTGTTTAGCCATTCAAAGCCCTATTCAGACATTCAAAAGAATGTTTGTTGTTTAGTCGTGTCCGACTCTTCATGACCCCATGGACCAGAGCACGCCAGGCACTCCTGTCTTCCACTGCCTCCCACAGTTTGGTCAAACTTATGTTCGCAGCTTCAAGAACACTGTCCAACCATCTTGTCCTCTGTCGTCCCCTTCTCCTTGTGCTCTCAATCTTTCCCAACATCAGGGTCTTTTCCAAGGAGTCTTCTCTTCTCATGAGGAGCCAAAGTATTGGAGCCTCAGCTTCAGAATACCACCCCATTTTTGTGCAGTTTTGTGATTTCTCCCATTCCCCACTAGGTTTACGGAGCTGAAGTCAGTGGGATTCTAGGCAAAATGTTTGTTTATTTATTAAAGTATTTGGAACCCACTACCAGTGCAGTTTACAAATTTATAACACAGTACCCCTCCACACACTTACAATTTAAAACCTGGAAAATAAAGGAAAAGGTCTTGAGTACATGGAATGATCTGAGACTCAAATGCTCATATTAATGAAACCAGTATAGAGCTATTATGAAGGCTGACTGGGAACCTGACTATAATGACTGTGACTAGACGCTTACAAGGTGATGGTACAAGAGGTCCAGATTAGATCTGATAGTGGTAGTTCAGCATGTTTATTTCCAGAATATCCACAATTAATTAGCAAGGGGTGAGCAGGCTGAAGATTCACTTCAACAGATGGAGAGAATTTCACAGACATGAACAACTTAGATCTTATGATCCTAATCAGGGGATTCAGCTAGACTGGTGAAAAACAAGTGATTTATATGTGTTGTATGTGCCAAGCAAGTGGCACTGTGGGCCTAGGGCCCACTGAGCCTAGGGCTTGCCAATCAGAAGGTTGGCAGTTCGAATCCCTGCGACAGGGTGAACTCCCATTGCTTATTCCCAGCTCCTGCCAACCAAGCAGTTCAAAAGCAAGTCAAAGTGCAAGTAGATAAATAAGTACCGTTCTGGCAGGAAGGTAAACAGCATTTCTGTACGCTGCTCTGGTTTCACCAGAAGTGGCTTAGTCATGCTGGTCACATGACCTGGAAAAACTGCCTGTGGACAAACATCGGCTCCCTCGTTCAGTAAAGCGAGATGAGCACCGCAACCCCAGAGTCGTTCGTGACTAGACTTAACTGTCAGGTGTCCTCAGATGGATTAATGGCAAAATATTATAAAAAATTAAGTAACAGCTGGTAAATCCATTCAAAGATCTGATGAATGAGATTAAAAATATTAAGGGAGTATATACATCAAGATTAGGTAGGATTGCTTCCAGGTAGACAAATGAAAGAGAATATAAGAAATATTTTGAATGTAATAGAATACCTGGAGGTAAAAAATGAAAAGAAAGCAGCAATGATATTTATAGATGCTGAAAAAGCTTTTGATAATGTTTCTTGGGATTTCATGAAAAAAATTGCTTGAAGAAATTAATTGTGGATCTAATTTTTTAAAAGGAATAGAAGCAATATATTCAGAACAAGAGGCCAAGCTAATTGTAAATCAGGTGATAACGGAGGAGTACAAGATGCAAAAAGGAACTAAACAAGGATGCCCGCTGTCACCACTGTTGTTCATTCTGGTTCTGGAAGTACTTGCAAGAAATATAATATAAGAGCAGATAAAGAGATTATAGGTGTAAAAACTGAAAAAGGTGAATTTAAATTGAAAGCATATGCTGATGACTTAGTAATTACGGTGGAGGATCCAAAAAATTCTCTTCCTAGAATGATAGAAAAGATTCAAGAATTTGGGGAAGTGGCAGGATTTAAATTAAATAAAAATAAAACTAAGCTATTAGTAAAATGAAGAAGAGAAAAGGGAGCCGAAGCAAAGTATTGAGATAGAAATCCATAAAAAAGTAAAATACTTAGGGATATGGTTAACAGCAAGAAATATAAATGTGTATAAAGACGACTGTGAAAAAGTGTGGTCTGAGATAAAAAGGAATTTAGAAATATGGAGTAGAATGAACCTCTCCCTACTCGGAAAAATAGCAACGATAAAAATGAATGTATTGCCAGAAATGCTCTTTCTCTTTCAGACAGTCCCAGTAATGGTGAAAGATGACTGCCTCAAAAAATGGCAAAAGGATATTTCTAAGTTGGGGGGGGGGGGCAAAAGGCCAAGGATTAAACATAAGATACTTACAGATATAAAAGAAAGAGGTGGGTTTGCCCTCCCAGACCTTAAATTGTACTATGAGGCTGCGTGTTTGGTCTGGATTAGGGACTGGATAACTAGAAAAGGAAGAGGCATTAGATTTGGAAGGCCATGATAATAGATTTGGATGGCATGCATATTTATGGTATGGGAAAGGAAAAGTTCACAAAGGGTTTTATAATCATATAATTAGGAGATCATTAATGAGGGTGTGGGAGAGATATAAGGATCTATTAGAACAAAAAACACCATGGTGGCTATCACCAACTGAAGCTTCGTTGCTCAAACCGCTTGGTAAAAAGGAGAAATGGCCTACATACAGAGATTTGCTGAACGATCAAGAAGGAAAATGGAAATTAAAAGATTATGAGGAAATAAAAGACCATTTTTAGAGTTGGTTACATTACAGACAACTACATGAGATGTACAAGGAAGACAACAAGAAAGGGTTTAGTTATACAACTTCTAGATTTCAAAAGGAAGTGATAGAAGAAGAAGTGAAGCTGCTGAGGAAAGCATATAGTATTTTGCTAGAATGGGAAACAAAAGATGAGGAGGTCAAGTCAGTTATGATCAAGTGGACACAAGATATAGGGCATAATATACAATTTGAGGACTGGGGAAAATTGTGGAAAGTAAATCTGAAATTTACATATTGTTCTCTTATCAAAGAAAATTACATGAAAATGATGTATAGATGGTATGTTACACCAGTACAGATAGCAAAAATGTACAAAACCAGGTCAAACACATGTTGGAAATGTAAAGAAAAAGAAGGGACTTTCTATAATATGTGGTGAGAATGTAGAGAAATGAAAATTTTTTGGGAAGTGATATACAATGAACTGAAAGAAATGTTTAAAAACCAGAAGCATTTCTGTTAGGGATTCTAGGACAAGACCTGCCAAGAAAAATAAAGAATTTATTTATGTATGCCACAACAGTGGCAAGAGTCTTGATAGCACAAGGATGGAAGAATGAGGAAATCCCAACAAAAGAACAGTGGCAAGAAAAATTGATGAGTTATGCAGAACTGACGAAATTGACATACAAACTGCGGGACAAGGACAAGTGTGACTTTAAGAAAGAATGGGAGCTTTTCACAAATTATCTAAAAAGAAAACAAAATGAACTGGACTCCTTGGAAGGGTTCAAATAAACATACACAAATTTATTGGTTGATAACATGATAGATGGATAACGTAAGGATATGTATAATTTTATAACATGCAGAAAATAATATGTGCTGAGAAATCAGAGAGAGGAGCTGAGGGAAGTCTTGGGGAGGGAGGGTTAGAAGGGGGTGGGGAAAAGGGCGGAAAATATTGAATATGATATGTTTTGATAGTTTGTATGTTGAAGTTGTTAATAAAAATATTTTTTTAAAAAAACAACCAAACTATCAGGGGTCCTTTACCTTTACTTTTATGTGTGATATAACAGTGTACCACCAGATGGCAATGTGGGGTCCCATTTATTTCTGTACCTGTTTTCCCTGTTTAAATTTACAACGCGTTTAACTGAAATGCTTCTTTGATGTGTCTAGATCCAGCACAGTACTTATTTATTATTACTATTTGTTAGGGCTGCCATACGCCCTAACAAGGAAAGAAATGAAACTGGATTCAGGAAGCAGTGTCTGCAGTGATACTGCTGATAAACATCAGGCAATAGGAAAAAGGAAGCAAACCACAGAGATGCTGTCAACATGTTTTGAGGCTTTGCCAGGTCTGTTCAACCTTCTGCAGCTGCTCCTGCTTGTCACCCACTGTTGTATCTGGAGCTTTAATCCTAGAATAACAGGCAGGTAGGACTTTAGAATGTAGTAATCTGATTGGCCGTGGGAGCCGTCCAATCTAGCTCTGTAAGGGAAGTTTGAACCAGCCTGTCAGGTGTGACCTGGGGTGTGAACAAAGGATATATAGCCAGGCAAGCACTGACAGACGCACCCGATGACTGACAGTTTTTATTACAAACTGATATAAACTCCACAAAACAGAAGGTTTTCTCAGAGTACATTTCACCCACCCAGCTGCCTGCCTTCCAATTTCCATGTTTTGTACCCCCAGGCCCTCACACGCCCACAAAAGGTATAAAGAAATGGTGTCACACAGAAGCAAAGGAATCCGAACATTCCCACTTCTCCTGACAAAAACAAAAGCACCCTACCTTTGTTCACCCACCACTCTGAAGGCCTCAAACACACATATGCACACCAACATCTGATTCTTTGGACATGATTTCCCAAAATTATGCAACATCAACCGCAGAGGCTTCCTAGCTTAAAGTGTAACGTTTTGTCCATTTGACAACACTGTTTTTATATTGGCATAGCATTTGGGAGAGCCTTAATGGATATTAATTACATTTAACGAAGGCTGGATTTCTCTGAAAACCAAAACAGGATCAAAACATTTTTGTGTGTGTTCACATTGGAGTAACAGGGGCATTTGCTTTAGGCCATGTTTGTTTGTTCAGCCTCCAATCTTTCTATTTACATGGGCTAAGATGGAAACCATCTGAGTCTGACTCTTCTTGGCTGACAGTTCCTGGGGACCAATAAAAAGGGGGTTATTGCTTGCAACAAATGTTCCCGTTTGCTTCAATGTTTGATTAAGCAGTCTGAAGCTAGGTCGTTCTGTGTAGAAGAGCACCTTGAGAATTGTGTGCTATCCTCCTGTCTAGACTGCCGATTACAGCTATCTAGAAATGGCCATGTTTTATTAAAAAGTTAGTTATGAGGATTCGTGCAGGTTCTTCATGCTTCTTCATTACACAAGTTTCTTGGTTTTGAGGTGCACCCATCAAAGAACAGCAGGGGATTTATGACCAAGAGTCAAATTAGCAGTGAAGCTGTCTGGGGCTGCAAGTTTGTGCCCTCACTCTACTTTTACTTTAAAAATAAAAGCATTCAGCTCTTATGGATGAAAAGAAGTACTACTTAAAAATTGGTGGTGGTGGTGTGTGTGTTGACATTCTGGCAGCCCAAACTTATTCTTGTTCCTCATCCACCCACAGCAAGTTCCACTGATTTCATGGTGCTTAGTCCTACAATGTGTGCATTACATCCTGTGGCTTAAAAAACAAAGCATGTGGCTTGATCTGCCTGTCTATTTGTAAATGAATGATTGCTGTTAAAGCAGAGTAGAACGAGGAAATACACTTGTCATTTGAATGAGCATTTTGCCCAATGCCAGTTTCTCATTTGCATTGCAAAACAGTTGCAAGTCAAATTTCAGCCTCATGTGGAAAGGTGATTGATTTGGCTATTTAATTTTTTTTTTATTAAGTTTCAACATTTTTTAAAGAAATACAATAAAAACACCATTCCGTCTTTTCTCTTATTTTTGTCAACTTCCCACCTCCTTTTCCATGGGGTTCTTGTTTCTCTCCTTCTGCACCCTTTCTTCTTGATTTGCATCATCACGTAGCTCCTATTCAAAAGTTATTTGGTGTAGAAAGAATGGCACAGTTTCAGATAGAATGGAGAGATGCCTACACACACAAATCTTTATGCGCAGAGGCTTATTTCGGACATTAAAATGAATTCATGTAGACTGCCCCTCCCTTTGGTGCTGGCGCAGTAGTAACAGTGTCAGAATAGATCCAAGGAGACCAAGGCTCAAATCACCACTCACCCATCAGACACACTGGGAGAATTTGAGCTAGTCACCAACTTTTCTCAGCCCACCTTATAGGATGGGCTGTGAGGATAAAAATGGAGGGGGAGGAATGATGCATTGAATGCTACCTTGAGATCCTTGGAGAATGTGTGTAGTATACTTTCTACACAGAACAATATCTGAAAAGATGTTCCCTGTCTTATGGCTACTGTTCCATTACCTTACACATCTCCCGAGAGACCTTCCTATAATGCAGACCCTCTTCTCTGGATAAACTACCCTTGTCCATTCTCTTAAACTTTGCTTTCAGAATGCTGCTTTGCTTCAATGGCAGCAGACCTTCTAAATTGGACTGAGTATTGGGATCTAGCTTGAAAACGTATCTGTAAAATGTTCTGGTGAAGGATTTCATCGAGCACAGACTACCCTTCTTTCTGACAGACTCAGACCTGCTTTGCGTCAGTAAGTTTACTGTGCCATGTGCAGTCTCTGTGGCCTTGGGCTAACCTAGCAGATCTGTCTCATTCCTGAATACAGCACTTAGGTCCCAAAATCCAAAGGTTGGTGGTGTATATTAGAACTAGCAAAACTGGTGAGATAGTGGAATCAACCCAAAGAGGTTTAAGACAGCAATATATTAAGCTTGAACCTACCAAATAAAGCCACATTTTAAAAATTAACTGGTAAACTTGGTTTTAATAATTGATAGTGATGATATTTAAAAACAATATTAGTATGTCTATAAATGTAGTGGAAGCTGACAGCCACATCTACTCGTCATTCTGATGCTTTTGCTGCTTCTCAACTTTTCCTTTTAATGTAAAGGCACAAAATGAATTGTTATGTCTGCTATGAAATGTCGATACTCTCACTCTGTAACAGCCCCGAGAGCTGTGTCACTTATATCTCTTATGTTTTGCAACACACAACGAAAGTTGCAAAACGGGGCAGCCAATATAATGTGGAGCCTATGGGGAGGGGAAATGGTTTTTAAGGGCCTTTTGCATCTGAGGCTTTTTAGATAAGAAGGGGGGGGGGGAACAAGTATGTGGCATGAATGTGATATAAAATTATGTATGAGGTGCAGAAGGTGGATAGGGAGAGATCAGCCTTTGCTCCTATCCAGCAGAGCTCTTTCGTCCACTTTGACACTGTGCTGCTGCTTTTGTATTAAATATTATTTTCTTCTCAGATTTTAATCTCTTCCCTGCTCTTTAGAGAACGAGAGGGAAGGATTCGCTTGAAGAGGAGTCAGTTCTGCGAGCGAGCGCGCGGGGGCGGGAGAGAGAGAGAGAGAGAGAGAGACAGACAGACAGACAGACAGACTCCGTCTGACAGGCGCCGATTCCTTCTCCGTAGACTACAGCAAGGCAGGAGCCTTAGTGGACTCCGATTCCCAGCATGCAACGCTAACCCCACCGAGAGGGCCTAGGCGTGACGCTAGTTGCATCTCGGGAGCTGTAGTCCTAGAAACCCTTGTTATGCAAAAAAAACACGGGGATGAAGTGAGGAGGTGGGCGGGTCCCGACGACAGCCCCCTGGACGGAAGTGTTGCACACGCGCGTTCTCTCAGGCGGACAGGTGAGCAGCCCCATCTCTCGCCCTCGGCGGCGGCGGCACCTGTTCGCTCGTCAGGCTTCTCTGAGAAGCGGGGTGGGTTTGGGGGGGGGGAGGGAACGGGGCTTCGTGTGAACCGTCAAGAGGTGGCGGGTTGGGGCCGGGAACCCAAGCAGGCCGGGGGCTGGGGAAGAAGTCAAGACATATAAAGTTGCCCTTCGTCCCGTAGAGTGAGTTAAGCGACTCTCCAAAGTCTCCTCGACTGCAGCCTTTAAAATAATAATTAAAAAATACTTGTATAAACAAGCAAACGGGCAGATAGGGGTGAGGGACGGTCGCCTACTACCGGCACCGAAAGCTCAATCGAGGGGTTTTCGCTTCGCCCTCGGTCTCCACACACAAACACGGAGTAGCTTTTCTTAACTCGGGTCTTGCTGGGTGTGAGACATTTCAAGGCGCGGGATTCAGCCCTGGATTTGGGCTGCGGGGCGAATTGTAAGGCGATGATGGGACTTTGCGCTTCAACTTTTGAGGGGTGGTTTTTGTGGGGGTGGGGGTTAAGTTAAATTTACCCCGCCTCTGCCAGCGCTGCTGTGTCCGCTTCTCAACCCTCCTTTTCCACCCTCACCCCCCGCGGTTGTTTTCTCCTCAGAGGAAAAATGCGAAACGTCACAGTTCTGGTTGGCAATAATAATGATAATAAAGGAGTCCAAACTGTCATACGTATGACTTAATCCCTCTCAGACGCACATTGTGGGGATAACAGGCTGTGTTACTGGCCTTGGTACGCGATTTTAAAAAATGGCATAGCCAGGATTTTTGCTAGTGGGGGCTGACTTTTGTAAGGGTGGGGGACTTCAGATTTGTATTGATTTTGATTAATTTGGCTATGCCCATGTTTGTGAGAAATAAATTAATAAGGGGTTCCCCCACTGCCACACACACACGTAGAAGAAGATCCGAGTTGCAAAAGCCCTGTGAGGGGTTCGCTATTTAAAAGCAGCTTTAGTCACTTTTTGAGGACTCACAAAGCAGTGTACGAACAGGGTCAAGGCAGGATGTCATGATGAAATAGCCACCATAGCAAGCATACAGGTTAGAAGAAAATCCTTCCTGCCCCACCGGCTAGAGGATTACTGATTCACTGCTATGGTAAAATCCCGAGGTTCTCAGTTGTGTTCAATAGGAAGCTCTCACTCAGCTTTACCCGGGCCTAATGGAAGATCCAAAAATGGCTTCCAGTGTGAATGCGCAAGCTCCCTGTTTTGCACAATACTGTAGATCATTGGTAGGCAAACTAAGGCCTGGGGGCTGGATCTGGCCCAATCGCCTTCTAAATCCGGCCCGTGGACGGGCTGGGAATCAGCGTGTTTTTACATGAGTAGAATGTGTCCTTTTATTTAAAATGCATCTCTGGGTGATTTGTGGGGCCTGCCTGGTGTTTTTACATGAGTAGAATGTTTGCTTTTATTTCAAATGCATCTCTGGGTTATTTGTGGGGCATAGGAATTCATTCATATCCCCCCCTCAAAAAAAAAATAGTCCGGCCCCCCACAAGGTCTGAGGGACGGTGGACCGGCCCCCTGCTGAAAAGGTTTGCTGACCCCTGCTGTAGATTGATTGCTGGCCTCTCCTCTTATTTCTCTATTTTGCCTTCCGTTGGCACAGTTCAGGGGCTTGCTTGACACTCTTCTGAAGCTTCCCCCCCCCCCAAGGCACCACATTATGGCGGGACTGCTAAGGACACTTAGAAGTGCCACTTCTGAGAGAAAAATATGCTCAAGACTGCTCTGTGTGGGTAGAGGTTGAGGTGGGAAGCCAACTTCTTACCCCTTGTGATTTTCTCCTATCTCTCCGTCCGTCCGTCCCCCCCACTTTACATTTTCTGTCAGTAGAAAGTTTATTCCATTCTGTTGTAGAGTGTAGGCCAGGGGTCAGCAAACTTTTTCAACAGGGGGCCGGCTCACTCAGACGTTCTGGGGGGCTGGACCATATTTTGAAAAAAAATATATGAACGAATTTCTATGAAAAAGGTGAGATGGCAGGGCTCTTTTACCTCCTTTTAAGATGTCCCCACCAATCCTGCTGGTTCTCAGCGGTTGTGAAAAGTCTCTGCATATGGTTGAAAGTCTTTGTGTCGATCTGTCTGATTTCCTCCCCACCCCCATGTTCCATGACTGACTCCTGATATTAAAAACAGTATCTGGGGTTCAGGCATGAGATATTCTAATAGTGTGCTATACTGTTCTATAAGATCAACTGAGTATTTCCCCTGTGCTTCAAGGACATTGCGTTCTGGATTTTGAAAACCCTGAGAGTCAAAGACCATTTGAAAGAACAGTCATTCTCGTTTCAGTGACCTAGGACATGTTTGAGTGCCAGATCAAATTACATTCAACTTTCCCTGTCTGGTTGAAAGAACACCTGTTCTCAGATGAATGGAGAGAGTTAACCAGCTAGCAGTGAACCACACTGAAACTCTTGCACTACTGGGATTATATTCAAGTAGTTCAAAACACCCAGCTGCCATAATAATTCATATAACAGCAAGAAAGGCCATAAAGTACAATTGCTTAGCCAATAAAAATGACAATATGTGAGAACAGCAATGAGAAAATACAGTGGTACCTTGGATTAAGTACTTAATTCGTTCCGGCGGTCCGTACTTAACCTGAAACTGTTCTTAACCTGAAGCACCACTTTAGCTAATGGGGCCTCCTGCTGCTGCCACGCCGCCGGAGCACAATTTCTGTTCTCATCCTGAAGCAAAGTTCTTAACCTGAAGCACTATTTCTGGGTTAGCGGAGTCTGTAACCTGAAGCGTATGTAACCTGAAGCGTATGTAACCCGAGGTACCACTGTATATTATTAATAATTCTTTTTTTTCTTCCGGATGAGGACAACAGTTTACTTAAAACACATTTTGTAATGGTTTTATGTAGAACAATCTATTTTACTGTGTTAGAAAATGATAATTCCTGTGAGCACTCATGCAAGGTGTGCTCAGTGTTTTCATTGTTGTTGCAAGTTTATCTTGATACCCAAATATGCTGCCAGTCCTTAATATTGTGAGTATGCAGTGCGGTTTCTTCCCAAGTAATACATTTTGTTTGTTTGTTTACTACAACATTTGTAATTTCTATTTTCAAGTTTTATTTGCCTGTGTCCCAGGTGGTAAAAATTAAGACACCTGTGTTTTAAGTAGCATAGGGTGCTGCAGTCTGCCTCTCATTCACTTGCTAGTACTGTACAGTATTGGTTATATTTGCTTGTACAAAAGTAAGGGTCCAGTCGTATACTGCATTTACGTGCACTTTGCAAAATGGGCTGTTCTTCTGAATAAGTATACATAGCATTGCTTTGTAAAATTAAGAAAAATGCCAAATAAGTATAATATTATACTAATTAAGTGTTAAATTGTGTATTTTGTATTGTTAAAGCAGCAAAACAACTTTAGGTTTGATAAATAATTAAGAAAGTATTGAATATATTTGAATTTCTCACTGAATTGGAAGCCTGGGCTTCACAGTTTCTAAAATTTTAAATCCAGGCAAACACACTGACTGACTTATGCTTAGCTGCCAAAGAATGCTGAGTCTCAGTTGGAAAAGAGAAACATAAAACTTCGGGTTGGGAGGAGAAATAGTTTATTCCGATTCCTGAAAGAGGGCCTGGTCAACTGACTAGAACCCTGAATAGGAGTACTCTACATTGCAATATTGCTTTAGATCCTATTGTATGATATGGAATAATTATGCTTGGGTTAATCTTTCTCCTGAAACAAGAATTTCAGTAATGTAAAGAAAATTTATTGGCTAAAAAACCAGAATTTAATCTGAAGTGTGGAGATCAGGATCTGCACCAAAACGTAATGCCAGCATTTTGAAACTGTTTGACTCCACAGTGGCAAGTGGGAAACAGGTGATTATGAATTGCCTCCAATAAATGCTCATACATTTATATAAATTAAATACGTAAATGAATTGAAAGTCACAGTCCTCCCACTTTGCTTCTGCTGTCAGCCCTTTTATCTGTCTAACTCAGTTTCATCAAGCTGCCTTTCATTCACTTGCTAGTACAGTATTGGTTATATTTGCTTGTACAAGCTGAACTGGTGGCTGTTCTCTAAGCTTCTGGCAGAGGGCTTTCATAGTCATGTTACCTGAGCTGCTTTTGACCGGAGACACCAGATGAACCTGGGACCACCTAACACGGAAGAGGTCAAACAATTGTTAGTTTTAAAACAGTATTCCTAGTTATAGTTTATATGCCATTATATCCAGTTAGAAGTCAAATGTATTGTTAGCACCTTTTCATTGCTTTTCTCATTTTAATTGCAGATTGAATAATAGAAGAATGGATAAAGATGCACAGAAGATGTTCGAAATCTAAGATGTTTGATCTGCAATAATAATATAGGTTGCATTATATCCTGTGAGAACTTTGGGCATTTTCCAAAGATGCTAGCTCCCTTATTCAGCTGCCCATCGAGAACATTTACTGTTCCACTGCACTGTACCCATGAAGTTAAAATGTCGGTGTGTCTTGAAGAATTAAGTGTTTAGCCTAAGTATGGCTTTTGTAAAGAAAATGTCCCTTTCTCGAGTAGAAAATCCCTGCTTTCTGCTTTTTTTGATAATCTTTCAAGCAATATTCATCTTGATCCTGTACCGAGGCAGCAATTCAACTGTATATCGGACTTCTTTTCCGCTACCTCGCCCATTGGACTATTCAAAAACAGAGGATGTCTATACAAATCTCAGTTTGTTCACTCCTGCTCCTGATAAGGCAAATATGCGGTACTGCACTGAGTCACCAATATTGGGTATGTATTGTTGCAGGTTGATGTTGGTAATGCATCCTAATGATTTGAGTTGCACATGAAAGCTGTATTTGGCTGTGATCCTAACTCGCACTTAGGAGCAGCAGGGCTGCATGAAGTAGTGGAGCCACCATCTCTTCCATTTCCTGGTTGTACTGCTCAGGGATAAGGAGGGATACACACACAGTAAAATTTCCAGTTTTCACTGTGCCAGCTCCTGGCTGGTGTTGCAGAGGGGCCTGGATCAGGCCCATTGGTAGTAGCTGGACTGACTAAGGCTCCATAAGAACCTCAGCTGGGTGCAGTGGGATCCACCTTGTTCACAGAGCACACCCCACACTGCCAGGACTGGGTAGAGGGAAACCTGCTGCATTCTATCTCTCCAGTTAAGCTGATTGGGTTTTAGGATTGCTTTACCTGTATGTGGGATAGTTATTATACTGAGACCGATGTGTGAAAGCATCTTTCGTAGTAGCATTAATTTCAAATATTATATCATTCTTTTAGAATATAGAATTTTGATGGGAAATTACACCTGTTGGCTTGTATTTTCTAGTGCTGGAATTGCAGGATATCCATTAAACAATGTATGTACTTCCTTTTTTGAGTCAACAAACAGCATCATAAAAACCTGTAGCTATATCAACTACTTTTGTTTCTGTCCTTGACTGGCTGGGGATTGTCTTTGTTATGTGTTTGATAAATGGTTGGTTTGTTGTGCTAAGAGAACCTTGGCTACTACAGGAAACATTGATTTGATATTGGATGACCTTCCAGTGGACCCATGTGTTTGAGCTGTTTGACTGTGGAACAGTCTCCCTCTGGAGGTTGCAGACTCTCCTTCTTTGGAGGATTTTAAGCGGAGGTTGGGTGGTCATCTGCCATGGATGCTTTAGCTGAGATTCCTGCATTGCAGGGGGTTGGACTAGATGACCCTTGGGTCCCTTCCAACTCTACGATTATATGATAATACAATTTTCATATGCTAATTAGGTAATAAATTATACATTTTGTGTTGTTAAATCAGTAAAAGAAGTTTTGACTTTATCAGAAAGGCAGTACTGTACTGTGTGTATTTACTGCCCCCACCCCAATTATGCATTACTAATGAAAGTAAGGCAGTTTACTTCAGGAGTGATTTCAGTTTTATATCCTCAAAATGCAGGCACAAAAGCAGACAAATTTATATTCAGGCATTTCAAGCTATGCCTGGGGGACAGGTTTAGCAACTGTTCCCTTCTTCCAGGTGATAGCTGTATGCTACAGGGGCAGTCAATGATCTGACTTTGTATTGCTTTGCTATTAAAGGCAGCCCTGTTTAGGGAAGTTTTTAATATTTAATGCTGTACTGTTTTTAACATTTGATTGGGAGCCGCCCAGAGTGGCTGGGGAAACTCAGCCAGATAGGCGGGGTATAAATAAATTATTATTATTATTATTATTATTATTATTATTATTATTAAGCTACCTCATGAGCAAAGCTCCATTGGTGTACTGTATCTTAATCTCATCTGACAAAAATGTTGCCCAACACTTGGACTTTTTATACATAAGGCATTTGAGACTCAGTCCACATTAGTCTGACAAGAGATTTTGATTGTCCTTTTAACTTTTTGCCTTTGTTGTTGAAATTTAAGAAACCCTATGGCTGGTGAACTTGCTTTTGTATTTTGGGTTGTAGGATTGTGTTCTTTTTGCATTACTTTCCTATATTAATCCTCCATTGGAAGCAGTTGCTTTTGCTATAAGTAAAGGTAAAGGTACCCCTGCCCGTACGGGCCAGTCGTGTCCGACTCTAGGGTTGTGCACCCATCTCACTTAAGAGGCCGGGGGCCAGCGCTGTCCGGAGACACTTCCGGGTCATGTGGCCAGCGTGACGAAGCTGCTCTGGCGAGCCAGCACCAGAGCAGCACACGGAAACGCCGTTTACCTTCCCGCTATAAAGCGGTACCTATTTATCTACTTGCACTCAAGAGTGCTTTTGAACTGCTAGGTGGGCAGGAGCTGGGACCGAACGACGGGAGCTCACCCCGCTGCGGGGATTCGAACCGCCGACCATACGATCGGCAAGTCCTAGGCGCCACCCGCGTCCTTTGCTATAAGTAGCTATCCTTTTTAACAATTGCTGTTCATCTTAAGATGTTTTTCAGTGTGCTAGATATTAGCATCCAGTACCTCTTATCTTGCATGTTGCTATTTTTAAAAACTTAATCTTTTTCAGTAACTACTTCTGAATAACTGCCTGACTCTGGATTTGCGCTTGCATTATCTGCTCCAATGACTGTTTTTCTTACTGCTGTACTGGTTTTGACATAAGGCCAAACCATAGTTTAGCACAGGGGTAGGGAACTGGCTCTTGTGCTTGCGTTGTCTATTCCAATGCCTGTTTTTCTTACTGCTGGACTGGTTTTGACATAATGCTCGCCATAGTCTAACACAGGAGTAGGGAACAGGATCTGGTTGACAGGCCGATTCCTTGTTTTCCCACCCAGCTCTGGCAGGCCTCTCAGCTGTCCATCACCCAACATCACTATGATTTCAGTTGACCAATTCGTTCTTTGCAGCAAAGTCATCACCCTTGGCTTGTGTTTTTTCCACATGACGGCGAGTTCAGAATTGTTTATTACTGTTTTCAAATAACCTCCAGCTTGCTGTGTCATCCAAACCCAAATTGTGTTTAATCTTAACTATGGTTAGCAAAAGCATGCTGACTTGGACTCAAACTCCCATCAGTCCCAGTCCTCCCATCAGATATGACCTGAGTTGTGGTTCAGCAACATTTGGAGGACTATAAGTTCCCCATTTCTTCTCTCTTCTCATTACATTCTGATCAAGCCAATATTATAAGGTGAAATGAGTGGGAGTTGTGATGGTACTATATCCTAGGCAGCGTTCATTTGGTTTTGATAAAGCTTGTGTAAATCATTCTGTGCGGCAGTGGCAATATCAGCAAATAGGAGCCAGACAAAGTATAGTTGCCATTCTGTGACTCCTGATGGGAAAGCAGTAGATTTGCAGTAATGAAATTCACACACTTGAAAAAGTGACACTGTCAATCTTTCAGCCCTTGTCTAGGAAAAAAAAGTAATAGCTGACTCAATCCAAATAGTGTAGTCAGGTTGTGGAAGAGATGGTGTTCTTTGCTTTTGTATGCAGTAAATGTCTAGGGTCCTCATTAGTAGTGAGAAGAAATAACTTCATTTCCATATTCTTGAAGGGTAAGGTTTGTAATAGGCTGTGCTGCTTTTTGAGAAGATGAGTGTACCTATGATTGAATCATAGTATAATCTGCTTAGTTACCAATGAAGTCTTCTGCACCAACCATGGCTATAACCAATTCTGGATTGTAGTGTGGTGCAGGCTGTTCCTTTGCACAGGACGCTGAGCTGAGGGGGCGCAAAATAATAATAATGATAATAAAACCTATATTTATACAGGCACCAACTGAGAAGATCCATTTTAAAAGCAACAGCACTAAAAGGAATTATTGTGAAGATAAGGAATATTGGGTGTGCCAAATTCTGTTCTTGCCCAGGGCACCATATTACCAAAGTCCTCCCCTGCCATTACTATTACTGAGAACTGTAATTGCCTTTTCCCCTTGAATCAGCAGATCTGATCCCTCCTAGTTTAGAGAGTTTGTTGGAAGCTGCCCAGAGTGGCTGGGGCAACCCACTCAGATGGGCACGGGATTATTATTATTATTTGGTATGTTAACTTTAATTTTATATGCCTTAAGTAAGTGTGGTTTGACTTCCTATGCTCTCCTCCTACCCTTTTCCTCCCCATGAAGCCAACTGAATATCTTGAACCTTTTAATCCTTGTTCTGCATAACTTATTCTTATTTTCCAGACCATTCTAATTACAGTGGTACCTCAGGTTACATATGCTTCAGGTTACATACGCTTCAGGTTACAGATTCTGCTAACCCAGAAATAGTGCTTCAGGTTAAGAACTTTGCTTCAGGATGAGAACAGAAATCGTGCTGTATGTGATTTATTCAGCTGTTAAAAGAGATCAACAAACAGTGTGGCCAGGGGTTGTTACTCGCAGTGCTTGTCCCAGTGTGGTCTGTCTCCTGTGGATGCATGAAGGAAGTCACACAGTACAGTGGAACCTCAGGTTAAGAACTTAATTTGTTCTGGAGGTCCGTTCTTAACCTGAAACTGTTCTTAACCTAAGGTACCACTTTAGCTATTGGGGCCTCCCGCTACCGCCGCCACGCGATTTCTGTTCTCATCCTGAAGCAACGTTCTTAACCCGAGGTACTATTTCTGGGTTAGCAGAGTCTGTAACCTGAAGTGTCTGTAACCCGAGGTACCACTGTATGCTCTTCTTGTTTTCCATTTCTTCCTTGTACAGGTGCAATCATTGGATCTGCTTGAGTTAAAGGAACCAACGTTTGTTCTATACAGGATTAGAGTATGGGGATATACTAGTCTGCAGTAAATCCTTTCCTCCTTCACTCTATACCAGCTTATATATGCAATTTAGTTGTAGTGTCCTTGCTGTGCTGGTGCAATGTCATATTCAACTGCGTGCTGGCATAGCAATTGGTGTTCCCTTGGCATAAGAAGGATCAGTCCCTCAGAATAGTAAATAGAGTTGGTCAATGTATAGCTTTATACCAGCCTCTGGTTTCAAGGCTGCTATTGATTGTGAAAATGGAACACTTTTAATTTAAAAATGTTAATTGAATCGCTATGACCCCACTGACCCAAGGAAGCTGCATTGTATACTTAATAGCTCTTGCTGTTTAAAGACAAATTAAGTACTGATTCCACAATTAAATATATTTTCTGTGAAGTACTTATATAAAAACATGCTGGAATTTAAAAACCACCTAGAGTTTGTAAGAAAGCAGTTGACTAGCTTCTTATTGCAAGGGATTGGCTGATTTGTGCCTGTCCCTAATTGATTTTGCGTTCTAACATAATGGCCTTGTTTGGATGAGCCTTGGGATCATGCACTCATCCTTGCACAAGTGCAAAGAAGCATTCATTTTAAACTACCAGCAGCTTGCTGGGGACATCTAAGCTCAGGCAAGCTGCAAATCAAATTGTACTCTTATGAAGCTGGCTTGCTTTAGTTTAGTTTAGCCATAGTTTAGGGTTTGGACAGAATGCTAAACCAGTTAATCTTAAATGGAAGTAGAAGCCTCTAATCTCCTCTGCATCTTTATCAGAGGAGAGGGGAAATGCACAGGCCTGAGGCTTGCAAAGGCTTGCTCTCCTAATGCTAATTAGTGGTTTAGTCAGTTATGTCTGAGCTCATCCAGAGCCTCCCACACTCATTCTTGTAGAAGAAAAATGTTTAAATCAGCACCTGTGCTCTACCAACCATCCTCGTAGGAGACTTTATCTCCATGAATAACTTATTCTGAAACTCACCCACTTAACCCTTCTTCTCATACAGTTGGACCCTTAGCCGTCACATTTGACACACTACCCAGTGAAGAAATGATCATCAGCAAAAACCCGTATGTCCAGTCAGGTGGTCACTACAGCCCTCCACATTGTGTGGCTCGCTACAAAACTGCTGTCATTGTGCCACACAAGAATCACGAGAAACACTTGCAGCACTTCCTCTATTATCTTCATCCCTTCCTTCAGCGTCAGCAGATTAACTACTGTATCTACTTGATTCATCAGGTAAGCCAAACCAAAGGCACACTGCAAGTCTCTTTAACATGTTTTTTTTAAATAAAATGAGCTAACGCAAAGGTTGTCAGATAAGTACAGAATATGGGAGTGTGCCTGCAGTTTCGATATACGGCTGTCTATAAAGTGCTCCTCATAAAATCAAAATCTGCTTTACGTAGAATCTTCTGTGGAGAAAGAAGTTGAAATGTCAAGGATGCTGCTGCTTTCTAAATTGCAAGTGGTTAATCTTCTAATCAGCCATGCTGCTTTTATGCCAGATGGAGTACATGCTATGAGTGCTGCTTAGTTCAAACTCTTCTTATGGATGTTTCTATGAAAATAATGTGATCTGCTGGGGAGTTTAAAAAATAAAAAATAAAATCACATGTAAAGATCAGAAACAAAAGGGAAGTACTGAGGAGAAGGCCATTTGTGGAGGAGTTAATTAGTTGTTTTTCATTTCTAGGTGTGAATGTGTACAATTGATATCAGGCTTGTATGTTACAAATTTTGTGGTCATCACACTCATTATTAACCATGTAAACTTCACTTTACGGCTGTTAACATATTGCATGAAATTCCAGTCCTGAAATGCTGGCAATCTTGGTCCAGTGATTATTAGCTCCATTTTGCTTCTTCCATTTCCTCAGATCCTCATTCTCCACTTACCTTTCTTCATGTTCTTCTTTACTTAATAGCTATTCTTCACCCTTATTTTAGCCTCCTTATCTCTCATCCCATAGTCCAGCTGCTTGTGTGAGGTGGCGATCCCTTCCTAACCACTAATTTTGTCTTTCCTCACAGTTGCTGGACTGCAAACTAGTTTCTTCAACAACTGATTGATACGCCAAGCATGCCGAATATCTCAGTGTCACAAAAGCAACACAATATATTATGAGCACCCTCTAACCAATTCATCATTGTGTTCTAAGGCTGATTTTCGTTTTCTCTTTTCAGGCTGGAAGTGGCCCATTTAACCGAGCAAAGCTTCTTAACGTTGGAGTCCGCGAGGCCATGAAAGACGATGACTGGGACTGCCTGCTTCTGCATGATGTGGACCTCATTCCAGAGAATGATTATAATGTTTATGCCTGTGATGATTATTTCCCCAAACAACTGTCCACTGCTATTGACAAGTTATACTACAGGTAATAAATATCCTAAGGAAAAGGTATACTAGGTCCATAAACCATAATATTACCATTGGCTGGGGGCGGGCAGGAGAGAGGAGAAGAAATGTAACACAAGTAGTACAAAAATGCAAATAGTACAAATGAAAATGAATTTATTAAATAATAATTGTTTAAAAATTCTAAGGGTTAACACTGGGCCAAGTGCTTTGCAGTCAACCAGCAGTTTTGCAGGTTCTGGCAATTTCATTTTTTATGAAGCAATTGGATAGAATATGTCTACTCCTTTTCCCCTTCTAACATTGTGTGCATATGGATTAGGGTACGGAGCATAAAACCACACAGGTGTTCTCCTGCATGCGCTTCTTTTGTATGGCACTTTGAACTTGGGATTGTAAGTCCCATTGAATTTATTTGCAATTTATTTTTATTTGCAAATACAACAAACCTTTAGAAAAAAATGTGCCAGTGAGAAGCATACAATCAACAATAAAATGTTCTTCATAAAACAAGTAGAAAATACATTAGATAAGCCTAATACATCAACACAGCACCCTTCAGGAACGCTGATGAGTTTTAAGCAGGTGTGTAAGTGCCAATACTGCAAGTGCCTTCCTGGTGTTTATTGGAAGCACATTCCAAAGTGCTTTGCTTCTGTTGCAAGGAAAAACTGTTTTCTGGTATTTTCTTACTTCTAAGCATGCTTAAATCATGGCCTTAACATTGAGATGTAAGAGAGAAGAAACTTGGAAGGTATGTTTTTAAGCATACTGAAGTCTTGAACTTTTTCCAGAACTAATACTCCCTGTCTTCACAACACTTCTGGTACAGCATCAGGAGCACTAAACTTACATGAATGTGAAAGTCATTGTGTCCTGATGCTCCATGTAGGACCAAAGAAAAATAAAGTATTCTAGTTTGTTGTGCCAGACGCATGTACTCTTTGCTTTCCACAGTGCAGTGCAATATTTGTTTTTCTCGGTAAACTGATCTAGGTTTATTTTTCTTTGTAGTTTCCCATACTGGTCCTTTTTTGGTGGTGTAATTGCTTTGACCCCAGAGCATTACATGAAGATAAATGGGTTTCCAAATACCTTCTGGGACAAAGATGGTGAAGATGATGACATTGCTGAAAGGTACTATTGAGGAACAGGCGTTGAAAAAGGTTGTGATAAATTCAAACATAACAACAGTTAAGTTGTGCCTGCTTAAAAGAATGATGTGAGAGCTCTCCATCGCTCAATAGGACCTCTGTTCAGAAAGTGGTTGGTAATTACTTCATTTGATAGGTTGGATTTAAAGGTGCCCTTTTGCGTGTGGAATGTGTTTTCCATTCAAAGAAGCACTGCTTTGCACCTTTAGTTAGAAAAGTGTGAGAAAAGTTGGCTGAAATGGCAGAACATTTGAAAACCGTCCTCTGAAGGCTGCTATTCCAAGGACAGGGCTCTACGGTGCAAGAATCTATAAACAAGCCTGAAGCTGCACTGCAGGGAACAGAAATTTTCACTCTGTTGTTTGTTTGCTTTTAAATCCAAACTCCTTGTACCATGTGACAAGCTGCTTAGGAATTTCCAAAGCAGTTTATGATAAAGGGTAGAAGATTGCTGTCTGAGATAAAAGGGCACCCATACAAGCCTTTGCAGACAGTTAAAAAGACTTTAGATTGGGATGTGTACAGGGGGCTGCAAGGTGACAAGGTGGTTTCTTACTGGGCGTTGAATTGAATGTCAGCCAGTTGCTAGTTTGAGCAAAGATCAGCCCTATCAAACATGAATGTGGCAAAGTCTTGTGAAATTTCTGTTCATCTTTCCCGGGCGTTTTTCTGTTCCCAAACACTGTTGACAGAATATAAAAATGTAAATGGAACACTTTGTTCTAACCGCTGTTCAAAGTAAAGGTGACTAACCTGTGGGCAGTATCCAGGCCTCCCCGCCCCATGTTTTGTGCCCCTCAAGATGTCCCCAAATTTGTTGATTTTTGTTGAAAGGCAGAATTATCCCCCCCCCCATTTTTCTAGTTGTTAAAAATGTGTTAACATTGACTAACTCTAGTGTGATGCCAAATTGTTTTTGTGCCCTTCATGCTCCCTATTTGTCCATTTTATTGTTATTAATTACCATTCCTGAGGATCTCCTCCTGTGATTCTATGGTGCCTAATAATTGTTGTGAAACCAAAGACCCCCTTCTCTAATTCCTTCTTTAAAAAATTGTTAATGAATGATAAATAATTTAAAATAGTGCAGAATAGCAGATGGGAAAGTATTTTGGAATGTAGACTTGATAACTGCAGTTCTCACTTTGGCCCAGTGCATTTGAAGCAGAGAAATCTGACACAGCATCACCAGCCTGATAGGCTTTCATACTGGCCACTGAGGCCGTGAAGCCATTGTCAGCATATGTGGTTATATTAAGACAATGTTACTCATATGCCTGCCCCCCCCTTTCAAAAAAAGGAAAAACCATTTCTAAGGAACCGCATTGAAGCTCATCAGATTGAACTTCAAAGAATTGGTTTCCTAACCCTAACCCTGATACAGAGTGGAGGCTGGTGCTAAAATCTGTTATTTCGGGTTTTGTGAGCCATTTTTGAGCAGAGGCAGAGCAATGCACCCAAGGTAGGACAAGAAAGAAAACGGCTGGCCTGATCTTATATAATTCCACCCACCAAGAGCAAATTATCCAGCCATCTTGTGTCTGTGTCACTGCTAGACAGAAAATAATTGACAATCATGAACCCTTAGAATATGCCAGTCCTAACCATTTCACCTTTGTTGCTGTCTGCCTTGATTTTGCCATTTTTATGGAGAAATGTTCTGAAATGCATGTACTTATGCTTGTAAATTAACATTTTCACCATCTCTTCACTTCAAAAGGATTGCTATTGCAGGAATGGGAATAGATCGCGTTCCACTTTATGTTGGGCATTACAAAATGATAGACTATGGACAAGCTGCTGAACGTGTACAGAACCTTAAAAGGTGAATACAGATTTTCTTCTTTCCATGACCGGTTTTATGTGCACTACACTTCCTGGCAGACAGGGCTTGTAACACATTGCATCCGCACCAGATCAAACCACACCCTCACCCTTGAGCCAGGATATATATTTAAGTAGTAGAGACTTACAGTCTTTGGCACCTCAAATTCATTGTTTATCAATGCAACTACCAGCAGGATGGAGCAAAATATTTAAATATCTTATTGATAAACATCTCCCCAACAGCCAGAGTTGAGGCATTCCAGCAGCTCTACTAGAATGGAGATAAATGAACAGCAGAGGTGCCTATCAGCTACATCATCTGACACAGAAACTCTTCTCAGCCTTCGCTGTTGTGGCTGCTTTGAGCTGAGAGATACTGTATATGCTCAGAGGCACACCAAGCAGATTACTGGACTGCCCTCGGTTCATAGCACTCAGATAGATTGAAAACTATGCCGCTCTTTGGCTGCACCTGGCCTTTTTGGTATTGAAGGCTCTGCTTGTGAAGGCATTCAGTCTGCCACCAAATTTCCCGAAAGAGCCTCATGTGCTTAATAGCACATTCCTGGGTGAGGCACCTCCTACTTGGGAAGTTTTTCTTTGCAAGAATTCGCCTATCTATTCACGTTTCATAGCGCTAGAAAACTTCCTCTTCATCTCTGCTGAAAAACCTAGACCTGTAACATTGGTATCTGATTAGCATTTTTATCTCTCTACTGTCCCTGCCTCACATAATTCCCCCTTTACTTTCCCCTCTAGGCCTGCTGAACTGAACACTAAAAAAACGTGGAGAGATGATGGGATGAATTCTTTGGAATACAAACTCTTGGGAAAGAAGAAGTATCGTCTGTATGTTAACATTACTGTGGATATTGGGGCTGCACCCGTCCTACCACCCGAGGGCAAAAGCAAAGGAAACAAAGCCTGACTCTGGCAGCATTGGACTCTTGCAGTGCTGGAGTTTGCTGGGTACAAAAGGATTGTGCGGTACGCAGACATGAAGATCCATTTTTAAAGCTTCTATTTACAAGTAAAATAATAATAAAGTCACCACGAATGAACACGCGAGTATTAAGTTCATGTATTTTTGGAAAAGCATGCAGCCATTGTAAAGTGCGATGTCTACTGAACCCTGCACTCTTACTCACCTGCACAATTCTTGAAGAGCAAGTGTTAGATCTTATAACCAGTTACACTGTGATGTGGATACTTGACATTACTGTATCCTCTTAACCGTATGAATGTAACGTGAATTTATGTGTTTGTTCTATTTTTAGACATCTTTTGCATTATAAATTCTGTTCTCTTGCACCAGTGTTAATGCTTTAAGGTGGCAGTTAAGTATTAAATGTGTTTCAAAGTGTTAATTTTGTAAAAGTTTATTTTTCAATGAATTTAAATAAACTGCACTGAGTATTAGCGTTTTGTCTCAGCCGCAATCATCACCTGCTTTTCTGAAGGATCATTTCTCTCCTTAGAGGCTTTGCATTGCTCCAGGGGTTTCTGATATACAGTACATGACAAGGGAAAACTATAGCCAATGGGTTATTTGCCTCCTTCCCATATAAAAGAGCACATGGTCATTTTACAGTAAGGCATGGGTGTTAGGAGCTAACTCCCTAGTTCACATTCCTCCCTAAAGCAATTCCATCTTAAACGGAGATAAATGATAGTGAGGTGTGAGAGTGGCCAAGGTTTGCACCCCGCATGCACTTTTGTTGTAAAAATTAAGACACCTGCTTCTAGGTGTATGTAGCTCTGTTGCACTTGGCTATATTCATAGAATCCTCAAGTTGGAAGGGACCATGAGGGTCACCTAGTCCACTTTGAGACCATGCACAATTTAAGCGCATGTCAGAATGCTGGGTTTTGCTTTACAGAAGGTGCTTCTGCGTCTTCCATTAGGGCATCCTGTACTGTGCCTCTTTTCCTCAGAGCGTCCCTGATATGAATCAGTCAGCTCTTGGGAATGTGCTCCTAAACTTTCTGGTACCAACTCAGTTTTTCTTTTCTTTTTCCCCACAAGCCTCTAGCAGAATTAATAACCTCTTCTTTCTATTCAAAGCCGTCAACAGAAGCCTTTACTCCATCGCTTCATTATGCCTTGAGATCTGATGACTGTGCTATAAACAGGCGGTGATCATCTTTACTTATTTCAGTGCAAATGGCAGGGGGACTTGACATATGAGAGATTAAGCATTTGCAAATTGCTTATGCAGTGCATTCAGTAATGTACAGCGAAGATGCATCAGTAGTTCATCTTGTGTAGAACAACCATATTGCAATGTTTGTTAGGTGTGAAGCAGGCAACAGGAACGCAGGGTAGCCCTGTGTACTGGCAGCATTCCCCCCTCTGCACAATTATCCTGAAGGAAGCATCTGGCTTGCATAGAGAAGGTCCCTGGCTCAATCCCTAGCATCTTCAAGTAGGCCTGGAAAAGGCTGCCTGACTGAAATCTTGGGAGAGCCACTGCCAGCTAGTATGGACACTGGAGAGCTAGATGGACAATAGTATGACTTGGTATGAGACAGCTCCCTATGTTCTTAAGGGAGCTGCTTCAATAAGGGCAGGGTTTGCTCCACAGGGATGCAAATGATCTCCCTTTTTCCATGCACATAAAAGCTCTCTTCAGCTAGTCGATTATGCATTGTGCAGCATCACTGGGGGTGAGGCCAACACGTTCCTATTGGTCACTTCACTCACAAAATACGCATTGTGTATAGGCGGTGGCCATTTTGCACAGGGGTTGCATTCCTGACCCCGGCATGTGTTGGCGGAGCACGTGTAAGCCCGTTCCACCTCTGTCCAGCCCATTTTCTGACCACTTCCAGGTTGCAGTGACGCACGCATGTGCAGACAGTCGTGGCCTATATCTGCCTTGCATACTGTGAGGAACTGAAAGCATATCCACTAAGTGAAGTGACAAATGGTATCTACGGAGCGATTTGCAGACAGACAACTTGAAATTGTAACAACAAAGGCTTAATCATAGGAGCGGGCCTAATGAAGTCTATGCGACTTAGTCATGACTTGATGTAAGTCTCGGTGATTTATCTATTCTAAGCATTACAGCCCACTTTCATTTTGAACACCCACCCAAATTCAATAACTATTTTATTGAAAAACGCTCAGGATCAGTGGGCAAATATCAGTTGTATAATTTCTTCAAAATGCAAAACATTTCCTTCTAGGAATTGTTGAAACTTCACTCCCCCTCCCCGAAAACATATTCTACTTTTAGTACCATGGCCTGAAATGCTTTAGAAGATGCACCTAGAAGCTACACAACCACTTTTGTCATGCCCACACCCCCGGTAGTTGTTTCCAGACCATTTTACATGTGTGCATTATGCCTTTGAGGAACTGCATGGAGGAGCTTCAATATTTACTTCCACAACCTCTCACTCTGCATTCTCTTGCTGTCCTTAGGCAACGGCACCACAAACATTTTTACAAACCAGCTGCAGAATTAAATAAGGTTTCTCACGCACCCTTAAGCTGACAATGTAATTGGAAAGCTTCACCAAGACAATGGAATACTTTTCAATATGCTCCATATTTTATTGCGAGTTTTCAAATCTCCCTCATTCTCTTTGTGGGTATTCTTAACACGATGGCATCAGATACCTTTACCTCAGGAGGTTATGATGAATGCTTGTTCAACTGGCTGAAGAAAAAGCCATTTCCAACAGGGCTATCCTATTTAAAAAAGAATTGCCCATTGGATGAAGAAGCCCTTTAACTTTGCACCTTGGAAAAAGCATGGCAGTATTGTCCTTATATCCTTGTTTCCACTTTAAAATGGTGGAGATTCAACAGCAGCTATCAAAACAGATAGCTTTCAGGCAGTGGAAGTCAATTCCCTCCAGAGGAAGGAATTAATATTTTTAATCAAATAAAAAACCATGATCATAGAGTTATTCATGTTAACCGCAGTCACCAACTGGCCAGTACTGTCCTGAAGTCCAGGAAGAAACATCTAACAAAGCTACTAGAGATCGGGTGTGGGGGGAACCCTATTCTTCCCCCTGTAATGTACTTGATTCTGCGAAATCACCAACAAAAAGGTAGGTGCTTGCTCTCGGCCCTGGAAATTGTCTTCCATTATCCATACAGTTCATTAGGCACAAGAGAAGGTTATGAAATCTTGGTCGGCGTGCCGAAGTCCACTGTGATGTTGGTGTACAAAGGGTTGTGTTCCACGGAGAGCAGCTTGTAAGAGCAGGAGTTTAGCCCGTCTGTTTTCCACACTTGAGATACCTGACGCAAGAGTTTCATTCTGAACAATTAAAAATAAAAATGGGTAGGGTGGGGTGGGGTGGAGAGAGAACAGAAAAGAGGGCATGAATTAAAATGTCATGAAGGTTCTGTTTTAGAGACAGGTACGCTATGTAAAACTTTGAAAGCAGATGAATCTTAAGTTCCAGTGGCTGAAGATGCAAACTGCAGTTTAAGAGGCAATACAGACCTGAGCAAGGACAACTTCTATATATGATATATTGTCAGGCTTGGTGTTTCACAATCCATTCATATAAGTACCATGCCCGCACTATGTTTAGACCAGGGGTAGTCAACGTTGTGCCCTGCAGATGTTGCAGGAGACAATGCCCATCATCCCTGACCATTGGAAATGCTGGCTGGAGCTGTTGGAAATTTTAGTCCAAAACTTCTGGTGGGCACCATAATGGCCACCCTGGCTTAGACCATAAGTCACGTTTTCCCCCATTTCCCATCCACCTAGTTTTGCTACCATAATATGACCTCATTGACTCACCTCTGTCGATTTGCTTCGTTGCCTCTGTCTCTCGTGTGGAAGATCATCGTGTATTTGGCCACATGAGGAGATGGCCGGATAACCTTCATCTTCTGCATTTCAACTCTAAATGCAAATATAGCAATGATTTGCAAGCATGTCATGGAGATGGCGGGGGGGATGAGGCTTGAGAATGATGATCAGAACCTCCCAACCTCCCCCAGCTAAAAACTAGAAAACAATAGGCATCTGACTCACACCCCCTCTAGTGCATCAATGCGCTTCAACTTCAACTGAACTGACAGCCACACTGTGCATTTTTGTACAAGCTGTAATGGAAGACCCTTAACTGTTACCTCTGCTATTAAAAATGTGGGGCACCGCCTCAAATTTTCAGATATCTCTCAATGGGGTGGGGCAAACTTTGGGGCCTTTTAAATTCATTTAGCGCTTCCAATCTGGCTGTGCAAATAAAAGAATCAAGGCTAGCAAGTGCTAGTTCGCTTCTTCCTAATCCCATTTCCTTGTGGGTGAGCCAGGTTGTCCATCCGCTGATTTAAAAAACCATCATATTCGGTTAGAACCCCACTTCACCCAAAGGCATGTACTGAAAGAGATCATGGGGAAAGGGGAATGCAGCTTGCACCTGACCTTAGCTGTTGAGTATAGCAGATTAATTACATACTGTATCTTTAGCTGCCAGGTGAAAGGGTTTTTCTATATCCAGGCCTTTGGCTGATTAACATTCTATGGCCTTTAAAATGTCTTTGTGGGAGGTGGGCTCCTTACCCCTGGTGTAGACAATACTGAGCTAGACAGACCAGTGGCTTAATTCGGTATAACACAGCTTCCTAACTTCCTATAGTGCACGTGCCAAACAGAGATACCCAGAGCTGGAAAACAACCAGTGAAAGAAAACCAATAATGATGGTATTACAGCTCAAGACTTCATTTGCTTAGGGATTCTAGGCAGTCACGTTGAAGGGACAAAATCCACGGAAGGCTTTTTACAATTAGAAGCAGTTTGCTGAAGGACAAGGCCTAACTAATCACTAGTAACTAACAGACTCAAAAAACAGCACGTCAGTACAGCACTGAGCAAAAACAAGTTCTAAAAAAAAAACCCCAAACAAAAAAACCCAAACCCTTTCCCACTCTGCTTTATAACCCGACTTCATTTTGTAAGAGTATAACAGAGGGAACTGCTGCCCTCTATTGGACTCATGGATGACAGCAGCACCAAGGACAGTCTTTTTGAGTACGGACGTTCTCTAGCCCAGTGGTTCCCAAAAGTCTTCCACGGATCATCCAGCCTCTGCTCACGACCAGCAGCTGCTTGCTGGCAGGGGGAAAACTTGTGAAAAAGTTTCTGGATGGCAAGTGAGCTGGGATTGGACAAAAACCTCTGATACAGTTTCTTCCAGGGGAAGAGAGAGTGCAAATGGCTTGCTCCACGGGGTAGATTCACATGCTTATCATTTTAAAAAATGTAAGCGATCCCTTCCCCTTGCTCTCTTCTTTTTAACTGAAAAAAACTTCTATTTGCATTCAACGACTATCAGGTTTTATCGTCTATCCCACTGCCTGTAGGTAGGGTTTTCTTGCCTTATGCATTTGGAATTCTTGTCTCATCTGGAATTCCAACAAGGGAAACAGCTAAGCCAGTGGCTTTCAACCAGTGTGCCGTGGCACCCCGGGGTGCCTTAAATGATGGTCAGGGGTGCCGCAGGGAGCACTGGCCTCCATCCCTCTTTCCTTTCCTTCCCTCCCTCCTCTGATACCCTCTCACGTCTCTGCTGCCCAAAGGCTGTTTGTGGCAGCAGCCCTGGCTATAAGCTCCCCAGGTAAATGGTGCCTCTGGGGCTGGCCAGGGGGTGCTGGTTTCCAGGAGCTGAGGCAGCCTTGGAGTAAGCGAGTAAGCAAGCAAGCAAGCAGGTGAGGGAGCCCAGCCAGCCAGTCCACCAAGCCCTTGCTTGGGAATGGGAATGGGAATGGACAGATAAGTGGGAGGCTGGGCAGGCAGGTAGGCGCTGCATTTTCTTGTGCTTGCTGTGTGCAATGCCTGCCAAGAAGAGGGGAGAAGAGAGAACATTTCACAAGGAAGGGTGAGGGACTGCCAGCTCTTCGGGGAAAGGGTGACTTAACTAGGCTTCTGAGGCTCAGAGAATGTTTTCCCAAAGGGGAGTCACAGAAAGAATGTAGTTGGTCAAGGGAGCCGTGGACTCAAACAGGTTGAAAACCTCTGAGCTAAGCAATTTGCCACTATGGTTAGCACAACAGCTCACCCTCTGATGATTTAGTTTAGTGCTAGGGCTGGGTGATACTTCCTTTTCAACATTGTGATATATCAGCAGCTAAATACCAGTATATGTTGACATATCACCATGACTGGAATTGATCTCGGCTGCTTCTTCCCACCTTTGGAAAGGAAGAAACAGCCAAGACACATGGCCCAGTCCTACACAGTGAGCGAGTCCCGATGCCTCTCAGGCTCATATGCGAGTCAAGGAGCATTGGGGCTTTGCTGAACTGCTCAGCGGGGGGTGGGGGGGTGGAAGAGGCCTCCCGTCCCCCAACTCAACGAGCCAGCGGTGGGCTGGAGGCTCCGTTAACCGCTTGGCTGAAGGGAGCGGCAACCATGTACCCCTCAGCTAAGAAGCGGAGGGAGGAACAAGCTGTATTGCGCCTCTCCAATGCAGCTTGTTTCTCCCTCTGCTGGTGTGAGGGCAGAGTGGGAGAGTGCCTTCACTCAGCTGTATATCGCTGGTGAAACCACTGCTGCTCCTGAGTCCCTCTGCTACCAGCACCAGCTGGAGGGAGCCAAGGGAGGTGGTGGTTTTGCTTGCAATAAAGTGAAGCCACCATCACAGTCTGCCTCTCACCCAGGCCTATTTAGTGCAAAAGGCAGCCTGCGTGGATGTTGTTTCCATGTTTTCTGTGGGAAGCTATGTGGCTACATTTGTGGGTGGGAGGAAACAGATGTACGGCAGAATCCTAATAAATTAAGAAGTTGGTTGTTCCTATTAAGCAAAGAGCAAGAATAAAAACCTCACTCAAAATAAGTACTGTATTTAACTAATTAATCTGTTTAAGCCAGGGATGAAACTTGGGCACAGGAGGACTAAATAATAATAAATTATTATTATTATCACTACTACTGCTACTATTACCAACATTACAAAATTCCAGCTGTTTTCTATTTAGTCTTCACCAATACTGTATCAAGCCCTGACCAAGCCTTCACCTATGTCTTGAAGGTGCAAGATCCTTCAGTTAGCAGAACCATATGCTGCAAAGTTTTGCTAAGGTGTACCATCTCTGACTACAAGTAAGGAATGGCATGTTTGAATACTCTCTCATATAAAAAAAGCCTTCTGCAAATAGAACACTTGCACGTTAGGGACACAATTGCTTTTTTATTTTATTCAGTTGTAGTGGAGCAACGGAGACAAGTTTTTCCTACTGTCTGGGGATAGGCAATTTGTGGCAATATCACAAATTTTAGGGTCTGTTTTTAGTATACCTACAATCCTTTGCTTACTAGGGGCTAACCTACATTCTCTTCAAAAAATTGCTTTGCACAGGTAACCACCATAGAGGTATTTTTTTTTTTTCAAAAGTAGGGAGTCCACGGCTTTGGCTTTTAAAAAATAGGGGATCCTCAGTAATCAGCTATCTGGGAACCACTGCTCTAGCCACAAAATGCAAATTACATGCAAGAATACACAGGGATCCCCCAACCAAGGAAAAACAGTTTTCTAATGAGGAGATTAGAAGCACAGAAGCCTGCCCACCACATTTCCCCAGCAACTTTTTGTTCCCCCAGCTGATTTTTTTCCCTTTGCAGAATTCTAGACAAGACTTTATCTCCATTTACGAAATTCAAGTAGGACCCTGCAGGAGGCGCAGCAGGGATTGGGAGTGGAGAGGAGGAAGCACAATTGCACACACCACTTCCATGTTCCTTGGCTTCTCCTCTCAACTCTGTTTTTCCTTAGGAGGGCGAGGAGAAGCCACCAGGAGCTGGCATAACATGTAGTTCTGCCCATGGTGAGCCCCACCCAGAATGCACAGCTGCTACTCAGACCACGCAATTGCAGATGTTGCTGTATGTTGGTCCTACTCCATGTCCACCAGAGCTCTGGGGGACTAGAAATTGCTGCCAGCACTGGATTTCAGCTCCTCCAGGCTTTGATGTACTCATCTCAGGGGAAGGGTATATGTACCAGGGACCGTACGCTGGCAGCGACAATTTATCTAGACTCTGGAATAAGATGGTCTGCAGATCATCATAAAAAAATTAAGAGCCACTCCTTTAGGCTATTTCATCTTGGAACCATAAAATAAGTAGCTGGTGTTGACTGATAGTACTGGACATGTGCAGCATCCGTGCACTTATTGATAAAACCTTCACTGGCAAATAAACAGACCTCAGTGAAGGGTATAGGGAGAAAGAGAAGCCAGAGATATGGAGAGACCCCGGATCAAATTACCAGTTGACATGGTTGAAAAATAACTCCTTTTTTAAACAGTTGGTTCACAAGATGCAAGGATACTTATGGTTTTTGAGAAAGAAGAAACTAAATGCCTTCCTACAGGACCCAGCTGATAAATAAACTTTCAAAAGGAGCCAAAGTTGACTTCTGGAAAAAATAACGCTATCAGTCACATATTTTCAAAATTTCAGCAGCATTACTAATGCAATAAGGCACATGCTGCACCATGAAGATGGTCGAGGAAATAAAGTGCCACCATGTTAATTAAATTAATTGTGTCTGATGAAGTGGACTCTGGTTGTTTTTTTAAAGAGGCTTATGCCATAATAAATTTGCTAGTTTTTAAGGTGCAACAAGACTCGTTGCTGTATTTCCTGCAAGAGATAAACACAGCTGGGACTGGAAATTGCTGCCAATCTACAGAAAAAGACTGCCTCTCAATCCCAGCCCGTCCCTTTTTAGCATTCAGTCAAGAGGAACAATGCTTCTATCTTTCCTTTATTTCAGCTTGCAGTATTTATTTTCTTGTAAATGGCAGTTCTGTTGACATTCAGAGAGGAAGGTAAACAGAAAGGACAAGTTCTCTGAGGCAGCAATAAACAGATCCTGTAACCAAAAGCCAATCAAACTGTCAACGCAGCTGGCAAGCAAGACTCCCCAACAACAGCAAGAAGAGCCAGCAGTTCAGAAATGCTGACTTATGAGAAATTTGATTATTATACACCATGATTACTGTTTTCTTTTTAATTCCACACACTGCACATTTCTGTGGCTTCAATGTGTTAGAAATTGTTTTTTCTAGCAACAGCAGCAGGAACATAGCATAACAGATATGCTAGACATTTGTACCTCTCTCAGTGCAATGCTATCAATGTCCAGAAGTTTCTCAAATTTCTACACAGGAAGTTAAAAATTTGAAATGCAGTGGTACCTTGGTTGTCGAACTTAACCCGTTCCGGGAGTCCATTCGACTCCCAGAACGGTCCAAAAACCAAGGCGCGGCTTCCGATTGGCTGCAGGAGCTTCCTGCACTCAATCGGAAGCCGCAGAAGCCATGTCAGACATTTGGCTTCCGAAAAATGTTCTCAAACCAGAACACTCACTTCCGGGTTTGCGGCGTTCCGGAGCTGATTTGTTCAACAACAAAGGCTTTGACTACCAAGGTAGCACTGTACTCTTAAAATACCTGCACAGTTTGCCGCTTATAGTGAGCACAAGAAAACAAACTTATGGTTGGAGCTAATGGTGGTTTGTTTTCTGGGGGGGAGGGGGGGTTCCCCTCAAGTCACACTTTGTCCTTAGTTGCTGTGATGCACCTGCTTTTCAAGGGCAATAATGCAGTTTGTTGCAGGTGTGTTTTGCCACCTGGAAATCAATTGTGGTAGCAACCTAGATGTTTCTTAGATGGTGCTTTGGTGTTCGAAGCAAAAGTGCATTACGAGCCCTCCCCCCATCTCATTTTGAATGCTGTGCCCATTTTACACTCCTCCTTCCAATATTTCTTTGGTGGGTGGTCCTCACCAATTTTAGTACTTAAGCATATACATGTAATAAAGAGAAAGCAGGATTCTTTCCTGCTGCCCACATTAGGAAAGGCCTTAAATAATAGTTAGGTACAAGGGGGTCAATTTAAAAGATAGGGGCATAGGAACCTGCCATATGCCATTGGCTCATCTAGCTCAGAATTGTTTACACTGACTGGCAGTGGCTGTCCAGGGTTTCAGGCAGGAGTTGTTCCCAGCCCTACCTGGAGACTGAACCTGGGCCCTTCTGCATGCAAAGCCGATGCTCTATCACTGAGCTACAACCCTTCCAGCAAGCAGTTTCTGGTCACTAGTCAACCAGTAACTCCCTGTAATGATCTCATCTAAGTGCAGTCAATTCAAACTAGTGTCTATACTCCTGTCAAGATTTCATATCCCTATTTAGGCTATTTATATTGCACAAGCTTCTCATCTCCAATTCGCCCATAGCACTTCTCTTCCCCTTCTGCATTCATTTTAAGCAACGTATGAGTCATATCCAAGGAGCTCCAATCACCCACAGTCTATGCCACCCACTTTGCTTAGGTGTGCAATTACCTGATGCGGAGGTCATCATCCTCTGCTCCCCAGCCCCAGTAGTTGTTAGAAAATCCATTCACCTTGGAAAATTGCTCTCTTGTTAGAGCAGTTACACCCCCAAAGTATCCTTGGTAACGCAACCTAGGAACACATAAGAAGTGGTGGAGAAAAGTCTTTTCAGAAAGTGGCATAAACCCAAACACAGCCTTTATCAAAAACTATTTTATAGCCAGAAAAAAGTTCAGTTACCCATCTGCTGAAGCAAAAAATTAATAATGAAGTGTGTGTAGCGATGTGCTCTCAGGGGCCTTGCCATGTCCTGAGCAAGCAGTGTTAGTTAACCTATGGCATGAAATCTGGCTCAAAGACATTTCATTCTGTGAAATGAGAAAAGCCCCACAGATATAAAATACAATGGACAGGACAACTGGTAGGGGAAGCTCCTTGAAGATGGGTAAGGCTGTGTACATATATACATAAAAGGCACTCCAAATTTTTCTCCCAGCTGGCAACTAGCAGCCCTAAGGCTAATTTTATGTAGCTGTTGGGTCTAATTTCAGAAGCCCTTTGCCCAGCATTCAGCTCCTACCACCTGCAAGAATAACTCCTACCACCTGCAAGAATAACTCATCCATCCACCAACAGCCTACTGCAAAGGAAAAGAGAAGTGGAGAAGAAAGAGAATGGGGTAGTCCCACCCACACTTTGATCTGGCCCCACCTGCTTCTGGCTTCATGTTCACTCACAGATCACATGCGGTCCCTTACAGATTACACTCGAGAGCAGAGTTGCCCACCCCCCTGCTTAGAAAAACATGCAGAGGAAAAAGTGAGTCGTGCCAGGTCTCTCTCACCTTCCCAGAAACTGCATCCACCTTATGTCTTATCATGGCTCCCAAGGCAAGCTTTTTTCTCAGGGGGACCAAGATGGGTTGCAGTGTGTGTGTGTGTGTGGGTGGGTGGGTGGGTGGGTACACATACACATAGGGATGGGTGGCTGGGGTGCCTGCTTCAATTCTGCTTGCAAAATTCAAGCAATGGTAATCACCTGTTGTTAGTGTCCCTACTTGTATCACTATGAAAGGGCATGCAAATCAACACTTCTTCAGAAGATGCAGGTTCTCTCTCCTAGCTCCTACCTGTAGCCTGTGCTGTTTCTACCCACTACCAAGTGCTTTGGCTGACTGCCACACATGTAAATGTTGAAGTCGTTCTCTGGTACCAAGTCCACGTCATGGAATATGAAACAATCCCAGTTCTCTTCCTTCAAGGCCTCCAAGTATCCCACATTCAGCAGTTTTGCCCTGTTAAACTTGGCACTGCCAGCCTGCAAACAAGAAAAGGAAGCAATTTACGTCAGACCTGTTAAAACTAAGTAAACTTCCTATCAGAATGCTCTCCTTATCACACGTTTACAGTATCCTTTCCTGGCTCACAGCAACTGTACCATAAAAGCAGCTGTGGGATTGAGAGAAAAGGTAATGGAAATATTATAAATGAATAAAAACATATGTGTGTTTTGAGCCCAATCCAGCTCTAGCTGCAAACAACTCGTCTTGCATGTACAGTGTCTCTCATCCCATCAGCAGCCATCCTTCCTGGCTGCCTGTAAAGGAGAACACAGGGCAGCAAAGGCGCCCTCCATTAACTTGGCTGAGACCAGCTACCGTTTGGCTGCTCCCTTCCTAGAACTGCCTCAATCAGTAGCTATTCCATCTGAACTATTGCTAAGACCACTGGCTGCTTAATCTATTCAAATGCCATGCGGTTGTTTTTACCTAGGTCTTGGGCTATATTGGAAATTTTATTTTTTGTTCTTGTAGTTTTACTTGTTTACCTTATAACAGAATTGTTAAGTTACTGGGAAAGATCTCCACAACCCATGGACATTGACTACAACAGAGGTATGATAATTTAAACATCTGGCATTTAGTATGCGACTTAAGTTTTAAAATACATGGGTATGGACTCCTTTCGTATGTCCCACTGTGTTCAATGGGGCTTATTCGCTATAAGAATACAGTGGTGCCCCGCAAGACGAATGCCTCGCAAGACGGAAAACTCGCTAGACGAAAGAGTTTTCCGTTTTGGAGGTGCCTCGCAAAACGAATCTGCTATGGGCTTGCTTCGCAAGACGAAAATGTCTTGCGAGTTCCTGGGGTTTTTTTTTTCCTTTTCCCCCTCTTTTTCTAAGTCGCTAAGCCGCTTATCTGCTTATCTGCTTATCTGATAAGCTGCTAAAAGCCGCTAAAAGCCGCTAAAAGCCGCTAATAGCGCTAATCCGCTAATCCGTCAATGGGCTTGCTTCGCAAGACGAAAAAACCGCTAGACGAAGAGACTCCCAGAACGGATTCTTTTCGTCTTGCGAGGCACCACTGTAATTAGGATTGCAGCCTCAAACTTATATTTTGCATTCTAAAGTTCACTAGCATTGGCTATATTTCATTCACTCTACAATAAAAGAAGATTTTAAATTGAATATTAATTTCCTTTCTGTGTAACTGAGACAATATTGTTTTGCCCCCACTTATTCTTCTACAAAAGGGATGCGGGTGGCGCTGTGGGTTAAACCACAGAGCCTAGGACCTGCTGATCAGAAGGTCAGTGGTTCGAATCCCTGCGACAGGGTGAGCTCCCGTTGCTTGGTCCCTGCTCTTGCCCACCTAGCAGTTCGAAAGCACGTCAAAGTGCAAGTAGATAAATAGGTACCACTCCGGAGGAAAGGTAAACGGTGTTTCCGTGCGCTGCTCTAGTTCGCCAGAAGTGGCTTAGTCATGCTGGCCACATGACCCGGAAGCTGTACGCCGGCTCCCTCAGCCAATAAAGCGAGATGAGCGCCGCAACCCCAGAGTCGGTCACGACTGGACCTAATGGTCAGGGGTCCCTTTACCTTTACCCTTCTACAAACATATATAAAAAATACATATTTTCCTTCTCTCTTTTAAAATTGAGAGAAACTCCTTCAGCAACCTAAAGTCTGTTATAATGGCAAGGATGTGTATACTTTCTTATGGAGAACAGAGACACTCACAAAAGCATTCAGAACTCTTCCGGAATAGCATTCACCAGGCAAACAGGAAATGAATAAAAGATGAAAAGCCTTCTTAAAAGGAAAAAAGAGCTCCTTTTTTCTCTTTCATACAGAGCTGGTTTTATAAAAACCAAGTATTGACAAATGAATATTAATGCCATACTATTAGCTGCTTTTGTTTTAAATTAGACTGAGACTGCCAAGATGAAGCAAGTTGTCACTTCAGCACTGAACTTGAGATTCCAGGCAGTTTCAGGCAAAAAGCAGGTGCTGCAAAAGGACAGGTAGTGAACCCAGGTCAGTATTGTCTCCAACAGGGGAAAGGCATCTTTGAACTCAAGAACCACATTTGTTCCTGGGCAGCCTTCCAAGGGCCAGGTGTCAGTAGGGGCAGGGCCAAAGGCAAAACATAATGCCTCGGTAAAAATGAAATAAAAATCCGACCCTTGTATAGTAGGGTAGTTATTACACACATTCACACTCTCCTCTTATCCTCCATCCAGATGAGCAAGAGGCATATTCATTATTTATTATTATTATTATTACTACTACTACTACTACTACTACCCCACCCATCTGACCAGGTTGCCCCAGCCATTCTGGGTGGCTTCTAGCTTATATAAAAACATAATAAAACATTAAACAATAAAAGGTTCCCTATACAGGGCTGCCTTCAGATGTCCTTCTGAGTTAAAGGATACATTCCAGCCAGGCAAACAAACTCAAGAAGGGTGTGAAGCTGGGACAGACCTGGGTAGAGGTCTGAGGGCCACAGAGAGAGGCCTGGAGGGCCACATTTGTCCCCCAGGCCAGAGGTTCCCTAATCCAGGCCTACAATGACTTGGAAGCAGTTCTTCACAGCTTCAGACAAGGGTCTTCCTTAGGCCTACCTGGAGATGCCAGGATCGCTGTGTAGAATGTCAGTGGAAAGTGGAAAGTCAGCCCTTAAGAAAGAAGTTCTAGCCAAGTGTACAACACTTGCAACATACTTCAAAGTTCTGCCAGGAGAGCTTATCTAAAAATTTAGCCCACCTCGCCTGTTTAGATGACGAATACATGTGCAAATATTACTTCTGAGCAGAAGACTGGTGCAGTTTAAGGAATGGAACTCTCATTCCCTAGCCCCAATAATTTGTATTATTCCAGGAGATTTGAAAATGGTTATCACATTCCTCATTTAGGTTCCCACTAAGCCAGAATGTAATTGTGTACAAAAGAGCATCAAACCAATGTCAATTTGGTCTACTTAAGAGTATTACATCCATCATGGAACTCAAGGTGGTGGACATGGGATTCCCAAGCCTCCTATCCAAGCCCTGACCAGACCCAAACCTGCTTTGCCACAGCGATGTGGCTGCATTATACCCCCTCTGACCCCGTCTTGATCCATGTAGCTTACAAGCCTAGGAACAGGAGCAGCCAATAAAATAATGGATAGGTAAAGCAGCTCTGGAGGGCAAGAGACCCAGATGTACCATCTCCAGTTTCCACTGTAATCCTTTTTAAAAAAATAAAAAATTGACTAGATAATGTATTATTTATTAATAGGAGACTGACTTATGAAACATGAAGCGTGAGCCAAGAATATGTGTCTCTATTGCTATAAATTCTGCCACATTTTGCACTCAAGGGAAGATGAAGGCCAAAGAACATTTTATTCTTTACAAAAAACACCACCTCTAAAGCAGTGAGTGCAAGGGAACTTCACCAAGCGTAGCCGAAGGAAGTCAGGCACACACGAAAATGCCAGCCAAGCCCCAGGACACAAACAGGCAATTATTTGAGCAAGACACATTTCTCAAGCCTGGCAGCTTTGAGAACAATGCTCTACCAACAGTGCATAAAGTTAATTTGCCACCCGCTCCGCTTAATTCATCTGATCTGCTTTAAGCTCTTGCAGCAGAAGACGAAACTCATCAGCACCGGTGCACATGGGGACTCCTAACCGCTGGTAACACACTGATATGGATTTGTATCAGGACTGGGGGAAACGATGTGGAATGTGCCTGAAGGAATGTGCCTGTTCTGATCCCCAATTGCACAAACAGACACAACAGTCAAAGGACCTCTAGGCACAACCACAGGGCAGGAAGGTTTGGATTCACCCCTCATCTTTAGCTGCAGATGTTTTGTATGGACCCACCTGGTGGATGATATAAATGCCATAGTCCAGCTGCTGCCGCTGCAGAAATGGGTGAAGGTGCTCCAGCAGGTACAACAGGTGCTTCTCTCGGTTGCGATGTGGTATCAATATTGCGACACGTTGCTGAGCTAAGCAGCCTTCTGGTCGATGACGTCCCTTTGACACTCGAGGATTCTCTTTCTGCACCTCCTCCAGGGTGAGAGATGCCTTAAAGAAAAGCTTGCTAGGGCCTCCTATGGGAAAAGGCATGACTTCAGTCTCATCTTCGTAAACTATAAACACAGCTGCTGTAAGTCGTAAGAGCAAATTAACTTAAATGCTTAGGAATCTGCGAAGCCATTTCAGAGACTGAGGAGGTTTATTTGATGCTTTGTTTTTTAAACTTAGAACTATACACTAAAATCTTTTGTAAGCAGCTAGATTTGGCCAGCAAGCTACTCTTTAAGTTACCTGGGGGAGAAGGGGAGGATGATTGGGGGCGGGCAAGCAATATTCTTCCTCAGTGTGGTCAGCTGTCAATTAGGCCTTCCATCCAGAGGTTCCCTGGGGCTCCTACCTTTGACTCTGTACCATAATCCAAATAGCAGGCTAGAAACATAACCCCAAAACTGGGAACTAGTAACCGCAAACCATAAAGGGAACTCTGCAAAAACTGTAAAGCAGTGGAAGGTAAGATGACCACAAGTTCATCATCCCTGTTATCAATGTCAGACTCATACATTATTGGTGTGTTACAGGAATAGCTTTTCCACTTGGTCCAGCAATATCTGAATAGTGGAATCATGTGGGGTGGCTTGATTATGGATGAGATGCTCACATTAGCACTGTTGGCTGCCATCTCACAAGTTTCCGCACAAAAATGGAAATTTCTCAAAGGATCTCCATGGAATTCTAATATTTGTTGGCACAGGATTCAGCCACAGAACTGTGACATATGAATCATGTTTTTGAATAGTACTAGAAGATATGTCAGACAGAGAAATGTAACACCAAGAGGAAAACAGAATGCTGATTTTTACAAGCTACAAGTGTTTTCTCATCTATGTGCAAATGACAAATTCTCCTTAAGACAGGGATAGGAACTGGATCTGGACAGCAGGCTGGATCCCTATCTCCCCCACCTACTGTGGGCCAAATGTGAAAGGCGGGAGGGACTGCCCACCTGTCAGTCACCTGACATCACAATGACACCAGTTGACCTGTTTTCATCTGCAAGCCCTGACAATCAGCTGATCATTGGTGTTTGCAGAGAGCCCTGCACAGCTCTTTGAAGCCCTGACAATCTGTTGATAGTTGGGGCTTCAAAGCCTAATGGACAGCTCCCTGCTAGCTCCACCAATCACCTGATCATTGGTGGCTTGCAAGAACCACACAGAGCACTATATGCAGGGCTCTGCAGACGCAATCTCCTTTTTGGCACAGCTGCGACTTTGCCTGCCTCACTCCCAACACCTTGTATAACATCAGGGTATGGCAGGTGGATATGGCTTGGTCAAATCAGCCTTGCAGGTCCAATGGGGAGGCCTGGCAGGCCTGATTAGGCACACAAGCCTGAAGTCTCTCCCCCCCCCCCCTCGATGCCTTAAGGATTTTTTTTGGGGGGGAAGGGAATCCTCCCCTCTTTGACTTCTTAGCTAAAGCCCCAAAATCCATGAAGTCTTGCTTTAAGACTGAGATTGGAAAACTTGAATCAACCTACGCAGATACGGAGACAGAGAGGGACACGGGGGCTTCATTATGGGCAGTTTCACAGTAGGCATGGTGCTCTTGTCTGGATTTTCCGTTCGCTCCTCTGTGATAGTGGTTGGTTTTCGGAAACTCCCCATGATGCTTTTTGCTCTCGGAGTTTCGTGCACGGCATCCACTAGGTAAGTGGAAGTGGCCCAGCCCACCAATAAGACACACAAGGTGAATAGCATGAGCAGCTTGAGCTTGTAGGAGACGTGAAGGCTGGCACAGCTCAAGCCCATGGCCTTGCCTGGTTTATACACTGCTCCCTCGACACTGTCCTTGACGTCTCCTTGTCACAGTGCACTTCGAGGAGAGCAGGAAAGTCAAGACGAAACAAGGAGTTCTGTGACGCCGCATTCTGACAAGTCTCCTCTGACTTTTGAACTCATGTCTTTCTAGCTGAACGATAAGCAGAAGGCAGGCATTACAAGAGTCGACCTGTTCAGAGAGAGACGAAAAGGTCATTCTATGCCATCACCCCTCCAACCTTTAAACAGAAGCGCTGTGCAAAGGCTGTGAAACCAAAATACACAGGCCGTGGGAAAGTAGGGTTTTCTTCCTCCCTCTGTAACAAAACAAGCTCCAAAACTGTGTCACACATAGATAAAATCTTAATTTCCCAAGTGTTAGGGAAGCAGTTGTGAAGAAACCATAGCTCAGTAACAGAGCGTATTTTTGCATGCTGAAGATCCCTGGCAAGAGAGGATGAATAGAGTAGGAAAGACCCCTCTACCTAACAGCCTGGACAGCTGCTAGATAGACAACTGGGGTAGGTGGAGAGTCACCTGGTATAAGGAAGCTTCCTGTGTTCCTATATTCTGTGGGGCAAGAGGGCATGTGGGCTGCATGACTGGAAGTTTTGGATTATGCCCCCAGTGAGTACAGAGTCTATTTAGTTGAGAACAGATGTTATAGCAACCAATTAGTATAAATGCTGTTCAAGAAACATATGAATTACCTAAGAACCTGGAAGCATAGAATTGCAGAGTTGGAAGGGACCACAAGCGTCATCTAATTCAACCTCCTCCAATGCAGGCATCTTTTTGCCTGAAGTGGTCACAAGTTACAAGCTGTTCAAGAAATGTATGAACTCCCCTTTTCTTGTGTGATTCAAAAAAAGCACTCTGGGTCAGGTAGAGTTTAAAGCAGTCTTCCCCATCTTGGTGCCCTCCAGATATTTTGGTCTATCGGTTCCATCACAGCTAATGTTCAGGGATGACGGGAGTTGTAGTACATAAAAACAGGCGATATACTCCTGTGGTGGGCAACTTTTTTTTGTTGGGGGGAGGAAGTAGCAGGTAAACCAACTTGTAATCATTTTGGTGAAAGGTGGCATATGATGATTTTAAATAAATACTTGTCAGGTGGACAGTTTTCTTGCTGGGGACCCAGCCCAGGGGGAACAAGTTATCTCAGCTTGAAAAAGAAAAGATGAAAGAGTGCTTATTGGCTGGACACCTGCGGCACAAAACTCCCTCACATCTCCCCGGAGTAGTTTTTAAGCCTAAATAGAAAAATTGGGCACAATATGATTGCACGTTTAAACAATCATACGTAGGAAAAGGAAGGTAAAGACTCATCCCATGGAACCAAAACACATGCGGACTCCTATTTTCATATATATTTGAAAGCAGCCTTAAAAAATCCCCCCGGCTTCTCCTTATCAGCCATATCATCCTAAGATGACAAGGTAGCATTAGAATAGTGCAAGTCACCAATGGTTCCTTCCCCTGCAAGTACATAATTAACACAACAGTAGGAGAAATGCAATACAGATGGGTAAAAGATAAGCTCATTAAATGCTAAACACACACACACACACACACACAGATATTGATCAATCTGCAAGTTCAAGCATGGCATTTCAGTCTCAGCTCAGCAAACAGCTATGCAAAAAGGAAGTAGGGAGGCTGAAGCATGCACTCTGAATATATGATCTGATGGCTGGTAGATAGGCAAGGTACGCGATTTTGAGGAATGCATCTTTGCAATGCTATGTGCCAAACAACTGATGCAGGAAAAATAGGGGGATAAATACATTGGGGTTAAAAAGTGCAATATCAACTAAGCAGAAATTTTTAAAAAGTTGTAGAAAGTGATTAAATATGCAACAGGGATAGAAAAATAAAAAAGCACAAGAATTAAGCCATTGCATAGACAGTTTCTCACATGCAGTATCTTGTTTCCACTTGTTAAAGTTACTAGTTTGTGGCACGTTCTAAAACCAGCAAACTATAATTTGCACCTGCCCTCTAAGCAAATAATGCTTTGCAACAAACCTGCAACTAACTAAGCAAGTGGAATATACAAGGAAAGATGACAAAAAGGGCTTTTTCCCATACCACCAAATCATGAGATGTGTAGTTTCAGGGTTCACTATGTTTTGTAATTTTTTTTGTAATTGTATGTTTTTGTTTAACTGTTTTTAATGTATTTTTAAACTGTTGTAACCCACCATGATACCTTAGGGTGAAGGGCAGATAATAAATAATAATGTTAATACACATTCAAAATAAGCAGTATGGCGAAAAGGCACTGTGATCGTGAGACCTCAGGACATGGTGTAGCTTCAATGCAAGCATAGGATATATTATCTGGCGGTGTTTCGTTGTTTTTCAGTATTAACTATGGACTGCAGCTTTGGCAGTAATGCTCATTTATTTATTCACAATTATACATAGCATTGGCGTCTTTTTGTATTGAGAAATGGCTGCAAATAGGAGACTGCAAGGTTCTGTATTTTTTTTTAAAAAAAATAATATTTATTAGTAGTTTCAAAATTATAGAAAATAAAGAAAAAATAAAAAGCAACACAATAATACATAAAAAGGGGGGGGAAAGGCAGAAACCAATACAACAGATAAAAGATAAAAAAAGATAAAAAGATAAAAAGAAAAAAGGAAGACAAAAAAAAAACCACAAATCCCAAATTACATATCTATAACTTCCATTTGCTTGTTTCATTGACCTCCTCACACCTCCCTTCTTGCATTCTAGTTCAATTAGTTATTTCAGCAAATTCTTTCCATCTTTCTCAATTTTTGTTACAAAATTTATCTTAACAATTTAACCTAATAATTAGCTCAACAAATCCTTTCCATCTTTCCCCATATTCTGTTATTCAAATTACCTTAGTTTATTTAACCTTATCTTACCCTAAAATACCTTAAAGCTTAAGTCTTAGTTCTGTATTGGCTTGGTGTGGACATACGCCATTGAATGAAAATGGCCTGTGTTTTTTCTCCCCGGTAACTAATGGCCAATTTTAAGCATTTGAAAGCCACAGACACAAAGACACTGTATAAATAAATGTATAAAGCGGGAGAGGGGAACAGTTTTTCAGTCCAGGGGCTGCATACTCTTGCAGGCAACCTTCTGGATGCCATATGTCAGAGCTGGGTGGCAAAAAAGGGGATGAGGCAACAGATGTGACTCTCAGATTTGTACAGAAGGCTAAATTCCAGCAAAAGAAAAATTCAGAGCTTTCTACGTGCACACATACATCCACCCAGGCACTCAAGGAGAGAGCAGGGCAGGGCCAGTGAAGGTGCAGCCTGGGCAAAGTCCCAAGGGCCAGACAAAGAAGCACCCAAGCCTTGGGTTCCCTGCTTCTGTATTAGGATATCCCCTACAGAAAGACATGTGTGCAAGCACGAAATAAGACACAGTGGAACCTCATGTTATGGACGGGATCCGTTCCAGAGGCCCGTCCTTAACACAGAACTGACACAAGCATGAAGTGCCACATCTGCACACGGTATGATTTAGCGCTTCTGTGCATGCGGCAAAACCCGGAAGTAACCCGTTCCGGTACTTCCGGCTTGCCGTGGGACACAACACGAAAACACGTAACCTGAAGTGGACGCAACATGAAGTATGACTGTACTGACTGGGCCATGCTGTTTTTATTGCAATTATCTGTATGTGGTTTTTCAATTATTCCACCCCCACCCCACCCTACTTTCAGATGTTCTTATTTTAATCTGTAAGCCGCCTTAAGTCCCTGTAAGGGGAAAAGATGATGTAATAATTATAACAGAGCATTTACTTTGCATGCAGAAGGTCTTAGGTTTAATCTCCAGCATCTCCAGGTAGGACTGGAGAGAAGCTGCCAGTCAGTTCAATAGGGAGCTAGATGGACTAGTATAAAGCAGCTTCCTATGCTCCCAAAGGAAATTTTAAAAGAACATCAGAAAAGGCTGGAAAGCACACACTAGCACACACATTTGCATTCCTTACACTTGCAGGCAGATACACTTCTACCTAAAAAAAAACCCCTGAAGGCAAGGTGAGCTGAAAATACCGACAAGAGATAACCTGAAACTGAAAGAACTAAGACCTGAGTTCAATTAATGCTTTTAAATTCACCCCTTTCCCGACTTTCATCATTTCTAATATGGCTTCAGCTGTCCTTCTTGCTCTCTACGCTGAAAATCCTTCCACTGGAGTAAACGTGATCAGGCTCCCATTCAGCCTGGTCCATTCAGCCTGCAACAGAGACTCGAGTCAAAGATGCAACTCATCCACTCGCTCCCGTTTCCTTCCTGCTGTTTGAGCCAAGAGAAAGCGAGCCCCTTAGACTTACTTGATCCTGCCACCGCTGCTCCTCTTCCTGCTGCGGTGAAGCTGTTTTGTCCTTATCGCAGCTACCAGGGCTCCAGTGCCAAGTGGCAGGGCACTTTTCAGACCTGAAACCCCACACCATAAAGGAACCTCTGTTGCCTCTCAGGGATTCAGGAGGAGTCTGCTCAAAACTGCAGGAGCCACTGAAAGAAAAGTCAACAGTTTCAGCCTTCCCCTGTTAGAAAGCCACTCCCTCACCCCTTCCAAGACATTTAATTCCTCCCACCACTCTTCTTTTCTTTCTAGCAAGATGTGAAAAGAAGCCACATCAGGGAAATTCTGGAGAGCTGGAGCAGGGAAACACTCACAGATGCCTGTGCAAATGTGGCCTGACAACATCGGTTGCCAAAACATACAAGCCCAGATTTATTTCTGTCCTGCAAGTTTCTCTGCCTTTGTAGGAAGTCATAGATCACAGAATTGTAGAGCTGGTCACGAGGGTCATCTAGCCCAACCCCCTGCAATGCAGGAATCTTTTGCCCAATGTTCATGACCCTGAGGGCATTTTGCCCAATGTGAGGCTTGAACCCACAACCCTGAGGGTAGGAGTCTCATGCTCTACCAAGTGAGCTGTCCCAGCTTCAAGATATATCATCAATTTCTTTGTGAGTTAAATGTACCATATATGCCACCCACACAGAATAGCTCCTGGGTTAATAATAAATAAAACCAGTTTGGAGAAGAGCTGATTTTTCTGTAACAGTAGTCAGACATGTGCTTTGAATGCAGATGGCCCAAAGTACAATCCCCGGTGTCTTCAAGAAGGGGTAAGAAGGTTCCCTGCCTTAAACCATGGAGAGCAGCTGCTAGTCAGGGAGTGGACAATACAGAACTCAATGAACCAGTGGTCTGACTCAGAATAAGGTCAGCTTCCTACGTTTCTGGTCTATAAACAACATGAAAAGGGTAAACAACATATAAAGACCAGAGTGGGAATCAACTAAATTTTACGTAGTAGACACAATGAAATTAATCAACATGACTAAGGTGCATTAATTTCAATAGGTCTACTCTGAGCTCAATTGATGCCACCCCAGCATAGGAATAGCAGCTTCCCACCCTCCTTACCCTGCACTTTGCTTCTTCACTTACATGTTACAAACCCCACTAAGGAGTTTTAGCAGCCAAAGTGCTACCAAATTCAACAGTTATGTAAGAAGCAAGTTGTCCAGCAAGTCCAACGTTTGTAACAAACAGTTTGTATAATCTGATCTGGAAATGAAACCTGAGGATTCAAGTGAATGCATAGGAGCAGAATTTCAACCAGACTTTAACCAGGTTAACACTTGAGTTTATATGTGATCTGAGCACCACAATGCAGCTGCATTACTAGCATCTGTCTTGTTTAATCTGGTTCTTCACCCACCCCCCCAAAATCACTTTATAGCCATTTAACAATTAAAAGTCATTCTTGTTTCAATCTAAACTTATGATATATCCTAGGAAACGTTTCCTCCCCCTTCGTGCTTAGGAAATCTAGAATTTCAGATGTCCTCTGACAAGTAGTAATAAACTCTAGTTTTATTATCTGTTTGCCAGTCTATAAAGGAAAAGAAACACGTTTTCTGCTGTCTTGTACACTAGGTATAATTACTGAAATTCGTTATGGCAGATAAGACAACAGATTCTGGATGATAGGTGTCAAGCAGACAATGTAATCTCCCTTTGTCCTCCTACAGCTTCCAGCTGGTAAGTGCTTAAACAGTGACCTTAATTTAGGAAAAGTAATCTGTTCTTGCTCCATTGAAATCAATGAGGCTGATTAGTTGTAATCCAAGCATATTCTATTCATTTATGTGCGGCTTCGGGCATCATTAAATTTTTCTGGTTTGGCTCCAACACTTAGAGCAATTACTAATATTAACTTCAAATGTGATAAAGCAACTTTCTGAGTATATAAATATCCTGCTCCTGGGAGTTTGAAAGCCAAGGATCCAATTCATTCTGGGAATCTTGCACTATCTTTTGGAACTGCTGCCCTGGTGAGAAAAAGTAGTGTACCTTGCAGATGCCAGAGAGCAAGGCAGTTTCTATTAGCAAAACCAAAGAAAAAGTCAGCCACACATATCGAGACAAATTATTTCCTCAGGTGATGATTGCATCCAGAAAATTAATTAGAAGTTGGTTCAATTAAAAGAGGTGCAGCAACTCCTGTGCACAAACACTCATTAAGTTTCAGCAATAAAAGGGAGCAATAAAAAGACCCATGCTGGGATGGGAGAGGCAGCAAATTAAATAGCAAGCTCTGAACTTCCGTCTCCTGTCTGTTGCGGCACTGTCAGCACTCATTTGATGTACAACAGCTGCGATCCTAATCCTGGTGCATTCCCTGGTGCTGCCACATAATGATGCATACGGTGGGGCTATAAGGCAAGGTTAGTAGCAGCAACCCTAAAGAGCCCTCTCTTCCTTTCATTTTCATTGCTTGCAACTTCACCTTGTAGCCACTGCCCACTTTTGGCCCTGCTGCCAACTTCAAAGACTGGGGTTACTAAAGAAAATGGCCAGGACTTTGCTCCAGATAGTTTTCAGGTAGAGGAGCACAATTCAAACTGCACAATCCTTCTGTCAAAGCAAAGCACACTTCAGTTGTGTCAAACTGGCTCAGCATCTTTGAGAGCAAAAAGCAGCAGGAGGGGGGGTGAGAAGGGTTTTTTTGTGGGAAACCAGTGTGACAGGCTCTGTTGTGAGCTCAATTCATATTGCCCCAAAACCCAAGGCTTCTTTTTATTCTTCAAAATAAAGAAACAGCAACATTAGGTGCACTTTTTAAAAAGCATGATTAAAACGAAGTATGATTTGGCCCCTAAAAGGAACTTGCAGGAGGAAGTGAGAGATAGGAATAACTCTCCCTGTCTCCCCATGGTGCTTTTCACTGACTAGAAGGGAAAACTGAGGCTTTGCTCTGTTGTATTCAATGTTGATGCGGAAGGAACGGAAGCATTGTGAGAATTAATGCATATGCCTCTGTATACTTGTCTAAGTAATTCTCACATGCTGTGTAGTCATAGGGGGACAACATGCTTACCAGTGTTGTTTGTCTATAACACTTGTCCTAACAAATTAACACTGGTAAAATGACTTCAGGCCACAAAAAAGTTTATACCTCTAGGCTAAAGGCTTTTTTATTAAAACAGCATACAGTACATGAAATCTACTCTTTTTTGAAAAATGCATTTCCACAAATGTTCCATTTCTCCCTATCTATCGGAAATTCTGTTACAAATCTTGCATCCTAGTTTTTTGGGTAATAAATGAAATGTTCAGTTGTATTATTCTTCTAGACCAGCATTTCCCAACCTTGGGCCTCCAGCTGTTTTTGGACTACAACTCCCATAATCCTCAGCTAGCAAGACCAGTGGTCAGGGATGATGGGAATTGTAGTTCGAAAACAGCTGGAGGCCCAAGGTTGGGAAACACTGTTCTAGACCACTGGTCTTTAAACAAGAGTCTGTTATTCCCAACAGGACTGCAAACTTACCTAAGGAGAATCACATTAGCAATGTAATGGTGATCTTTTGAAGTGAAAATGAAAGCAACTAATAGAGGAAAGAGGGAAGGGGGAAAGGAGGGAAAAAAGGCCACAGCTGTTAAGTGTAAGTAAATCAATGATTGGGCGTTGTCCCTATTCTAGAATGTATTCTGTAAAGTATCAAATGTTGGAATTATATTTACTAATAAAAGTAACTACGCTTTATAGAAGTTAAGCTCAAGTATCAAATGTATTTCTGCAAATGTCAACAAAAAATGAAATTAATCATCCAATGTAAACTGTTTTAACACATAGTTCTTAATAGAACGCAACAGTGCAGATGAGCGACTTTTGGAGTAAAAGGATCGTTCAGCCAGCTGGGTGCAGTGCTGAGAAACCTTAGGTCAAGGGGCTGAATGCAGCCCTCCAGTCTTTTCCAAATGGCCCTTGGAAGTCTCTCAAGGCCACAACACGCACTGACCCTGCTCTTCCTTGAGTGTTTTTGCCTGGCTAGAATCGGTCCATAAAGTATAATGCTTCTTGCTTGTCCAAACAGAGGGTGCTGAGTTCTGCATGTAAGAAACCTTTAGAGTTTTGCATGCCTAGCTTGTACAAAGGCAAGGGTGCATACCCTGCCCCACCTACTTTGGTCCCTGCCCCACCCACCAGGGGCATGCAATCCTCAGGCTGCCCACAAGGAAACACATCCTTGACTTGAAAAGGGTACCCTATTCCAGGACCAGAGGATCAGGTTCAAATCCCCATTCATATATAAAGCTCACTGAGTAGCCTGGGGTAAATCATCCACTCTCACTCTAGTAACCTACCTCAAATGGTTGTCATCCAGTTCACACACCTCTGTGGCCTCCTTAAAGGAGAGACCTAGCAGAGACAAGCAGCTGTATGGGACTCCAGGCAGCCTCCTCCCAGACAAGCCTCCCTTTTGAGTCAGCCATCAACGGAGGCCTTGTGTACAGCATTCCAGGCACATTCCTTGAATTTCCCCCTGACAGCCACCCAAGTCCATGCACTATCCCAACCAGAGCTTTATGAGAACTGAGAGGAAGTAGAAAAAACCATGTGCTCTACAGAGTTGTGTTTTAAAACACACAGAGAGAAAATGCATTAAACACATATTCGTTTCCACTAGGCGTTTTATATACCACCCAGGATCTCCTGTGAGGACCCTCCCAAACGCCAAGTGCCCATTCCTCTCCTGTCCCCATGGAGCGGCGCTACAGTGGTACCTCGGGTAAAGTACTTAATTCGTTTCGGAGGTCCGTACTTAACCTGAAACTGTTCTTAACCTGAAGCACCACTTTAGCTAATGGGGCCTCCTGCTGCCGCCGCGCCGTCTGAGCACAATTTCTGTTCTCATCCTGAAGCAAAGTTCTTAACCTGAAGCACTATTTCTGGGTTAGTGGACTCTGTAACCTGAAGCGTCTGTAACCTGAGGTACCACTGTACTTGTGTTGTGAGACGCGCATTTTACGCACCTCCGGCTTGAAAAGCGCCAGGCTGCGCTACCCAAGATGCCTGGTCTTACTCGCCGCCGCCACCCCCCCAAACCCCGGACGCTTCGACGGAGCGGTGCGCCCATAAACCCGCTGCCCCGCCCCGCCGCCCCCGCCGCAGCCGGTCTCCTCACAGGCAAGTCCCGCCGCGCTCAGGGGGCTCCGGCTGTCCATTTACCTTCGGAGGAGGCCCGCCGACTACAGCGGGGGTTTTACGCCCGAGAAAGCGCCCACCGGCTCGGGCAGCCCCAGAGCATCCCTTCCCCGCTCCCTGGAGAGGCCGCCGCTCCTACGCTGGAAGCTGGTACGCGGGAAGCGGGCCGAGGCGCCACGGGGCTCCTTTACGCGCCGCCCGCCCGGGCGCCTCTGGTTACTCGGGGCTTCGGGTATCAACCCAAATCCCCCGCCAACCACAGAGACACGGACGGAACGGCCGCCTCCGACGACCATAGAGAGATTCCTCCCGGCAGATAGAGCGTCACGGAGCTTTGCCCACCCCAACCCCCACCCCCGCTACAGTTGCCTGGAAACGAGGCCCGGCGTCTCTCTCGCGCGCGCGCAAATAGCGGTGCGTCCTGGTTAGCGCGCTTGGCGTCTCCTTTCAAGGGCTCCTCTTCTGTCTCTATGTTGAAATTGCACCCCATAAGCTTAGGACTATAGACCATCCAAACATTCCCAACCACATACAACCGTGACCTTGTCAGTTCTCATCCAACAGATGTTCTCGATTGAAATAGGACTTTTTCAGCCTATGACATAACACCAAATGAAGCCATATTGCAATAATAGTGGTGACATTGTTTTCCCTGTATTCAGTAACTTGCAGTGGCAGCTGCTTTTATGATAGATAATTAAATTTTGTTTTACAATTTAAAGTACTCATTTAAACATCCTTTCAATATCAGTGACTTCCCTCCTCTTTCCATGGTTCATTTTACGTATCATAAATCCCTGCATATTTTACAGAAACTATACCATTCAGTATTCCATTATTACATCCATCAAAACTTACTTACACTGTTGAATTTATCTTAATGCTGCCAGCGTTTTCAGCTGTACACAGTTATTTCCCATATATTCAATAAACGTTTTCCAATCTTCTCTGAATGTATGTTCTTGTTTTCTTATTCTGTATGTTAAGTCTGCAAGCATATTCTGTCAACTTGAATTGCTATTCTTTGGTTGGGACCTCACCCGTTTTCCATTTTAGGCCGCAATGGTTTTATTATTGTTGGTATGTGATTGGGTTGGAATGGTTATTTATAGCTAACTGACGTTTCAATTCTTTATAGCTTGTTTTACGACAACCTTAAAATATTATGTTCATACTGTATACTCAAACTGAGTTATTTGGATTACCATGCTATGCTTTGAAGTTCTTCAGTATTTGATGGCTATAGTCATTATGTATCGACATGCATCTTTGTTGTGTCGAGAGCTGCTTTGATCATATTTGCATGGAAAAGCGGCATATACACTTAAATTAAATAAATAAATATTGCAACCAGTTGTACTAGGCACTGATAGGTTCACTAGGTAATTTGGTACGATTTTCTTACTAAGGCTGTATCGGCTTTATGTAATTATTTATTTAAAACATTTCTAAAGACAGGTACCATAAAAACAGCTTTCCAAGATACACCAGTTGTCTCGCTTATTCTATTTATCCCACATATGACATTTGTTAATACAATACCTACAGTAGTGGAATTGGAAATGACTGGCAGAATCCGGGACCAGGGAAAAGAGTCGGTGGAAGAAGATTGGAAAAAATTTAAAGATTATTTACAGAAATATTGTAAAATCAATGAATGTTAGAAAAATGTTGGAACGAATTTACATGGCTTTAGTAGAAATGTTATAAGGAATTAAGTACAAATAGATTAATAGAGTATTAAAGGGAAAAATAAGGTTAGAATGAGTTAAGATAATTATAGGATAGAAAATAGAGGAAGATGGAAAGGAATTGCTGAAATAATTAACAGAAGTGGAATACAAAAAGGGAGGTGTGAGGAGGTCGTGGAAATAAGTGAATGGAAGATGGGTTAATGAAATTTTTTGATTTATTTTATTGTTTTTGTTGTGTCTTTGTCTTTGTTTGTTTAAGGTATTGTATTGCATTGTGTGTTTTTTTTTCTTTTTTCTTTTAGTGTTTAAATTTTTTTGGAAAAGTAATAAATATTATTTTTTTAAAAAAATACAATACCTACAGTAAAAGTGTGAAAGCAAGTTTTAATTAACTGCACTGCTGACCTTTCAATGCAAATTGATTTAAGCCTCATATGCACATATTTGCCCACAACAACAAGGAATGCGCATGGTAGAAGAGATTTTAGTTTAGAGATTTTCTTTTAACTTTTGGCACTTGGAAAACTTATTCCTATACCCTACTTTACAGTTATGGTGTAAGTCACTTCTTATTTATTTATTTATTTATTTATTTTTACCAAGCAACAGCCTTTTAAAACATACACAATGCACTTGTAGTGTTTTTGATGTAGTGGCATACATAAAATAAGGGTGGTGCTAAAGGATAAGGATCAGAGTCCTAGGGATGTAGCAGGGGACTCTAGAGGCAGGTGATGTAAAGATTCAGATCCAAGACTCATAACCACCAGCTTAGATCTAATCTTACCCAAAGCAACATGCATGATAAAGTAAAGGGACCCCTGACTGTTAGGTCCAGTCGTGGAAGACTCTGGGGTTGTGGCGCTCATCTCGCTTTATTGGCCAAGGGAGCCAGCGTACAGCTTCCAGGTCACATGGCGAGCATGACTAAGCTGCTTCTGTTGAACCAGAGCAGCTCATGGAAACGCCGTTTACCTTCCCGCCAGAGCAGTACCTATTTATCTACTTGCACTTTGACGTGCTTTCGAACTGCTAGGTTGGCAGGAGAAGATGCATGATACATACGTATATATTTAAAAACACAATCAAACACTAGGTGGTGCTAACTAACTGATTTATACGAATCTTACCTGAAAACCCTAAAACAGGGCAAGCAGAATATCCTCTGGATGATTTGTAGACTGACAAGAATTTCTGATTGCCAATTATTTATAGCAGCAACAAAACGACCCCCTCCCCCAAATATAGGTCTGAAAAGATGAACGTGTGGGGTAAACCAGGTGTATTTTGGGGAGGGGTCAACTCTGCAAAATTCTACACAGCTACACCTCTGCCAATTGATTTATATGACTCACGTTTCTGCTACATTTCACAGTGTCACATAAATCTAGAGATCCCACCAGGTATTTTACATAAACCAAGAGTAAGGAACCTGTAGCCCTTTAGATGTTGTCCTAATTTAAAAACTAATCTGTGGATTTGCTTCTGTTTGCAGCACGAAACTAATTTGTGGTAAACCTGCCAGAGATATAATTGATCCTGAATACCAATGTATATAAAGCCCTGAGGACTACTCAGGCAGTTAAACTAAACGAGATAGTAATTGGCTCGGATATAACTAAACCGTTAGTCAAATGTTCTGCATGCATCTCTGACATATATCCATGTCAAACATACATTATGAGAAACTGCTAAAGATAAATGCACCATTAAACAGCATGTAAATAACTACTTCATAGATTAGAAAGTGTTATAACATTATTGTTAAGAATAATATTTCCCTGTGGATTGTAGTCCAAAACATTATTTTAAAATAAGTCATGAAATTGTGCATGGTGGGAGGGGGGTGGGAGTACAACTTCCAGCCCCTTTTTTACTTATGCAGCTACAGTTATTAAACTTTAGTACTATAACAGGAAGGATGGTCCACTCAGTCCACAAGTGCCTTAAAAATTGATTTTAATCTATTTTTTTTAATGTCACAGGTTATTAATTCATTCTATGTGCCAATTTGACTATACAGTGGTACCTCGGGTTAAGTACTTAATTCGTTCCGGAGGTCCGTTCTTAACCTGAAACTGTTCTTAACCTGAAGCACCACTTTAGCTAATGGGGCCTCCTGTTGCTGCCGCACCTCCGGAGCACAATTTCTGTTCTCATCCTGAAGCAAAGTTCTTAACCCGAGGTAATATTTCTGGGTTAGCAGAGTCTGTAACCTGAAGCGTATGTAACCTGAAGCATATGTAACCCACTGTACCACTGTACATTTTTGTAACCTCATAACTCATAAAGGAGTGTTGCCAACCAGCCACCCCCTTGACCCTTGCCTTGCTCAACTTTGCTTATTAGAATTAACCAAAAGAGGTTGACTGGATGCGTCCGGGAAGTGATTAGTGTTTCAATGGAGAGTTTGAGGTGTCAGAGGAGGGGTAGTACCTCTGGTAAAAGATACATTGTGCTCTTTCTGGGGCAATTTGTCCACCTTTGGTCCCCATTTTCCCCCCTTTGTCTTGTTTTGGTTTTTGGTTTTTTTCTTTGGTCTGCTGTGTGTTAACATACCAGGTAGGGTTTTTCAACTTTTTCATTTCTTTTTTAAAAAAAACAAAACATGATACTCAGAGCTATACCGATGGTCATAGATAGGGCTGCCATACGTCTCGAATTTCCCAGACATAGCCGGGATTCATCCTTCAAACATCAGAAATGTTGATTTTTTGGCTCAACAACTTTTGTGTCTGGATTTTCACTTTTGGAAATATGACCCTAGTCATATGACCTAGTCAAAGATTGTGTGGGGGGCTAATGCTGGATTGTTGAGCAGGAGAACCCGGCTTCAAATTCTTCTTCAACCAGGGAGGTAGTAAATATGAGCCCTCTGGTCTGTTAACATCCTAAAATGGACACTTCATAAAGTCTCATTAAGGAAGGTAAGAAGTCTCCACAACAGGGGCATCCATTCTTCTTGTTTTGAAATAAGATTTAATTTCACTTTTATTCTTGTCTCCAGTTGATCTCCAGTTTTCGTGGCTTATTGTCAAGACCAATTTCTCTCCTATCTGAAAATGTTGGATATTATGAACTTTGGTGTTTAATAGTCCAGTGGTTTGTAATGACAATCTCATATTTCCTGTTTAAGAGTTCATTAAGCTAAATGCCTTTTATAAACAAAAACAACAGGAATAATTAGTGTACCAACAAGGAGGACAGATAGGAATCTGTAACCTTTGGCTGTTATTCTTGGCAACATTAATGACTCTGTAATCTTAAACAGTTCACTGGCCTCTCCATGGCTCGGTTTACCCGTCTATGAAATAATTGAAATATTTCACATGCTTTAATTTTAAGGTGATGAGTTATGAGAGTGAAATCTTGCTGGCATCCCAGGAATGGATCTTTAAATGAAGATGTTGCATGTGGATAGGGATTTTTTTTTCTTTCATAAATAGTTTTTATAAAGACCATGTCATTGTGCTTGAGAATGAAAGAGATATTGCAATTATTTTTAGCAGTGGCTTTTCATCATGTCCCTGAATACTTGTACAAACCTAAATTTTTTGAAACTTGCATATTTTAGTGACACTCATAGAAAGGTTTCATAGGAAAGCAATATATACAAAGGAATCCTACAAGCTTAGCACCAATAAATACTGGAAATTTCAATGTACCTTGAGCAATTGCTCTTAACTCACTATACTGCCTTAAAACATATTTTATTAGAGATTTTGATTGTTGGAGAACCATAGGAAACAAATTTATAAGAGGCAGTTCAACCATGGCCCAAGCTCCCTTGGGGGTATTTTAGTTATGGGATGTCTTAGGGCAATAGTTTGGATTGGGCTGCCAGCTTCATGATGGAACATGCATTACTTACTAACTGTAAATTAGCATTTGCAAACCTTTTATAATAAACTCATAGTACTAGCAGCACAACAAACAGAGGCTAAAATGATTAAGCAAGCTTTGTCCAAACAAAAAACCTAAATACAAGTCCAATGACTGCAACCTGTCTCTGAATGTAGACATTTTGAAGTGAAGTAATGTAATCTGTACTCTTTTAATCAATTAGGTATATAATTATTTGACCTTGCATGCTTATTTGACCTTCAGAGTGTTAATGTAAACTTCATATCTGCACACCAAGCTCCTTAAATTACACTCTGCTAGTGATTTCATGAAAACAGCACCGGCCTTTCTTCTGAGAATAAATATCATTGCATTTTTTATTTCCTGTTCCAGTACGCCACCTGATGTGGAGATTCTTTACATACTCAAGGCTGCCTTGAAAATGCTTACCACAGAGGTCACTATCAACCAGAAGGAAAGTGAAGTTCAGGGCACTCTTTATACTTCAGTAGATGTCCTGAGAGTCAGTCTACAAGCTTGTATTGGTAACTGGACCCCTTTGCCTACATACTACCCCCCCTTCCCAAAAAATACCGCCAGAGCTCAAATATCTTTGCTGAGGAAGAAATAGCTTGTGAGATGTGTACCAGACTCACAAGTTTCAGTGTAGCCTCCTGCCCATTCTTGCATGGAAAAATTTCTCAGTCCTTATCAGGTGTTGTTGAATCAGGACTCCTGTGGATCGGGTACTAGAGCACACCAGAATAATTCACCAGGAGAGTAAATTGCAGGGAAATTCACAGGCCATAGACTATAATCCTCTAGGTTAGAGGACAGGTGAAAATAGACGGCCAATCTCATGCCATGTCTTAGCTCCCACCCAATACGTGCAGACAGAGGCTCTTGCTTGCAGGTAAGAAAAATACATTTCTTTCAGCAAGTAACGGTACTAGCTCAGCAGCAGACACAAGGCTCAGGGGTCACAGTTCAGGAGCAAGGCAAGAAGTTCAGAACTGGACAGAAGCGACGAAGGTGTCCCAACAAGCTGCCCTGCCCTGCTTGCCAAGCTTTTAAAGACAAGGCCTTGGAGGAATGCTGAGGTTGCAAACACATGCTCTGTCAGGGTGGGTGGGTGTGATCTCATCTCCAAAAGCAGTGCCTGGTTCTAGGCAACAAGACTGTGCCCCTGCTGTTCAGGCTCCCATTCAGTCACTGCCAGCTCCTGTTCTGTCTCCTCTATCAACTGATCAAAGCTTCCACTGAGGCTTCCTGCTGCACAGGAAGGGGTGAGGGTACAGCTGACATCCCTGTTATCTCTTCCAAAGCAACTGAAGTCGGGGTGGAAAGGGGGAAATTTCTCTCCTCCAGCTTTGATTTCCACCATTCAGGAACACCCTCGTATCTTCCTCTCCCTTTTCTACTTTTCTCCTAACCTAAAGTGTTGTTGTTGGGTGTGGTTTTTTTATTGGTTGTTGTTGGTCCTTCTATACACTTTCTGGCAGTAAGAGCTCTTTGACAGTGGAACAGACTTCCACAAGAGGTGGTAGATTCTCCTTCCTTTGGGGTTCTTAAGCAGAGGATGGATGGCCATCTGTCATGTATGATTTAGTTGAGATTCCTGCATTACAGGAGGTTGGACTAGTTGACCCTCAGGAACAATTCCAACTCTACAATTCTGTGGTTCAATACACTTGGAGACTGAGGCTGTGCCACATATTAGCAACTTGAGATGCAGCAAGGTTGTTTTCCCCGCACTGTATTTGAGTCAAGTCGCATATGCACTTGTCCACACCAGAGAGAAGGTGAGGAGGTACTTCACTCAATGCTCATTACCTGATTTGTTGTCCCACGTCTGCAAACCCCGCCCCCCAAACAATGAAGGTGTCACCTGTGGGTGTCCACACACATGCAAGGGATGTCTCAAATGTTTGCATCTCCATGGAACCACAGCTTAATTTTTTTAATTGGGCGTAAGCTGGTGAAGGGATAATGCATCAAACAAAAGCATTTCTCAGTATCTGTTATCCATCCATTGTCCTGGAAAAGCCTAACCTTTGAATATGTCTTGATACTGTTTTTATGGTTACGCTTCTGAATAATATTTTGGACTGCATCAGTACATACTCAGCAGCTACTTTCATAGTATATTAATGCACATCAAACAGACAAAAAACTAGGAGTGAACGATTTAGGTTTTTGGAGTGCATGTAAGTCTCTCTGTATCTTTGAAACAGAATCAAATGGGCCCTTTTTCTTTTCTAGAAATATGTTTGTGGCTTTCAATCAAGCAGACCACTATCATCCTAAAAGCTGCTCTAGTGGCTGTGGAGCCATGGTGGTAAAGCAATATTCATTGCTTGATTGGTTGAAAAGAGTCGTTCGGCACTTACCCAGCTGAAGTCTCAGCAATGAACATTGCAAATATCACAGCATGGAAACCCAGTGCAGTTTGTACAAATCATCAAGAGCAGATGAAGCACTTTTATGATTACCTGTAAAGCAATGGACAGGGAGCATTCCCTTCTCCAATTTTTGTCTCTTCCCAAGCAGAGGTTGCAACAGAAGAGGGTGAAATGTTATCTCACTAGAACCGATTATTCCACAGCTGAAGGTTGAGACCTAGGTTTGGAGACCTGATGTGCCTTCACCTCATGCCCAAGTGGGGATTTGAACCCTGGTCTCTCAGGTCCTAGTCCAACACTCTAACCACTATACTACACTTGGCTCTCTATGAAACTATGACCATTCCACCCATTTCCCACCCATGAATACACAACAGCATGGCCCCCGCACCCTAGTCGAAAGCTTATTCATGTGTGAACCTATCAATGTTTTTTCCTGCAACATTAAGCAAACTCAGCAACGAAAGCTGAACTTATAAATAAACAAGGTTTATATCACAGCCCCATCATCATACATGAACTTGGAAGCTGGTCACAACAATTCAAAACACAATACAGTGGTACCTCAAGTTACATACGCTTCAGGTTACATACGCTTCAGGTTACAGACTCCGCTAACCCAGTACCTCAGGTTAAGAACTTTGCTTCAGGATGAGAACAGAAATTGTGCTCTGGCGGCGCGGCGGCAGGGGGAGGCCTCATTAGCTAAAGTGGTGCTTCAAGTTAAGAACAGTTTCAGGTTAAGAACGGACATCTGGAACGAATTAAGTACTTAGCCTGAGGTACCACTGTACACAACAAAATGGAATACCCTTTAAAATGTGTGTTTATGGTGCAAATGCCCTGCCCCGTGTTGTTTCTCGGCCACGTCAAAGCATATCTCATATTGTTGCTGACAGAAACAAATTGGGGCCTACTGAGTCAATATCTTGCAAGCTGTTTTTATTTTTTTCTTTTGAGCTAAGGACCATTGAACATATTACGTACCCAGGCTTGCTCCCACCACTGGCGCTGAAGAAATGCCTGCCTTCTGTCCATACCTAATATGCAACTTAAACACACACAGAAACTGAAATGAATGCATTTTAGTTGTTTAATAGTTCTTTTGACACAGAGAAGTTTGTGCATCACCATTAGGTTACTGACTGGTCCAATAAAATAGATAATTTAGCTGATTTTTGCATTGCTATCTCTGTAGGACTAGCACAGCCATCAGTACTTTGATCTACTACGAATTGTCAGAGGCATTGAGGTTGTTAGCACTGCTAACAACTTAATTGATGTGAACAATGCAAGGGAATTTTAGAGAGAGAAATTCCAAGGCAGATATAATGCTTGTTCCTCATAGTTCGCCTGTTTAAATTTCCCTAGCCATAGAATCTAGCTTGTTTGACGTAAATACTTCATAATTCTGGGATGAAAGACCCTATTGAAATATAAAGTACTGCTAATCAGAAACTGTTCGCTTATCAGCATCACCGCCCCCATCCCAGTACAACAAACAAACCAGAGGTTTGTCCTCCAGCTCTCTGCCTGTATATAGGCTTGAAAGTACTATATCTGAAACATGGTTACTGCGTACTATTATGGGGCACAGTGAGGCTCAGACAGCAATTTGCAACACGCATCGAAAGGAGGTTACTCAAACAGTCTCTCTAGTTTGATTTATTATTATATTTTTACTATTGGCAGGGGTGCAGGGAGACCATTCAACTTTTACTTCTACTAAGGAACACACAAAGGTAACTCATAGCTGTGCCCCCAAATCCATTCCTAACATAAGCAGTAGAACCTAGGCGGGCTGCCATATAAATTCGATTTCTGCTCCAAATGCTGGCACACATTCACTTAATGTAGGCAGTGACATAGCATAGATAGGGCCACAGTGGCAGTTGCCCTAGGTGCAAAATTCTTAGGGGTGGGAAATTTCAAAAGGAAAAAGAAAAGTAGTAATAATAAATAAATAAGAGCATGCCCTCCCCCTCACATAGAAAATCTCCCAGTGTTTGCATGGGCGGTTTTGGATGACGGACAGCTGCTAGGGCGCATTCTGCACAGGCTTTAGAAAGATACCCTTTCCCAACCAATCTCCCGTCCCACTCTCCACCATGCTGGACGCTCATGGGGTGCCACAGCTGCCACTCAGGTAGCTCACTGAGCTATTGCTCCTTCATTCCAGTCTATCGGCAGGCAGTGCCATGGATATTTGTCTTGCCCGGGTTCTGGCAACCCACGCTACACCACTGAATATATGGCATGGAAGAGTGAGGCTGGTTCTCACAACACAATAAGCCAAACTGGCAGGGGTCTTTCCATCCCTGACCCTTTTTGCTCTTGGCCATGTTGAGCTAAGTCAGGAGTTGTCCTAACATGTCATCCAGGCAGGAACCTTGGCTATAGTTTGTGTTGAGCGAGGAGATCTTAATCTCAAGCTCCCATTTGGATGGCATGCTAAGCCAAACCTTGGCACAGAAATGAAAAGGATTGAGGAAGAACAAAGCAGCTGAGGGCTCCTCTCTGGGGGCCTGCATGTTTACTCCGTTCCAGGAAGCCATACTTTGACTTACCACGTCATGTGAAAATGCTCTCCCTCTCTCTGTGGGAGAGGGTTTTTTAAATAATAGTTTTTATTTGCTTTTCTATTATATCTCGTTGTCAACGCATACTATGTTACAATCATACATAAAATAATAAGAAAATGATAGCATAGATATAAAGCAAAAACAAATGATAATAATAATATTTCAATATTCCTCCAAAATTATTTAAATCCTGTGGGAGAGGGTTACAAATGTGAACACCTTTGTCAAGGGAGGTTAATCAAGGAAATGTTTGCTGAGTCATTTCCACTGGGCCTTGGCAAGCATGGAGACATCTCAAGCACAGTTAAGCATGTCAGCTAAATCACTAAGTGCCAAACCCTGGCATTCTCTCAGTTTGCCATTTCTGCAAGCCAAAAAGAAGGACCGCTCTTTTAAAAAAAATTTTTTTTAAGAATCTCCATTTATTTGAGTCTCTTCTGGAAATGGCAGGAACAAGTCCAGCTTAACACTTAAATTAAAAAAACAAATACAATTTCAAAAGTCTTGAAACCAGTTAGACATTTCCCCGGCTTCTGTTAATGCTTTGGCCAAGAGATTCTCACAAGATTGTCAAAAGTGAGGTTCATTAGGAATTGACTACTCTGCAGCTTTCCACACTCTAAGCTGCCCAGTGTTGCCTCTAAGGCTTTGCACTTGGTCAACTGTACTTCCAACTACTTCAGCTACTCATTTAAGGCATTTTTATCTCAACATCCCTCCAAAGATCTCAGAGCAGAATACATGTTGGTCTCCCTCCTATTTAATCATCAGCTGGCCTCCTCAGTGGTGACACTTGCAAGGATGCCTTTATCACAGAAGCTTGCCTATCGCCTTGTTTATGACCATTTCAGGCCACGTGAATGTGTATGTGTGTGTTGTAAAGCAGAGGACTAAGCTGCAGTTTTCCAGATATTGCTGGACTACAACTCTCTGAGCACTGGCCATGCTGGATGAGGTTGATGGGAGTTGGAGTCTAACAACATCTGGAGAACCACATGTTTCTCATCCATATTTTAAACCACTTATCACGTGTTGCGATTTTGGTTTTATTCTTCTCTCTTCTGGAAACATGGACTGCATGTTGCTTTGTTGTTTTAATTGTAATTTCTCATCATTTATGTTTGTGAGCACCCAGAGAACAATGTGATTTAGTGGCTTTATAGAAATATAGTTAAGAATGAATGAATGAATGAACGAATGAACGAAGAGGGAGGGAGGGAGGAAGGTTGCCTTGTGCAGTAGTTTAACAGAAAGTTACTGGACAGAAGTTGGAAGCAACTGTGTGGAAACCCTATCATTTGTGCACAGTTCCAAGTGTAGGTTGGAGGTTCATGAAACTTAAATCAAAGACCATAAATGTATTCTCAAGGGTTCTTCAACTACACCACCATCATACCTGACCATTGGCCATGTTGATAGCAGCTGATGAAAGTTGTAGTCCAAAACATTTGAAGGCCACCAGGTTGGAGGAGACTGATGCAGTCCTATAGAATGGGAGGGACGGCCTCTGGCAACAACCTCCCAGCCACCCTGGGTCCTGTACCACCTGAGGGAAGGTGATGTGGCAGCCCACCATTTGCCTGCTTAGGAACTCGCTGCCCCAAGGTAAAAGGGAAATTTTAAATAAAATTATAAGACTACCCTTATAATCCCCAGTAAAAGGTAAAGGTAAAGGGACCCCTTACCATTAGGTCCAGTCGTGGCTGACTCTGGGGTTGCAGCACTCATCTCGCTTTATTGCCCGAGGGAGCCGGCGTACAGCTTCCGGGTCATGTGGCCAGCATGACTAAGCCATTTCTGGCGAACCAGAGCAGCGCACGGAAACACCGTTTACCTTCCCGCCGGAGCGGTACCTATTTATCTACTTGCACTTTGACATGCTTTCGAACTGCTAGGTTGACAGGAGCAGGGACCGAGCAACAGGAGCTCACCCCGTCGCAGGGATTCGAACCACTGACCTTCTGATCGGCAAGTCCTAGGCTCTGTAGTTTAACCCACAGTGCCACCCGCGTCCCATAATCCCCAGTAGGGATGATTTACTTGGGAAGAGTTGGCATCAGCTGGCATTCTGCATCCTGGTCTCACCGAATCTCATTTTCAGAAAGGCTAGGAAGGCTAATTTGTTTAATGTTTATGGAAAATATAAACAGTTGAGTCCTGTTAATTTCTTGCCTATTGCTGAGAAAATCTGGCATTGGGTTTGTTCTCCCTCCACTGTTGTGGGTTTTTCTATATACAATTCACATAGCTGTCACTTCCCTGGTTTATTATTCCTTTGCTTCTTTTAATTTCTTTCATACAACATGTCATCTCATGCAGACACTTGCTAACCAAGGTGTTTATTTAATGTTTATGTATTCTAAATATTTAAGAATAAAAATCATTTCCAGACATTTTCCTGCCAGTATTTTCAGAGGCCAACCTAACAATACTTGTCTGTCTGATCCCAGAGTTTTGTGTTTCAAGTTCCTTGTTTCAACAGCGACGGGGATCTATGGATCCCTCCCTCCACTCAAGAGAGCTTCATTGGAGTTGAAGGGTGAAAAGTCCATCAGCTCTATCTGCATTTCCAGTGCTATAAATCTGTCTCTGGAATAACCAAGTTTGTCTTCATTCTGCATTCTGATAAGATGTCATTACAGGAGTTATTTTAATCAAATTTTCAGTTATTGCATTAGCGCATACTTACATGGGGCTTCTCTCATCTAGCATATGGTGCTTAAAGTCTTGTGGCGAGGAAGAGGATGGAAAACATTTGATTTTTTAATTATTATTTTTTGCTTTAAAAAATGGAACCTCCAGCCAGACAATAAAAAATTCTGGAAGCTTCAGCCAGTTCAAAACTATAAAATCCATTGCCTGTCTAACTTGGGTCAACATAAGCACATCAACACCAATTAAAAACTGAAGCCCCAATTATTTTATGATTTTATTATAAAAATGTTTAAATTGTTATATTGGGGACGACTTTTCCTATTTTATAGAGGGCAGTTTCCAATTTGAAGGACTCTCAGATGTTGGTCCTCTTTTGAAGAGCTGTCTGGTACAAGTATGGTTTTAAATTGAAGAACCGTAGAAGCGAGAGCGGAGCCTTGACATTTTCAGTCGCCTGCTAGTCTAAAACCGTGTACCTCTTGCCATGTACTCAGGTTCCACAATAGATACCAATTTTGTAGTTTCTTGAGCAATACTGTTTGGTGCATTTCCCCTCAAACCATCTTTCACCTAGTTTGAAAATGTGAGCTACTGTTAAGCTGAGGTGTGTACCTTTGAGAGAACAGCTGCATACTGTGAGTGAAACCCGGTGCTTTAATGTTACCCAGTTTCATTGGACTCAACCTAGCTCAGGCACTTTAAATACAAGATGTACAAATATAATATTGTACAGCTTTCATTTCATTTATTTTCATGGTGCTTGAGGAGGAAGAGTGCCCGGTAAATTCTGCCCATTGGTTTTATTTTCCCAAAGCAGGGTGGACTTCTGAGTCACAAGGCGTTGGGTGTGTGATGGAAGATTTAGAAGTCAGGGGAGGAGTCAAAGTTGGTCTCTTACGACTCTTGGCAGAAATGAGCAAATGTACCAGTACTCTTGCATAATATTGCTTTTAATAAACTGACACCTCATTGCTGCGAAGGGTTTCCTGTGAGATGTGTTATGATGTGGATTAGCCTTCCAGGGCAAATGACATGGCTTGCAACATTTGAAAAGCAGAGATTATTCATTAAACCAGAGGTCTCCAATCTTTTGGCATTGGTGAACATATTTGCAAACCGGAGAAACTATTGTGGTCACCACAAGCAGAGTACAAACCTAGCACACACCGCAAAATATTATATTGGCTACAACAGAATGCTTATTTCATGCCTACTTTCAGAAGTGGAAAGGCGGAACAGGGAGAACACACTGCAGACATCAGGGAAGGCATCTGCAGGTGCATGCATGCCCATAGATGCCACATTGATGTTCCCTGCATTGAACAATATACTCTAGGGTACAATCTGGTATTTGATAGGACCTAGACTTGGTGACCTAGTTACGACTCTATTGTATCTTGTTCCTCCACAATATGCCCAGAATCCATGTCATAGCTGTCAACGTTTCCCTTTTTTTAAGGGAAATTCCCTTATTCCGAATAGGATTCCTCGCAAGAAAAGGGAAAAGTTGACAGCTATGATCCATGTAGTGATCTGAATAATACTTTGGGGTAAAAGAGAAGACTCTATCAAGCTGTCCACCTATCCACATCTACTTGCCTCTAACAATAATGCTGAGAAAATGACCTGCATATATTGTTGACCAGAGAGCAAATAAAACTGTCTATAATCTGGCAAACATCGGGGATGTGCAACAGGCAGCAAGTTGGCCACTTCTTTGGATTAAATTAAGAGTGGTTGTGTAGGCCACATTCCCACAAGTTAATTCATCAGGGGCCACATACTAGCAATGGGTGGGTACAGAGCTGTAAGTGAGCAGGGCGAAAACCAGATGTGATTGTGGCTACTGTTACTCCTTTTAATTTATATGTCATGGGCCCTGAGGGCTGGGGTTGGCTGTGCAAGGAAAGAGGAGTTGCCAACACAGATGAACCCGGGAAGGGATCCAGTGGTCTGAGAAAGTCTCCTGTTCTGATCCTTAGACTGGGCAAGCGACCTAACACTTCTCCAGGAAGGCTGAACCAGTCCTGTCTGTTCATGCCTGGATTGGCATCTATGTGACCTGAGTAATGGAGGAGGCATTACTGCCCTCTCAGAGGAAGATGGGACAGGCAAGGTAACAGGCTCCCCTGGAGGGGCAGGAGTAGACATGATTTCTGACAACAGTGGAGGTGGTGGCATGATAGTACCAAATCATGCCCCTCTCGTTAAGTCAAGGTGCCTTGTACCCTAAGGCCACTCAAATTATTTGGGTGCTTGAGGCAGGCAATCCCAAAAGTGTCTCTTCCCATTCCTGGCAGTAAAATATTAAATATTAAACACATTAAAATAATGTTAAATACATATAAACACTTGTGCGTGTGCATAGATAGATACATAGATGATGATAGATAGATAGATAGATAGATAGAGAGATAGATGTCCAGATACTATAGTGTCCAGAAGTAATAGTACCACTCTATTCTGCCCATGGACTGCAAGAAGATCAAACCTATCCATTCTGAAGGAAATCAGCCCTGAGTGCTCACTGGAAGGACAGATCCTGAAGCTGAGGCTCCAGTACTTTGGCCACCTCATGGGAAGAGAAGACTCCCTGGAAAAGACCCTGATGTTGGGAAAGATTGAGGGCACAAGGAGAAGGAGACGACAGAGGACGAGAAGGTTGGACAGTGTTCTTGAAGCTACAAACATGAGTTTGACCAAGCTGCGGGAGGCAGTGGAAGACAGGAGTGTCTGGCGTGCTCTGGTCCATGGGGTCACGAAGAGTCAGACACAACTAAACAACAACAAAAATTCTGCCTTAGTCAGACCACACTTGGAATACTGTGTCCAGTTATAGGCACCACAATTTAAGAAGGATGTTGACAAGTCGGAACGTGGGCATAGGAGGGCAACCAAGATGATGAAGGGTCTGGAAGCCAAGCCTTATGAGGAGGACCTGGGTATGTTTAGCCTAGAAAAGAGGAGAGTGAGAGGAGATATAATAACCATCTTCAAATATCTCAAAGGCTGTCATATAAAAGATGGACTGAGCTTGTATTCTCCTGCCCTGGAGAGTAGAGCCCAAATGACTGCTTCAAGTTACAAGAAAGGAGATTCCAACTAAACCAGGAAAAACGTTCTGACAGTAAGAGCTGTTCAACAGAGGGACGGTCTCCCTTGGGAGGTTGTGGACTCTTCTTCCTTGGAGGTTTCTAAGCACAGCTTGGATAGCTACCTGTGTAGATGAGATTCCTGCATTGCAGGGAGTTGGACTAGATGCCTCATGGGGTCCCTTCCAACTCTATAATAAATATCTCATAACTTCCAGTCCTTTCAGTTGCCCAAACCCAGTTGCCTGAGGCGGCAGCCATACTCTCTGCCTAATGGTAGAGCTGGGAAGGACTTTAGGGTTAGTGACTGAAGGACTTTAGGGTTAGTGACTGCATGGCACAGGCGGTGGCAGGAGGGGAGCCGCCCGGGGAGAGGCAGGGGCCACCCAAACAAAAGCGAAAGCACTCGTTTTGCTCCTCAGGGTCAGCCAAGCAGCCAGGAGGACCTGCCTCCTCCCTCCTCGCGCTGCCACCCCTCCCTTCCCCTCCCCCCCGTCCCTTCTCCCGCCATCGCGGGCCAGCCAGACTCTGCCAGCAGCCAGAGAGAGCGAGAGCGAGAGAGAGAGAGAGAGAGAAGGGATTCCTGGCCGGGTTCCAGGTCGGCGCACTAATACAAGCTGCGAGGCTCCCGCCTGACTGACGCCGGCGGAGGCTGCCTGCTCGCTCGCTGCTGCTGCTGCTGCTGCTTTCGCGCTGGCCCCTGCCGCCGCCGGGTTACTGCCGCCGCGTCCCTTTGCATGGTGAGTACTCTTGAGGTGTTTTTTTTTTTTCTTTTAAGCGAGAGCAACTCGCTCCAGAGAAGTTAGGGCACCAGCAGCCGCCAGCAGGGAGACGGCGGGCTAGGGAGAAAAGGAGAGGCGTTCACCCCACGGGCAGGTAAGAAACTTAGGCTTTCCTTCCCCTGCCCTGCCAGAAACACAAAACTGGCAGGAGTTGGCATCGCCACCCGCAGACTTTCTCCCCACCCCCGCCCGGGGTTTTCTTTTTTTGATTTCCTTCCCTTTCTTTTTTTGGCTCCTCGTCTGAGCTCTGCTCTCCCGACTTTTTGCTGTCTGCAACCTCCCTCAGATGAGCTGCTCCTTGCAAGCTTTTCATGTTTCTTTTTTGCATTGCACTTCATTTCATTGGAGGCGGGAGCTGCATCCTGCCTAACCTCGCCTCAGCAGAAGGTGCTAAGCCCTGAACCAGCCGCTCGAGGGGACTTGCGATGATGCGTGTATGTGTGTATGCGCGCGCGCGAGAACACACACACAGTACCTCTCATTTGATCATGCCGGACGAGACCCGTCTATCTTGTGCCTATAATGCATGCATAAAATACATGGAGAGATGCTTAGGCTGCCATCCTGTGCCCGCTTTATTGGGAGTAATCCCGCTGACCTCGGTGGCCCATACTTCTGAGTAGACATGCCTAGGATCGGCACGCATGGTTAGCCTGCTCTCTCCCGTGGCGGGCTTCAACCCTGCGCGCACCTACTCGAGAGTAAGTCGCAGTGAGCGCAGCGGGAGCCGGTCTGCCGGGCGTTCCCCGGGGTAACCCCCGCTATCAACAGAAGGGCGCGCGAAGCCGTCGCGATTGCTTCGCTCTGGAACCGGAATCACCAACAAAACAGTGTAGTGTAAACTGACCGCGCGGTGACATCGCCCTCGTCTATTATTAACCTGCTGCCACTGCTCCTTGTTGGCATCGTTATAGAAGCTCACACTCTTTGTGCCAGTAAAGGGAATGTGCTAAGGACGAATCTCTCTCTCTCTCCGCCGGATTAATTCTGTTTTATCTTCCCCTCCCGCTCCCTCCCTCCCTCCCTCCCCACTCCGCTACTTTTTTAAGTTTACAACGTGAGGTCCTTGCAGAAGGCAGCGAAAAGGCGGTTTGGGAGGAGAGACTAGAGACAGGAGACAAACTGACGCCGGCATTGTGATGGGAAGGAGGGTCGCCAGGCGAAACGTTTTCACGGCTGGTTAAACGCTGTCAAGCCTTCCTCAGTCTCTTTTATTTTGATTCCTTTCTCTCCTCAGCGAATCAAAAGTGAATCCGGTTCATTTTTTAACTTCTTACGTGTTTTTAATAATAAAAATAAAAACAATCTTTTAATTTCTTACGTTATGGATACATTTTGTTTACCAAAATGTATCCGCACAGTCTCATCATCAGAAATAAAGGAGCACTTTAAAGACTACCCCCCAACATCTTTAAAAATGGAATAGATTTATTGTGCCATAAGCATAATACTTCCAACCTGCTTGGCCCCAGTTTGAGGTTAAGATTTGCAGTATGATCTCATGCGTTTCTACTCAGAAGTAAGCTTCACTGGGATTTCTCCCCGGTAGGTGTGTCCAACAGTGCATAGTTAAAACTATGGAACTCACTTCCAAAGGGGACTGACAGCCACCAACCTAGATGGCTTTAAAAGAGAATTGGACAAAGAGAGCACTAGGGAAGATGTCTAGCCATGATGGCTGTGCTCTGCCTACACAGCTGGGAGGCACTAATGCTGGAAACCACGGTAGGAGAGAGTGGTCTTGTGCTCAAATACTGTTTGCGGACAGACATCTGGTTGGCCACTGTGAGAACAGGATGCTGGACTAGATGGGCTTGATCCAGCAGGCTCTTCTTAATGTTCTTACATCGCAGCCTGACCAGGTTACCCACCTAGAATTTGTCGCCATCTAAAGGGATGTGGGTGGTGCTGTAGGTTAAACCACAGAGCCTAGGACTTGCCGATCAGAAGGTCGGAGGTTCGAATCCCCGCGACGGGGTGAGCTCCCGTTGCTCGGTCCCTGCTCCTGCCAACCTAGCAGTTCGAAAGCACGTCAAAGTGCAAGTACATATGAATGTTAGAAGGATGCTGGAACGAAGCTATATGGCTTTAGCAGAAATGTTATAAAGAATTAAGTAAAAATAGATTGTTAATGCACCAAAGTGGAAAATTTAAGGTTAGAGTGTCTTAAGTCAAATTTTAGAACGAAAATTGAGAAAGATGGAAAGGACTTGCTGAAATAGGTAATTGAACTAGAATACAAAAAAGGGAGGTGTGAGGAGGCCGATGAAACAAGTATATGAAAGGTAAAGATATGGAAAGGCTAGATGTGTTTTTAAATGTTTGTGTTCTGTTTTTTCGTTGTTTTATTGTATTGGTTTTTTTTGGATGTATTGTAAGGTATTGTTTTGTTTTGTTTAATTCTTTATTGTTCTCTTTTTCTGTAACTTGTAAACTCTTAATAAATATCTTAAAAAAAAAACAAAAAAACAACAACAACAAAGTGCAAGTACATAAATAGGTACCGCTCCAGCAGGAAGGTAGACGATGTTTCCGTGCGCTGCTCTGGTTTGCCAGAAGTGGCTTAGTCATGCTGGCCATATGACCTGGGAGCTGTACGCCGGCTCCCTCAGCAAAACAAGCGAGATGAGCGCCGCAACCCCAGAGACGTCCGCGACTGGACCTAATGGTCAGGGGTCCCTTTAACCTTTAAATGGAATTTTGGGACAAAGTGTAAAACATAAGTTATTAAAATTAAATGGTCATGTCCAAGCCAAAGCCTTACAAAGAATAAGCCACTGGCAGCCATTGATGGATGAAACCCAAAATTGGTATTGTCCTGAAGTTGGAGAGAAGGTGAATTGCAGGTGCCGTGGTGCTTTTTAAAAAATATCCAACTTTATTCCTGTTACTGATATGCGTGGAAGTGACGAATTTGTAGTTACTAAGTGTTTTCAGGCTTGTTCCCAGCGCTAAACGTTCCATTTCATAGTTAATAACTTCCCCCTTTCTACGAATAGAGAAGTAATACATGCGTAATCAAATGCTCATATTCTAAAGGGCAAAATCGTATTCTAAGGTGGGGTAGCATGCCCTCAGGGAATGGATTTTCTCATAGTCTGGAAATGATATGCAGGTTTCTTGGAATGTAATCAGGTTTGTGACTGTCCAGGAAGGACACTGCAGATAAGAGAGAGAGATGTCACAGTGAAGTCTGTAAATACATGCTTTTAAAAGGCAGTCTTTAGGGATAAGCAGCTATTGTCTTCTGCAATGCAATCTAAAGGTACTGCAGTAAGATTATTTTAAGAGCAGTATATCCCAGAGCAATGGGTAGAACAATGGTCACCATTCAGATTATCTTTATAGTCCACCCACACAGAGCTCTTCTTTCTGATTTGATAATTGCCTCAGCTGCTGCCAAAGCTGCTGCTGTTGGGCTGATTTGTGTTTGACCTTTAAAATGAACATGCCTTCAACTGAATGTCTTAGTATGTTGTGTCTTCTTACACTGCAATCCTGCACACGGTTTCCTGAGAATGAGCCCCACTGAAAACAATGGGACTAATTCTGAGAATGCAGATATAGCATTGTTCTGTTCCATAAGTTATACGAGAGAACATTGGGTTAATTGGCTGTGGAAAATACACTTAATTTCAAATACTAGAGATAAAGTTCAGATATACTTTTTGTCATTGTTGGGTACTAATCCGTGCGCTTGAACAGTTCACATTAACTTTAATGGAGCCCATGTGGAAAACAGTTCATTATAGATTCCCAGTGGATTGTTCCCAATTTGATATCCTTCAGATGTCGTTGGACTACTTCTCCCATCAGTCTCAACCAGCCTTTGAGTCCAGCAAAATCTGGAGGTCACCACACTGGTCACTCCTCTAAGAGACTTCCTTGTATTGCTACATGGGGTTCAAAGCAGCCTGCAAATTACCCCCGCCTCTTGAATTACTGAACAATTAACAGGGCATCCAATCATATTTTATTTTGGGACACAGACTACGTTGGTTGTACTGACAGTTCTGTAGTGTGGGCCATAGATTGTTCATTGGTAACACTGGTAATCTTCTCCCCTTTTTAAGCCAAAATGGGGGTGTGAACTTTAAAGATGCAATATTTAAAGACTTTTGCCTTGAGCTGGGACAACGTAATGCTGAGAAAAGCTGTGGAAACATACTGCGAACTTGCGGTTCATGACTAAGTTGTGTGGTGAGGACCACACTGTGGTTAGTTCTCTTATTATGTGATGTTTCAGCTTCAGGGAAGGCAGGAGAAGGATGCACTTACTCTGCTGATGACTCAACTGAATGGAGCTTTTCCAAGCTCTGCATCGCTGGCAGGATGATTTCTTATTACATGCAGCTGCTCTGGTCCTGGTCTTTCTCACACCTCCCCGAAAGTGGAGGTGTGTTCCTTGGGTGAAGGAACTGGCACTTGGGCACACCTGGGAGTTAGGTGTTAAGCCAAATCTGAGTTGGGAGTAAACATGATGATAAGCAGAGGAGAGGGAAGGTAGACTTGCACTTCCTGTTTCACACGCTTGCCTACCTAATTCAAAATACATTGTGCATTTCCCTGCAGCAGGAATATGTCCTTACTTTACTAGGAAAGAGATACAAGATAAAGAAATTTGTTCAGGCTCCCACTCTTCCACTGCCCCTTTTTAATTGTGTCTGAAATAATTCTCAGTTTGTACCAAACTTACTTATTACATTGAAAAAAACCTGCCATTCTAGGTGCTCAAAGCAGCATGTATCTTATCATCATTTTGTCCTGGTAAGTTAGGTCCATGATTGCCCAGTAAGCTTCATGGCTGTATAGAGACTTGAATGTGGGGCTCCACAGCTCTAGTCCAACACACAGGCATGACTTATGCCCCACTGGCTGCCAGGACTTGGCTGTGCTCCTTGCAGAAGTCTTCACTTTCAATTTGGAAGCCTGAACCCTTGGAAAGATATAAAAATGCCATTGTCCCCAGAGATTCAGTGTCTCCCAATTTGATTCCAGTGCCTTTTATTCCAGTGCCCTAACTATTAACTACACGCTGCTTTTATGTCCAAATATAATGCATGACTGAAACAAGTTTGCTAAGGTTCAGGGAGGACAATTTAATAACAAAATAAAGTACAGTTTCCTTCTTGTTTGCTAGTCGAGAGGGGGCTGAGATGTTTCTTTCCTTATCTGTATCTCAGAGGTAGCCCAACCTCTTTCCTTTTGTTCCTAAAATTAATGATTCCATGCTATCTCTTCGAAAGCCCTCTTTGCTAAATCAGTTCAGGCAGACCATCTCCTCCTCAAATACATCTTGGCCCTTGGCTGGAAGGGAGCTAGACACTGCTATCAGTCCTTCATTTGCACCCTGATTGCTATCTGGGGTTAGTATCCAGTCTCTGGTGAGCTCCATGAGAAGTGGATGTGTGATAGAAGAGATGAAAGGAGAAGGGTGTGCTTAGGTTTGTTGCTCCAGCCTGATCAAATCATGCTTTGGAGGAGAAGAATGTAGCATCTGAATGTAGTCTGATTCAGGCACAACTCTAAAGTATGGTTCAATGTTGCATGCATGCACCCTGGGCTTCTGGCCTCTCCTCCCAGCTTCTGGAGTTGTTGCAGTGATCAGAAGCTTTGCTTCCATTTCAGTCACTGACAGCTTATTGCTGCCTGTAAACCTGAAGCTGTGCTTAATCTTATGTATTGCTATTATTTATTTGTCACTTATACATACAGTGGTACCTTGGTTTACGAACTTAATCTGTTCCGGAAGTCCAAGACATGCTTTCCCATAGCAGTGGGGGACTCAATTTACAAATGGAACACACTCGACAGGAAGCGAAACATATTCTGCTTCCAAGGCAACGTTCACAAACCAAAACACCTACTTATGGGTTTGCAGCGTTCTTAATCCAAGTTGTTCATAAACTAATCTGTTCTTAAACCAAGGTACAGTACCACTGTACAGTGTCTCAAAATGACCATGGTGTAGGACAGAGGTTGTCAACCTGGTGCCCTTCAGATGTTGCGGACTACAATTCACAGCCAGCATGGCAATAATAGTCAGGGATTACAGGAGTTGTAGCTGTTCACAAGCTTTTGGGGAGTGCTATGTTTTTGGCTAACTCTGGTTTAGGGAAACAAGCCAACTTCATAAACCATGGCTTGAGGATAGCTTCTTTTACTAAAGCACCCTAAAGACTAGCAACATTTTGTCTGGGTTCAGGCATAATTATAAACAGCTGTTAGTTAAAAACAGAGGTGAAGGTTTCCTAACTCCTCCTCATTGCCCACTAAACTCTGGCAGCATCAATCACCTGTTTTTCCACCTCTCTTGATGGGGAGCTTTAATTCAGCCTCTGCACCCAAGCAGATTGCCAACGCAGGTGGATGTGACAGCACAGGCACCTGTCCAGCAGGGAGGGGAAGTTTGTTGTGTATACCAATCCTGATTTGGAAACATATTTCCATGTCACTCTTTGTCATTTATTCTGATGGCCCTTACATAAGGATAACCCGGTTCTCCATTCAGGAAACAGGAAGCCCTAATACTGAGATATAGAAGTAACATTGCACGTTATTCATATTTGCAACCGTGTACTTAAATTAGTACATGGTTCCAGGGTTTTTGAATCCCAGTTAAATAATGCAGAGGGTTAAACTGAACCTATGCCCTGCAAGAAGATGTTGCTTATATTAATTAGATTTGAGATAGAATGACAGGAAGATGAAATAGAATTAATTGTTTTAGTGTAAGTTGGGGAGCTTCTTTCTTTTTCTCATTTTTAGATACCATCCAGCTACATGCTAATAAGCAATAATGTGTTGGAATAAATAGTTATATTGAGCAACAGAAATAGCATTTGTGTTTCAGACCTTTCACTTGGTTTGTGCATTGATTAGGGTTAGAGTTAAGTAAAAAAACAACAGCAGCAACTATAGAGTGAGGACTGCAATGAAAAGGAAAGAGAGTAGACAAGTGTCTTAACTATTTAGGACAGCCTTTCTCAAACTTGGGTCTCCAAATGTTGTTGGACTACAACTCCAAACATCCCTAGCTACCAGGACCAGTGGTCAGGGTTGATGGGAGTTGTAGTCCAATAAACAGCTGGGGACCCAAGTTTGAGAAAGGCTGACTTAGAACATATCACAGGCCAGATGTTCAAGAAAAGGAAGGTGCTAATAGGTGTTCTAGTCCAAAACACTGGCGATCATCTGGTTGGGGAAAATTTTATTGAAGGGTTATGGGTTTGTTCTCTCATGCCAAAAACTCATTGTCCTCTCATTTTGATATGAAAACAATTGTTAATGTTAATGTAGGCAAATGCTAGATTCCGTATTGTATTTTGCATTGAGCTGTCAAAGTGGTTCTTTGCATTCCTGTTATTTTTAGCTTTCCCTCCAGCTCATTCTGAGTATGTATTCTATACTACTTTGATGGAGGAGACCCACAGACAACAACATTGTATTTATAAACGGATGCATTATTTAGGTGTCACAGGAGACTTTGAGCCCCATCTCTCATTGGTTCATACGTCACAGTAAGCCATAGTTTCAAACTGTGGTTTACTGTGAAGAAGTAAAAGTTGCATGCTGTTCAGTTCTGGTGGGTAAGCTTGAGTTTGTTTGGAATTATAGCATACCATTACATTGAAAATGGCATGTTGAAATGCTCAGGACTTGCACAAAATCACATCATAGCACTTTAAAAAAAACAAAAAACTTATCTGTGGATTGTTCCAAATACACTTGTGCTGCTAGGCTTGACAGAGAAACCTTAGCAATGTTTCTCATGAAAATTACTAACGTAACTTTATTGCCTGTCATATATTCCCCCCTCTTCTTTTAAATATTCAGTTGTCAAGACATCACCAATATTCATTTTTTAATGCCTCTTTGTACAGGAACTTTGTTTGAATCCGCTCTGTAGCTGCTTTTGAAATTTGTCCATTTGCAATTTTGACCACTTTCACTTATTGCAAAGTATGTTAGTAGCCCAGAACTAAACATCTGAGCAGGCAAAACCTTATCTTGGGGAAAGGGAAGGAAATAACTGTTGCATACAGCTTCTTTTCAGATGCAAAGATCTGCAGTGCTTTTCTTTAGCTATAAATTATGCACAGGACATTATTTTCTTGCTGGATTTCATAGTGTCTGTCGTCTCCCAGCTGAAAGCCTCATGGTCATTAACTGGAAACGACATGCTATGCATCATTTTAAGCTGCACAGGTGGGCCTTGCCAGTGAACATGAGAGCTACCTGAAACATACATGGCCTCTCCCTCAAAAATGCTGCCATTTCAATGGCACAGTGACCCTGTTGCTGCTCGGTGGACAGATATTGCTTACGAAAACATGTGGAGTGATGTCTTTCGCTGTGATCATCCTCATCTTGTGTGATATTAAGGTGCCACATTACGGCTGGTCTGATGCAATGCAGTACTGGCTAGAAATAAATAATTCCTATTTATCTGTGTCGTATATTGTGGGCAGAAGGCAGCATTTTTCAGTAGTTCCATTTGCACTGGATAATTTCTCTCTGTGTTGCAGAAGACCCAATAGCTGCCAAGGTCCAGAAAGGCATGGAGTAGTTCCATCTTACTGTGGCCTCACATTGCATATATACACCAACTTTACTTAATGATATGCAGCACAATCCTTTTCAACTTAACCCCCCCCCCAAAAAAAAATACTTGCTTGGTCTAGTCTTCCCTGCAGCTGCTTCTAGCTTCTATTGAAGTCACTTACGTTTCTACATATAAGACTGGAAGATTGCACCTAAGGCCTTAGCCAACTTCATAGACTTAACAGGATTTTTGAGATTTGGACATCACTTAGGATTCTTTCTGCTCCTCTGTTATTAGATTCAGTGGACTGGTTGTGCGGAAGGCATGGAGGCCAACAGAAGGTGGCACCAGAGCCAGTTGCAGGCAAAGCCAACTAATTCTTGTTTTGTCCCCCATCCTGCTGAGTTCTACAAGAGCTGCAATGAGATTAAGGAGGAGGGAGCAGATAGACAGGGTTAGTCCTTGGACTGGCTCTAAGTAAGAAAGAAGAGGCTGGGGGTTAGCTGAGGGAAGAATGAGGTTAGCTGGGGCAGTGCTTCACGTGCTCTAATGGAGTAGCCTCTGCAGTTTAGAAACCTTGCTCCAGGAACTGTCTTCAGAACTTCTGTTGCTGGTGTCTAGGTGACTTCAGATCTAGTCTGTCCAGCTCATCCTCTTCCCTTTGTCCCTCTGGCACCTGCCTACTTGGTACTCTTATCTTCCTGTCCCTTAGAGCTTATAGTGTGGGTAGACTCCAACTCTCTTCAGCCCCAGCCAATATGACCAGTGGTCAGTTATGATGGGACATGGAGTCCCAACAGTAAGTGAGAGTCACAGGCTCCCCATTCCTGGCTTAAATTGCCTCTTTCTCGCGCTGTGCAACCTGAAACAACCATTTCTCCTATTATTTTACAAATTTATAAATAGATGTATGTAAGGAGAGCTGTTTCAAGAGGTAGAAGTTGCCAGAAAGACTGCCAGCTTTGCTTGGCCCAAAGGAGAATCTCCGCATGCTCTGGACTGTGTCAAGTCACTTGTTTTCTAGCAGTTCAAGCAGACAGGAATTGTTGTTGGGAGAAAAACAGCGTGACAATCACAGACTCTGAGAAGGATGCCAACTAAAACATGCTCAAATAGCTATTAACTAAAATATTTGTGGGCACCACAATGCTATGTTCTGAAAATACCTCTGCAAATGTAGAAACCGAAATATTATAGGAATACTGTTTTGTACGAGTAAACACTCACTAGCCTTGCTATGGCTTGATCTTTTGCAGTTACTATTGATGGATCACTAAGATGATTATCAGCTACCCCAAGAATGAGGAACTGAGGGCACACCAATGTTTTTAGATGAAAGTGTGGGGCTTGTTTTCTGCCTGAGAATGTTTGTGCCAGGAGATCTAAAAGATTAGTCAGAATTTGGCAAGAGGGAGAAAAAGTAGGTGCAAGTTTTTGGTGCTGTCTCATAGAAGCAGTCTTGCGGGGCTGTAGGGGTGCTTTCTGTTTGGGTTTAGAGACTGTTTTGGGATAGGCGCTACTGTCCAGTTTGTCTGCTTGTAATTATAACTGCAAACTCTTAGTGTTGTGAAACCAGTGGAGTTTTGTTGTGCCCCTGAGAAATGTGGGTGCACAATGTCAGCATTTACAACAAAGAAAATGTGTGATGGAACCATGCAGGGTGGATAGGGAGTCATTAGGTATTATGCTGGGTAGCAAAGTGTACAAGGATGATGAATGCATTGCCAATGCTCGTCCCCGCCCCCCCCCCCCCGTTCTCCCTTCCCATCCCTTTTCCTTTTGTGTCATGTCTTTCAAGTTGTAAGCCTGAGAACAGGAGGTGACTTATTACTGATATGTGCAAGCTCCTCCAGGAGTGGTTTAGTTGTTGTTGTTTTGGCTGAAGAGTGGAGTGAAAATGCTTTCAATAAATACACAAGTGTATAAGTGGTGTACTTGTTGGAGTGTGTGTGTGTGGAGATTTTGAAACTTTGATTTTTATTTTTTTAAAAGGCACAAGGTGTTCTCTTCTTTATGAGTGAGCTAATGGGTATTTTACAGGGCTAGTAACGTTTTATTTTTTTCCATTCTATCTGTATGGCTGTACAACAAGTGAGACTTTTAATACCAAGATAGAAAAAGGCTGCTGGATGATGTCACTGGTCTCAATGTCACCGAAAGTGCCAAATCAATCCACAGACTCGAGAGAGGCCTGTCTAGACAGATATATATGGGTAGATAATAAGAAAAAAGCCCACTGTTTCAGTTCTACTGCTAGAATCTAAAGGACTGCAATTTTGTTCAGCTCAAGAACTACAAAGATACTAGTCCCAGCCCATTATTCTATACTGTTGTGGGTTTGGTGAGGGGTAGTCAGTGTGTTGCCTGAGTCCCTTCTAATTCGTGAGTCCTGGATCCAGCATGGTTAAGAATCGAATGGAGGATTCCATTCTTCTGTGTGTGAGTTAATAGTCCTAAGGACCATCTTAGTATGACAAAATAAGTAGCACTGTGCCAGAGGGCAAATAGCAAATAGGTGGGCCCCTACCTCACCTGACTGGTAGTGAGAAAAACAAAAGCCAGAGTGTGTGTGAGTTGGGCACGAAGCAGGCAGCAACCAGAGAGGCAGACCCATGCTTGATTTCTCCTTTATTCCAAGGCTGTGAATACTGTATGGGAGAAGCAAGAACGTTTGTGGTGTAAATGCTGTGACCCTCTCTATCGTAGGCTCAGGTTGTAAGGTAAAGGTAAAGGGACCCCTGACCATTAGGTCCAGTCGTGACCGACTCTGGGGTTGCAGCGCTCATCTCGCTTTATTGGCCGAGGGAGCCGGCGTACAGCTTCCGGGTCATGTGGCCAGCATGACTAAACCGCTTCTGGCGAACCAGAGCAGCGCACGAAAACGCCGTTTACCTTCCCGCCGTAGCGGTACCTATTTATCTACTTGCACTTTGATGTGCTTTCGAACTGCTAGGTTGGCAGGAGCAGGGACCGAGCAACGGGAGCTCACCCCGTCACGGGGATTCAAACCGCCGACCATCTGATCGACAAGCCCTAGGCTTTGTGGTTTAACCCACAGCGCCACCCGCGTCCCTAGGCTCAGGTTGTACATATGTGTAAATAAACCATATAGACACCACAGTCTCCACTGTCTCTCATTCCAAGGAAACTGAACCCTGGATAAGCTCCTGGAGCCTGGAACAATACTATTCTATTCAATGCCTTTTTGGTGCAGCATTTATGTCATTGGCAGATGCACCGCACTGGAATCCAACATAGCTTTCTCAGTCTGTATGGCCTGCTTCCTGAAAGTTGTGCAAGGTTGTCCCAATGCACCAAGGCAGTCCAGAGGGAAAATGTTTGAGAACCACCGCTTTCAAGGATATGACTTCACAACTATGGACCTCAAGATTTGTTTTGCATTGTACAACTCGTATGCGCCAAGGCTTGAACTCTGTTCCTGCAGATTGCAGGGTCGTGTCACCTCTGTTAAGTTCAAAGGAACAGCAAGGCAAAACTGTTTGTTCTTCCAGGGACTTACATCATCTGTGAGAAAATAATCTCTGAAAGCACGTCAGTATCGAGTTTTGCTCAAACTATCTAATATCTTGTTGCTGTCATTTATTTCCCACTGGTGCTATTATGCAGATGGTGTATCTTGCTCCTTCGTGCTGACTCACTGTGGGCACACCATATCCTAGAATATGATAAGGGCCACTTGGCTAAGTCCGGCCCCCCCTCCCAGGTGTGGAGGATCAGTGTTGGTGACTGCCCTTGGTGGCCTTCAGTGTAATTCCAACCCTGGAATTATGCATTATGCTTGATGAGTATATGTCTTTGCATCACCCAAGCAGAAAGGAGGGCTAGGCCTTTTAAAATGGAGCAGCGAATCCAGAGGAACGCTCAGGCTAGGCTGCTGAGTAACGTTTTGTATTAAGCGCTTTAGAAAACCTGATGCTAGAATCTTCCCGAGACTGTGGCTGTACCACAAAGTGTTTCCATTTTTATTATTTATCATCACAGTTTGATCCCAACAGTGATCTTATATGAGGAATCTCATTTTATCCTTGCAGTAACACTGTGAGGGAAAGACAGGCCCTGAGAGACTTCCTGAACCTTTCTAGGGAATGTCATAGCCAGGAAGAGATTTATACATGGGATTCTCATATCAAAACAACAATAAACTACACTGACTCTCTCACTGCCAGTGGCATGGCTTTGAAAAATGTCTATTGATATCACTGCTGTCATTTCTGAGAGACTATTAATTCTGTTCATGCTTAGATGGGCCACTGCTGGTTTTTTGTTTTAGGTAATTAGTAAAAATCACTCCCTTTCATTTGCATCAAACAGCAAGCCTGCTTATTTTTAAAATATAATTATTTTTGTATAAATGCCTATGTCCTGGTCTTGGTCTTATCTCCCACCAGCAGTAACAGCATTGCGGAGTCATTCTGATGTCACAGGTAACTTATTTAATCTGACCGAAAGAGATAACAATGTTTATTTAAAGCCTTGTTTTAAATGGGAAGCAGAGGTGGGGGAACCACAAGACAGCACTCCGAAATGTTAGTTTTAAGATCTGGTGATTGCTTGGCTATAAAGTTACATTAACTTAATCAGGAAACAGATAAGAAGTCTAACAGTAAAAATGGCAGACATGTGTTTTGGTTGGACTTGGGCTTCACTGAGGTGAGTGGGGAACACTCCCAGGTACCTGTGTCTAGTATTGCACCCTCATGTTCATACAGATAGACAGACAGATTTGTTACTCTCCTTTTTGCACCATTGGTTTGCTCTTTAGCTCTGCCCAGTTAATAGCACAGCACCTCCTTCTTCCATCACAACATTTTTTTGAGTGTGAGTGAGATAAAGAAGTGAGGCTGATGGTTGGACTTCCTATCACCAAATTGTCCTGTCTGAACTATTAAGATGTGTGACTTAAATATCCACTGTTTAAAGAACTGCCTCCTCCCAAACCATCCTTCCCACTCCTGAAGGCAGGTGTGGAGAACCTTTGGCCCTCCAGATGTTGCCCTAGCTGGCATGGCCTATGTTCTGCCTCCTGGTCAGAACTGCTTTGAAAGAAAGGAATCAAGACAAGCTTTTAATTTGCTTGGTTAGGTTTTTAATAGCCTGAAGCTCAGCTTGGTTTTTAATTGGTTCCAGTTGGCCTTTTGCTGCTGCTTAATTTGTTTTTTATGAAATATTGTTTTGCTTTCAAACGATATAATCTTCCCTGAGCGCTGTAATTTTTTCTTAAATCTTTTTCAACTGCAGAATGGAAGGATATGCGTTTTCTCGAACAGATAAATAAATAATTGCGTGTGAAGGAATATTTCGGTGGAATGAAGACATGTTCGTGTTCCTACAGTGAGAGGAGTAGATTTATACAGGCAAATATAGAAATGCAGACAGATCGCAGCTCCAGAAATTGCTTTCAGGAGTCTTGCTTTCAGAGATGGCACAATAATCTGTGTACTTGTCACACCAAGCTTTGACGGCTGCAGTGCTTCAGCTGGTTTGAAATGCAGCCCCCCAAGCCCTCATGGGGCAGTTAGGTGGTTGTATCTTGGGACACCATTGTTGTACCAGCCACATTGTTTCCCACTCTGCTTCCATTCCCAACTTCATGGAATCATTTGCCCAACATGGGGCTCAGACTCACAACCCTGAGATTAAGAGTCTCATGCTCTACCGATTTGAAGTGGTGGCTCTAACATTTTAAAGCCTTTAAACAGCTTGGGTCCAAGTTACTCCAAGAACCTACTGCACCTGTACCCCTCTTGCCTACATATTAAAATCAACAGTGGAAACCCTTCTCATTTGTCCACCTGTGAGATCAGTGAAACTGGTGGGCATGAGGAAGAAGCTTTATCCATAGTAGCCATGTGGCTTTGAAGTCACTGCCAGCTGACCTTTGTAAAGCTTTTGGGCTTTAGGTTTTCGGAAATGGCTTTGGCCCACTTATATAAACTGGTGTTTTGATAACTGGTGCCATCGGGGCAGGACTTTGGATCTGCAGTCCAGGGCCTGCTCAGCAGAATGAGCAGAAGGCCTCCTAAATGCATCAAGGCTGCCCTACCACATTTTGAATTGCCATCTAAAGAGGGAGGCCACAATAATGCCATTTAGTCCAGAGTCTAAAATTATCTAAGTCTGCCTGCATGCTCCCTGTCAAGGGCATGTCATCAGTGTACGTCTACTATTCATACGGAGCAGTACAGAATTTTTATTCTTCTTCTCGATCAAGTGGTCATGTCATCATCAGAGTCTTTTTTCTCCCAGCCCGCAGGCATCTTTTTGCCCATTGTAAATTGGCAAGGCTGATAAAAGTACTAGTGCCTCCGTAAGATTTTCCTCCAAAGGCCAGCTACTAAGAATGGCTTGCATTGAAATCAGAACAGCCAAGAACACAAAGTGAAATTTTAAGAATGAAATGCTCCTTCAGCTTTAATAGTTCCTAAGAGAAATAGTATAGAATCCCTCTAGCTCTTTTTTAACAGTTGTGTCAACAAGTCATCAGAAATCTGTGCTAGTTATCACACAGTTGGGGGAGGGACTCCATCCCCCTTCTTGTCTGAGACCGAATGCCCCACCTTTTGTCAGGGCAATGACTATGATCATGTGTTTTTCTTCCTTGATGGCCCCTCTCAGCCAATCTCCTGAGAAAGCTGGCTTGATTTATCTGTTAGGCCTTGCTAAATCCATTGGTCAAACCAACACATTTACTAAATTCAGAAATTATGCGGAGAACCTGGCACCTAGGAATTTTAGGAGATTCTTGCCCCCTGCCAACCCATAACAATATTATAACTGCTGGGTGTGATGCACATGTAGGTCCAGCAGGACCCAGATTAACACTAATATAACCTTGGAATTCTCATTCCACCATAATAAAAACTGCCATTTTTTTACATGTTTATTCTCTGTTGCATGTATTGCATCGTAATACTCAGGAGTAGATCTGGGGAGGAGAGGGAGAAGTTCCATTGCAGAAGTGGAAGTCCTTGTGCAAATGAAATGGATTTGTTGGATTCAATCCTGTGGGCTTTTAGATATCTAAAGACGTGGTACTACTAGGTTAGCAACTTCACAGGCAGAACTATAGTGTTTCAAGATCCTTTCTTAGCTCTCCCTGCTTTTGTTTGTATGAGAAAAGACATTAACAATACCCAGTTTATAGTAATTTACATAGTGAGTAAAGTTTATTTTAAAGTGGCTGCAATCCTGTGCCTGTTGAATTTTGCTAGTGCTGAAGATTCTGGTTGTGATATATAGAAAGATGCTGTCTTTATTTATTTTACTCTAGTGAACAAAAAGCAGAAAAACAAACAGGCAAAATTGGTTCAGCTTCAAGGTGAGTTTTTAAAAAGAGAGATGAAAAAGGATCTGTATTATGTCTGACAGAACACTGTTCTTTTATTGCAGAATTGTTCGATATTGGAAGACACTTGCGATGAAATATCTCTAACAACACCTAGGATATGTGTGGACGAGCCTGATTTTGAAAGCAGCTTTCTTCCCAGTGCCGAAATTTGGGCCTCATTTTTTTTTTAAAAAAAGAAAGAGCTACATATCTGGGGTCTCGCTTTGCAATCATACGTATTATCTCCAATTCATATGCACTCCAGCACCTCGATCAGTTCTTTGTTCTCCTTCACCAGCCCGGCTGTGAAGAGACTGCTGGGCTGGAAGCAAGGAGATGAAGAGGAGAAGTGGGCGGAAAAGGCTGTTGACTCCTTGGTGAAGAAGCTAAAGAAGAAGAAGGGAGCCATGGAGGAACTGGAGAGGGCGCTCAGCTGCCCCGGGCAGCCCAGCAAGTGTGTGACAATCCCGCGGTCTTTGGATGGGCGGTTGCAAGTGTCTCATCGCAAAGGGCTGCCCCATGTCATCTACTGCAGAGTGTGGCGCTGGCCTGACCTGCAGTCTCACCATGAACTGAAAGCACTGGAATGTTGCGAGTTCCCGTTTGGCTCAAAGCAGAAAGAAGTGTGCATTAATCCTTACCATTATCGACGTGTGGAGACCCCAGGTAAGCAAGTCATCCCAATAAATTAAAAAAGTACGTATGTTTCAACAGTAATACCATAAACATAAAAACAAAAACAAAAACATGGAGTGCCTATTATTGGATTGTCGGTTACAAAAAAGTAGCAGTAAGGTACATACATGATAAAGTTCATTGATTAATCTCCAGAGAGATACATGCGTTGTAACAACTGGGCTGACTTATGGATGTGACCATTGAACAAAGAACACTTGCCTAAAAATTTGTCTCTCTTCACCTGTCCATGAATAACTCTCTTGCATTGTGTCAAGCGTTCTGAAATTGCTTTTTCCCATACCCATGTGCACTGCGAAGGCAAAATAAGATTCCCCCCTGTTTCTCATTTGGCAGCTATCGCCATCTTGGCAACAGTTAAGAGAAAAGAGACTAGGGTTGGAGATGGAAACGTAGGGTTAAAGTTGCTCTCAGGTGACAAAAGCGCTAATTTGGGATCCAAGATCAAACTATGATTATCAGAGAAATTTCAGAGAAAACATTTTGGATAGTAGATCCCAGAGCATTGCACCCTCTCCAGTCTAAAAATAATTTTTGATGCAAAGGCTACTGGTGCATTGGGTTTCATATTTTGTAAGAAATCTCATTATGAAACCATAAGAATAAGAGGAAAATATAGACTCCTTGATGAAGAAAGAAAACTGAATCAGTTTTCTACGTGAGAAATCTACATTGCTGTTTTTAACCAGGAACCAAGTTCTGCTGCTTCAGGATAGATACAGCCTTGTTAAATCTTGTGATGAATCTGACTAAACATGGGTTGGAAGTAATCTTAAAGGCTACTTTGTGACAGTGGTAGCAATCAAACATCATAGTTTTTAAAAAGCCATCAGGTGAAATAAGCTGTGTCAGTATGAATTTTTTGGCTGCTGTGATATGTTGTGATACAGCATTTGTTTTTATTTATGGGGTTTATTCTGTTTAAGTGTGTGAGCCAAGTTCAGAGTCACTGATGAGAAGGCAAAATTTAATTTTTATTTATTGATTTGTTTCTTTGTTTTAAATACCCTGCCCTTCCTCCTGATTGGAGCCCAGGGCAGCTAACAACAGTCTTTTGCAACCTTGCAAATATACAGAATCATAAAACAATTGAAATTGAACAAATTCATACCAATTCTGAAACATCCTGTAAAAATGTAATAATAGGAGAAGGAGAAATAGATGATTAATTTTCCAAAATAAAGGGGAGACTAGATGAGATGCTGGAGATCTGTGATTATATCTGCCATACGTTGCATTAAAAAAAAAAGTCAAGAATTTGGGGTTGGATTGGGACCACTACACTGGGGAGGTGAGATTCAACCATTCTCCTCCGCTCTCTCAGTGTAAATCACACACCAGGTTATATTTGCGCAGTTAGAACAGTGCTGTGGTCATGTAATGAAATAATTTGCAACTCAGCTCATAATGTTCTGTGTAGTTACAGAGCTACCCTAAATTGGTCAGATGTGCCATGGCAAATTTGGATTGTGCTTCTGTTCTGCACTGAATGAAGGCGACAAATGATTGCTTTACCTCAAGTGCAGCTTGGCACAGTGGAACTCAACTTAACTTTGCTGCTGTGGTTTTGCAAACTCTTGTCTCCTCCTCCAAGCGCTGCCCTAAAGTCACAAATCAGGTGTGAAAAGAAGCTATTGTGGTAGTGGATTCCTGGAATGTAGGTGCCCTTAATTGCATTTCCTGCTCCAAAGGTTTCTCTCTCCTTGTGGTTCTTGCTCATATTTGTACTTGTCCAGGGTGCTGAAACTTCAGAAGGTGGTTTTTTTAAAAAGCTTCTTTCTTAAAGCCATACTAGATGCTATGCAAGGAATAATTCATCAGTCACCCAATACGTAGGTATCCATTGAAAAGCACTCCTAGGGCATGGACTGGTTAACCCTTTGCTGGGGTACCCTGACACCATTTACCCAATCTATGTCCTCCCAGCTGCTTTTTGCCTCGCTGGTACCGTGGAAGCTCATGGGAATTCACGACAGGATGTTGTAGGAGGAAGCACAGGAAAACAAACAAGAGACATTTCATTAACAGAGCCTAAGGTGGTGGTTGTTTTTTGTCCTGCAGTATTGTCACACCTGCACTCTGAAAGGATTGGAAAATCCTGTTGATGATTTGGAGAGGATTAGGCCCCAAATGAGCTCACCTTCTCTCACATTGCTAAGATAATTGGGCTTTACCATGTTGGCCGGCCTCACCTTCTGAAACCAGTACACAAGACTGGTTCAGGGATCAGCCTAACCTGAATGCTTCTGGAATTAGGCTCCTCTGCCAAGCAGTCAACAGCCTATGCTTTTGGTCTTCCTTGTTTTGCTAGTTCTTGCCCTTTCTTCTAAGAGGGCACTGGAGGAGCATAAGAGAGAAAGCATGGATTGTACCTGGTCTCTGAGACTATGGGCAGAGGCTATGTCCAAATCTGGAAAAGATGTGCGTTTGAGTGTTACAAATCAATGAACGATGTGTATTTGTATATGGATCTTTAGCTACAGTCCCGGGAATTGGCCTCTAAAATGCTCAACCTGCTTTCCTGATTGCTTGCAGTTCTTGATTAGTCTCTACCAAAGTTATTTATGCACCTCATGTATCTGCTTTTTGGAATTTAACCTAAGTTCCTGTCTGGAAATATTTTTTAAAATTGAGATCTTCAACTAATATATTTTTAAAAACATGATTAAAAAAACCCCTAATTTTGTGTAATCTGATTTGTCCTATAGGTTGCACAGGATAGTGGGGAGGAAAATGGAGGCATTTGTTTCACTGCATAATTCTGACCCACCTAGGATGTTAATGTTTTAACATCAAACATTAAAGGCATCCCAATACAGGCCTGCCTTCAGTTGTGTTTGGAAAGTTGTATGGTTGTTTATCTGTTTGACATCTGTTTAACTCAGCAATAAAATTCTCCACTCTTGAGTAAATTATATTGTTTACTTCCGTTTGACTGTGGCATTGCTCCAATGGACTTTCCGCCAAAATAACAATAATTGCATCTGTTCTTATGGCAAGATGTGTTTCTGTCCTTCAGCCAATCTCTTCCATTGACCCACTTGCAGTGTAGTGCAGATATAGCCACGGAAAACCCCTTTCTTTCTTTCTTTCTTTCTTTCTTTCTTTCTTTCTTGCATTTATGTATCTTGAGTTTAAGATTATTCAATAAGATTCAAGTGGGGGTGTGCTCAGGAAGCCCTGAACTGAGTCAGGCTATTGGTCCATTTGGCTTAGTATTGCCTACCCTGATTGGCAGAGGCACACCAGGGTCTGAGGCAGGGGACACTTACCAGTTCTTAACTGGAGATTTGAGCCTGGGACCTTCTGCAAGTGGTTGTGATTTCTCTCTTTTAAATAATGTTTTTAAAAAATTTCTGTTTTGCTGCAATCTGTGGCAGCAGCAACCGAGCTCTTCTGGGTGTCCATCCCCCCCCCCCCAAAACCCATCCCCACTAAATGCCCCAAAATGACATTTCATCATAGCATAGCATCATGCCAAGGAGCCATGTGACTGCCACATTCCCCCATGGAAGGGCACTACAATGTTTTTCTTTCCTCCCAACCCCATTCCCTTTCATGTTGTGTATTTTAGGTTGTAATCCTGAGGGCAGGGACTGCCTTACCACTGATATATGTAAGTTGGGTGTTGCTGTTTAGTTTAGCAGCTTGGGTGTTGCTGAAGAGCAGGGGGGAAATGAATATTGTGTCCTATAATTATTTCAAACCTCCTTGCTAATACTGTTGCCATCACCTGGTAATCATAAATTTAATAACGATATTGGTTGATATGATGATTCATTCCTTGGATCCTTTCCTGGCTTGCCTAGTATTGTCCTCCTTCCTGGCCAACTGCAACTTCAGGGTCAGGTTGTGAATTAGATTGGGGAAAATAATTCAGGCAGGGAGACTTGAAAACACTTCTTCCAAGTCCCATACCCCTTTCTTAGTCAAATTAGCACTCCCTCTTCCCCATGGGTGTGTTTAGTTGGGTGGGGGGAAATGTTGGGAGAGATCAGTCATAGATCATAGATCTCCTGCCAGTGTTTCTCTAGACCCATGAGTCAACAAATCTTCTGTTCTCATGTATTTTTTATTACATCTGTTAATGGAGTTAACAATATGTCAGAAAGAAAGCATTATCATATTCTGGGGGTAATTCCATCTGGCCCTTGAGATTTATTGCCCTATAAAGATATAATAGTTTCTCTGACTTCTGTAATACTTGACCTTTCAAATTTCTGTCAACTTTTGGTAAATGTGGCATGGGTGGGTTTTTATTTTAAAGACCCCCTCCATTTGCGGTGGTGGGAAGGGGGCTTTTTCATGTATAATGGTAAAATTCTCCAAATATATGTGTGATTTCCCTAATCACCACCCTTATATTATTATTGTCATACAGTGGTCTTTGTTTCTGATGGGATAGATCCAGTAGAGTTTCCTCTTGTGGTTGTTTTTTTGCTAGTGTGGAAGCCAGTTATTTCCCAGCCAGCCTCATGTCCCATTTTATACATAGCATGTTTATGCACATTTTCTCTATTTGTTGACCTGAAGTTTAGAATATTAATCGCATCACATTCATGTTTTTAATTTTATCAGTTCATAGAACTTGGGAAACAGTAATTTACATTTTCTGAATAAATATATTAATTGGATACTTAGACTAAATATGTTTTGTTATTTGAGATATTGTACTCTATAATTTTTGTCTTTAAAATATGTATGCCAAGGTGATTCAGATACTGCATTGAAGCCTTGCTACTTGCACCACTGAAAATTATGCGTAGTTCTTTCTTTCTTTCTTTCTTTCTTTCTTTCTTTCTTTCTTTCTTTCTTTCTTTCTTCTCCCACCACTTGTGGTTTCTGAAATTTCAGTGTCTTTCGCCCACCAATTTTTAGACCTTTGCATTCTTAAGGACAAGGAATTTTCACAGGTCTCTACTTGTGAAATTCCTAATATGCACTCACAGGTTATTTAATTTCAATTTGCATGTCCTCCCCCACTTCCAAGAATTGCATATGTTCTTGCATGGAAGTTTGGTAACGTGACTGACATGCCAGATCTCAGGAGAGGCATAGCATGTAACTAGGGAGAGGTCGCAGTTCAGTGGTGTGGTGCGTGCTTTGCTGCAGGAGATCTCAGATTCAATCCCTGACGTCTCTTAAGTGAAAAGTTCAGGAGATTCGGGAGAGCTGCTTCCAGACTAATTGGGCAAGAGGAGCAAACGGGGAAACTGCCTGACACCAGTTTAAACTGTGCCCCTAACTGCTTTTAATGCCGCACATGTTTTCCCTCTTGTTCTAGTGTTGCCTCCAGTTCTGGTTCCAAGACATAGTGAGTTCAACCCTCACCTCAGCCTCCTTGCCAAATTCCGGAATGCGTCTCTTCACAGTGAGCCACTGATGCCTCATAACGCGACCTACCCTGATTCTTTCCAGCATCCTCCATGCCCCCCTCTCCCGACGTCCCCCCACATGTTCTCTCAGTCCCCTAGCAGCATGAGCTACCCTGACTCCCCCGGAAGTTCCTCTACACCAGGAAGTCCTTATCAACTTACAGGTAAAAAAATAAATAAGCGGCAGTCTCCCTGAACACGTTTCCAGTGATGATGAATGGGTCTACAGTGTCTTCTCTTTTGGGGACAAGAGGGATGCAGGTGGCGCTATGGTCTAAAACACTGAGCCTCTTGGGCTTGCCGATCTGAAGGTCAGCAGTTCGAATCCCTGCAATGGAGTGAACTCCCGTTGCTCTGTCCCAGCTCCTGCCAACCTAGTAGTTCAAAAGCATGCCAGTGCAAGTAGATAAATAGGTACCACTGCGGCGGGAAGGTAAACGTGCGCTCTGGTTTCCGTTGCACCAGAAGCAGTTTAGTCATGCTGGCCACATGACCCAGAAAGCTGTCTGTGGATAAACACTGGCTCCCTCAGCCTGAAAGTTAGATGAGTGCTACAACCCCATAGTTCCCTTTGACTGGGCTTAACTGTCCAGGGGTCCTTTATCTTTTACCTTTTTGGGAACATGGAACTTTTGTGTGGTATTTGGTTCATACGAAAGTGTACAGTCCGTACAATTTTGGTGCTGGCAGTTGTATTACTTTCATCATTTCATGTGATGTGCACTGTCGAAATGTTTACAATGGAATCTTGGGCCCTGCATCTGATCCTTCATCTGAAACAAAACCCCTTGAAAATCCATCTTAATTTGCATGAGACACGGATTCAGTTTAAGTCAGAAGGTTTTGGTCCTTCTCCAGTGAACCTAAATTAGTCAGTTAATGAAATGGCAGGCCCAGTAGCTTTCTCCTTTTCTTTCCCCCCTCTCTAGTCGAAACACCACCTCCGCCTTACAATGTGAGAGAAACGCCAGGAAACCACCATGGACGCTCTATACATGCAACCGCAGAGAATCAGTTAGTCCTGTCATTGCCCAATGGAGGTAAATCTGCCGATGGAGAACCTGAAAGTATGTAAATACTTGTATTGTTTTCTAGGGGGAAATGACCTGAGCTATGCCTGATTTATAGGCCTGTGACAGGAAAAAAGAAATCAAATCCTTAACCTGGATTAAAAGTGATGCTTAACAAAATTGCTTCCAGTGCTGAACCACTAGAATACAGTATTATTGGAACGGTTCTAATTGATGTGGCTGGAACATTGGTAAACTAGCTAGTTGTTTGAAGGCTACCTCTGAGCTTAGATAACAGCCATTAGGCTGATAAATGAAAACCCAAGGAAGCAGAAACATTCTAGTCCATATTCAAGTCGTGCTTTCTATGTATGTGACAACCAGTGATCCCACCAACTCCAGGGCTGCATGAGGCACTTCTTTCCACTCTAAAGCATTTTTTTTTAATCTCCACAGACTAAGGCAGATTAGACCACTATTCCATTGGTTAGTATCTGATAGGCCTGTTGGCCTATCCAAAGAGCCCTTATAGGCATGCTGCTGTTGAGACACCCCATATTTTCCAAATCTGTTTGCCATGCAGCAGCATGAGGCAAACATAATCCGAAATCCCACTTCAGCAGGTAAGGAAGTGAAGCCGCGCAGCATCCTTTGGCAGTGAATTTTCCAGGATATTGCCCAAATCACTTTTCTTTGACTTAAACCTACTGCCTATCAGTTTTATTGCAAAAGCTGTGAGAGCTTACATTTTGAGAGAGCAAAGAATAACTCCACTACCCGCTGCTTTCCAAATCAATGTGTGTGCCACCTCTTGCCCTGTAAGCTATAACACTTTGCTTTCCATGTTCCTGATTACAGCTGCAGTTTTGTAAACGAAGTCCATTTTTTATTTTTTGATAAAGTGAAGGTTAATTAATGCATTTGTCCTTTTCTGAACTTACCATCTCTAACATTGTTTTTGAGATAAGACAGTCGGAACTGCTTACAATATTTGATATATTGAAGTTTGAAGGCACCTGTTACTGTCTTGAGTTGCAGTGGTGAGTAAGGTTGCAGTCATCCTTCCTCAACACATAGGAGACAGGAGGTGCCAAAGTACACCTCGCTTTTTCATTTATCACCATATTATCACATCTGAAAAGAGGACGTGCTAATGGTCTAGTTCTCCTTGGAACATCACACTTACAATGTGTAGCGGAAAGCAAATGCACTGGTGCCTGCTTACGTCTGCCATAAATCTTACCTTGTAATGTACAAAGCCACTCTAATGCTTTCTGTTCTAGCCTCTGTTCCTTTTCCAAAGGCTGCTCAAGTCGTGTTTGCCCTTTCCATTCCACAGCTCAGCAAGTGGATATTTTCAGGGTGCTTTGTGAACCCTTAGACCCCTTTCCTGAGTTGCTATAATTCAAATCAGAACAGAATTATTCCACCTGCTTCAGGACATGAGTTACTCCTTGTTTTTGCCATGTGGTAGGAGTGATAGTGACTTGCAGCCTTCAACTTGAGGCTGGTGGATTTGATGAATTGTCAGGCACTCTTTAGCAGTGTCAGAAGTGCACCGTACTTAATGGTGGGGCTGTCACCAATCAGAAAATAAAAGCAAAATATTTCATTTTATGAGCACAGAAGGATCAGATCCACTTCTGGACAAATTTGCTGAATGCACATCATGCCATGTTAATCAGGGTAGAATCAGATGGCATGGTGGGGGCATAAAAGCTCACCTCATGGTGCCCAAACACTATCAAAAACTTTCCTCATAGGTCAGTTGCTCCACCCCCTTGATCAGTATCCCTTTTGTCATTTACTGCAGCCAGAACCAGTACCTTCCAGCTGTCTGAATAGACACTTAACAGTATTTTGGAATGATGTAGCTGGAAGATTAGGAAGAAAAGGAACTTGCCACGGAGGCAACTCCTGACAGCATATGTGACTAGACATATTGTTGTGAGGGAAGAGATGGCCCTGTCTCTTTTCTTCATTCTTGACTTTCCTTCCAGACTTCCGGCCCGTTTGCTATGAGGAGCCGCAGCACTGGTGTTCGGTAGCGTACTATGAACTCAACAACCGAGTTGGAGAGACTTTCCAGGCCTCTTCGCGAAGCATACTGATCGATGGCTTTACAGATCCGTCAAACAATAAGAACAGGTTCTGCCTTGGGCTGCTGTCTAACGTGAACAGGAATTCCACTATAGAAAACACCAGGAGGCACATAGGAAAGGGTGAGAGCAAGCCCCTTATTGCAGTGGTAGCAAATAATGTTTAGGACCGCAGGCAGCTCCCCATTTATGCTGGGGTTGCATTCCAAGGCACCCAAAGATTGGGTTGTGCACTTGGGTACGGGTCCTACACAAGGAGGTATGAAGAGCAGGCCACTCGGGAGCACTTTGTTTGCTTTCCAAAGAGTGAGAAGCCTGCAGCAAGTAGGCTCCTTCAAAACATTGGCGAGGAATGTCTGCCAAACTCCTTCTCTTTTTTTTTTTTTAATGATATTTATTAAAGTTTCAAAAGAAGGATACATAAATAAAAAAGAGAAAAATAGAAAAAAGAAAAATACAAAATACAAAAAAAACCAATTAAAAACAGTTCCATCTTTTCATCACTTCTCTTTCATTTACTTGTTTCCCGGACCTCCTCATACCTCCCTTTTTTGTATTCCAGTTCAATTTATTAGTCCAGCAATTCCTTTCCCTCCTTTTTAATCCTGATCTTTAATCTTAATATATTATAGCATTAGGTTTTTACGTATTGAAAATCCAATTTTTCCATATTCTTTTATACCATTACAGCTAGAAACCACTTAACTTCGCCAAACTCCTTCTCCAAGCACAGATTTTTAGAATGGACTGTATTTTAAGACTATAATGTCTCTCTCTCTCAAAGAAAAGTGTCTTTTTTGTATTCTGTATATCACATAATGCACTGTTAAGCAAACAGTATACCATTTTGAATTGACAAATTTAATTGGTGAAGGAGACTACATCAGGGTCTACTGCAGGCAGACTATGCCCCCCCACCCCTAATTTTACATGTACCCAGTCAGATGGGTGGGGTATACCAAAATAATAATGATAGTAATAGTGTTCCATCTTTTGTTTTACTACTTACAAAACTGTAGACTGCCTTACGTGCCTTGGCAGAAAGGCGGTACATAAATGCAGTGAATGAATGAATAAATTTGCTTTTATCTATGTTGAAACCTTTCTGTTTTCTCCTCTCTCCCCCACCCCTCTTTTCAGGTGTCCACCTGTATTACGTGGGGGGAGAGGTGTACGCAGAGTGCGTGAGCGACAGCAGCATCTTTGTACAGAGCCGCAACTGCAACTACCAGCACGGCTTCCACCCTGCCACCGTCTGCAAGATCCCCAGCGGCTGCAGCCTGAAGATTTTCAACAACCAGCTCTTTGCCCAGTTGCTGGCCCAGTCCGTGAACCATGGCTTCGAGGTGGTGTATGAGCTGACCAAGATGTGCACCATCCGAATGAGCTTCGTCAAAGTAAGGACTCCTTCCTGTCTTCTCTACCCCCAACCTTACGGTTGTGAGCTGCCAATGTGGCAAGATTAATTGTCAGCGGAGCTTTTTTCGAACAGCAGCCAGCAAAGCAAGTTCTGCAATTCACAGACACGGGGGAGCAGGTGTTGCTTGCGTGAGGCGCTGCATGTTAGTTCCTTTCTACCCAACCTTCACGTAGGATTCAAGTCAGAGCGACTGGGGAAATTGCCACATGCCTCTGTAATTTGTCAAGGTGGCCCCTCCTATTCCTGGCCATAGTTATTGGAAGGCAGGCAAGGAAACGTGGGTGGCTTTTGTTCACCCACGTAATAGCCACATCTGCACACTCTTCTGTGGCAATCTTCTGGTCTAATTATACACAAGGACATCTAGTTATTCAGTCTGCTTATTTGGGTGAACAGCCTGTACTAATCGGATACTCCTGATATTTACCTAGAATCCTTTGAAAGGCTTCTAGTATCTTAATCATATAAGCTGGTGGCACACCAGGTTTGTATATAAAGGGTAGCCCATGGGGCCCAGTGAAGCAAAACCAGTGTGTTTTGTGACTTGGGCACTTTTGTTGTTGTTGTTTAGTCGTTTAGTCGTGTCCGACTCTTCGTGACCCCATGGACCAGAGCACACCAGGCACTCCTATCTTCTGCTGCCTCCCGTAGCTTGGTGAAACTCATGTTCGTAGCTTCAAGAACGCTGTCCAACCATCTTGTCCTCTGTCGTCCCCTTCTCCTTCTACCCTCCATCTTTCCCAACATCAGGGTCTTTTCCAGAGAGTCTTCGCTTCTCATGAGGTGGTCAAAGTATTGGAGCCGCAGCTTCAGGATCTGTCCTTCCAGTAAGCACTCAGGGCTGATTTCCTTAAGAATGGAGAGGTTTGATCTCCTTGCAGTCCATGGGGCTCTCACGAGTCTCCTCCAGCACCATAATTCAAAAGCATCAATTCTTTGGCAATCAGCCTTCTTTATGGTCCAGCTCTCACTTCCATACATCACTACTGGGGAAAACATAGGTTTAACAATACAGACCTTTGTCGGCAAGGTGATGTCTCTGCTTTTTAAGATGCTGTCTAGGTTTGTCATTGCTTTTCTCCCAAAAAGCAGGCATCTTTTAATTTCATGACTGCTATCACCATCTGAAGTGATCATGGAACGCAAGAAAGTAAAATCTCTTACTGCCTCCATTTCTTCCCCTTCTATTAGCCAGGAGGTGATGGGACCAGTGGTCATGATCTTCGTTTTTTGGATGTTGAGCTTAGTCACCTTTAATATACTTGTCAGTGTTTTTAAGCAGAGGGGGTTAAAGAACCACTTAATGAACCAAGAATCTGATGGGCGCCAGGTTGTGTCAGACACGGTTTCATTCATATAAAGTCAGACGTGAGCATTATGCAACATAACAGATGGCCTGCCCCTCTCTCTCTCTCTCTCTCTCTCTCTCTCTCTCTCTCTCCAAAGTCTGATTTCTTCCTTCCGCCACCTCTGTATCCTATTACGGCTTGTGATTGACATGTTGCAACTTAGTAACAAATAGAAGAGCCTTAAAACAAAGATTTTGGGTGATTTACATAGGAGTGATTACCTGGCATTAATGTACACATTTAAAACTATAAATATGTTCAAGGTTTGCGCCTTACACCAAAACAAGGTAAGAGAAAATATTCACTTAAGTGGGTCACAAATCTTATCTCTCTTCCTCTGATAATATATGCCTTATGAATGAAAATTTCTGCTTTTGTGATGGGTGATGATTTGTCACTGAGTGATGGTTTGCCTGTGTGAAACAGCTACTCACAATCTTATCGTCTCCAAGCACAGTGCTGCTCAGTGAATGCAGTTCATATGTTCATTTGTGAGTCATTCAGGTGTGAATTGGGCCTCTGTAAGTTCAGAAACCATCCTCAAAGCAAGTGCATTTGAGCTACAGACCTTTAGCATCCTAGATAATGACCTAAGAGAGTGTAAAATCTGTTCAAAATTGAGACAATGCAGTGGAGCTTTTTGCTTTACTGCAGATTTGTCTGTGATCAGTTTCCTTGAATGAACAAATTTATCTTGCTGCAATTAATTTTATAATTTATTGTTCAGCCATTGGCCATCACAACCTTCTCTTGCTACAATTTGATCTGCCTTGATGGAAAGAAGAATAAGATGGCAAATACCATGTGAGTGTTTGGTGTTTTTTAAAAATCCTTTGGCATTTGTTCCTCTGTTTTGTAGGGCTGGGGAGCAGAGTATCATCGGCAGGACGTCACGAGTACTCCGTGCTGGATCGAGATCCACCTGCATGGACCATTGCAATGGCTAGATAAGGTGCTGACGCAGATGGGTTCACCTCATAACCCAATCTCCTCCGTTTCTTAAGAATCCTCTACCAACCACCTATGGGATGCAGAACTTTCTCACCTTGCAGCCAACCTAAATTTCTGTATGTAGCTGTAAATATATGAAGGTTTATGTATATAGTATATTGTTGGTGGATTTTTGTCATGCTATGTTCAGTGTTTTTCAGTTCATAAGATGGTTGTACGATCTGTTGTGTTGCTGCCTGCTGACAAAGGTATTGATGTTTGGGTTTAGCAGGCCGGTTTGTGGTTAATGGAATAAGACCAGTGTTATTTGTATTCTTAAAAAATAAATAAATAATAATTTAATGAAATTATGCACTAAGCAAAGTTAAATTCTACAGGCCCATATGCATTTTGCAAATCAAGCAAAGTTGGCTCATAAAAACCTTGCTAGAATAGATGAAGCTCCATCTAGTCGACTTTCTGCAATAGCCTCTGGAAGCTCAGAAGTGGACAGCTTTGAATACCCTCTGTTTTGCCCCTGGCAGGCAGTACTCAACACGAAATCTGATTGCAGAGGTTCCATTTATTTATCACAAATAAATAGCATTTGCAGGCCTGCCTTCCATTAAATGGCCTATTTGTCATTATTTGGGGTAATTTATTGCACCTTTGTCAGTCATGGGAAGGGAGCAAAACTATGCTTGGCAAGGAAACCCCACCCGCCAATCTCATAGAAGTTGTGCCGATTCTTCACACAAACGCAGCACTGTTCCCGAGTTTTCAACCATGCTGTGCCCATGTCATTTGAAGCCTCAAGTTTTAAAATTTGCTTTTCAAAAGGAGGATGGCCAGTGCTGGAACTATGTGTTAAACTAAACAGATGGCTGGTGCTCACACATTTAATTCTCACCTCCCATGCCGGGGTTTATTTGTTTGATTTTTTTCATGCTATGTATTATGTCTATTTAGTTGAGAAGACAGTAGTGTGACCAGTAATGTCCCTAGAACAATTGTCCTAATACGCTTGGCCCGGGGCCCCACATCATCCAAGGCACATGCAGCCCCTGCTGAATACAGCCAGTGTTTTTAGTTCTTCCCCCTGCAGTGTTGTCTAGGTCAACATTCCTGTGTCATGGCATCAAGAAATTCTGCAACTCCTCTTCCACACCCTCTTTGTTTATGTGTGTGGTGGGGGACATGCACCATCATGAAACCAGGACAAACACTCAGTACTGGGTGTTAATGGGTTTATACATTTTCTTTAATGCCCTAAATCAGTGGTTCTCAACCTGTGGGTCCCCAGATGTTGCTGGACTACAACTCCCATCATCTCTGAGCTCTGGCCTTGCTAGCTAGGGGTGATGGGAGTTGTAGTTCAACAACATCTGGGGACCCACAGGTAGAGAAAGGCTGCCCTAAATGTTTCTGGTAACTGCTTCTTGCTTACTGTAATATGTAGCTCCTTCTTTGAATTCTCTAGTTAACTTTTTTCACATAAAATGTCCAATTCTGCATTTTTGTGTATGTGAAAGGGAGAATTAACATAATAGTGAAATGCAAAAGATTTAAAAGGCTGTAATTGAGGGGTGGGCAGAAAGTAGATTAGGATCTGCTAATAGATCTTGGGGCGATAGGCAGTAGATCAACAAGGGACATGGAGAAAGCTAACAAGGAGTAGACTTTTATGGGAAAGGACTGCAAGCTCAGTTCATTTCTGGTACCTAAAACAAATTCCTGGGCTCAAAATGTGTTCAGACAGGAACTTGTGTTTTTTGCACCTGGCTCTGACTAGTAGATCATGGGGTTTTAGAAAAAAAGTAGCTCCGGCAACCCTGAAGTGTGGTTATCCCCAACCAGTGGGTAGGAGATACAGAGCCAGTGTGGTGTAGTGGTTAAGAGCGGTAGTCTCGTAATCTGGGGAACCGGGTTCGCGTCTCCGCTCCTCCACATGCAGCTGCTGGGTGACCTTGGGCTAGTCACACTTCTCTGAAGTCTCTCAGCCCCACTCACCTCACAGAGTGTTTGTTGTGGGGGAGGAAGGGAAAGGAGAATGTGAGCCGCTTTGAGACTCCTGATGGGGAGTGAAAGGCGGGATATCAAATCCAAACTCTTCTTCTCTTCTTCTATATTCATTTGTCACAGTCTATTATTTTTTTGCATTTCATTGTCAGTTAGCTACATCTTTTTGAATTGGACAGACTGCTCTTGCTACAAATATGCATCTCTGCTGCTCATCGGGATTTTGAGGGAATAGGAGAAACGAAACAGGATATCAAAATGTACATGAGTAGAAAAATAGATATGGACAACATTTAATGGTGTCATATGAGTGCACCTCATTGACGTAGCATCTTCAGACAGGATTAGTTATACCTAGGATTGCTTGTCTCTACCTCAAAAAAAGTGCGCCTATATAAAGATGTTTCAAAAATGGCAGGATGCATATTGCTTTAAAAGATAGAAACTTCATCGTTTCCTGTGTTTGATGCAAACATGGAAGATTCTTTCTCTCACCAAACAGTATCTAGGTTACTTGTTTCACAGTCTAATTAGTGCAGGTTTGTTTTTGTTTTTTGGGTATCTTCTTACACTTGCTGCGCTAAGAATCAAATGAGTGTTCTTTTTGCACCTTCCAGAAGCTGTGTAGCACATGACAGCAGTGGTAATTAGGAGCACAGACTCTGAAATATCACTGAGCTGCCAGCATCCTTAATTTTCAATGTTTCTAATAATGGACAGTTAATGACTATTAAATCATCCTTAGCTTCTAAGTCAGAGGCTCTGTTCAGCCACAAAGAGCAGAAGTAACTGAACCCAGCACATAGAAATAAACTAATTACTGCCACAGTGGGGGGGGGGGGGAGAGACGGGGACCAGACCATTTCCTTCAATATTCAGTTCCGGCTCTTCATATAGAAATGGCCCCTTTAAATAGTACTTTTTGTACCAAGTTATCAACCAGTATAAAATTTATAGCCTTTCAATGTTCTCATAAATATGCCATCTGTTGAGATGTGCTGCCTGAAAGATTTAAAAGCCATTTACTAGAAAAGCTATTTATCGATGGCCAGTTTAAGGAAAAGTCATGTTTTGAGGCAGTTATGTGTGTCAACAATTCCAAACACATCGAAGCCTCTTGTGGAAAATCTTTTATCATTGTGGAGCTATGAGTGTCATTATTATTTTTTAATGTATCCTAGTGTTCAGGCCTGCCATTTTCCTATTAAGAAATTATGTGCAAAATAATTCTCACAGGAAGGTAGTGAATGAAGTGCTGCTAGTATTTTACTGGTGTTCATTGAATATTCCTAGTGAATATAAGGCGGCCTAATAGGCCTTTTATTCTCAGGTTTTAAGTTGCCTGCATGGCTCAGTGAACTAGCTTTGCTGGAGTAAAAAATTAAACTTGTCATGCATAAATGATGCAGGTAAAATGTTAATGATATCACAGGATAATGTTGGCTGGATCATGTGGTGGTGAAGCATAAACATTGTTTTATGAGTAATAAAGCAGAGGGCTTTTTTTCTTTCTTTTTTGCATTTGAAAAGATTGCTTACCTGCAGCTACCAGTAACCACAGCTAGCCACACACAGCTGGGATCGTTGGGTCAGAATATGTGCCCTTCATCCAGGTTTGAAACCTGTACACTGTAGAAATGAAGTGCTGAGCCACAGCCTTTGGGGCACACTCCCACATAATGAACTGCTGTGATCAGAAGCATCTCATCCTACTGCCTAAAATGAAGGATTCCTAGACAAGATTACCAGACCATAGTTTTTAACCAAGAGGTAATTATATCTGAAACGTTGTATGGAACAATGAACATATGTCAGTTTTCATGGGCAGACCTGTACCATGAGTAAAGACAGGTTCTTCAACTAACTGCAAGGAGTTCTGTTGCATCGAGCCAAAAGTATAATCTAGTCCAGTATCTTGTTTCCAACCGTGATCCGGCAGATATTTCCAGGATGTCCTCAAAGGACATGAAGACAGTCTTCCTCTGTCGTTTGTTGCTGTTCAGAGACATACTGCCTTTAACCATACTGCTTTCATTCAATAGTACTGTTGGCAGTTTTGGACTCTGGGGAATGATCTCCTTGAGTGGGCTTTTTTTTAAAAAAAAAAGCTAGCAATGCATGTTACTTACTTAAAGTGATCTTACCAGAGGGTCTCTTCAAAATGTGGTCAACCAGCCTTGTGTTGCACTTTCTGCTAATTTTGATGAGTGGAGCTCTGGCCTTTTGGCTCAGAGTCCTATGCTGAGTGCCCCGTGGCTAATAGTTGTTGATCACCCTATCCAAAGCATTTTAAAAAGCCATTTCTACAGTCCATCCCCTCGTGGTGTGGCAGCAAATGCTGTAGGTTAACTATCTGTGGAAATAGTACTTCATTTTGCCTAAGCCAATTGTGGGAACAAGCTCATGGTGAAAACCTTAAGAGATGCTTCTTAAGTCTTCCTCCCAAAGTCACAAATGTAGACATTAAAAGATGCATACTGGACTGCAATCATCACACTATATAGATTATTTCCTTTGGTTTATGTGAATTTTACAGTCAAATCCCATATTTGGATACTCAGAACTAAATCCCACTAAATTCAGTGGTGCTTACTCAGATATATACAAATAAAACTGCAGTCTTACGAATGGAACTTACTAAGCATAGTAAGCTCAGTCTAATAAAGCTTCCTGACTTATTCAAGGTTGTAATTAGTATCAGAAAAGCTTATTAAGGCTGCAGTTTTATACGCAGCTGGAAGGCAATCCCAATTAACTACATGACACTTGCTTCCAAGTGGACATGTAGAAAATGTTACTATATAAATGTTCCTAACTTACCGAATAGAGGTTTTATTTTTTTCTTGTGCAACACTAATTTTCAAGAATATGTAATTTTATGCAATTTGACAATTTTCATCGACTTCATTTGAAACATTGTGAAATATGCATAACAGTTTTGTTTGGGTAGATGGGCATTAAAATCCTATATTGAATTATTCAATACTAAACCCATACATCTAACATGACAAGCAAAATTGCTTTGAGAATGTAGGAAATTGAGAAACGTTGCTCATAATCTGTATTTGTATAATTATTGTTTTGTAATTTATTAAATGCTGTGTGTGCCTGACTTTTCTGGGAGATTCCTTAGGCTGGCTGAGTGTGTAAACAACCATGCATCTGAATAGAGAAAGCATCCCTCTTAAGTAATCAATACCTTCACTGAACTGTTTCCAGGAATCCCTTTACTAATAACACCACAAAGGATTCTGCAGATCATATTTTCCATATGCTCTACATTTGGATGAGGAGCCAGAAAAGGCTGGTGCCTCCAGTAGGTGACCCAGAATCCTGGATGCACTAAATTGGTCAATTCAATCCCCTGAAGAGACACTGTACAAACACAAGCCAAAGAACAAATATCTCTCTCATCCTTGAAGACTTTGACTTAAGTTGTCCAAAATACTAAGGGGAAAAATAACTTTGCTAAGCATGGTATCAGGCTTACAATAAAACAGAGACACTTCTGTAGCTTATGCCCATAGCACTAAAGGAGGGGAAAGGACATTCTTGCATCGCTCTTTGGGAAATAGGGACTAGGTGAGCTTCCGCCCAGTCAGGCATTCTCTGCCTATTAGTGACCCTAAAATATAGCAAGTGCATAGGGTGAGAGCACTAACAACAGCAGCCAGTGTTTAATGGGCCCAATGAGGTACAGCTGCAGCTGTGGTTTGTAATGTTAATAGCTACCCAAATATAAAGAGACCATTATTGCTCCTTCAGACATTACCCTGTGGAGTATAGGTTTAAAAACAAAACACTGGATATTAATCTGTCTTGTGGATTTGGTGGTGCTTCCCTTACTATAACTTGAATCTAGACTGTTATTTGTGAATATTTTTAACGTGCAGAACATTTAATTGTTTCCCCTGATTTTGTCTCTCGACTGAGAGTAAAACAATCACAAATAAGGTGTAAATAAATTAATCAGTTACATATGACAGCTATCTGTAACAAATCCATCTTCCTTGTAGCAGAATTTCATTCCTGCCGCAGTATCCTTTGATTAGTAAACAAATATATACTGATAGATAATTGCCAGAGAGCTTATCTTCATTCAGGATATGAGATTTGTAACTATTTTGGAAGGGATATGAGATTTGTAACTATTTTGGAAGGTTTAAGTAGGTGTACTCAAGTATACATGATAATTATGAGTCCGAATACATACTACTAACGTCTGATATTTAATCTAGAGAAGCAGGAAGAAACCACAATTCACTTTTTGGGTAAATTAAAGCATACCAACACCCCAGACATAAACTCACCTACCTATGCATGTGGCTTTGCAAAGGTTTCATTTTTGACACCCAATAGTCATAGTCCAAGTTGAATGTGAAATAGCGGCTGGAAAACAATGCAATATAAATTGTTCTCTCTGATTGGTTTCTTTCTGCAGTGTCCTCCATCACTATAACAGCCAGATCAAAAGCTGCTACAAGAAATGTTCTAGTTCTTGCAGACAGGTTGCAGCAGACAGCTCTACAATGTTGACTATAGTGCTCCTAAGTAACTTTGCCTCAGGAGTTTTAAGGGAGTAATCCCAACCTCTCTGAAAGCTGGCTTAGGGGCCTTGGGAAACAGAGAAAGTGCTGCTCCACCAGCAGGAACAGAGATACCTCTGCAAAATGAAATGCGGGAAGAAGTCCCCTAATATACCAATGCAAAGTTCCACCAACACAAAATGTTCTACCAATAGAGTAGGGGGAAACAGGTTATGTTACGGGCAGCCATAAAGATGTGCCCAAAGCTCCTTTGTTTCCCAAACAAACAAACAAACAAACAAATGGAGGGACGCTACACCCTCACTGACTAAAGTGGAAAGGAGGAAGAAAAAATGTCCCTACCCACAGAAGAATGGCAGGGAAACTGATATGGCAGCTGCTATGCCCAGACACAGTCCTTTACACTTACCTAGAGATAAGCCCTATGGAATTCAGTAGGGCTTACTGTTGAGTGTTACACAATTGCAGTGTTAGTCCAACATTGTTTAACCCCAGAATTCAAAACCACTCTCAAATCTGTAAACAGGCGCTGAAAAGTTCTACTGTCACTGTGGGCAGTTAGACTAGTTGAGTAAAAAAGCAGATGTTTGTTTCCTATAGCTTCTTGTTTAAAGGCTGGCCAGTGAATAAATTTGACATGCTGTCAAGAACAACTTAATTTTGTTGGCTAGAATTGCCCTGCTGTACCAGTGATAAAATTTTGTCTTTACTGTTAATAAAGTTACTCTATAAATAAGTGCAGCAGCTTTATTTTCATGTCTAGAGTTGACAAATTTTTAGAAAGAAGTTTATTCCGTTTGAAAAGCAGTAACATATCAATAAATGGGTCAACAGCAGAATTAGAGTAGGAGCAACTCAGAACAAAATAAAATGGAGCTACAGAAGCAGAAGGGTGCCATTAAAGAGAAAATACAAAGAACTATAATGACAATTTGCTTATACCTTATCACTGTTGTTCAGAGGGTTGCTAAGGCCAAACTGGCCTCTCCATCTTTCGGAGCTGACACACTAACACCACCATCCGCAAATTTGCTTAATCCGCATGTAAAGTAATTTTGCTCTAGGACAGTATAGAACACAATTTATGACATTCATGTAGGCAAAGTAACAGGTAAGTTCTTCCTTATACCAAACACAAAGTACACTTTTCCACTCAAAGGCCCTAGTGAAAGATCGGTTCAATCCTTATCTTGTTTGTAGTGCTATAAAATTTCATTCTGAGGTGCATGAAGTCTTTTTAATGACATTACTATATCTGTGCTTCAAGAGCCTCATCAAAACTTGTATACAAATTCAAACTCTTAATTTTCAAATTTACATGACAAGAGTAAACAGGTTTCTTGATAGTTCAGACGATCTGTTTAAATTCTGATAAACAGCTACTTCAAGTGAAGTGGCAATAAGGTGGCACTCAACAACAAACATAAAAAACAGCCCAATTGTTGTGTGTCCAGCATAAATGAACAAAATAGCTTTAGAATTCATATTCATTTTCATACCTACTAATCATTTGGCAAGCTTGAATGTGATGTGCTCTTTTATTTCCCATTAACATTGCTACATACAAACCAAAAATATGCACCTGTCACTTAAGGGTGAACATGTCAAAAAGCAAGTACAACACATGAAGCTGGAACAACTCAGACTTCTCAAAAGAATTAATATAACAAAAGCTACTTGAACTGCATTATGGCTGAATTCATTAAACAGGCTTAAAAAAAAATGAATGAAAAATAGCTGCACATGGCACCAGTTCAGGGAAAAAAACCCTGGCCAGTTCGCTCTCCATACTACCAATATGATGGTTGGCAGTAGTCATATTATTGGAAACAAATCCATACAAACCTAATTTGTAGTGAGATTTACATTTTTTCTATATCCATATAGATTAGCTACATTGACAGCCAGTGCTTCTTTCAGCATGATTTTTAGCACTGGTTATACCCCCCCCCCAAAAATAAAACACCATTTGTAAGAAACCTCAAAGCAGCTTACAAAAAAAGACAAGAAAATCAAGAAAAAAAATACAATCCTCCTACAAAACATACAAAAGCTAACACACTAAAACATAATCACCTCAACTGTCTAAGCATCTGGGTGGGCTTGTCTAAACAAGAATGTTTTTAGCAGGCACTGAATGTACCCATAGCTTCCATGCACACAAGGGTTTGCCCATCAATTTCTTATGTATAGGACATTTGCTTCCATCTTTGCAGTTAATAGAGGTGTGTCTGTACAAATTAACTATTGCATGTTTGGAGTGCATATACTTCTCTAGGGCAGGGCACATCACTGTACACTATAGGTAAGAAGTATTCAATTGTATGTTCGAAAGAAAGGTTTATTTTAATCTTGTCAACTCGGTATGCCTAGCACCACTTCAAATATGATAATTGCATAATGATCCTCTCACATCTGTATTACAATTTTCAACTGAACTCTGAGGTATATATTTCCATCTATCTGACAGCTTCCAGACCAAGTACCCTTTTTATGTGCACATCTGATCTCAGATAGTCTAATAAATGTTGTCTTTCCTAAAGCTGCTTTGCTTTGTTAGCTCCAAAGTTGCTTTTATTACGACACCTTGCACTAACTGTAGGAGATTGCAAGATTGCAAGGGGCATGTGGACAGAAATCCTCACTCAGTACAATGGGTTATATCAGGCATAGGCAAGCTCGGCCCTCCAGATGTTTTGGGACTACAATTCCCATCATCCCTGACCACTGGTCCTGTTAGCTAGGGATGGTGGGAGTTGTAGTCCCAAAACATCTGGAGGGCCGAGTTTGCCTATGCCTAGTTATATGAAGGACAAGAGCAGTTTATCTTGTACGATACAATTGCAAGGTAGATAATGCCACTTTTGATGAGCTAAGATTAGCACTCTTAGCAAAATGCTGGAATATTTCATTCATATTTTACTGCACTAGACTCAGTTAGGTGCCCCATGATATAATAAATCTGACAAGGAAGGTTACTGTGAACAACAGTTAATTTCCTTCATGCAGAAATGAAAACTGCAAGTCAAGGTGAAAACAGACAAGCGACATATCTTTTATATCTGGATCTCTCAACACAGCTTAGAGTTCTTTCTCTAAAAACAGTAGCCTAGAAAACACACACTTACTTCAGCTTATCAATAACTAGTCAGGAAATTGCTATGAAAGAACAGGACACCAATTATATACAATATGTACAGTTTTAAAATGCTTTAAAAATCTGATGTACAAAAGTTAACTTAAATGACATTTTTCAAAAAGTTTCAAAAAATCCTTGAACACGTTCAAAAATAGCCTGAAAGTTACAAAGATACAAAACTGATACCTTAACGTATCCTTGTATGAACAATTTGTGTTCTTTAGTAAACAAGTCATTAAAAATATAAAATTAATATAAATAAGCTCAAATGGATGCCTCTTTATGAATCATGTCAGTAATATACTGCAATACTCACACTAATACTTAAATCATGTTTACAAAAATGCTCTTGAAATTAATACCAACCGAGTATACATTATTTTATAATGCAATATAGAAACTGATCAACTAGATTGGCCAGAGTGTCAAATGTCACACCAGTGTTAGAATGGTGGGCCAAATCTTGCTGAACTTCCCTCACAAAGCTGTAAGCCCAGCATTCCCCTCTCCTACATCCCTGAGCAACAGAGGCTACTAGATTGGCTCAAAGTTTACAATTTAAAACTTCCATAGAAAGTAAGTATTGCTTTTTCAATGACTGTCATCGAAGAATAACTTTATGCAAGATATTAACAAATTTCACATAGTAAAACATTAAAATAATTAAATTGGTTTTTATTTGATCTATTAAATTTCTCTCTCCCAGAACACTAAAACTTGGCTTCCAAAATATTAACAGAAGGTTTCAGTGGACGGAGAGAAGATGTATCAAAGCTAACAAAAACAATTACAAATAAATAAATTCTGGGGGGGGGGGGGGGGGGGGACCAAAAAGGTTTTCTTACTTGTCCAATAGAAAGTAAAACCACAGCATAAAACAGCTAGAGCAGCTTGTAGGCCTCTGTTAGTCAACTTCTTTCCTTCATCCACCATTCCAACATGAAACTGAGCTGAGGGTATTTGAACTACATTCCTATCCTCACACTGGTGCTCCTGGAAACTGTTGCTGCCTTTGCTCCAATGCTTGTTGACTTAGTAGCTGCTGTCGTTTCTGGAGAAAATGTACAACTTCTGGACTTCTCAGAAGTGACTAAAAAAAGACAAAAGACACCAAATTAGGCAATGTCTGCAATCTTCCCCTTCCACACACCGAGTACAAGGTATGCAAGGATGTCTTAGAGCCAAAGTACACCTCCCACCTCCCACCATAATAGAGGTGGTGAGCATGCAACACACCTAACCAGGCACCAAAAGATAAGGCCCTCTGCTCTTCATTTGATGCATTCAGCATTCTCATGAGCTGGATTTAAGTTCTGCATGTAGGGCCTAAAAAAGTGGTACAGAGGATGTGCCAAGAGAAAACATGATCACTTATGTTCAACATATGAACTGCCTTTTTAAATATCATCATCATGATGCAGGAATCCTCTGGACACTTTCTATTTCAAAGGCCAGAAGCACTTACCAGTCTTTTGTGGTTCAACACTTGTTCCAAAAGTGTAGGTTTTGCTGGCCGATCACCAATGTTTCCTGTTCTTTGCTTTGATATGGAAACTGAACTTTCAGTGCAATCCTGACCACAAAAAAAAACAGAGGGGGGAAATGTACTTACTCTCACTAGAAAGCACTAATGGAAAGTTTCAATACAAGACTTCTCAATGACTTTTCCTGAAAAATTATGAACACAGTGCAATCTAGTGCTGACTACTGGGGAAGCTAAAAATTGCTTCCTTCCCTATCCTATTGATGGAAACAACTGAGTGGCAATTGGATACAACTCTCAGCTATTATTATGACACTGACACACAATTATCGTAAAGCAGATGATTAATAATGTTTCTTGGCAAGAGTAACTAAAGACAGATTTACATTATAGCAGGGGTCAGCAAACTACAGTCTGGGGGCTGTAAATCCAGCCCATGGACCCTGCTGCCCGCTCGGTCAGTCCCCGTGTGCTGTGGATGCCTCGCCGCACAGGGACTGACTTCCGTGACGCTGGCATGGCTTCTGGGTGGGCGGTGACGCTGGCGTAGCTTCAGATTGGCTGCGAAGCTCCTGCAGCCAATCCAAAGCTGTGGACAGCTCTGGGCAGGCGGCGATGCTGGTGTGGCTTTGGATTGGCTGCAGGAGGTTCCTGCAGCCAATCCAAAGCCTCGCTGCCCACGTGCTGAGGTAAACCCACAGAGCCTGACGGGCGGCCAGCGGGTCTGGGCCACGCCATGGGCATCGTGACGGGTGCGTTGCAGGGCTTCAGTCAGAACTTGGGAGTGTCTGCTGGCCCGTGCCCGGCACTGCTGCTGGTGGCGCGCTTGGCGGCTGCGCTGGAGCAGCTGGACGGCAAGCTGCATGCTGCCTACCCGGTGCTCTGTGTGCGTGGCCTTGGACGATGGGCCACAGCATGTGGTGCACGCCGCCTGGGAGTTCCACGGGGATGGGCTGATGGAGTGGCTGCTGCTCATCAACAACGCCGGTGAGTGGGCAGCGCCAAGACGCGCTCCTGAGTGCGTGCAGACTGTGTTCCTCCTCCAGGTCCAGAGGCAGCTGTGCGACCGGCTTGCAGGGTATTTATATTTTTCAAAATATAGTCCAGCCCTCCACAAGGTCTAAGGGGCAGTGGACTGGCCAGCTAATGAAAAAGTTTGCTAACCCATGCATTATACATTTAAATCAGCTAAAATTTGTTTTTAATCATGATGGCTGCCAAATAATGAATTCTGAGACAAAGGTAAAGAGCTCTAACAGAGTTCTGTGACAAAAATGTCATAGCAGCCTTTAAAAATTCCCCACTTTGTTTCATGGAAGGCATGACAGATTGTTTCACATCAGTTCCAAGCTGGCTGTAATGTGTAGGTCGGACTCTGAAAAACTAAAAAATCAGAACACTTGTCAATGAGGAGACATGTTTTCAGTGTAATAATAGGCCCAAAACGATGGAACTCATTACCATTAGAAATCAGGCAGGCACTGCCCTTGCTAAATTTCGGGGTCCAAGTTAGCAACTGTTTTATTTCAGGGCGACTTTGCACCATTAATAATGTTGTTGTTGTTGTTCAGGAGGTCTTTGCACCATTAATATTGTTGTTGTTAATTAAACTTCTACAAACCCTACATCCAAAGATCACAGGGCGGTTTGTAGTACAAAAACACAAAATATATAACGACAACAATAACAACAACACCCCCTGAGTGATGTACTCTGATGTTTTAATTTATGTTTTAAATATGTAGTATGGTTTTTTTAAGCTATTCTGATACGTGGTATTAAGTGACGCATAAATGTTTAAACAAATAAACAAAGAAAACTATGCGCAAGCTAACCTGTGGGCAAAGCACCAGTGCAGTAATGTTGTCACGGAGATGGTATATATATATAAAAAATGCAACCACAAAAACGGCATTCTGAAGTTATTTCAGCACCTCAAAATATACTTAGTCTTAGAACAGGGGTGAGGAACCTGTGGTCCCCCAGGTGCTCACAGCCTCCCTCTGCCATCACAGGCAGCCAGCCAGCTGGGATAAGGAATGATCATTCTAGCCACGGTCCTGCCACATCTAGAAGGCCACAGGTTCCCATCCCTGAGTTGGTTGCTCATGTTCAAGGGCCAGTGATGTTACTACAGCTCCACTGCTGTGCATAAAGGGAAAGAACTCATTTTCCTGCTTTACACACCTCACGACAGAAAACAGCCTGCGTGTAGGTGCGACGAGGAAGAGGGATCAAGCTTGTTTTGTCCTTTTTCTGGAGCACTCAAATCAATGGCTTCAAGTTACAGGAAAGGAGATTCTGACTAAACATAGGGAAACTTTCTGACAGTGAAGAGTTGTTCGAGAGCGGAACGGTCTCCCTCGGGAGGCTGCGGGTTCTCCTTCCTTGGAGGCTTTTAAGCGGAGGTCAGATGGATACTTGAGCTGGGAGTCCTGCCTTGAAGGGGGTTGGACTAGAGGACCTTTGGGGGTCCCTTCCTACTCTACGATTCTCTGATTCCCAGCATCCCAACTCCAGAAGTAAGCTCTTTTCAGCGGCTTCCCCGTGCCCCTCTCCTCACCTCAATTCTCCCGCTGCCTCCGGGAGAGATCCCAGCTCCAGCCTGCGCGGCGGCGGCGGCGGCAGCAGCAGCAGCTGTGGCAGAGCAAGGGGCGCCTCCTCCTGCTCCGCCTCCGCCACTTCCAGCGCCCCCCAAGGCCTGGTCGCTCTTCTTGCGCTTGTACTTGTCCTTGTACATCTTGTTGCGGTGCCTCTTGCACATCCAGGGCTTGCGCTGCTTGGCCACTTGCGTGGTGGTCTCGCTGCAGCCTTTGTAGGTGCAGCTCTTGCAGCCGCCGCCGCCGCCTCCTCCTCCTCCCGACTGGGCGCCGCCCTCCTCCTCGTCGTCCAGATCCTCCAGGCCTCCGCCGGGGCTGCCGGCGCTGTCGCCTCCGCCCCCGTCGCCGTCCGCGTCGCCCGCCGCCGCCGGGCCCAGCTCGTAGAAGACCATGAGGCCCGAGGGCGCCTCCGAGGCCCCCCGCGACGGCGGCTGCTGCTGCGGCGGCTGCCGCACCACCTGGGGCTGCAGCAAGGCGCCCACCGCCTCCCCGTCCCCGCCGCAGGGCTGCATCACCAGCAGCGTGAGCGGCTGCGGCGGGGAGGGGGAAGGCGACGACGAGGAGAAAGCGGCCGAGCTGCCGCTCGTGTTCCCGGAAGGCTCCGTCCCTCCGGCAGGCCTCGCAGCCAGGGCCTCCCGCAGGGCCCCTCGGCTGCCACAGCAACGGCAAACGGGCGCCACGGGCCGGGCGCTGACAGGTTGCCGGCTACTACGCACGCGCGGCGAAGGCGGCGCGCACGCGACCTCACCGCCTCCTTTCCCCGGAAGCTCACTTAAGCGCGCAAGCGCAGAGGCGGCGACGGCGGGGCTTCCTCGCTTGCGCGTGCGCGTTGCAGGCCCGACGTCGCGCGTGTTCAGAAAAGGCCGCTAGGGTAAGCGATCTCCTTTATGATATTGGAGTAGCGGGAGGATTCGTCGCGCGCACGCGCCGTCGTGTTGGCAGCCTGTTTGATGGGCGGCTGGGAGGCGAATGGGCTTCTAATAGCGGGTGGGGGGGAATCGCTTAGTCGGAAGTAAGTTCCACCACCTTCAGTGTGTTTTTCTTCCCGGTTACAATGTAACAGTTCTAATCAATCAATCATTTTATTTGTATACCGTCTTTCCATAGTTCAAATCGTTCTCAAGGCGGCTTACAACATAAAAAAATTACATAACTGCAAATATAACAAAAGAAGTCATAAAGAAAACATGAAAGTGCATGACCAAATTGAACAATTTCCACATAAATGGTAAAATCCAGAATAAAGATACTAAACATTAATTGCAACAACAGCAACACCTGCACAAAAAACAACAACCAAAAGAAAACACAACCCAAAAAACGCCCCAGCCCAAGAGCCCATTCAGCAGCTTTAGGTTTTGTAGCTGGAGTCCGTCAGGGACTTGGTGGGAAGCCTGGTGGGAAAAGGCCTACAAGGCAGGGAGCAGTCTTCCAGGACTCACAGAACATATGGTTTCTTAAACAGATGCAAAGTTTACCCATCATGAGAAGAAAAAGTGAAAATGGGACTAGAGGGGTCTGTCCAAGCTGACTGCAGTGGAGAATGCACAAAAGTCTGAAAAAAAGCATAAGAAGTTCTGAAACCTCCTGAAATCTTGACACAGTTCAGCAGAGGTTGGGGGTGGCATCCAAACTTTGTAAAGGTTAAAGGACCCTTAGATGGTTTAGTCCAGTCAAAGGCAACTATGGGGTGCAGCGCTCATCTTTGTAACAATATAGAGCAGCAGGTTGGTGTCATAATGTTTCCTAAACTGTGGGTTCACTCCTGGGCAGAATATGTATCTTGTTGCATCACACCACAGAAGAGAATAGGCATGCTATATGTGTGTGAGTGTATAGAAGAAGAAGAAGAAGAGTTTGGATTTGATATCCCGCCTTTCACTCCCTTTAAGGAGTCTCAAAGCGGCTAACATTCTCCTTTCCCTTCCTCCCCCACAACAAACAGTTACATAATTCTATTATATAACAGCTTTATCAAACAATGAATATAAAATTGAGTGGATCACACCTCAGTCAGTACACTACTTGGAAACGATCACGTGTCATCTTGTTTAACAGCAAACACTAGATGCATTATTTTATTTAGAGAGCTCATGATTTGCTTTACGGCTTATGCATCTTAAAGTGGGCGAGAGGTTCTCCACCCCAGTTTTAAGGGTCAAAACTAGTTGGGCCTAGAAAGGCACTGGTAAGTAGTGCAGCTGGTATATAAATCCAACAGGATTTATATTCTGAACCGTATTGTGAACCAGCTAACCTTTCTAGATCTTTCAAGGCAACCCCAAAGAGACTGTGTTGCAGTGGTGTAGTCTGCACATGATGAGAGCATCGGCCACTGTGGCAAGGTCAGCCCTCTCCAGATAGGGGTGCAGTTGACATAACTGCCAAAGCTGGGATAAAGCTTTCCTGGTACTGAGAGTTATTCTACTGAAATCTGGCCACAGTTTTAAGAAACAAACAAACTTATTTTATCATATGAGCTAGTCAAGTAGAGAGATGTCTTAGCACAAGCATCGCCAAACTCGGCCCTCCAGATGTTTTGGGACTTCAACTCCCATCATCCCTAGCTAACAGGACCAGTGGTCAGGGATGATGGGAATTGTAGTCCTAAAACATCTGGAGGGCCGAGTTTGGGGGTGCCTGTATTAGAACAATAGTAGAGCTTTGTGGATAGAATAACTTAGGTTCACCCTCAGCATCTCTAAGTTAAAGATCTCTACTTGAAATCAGGGAGAGAAACTTCAAGTCATTGTAGACTGACAATACCCAGCAAGAGGAGCCGATTTGCCTGTCTGAGTATAGAGCAGATTCATAAGTGGCAAATTCCCTAGCCATAATTTATTATTTAAAAATTATCTGTAAATGGACTTTTGTGCTTTTTATCTTATTATATATATTTTTTAAAATACACAAAGGAATTGGGGGTGAGTGGGTGGGTGTTCTATCAGATGTAGCTTTAAAAACGTCATTGTAAAGCAAGACTAAGAAATGTGTGCATCTAATGGCATGCTAACCTTACAGAAAAAAACCATCTAAATGCAAATTACCTTACAATTGTTGTACTATTATGAAAGGCTAAAAAAAACCCCCACCAAAGATGACAATATGGGATTTTAAAATGCTGCTTTGCAAGATATGTGAAGATGTGATCATATACAATGTGAGGAGCATTTAGAACAGTTCTACATCACAATCCATTGCAGAGTCAAGGCACACCTAATAAACCCACTTATCAGTGCCTAACGTTGCACAGGATTGGGCTGTTAAAATTACATTTCACAAAGGACTTCGAAAGGCTCTTAATTCTACTGCTTCTAGAGGTAAATAAGAGCCACAAATCTAATACAAACCTTTGTTTAGCTTACAAGCAAGTGGGTTTCCCAAACCCCAAAACTGACTGTGCAGGCAGTTTGAAACTGCACCAAAATCCCTATTTTTCCTTAGCTAAAATGCTTTAACTTGAGCTCTTGAGCCGAAACCCAGCTGTATAAAGCTGTGCTCGGAGCCCTCTCCTTTATCAGTTTGTGACAGCAAGTATGGCCTTCACTGTACCAGTAGAACAGAGAAGACACGTCTGTGCCTTATCTTACGTCCTGACCACAAAGACGCGCAGACCCAGTCTGGGAACAGCGCCAGAGTGTGTTCTTGGAGATGGTGACCTCTTGCTCCAAGATAAGGGTAGGAACAGGAAGATCCTTTTATGGTCAGAAGTTTAGGAAGGAATACCCTTTTATGGTTAAGAGTGCCGGAGCAGGAACATCTGTGATGTCAACCTGTGTGTACAAGCTGATGTGGCTGGATTCCTGGGGAAGGAGGGAAAGGGTGCCTGGAGGATATATATACTGCATGAAATTTCTCATTTCTTTGGACTTGCTGCGGACTGACCACACAAGTGCCTTCTGCTATCCAAAGAGCAGAATAAACTCTTTCTTTGAACCAACCTCGGTGTCATTTGACTTCCTCCCTCCTGTCCGGGAGCCACGCAGACCCAATCGGTGAACTCCAATAAGGCTACACAAGATATATGCAGAGTCAAATACAACTTTTTGCTTTATTATGTGAAGTTATCACATGAAGCTGATTATGCTGGGGTAGGAAATTCGATCTGAATAGTGGGTTGTATCCCTCCCTCCCCCCAGCCCCTATGGGCCATTTTGCAGATGAGCAGGGCTACCCATCACCTTGGGTAGCATATGTCAAATTGCAGTCTTTTGCCTAATGTTCATCACTTTATGCTTGTTTTTTTTAAAAAATAATATTTATTAAAAGTTTAAGAATTAAAGAAAAAGAATAAAAAAAGAAAAAATAAACAGTACAAATCAACACATTACAATACATATACATAAAAAAGCATAAAAAACACAATACATCAAAACAAAAACAAAAGCAAAAACAGTTAAAAACATATCCAATATTTCCATATCTTTATCTTTCATTAACTTGTTTCATCGACCTCCTCACATCTCCCTTTTTGTATTCTAGTTGTTAATTATTTCAGCAAATCCTTTCCTTCTTTCACTATTTCCTGTCATTTGACTATCTTAATTTATTTTAACCTTATCTTACCATTAAGACCCTAAAACTTATTTATACTTAACTCCTTATAACATTTCTACTAAAACCATATAATTTCATTCCAACATTTTTCTAACACTCATTAATTTTGCAACATTTCTCTAAATAATTTTTTTTTTTTAAATTTTATGCTTTTTTTCCAATCCTCTTCCACCGTCTCCTCTCCCTGGTCTCGGATTCTGTCAGCCCTTTCTATCAATACCATATAGTCCATTAACCTGTGACCTTCTGTCCGAGGCTCTTAACTCTCTTCCCTGTCCCTTCTGTAGATCTTCTTCATATATATCCATGTACATTACTTTGTCTTCTGCTGGTCTTGTTCTTAACTTCCTTCCTTTGGTACTGAGGAGTAGATCTCGGGGGAGCTCAAACCTAGCAGTGTCTTTATTCCTTCTCAACAGGTCAGCCCATTCTCCATAGTCAGAACTAAAGTCCAAAAGATATTTCAGAGCGCCACTCTCCCCCTGACCCAAATCCAGGTCCCAAAGGCCAGAGCATCCCTGCATAGGAGGATCTAGCCAACTTTCCTTCTCCAATCCAAGCAGGGCTCCATCCCACCAAATCTGACTTTCTCTAGATTTGATCATAAAAGGCAACAGCTTATGTTCATCAAATTGCCTCTGGGAAGCTGGGGCTCTCTCCACTTGAATTACTTGAGATTCAACAACAACTTTCTCCTTCGTCTTCTCCACAGCTTGCCATGTCAAAACAAATTCCTGGGTCAATTCCTGAGTAATTTCTGTATAGGTATTCCCTTTTTGTCCCAACTCGGTCAATTTTTGTCCCAAATTGTCAATTTTAATAATCCTCACATCCATCTTCTCATGAAGCTGTTCCAATAAGGCACTTGTCTTGCAAAATGCAATCACTAGGGCTTCTTCTGTCAACATTCTTGTCCAAGGTCAAACTCTAGTTCTCACACTCTTTAATCTCTGCAGCTGGAAAATTCCCCAGCTCCACTCCTGCAACAGTTCCAAAAGCTCCCTCTAAAGGAAACAATTTCTATTTGTATCCATCCTTTTAAGCACAGATTCAGCCACCGAGCTAGTTTCAATTTTCAGTTACTTTTTTCCCTCCTTTTTAAATGTAAAAGGAAACAATTGAAACAATGTATTACTCTTATTTAACTATCTGTCAACATCGTTTCATTCTCAGTCAATGAACTTTCCCAAAGCGTCAATCTTACTGACAGTCCGTTCCCAGGTTTGAAATGGTGGTGATTTATCTTTCTTCACTCTCTCTCCTGCAGGCTTAAACAATAGAATTTCCCCCCTCTTCTCCTGCTTCCAAGGGGGGTTTAGTTATTTTAACCGATGGAGATTTAATCCTTTACAGAAAACTTTCCAGGCTTTAGCTTGCAACGTCTTTGCTTTACTCTATTTACAAAAGAGGAAGGTGGACTTCCTGTTTGAGACCTTCCCGTTTCGATGCCAAATTAAGAAGTTCAGAAATCCAATTTTCCGTTCTACTCACGGGTAGTTGTTTAAAGTCCAATTGTCCACAGGAAAAAGTCAGCGCTCTCCGGCTTCACTCCGTGAAAGAAGCAGTCGATTCGAAGCACCGCGCCGCTCACCCCATGTTGCTCCGGATCCCCGAAACCGGGTTTCCCCGCGAGTAGGGGAGGTGCAAAAGGTGCCAGCCGAATCCCACGTCCACAGGCTTCTCCCGCCTGTGGTTTTTAGTGGGTCTCCGCCTCGCCGTGGCGGTTCAGACCCTGATTTCCACGGAGCGGATTCCTCCCGATCAGAGGAAATCCGCCATTGCCAGAGGCGCTAACCCGGAAGTCCTCCACTTTATGCTTGTTTATGTTGAATTGCATTTGCCATTTTACTGCCCATTCACTCAGTCCGGAGAGGTCCTTTTTTGTTTTAAAGACCCTGAACAACTTCATATCATCAGCAAACATGGCTCCTTCACTGCTCACTAAGTCTAGAGTATCTGAAGAAGTGTGTATACACATGAAAGCTCATACCTAGAAAGCTTATACTTAGTTGGTCTTTAAGGTGCTACTGGAACATCTTTCAATCTTTTTTTAAAAAATCTTTCATCATTGTTATTAAGTCTAGACAGTTAATGAACTAGTTAAAAAGCACATGTCCCAATACTGATCCGTGAGGGATTCCACTTTCTACATCTCTCCATCTGGAAAACAGCCCACTTATTCCTACTCTCTGCTTCCTGTCACTTAGCCAGTTCCTGATCCACACAAGGACCTCACTTCTTCTTTCATGCCTGCTATGCTTACTCAGGAATCTTTGGAGAGGTATGTTGTCAAAAGCTTTTTGAAAATGCACTGTGTCAATCAGATCACTTCTATGCTTGTTGACACTCAAACAATTCTAATAGGTTAGTGAGACAAGACTTACAGTACTGTTGCAGAAGTCATGATGGTCCCACTTCAGGAAGAATTGTTCTACCTGCTTCTGTATGCAGGAATAACTTTCTGACAGCTGTTCAGCCATGGAACGGACTATCTCAGAAGGTGGTGGACTCTTTCATTGGTGGTTTTAAAGCAGAAGTTGGATGGCCATCTGCCAGGGATTCTTTAGCTGTGATTCTTGCATTACAGAGGGTTAGCCTGGATGACCTTTAGGCTCCCTTCCAAATCTACAATTCTATGATTCTATAGTTATTCTATTTTAACAATATTTTCCTACAGCTTTCCAGTGCCAATTCTCAGGGAATTCTACCTTCCACATCCCTCCATTGAAAGAACAGTCCATTTAGTCCTGCTTTCTGATATTTAACCAGTTACTGAGGTTCACCAGTTAACCAGGACCTCACCTCTTATTTCAGGACTGCTAAGCATATCAAATCTAAAACCTCAATATCTTGCAGAAGGAATCTAATTTCTGCTACTGCATTTGGCTCCCAAGTGCTCCCACTTTGCTGTTACCCCAGACAGCTGAATTGCATTTGCTCTTCCTGCTTAAAAAATCACTGCAATATGTGTAAAACACAACTATGCCCCCTGATTACATATCAAAACAGTATCATTTGCCATTCTGGATTTTTATTTTCACCCAGTGATCATAATCTATCCTGGTTGTGCCATGTTTTATTCAGATCCGTATGGAAAACAACAATCAGAATAATTTTAGTATTTGAAAGACCTTCATGAATGCTAGTGACATCATGCTTGATCTTTCTAATGAAACCACCACTTAGCTGTCTCATGAAAGAATTTTTTTCCAAACAAGAAACTGTTACTGCTGAAGGGGGGATTCTTCCAAACCAGAAACTAACAATAGAAGCCAGCAAGTGGTCCCAGATTGTGTCTTAGCTTTTGTGCCAGGTAATTAAAGCTCTTTAAGGAGTCTTTTCCAGCTGAGACCTGTAAAGAACTAGATATCCTTCTGATTCATTAAATTAAGAAAGGGCCTTCAAATAATGGCCTTTAAAATGTCAGAAGGCAACTTAGCATAACACTCGACTGGCACAACGTCATGCACTGAAGTTTTTCTTTGAAGTAATTTGATGGAATACATATTTCCTTTGTTTCCTTCAATCACAACAACGGCACATTGTGTATCATGCAGTTACAATTTTTGGAAAAGAGAAATATGAGTGTGCCTAAATCATTCTGTCATTGTGCAGTGGTTGAATACCTGCTTTGCAAACAGAAACCCCAGGTTTATTAAGTGTTGAGCATCACCAATAATTAAAATATTGTGCAGCATGACTGGGAACAACACATCCCTGACACACTACAAAGCTGCTTCCAAAAGCAGTAGTCCATTATGAGCTGTGCAGACCTATGGTCTAACTCAGTATAAGATTGCTTCACATGGCTTATTTTAAAGCACTGTTGAAGGATTTCTGCAATAAAGTATGTGAAGCATCTTGAGGACGTTATTATTACTTACAGTTTCTATCCCAACAGAGCTCAGGATAGCAAACACACCATGAAGTTAAAACAAAATCATAGAATTGTAGAGTTGGAATAGGTCTACGAAGGTCATCTAGTCCAACCCCCTGCAATGCAGGAATCTTTTTGCCCAACATGGGGCTTGAACCCATGACCCAGAGATTAAGAGTCTCATGCTCATCCCACTGAGCTAAAAACATATTTAAAACCATTTTTAAAACCCCATCTAAAAGCATTTCAAAATTTTTGGAACATTTGAAAACTTTTTAAAGCAATCACATAGCCTCACAGTTGATAATTCCAATGTTGCTGGTTATATTTCAGCCATCAAATACCTGAGTAAGCAGGAATGTTTTTAAATTTCTCCTGAAAGGCAATAATGAGAGAGACAAGACGCAAACTCCATGCCCGTCATGGAGGGCATTCCAAAGGTGGGGAACTGCCACAGAGAGGACCCTGTCTCAATAATTAGAGGTAGTTTTATTAGACAGAATTATAACAAAATGTTCTGCCTTCATTGCTGGACACAGTTGGCATCTGAATCCCAGTTTCTGGGACTCGCAGTGGCGACTTCTGTTATGCTCAAGTTATGTTTACAGGCTTCCCATGGGCATCTGTTTGGCCACTGTGAGGACAGGGTGCTGGACCAGATGGGCCATTGGCCTGCTCCACCTGGTAGTTCTTCTTATGTTCTTAATATAGCATCTGTTATGTACTGAGTTGAATAGGATCCAACTGGAGCAGTCTGATTGGTCCTAGAACAATAGGATCCAACTGGAGCAGTCTGATTGGTCCTAGAACAATAGGATTCAGAATGCAGCAGTCTGATTGGTCCTAGAACAATGCAGCAGTATGATTGGTTGGCAGGAACCACCCAATCATTCTCCAGATAGAAGCGAATCCACAACCTGATTGGCTTACAGTAGAATTCTGGAATTAGCCAATCATGTGCAGCCCATTGTGTAAATAATGTATATAAAGCAGATACTTTGAGGGGACATTCATTCATTCCTCCTCACCACTATGAGCTGAATAAAGAGCATGAAATCACTTTGCGACTCTGAGTATATTTCAGCAACTGTCAGGGAATAGTCTGGATATGAAGATTGGGGAATGCAGTCGCTGGCAGATCAGCTTCTCTCAGAAGAGGAGGGGGAATATTCCCCCCTCCTGCCACCTCCAGTGTTTTCAGAAGCAGAGAGAGAGCCAGACACAGACACAGAACCTGAACAGCTTAGAAAGGAGTTACCCAGCTACGAGATAGTGACAAGGGAACCAGAAGGGAGGGGACAGCCAGGAGAGATGTCAGTTGAGAGTGTGGGGGACCCCCTTCCTCACCATGCCCTCGGAGGTCTGAACATATCAGAGAACAAAGGAGGCATAGGGAGGGAGGAACTTCCCATTGGCGCCTGTGTTGCTACAGAAGGAAGTCGGAAGGAGGGTTTAGAGTAGGCAACTGCCCTTCTTGCAGAGAGCTGTGTATTTGTGCTCACAACATGAAGCTGTAATAAAAAGGACTATCAATCTATCAACGGCTCATTAGTTCTTATCTGTGAAGTTACTGAAGTGAGGGGAGGACTCTCCGAGCTTGACAGCAACTGGCATTGCACCAGTAGAATACCTTCAACAGTTGTCTATCCTGATTGGCAGCAGTTCTCCAGCATCCCAGGCAGAAGTTCCTTCACATCACCAGTCACCTATTTCTCTTAACTCAGGGATGGGGAAGCTGTGGCCCTGCAGATGTTGAGAGTCCAACATCTGGAAAGCTGCAGGTTCTCTATCCCTGATTGAACTAGAGATGCCAAAGACCGAACTTGGGTCATACCACAAGGAAAGCGTAGGCTTTACCACTGAGCTGCTGTCAAAAAACAATCCTACCCTGCTCTTATAGTTCGAACTTTAAAAATATAAGCCTCCCAAGATCTATCAAGAGCAGCTCAGTTTCCTTATATAGATGGGTCTGGTGTGGAAGCTGCGCTTTAGAGACTTGAACTAATGATCAGCTGTGAACTTAGCAATGCCCCAATTGTTCCACCTCCCACATTTACAGATCAGCATTGCTAGAGAATTGGATGGCTCAGTCCCAGCCAAGACACCTGCCCTTTAGTTTAGAACATCATAAATTACACAGTTAGATCGGGGTGAGGTGGGAGGGAAGCAGAGAGGAAGAAACTAATTTGTAGCGTTTGCGGGATTTGTTGTAGCACACATCAAAGATGTACAATTGTTAGTTAAAATTGCTTCCATCTGCTCATTGTGGCTCTAAATATAAATTTGGTATTTCAACAAAATAATGCGATAATATGCTTTTCCTTTTTTTTTCTTTTTTAGCAGTGGTGGGGGAGAGTGGATGGAATAATTGCACGGAAGCAGATACTGTGATTCTTGCAGCCCTATCAGTACCTAAGCAAAAGCCCATTTGAATCAATGGAACTTTCCCTGTTTCAAGATCTATAGGTAGAAATGGGGGGGGGGAGTGCTTAAGATAATAGGCTGTGTAGACATTGCTGCCTTAAAACACTACTAGAATTTTCTCAATTTGGATCAAAGCTTGTTCAGGAGGAAACACATCAAAATGAGGTATTTCCAGAGGTGTAGCCGGGGTGGGGGGCGCTGCTGGGATGATTGCCCCAGGCACATTTGGAGGGGGGTCGTTTATGCTGCCCTCCCCAAACCAGCCCTGTGCTGCTTTGCAAGGCTGGGACCTGATTAGAAAAAGTTGCACAAATGGTGTTTTGCGATGCTAAGTTATTACAAGCAAGAAATCCTAAAATGCAGCTATCATGGAAGGCCGCTGCTCTTATGAATATTGCAGTGATTCCTGGTGTGTGGTGGTCGATTATAACCACTGATCATTTTTCCCTTTGGGGAACTTCCATGCTTTGAATATGTTCCTGCTGAGATTTGCATAATAGCCATGGCAAATTAAAGCCATCCACTTTCAAATTCAGCTCACTCACAGATCGTGGTCTCTCACACTTTCATGGGTAGGAAAATGCATCTGAGCCAATGAAATACCCATCCCCAGAGGATTTCGCTTTTCCAGGACGCCATCTCTGAATAAAACACTTCATTAGCAAATGTGCTCTGTTCCACTGCCATCATCTGATCAGGGATTTTGAGCAAATGTCACAGCTGAAAGCAAAATCAACTACTGATGAAGAGGTAGCAGATTGGGTGGGAAACAAACAAACAAATAAATAAATAAATAAATATGTAGGCCCTGAGACTTATGCTGTTATTGAAAAATATAAGTGAATAAAAGATACGTGTGTGTTTGTGTGTGTAAGGTAAAGGTAAAGGGACCCCTGACCGTTAGGTCCAGTCATGGCCGACTCTGGGGTTGCACACTCATCTCGCTTTATTGGCCGAGGGAGCCGGCGTACAGCTTCCGGGTCATGTGGCCAGCATGACTAAGCCACTTCTGGCGAACCAGAGCAGTGCACGGAAACACCGTTTACCCTCCCACCAGAGCGGTACCTATTTATCTACTTGCACTTTGACGTGCTTTCGAACTGCTAGGTTGGCAGGAGCAGGGACCGAGCAACGGGAGCTCACCCCGTCGCGGGGATTCAAACCGCTGACCTTCTGATCGGCAAGTCCTAGGCTCAGTGGTTTAACCCACAGCGCCACCCGCATCCCTTGTTTGTGTGTGTAGGAATAAATAAATACTTCACATCTGCAAGGAGGAACCTTTTCTCCTGGAAGAAGATCCCGGCAGTAGTTCATGACAAGACTGTACCGTATTCTGAAATGAGCACATTGCTGAAATCAACTCATTGTGCAATTCATCATCTAAACTCCACGAATTTCCACTTTTCTGCCACAAATGTTCATTTCCCACAGACACTGTTTTGGAACATGTCCATCTGCCTTTAGAGTTAAAATATGAATTTTACCACTTTTTTTTTAAGGCAGGAGATCCCTCACCCCGGCCTCATTACCATATCAAAGGCCTCTGCAGAATATGGAACAGCAGAAGTCCTAATGGGAAGAAGACTAGAGGCTTCAGAGCAATTGCATCTTCATGAAGCAGGCCTTCTGAATGGGATGCATGAAGTTCAGTATTATGGAGGGCGGCGGGCTGAAAAGGTTTATAACTCCGCAGGCTCATCTGTTAAATTACTCAGCAGAAAACCCCGTCAGCTTTCAAGTTGAAGGTGGAAAGGGGGAAAGATATATGACTTGAATAAAAAGTTAAATTGTATGTGTATTTGGAAAGGGCGAGGAAATACATGCAGTAAAGTTTTCTACTTTTGGGACGCTGGTCAGCACATCCTAATAAAATAGCTTTAACAAAGGCAGTCTCACTTCTGACTTTCAGGTGCCTCTTGAAGTCACTGAGGAATGTTTATATTGCTTTTAATGATGGGCTTTTGCTTTGTGTTGTTGTTGTTGTTGTTGTTGTTGTTGTTGTATACCACCCATCTTGATATGACGGTAAAGGAATACTTTAATAAACAGATAAAACAAACTACAGCTTTTTATGGCTTTGCCATCCTCCTTCTGTGACACACCCAAGCCATACCATCTTAGAGATCGACATTAAAGAGCCATTTGGCTGTGAACGTGGCCTCTGGCTTCTAGCAAATGCTGGCAGGCACCTACCTTGTCCTTTAGTAGGGCAGCCGCTTAGAAAGAAGAAATGCATCACTTAAAAAGAGGACAGAGATCTGCATAACACTTGTCATACAAATGCCATAAAATTTGCACATGCTGTTTTGTATGCTATTTTATATGCAAATCTAGACATAATGGTAAACCGAGCTATAATTCATCTCCCTGCAGTGGGGAACCTGTCTGTTGTCCAGGTGGGCCATTGTTAATGGCCAGTTTAAAGACCACTGTTATGTTTCTCTATCTTTAAGCTGGACTTGGACCAGACAGCCCTTTGAATAGAGGACTGCCCTCTGACAGTGCTCCAAATAGAGGATTGTCTGCTGTAAAGTAGGACACTTGACCACTTTGTCATTCAGGAATTGCTGGAAACTACAAGAGGAGAGAGTATTCTTGTGCTTGAATCCTGCTTGCTGGTTTCCCACAGGTATCTGCGTGGGCACTGGGAGAACAAGTTGCTGGACTAAATGGGCCACTGGCATGATTCAGCAGACTCTTCTTAGAAATTGACATTGACTTCCCTGCTGGAGAAAGGATAGCTAGGAACAGTTTTTAAAAAATGTATTATTATTATTATTATTATTATTATTATTATATTTATCTCCCGCCCATCTGGCCAGGCCTCCCCAGCCACTCTGGGCGGCTTCCAACAAAATATTAAAATACAGTAATGCATCAAACATTAAAAGCTTCCCTAAACAGGGCTGCCTTCAGATGTCTGGTAGTTGTTGTTCTCTTTGACAAAAGGCCCTCTGCCTGGTTCCCTGTAACTTGGCTTCTCGCAGTGAGGGAACCGCCAGAAGGCCCTCGGTGCTGGACCTCAGTGTCCGCGTAGAACGATGGGGGTGGAGACGCTCCTTCAGATATACTGCACTGAGACCGTTTAGTGCTTTAAAGGTCAGCACCAACACTTTGAATTGTGCTCGGAAACATACTGGGAGCCAATGTAGGTCTTTCAAGACGGGTGTTATGTGGTCTTGGCAGCCACTCCCAGTCACCAGTCTAGCTACCGCATTCTGGAGATTCTTGAAGTTACAGGAAAATCTCCCCTGTCTGAGAGGTCATGGTTAGAGTTGTTGTAGGTGCAGATCTGGCAGCTGTCAGTCAGGTCATGTTGCGCCTTCACAGCTCCCCCTTCTCAAGCACTTTTCTGATCCCTGATTCCTCCTCTCACCACAGACAGACAGACGGCTGTGCTTTCTGAAGTCTGCAGTACAAACACGGCTACACCATGGACCTGAGTGAGTCAGGGATGTGTGGCATTTTAAAAACACTTATGCATACATCAGGACTGACTTACCACATTTCAGAGAAAGTGAAGTAATGCATATTGCATATTCCCTGCAAGACTATTCATTCCATAATCTAAACATTAGCTAGAATAGGGCAAAGCCTAGATCTAAAATCAAATAATAAAACCTCAGTGCACTCATTGTGGTCCCTACGTCACTACTGGATAAAAACACAGGTTTAATAAAAGGAGCATATATGTCATTACTATACTCTTTATGCAAGATAATGCCACATCACCTCTAAGCATTCACTTAAACTACAAAGCTTATTCCATATCACTTTGCAGTTGTTCACACCAAGATGACTTCATTCTAGGACAGGGAAATGACAATGCCAGGGGGGTGGGGTCCCCCACATCTTTATATTTATCCTTTTTTGTATGCTCTCTATTGAAATTCATGGGCTTTAGCTTCAGCTTACATCTGAAGTGATTGTTTAGCAGTAGTTCTTCCAGGAGTTTAGTCTCAAGATTGGAATTATGCAGAACTTTACCATCAGATTACAGAAGTAGATATTTTTACAGAAACCACTGACATGTTTTTTGTTAGCTCTGTTCTCAGCAGATGGCAGGGAAACTGGTGCAGTGCCACATGGTTGTAGTTTGCTTAAGTATTAACGTGCCAGATATTACCATGGACTGAATTTTATGAATCGGTTTGACTGTAGCACTCAGTCTCAGGGCCCCTCCTTGCTTTCCTTTCACAAACAGAGGTATGTTTGCATTTAGGTAACTTTAGACTCTGGACCAAAGGATTTTACCTTTTTTTTTTTTATCAGATTGTGGATTATTTCAATTACTTCCCATTGTGGTAAGCCAGACCTGCTGTGCTTATGCTTCGTCCTGTTCAAACTGCAGTTTACTTCCCAGCTTCCCAAAATGAAGTATCACAGTTGCAGCCACACACACACACACACACACACACACACGGTTTTCATTTCCTTTGATGGTTGGAAATGGCAGCACAGTGGGTTGGGCCCTCTGATGCTTCCCCAAGGAAGCCACTTTCTGGAAGGCCAAGTCCCTGTCGGTCGGGTGTTGCAACCAGTTGTGCAACCCCAGCCTCTCAGCAGCTTTTCACAGCAGGGAGCACTGCCATATTTCAGTAACAGAGGTATTTGGTTTCTTGACGCAGCCTCGTTTGGCTTTGTACAGCTGAGTGATATCTCAGTTCTGCTGAATATCAATGAGAAGCGATGCATGTGGGAAACCATGGTGTTTGTAACAGAAATGAAAATGTTCGCATTCTGTTTACCTTCTACTCAAAGTCTGGAGGTCCTGGTAGAGTATTCGCCGTGTGGCCTCCCCTGAATACATTTGCTTTGGGTGCTTTCATGCACAACCAGTCTTACGGGATTTTGAAACAAGCAAGAACGTAATTGTTAAACACAAGAACAGCACGCGTGGAGCACGATGACAAAGCAGCAAGCAGCAGTGTGCAGTCAGAAGGTGACAGTCAGGCCACCGCAAACACCTGCCAGGAAGAGGGTCACCTTTGCCAAGTGTCCCAGAACCAACAGGAAGGGGCATGGATCTAGGGACCTAGTTATATAACCATCTGGTGCTTGAGTGAGAAGTGCTGAAAAGGTTGCAAGCAGTGAAATTCCAGTCTGTGTGAGACGTGCTCATGTCTATCTGCGGCTACGCTTAGGATTTCGCTTTCGTTGCATTGGAAAGTAAGCAGTGGCAGCTGATCCACTGGGACAAATAGGGCCAGCCCCTACCAGCCTGTCGTTTTACTTACGTACAAGAAGTCCCGGGGGTGGGGGTGGCACTGTCTGTTGGCTTCCTACTCTTTAGTCTCAGGGCTTATCCACACTTACCCTTGCTCTATGCTTTCCAGGCACAAGTCTGGACTTTCCAGGTCTGTGTCTGAGCAGGCTTATTTTTCCTGTCCCAGGCTTTACCCAGGAAAACCTGCATTTTACCTGTGAATCAGAGCAAATGGCACTCTGCACAAAACCTGATTGCCATTTGCTCCAATTCAGCAGAAAACACCGCTCAGTCACTGGCCTGGAAAGCCCTGACCTGTCCCTAGCAATGTGGAGCAGAAGTTAAGTGTGGATGAGCCCTCCGTGTTGTCCTTGTAGAACTCAATGGGAAGAAGAGGAGGAGTTTGGATTTGATATTCCGCTTTATCACTACCCGAATGAGTCTCAAAGCGGCTAACATTCTCCTTTCCCTTCCTCCCCCACAACAAACACTCTGTGAGGTGAGTGAGAAGTGTGACTAGCCCAAGGTCACCCAGCAGCTGCATGTGGAGGAGCGGAGTCGCGAACCCGGTTCACCAGATTATGAGACTACCGCTCTTAACCACTGCACCACAGTGGAGAATACACCACAGAGGGGAATGGGGGCATAGGTTGGCTCTTCCTGTCCCTGGCTCCATCTCCATTTGCTGTTCTATGAACAGCAGTGTTTACTGACACATGGATATACACAGAAAGCCGAATCCTTGAACCCTCACTAAAGCTTACACATCATTAGTATCTCCCTTCTGTGAAGTTATCTTGGGTGGGTATCAGTCTCAGCCCACACAGCTGAAACGGTGGCAGGGAAACATGAATGTTTATTCATATGTAGTGGTCTTGTGAATGGTGCAATGATTTTGGACTAGGGTGTACTCTAGGACACAGTGTTGTTGCATCAGTGGCACTTTTGAGAATATGTGCAATGGGAGGTATCCCTGGATGGCATGGATAAACTACAATCTGAATTTAGAATTCAGTTTTGGAATTGAATCAGCCTTGTTCATCCTGATGGGTGACCTTTATTGTGAGAGACACAGGAGAAGTGTAACCTGCTACTTCTGCTTGATTGCTGTGGCTTTTGATACCATGGTATCATCCTAGACTGGCTCCATGGGATGAGTACTGGAGGCAATGTATTAGGCTGGTTCCATTCTTACCTGCAGGGCCATGTTCAGAGAGTAACACAAGATGAGTGCTCCTCAGCCCCTTGGCATTTGTGCTACAGGGTTCCACTGGATACTGTCCTCTCCCTAATGCTATTTAACATGTATATTTAACATGGAATGATGGTGTTTCCTGAAGCCACCATTGCACACAAAGATGATTGAAAAATATGAGACAATGGGCAGAAAGCTACAATCTTTTAATTGCAGCAGCTACTCATGATTCTCTCTCACAGCAAGGAAGAGAGTTTGATGGGTTTGATCCATATCTCCAGGCACTGCCCGTTGCCTTTTCTTCTTATTTCTATCCAGCATCTTTTTTATCTGAAATAATCTTTTGTTGTTGTTGTTGTTAGAAAAGTATTTTCAGTTCATAACAAGTCAACAGAAGTAGCAAATTTCGTCAACATGTTGTTTACTTATTATTACAGGGTATAAGAAAGATGTGAAAGAACGCAAAACCCAAATTTGGACTTTCCTACTGCTGGTGGGGATGCTGAGGCTGTCAGAACAACAGTTTCCCTTGTCTCTAACACCAGCCAATTCCACCATGATCTAGAGCAAGGTGAAGAACAGTTGCCACCCCCTCACACATTTTTGCAGGACTACGATACCCGCCATTGTTAATCATTGGCCATGTTGACTGGAGCTGATGGGAGTCAGATGGGTCACAAGTTCCCCACTCTGACTTTAGAGGAACAAATAGCAGAGTTCTAATGGAGTAAGCCAATATCATTTAAACAGTTCCACTTTTGGGCAACATAATCTTCAGGCTATCCTCAGCAAAAGAAGAAAGACCTTGACCAACCTGGTTAAGAACAGTATCTTAGTTCAAATGATTTTAGCAGCAGTGCCAATCTGGGGGTTTCTGGGAAAGGGGAAGGCTGCTTGGAGGCAGTAGATAAGGAAATATCTAGCTATTTTAAATGAGTCCAAGTCTTCAGTATCAGATGAATTACATTTTAGGTTACTAGAGGCCACAGTCACACCATAGTGCTTTAAACAGTTGTGACTTCCCCCAAAGGATTCTGAAAGCTATAGCTTGTTAAGGGTTCTGAGAATTGTTAGGAGACCCCTGTTCTTCTCCCAGTTTCCCAAGTGCCTTAACAATCAACTCCTCTCCCCAGGGAACTCTTAGAATAGTTTGTCACAGTAAGTAATAGTTCCACTTTATTCTGTGCTAGGCCATCTTTAGCTGGAACACTATGCCCACTTTTGGGCACCACACTTTGAGAAGCACACAGACAAACTGGAAAGAAGTTCAGAGAAAGGTAATGGAGATGGTCAGATATATGGAAAACAAGTCCAATGAGGAACATTTAAAGAAACGGAGACATGATAACACTTTTTATTTCTCTGAAGGGCTGCCACATAGCAAGGTTAGAGCTAACAGGCTTAAGAGGGTAGATTAGAGGTTAGAGCTAACAGGCTTAAGAGGGTAGATTTGGACTGGGCATTTGAAGACACTTTTTAATGATAACAGCAGTTGAACAATGGAACCAATGACCTCAAAGGTGTTGAGCTCACCAAGGCCTTCAAAGCACAGGTTGGTCCCTCTGTCTGTGCCCTGAACCCTACCCAAATCTGCGCAGGAGATCCCCCAGAACAGATTTAGGGGGTGCATGGGTGAGGTGAAGTGGGCGAGTCTCATAGCACAAGTGGAAATCCTTGTGCTGATTCCCTTCCCCGGGGAAATGGAGTTGCGGGCTGGACGCAAACCCGCCCCTTGTGTGGGGGTGTGGCTAGCCACCGCATCATAGAGTCTCTGGCACATCACACCCTAGGCTGACCAATCTGGTCGGCCAGGGGGCATGGCGTACTCCATTTAAGCAACCTGCGGGTGGGAAATCGCCACTGTCTGGTTCCCGCTCGCACAATTCTTAGTTAGATCTACTTTGGACACAGCCCAATTCTTCCAATTCAAAGTCCTCATGCAAATCTGCAAGTCTACCAAATGCGGTTTTAGTGTGAAATGGAATGAGCCCACATATTTATTATAATCATTTGGCTAAAATAAAACAAGCACACCAGACAACACGGCGACTGTATACAGGAAAACATACAAGAGACCTCAGCGACAAATTTTTGAATTAAATTGTTAAATTAAATTAAGCTTTGTTGTCTTAGAGTTGCTCTAAATTCTAGAACTATGGCACAACAGATTCTTTCAGTGGTGAGATAAATAACTTTCAGACATCTAATGATATCCTGTATGATATCATGGTGTTTCTGAGGAAGTTAAAGTCCTGAAGCTTTGAGTTGATAAAACCATAGGTGACAAAGCCCAGGAAGCAGAATCTTCCCATTGTTAAGTTTGAAGACCCAGTTTAAATGGGTTGGGGAAATGCTACAACACTATTACAGGCAGGAGGCCATGATCAGGCGGGAGACCATCATCCATTTCACTGCTCAGAGATGAAAAATGTCATTAATAAAGAGGGGAAATGTAGACTAAAAAGGGAAAGAAAAACCAAAGTGAAAATTAAAAGTCACCTCTTTTATGACTATTAGTCCTCCAAAGAAAATACTGCATGCATAACTTCCCCCCAAGAGTTAGACAAAGTTGTTCCATCCCCCAATGTATTCTCTTTCATTCCTTTTCAGGAGGAAAGATTTGAAAAAGCAGACCGCTGGGAAGAAATACTACAGACTTCTAGGTTAGTGAAGGAACTCCCAGCATCGCTTGTGTATTCTGGGTAGGAAGAACTGGAAGAGATTATGTTCTTCAGCCTCTGAAGTGCAATGATTAATAGCAAAAGAAGAAATGCCAAGAGGCTGAGGAATATCGAAACATAGACATAGACGTTAGACATGTGTCCGGAAGATGAATCCATGGATGTCGAGAGAGAGGTGGGATACAGCTCCAGAAAAGTCCCATTTTCCATATTTGATATTAATCCAGAGGTAGGGTGGAGTTCCGACATTTTATTTGTGCGTGTTGTAAAATAAATGGAGGAGACCTAACATTCAAAGGCAACCTTCCAGAAGAAAGTTGGCATATTGAGCTACCCAGTGATGGCTGTTATCCTTCACTTCTTAGGTCAGAATAAATCTGGATGGTGTTATCCTTTGTTGCTGTAAGAAAGAAAAGGGGGAGAGGAAAAATTAGACTACAGTACTTAAAAGTTCATTTCTTATTTGATGCAATGCTAGAATGTTGAGCAAGCGAATAACTTCAGCTTCATGTTTTGATTCTTCTTAGAGGCAAGTGGTAACAGAAAGCTTGGCATGTAAGATTTTAAATGTATACTTTCTACTTAAGTGCTGCTAGTAATCTCCCAAGTACAGAAATCTGGGCATTGCAGACTTTGGTATCTCTTGAAACTAACCCATCAACTAGCCATTTGCCGAACTCAGAACTGTTTTGTACCAGTTTAGGTTTTTTGTGTGGTTAGGTCTTCCATAACTATATCATTGTATCCAACAATGTCCATGTGTGAGTGGAAAGGACTTCTGATTGCACAGTGGGATCTTTACCGGGGTCTTTCTGAAGCATATTTTGGGGGCATACAGGGAACTGCAAGGGAGTAGAGGAGGAGATGAAGCCCCATTGCGCTAGCAGAAGTCTGTTTGGAATCCACTCCAATTTTGGAGCCTCAGAAACTGACCCTGAAAAACATGGAGGGTGGGATAAAATGAAATGAGGTTAAAACAATCTGGTGATTCCATAAATATGTGCCAACATTGCTACCGATAATACTCTACTTTGATATTCTCATTTATCACTCTTTATTTCTTGTTGGTTCCTCTAACACTGGGGTGGCTAACCTTTGGCCCTCCAGCTGTTCTTGGACTAGAACTCCTGTCATTCCAGACTATGGGTCATGCTGGCTGTGGCTCATGGGAGCTGGAGCCCAGAAGGAGCCAGAGGGCCACAGGTTAGCTGCCACTGCTCTGACCTAATTAAGAAGCTTCTTCTTCAAGATGCCAGCAGCTCTTCTGTCTGTGGGAAAAGCCAGAAGAGATGAACGATCTTCAAGACATGCAAACAAGTCTCTCCAAGCACCATTTCTCTTCTGACAGATTAAAAGATGCCTCAGAAGACAATTTCTAAGAGAGCGAAAGAATTTGCCACAAGGTCTCTGCAAGAGCGTGCATAAAATAACCACTATTGCAATAGTAATCTAAAGGTAAGGGTCTTGACAATACTATAAATAGCTTCAGACATCTTTAAAACTTCAGCTACGGTAAATAATTTATACCCAATTTGTAGACCGTGATTTCATTTCTCTGTCGCCTTGTCTATGCGCCTTATAAATGCCTAGTTTAGCAGAAAAGGAAGCAATGGCATCAAATTTCTCATTTGTATGGTAGACATATTATCCTAAGCTTAATAGTATGGTTTTAATGAATGTAAATGCCCAAATCCAGGTCTAGCTGCACATTGCACAATATGAATTGCCTTAGACTGTGTGTCGGACTATATATATGTGAGTGGGTTTGGATGTGAAAGCCAGCTTATGTGCTGTCAGAAACTGCTGACCACTGCCCCATGTGACAAGCCGTAACTCTAGAAGTCATTGACCTCCCATAAAGCTGAATGTGAAAAGATTCAGGACAGATAAAAGAAAGTCATTTTTCCCCACACAGAGCATAGTTAAACTATGGAACTTGCTCCCACAAGAAGCAGTGATGGAGAAGTCTATTAATAGCTGCTAGCTATGATGGTTATAGGGATGCAGGTGGCGCTGTGGTCTAAACCACTGAGCCTAGGGCTTGCCAATCAGAAGGTCAGCAGTTTGAATCTCCGCAACGGGTTGACCTCCCGTTGTTCGGTCCCTTCTCCTGCCAATTTAGCAGTTCAAAAGCACCTCAAAGTGCAAGTAGATAAATAGGTACTGCTCCAGCGGGAAGGTAAATGGTGTTTCCGTGCACTGCTCTGGTTTGCCAGAAGCAGCTTAGTCATGTTGGCCACATGACCCGGAAGCTGTGTATGGACTAACACCAGCTCCCTCAGCCTATAGTGCAACCCCAGAGTCGTCTGCGACTGGACCTAATGGTCAGGGGTACCTTTACCTTTATGATGGCTATGTTCTGTCTCCATAACCAGAGACAATAATGTTTTTGAATACCAGTTGGTGAAAACCACAAGGCAGAGGAATTCTCTTATGCTTGGGGCCCGCTTGCTGGTTTCCCGCAGGCCTCTGGTTGGCGCTGTTGACTCCGGCCAGGTCATTAGAGTGCCTCCTGCCTTTGGTTCATGTGATTGTTATCTTGCCTCCATGCAAGCTAGACCCCAGGCCTGTTACTGGCTTTGTAATTATCCACTCAACTGCTGAAACAAATAGTATAAATAGTCATACAATTGGTAGAATGATCTGTGCGGCTTGCATTGATTAAAAAAATATGTACAACACCAGTGTCCAATCAACAAACGGCAATATGACTGTGATCAGATCCTTGGAAGCAAATTAATTGTGTACTGTATTAACGGGATAAATCATGCATGGCGATATAACAAAAACAAGGGATTTGAGAGTTGAACAGATGGAATATATGTGTGCATGCATGTTCACCAAAGATGCTCCTCACTTGGGGAGCCATTTGCCATGGGAATAGCCCTGCTATGGTATCCAATTCCTTCTTTCCTTCTCTTTTTTAATTTGTCTCCTCTTTGTCTTTTGAGTAAAAATCTTCACAGCTCATTATATATCCACTTTATAGTAAATCATTAAAATCATTCCCTGAACACCTGTCTATTTATTAAAGAAGAGTGGAGCAAATAGCTTCAAAACAATGCAGATGAGTCCATTCTTAGCAGAACTGGAGAGGGCGAACGGCATTTAAGAGTCAGTCTCAGAAGAGTTCTGATGTAAGCTACTGATAGGATCACATCAATTTCAGCTCTACATACTGCAGTAAATTGAGTGTTCTTTCAGATAACCTTGGTTGCACAGTGTTATAAATTCCCTTACATTTTTATTGCCTGTGGTTCTTCTCTGTGTAAATCTTGATTCTATTACTCTATTTTATCTGCCAACCTCCACGAAAATGCAGCTGCAGAGGCTTCATTTGCAGTTCTTGGGCTTGACAGATTAGACCAAAGGCAGAGAAGCAAAGAACCTGGGACCCACAGACTTGAAGGAGCGCCATCCTGACATCAACTTGTTGGGTATTAAGATCTTCAGAAGGGGTCCTTCTAAATGTTCTGCTATCAGAAATGGTATGGTTAGCAGGAATGCACAAACGGGCCTTCTTAGTGGTGTCCCTCCAGTTGTGGAATACCTTCTCTTTGGAAATAAAAGTCAGCATCAACAGTATAGTCATTGTGGTGCCAACTTAAAATGTATATGTTCCCCCAGGCTTTTATGTGAGACAAGTCTACACAATCTTTTGCAGTATCCCTTGAATTTTTAATTATTTTTAATTGCTCTAGTCTTTTTTATGATTTAAGCTGCCCTAAGATCAGCAATGATAAATAACGAGACAGATATTTTTAAAACAAAATCTTTTAGTGGAAGAGCTGTAGCTCAATGATGGAGCATGAGCTTTCTGTGACGAATGCCCTAGGTTCAATACCCAGTAGATGGTATTGTATTCTGAGCAAAACTTAGTTGACCTATGGAAATTACTGGACCTAAGTTATGTTTCATTAATTTCAGTGCATCTAGTCTGAGTAAACCTTAGCTCAATATCACTCAGGTAGGGTAGACACCACTGAGCTGAATGGACCAATGGTCCAACTCAGATAAAGGCATAATTCTTGTTGCTAACAAAACAACAACAATTTGGGACCATTCCAGACAAGTTTTTCATGCAACGGATGTGCTACAGTGCACCAGAATTGAGACCTTAGATGAGGAAGACCCTATTATCACCCCTACAGATTTGGGGACCCCAGTTCATCCCAAGTGGCCCCATCAATCAGCTTTAAAGGCTTCCCACGTCATCCTCAGTAACAGAGGTGGCATTGGTTTCAGGTCAAGGCCAGACCAGAAGGGTCAGTGGACATCTGAGAGCTCAAAGTTTCTCTCCCTCGAGGAAGGACTAGGGCAATAAGGATTGCTGCTCAGTTAGTGCTTGCTAGTTGCTAATGCAACAACTCAGATGGCTTAGTTCCAAGAACCAAATCCAATGTGACTTTTTAGCAGGACAACTCTTTAGCTGTTTTTTGAAACCGTGCTCACTAACCTGCCAGACGTGGTTTAAGTTGAGAATCTGAGGCAACATAAGGCAAGACCATTGCAATTAGTAATTGTGCTAATGGCTTAAAGAAAAAATTAAGAGCAGGCATGGGGAGTCTAGTATACATCAGGACACTGGTTGTGTGCACTTTTAACTCTTTTGCTGTGCTCTGATCCAGACCACTCCCCACACCTGCTACAGTTGTACCTTGGCTCATGAATGCCTTGTGAGTCGAAACGTTTTGGCTCCTGAACGCCACAAGTGAGTGTTCTGGTTTGTGAACGTTCTTTGCAACCCGAACGTCCGACCCGACTTCCGTGGCTCCTGCAGCCAGTTGGAAGCCGTGCCTTGGTATCCGAACATGTTGGAAGTCAAACGGAGTTGTGGAACGGATTCCGTTTGACTTCCAAGGTACGACTGTATTTGCATTGGGAGAAAGTATCCTATTTATGCTAGTGGAACTTGTCTTCCAGTGCAAAGAAGCATAGGGGGCAGAGAGAGATTAGGACCGCTATGGAAGGCAAAAGACTTAAGACTACTGCTCCCTCCCGTTTCTGATCTAGACTTTGATGCTTTTTTAACAGCCAGCCACACAATACAATCACTCATGCTAATTGCACGAATGGTGTCTTATCTTGTTTGGCCCTCAGCCACACAGTGGTGGCGGAAGGCAATTAATTATATTAATTCCATTTATCAGGCACTCGCTCCCTAAGTATTCTCCAATAAACTTACAAAGTTTGAAGAGCAGAACATGCAGAACATAAAATCAGAATAATGTTTTGCAGAAAAAGCCATACAATATCCACAGAACTGACCCAATAAAAGAGCAGCAAACTGGAGCAACAAAAAAAACACAAAACTATCAATACACAGCAAAATCACAATTCATGGATGCAAGGCTGTTTGGCTTGGTGGCTCACAATCTGGGTAGGCCGGCTTTACACACTAGCTTACAGTTTCTTTCTTCAATTGCTGGGGTACTATAACCGGGAGCAGACGGTCTAATGTTGCTGGAAATCTGTGCACTCTCTATGCGCACAAAGAGTGCCAGATGGCCCTGGCTGAACAGGAAGGTGTCTGAACTACGGCCACAGCAGCCACACTCTTGCCAAACGATTCACTTTTGAGGTTTGGTGCAACTAACGGCACAAATCTAACCACAAAATCGGAACAACTTTCTCAGGCATGAATAAAATGTTTACATCGAGTGCCAGCTAATTAAAACTAGGCATGATATCTTCAGCGACTGAGTTTGGGAATTTGGGAGAGACCCTGCAGTGAAAATCAAGAGATTCAGTAGACATCTGACAAATTAACCAGTTGTGCTAGATTTATCATAGAGCGGAAGTGAAGGTTCTGCTTGTCCCTTGGCTAACTGCGGCAAAAGTACAAGTTCCTTGGGGGCCCAACCTTGGGTCTCTCCCTCTTTTGGTGATATGATTGGCAGATGGCCAAACTGTTTTATTTTGCCATGATATTATATGGAATGACCTGCAGAGCAAGGCAGACCTTTGACTCATAGCAGTTTCCTCTATCATTGGTGGAACAGGTGTCCTTAAAGGCACTCCTGGCCTTTTGCCAGGTATGTCACCTACAGCCATTCTTGGATTGGGACAACTAGACCACACTTGCTCATGTATCAGTAACCTCACAGCTGTGTCACTGCAATGCGCTATCTGTGCGGCTACTCTCGGAGTTGATCTGGAGGCTGTGGCCAGTACCAAACAAGGCAGATTGGCTGCTTGTGGGGAAAACTATTGCCAGCACACAACACTTTGCTTGCATGATTTGAACCGGCTTCCCATTTGCTACTGGATGAAGTTCAAGGTGTTGCTACTAACATTTAAGTCCTGTACAGCTCAGGACCAGGTTACTTTAGAGGTCACCTTATCCCATATATGCCCAGTAGATGCCTGAGCTCTGTGGGAGAGCTACTCTTGCAAGTTCCAAAGATCTCAGAAGCCTGCAGCAACTCCGAGCAGGGCTTTTAGTGTTTCTGCCCTTGTTCTGTGGAATAACATTCCTGTCAAGATACATACAGCAGGCACTCACTATCTGCATTTTTCAGAAACAGTTGAAGATGATTTTGTTTCGACAGGCCCCACAATTATCCACTTCAAATCTTGCTTTAAATGTATTTGTGTCTAAACACTGGTTTAGAATGTGATTAATACATTAACTGAAATAGTAATATGGTCTTCTAGACACACACACACCAATTTATTTGTTGATTTATTTATTATTATTAATTAAATTTGTATACTGCCCTTCACCCGCAGATCCCGAGACGGTTCACAACATAAAAATACAACATAAAAACCACAAGGCACATAATAAAAAATAAGAACAAACCAGCAATCCCCCCCTCTCACAAACACATTTAAAAGGGCTTTGAATGTTAATCAGCCAAAGGCCTGGTTGACGAGGAACATTTTTACTGGGTGCCTAAAGGTGTATAATGAAGAAGCCAGCTGCACCTCCTTGGGGAGATCATTTCACAAATGGGGAGCCACCACAGACAAGGCCTGTTCTGGATACATAAAGCAAGAAGTAGATCTGCTTTCAGAAAGATTCTTTCCGTGAGAAAGTCAAGAATCTGGCAGAATCTCTGGATGTTTCTATTTCCCATCCTTTAAACATACTTTGATTGAGTAGATAAACAATTCTCCAGGGCTGGATTTGAATCTCTTATTATGTTGCTTTTTTCTTATTCTAACTCTGAAGCACTCAACCTTGAAATCAGCCAGAATGTAATAAAGGAAGCTATCGAATGCAACAAAACTACTGCAGAATACTGTGCACCATTAATACCAAAACATATTGATAATTATATTTATCACACTGGTATTCGGTGCCAAAAGAAGATAACGGAAGCCAGCCACACCCTGTCTTTTATCCTTCCAAGTTGATGACACATTAACATTTAATCACGGAAACCAGATGTCATACAATGGAAAGTTGTACACGTGCATGTGAGCTTTGAAGCTCACACACAATCTTCGTCCCAGATGCCACAGGACAACCACCCCCTCCTCTCCACGTGCTCTCCATCGATCCTACTTATGTCTGTGAAAACAAAATCCCTGGAGAGGCTGAATGTGCGGCATTGTCTTCAAATGAGACAAATATAAATGATTCCACTTCTGTTCCAATCCTCTCCCATTGCCCTAGGAGCTCCTTTAACAAACACTTTTCACATGCTGCACAGCATTTGATTATTCCTTCCCAAAATTGCATGCAGTGCAGCGGTCCTCAATCACAGCTGAGACAACAATGCCTACAGAATCCTCCAGCGAAAAAAGCACACTGGCCCCGGAATGCAAATAAAAGTCGGGGAGGAAGTGAGGAAGCAAAAGGAAAAAGTAACAGCATCACTTGGCACAAAACTGTTAATTTATTCCGGTTGAAGAGCGTTGGATATAGCATGCTTTCAGAATTTCACTACGAGCAGCTACTAGATCAGGGCATTATACAGAGGCAGCCCATGTTTCTCTCCTTATACCCTCAGCAGAGAACTGTAGCTAAATCACAGCCCACCCCCCATAACCTAAATTGTTTGAAGATGTGCTGTATGCTGAATACAACCCATTCAGTGCAAATGTGACAAGGCTGTCCCATTAGCACAAATAATTTCACCTGTACAATGGGACTTCCTCTACACATTCCTGCACCACCTGAAATCTGCTCCAAAGGATAAGGGGAACTCTAGGAGCAGTTTCAAGAAAGGAAGTCCCATTGGACAAGCAGAAGTCCCTGCGTGAACAGAAGGGCTTCACTGGATGCAACCCTACTTTTTTTATTTTAGATGTATACAAAAACCATATTCGGCATATGGTACAACAGAAATAGGGATCCTGTGGTCCTCCAGATGTTGTTGGTCTGTGGCTCCCATCATCTGTAACATGCAACAACCACATTTCAGCAAGAGCTTGCAGAAGTGGAAACGTAACCAATCGAGCCTTTAGTACAAGCTGAAGGACGAGAGCATAATGGTTCTCATCCAGCAGCTCCCGGCCGAAAGTGAGCAGCTGGAGCATGAGATGCTGATAAGAGCATGAGATGGAGAGGATGTTGACTGTTCTCATAGTGCCTGGTTTGACCATCAAAGAAAGGGCAGAGGTCACCGATTCCATCTCTCTACCCAGTTCTCTGGCAGGTCTACTAGGCTGACTATTGCTGAGTTGTAGCAGAACTGTTGGGTTCCGCTACAACTCAGAAGAGTGATGGGGTGTGTCTTGCTGCAAATTTGCTAGGCACCTGGCCCACAGATCTATTCAAGGATACCATCACCTTTGTTGTTTTACATTGCTACTGTTTGTGGGGGCCAATGGTGGTACTTCTCAGTGAGAATGTGGAGCCCCCAGGGCGACGGTGTACAGTTTATCCAAATCTCTTGGGTAGGAGGGTCTGCAGCTCTAATGGGAGTAGGGCTGTTGCCCATGAACACACATCTATGTGACAGAGTGTGGGACACCTGGTGCTTCTTTTAATTAATTTTTTTGCAGGCATTTCTATTGGATCAAGGTCCAACCCCCTGCAATGCTGGAATCTCAACATGCGGGTCCCCATCCAAATTTGAAACCGTACAGGGGCCTGCTTAGCTTTGCAAATGTGCTGGCAGTTTTATTGCTTTATCACTAGGACACAATCCTTATGATCACAAATGCAAATAGCACTGTGACATCTGCTTCACAAATTCTCTTCTCTTTGTTCTTGGGATTAGTTAAAAACTGAACATCAGAAAATTAAATCAGTGCTCTCTGCATACTGCTGTCTAAAACATGGCCTCTGGGTGGAATTCCATTCAAACATGCTAGACTTTTAAAAAATACCTGCAGATCTCTCTTTCTTTCTTTCAGGGGAAGTTGCAATTTCCAGTGTTCAGTGGTCAGTGGTCAAGAAGACCAAAGGCTGTTTTGAAATTGCAGCAGGACAATATTTTTTTAAATAGTGAAAACAATTTTGCAACTTCATTAGTGGACTAAGGTACTGGCTATATTTCTGAAATGGAAAGTGTATTTTGATCAACTTTTAAAAGTTTGCTTTTGTCAGTTCCAGCTCTTTCTCAAGCCTACATTTTGAGGCTAGAAACAAGAATAACTTGTTTCAGATGTAAAATCCAGAGGCTGCGCATTAATTATTGGCTTAGGTTTGCCAGAATGGAGGATTTTAACTGAGCAGGTTTTAAGGAAATGGCCAATTTGGACCCAAAATATAAATCCAGTAAATCTACAATGGAGAAGCAGAGTTATTTTTACTACAATAGAAGAAAATAGGTTTTTTTTTCAGTGCAGTGGGAATAGCAGAGACAATTTCATTCTCTAGGGCTGAAGTCAAACTTTCTCAAAGTTCATTACAACTTGCAGAATTTAATTAGTGTTCCCCACTTACCATGGTCCTATGTACACACTAATATATCTCAATAGCAATTTGAGCATAAATGAGAAATATTTTTAATGGCAGAGTGTGGAAAACCTAATAAATAATTTTGAGTAAACTGTATTTAGTTGTAAATATTGCTTGACAATGTTATTTAAATAAGGGATAGGTGCCAATCTGTAAATTGACTTTTTCGAAATTATTCAGAAAAAGCAAAACTGAGTGTAATGGCCGGTAGAACACAAAAAAACTTTTCATATTAAGCAAAGCATGACACTGGCTTTCAAAAGAGCAATTGGGAAAATTTAAATAAAACAAAATTGACCACTTCAGGTAGCCAAAGATGTTTTCACATGTCACTTTCCTCAGTTACACAAATGCTGACCAGAAGTATTTATTTAGGATGACCAAGTGAGAAGCAAAACAAACAGCTTAAAAAACCCCTTATTTTAAAGTCTGTGAAATATTCTGCTTCAGAAGTCTTATCCAGCCATTTATTATGATTAGAGGACAACTGCAAATAAAAGCCAATGGTTATCATCTCCCCCAACCCCATAGTCTATTCTGCTTCCATCCATATGAAACCTTCTCTGTCACCTCATAAAATATTAGCAATGAAGCCAGCCTGAGAAGGAGTTCACACATCCATGTCCAAGACTTGATGACTGCAGTGTCAAGTTGTAGCGCATGTGACATGCATGTGAGCGAGACAACCTTCACAGGTCACACTTCTTCAAATATGGAGGCAATTCGCACATCTGGCTGCAAGTCACTAGATTATGCACACCCATCTGTTCTGCAGCCCTTAAGGGTCCATAATTCTAGAAACATTTACTGGAGAATAAGGTCACACAGATCACAGTGGGCCTTACTTCCAAAGAAACATCTGTAAAATTCTGCTGTAAATTGATCAGCAACAGATCCCTTTACTATTTAAAGACAACATTGCTTCTTCTCCCACTCCCTCAATGGAAATACCTTTGGAAAACCATCCCTGGGTTAATCTGAATGGAAGAGAACCTCCTATAAATCTCCAGACTGCATTTTGAAATAGATATATTTAGATGCACTGCCCAATCTTTTTCTCCAGTGTGGTAGATAATTCGTTTTGCAGGAGGCTATTCATGCTGTGCAAATCAGATATTTCCCTCTTCCTATCACCCGCTTTGTGTGTGTCTGCAACAGTGTGCAGGTGTGAGGGGGAGAGAAGAGCATTTTTGCAAAACTCTCTAATCTGGAGATGCAGAATGGGCACAAAAATACCTGCCGGAAACTCTTTGCCCTCTAGACACCAGCCAGAGGGCAAATTGTATGTAACATTGAAGAGCTTTGCTCCTCTGTAGCACAGGTTGGTTCTCCACCGACAGGTGATGTTCCTGCAACCTGGGTCAATAATGAATGGGGATGGCGGGTGTTTTGGGAGGCAGGCAGTTAAGGGAGTCACTGAGGCTGCAATCCTAGACACGCTTTCTTGAGAGCAAGTCCTGCCGAACTCACTGGCACTTACTTCTGAGTAGGCATGCCTAGGGTTGCCCTGCAAAACTTAAAGAGATCCAAACCGTTCCACCAGGCAAGAAAACCGTCCCTTAAAAAAAAGCGAGAAAGAAACTAATCTAATTCCTTCGCTCCTCCCCCCCCGTCCCCCTTTTTGAAGCAAACTAAAAGGCCGGTTCCTGTACCTAAAGGCTGCGTTCTTTTGTATGTTTACTCGGGAGTAAGCCACGTGGAAGGCTTTCCAAGCAAACCGACCCAGAACCGGGTTGCTCGGCTGCAATCCTGGACAACTAGTTCCTTAGAAACACGCAAGTTCTAGCGAGGCTTCTTTCCGAGGCAAATCTGTTTCGGATCCGGAGGGATCGCCTCGTCCTTTTGCGTTCGGCGGAGGGACGCTGCGGAAATGCCAGGCTGTCCCGGGAGATCTCCGGGACAGGAAGGCTGCTCCGATGGCAGGACTTTAAACGACACCATTCAAAAGCCTCTCTGAGCAGAAGAAGGTGGGGGAAATCTGGAGCCGAGGAGGGTTAGGGAGGGCGCGCGTGCAATCCAGAAAGGGAGACCGCGGAGGGGACGCCGGCTCACTGACCTGCGCGGGCGGGATCCCGTCTGGCTTTCCCCGAAGGAACGAGGCTGAGAAGCGCCGGGCAGCCGGAGCGACACCGAATCACCGCCCGCCTCGCTCTACAAGCCACCGGGCCAGCACTGCGCTCCGCCGGAGAAGCGGCTGGCAAGAGCCCGAGGGGCGTGGCTGCTGCTGGCCCGCCCCTGGGAGGGGAGAGGCCCCCGCCGCCCAATCAGCAGCCGGCTCTCGCCCTATTTAGAATAAAGACTCCCCATCGAATTCCTTCACCTTTGGCCGCAGTCGCTTCCCTTCGCATCTTTCTGGAGCGGGTGGGGTGAAGGCTCCCTCCGCATAGATATGTGAGATGCGGAGGCTCTGCTTTCCATTTCCTTCCAGACACGTTTTGGGTTTTTAAAAGACCCCTCCCCACTTTCCCGTTTAGCAGATACATACGTAATTCACCTGGCCTCTTGAGAACAAGCAGGGCGCTCCCGGCCATGAGGCAGACTAGAGCAGCCACCTCAGGCAGCCAGAATCCAAGGGCAGCTGCCATGGGTGCCCCTACTGAAGGAAGAAGCTGTGGCAGCAACACAGGATTTAGGGCCTTGCTAGAGGTTCCCATGTTAAAGCTATAGTTTTCCCAGTAGTGATGTATGGAAGTGAGAGCTGGACCATAAAGAAGGCTGATTGCCGAAGAATTGATGCTTTTGAATTATGGTGCTGGAGGAGACTCTTGAGAGTCCCATGGACTGCAAGAAGATCAAACCTTTCCATTCTGAAGGAAATCAGCCCTGAGTGCTCACTGGAAGGAGAGATTGTGAAGCTGAGACTCCAATACTTTGGCCACCTCATGAGAAGAGAAGACTCCCTGGAAAAGACCCTGATGTTGGGAAAGATGGAGGGCACAAGGAGAAGGGGACGACAGAGGACAAGATGGTTGGACAGTGTTCTTGAAGTCGCAGCATGAGTTTGACCAAACTGCAGGAGGCAGTGGAAGATAGGAGTGCCTGACGTGCTCTGGTCCATGGGGTCACGAAGAGTCAGACACGACTAAACAACAAAGAGGTTCCCATGCACAGGATGCTGAGCTGAAGGGACGCAAAATTGAGAAGGTCCACAACTGAGAAGTTCCCATTTTTGGCCTTGACCAAGGCAGCATATTACCAAAATCTACCCCCGCTTCCAGGTTCTGGTGAGATCTTGTGAGAGCCCCAAGAGAACTTGCAGGGATCTCGCTGGAACCCGGAAGTCGCTGCCACACAACCCAGGTAAGCAAGGCTTTGGCCGGAGCTCAGGGCTGCTCCTTCCTGTTTCACCTCAGGCAGCGAAATGGGGCAGGCTGCCACTGAGAACAGGTACCCTTCTGCAATCCAACAAAGATTTCATGCAGCAGGATCCACAGGACTTTGGGATGTTTTCTAGGAAAGCGGAGGCTGCTCCATTAGGGCTAAAGAGGTACAGCTTCACCAACCTCAGCCTGCCATCAATCTGCCCCTTGCCCACCTGCCTGTCTTCTTCTTTCAACCAATCGGGGAGTGGGGGCCAGAACTACCTGAGGCAACTTCCTCCTCCTCCTCAGGGTGCTACAAACCATGCATTTCCCCCAAAGAATCATGGGGATTGCAGTTTACCTCCTCACAGAGTCGCAGTCTCCAGCACCCTGACTAAACTGCAGTTCCCATAATTATTTGGGTTCTTGTCTTTAAGATTAATGGTGTGTGGAATGCAACAAGGAGGAGGAGGAGGAAGACAAAAGTGGCATTAGTTGGCTCAGCCTGTCATAGCCTCTGGCTCCACCTCCTGCTAGTCCTCCTTTCTGCCCAATGGGCACCAGTCGCCACAGGAGAGGTGTTCAGTACAGGAGCAGCACAACCAGATGGCTTCATCACAGCTACAACAAACAAAACATCTCTCTCCCGTATTGGTTTGTACAGCCACAGCAGAAGGAGTATTTTGCTGTGAAATCAAAAGACAGGATCAGCCTGGTGTTCTGTACAGTTATACCTCAGGTTACAGAGCCAGTGTGGTCTAGTGGTTAAGAGCGGTAGTCTCGTAATCTGGGGAACTGGGTTTGCGTCTCCGCTCTTCCACATGCAGCTGCAGGGTGACCTTGGGCCAGTCACACTTCTTTGAAGTCTCTCAGCCCCACTCTCCTCACAGAGTGTTTGTTGTGGGGGAGGAAGGGAAAGGAGAATGTTAGCCGCTTTGAGACTCCTTAAAGGGAGTGAAAGGCGGGATATCAAATCCAAACTCTTCTTCTTCTTCTTCTTCTTCAGGTTGCGTTTTGTCGGGTTGTGGACCGCTGAAACCTGGAAGTACCGGAATGGGTTACTTCCGGGTTTCGGTGGTTGCACATGCACAGAAGTGCTAAATCGCGCTTTGCGCATGCACAGAAGTGCTGGGTTGCAACCTGTACGTGTGCAGATGCGCCGCTACGGACGCTGCGGGTTGCAGACATGCATCCCGCATGGATCACGTTCGCAACCCGAGCATCCACTGTAATCAGTGGCACCACAACATTTGAAAATCTATTATTTCCATCAATTGCAGGCAAAACTGGTATATATCAGGTTTGGATCAATATTATTGTTGTTGTTGTTGTTGTTGTTATCTCTCATATTTTGTCCACACAAAACCCACAAAAACCAATGTCAAAGGATGTTATGGCAGATTTTTGTGTGTGTCATGTTAAGTGAAGAGAAGATCGCTTGATTGGTTGATAAAGGACGGTGATAACTACTTCATGTCTTTCGAACTAGCTGAAGGTGCTAGCCTAATAGCTTTTCACATATGGTGGCTCCTATCTTTAGCACACTCCATTTGCTTAGCTGGCGGCTGGAGAAAAAGAATTTGCAACTGGAATGCGACCTATGAAAGAGGCAGAGTTTTTCTCCCTGCCTGGGAGTGGTATGCTGTTTGCTTTTGGAGGGCTTGGAATTGTCTGTCTGGATGTTTGCTTTTCTTCCATGCTCAGCTTGTACATTTGTAGATAAACAGATATTACAAAAGCACCATGCCTGCAGTGTTCTCTCTTCACAAGGAAGCAGACCTGGGATTCAGTAGCTCCTAGAGCTTCCTGTCACTTGCTTGAGGTATTAGACAGGTATAAAGCTGACTTGATTTTAGCAAATGCAGTGGTGGGAAACCTGTAGCCCTCCAGATGTTGTTCGACTCATAAGAACATTGGAATATCCTACTGGATGAGGCCTAGTTGAACATTCTGTTCTAGTGGCCAAACAGATGCTTATGGGAAGCATACAGGCAGCACCTGAACACAACAGCACTCTGCAACTGTTATTCAGAAGCATACTGCCGCTGACAGTGGAAGTAACCGCCATGAATTTGTCTAATCCTCTTTTAAAGCCATTCAAGTTAATGGCCATCACTGTCTCCTGTGGAAGTGAGTTCCACAGTTTAAATCTGCACAGTGTGAAGAATTACTTCCATTTGTTTGTCCTGAATAAACAACTTCATTGGATGTTCCTGAGTTCTAGCGTTACAAGAAGTGAAGAAAAACCTCTCTCTGTCCACTTTCTCCATAGGATGTATAGATGTTATGCACCTCTAACATGTCTCCTCTTACTTCTCTTTAATCTAATCCCCTGCTCCCAGTGTTTCAACCGTTCCTCATAGGGGAGTTGTTCCATCCCTTGGATCATTTTGGTTGCCTTTGGTTAGCCTTGACTCCAGCTCCCTTCAGCCCTAGCCTTGCTGGCCAATGGCCAGAGATGGTGGAAGTTGTAATGCACAGGTGGTACATGACCCCAGTCAAGCTTGCAAAAATTTATCATTTGCCCGATAATAAATGTTGGAAATGTAAAGAAACGGAAGGTACATTCTTTCACCTTTGGTGGACGTGCCCAAAGATTAAGGCTTTCTGGGAAATGATATATAATGAACTGAAAAAGGTATTTAAATATACCTTTCTGAAGAAACCAGAGGCCTTTCTCTTGGGCATTGTCGGCCAACTGGTGCTAAAGAAGGACAGAACCTTTTTCATGTATGCTACAACAGCAGCAAGAATACTTATTGCAAAGTATTGGAAGACACAAGATCTACCCACTTTGGAAGAATGGCAGATGAAGGTGATTGACTACATGGAATTGGCGGAAATGACTGGCAGAATCCGAGACCAGGGATAAGAGTCGGTGAAAGAAGACTGGAAAAAATTTAAGGACTATTTACAGAAATATTGCAAAATTAAGGAACTTTAGAAGGATGTTGGATAGAAACTAAGAGGTTTTTAGCTGTAATGCTTTAAGAGACATGGAAAAAAAAGGTTAACAATTGGGTAAAAGATTAATGGTAAGGATTTGCTGAACCAACAAATTGAATTGGAATACAAAGAAGGGAGGTATGAGGAGGTCCGGGGAAATAAGAGTAAGGAAGATAGGTTATGGAACATTATTGTGTTTTTAACTGTTTTATTTTGTATGTTTTTTCTTATTTTCTACTTTTTTGCTGTACTTTATACTTTTTTCTTTGTTTTGTGTATTTTTGTGAAACTTTAATAAATATCATTATAAAAAAAAAAATGGAAGTTGTAATCCAACAACATCTGGGCACCACTTCGTTCTCCACCCATACTGTACAATACAGATTCTGACCCCTGAGAGTTTCACAACAAAAGGATAGCTAGACATTTCAACATTGCTTTGTTGGCTTTGTGGAGATAGTGGAGGAAGCTTGTCATTTTGTAAACTGAAATTCAATAGAGTTTCCCCTAACAATGTTGCATGCTTCTTCTTTCTTCTTCTTTGGCGTAGCCGAGTAAGATTGTCTTCCATAAACACGGTTTTAACAATGAGAATGTTGCATGCATGCATACTACAACACCTTAAACAAGAATAGTAAATGGTATTTATTAACTCATTTACTATACAGTGGTACCTCGGGTTAAGAACTTAATTCATTCTGGAGGTCTGTTCTTAACCTGAAACTGTTCTTAACCTGAAGCACCACTTTAGCTAATGGGGCTAATGGCGCGCTGCCACCGCGCAATTTCTGTTCTCATCCTGAAACAAAGTTCTTAACCCGAGGTACTATTTCTGGGTTAGCAGAGTCTGTAACCTGAAGCGTATGTAACCTGAAGCGTATGCAACCTGAGGTACCACTGAAGTAAGTAAAGGGAAGATCAGTTGCTGACTTTCAGTCTTCCTAATTTTGCCCAGAAACCAGACCTGTTAAGCTGTTCTAAATGACATTTACTTGGAACTCACAGGTTTCTTAATAAAAACTATATCCAACCTTCCAATTATGTTGTGTTAAACTGTAGTAATTCTTGGGACTAGACATTTCAGAGTTCATTCAGTCCATCCATACTTCCTATTAATTCACTGAAGATATTTCTCTGCTAGAGTAACCTCTGGAAATACAACATTTTTAACAAGGGCCCTCCAGAATACCAGACAATTCATCATCCGAAATGTCATTTGTATTGTACTCACAAATTCATAGAGTCAATAGAAAAGGCAAGACTCGTCACTCATCACATATATATCTGTATCAAATATTAAATGCTGTAATATATACTGGATCAGTCAATTATAATTTAACATTTACCTAAACATCAAAATGTTTAACATTTAGCTGTTTTAAAGTTTCTATCTTTTGGAATAATAATGTGTTCAAAGACATGAGTAGAATCGTGAAAGAAAAGGTAGTTTCATAATCAATTATAGCTTTATTGAACATTTTTACAGATGAGCAAGAGAATGCCAGAGATAAAGAACGCATGGCAGCTAGACAAACAATTTCAAGATATTGGGGAAAATATAAAATCGATATTCATATCAAATAAATACCTTTTCATACCAACCAAAATGTTACAAAATGGTGTGTGACCTTTCAAGTTCTACCGTATTGGCCCGAATATAAGCCACACTCCCCCCCCCCCAATTCCAACCATGAAAAGTTAAAGTGCAGCTTAAATTCGCGACCTTACAAAAATTGGCTTTTACTATATCACTGCTGAAACAGACATACAGTAAACCGAAACGGGTGTGAGTGCCTGCGGAATTTTAAGGGAGCGGCTTATGTTCAGGTATTGTCTCCTCCCCCCCTTGAATTTTAAAGGTGCTGCTTATATTATACGGGTCAATACGGTATATATGAATAAGCTTAAATAGAACTGTGTTGTAAGAGCCGCATGGAGGACTATAGGGTGACAAAAGCCAACCTGCCATTGTAAGATCAGATCCTTATTCTTCAGCACTGGTCCAGCTACAGGTAGTTGAGACCAACCCACTGCTTATTGCTACCCATGAGATTTATTCATGGTTATGGATTGGAGCCTTTGTACTTAATTATTAGTTTGCAATTGGAGGAGGAGGAAAAAACTGCTGTGTCAGTATTCTGCCTTTGCCAATGGCTGAGTGCTTCTTGCAAATGATTCAGTGGAAGTCGAAGGGCAGCGATGCTGCGATCCAGTCCCTGCTATTAAGTTTCTGGCAGTGACATAGTGAGGCACACAGTGGACCTTAACTTTCATAACTAGCTGCCCAGAATAATAAGAAAGAAAGAAAACTAATGATGCAATTCTCTGTGAAATTATTAGTCTCTTTTTAGAGACCAGTAATGCTCCTTAACACTTAGGGGTGTGTATTTCAGAACCCTGAATAACCGTTGACTTCTGGTACAGACTTTGTGCCCCTTCACACCTTATTGGTTTGCTACAAAGAGCTCGGCTGCAGCAGTGCTGCCATTGTGGCAAACACAATGGCTATGGAAAGAGTGAAATGGCTTTTTTTTTCTTTACAACTTTGAGTGGACATGCGTTTGCTTTCCTTTATCTGCACATGGAAGCTTGCAAAATGGCAGAGGTGAAAGAAAAACAAACATAAAGGCCTCTGAACTATGCAGCAATCAGAGCAACTATTGCAACATCCCTGCAGCAAAGCGTAGCTGTGTCAAAGCATCATCTGCCTCTCAAAACATTGCATCCGAACATTTGAAAGCATTGCACAGATTTGCAGCTAGACGCTCACCACTAACACTAGGAAAAAGAGAGAGAGGTGGGAAAGTAATTTTAGTTTCTAAGCATCTGTTTATCTGGGCACCACATGCAGATATTTATATACAATTTTTAACATCTGAAAGGCTAGCTCATGCTTTGTGGCCCTGATTCTTCTGATAGCTAACCTTTTCTTATCTATGAATATCCTGGCTGTACATAAATAAAGGACAAATATCTCTATCACACCATCACTATAGCATTGCATAGCACAGCACAGCACAGTGGTATAAAATATAGTGGCACCATTGTTGCCATATTTTTTTTTTAAAAGATACAATCAAGTTAAGGCCTCCAGAGAGTGCACTAGCAGCAGCCTAGTCTAAGATTATGTGGGATGCTGTCTCTCATGAGATTAACTACTGCTCTCTAGTCTAGCCCATCCAATAATGCAGTCTGTGTCACCAGCTGAGAATGTAGGAATAATAAAAGTTTGTATCTCCTCTTGCTTTGGCGCAACATTCATGGCTCAAGGGGGTTCTGAATTTCCATTCAGACACAGAGTCTGAAAACGCCAGGAGTTTAATAATAATGGAGAGATTGAGAGTTTTGATATTGTGTTTTCTCTGCTGTGGGACACAGCTTCTATAAAACAAGCATGGAGGGTGTCTCTGCAGATTCCCCACAGCTCCTGCAAGCTGTGAGAGTGGGACTAATTGTTTTGGATAATAGTTCCCCCTGATTTTTAGTTACGACATTCTTTAATGTGCTCTTTGTGGTGCTGAATGAACAGTTCCTTCTTTGTGTCTTCAAATTCCCACCGGCGCCCAATCTCTACTAATCCACCATTCATTTGTTACAGAAAAAGGATGCCTGACAATCAGTGTACATGGTATTTTGAAGTTAATTCTCTGCACATTAAGCAAATGAGGGCATTTGCATATTTTCTAGATATATATTGTCTAGTATATTGGGTCGTTAAAGTGTTAGTTTATTTCAGTAAAAATTGCTTTGGGATGACGTGCTTTATATACCAGACATGTTTTATGCATAACATGAATACCATAATCTTTTCATATATTTTCTTTGGTTCATCAAAGCTCATCCTGTGGTGTTACTTTATACACAAATAAGTGATGGAATCGACAAGAAAATGGTAGGTAATTGTGGGAAATAATGTATTTCCATTCTTTGTGTTTTGTCCAAATAGGTCAATAGGAGGGGATACTGCAGACCAGGTGGGGAAGCCCATGGGGCTACATCTGCTTAAGGGTCCAGCAGTTCCTTACCCCTGATTTAGAGGTCTCAACAAAAAAAGTAATTGGACAATGTGGACAAGTGGTCTAAACCACTGAGCCTCTTGGGCTTGCTGATCGGAAGGTCGGCGGTTCAAATCCCTGCAATGGGCTGAGCTCCCGTTGCTCTGTCCAAGCTCCTCCCAAACTAGCAGTTCAAAAGCACACCAGTGCAAGTAGATAAATAGGTACCGCTGCGGTGGGAAGGTAAACGGTGTTTCCGTGTGCTCTGGCACTCGTCACAGTCCTCCGTGAGCCAGACGCGGTTTAGTCATGCTGGCCACATGACCCAGAAAACTGTGGACAAATGCCGGCTCCCTTGGCCTGAAAGTGAGATGAGCACCACAACCCCATAGTCACCTTTGATTGGACTTAACCATCCAGGGGTCCATTACCTTTACCTTTTTTTACCAGCAGTTCCCTACCCCTGATTTATAGGTCTCAATAAAAAAAGTAATTGGACAATGTGGACAAAGCAAAAAGAAGTATTATGTGCACCATGTGCAAATACTGTACACATTTGCCCCTCCTCCTCCATGCTGACCGCATTATGGTCATTTGCTTCCCCACCAATATTTCCTATTAGAAGTATAATTCATGAAATAACCAGAGGTTACAATAAGGATGTAGTTGTCAAGCATGTACCCATATCAAGTGTTTCATCTTCAGTTCCACTCCAGTTTAATTAGAGTTATTAATATCTTTCAGCCAGTGGCAGCTGGTGATTTGCATACATGAATAAACTATCAATCTATCTGTCATTTAAAAAAAATATTGTGTTCTTCTCTCTGAAGTACCTGAAACGAAGGGAAATCTTCTGGACCAGAGGCAGGGGTGCAGATAAGTAGTTATAGATCAGAGATGGGGAAGCTAGCAGCAGCAGCCAACATGGCCAGTGCTCAGGAATGATGGGAGTTGTAGTCCAGCCACATCTGGAGGATCACAGGTTCCCAACCACTGTTCTAGACTCTGGACATAATGGACAGTATTCTACTGCTACTTCCCATCACAAGGATTACATTGCAAGGGCTACTGCTTGTGCAATGGGACTTTCCCCTCTCTCCTCTCCTGCATTTGCACTTTCCTGTCCCTGGAGGGTTGGGAAATCTGGAGGGCCGACTTTGCCTATGCCTGCTTTAGATGGCAATGTGGCTTATTTCAATTACTTCAAAAGATGACAAAGCAGCCTTGTTGTGTTTAGGGTCATTGAGGCTTGTAATTTGTCAGACTTTATCCACTCTGAAGGGCCTACTGTGCCTACAGATTTCATCCACTTCTGTCAAAAGTAAGAAATATATAGCTATAGTTATAATTATTATCCCAGTAGTGACTGTAGGTAGGGAGGGATGAGGTGAACTCAGATCCCTAAGCTGAAGTGGGCAAGCTTTTAATTGGTGCTCAGTCGGGGTCCTAAGCATAATAATAGTAATAATAATGATTATTATTTATACCCTACCCATCCAGCATATCTTGAGGATGACACATGCTCTATATCTCTATCATCTATCTATCTATCTATCTATCTATCTATCTATCTATCTATCATCTATCTATCTAATCTATCTATCATCTATCTATCTCTATCATCTATATCTATCTATATCTATCTATCATCTATCTACCTATCATCTATCTATCTATCTATCTATCTATCTATCTATCATCTATCTATCTATCTATCTATCTATCTATCTATCTATCCTCTATCTATCTATCTATCTATCTATCTATCTATCATCTATCTCCTATCTATCTATCTATCATCTATCTATCATCTATCTAAACACCTACATATATACAAGTAATGTATGATGCCTGGAATGCAATTTTTTTTTTTTTTAGTCTGAGGAGCTACTGTAGAGGATTTACAGTGCAACCCTGTACATGTCTGTCTAGAAAGTTGATAGGTGTGTGTATAGGATTGCAGTCTCAAGAGGAGATTCTCTGAGGAGTTTCTGAGGGAAAGGATTGGTGAGAAGTTTCAGAGAGGGAGAGTGAAACATTTGAGAGAGAAAAGGTATTGAAGAGACCACAGGGATAGCTATGCGGCCATTAAGAGTCCACCATGGAGCAAAGACCAACCTTCTTCCTGACACAACATTGTGGATTTAGGAGCAGATGACCTGCTGGGGTGCTGGCTCAGGGGAGTCTGTGATGGCTGAAACAAACATTCCACAAGCAGTCAATCTCCTCCTGTAAAGCTTGTAACACTGACCTGAATGGCCACAGTTGTGTCATTGTTATTTCCAGTTCATGGGGAAAATGTTGACTTTACTGCTTATTCAACCAATGGTGCACTTGTGAGCGACTCTGAACAGAGCTGGGGATGTAGGTTTATTCTATGTGACAATCTTCTGTGCACATTGTACACTGAAGTTGTGAAATGGGCTACAAATGCAATTTTTAAAATGTGGTATTCATGACAAACAATTAGTCAAACAAAGAGAGAATGGGGCCAAATAGGCCACTTGCCAAAGCTACCATTTTGTCTTGAGATGGCTCTGCCTGATCTCTCCATAGTCCTGTTGTCTGCTCCCTCCTTTGCTTGCTGTGCTGAGCAGAACTATAGCTGAGCAGCACAACAGGAGAGGGAAGAAGTTGAATACAGAACCAACAAGAGAACAGATGGGGGAAACCTTGATGACTCTGTCACCTCCTGTGTTGGCAGATTTAAATATCTGTGACAGGGCCAGCCTTGATGTTAGGCAGACTGAGGTGACCATCTCAGGTGGCTGATTTAAGATGTTGTGAACAGGCAACAACTTGTTGGTCATTTAATTTGTTATTGTTGTATTTTTGCTGCCAAGTGTTTGTGAGAACTTCCTTCCTCAGGTGTCAGAAACAAGTTGGCCGGCCTTGGGTACTGCACAGCTTGGCTTAGGTGTGTATGCACTGCTCTGCCTCAGACAGTAAAACATCTTTGACCAAACTGTGTCTAGCATACACATTGCAAAGTGACAACCCTATTCTGTCTTAAATCATGCAATGTGTTGACTTTGTTAAATGTCTTGAAAATATGTGTTGAGGGGCAACCTATAAATAAATATTAAAGGAAATATATATTTTTGAGCACAGAAAATTATGCTGCTGTGTTCTTTTTAGTGATGTGTGCAAGAAATAAAGCAAGAACACCATAGCACCTTGTCAAATGTTTATCAAATATTTGACGTGTCCCCTTCAGTTCACACTGTTTTCTTCCCTGTTGGAAAACTATGAGAATCCATCAATTATTTAATGTTTGCGAAGTGCCTTCGAGCAATGAAGTGTCATCTGACTAATGACGAAGCTGGCTCAGCAGCATCAACATCCTTCATTTGCTTTGAATCACATTCGTAGGGTGCCAAGTCTAAAACCAGAATTGCTATCATGTTTTGTCTCCTTCGAAGGCTATGCTTGTATTGATCTGTGTGTGACATGGGCGAGCGTTCTTCAAGGGGCAAGGAAATAAGGTGTCCACATGAGCAAGGAGGAATGAACCCTGAAACAGCAATGCATGCTGAAACATACTGGAACATGGAATCCATATTCCACGCAGTACAGAGTTAATCTATGGAACTCACTCCCACAGGAGGCAGTGATGGCCACCACCGTAGTTGGCATCAAAAGAGAATTAGACAAAGTCATAGAGGAAAAGGCTATTGATGGATACTAGCCTTGATGGCTGCGCTCTGACTCCATTGGGTGGAGCTGACAGTCCAAAAACTATAGGAAGGACACAGCTTCCCCATGCTTGTGATAGACCCAACTTTTGTGAAACCACCCAATCCTTTAAAAATAAGAATATCCCATATGGCAAAGTAAATTCAGTTTTCTAGGTACTGATCCTTATGTAGCCAAAATGGCGCTACTCAAGAAGCTGTCGAAAGCCTCAAATTTTGCAGAACTGCAGGAGGGGGGGGGAAACCTTACAGTGGGGGAGGAACCCCAAAACAACCCAATGAAGATTGAACCTACTTAGATAGGCAAGGAATGAAGACTTGACTGTTGAAGGGCAAAACAGAACACTGGGAGGGTGATAGGGTGAGGAGGAATGGAATGGAGTATCTTAGGAAGGTAGAGCCAGCAAGTTGGCTGGAACCCTGGTAGGAGGACTCCACACTGCAGTATGACATTCCAGGCCCCACTTGTAAGAATTTGAATTTGTATATAAGAATTGGTGCTTCACTGCACAATATCTGACTAGACTTGCTTGCTTCACTTTCCAGCTTTCTATGAATAATTTGTCTGTTTATCCATGCCTTCATTTAGGATGTTTGAAAGGCTGTCCTCTCTTGTTCCAAACTTTTTTTCTTCCCAGGAGCAAGGGACAGTCATGATTACCCTTTATAAACCCATTGGAATGTTCTGCTTGATTAAATGATTCCTAAGAAATTAATTCTTCCTCTTTTTCTCTCTCTTTCCCCCTCCTTTCTTCATTAGACACTCACGGCAGGTTTTCAATTTGCCAGCTGGATTATTTGCATAAGCTTCTGCTGGCTGGCTGTAAACACATTGCGAGGCTTTACTGTTTATGCCACACGTTTGCCTGAGACAGTTCCTTTTGTGCAGACTGTCTGCTATTTTTACTCCCTGATTACACACACAGCACTAAATATTGAGGTATTTGGTTCAAGGAAATGGGGCTACACTGACAAGTCATCAGGCAGACGCTCCTGTAAGTCCCCTGTGTGACTATTTCAACAGATCTTTATATCATGTCTGGATGTGCTTGTTAAATAGCAGCCATGGGGAGATCAGGATTCCAGGATGGGGAAGGAGATGAATCTCCTTCCTCCTTCTCCACTGTCCCAATGAAAACTGCCTACCCCAAAACTCCCTGGGTGCCAGAGCTAAACCGCCATTGCAGCCAGTTTCAATGACTATTTTAGATGATAGCATTTTTCATGGATCTGTTGTATCTTTTATCATGTGTTTGGCAACTGCCCTGGGATCAGTTTGATATAAATTTTAGAAGCTAGGGGCTGTCATCCCTGCTTGCTCCACTCATCAATCTCACCTACCCACCAATCTCTTGCTAAACTCCTGTCCCTTGCACCTGACCAATCCTTCCTTCCTTCCTTCCTTCCTTCCTTCCTTCCTTCCTTCCTTCCTTCCTTCCTTCCTTTACACCTGACTAGATCTCCTCCCTTTATACCTCAATCCCCCTTGCATACCCCCTCACAGTTCACCCAAACCTCCTTGCCTCTTCTCCTCCCCACTCTCTGATACAGCTCCCTTCTCTGCTAAACAGCTCACCTGGGTCCTCTTGCCTCCTATGCTGCTTTCTCACTCGCCTGCCTACCAGCCATTCCTGTCCTCATACAGGACTTGCCCTGGCCATTGATACCCCTGCCTCAGACCAACTGGAATTCTGAAAATTTGGCTTCCACTTTGAAGTAGGGACAGTGGCAGAATTCACAACAAACAGATCAAGTATTGAACTGTCCCCTAGTCTGCTTGGCCTCTATTTTTGTGTAGCAACAACTCTTTGCAGATCTCCTGGTGGAATTTTTAAATAATTATTTCAATAACTGTCTGCTAACTTGGTACTGCTAAAATGTGTATTCACTTTAACTTCTGTCTCATTGATTCCCTGTTGAGTGGATTATATTAGCTATTAACTGACATTAACATTCATTGTTTTATTGTTAACCTTCTCACTTTTTTTGTCCCTTGTGTCTTAGCCAACCCTCACACAGAAATCACAGTTGCTGTCTGGCATCTTAATGTGAATCAATATATATTAATTCATGGGTAGGCAAACTAAGGCCTGGGGGCCGGATCTGGCCCAATCACCTTCTAAATCCGGCCCATGGACAGTCTGGGAATCAGCGTGTTTTTACATGATTAGAATGTGTCCTTTTATTTAAAATGCATCTGGGGTTACATCTGGGGCCTGCCTGGGGTTTTTACATGAGTAGAATGTATGCTTTTATTTAAAATACATCTCTAGGTTATTTGTGGGGCATAGGAATTCATTCATTCCCCCCCTCCAAAAAAATGTAGTCCGGTCCCCCACAAGGTGGAGGGACAGTGGACCAGCTCCCTGCTGAAAAAGTTTGCTGACCCCTGTATTAATGTAACCAAACATAGACTCTGCTTACATTTTGTTAGTGTTAAAATGTGAGTCTGATACATATTTTTGTAATAACATAATTGCATTATTTATTATTACAGTGGTACCTCGGGTTACATATGCTTCAGGTTACATACGCTTCAGGTTACAGACTCCGCTAACCCAGAAATAGTACCTCTGGTTAAGAACTTTGCTTCAGGATGAGAACAGAAATTGTGCTCCGGCGGCGTGGCAGCAGTGGGAGGCCCCATTAGCTAAAGTGGTGCTTCAGGTTAAGAACAGTTTCAGGTTAAGAACGGATCTCTGGAATGAATTAAGTACTTAACCTGAGGTACCACTGTACATTATAATAAACAGTTAGTTTCCTATCATCCTGTTGATGCTTATTACTTTTCATTATTGATCCATGCAAAAGTACAAAGGGCATTTTTTGATCTTTTTTCTGAGCAGAGTGTGTGGACTGGTTGGTGGGAGGGATCTGTAACTCTCTCTGTGTGTGTGTCCTTCACCCCTCAACCTCACTTGAACAGACAATAACCCTGAAGGAAGATGCATACTTCAGTGGGAAATTACCGACTCATTGAGTTTTCACCAGCTCATCATCATAAAAACATGTAAACAATAATGTTTTTGAAAAAGCTAAAGGAAAGGACTGGGAATAGTTAAAACTGAGGAGAAGTGGTATGGGTGATAAGTCTGTTGAAATGTAGTCTGAACTGGTACCAAGAATCTGATTACATCCTTACTATGGTCCAGGTTAGAAATTAATTATCAAGAAACAAAGGACATGCTTCAATCAATGGAAGCACTCCTTAAGTTAGACTGATCTCCATATTCCGATGGGAGAGTTAAGCTGGTCTAATGATTAGAGAGCTTAAAAGTAGTAATTTATTTTGGGGAGGGAAAAGATTTTGAGAGCTGCCCTTGGAAATAGTATCGGAGAAGAGAGTTCTTTCTGATTGTCATTATAGCCATTGTGATTGAGAGCTTAGGCAGGACTGGAATAATGAGAAACGCTGCTAGAGTGAAGTTATCTAAAGATTCTCCCTCTTACACATAGGCAACTGAGATCTCTCTAAGGTTATAATCTAATGCTTCAAAGCACCGTGAATTCCATAAGAACATTTGTGTTTAAGCACACTGCCATCTTTGATTATTTCCAGAGGACTACCATTGTCAGTCTCTTGTAGTCTTGTTAAAGACTAACAAAATTATTAAGGAAAAGTTTTTTGTAGGCTATGGTCCACTTTGTCAGATGCACGAAGTTTTATTCTGCATTATGGATTGTAATCCATTGTATGGTTTGGGTGTGGGATAAGAAGAAAATGAAATGCAGAAAAGTACAGATGGGCATAATTGCATTATTAACAATGGTCATTCACAAAAACCAGGCATGTTGACAACACAGACTCCTGGCATTTCCCTGCTATCTCTCATCTCAGGGAGTGACTTTCCCCATTTGCTGTCCAGCCCATAGAGTCTCTGTTCATGGCCTTCTTAATGGGACAGCACCCAGTTCTTTGAGCTCTTTGAATGGTCCATCTCTCCAGGTGGACCATTTATTAGCCTGGCATGTATTTTAACATGGCTTATATTTTTAACATGCTAAATTCAATGTCTGGCACCCTGGAATTAGAACAGGGGAGGGGTCCAGAATTACAAGGGGAGTACAGGGACCCCACAAACTTATAACAATATTAAAGGGGGTGTGTTTTAAAAGCTGTGTTGAAAGCTCACCTTTGTTTTTGATTAATGCCACAACCAGCCCCACAAAAAGGGACTTACTCTTACTTTCCTCGATGTTTTTACTGTTTGAATGAGTGCTAAGGGGGCTGTTCATAACTCTGGTATAGGAAACATAGAAGTTAATGTTTAATGTAAGAGAGATCACAAGAAAAGACAACCAAGGGAAGGGGGAGCACCTCAAATGAACAAGACAAAAAGGGGAAGAAGCTGTGGTGCTCAGTAGTGTACAGCACTGTATTGTAGCTCAACTCCTTTTGGGGTAAAAAACAACAACAACCCACCCTCATTCAGGAGCCTGAAAAACCTGAAAATCCTTAGCATCAAAACACCTGGTTCTTAAAATCGAAGCAGCTGAAGAAACAGCTTATGAAAGAGCTTGAAAAGGTAGTAAAGCAAAAACTAAAATAAAATCTCTCTCCACATCTGCGTTAAACTTCTGATCCAGAGAAAGACCTCCATTAGCACATCTGCACCAGCACAATATGACAGGGGAGCTTGTTCCTCAGGAGAAGAAGAGCGTTGATAAGGTTGGAATGAGCTGCAGAATTGGCCTTGCCTCCATGGTTAACTCACCCTAATGACATTGTGGGAAATGATTCACATTCCACTGTGCTGATGTGCAAAGGGAGCTTTAGTCATGCTTATGCACAGCTGCTGGGGGAGACCATGCAGTGGCCAGGAATGCCATATCATCAGTAGGATGATAGCACCCATTTCTATTTTAATTTTCCATCAAAATCAGGAAGATCACAGGGAACATCCTTAAATGACTGTCTGGGTATGATTATGGGCTGAATGGGTTTAACAAATTGAGATGCAATCATTTGATGATGGTATGAGAGATGAAGCTAGTGGAGGATGCTGCTGCTTGCCTCTTCACTGAGCAAATTGACTATTTTGAATATTGATATTGTGAGCCACCTTGAGAGTGAGGGAATAGGTGGTATGATTATTTTTTTTTAAAGGCTGATTGCCGAAGAATTGATGCTTTTGAATTATGGTGTTGGAGGAGACTCTTGAGAGTCCCATGGACTGCAAGAAGATCAAACCTCTCCATTCTGAAGGAAATCAGCCCTGAGTGCTCACTGGAAGGACAAATCCTGAAGCTGAGGCTCCAATACTTTGGCCACCTCATGAGAAGAGAAGATTCCCTGGAAAAGAACCTGATGCTGGGAAAGATGGAGGGCACAAGGACAAGGGGATCACAGAGGACGAGATGGTTGGACAGTGTTCTCGAAGCTACCAGCATGAGTCTGACCAAACTGTGGGAGGCAGTGGAAGACAGCAGTGCCTGGCGTGCTCTGGTCCATGGGGTCACGAAGAGTCGGACATAACTAAACATCAACATCAACAAGAACAATACACACATACATGGATCTCATAGATGGATCTCCAACAGTTTGGATTTGGAAGAAGGGGGATAAAATTCCCAGAAATTTTCTCAGAAAACTCGTTTGACAAATTGTGGGGGGATCTCTAAATGCTGAATGAAATTCTGTCAGCCCATTGCTTCCTTCATCCACCACTATGAGCTAACAGAGGAGCAAAAGGAGAAGGAACCAAGACTTCCAATCACTTCCAAAGCAGGACTAAACTTATCACCCATCATCTGGTGCAGCTGATCCCTGCGAAAACCAGGCTTGATCTCCCCACCGAAGTTCAATCCTTCTTGGTTGGGCTGCATGAGTGAGTTCCCCTTAGAAAGCAGGATTGAACTCACTGCCCACCAACTGATGTGAGGGGATGTCATTCCTGGTTGGTTTAGACATCAAATGATTGACAGTTGGGTGATCTCTTCCACCTGTCAAAATTGGCTCATGGGGGCAAGGGATATAAATATATAGGACTCACCAGGTCAATCCATCTGTCAGATAAAAGTATCTGAAACAGGATGGCTGCCCCTCTGAGTGCTGACCAGACCCATATTTGCTGGGCTTCAACAAACTTACTTTACCATGCACCTGGGACCTTCAGTGGAACAAGTTAGTTGCAACTACCTGCAAGTCCTGTTGATTTCATCAACACCAAGATGCAGCTAATTTTCAAAGTTCATGTTAATTCAGTTTCATTGAGGGGAGGGGGAATCTTGTTCAAATCAAACAACAGTTTTGTGCCCCAGTTCTTTATCACCATGCCTTCTGTTATGGAAATCTGAGGATGCCAAACACTATAGACACTATAGAGAGCCAGCGTGGTGTAGTGGCTAAGAGCGGTAGTCTCGTAATCTGGGGAACCGGGTTCGCGTCTCCGCTCCTCCACATGCAGCTGCTGGGTGACCTTGGGCCAGTCACACTTCTCTGAAGTCTCTCAGCCCCACTCACCTCACAGAGTGTTTGTTGTGGGGGAGGAAGGGAAAGGAGATTGTTAGCCGCTTTGAGACTCCTTAAAGGGAGTGAAAGGCGGGATATCAAATCCAAACTCTTCTTCTATAAACTACACAGAGTGTTTCTTATATGACCCTGACTTGTTCTGAAATAAGGAACACCACACAGTTAAATAAGGGACTGGACCATCAATGTAACTTGCATTGATGCTCCTGCTTGTTCATCTGTATCCAAGATGGTACATTGCAGACACCTGCACCAGTATCACATCTTTTATATTTCCTAGAGACATTTTGTGAATAAAAACCATCTTCACGGAATCATTCTTTGAGCTTCATGTTCTCTGTAATATATTAAATAAGCATCCCTCAGTTCCACCCTGGGGCTTTCCTTGTTGAGGATCCAAGACAAAGATGTAAAGTCGCCTCCCTTCCAACTCCTTTGTAGCCCGTGGAGCAAGTTTGCCTTTTCTCCTTGGTGGTCACAATTAGGAGTTCTTGTCTCAAAGCTTTTGTTCCGCTCTCTCCAACTTTCCAACATGATCAGTGTCATCCAGGCAATTAGGCACTCACATTTACAAATTCTACCCAAAGAACACTTTGCTAATGATGAAAAGCAGATATGAAGTGATAGCAGAATGCTGTGTGTGTGTGTGTGTGTGTGTGTGTGTGTGTGTGGTGCAGCAACTACACTCAGTGTTTCTATGACAACATTCAATGGCACCATACTTCAAAAGCATTGTACCTTTTCTTTGGTTTGTGAATTGATCCTCCACTTTATCTGAAGCCAAGGTTTGCTTTCATTGCTTTTCTTTGCGTTTATTGATGAACCATCATCTCACTTCCATTATCTTTGTCGCATCCCCAGTTAGAGTGACCTTGAGTCTGCAACACTGATCAGCAGTCATTTCACAATGACAGGGGAGGATTCAACAGAGTGACTGGGAGGCAGACTTTTTATTAGAGACAAGTGTAAATGTTTCCTTTATAGGACTTGGCAATGATATTTATGCCTTTGCTTATCATAGCTGTACTAGAGAGATATCATCTTAGCTTTAATAATGCTGCTGAGGCCTGCCAAAGCCATTCACCCTTAAGAAGGGAACTGGTTTGACCAATTCATGATGTTCACTCTTGTAGATTCTAATGTCACAGATCTGGAATCACAGGTCTGGAAGGGATCCATAGCTACCATCCAGGCCAGCCCCTGAGTCTATAACAATATGCATTTTTGCAAGCAATTACCCCTTAAACGTGGGTAACGGGACGCGGGTGGCGTTGTGGGTTAAACCACAGAGCCTAGGACTTGCTGATCAGAAGGTCGACAGTTCGAATCCCCGCAACGGGGTGAGCTCCCATTGCTCGGTCCCTGCTCCTGCCAACCTAGCAGTTCAAAAGCACGTCAAAAGTGCAAGTAGATAAATAGGTACCGCTCCAGCGGGAAGGTAAACGGCGTTTCCGTGCACTGCTCTGGTTCGCCAGAAGCTGTACACCGGCTCCCTCGGCCAATAAAGCGAGATGAGCACAGCAACCCCAGAGTCGGCCACAACTGGACCTAATGGTCAGGGGTCCCTTTACCTTTACCTTTTTACCCCTTAAACAGAATGTGTTCTTGTACATTATTTTCAGTAATGTACACGTGCATTGTTTCCTAGCAGAAGCTTTTCTACACAGATCTTGGGTTGAAGAAATGTACTGGGAAATTCATAGGTTTATGAATTCTGAAGATTTATGAATTTCAAAGACCTGTGTTCTGATTGCACAAGTTAAAATGTGTGAATTGCACAAGTTAAAATGCAGAGTGAATGCATTCCTAACCCATTCTTAGCAGCAGTCAGGTCTTGAGACATATGCAGACTGCCATACTGCAGCTAGATCACACAAAATAACAGCAATCTGGATTTCTCCTATAGATTCATGAAGGTAGCTCCTTACCTCAACATGAAGTATATGAGGAGGCGATGCTTAATAAGGCAGTGGGCATCACAAGTAATTAGTTCTGTGGATGATACAAAACATAGAAATACAGGATGGCAGAGCAAGTAGCTTATGTGTTTATGGATCAGCCTAGACAAAGACAGACGGCGTCAAGGGGGAAAGTGAGAACTAATTTCAGAAACTGCAAGAATGCAGACTCGAGCAGGTTTCTTTCAAGGGCTTCTGTTGGAGGGATGTAGGTTGTGCATGGTGTCACTAGTTTCCCCTCCGCAGTGACTTCTTTCAAGTAAGAGCACAGGGCTCCTGGACCATTCAGTATTCACCTCAAGCTAGACAGATGGACCTCACATGGTTGTGGAACAATCCACCCTGTGACCCCAGCTCTGAGTAGTGGAGGACAGGGATATTCACAATGACCCTTGGTAAAGGTAAAAAAAAAAAGGTAAAGGACCCCTGGGTGGTTAAATTCAGTCAAAGGCAATTATGGGGTGCGGTGCTCATCTCGCTTCAAGTCAAGGGAGCCGGCGTTTGTCCACAGACAGCTTTTTGGTCATGTGGCCAGCATGACTAAACCGCTTCTGGTGCAACAGAACACTGTGACGAGTGCCAGAGCACACGGAAATGCTATTTACCTTCCTGCCATAGTGGTACCTATTTATATACTTGCACTGATGTGCTTTCGAACTGCTAGGTTGGCAGGAACTGGCGCTCACCCCATCACACGGATTCTAACCCATATCAAGCCTCTAACTAGAAGGTCCACCCCTGCATTAGCCATTCATGATATGTTGCTTGTGGCAAAGCTCTCATATTAAAAAAACAAGAGGGGCTGTCAATTATAATTTTTTAATCTGCAGTCGTAATTTATGCTGATGATGGTTGTTAAGCAGTGTGTGTTGTGTTTCAATAAGTCTAACTGTGATAGCTAGCTCAGTCAGTAGAGCATGAGACTCTTAATCTTAAGGTTGTGGGTTCGAGATTAGACTAGATGGGGTTGAACTAGATGACCCTCGTGGTTCCTTCCAACTCTGCAATTCTCTGATTCTAAGTCTATCCAGACTCAACTGTTTATGCACCAGCATGATACATTTTGGACTTGTGACATGTCTTGTCTGCCAAGGGTTTGACCTAGCCACAAAGCGCTGGTCATTATGGACTCCCTGTAAAACTGTGTGCGATGGAGAAGATCTCTATAGCAAAGCAGGCTGCTTTTGCTCCAAGTCTGACAGAAGTTCTTTTGGAATACAAATAGGTCCATCAATTCTGAGACGTCTACCCAGGTGCAAAAGCTGGAGCCTTGAGCTCATGCTCGGAAGAGTTTTCCACAGCCTAATATCTGTATGCTTTTGCCATTGTATACTGCTGCTTTTATGCCATCTGTCGCACTTATTTACAGTTGGAACGCCTCTACTCTTACCTAGGAAATCTGTAGCAGAGCTGGCTGGCTGAACTAATGGGCTGCGCTGCTCACTGCTGGCAATTTGAGCTAAAACCCTGAATTGATGTATCAAGAAAACCACCCATCTCCATGAGGATTCATGTGCGGCAGGCTGTTCAGTTTCAGATATTCTTTTCATAAGCCGCAACATGCCATCATGCCTCTTATCTCCTGCTGACTTACTTCCATCAGCAGAATATTAATGGGGGGGGGGGAGGAATGAGAGCACTAACATCTCAGATATTTGCAAGCATTATTGGGGGGGGGGGGGCTTAACTCTGTCATCCTGGCAGGCTCTGCTGATATCAGGGGTGCTAGCAGGCTCTAAAGCATGCTAAGAAGATAGCAACCTTGTACCTTTCTTTAAAAAATATACGGTCATGGGACGTACTGCCATATGTCTCAATGTTAGACATAGTTCTCCTGGCTTTTTCCAGCATCCACATTTATTAGCAGCAACAAAGTTGGGCAAGGACAGGGCCAGGGCATGAAATGGGTGAGCAGGGCAGTGGGCAGGTAAGATGCTCCATGGTTTAAAGATATAGACGAGGGTTTCCCAAACTTGGGTCTGCAGCTTATTTTGGGCAACAACTCCCAACATCCCTAAATAGCCGGACAGTGGTCAGAGATGATGGGGACTGTAGTCCAAAACCAGCTGGAGACCCGAGTTTGGGAAACCCTGATATAAACAAACTGGGCCATGCCCAGAGAAGGGTGACAAATATGGTGAGGGAGCCTATAAAATCCTATGACGGGTGGCTAACCTATGGCCATCCAGATGTTGTTGGACTCCTATCAGCCCCATGGCCAATAGCCAGGGGTTTTGGGAGTTGTAGTCCAGCAATATCTGGAGGGCAACAGATTAGCCCTTCCTGTTTGGCAAAGAAGAAGAAGAGTTTGGATTTGATATCCCGCTTTATCACTACCCAAAGGAGTCTCAAAGCGGCTAACATTCTCCTTTCTCTTCCTCCCCCACAACAAACACTCTGTGAGGTGAGTGGGGCTGAGAGACTTCAAAGTAGTGTGACTAGCCCAAGGTCACCCACCAGCTGCATGTGGAGGAGTGGGGAAGCGAACCCGGTTCACCAGATTACGAGTCTACCGCTCTTAACCACTGCACCACACTGGCTGGAGGAGTTGAGTGATGGCATTGTTTCAAAGGCTGTGTGCCACCCCCAATCTCTGCCGAGTGGTAGAAAGATTCCAGGGTTTCCAGGCACTCGCCCAGGGTTGTGTTTCTGTTGTGAAATCAAAGCACAGCGGCAACTAGGGCCTTTAAGAAATATGGCTTGTTGTACACATATATACACCTGGGTCTACTTTGGTGAGAGTTCAGAGCGTTACATTTCAAGAGGGGATTGTTCCCCACCGCTGTGCAGCATTGGATTCCAAGGCATCTGCCTCTTTCCATATGAACCTACCCAGACCCTGAGATCATCTTCTGAGGCCCTTCTTCGTGTGCCTCCTCCTCAAGAGGTCCGGAGGATGGCAACACGAGAACGGGCCTTCTCTGCAGTGGCTCCCCATCTGTGGAACGCTCTCCCCAGGGAAGTTCGACTGGCGCCTTCATTATACACCTTTAGGTGCCAGGCAAAAGCATTCCTTTTTAACCAGGCTTTTGGTTGATCCGATTTACATCCTATGCCCTTTTAAAATGTGTTTTTTTTTGAGGGGGGGGCTATTGGGTTGTTGTCTTTATTTTTATTAGGTATTTTGTGGTTTTATATCTTGATTTTATTCTGTGAACCACCCTGAGACCTCTGGGTATAGGGCAGTATATAAATTCAATAAATCATCATCATCATCATCCTGCACGTCATCTCTGGGCTTTTGTCCCAGCCTGGCAAGATGTTCTGGCCTTCTCAGCCACTCATGAAGTTCTGTCCTTTTCCTTTCTTCTTCTCAAGAACGCCTGCCCTGAGCAACTCCTCCCCATCTGTCTGCTTACCCCCTTATCCAGACCTCTGTTGTTGTTGTTTTTTAAAGACAACATTTTTTTCCTGTGTGACATCATGTCCCTCTCACCCTGGCAACCTCATCCCCTCACCAGCCTGGTTGATGGTTTCCACTGATGCCTTAATGACTTGCTTCCAAGCTCCTCCTGTCATTCTTAATGACTTCTATCTCAGGTGAAGCCCTGGCACCTTCCCTTCTATACCCCAAATATTATCTAAATTCTACCATTTATCAATTTCTAACATTCACTCATTCTAGCAGTTAAGGGTGCCCTTGCACTCCCGCATCCTGTTACTTCACATCTGCAATAATATGGTCATATTATTTATTGGCTGTTTGAAGGGCTGTCTGATAGGCAATGGAGCAAATTGTTGCTTTAGAGGGTATGACCCAAATCAGTTGGATCATATTATAGGAGAAAGGATATGGCCAAACACCAGAAAGAACCACCTGATACCATAAGCAGTTAGACAGTGGAACCGGCAGCCTCAAAAAGTGCAGAATTGTTCTTTGTTAAGAGGTTTGTAAACTGGGGCTGGCTGACACCTTTCTGGGATGCTGTAGGAGAGGATCTCCTATATTAGCAGGTCACTATCAGCTTATAGAGCCAGCGTGGTGTAGTGGATAAGAGCGGTAGACTCGTAATCTGGGGAACCGGGTTCGCTTCCCCGCTCCTCCACATGCAGCTGCTGGGTGACCTTGGGCCAGTCACACTTCTTTGAAGTCTCTCAGCCCCACTCACCTCACAGAGTGTTTGTTGTGGGGGAGGAAGGGAAAGGAGAATGTTAGCCGCTTTGAGACTCCTATGTTAGTTTGTTTGGCCAGCTCCGGCCCATCTGGAGCTGACACTACGGCTCATCTTGCTTTGAGCCCAGCAGAGCAGAATTCCAGTCCGCAGAACGAAAGGATAAGCAGGTATTGTGCTACATGCTAACTTTTATTTACACTCTATGCTGAGAGAATACAAACATCCATCCTGCCTCTGTGAGAGCAGAGAAGCAACTCCCGTCTCTAACAAAGAAACGGACAGAACACTGAAAAACAAGAAACCAGTGTACGTCACATCCAGTCTCCCATCCCCGTGGGAACCCAACAGTAACTTGGACTGTGGAATGCAAAACAATGTCTTGTGACGTGCATTCGCTGCTCAGTGAGGAAGCAGAAACCAACATCCTACGGGTAGTGATAAAGTGGGATATCAAATCCAAACTCTTCTTCTTCTTTTCTTCTTTGATTCAGATTATTTGATTCTATGCACAATATGAAGACCCAAATGTGCCCGGTTACCTTCCTCTGGACTTCAAATTCAAGCTACTGCCGCAGATGGCTGAATGAGTTCCAGAGGGCAAACACAAGCAACATGGGAAGCAATGGGTGTGGTTCAACCCACAGAGAAAAGCTGAGCTTGAATGGTGAGGTCAGAAACATAGGTTGTCTTGCCTCTACTATCTGGAGGATGTGGCATGAACAGGACCACCTACTTTGTAAGTGGTTATAATATATTGAGGGAGAAAGTTGTTTTGAGGGCTCCTTAAACTCTCTCTCTGGACCATCCATCAGTGAAGTTTCACAGCCTGAGCACCAATTATAGCATCTAGCTCAGTCTGTACCAGTAAATTTCATAACCCAAGCCCTTTAACCTGCAGCCTTAGGGGAGCTGAAATGATTTTCTGTGTACAAGGAATAATATTTGGCCACTAAAAGCAAATAATCCAGAGGGAACATTCTTCATACACAGCCTTGTTGAGTTTCCACAGCTGAAATTCAGTCCTCCCTTTTGATCCCAAAATCGATTAAAACACTGAATAAAAAGGAGACTTTCCTGGTGTATATTTTAATGTAGTGGTGGAAAGGTTATTAGACTATTAAGAAAGAAATATTTTGAAGAGTTTCCTTATGTGCAAATCAGTGTTATTCGTCATTTTTAGTACATGTATGTATTATGCAGTGTTGCATTCAGTGGTATGGCTGGTGCTATTTGATGAATTTTTGAACTTACAGTTTGAGGAAACAAGAAGAGTGAAAGGCTGCTGTCTCCGAAGGAATCACATCTTTTGTAATATGGAAAGCAATCAAATGCAATGTGGCTGTGGCCTTCCATTTTTTCAGAACAGCAATCCTAAACAGACATCTGAAGGCAGCCCTGTATAAGGAAGCTTTTTTTTAAAGTGTTTAATGTTTTATTGTGCTTTTATATATGTTGGAAGCCGCCCAGAGTGGCTGGGGCAACCTAGTCAAATGGGCGGGGTATACATAATTAATAATAATAATAATAATAATAATAATAATAATAATAATAGATGTCCCTATTCTCATCGGAGAAATTTTGGAGGGTATGAGTGTAGATTCTTAAGGACTGGTGTTATATAGTCCCGGAAGCCACTCCCAGGCACACGGCTAGCTGCCGCATTCTGGATTAGTTGTAGTTTCCGGGTCACCTCCAAAGGTAGCCCCATGTAGAGTACATAGTAGTATATAAATTTATATATATATATAAATAAGATGATGTAATATAAGTTGGTAGAAGGGGACTGCTTTGCTCAAGGGGCATAGCAGCAAAAGATCAAGAATGAATGTGACTACACAGAGGAAAACACCATCAGAAAACTACTCCATTCAGGAGTATTTTACTAGGACCATATTTTGAATTAAATTATACCAGTGTGTGTGTGTGTGTGTGTGTGTGTGTGTGTGTGTGTGTTCTTTTACCCTAGAAGGAAATTATTATTTCTCACTATCTTTAGAATGACGTGCAAGACAGGAACGTTTTTTGAATGTGAGAAATCTCCGGATATCTCAGCTGGGCTAATACATTAAAAAATAGCTTTATGCACTGCAAATATGCTAGCCTGTAACTTGATTAATTATAAAGTCTGTGAAGCACCAGAAGTGAAACTGTGTGAAACACAGTGATAGTTCAACAATTAAAGGAGGGATGTGTGTTTTTTTAAGGGGATGAATATGTAGGTTTTTCATCAACCTCTTCTTATCAACTCAACATGTAACACTCAAACTTGCAAGTTATTTAACCCAACTTTTACAATGCACTTCAAACAAACATTTTCTCTCCCTCTCAGAATTTCAACTTTATGTTAAGCCCTGGCCTTGGAAATCAACTGGTGCAAATTCAACCTGGTCCTCTGCTTATTGTGGGAAATGGCTCTCAGCATGGCTCTCACCTGTGGGATAGTTTAGTCGGCAGAGCATGAAACTCTTAATTTCAGGGTTGTGGGTGTGAGCCCCATGTTAGACCAAAGTTTCCTGCATTGCAGGGGGTTGGACTAGATGACCCTCGTGGCACCTTCCAACTATACAATTCTATCATTTTAAGATCTTTGGTGACTTTGTGCTGATGGCCACATTGCTCCTCCTCTTTGCCCTCAATGTTCTGTTACCTTTTCTCCCTTCAGGCTGACCCAAGACAACAGGAATAGACTTGCCACAGAGACCCACAGGATTAAAAAAAAAAATAGAGCTGCTATCTCAGCATTACCACTGCAAGTGGGGGGGGGAGAGACGTACATTTCTCTGGAAGCCTTGCTAAAAGCTTCCCAGGTATCAAGTTGGAATATATATATATATTGCTTTTTCAGCTCTTTCCTAGAGGAAGCTTCATCATCAAGTGCTTCTGCGAGCTTTGCCCTGATTCTGTCACTTTGCCTCGTACATGTAGCCCTTAGCAGAAGCACAGAAAGGTAATAGCACCCATCTTGCAGTTTGATTCTTTAAGATAAATTAGAACATAAAGGTTAAGAAGCAAGAAACTGCCTGGATGTTAAGTCCTGAAATGAAAATTCCCCAATTTGTCGTGTTCTTGCCCACAGGGGCTCTGAAAGGAGTAGTATATCTATGTCCTACAGTTCACAGCGCACCTGCAACCACTTTGCACACTCGGTCCATTTCTCTTCTGTCCACACTGCAGGGGGTGGTGATCACAGTATAGACCTGCAGTCAGCAGATTTGCAGCCTTTTTCCGAGTCCATAAAGTAAATCAGATGCCTACTTCTCAAAGTGCTTGCTCCTTCCCATGTTGCCAACAATTACGTGAGCTGAGATTGCAGGAAGTTTTTCTCAGGAAACCATACAAAACCAGGTTTTGATATTTGTGGACGCGGAGAAAGCTTTTGACAATATTTCTTGGAGCTTTATGAAGAAGAACCTACAGGGTATGGGGGTAGGCCAAGGCTTTGAAAATGGTATAAGTGCAATCTATTCAGAACAAAAGGCTAAATTAATTGTAAATAATGTGGTGACGGAAGAACTTAAAATAGAAAAAGGGACACGACAAGGTTGCCCAATTTCCCCACTACTTTTTATTTCGGTCCTGGAGGTTTTTCTGAATATGATTAGAAGGGACCAGCTGGTTAAAGGTATACAGGTCAGAGCTAAACAGTACAAATTGAGAGCATTTGCAGATGACTTAGTACTGATGTTACAGGAGCCAGAATCTAGTACCAAAACGGTTTTAGAACTGATTCAAGAATTTGGTCAGGTTGCAGGATTTAAATTGAACAAGTTAAAAACTAAGGTTTTAGAGAAAAATCTAACACCAATGGAGAGAGAGAGGTTTCAGAATGTGACAGGTTTAACAGTGGTTAAGAAAGGTTAAATACCTGGGGATTAACATGACAGCAAAAAATGGGAATTTATTTAAAGATAACTGTGAAAAATGTTGGGCTGAAGTGAAAAAAGATTTAGAAATTTGGTCAAATTTGAAGCTTTCACTGCTGGGCCGTATTGCTGCGATAAAAATGAATGTATTGCCTAGAATGTTGTTTTTGTTTCAAACACTGCAAATTGTGGACAAAATGGACTGTTTCAAGAGGTGGCAGAGAGATATTTCCAGATTTGTCTGGCAGGGCAAGAAGCCCAGAATAAAATTTAAAATACTAAAAGATGCAAAGGAAAGAGGTGGATTTGCCCTGCCAGACCTTAAACTTTATTATGAATCAGCAGCTTTTTGCTGGTTGAAAGAATGGCTGCTTCTTGAAAACACTGACATTTTGGATCTAGAAGGTTTTAACAATGTATTTGGATGGCATGCATATCTGTGGTATGATAAGGTTAAAGCACATAAAGCATTTAAAAATCACATCGTCAGGAAAGCATTGTTTAATGTTTGGATAAGATACAAGGATTTATTGGAAAACAAAACCCCAAGGTGGTTGTCACCAATGGAAGCGAAAGCCTTGAAAAAGCTCAATATGGAGGTCAAATGGCCGAAATATTGGGAAATTTTGGAACAAGATGGAGATAGACTGAAATTGCAGAGTTTTGAAAAATTAAAAAACAAAGTGCGAGACTGGCTTCATTATTATCAGATAATGGAGGCATTTAAATTGGACAAGAAAATTGGCTTCCAGGTGGAAAAATCAAAATTAGAAACAGAACTGTTAGAACCCAAAACTAAGAATTTGTCAAGAATGTATAACTTGCTGCTGAAATGGAACACTCAGGATGAAACGGTGAAATCTGCTATGATTAAATGGGCACAAGACGTTGGACATAACATTATGTTTGCTGACTGGGAACAGTTGTGGACCACAGGTATGAAATTTACGGCATGTAATGCCTTAAGAGAAAATATTATGAAAATGATATACAGGTGGTACATAACCCCAGTCAAGCTTGCAAAAATCTACCATTTGCCTGATAATAAATGTTGGAAATGTAAAGAAATTGAAGGTACATTTTTTCACCTTTGGTGGACGTGCCCAAAGATTAAGGCTTTCTGGGAGATGATATATAATGAATTAAAAAAGGTATTTAAATATACCTTCTTGAAGAAACCAGAGGCCTTTCTCCTGGGCATAGTCGGCCAATCGGTGTTAAAAAAGGATAGAACTTTCTTTATGTATGCAACAACAGCAGCAAGAATACTCATCGCAAAGTATTGGAAGACACAAGAGCTACCCACACTGGAGGAATGGCAGATGAAATTGATGGACTATATGGAATTGGCGGAAATGACTGGCAGAATCCGTGACTAGGGAGAAGAGTCGGTGGAAGAAGATTGGAAGAAATTCAAAGATTACTTACAGAAATATTGCAAAATTAAAGAATGTTAGAGTGATGATGGATTGAAATTAAGTGGCTTCTTGCTGTACAGGATTTAAAGTTATATACAGATCAAGATTAAGGATTAGGACTAAAAAGGTTAAAAGAATGGAAAATTGGTTTTTAATAGGTAAAAATTTAATGTTATATTATATTAAGATTAGGGATTGGGATTAAAAAGGAGGGAAAGGAATTGCTGGACAAACAAACTGAATTGGAATACAAAAGAGGGAGGTATGAGGAGGTCCGGGAAATAAGTAAATGTAAAAGTAGTGATGAAAAGATGGAATTGTTTTTAACTGTTTTTTCTTTTTTCTTTTTGTATTTTGTACTGTGTATTTTTCTTTTTCTTTTTAAATTCTTTTTTTTTTATTAATGTGTCTCTTTTCATGTGAAACTTTAATAAATATCATTTAAAAAAAAAAAAAACAGAACCAGGACCTCCACCACCTTGGAAGGAACAGCAAACAGGACACCTCTAGGCAGCTTGGCAAAGGACTTTGGGGTTTTTTCCAACTTGCACCCCTGCATGGAACACCAGGCAACACATTGTCAGGTACCATGCCAATGAAAACAGGCCTACGGACACTTTTTATTGGAGCTGTTAAAAATAGATGTGTTACTGTCCTTTGCATGCGTACCTCTTTGTGTAGAACAGCGGTTCTCAACCTGTGGGTCCCCAGATGTTGTTGGACTACAACTCCCATCATCCGTGAGCTCTGGCCTTGCTAGCTAGGGGTGATGGGAGTTGTAGTTCAAGAACATCTGGGGACCCACAGGTTGAGAAAGGCTGATGTAGAGGAACACGGCAAAGGCAAAATCGCCACATGTGCAAAGCCACTCAGAGAACATACTACAGTTGGGACTCAACAGTGCACTGTCTTTGTGGGTTGAGTCCGAACTAAACAGGCTCTACTTCTATGAAGCTTGCTCCCATGCAAATGTGCCCCATTGGGTGTGGCACCAACTATAAGATTCAGTTCAGACTCCAATTCAGTGCTTTGGAAAAGCTGAGCACTTTGAAGGCTGTCCTGTTCAGATCTGGGTCTGTCTGAGTCCACATTATCCAACCCCACCCCCACCCCCAATTCACAACCAGGAAATTAAAAAATGGTTGTAGCATTTTCTTCCTTTTGACAAAAGTGGCTGAAATTTGCAGGCATGGCATCCCTGCTAGAGTAGATAAAACCTATTCTTGCACTATTACAAGAAAATAGCTCTAATGGTTTTTGTGCTGGGCAATTAAATGTTCTTTCCCCCCCTTTTTAAAGGAAACATCTATAACTTTTAGATTTGGGGGCAGGAAATTATAGAAATTACAAAATCTCTCCTTCTAAGGATGCTAATCCTATCAAATTACAAAAGGTTAGCTGCAGCGCTTTACCCACTTAACCTTTGGTAAGAAATTGGCCTGTAAGTAATAATCGGGGTTTATAATTAATAGAAAGGCGACATCAGGGCTCTTGTGCAACACACCTTCAAAGTTGATTGGGAGGAGTTTTTTTTTTAAAAAAAAGATTTGCTTTTCAGGTAAAATAATTCCCTCTAATTACAAGGTTGATTTGTCAGGCACAACTGAGCTATCTATCTACTCTCTTTTCTTGTTGGTATTGTTCCCCCCTCCCTCCCCCCCCCAACCCTGGAGTTATTCCCATTTTGCATTTTTTTAAGCATCTTAATTGTCAAGGTATCACAAAGAGATTTAGAGGTAGTCACTGCCTTGTGCAGATCACCCTTCTCTTCTGACAAGTCCTCAATCCCTCCAAAGCTCCCCAATTTTGATTTGGGATTAATCCAAATATGATGCATATTACTAGTGCATAGGTTTACAACCTTGGTTGCTAAGATAACGTGATTTCCCTTAGCCTGCACAAAAAGGCTATGGTACAAAAGGGCCTTGAACCTTTCAGTTTTGTACTTAGAAGATCTAATGGATGTAATTTTACTAGCTCCCCACCATAGTTGGAATTTATACCTCTCTTAAACTCATTTCCGTACATTGTAGTCACAGGTGATCCATGAATCAGCTGAAATAACAACTTTAGGGTGATGTGTGGAGCCCTGCAAAGAGACAGGAGAGTATCATAGTTATTCCGTGGAACAAACATAGAGGATATCTTCATAAAAGTGGTGGTGGAGAAACCCTATTTCCCATATTTTGTTTGCAGCAATCTTGCTCAAACAAAATGGCTATTTTTCTCCCAATTATAATGCTGCCAGCTGGGTTATGCAAATATATATGACATTTACGGTAACTTGGAAGTATGCCAACACCTTGCATAGCCAGCTCAATTAGATGGCACATCATAATAGTTCTGCAGCACAGAGAAAGGAAACTGGGGGTGGTTTTAAGTGTCTCTCAAAGTCCTCTCCCTCCCAGACTTGGCTTATGTATTTTTAATATTAGTTTTCACACCGCAATGAGAGGTTAGGGTCCAATCAGCAGACAATGATGGCTCTATATCTTGACAGTAAAATGGAAAGCCTGGAGGAGGGCCAGGAGTTTGTTTGGTTTTTTTTAAACAAAGAGGCTCAGGAGGATTTTGATGATGGAGCACTTTGGACAAAGGAAGCACTTTGCACAAATCCTGCAACCACAGTCAGTAGAAAGAAAGAAGGTGCTGATGAAACATACTTGTGTTCAGGGAGACCTTACAGCTCCCTTGCTCCTAGGGCTCCAGGCACCCATCTACCATCTCCAGGCCACTGTTCTGGGTCACTTCCAGGTTTGAGCAAGACCTTTCGTGATCAGAGGTAGTAATGTTTCTGAATGCCAGTTGCTTGAACCCACAGCAGGGGAGAGTGCTGTTGTGCTCAGGTCAGGGCTGGATTTAGGTTTGAGAAGGCCCTAAGCTACTGAAGGTAATGGGGCCCTTTATATGTCCCGCTGTCCTTTGTCAACAACAAATTGTCGCTGTTTTTTGTGTTGAATATACAGTGGTATATCTAGTTGTGAAAGGGTTCCGTTCCGAAGCCCCATTCACAACCTGAACGGAAAGCAACCTGCGTCATGATTTGCTGCTTCTGCGCATGCACGTGACGTCATTTTGTGCCTCTGCGCATGTGCGAGTGGCGAAACCCAGAAGTAACCCTTTCCGGTACTTCCGGGTCGCCGCAGGACGCAACCTGAAAAGACGTAACCCACAGCATTCGCAACATGAGGTATGAATATATGCTATATGGTAATTTATGGTCCTAATAGGTTTCTAAAGCCATTTGCACATAACAAATACAGTGGTACCTCAGGTTAAGAACTTAATTCGTTCTGGAGGTCCGTTCTTAACCTGAAACTGTTCTTAACCTGAGGCACCACTTTAGCTAATGGGGCCTCCCGCTGCCGCCGCTGCGCGATTTCTGATCTCATCCTGAAGCAAAGTTCTTAACCCAAGTTACTATTTCTGGGTTAACGGAGTCTGTAACCTGAAGCATCTGGAACCCGAGGTACCACTGTAGGAGCCTACACAACACAAAACACTGTTGCTGTACGTAGGGGTTTTTTATTTGTTTTTTAATCTTATATTTTGGAAATGTACATCAAGTTTTTCCCCCGTTAATTTTTTTTTTTTGGGGGGGGGTCCCAAGAGAGTGGGGCCCTAAGCTGTAGCTTGTTTAGCTTATACGTAAATCTGGCGCTGGCTCGTGTCCTGCTTGCTGGTTTCCCACAGGCGTCTGGTTGGCCACTGGGAGACTGGGATGGCCTGGTTAGAGGCTTGCTTTATGTTCTTATCTTTGGTTGACATCCTTGAGCTTACCCGCTGGTGGGAGGCCTCATCAGAGCACAGAGTGGGAGCTGCTATTTTAATTCCGCACAATACTCTGGAACAATGTTACACTGGGGACCCTGAGGGAAAGTTAAATAGCGGCTGGGAGGCCCTGGGGACCCAGGGCAGACACCAGACATCAGCCTGCCTAATGATTATAGTCCAGGCTCCAGGCTTCCAGGTTCAACTTTGTTTTTATATGTGTATATATAAAATCCTAAGATCCATCAACAGGAGCCATGCGCAAAAGCATGCTGAGCCCAGGTGCTTCCAAGTGGTGTTGCTGGCAGCCACTAAAGAATCAGGCAATGTTTCTGTAAACCAAATTCTTTTACTTAACATGCCAGCCTCAAACTTTATACGCGCCGTGTCCCTCCTGCTTGGTCCCTCCACTGTTTGCCAAGTCACTTCCTACCTTCCCTTTGTGCCACTGGGTTACTCGTCCTGTACACAGGCTCAATTCATTCACTTGGGCACAGAGCCATAATGGGGGGGGGAGGGCTAGCCAGGTTTTTTTGCCCCAGGTGAAGCCTCCACAGGGGCGTCCTTGAGGCTCCCAACCTCTGTGTGTGTGTATGCAAATGTGGAAATAATAATAATAATAATAATAATAATAATAATAATAATAATATACCCTGCCCATCTGGCTGCTCCCAACATAATATTAAAAATGCAATAAAATATCAAACATCAAAAACTTCCCTAAACAGGGCTGCCTTCAGATGTCTTCTAAATGTCAGGTAGTTGTTTATTTCCTTGACATCTGATGGGAGGGCATTCCACAGGGCGGGTGCCACTACCGAGAAGGCCCTCTGCCTGGGTGTGTGCCAAACTGGGTCTTTGACCCAGGTGAAATAAAGCCTCATTTTACCCCTGCCAAGTGTCCCTATTTTCCAGAGACAGTCCCAGAATTACAGAAGCCATCCTGTTTTCTGATTTGATCCCAGAACGATTCTGTGCTTTAAAGGTAAACAACAGAGAGAGTGTGTATGTAATACAGAAGCTGGCCCAAGGAAAGGGCAATTTCCTCAAGCACTGAGCTTTTGAGTCATGCTCAGATCCTGAGGTGACAATACGTGAATAAAACCTCAAGTCACCAGACAGAATAGATTCACCTTTTAAGTGATAGCTTTCTCTGCAGAACATTCTGATAACCATTGGATAAAAAAAATATATAAAGTCCATGTCTCAAAATCTACATGCCTAACCTGTTGAATATTTATAATGTGAGTTTTCACCGCATTGTTGCACACATAGAACTTCTCCAAGCAGTAAGAATTTCCAAAGGCAATTTTGACATTTTATAATATTTGCATATATGTTATATGCAAATATATAGGTTGAGCCGAGGCACAATTTAAGCACTCCAACAGGCAGTCAAGGTCCATTGTTCCCATATCTGATTTCTAGGAGATAGCCTGCACCCTAAGGTGCTTAGAGAGCCCAAAACACAGAACTCTTTCTGCCTCCATTTCTCTTGACATTCAGACACTTAGATCACTTCACACTAAGCCATGGAGGCCAAGCTTAGCCACTGCAGCTAGTAGCCGTTCCATGAATTTGTCCAATCCGTTTTAAAAAAAATAAACAGCATCCAAGTTTGTGGCCATCTATGCCTCTGGTGGGAGTGAGTTCCACAGTCAACTCAAGACTTTTATTTTATTTATTTTTTATTCATTAGCTTTATATACCACCCTTCATCAAAAGATCTCAGAGTGGTTCACAAGATAAAAACGCAAGTGTCCACAGAGTTCACACCATTTAATTTCATTTCTATTATTTGTGATCTTGGTCAAATTGTGATGGTATAACCCAGTTCTTCTTCCTTTGGAAAGAATCTGAATTTCGCTCTTTGATGACTGCCGAATGCCCCCTACTCAATCACACTTTGCAATGAGCAATGAAGGACTCATTAAAATTCTCAGTCTGTGGAGACAATGGCAAGCTGGGACCCCCCATCTATCTCAACAATCAGTCTGTGTAATGAATCATGACACCTTGTGCCTATTGTAATCCTTACTCAGCCCACTGAACCCCACTGTGAATTTGCATTGCAGCTGTTGGAGAGACCAACATCGCTTGAAGACAGCAGGTTGTTTGGAAACTGTGGGATACTGACAGAATAAACAGTCATTAATTAAACAGTTTAGGGTTCTTTCATCAGCATAGAATTCTTGGGCTCCTTTCTAAACAGATCCAAGCGGATGCAACATGATTCTTTCTCTGTGGATATTGATGTTTTTGTGAAATTGTAATTTTGAAATGGTTTGAAAGCTGCATCCCTGGGTGGTGCTTTTGCTCCAGAAGGGCAGAATATGAATGTTTGCATAGATAACATTTATTCAAATGCTTCCATCCTGCTTTTCAGCCCCAAAAGGGCCTCCAAGGTAGTTTACAGCAATTCAAATCTCAACACAACTGGGGAGCATTAAAAAGGCAGAATAAAAATGATATATTTTTTTTAAAGGGAAGATTAAACAGGCAAGATTAAACTATCTGCCTAAAAATACATCACAGTCTACCCCTTCAAAGCCAGTCTATCTGCTCTTAAGAGGGAGTTCCAAAACTGGGGCACCACTACCCAAAAAGTCTTGTCTCATGTACCTGCCAACTGTAGTCCACTAATGCTACAGACACACTATACCTTTAAAACACATTCATATTTTTTTTAAAAATCATATAACTTTTATGCAGAAGCTGGAACAAGGAAATCCATTGAGTAAGTGTTCATACAAGTAAAAAAACACAGATAAGCCCCCCCCCCCCATGGCTACAAAATCTTGTGATGCAGCAAAGCCTGTCGAGAATTTATTTATTTTTTATAATAATTTTTATTAGTTTTCAATTACAATAATCCAATAATAGCCTCATTATAACAATGCCAAATTATAACACAATTACTAACACCTATAATTCAGATACCGAATTATATAATTTAGGTGCCCCCCTCCCCGGTGTGCTAGAATTATTGATGGTTTGATGATTTACTTTATTTCTGTGTTCCAAAATCTTATTAATTTCAATTACACTCCAATCAAAATAACAATCCCTTATACAACAACTGCAATATTAACAACCTCCATTCATACTGACACAACTATGGGTGAGGCACTCAAACGATATCCTTGTTCTTCTTGTGTGTGGCAATTATTCTGTCCGTGATGTTTCTTCCTGTCCTTGTAAAATATTATGTCTATCTTTTCCCGGTTGTTGCTGTTCTCCGTCATGCCGGGGGAAGGTGCAGGCTTCTCAGAACTACCTCATTGGCACAAGACCTACTGGGAAGAGCTTCTGTGCTCACATGGCCTGCACTGTTTTAGTTTGCTTGCATAAAGAGTTAACTGGACTGACACCAGTATTTTTTATGGCCGACTTACTCCTGACTCTGGCTTCTAACACTGCCTCACCTTACTTCATGGGCAGGCTGGCCCTGGAGACATTATACAAAGTATTTTTCTACCACTTGTCCAGCCTATGTGAAGCAATTTTGTTCCCTCAAAGAATTCTGGTCACTGTAGTTTGCTGAGGGTTGCTGGGAACTGTAACTCTGTGAGGGGTAAACTACAGAGCCCGGAATTCTTTAGGGAAAAGAGTGTGCTTCAAATGTACTTGAAGAGTATTGTGTGTGTGTACACAGCAGTCACTTCCCTGAAGCTGCTATTAGCACTACAGAGGAAAAATAAGGATTTTCTTGCTGCTTAAAACCTCCTCCCCACAGAGACCATTTCCTGTATATTTAGAAGCTGAAAAGAAAACAAGGAAAGACTTCTGAGAGCAGGTTATGAAGCTATCTTCATTCTGAAGCACCGAGAGGTCAGTTAGTCAGTCAATGATGAAATATGAGATAAATGGACCGAGATCGTTATTGCACCCAAACCTCTCCAGCCTCCTCAAAGTAAAGCAAATAAATGATTTCATCAGTGTGACCTTCTCTACCCATTCATTAAGAAGTAATAGCTGCGTCTGAACAGCACACTTAAGACCCCAGCTTTCACTATTCCACAGAGAAGGCATCCAATAAAGCAGTCATTCCTTGACACTTCAGAGAGTTAACGATCAGATTTATGATTATCACCGACTGCTGTGTGCACATGCAGTGATAAAGTGAGTGAGTGCTTGGCATATGCAGGCAAGTGAGATGAAGGAGGCCATCAGGAGCTCCACAAGGGGTGAAGATCCTGCAATCAAAGGACCAGAGCTAAGACAAAAGGATGACAACTAATCTCCCTGTTGTACATTGGCCTGAACAAATACCTCACCACTCTCCAAATCCTTCCGATATACAAACAAAAAACATACATGCAATGATAAGGCCAAACTGGGCCAGCCCTACCATTAGACAAATTGAGGCAGCTGTCTCAGGCATTCTTCCTGAGCCCCTTTGTTGGAGTACAAAACAGTGCGTGCTACCCAGCCTGCCCTGGATCCCTGCAGCTAGTCTGCTGCCCTCAAGTGTGGTGAAAAGGATGTAGTCCAATCCCTTTTATGTGGGCTAATGGGGCTTCTGTGAATCCTTTTCATAGGCCCTACACACCACTGACAAAATATCATTCAAACAAAACAAAAATGAGAACGGACAGTCCATGACAGCATTGCCAGATCATTTATAGGATCAGTCATTCATTTACAGTGGGAAGCTGAAGATTTAATTAGATATATCTATTCATGACAGAATTATAACCTTATTTTTCCTGGACATGATACTTTGACCCAGCAAAAATGATTGCAGGCTAGCTATGACACATTTCTCTGGGTCAGCAGAAACATTTAGTGGGTCTTTAGCTTTCTTGGTACAATTGCTGCAGCTATTACTATTCTCTCTCTCTCTGTATGTTTGTGTGTTTGAAAGAGCAAGAGAGGGGTGCCATAATATCTCCATTTTTATGGGTGCTACTTGTAATCCACCAAAGATTCACAGATAGAAATCCCTTGTTGAATACAACCCCATCAAACTGAACTATAGTGAGAGAACATGGCTTATGTCTGACACTGCAGGTCGCCTTGAGGAAGACCTTCGTAAGATAAGATACCAAAAGATGCTCGATTTGCATTGCAGTGGCCCAGTTTCCCTGGCCAAACATTTTCAGATTGCTTGATCCATTTGCTTTGGGTTAAAAGGTATAAAATGACCAACTGGGTCAATGTGTTGTCTAGAGGGCCATACCACATCATCATATAGCCTATATACTAATGGTAGACTCGTACATTTACTTACGTTAAGCCAAAATGTCACCATCAATGCACATGAGTGCATCAGTAGGCTTACTGGAGCTCCATGGTTTCCATAAGTCAAAGAAAGTACACAACTCCAAAGAAAGAAAGAAAGAAAGAAAGAAAGAAAGAAAGAAAGAAAGAAATCTAGAGGGGAAAACCAAAACAGAACAGCCCAATCAGGACAGAGTTGGAATACCGCCTGCTTGTTGTGAGGTGGAAAATTGGAGGGAGAAGGAAAGAAATGGAGCATTTTGTGAAGGGCAAGGCTGGCAGCCTGGAATGTTGAACAGTATCCCACAATGCAACTATGTGTTGCAGATACCCATTGCATTCTCCAGGTTTGATATCAGTTTCAGAGCAGCACACACAATTCAGCTAAAAAAACAACTGAAAGAAGCTTCTTACCATGGGGCATACATATTCATGCAACTGAGATATAAACGTCTGCCCTCAAAAGTCAGGAATCAGGCAGATGCACCAAAGCATTAACAGAAGAGTAACCTTCAATCAAATTCCAACACAGTCTAGATTAAAGTGGGTAACCGAAGGCCAGACTCCTGCATTATTCATTCTCTTGTGTTTCATTTTAAATGTGTGCTCAAACTTGCCACTTTATTTTGAGGGAAAAGCCACTGCAGATCCTCAGTCTGGCATTATGCTCTGCCCGAAATGGATTGGGGCCCAGCACCAGTTTCCTGGAGAATATTGCTCCTCCCTCAGGGCCAAAGAGCTGCTAAGGAGGGGGTGGCTTTCAGCAGGAAACTGGGACAGGGTTCCTGGTCTGGATTTGGACCACAAACTGGACTACAAGCCCCACCCCACCCCAATAAAAAGCAACCAGTTTAAACAGGCTTCTTTAAAAACTCAAGTCATGCAACACATTGTCTGATCCTGAAAGAGTGAAACAGAGCAGGAGAGATTTACATCCAGTGAGACTGAGGATACGTAGGGAGTTGGCCATGCACACATATATCATCACACTCTTGACGCAAAGTTCATATTTAATATGGGGTATGCTGAGGTGTTTGTGAGCCAGAAGCTAGACACAGGCAGCAGGCTGAAGCCTCTTAGGGAGAGACATGCTTGATTTCTGCTTGAATCCAAGGCTGTGGCTATGGGAGAAGCAAAAGGTGTGAATGCTGTGAGCCCTTCCACCATACTCTTAGGTTGTATACAGCTATCACAGTCTCCGCTGTCACTCATTCTCAGGAAGGCAAACCTGAATAAGCGCCTGGAAACCTTGGAATCTTGCTTGGGTTGGTGTGCAACTCAGAAATTAAAAACACAGGGCCTCAATCCATTAAAAAGGGGGAGGAAGCCTGGTGAGTATTTAGGAAACATATGCATGCCCATCTTTTTTTAAGTAATATTATAACATATTCGCACAGGTCATAGTTAAGCTTTGGCACTCGCTCCCATGGGAGGCAGCGATGACCCCTAACCTAGATGACCATAAACTGGACAAATTCACGGCAGCTAAGGCTATCAATGGTTACTAGATATTATGACTACGCTCTGCCTTCATGGCCACAGTCAGTGATGCTTCTGAATCCCAGCTGTAAGCCAGGTGGGATGGAGAGTGCACTTGTGCTTGGACTCTGCTTGTAGGTATCCTACAGTATCTGGTTGGCCGCTATGTGAAGAGGATGCTGAACTCAATGGGCCATTAGCCTGGTGCAGCAGGCACTTCTAACATTCTTATTCGGATGATTTCTAAACTATAAACTGTTATCCTCAATAAATCTCCAAAGGGGGAAAAAAACCCTCTTGTATTTATTCTAATCAGATAACAAATCCAATTAGATAGCTAAGCAGAAGACAGTTAATCAACTAAAGCCCTACAGTCAGACAGGCCCATGATCCAGCTATCAAAATGTAACTTAACAATGAATGATAAAATGTAATATTCTGATTACAAATATTGCTGAGATGGGAGAGGAATGAGGGGATAAAAACCATTTCTAATCAGAAAACCTAACACCTCCGTTCCCACTCCCACTCTCAAGAGAGCGCAATATTGTTCAGCTGTAAAGTTTATCACAATATTATATTTTACTATTTCCATGCATATTAAAATTAATAATACATTAGCTAGGTCCAGTATTTGGCTTTGCTGTCTTCTCAGGCTTCCCTCACATTTCTTCCCGCTGCATTTTCTTCTATCTGCATTATTGAAATAGTATTTGTTCACCGCACATCTCCCTCCCTTGCACCAATTGTACCTCACTGTTCCTTTAATTTACCACATGACATTGCTGCTGTTCTAACTTATGCAAGCACACCTGTCTCTACTGAGGCCTCCTCCCCATTGTTTATCTGCGGATGCACCTTTTTATGAACTCTGCAAATCCTGCTCTCCGAATTCTCCAAGGCGGTGCTTGTGTTCGTATTATCCGCTTATACAATGTGTCTGTCATAATGCAGCTCTCTCTGGGATCTGTAAGCCTTCCCGTTACAGAAAGAAAAATTCTGTCCATTTTTGGCGCAATCCTTTGTGTGATTGGTCAGGATTAAGTTTTCCTCAGTTCAGTGGGACTTACTCCCAGCTAAGTGTCCTTAATATGAAGCCTTCCAAAGTTTTCTTCAGTGCTTTGTCTTATCTTTTGTCATATTCTGTACTTTATGAATGATTTCTCACACTTTTTCCTGTCTATTAGGTTTTTGCAAAACACCCTGTTTTGTGCTGAGAATTTGTACCTGAGGAGAAATAAAGAGCTTCTGACAAAATAAAATAAAAAATGAACTCCTGTGTAGACAGTATTCCTACTGGGCATTCTGTTCCGTATTTATCCTGTCTGAATTTTACCTGCAAGATAGAAAACAAATGATGAGATAAAACATTAAGGCAGTTTGATTCATTTATATTAATAGCAGAAATATCTCAGACACAACGTTTCTGGAGATGGGGTCTTCAAGACACAGTGAGTTCTGTTTCATTAAAGCCAGGAATAATGTCAGCTTCACTAACTCATTCTCAACAGTAGACATTTAAGACACCCCAAGGCATTTCCTAATGCTTAATAATATATGTATAAGGTTGGAGAGACTCCACTTGAGAGCTTACTCATGCTTGGCAGGTTTTTCAAGTCATCAGTTAGTGATGAGTGTGGATTTGCCTTTTGAACGAATGGAGACCTTCATCTAGAACATGAGTCATCTGCTGAACTTTAAACTGACAATAAGCTCGGAGGTAATTCTCAACTGAATATGTGTTTATTATGGAGACAGCAGCACATTTAGGACATGACTATAGAAAGCATCATTAACAAAGCTGAAACAAATAGCTTTTCATTCAAGCTTTCTGCAAATTATCCCATCCATTCTGAACTTTTTAAAATACCATTGTGGTGCGGTTTTTTAAAGAATACCAGACCAAAATAAGATTGTATCTAGTTTATGAAAGTGCCATGTTTTTACTAATGCCAATCATGAAAAACAAGAGGGTGAAAGTCCCATTGGTGAAATTTTTGTATCTGCAGAATATAGTTGCATAAGATAATGCATAAGAAACGGCCTAGGACCCTCATACCTACGGGACAGCCTCTCCTGGTATGCCCCACGGAGGACCTTAAGGTCCATAAATAGCAACACCCTAGAGGTCCTGGGCCCTAAGGAAGTTAGATTAGCCTCAACCAGAGCCAGGGCTTTTTCAACACTGGCTCTGGCCTGGTGGAACGCTCTGTCTCATGAGACCAGGGCCCTGCAGGATCTGATTTCTTTCTGCAGGGCCTGTAAGACAGAGTTGTTCCACCTGGCCTTTGGCTTAGAATCAATTTGATTCCCTCCCCCTCTCTTTTTTCCTTTCTCCTCCTGTGATGAGGCTGCATTTTAATGTTTCAATGCTTCAATGTTGTATTTTAATCTTGTTTTTAAGTTGTATTCATTCAACTTGTTTTATTATTGCTTGTTAGCCGCCCTGAGCCCAGCCTTGGCTGGGGAGGGCGGGGTATAAATAAATTTTTTTATTATTATGCTAATAAAAGACAATAATAATAGCATAAGTAACTTGCTGGTGATTTGTTGCATAATGGATTGTGCAATTTGTTCTGCAATGAGTTCCTCCTATCACAACTGTTACATTGAATTCCTCTGGTGTGCAAAATTAAAACTCACCCATTCACTAGTGCAAGAGCCCTGGCACTAGTGGGGGGAAAACCACTGGATACAGCCCATGACTTTGTATTACTTGTTGAGGTACTAAATATTTTTTTAAAAAAACATTAGAAGTGTAATGTGTGATTAAATATTTGTCCCACTTATGTATGTTTTATAACCCACATTAAAAACAATATCTCTGGTCTAGGACAGAGTGTTACTTTTACATTGACATGTATAATGTAAAATTTATGATAGTATGAGAGGCAGAATTATAAAGACTTTATCTCCATAATGTAGGGTTGCCATATTTCAAACTGAAAATCAGGATTTTCCTGGGCATTTTAGCAATTCCTGCCCAGACATTGCTTCTGACCATGGTATTCTGGGTATGTCTGGGAAATTCCAGAAGTATGGCAACCGTACCATAATATCCAATGGCCTTCATTCAGTAGAGTCAGGCCTAGCAACTGAGATGTTGGTGTATCAATTAGTTGATTACAATCTTCTACATCCTTAAGTCCTCATCCTTTCTCCTCTGTTGTCGAAAAGCATATATATTGTCACTGCACGTTCATGACAAAGTTGTTGATATTAATATATGAGATCATTTGAAACCTGTGGGGGGAAATCACAAAAAGTGTTGGTGTGGAAGGAATGTCAGTAAATTAAGTGACCCCTACTATTTATTTATTTGTTATTACATTTTTATACTACCTTTATCTTCCAAGGATCTCAAGGTGATGTACATGGTTCTCCTCCTCCTCTTTTCATCCTCACAACAACCCTGTGAGGTAGGTTCAGCTAAGAGAAGGTGACTGGCCCAAGGTCACCCATTGAGCTTCATGGCTGAGTAGGGATTTGAACCCTGCTCTCCCAGTTCCTAGTCCAACACTCTAACCATTATGCCATGCTGCCTCTATTAAAGTTGCTAGAGCTTGTCAAGTCCCTTTGGGTTCATCCAAAACTTTTGAAAGAGTCTGGAGTTCACTTACCTTAAAAAGCTTGTTATGGTGATGATCATTGACAACCACCATTGTACATAGGTTATCTTAAATCACACCTTTCTTCCCCCCCTCCCTTTATGGGTGTGTTAATTAAATCTTAATCTATCAAAAATCAGACTTTAAAACTTGATGAAATTTCCTCATCCCATCCTTAGGATCAAAACAGCATAGGAGGGAGATCTAGGGGAAAACAAGGACAATAACCATTTGCCCAACATCTGACTTGTGGCACTGTAGTGTGAATTAACTTTAAGCCGCATAAGAAATAAAGGACAGCTATCTGTTGTCTTCCTTCCCCTCACTTTTCTACTTATAATCAAGTGTCAAGAGGCAAACTGAAGCGCACGAAAGGTGATGCTACCCATGCACTTTAGCTGCTCTAATTTATTCCCACTCTACCCTGCATAACGTTTTAAAAAATCAAAATCATTTGCCCATCGGCTTTCTGTGCTGTCTACACAGCATCATCAACATTCATTTGTAGTGTGTGTATTTCACAGTGTAATAGTAAAGCCACATATTACAAATCCTTGACAGTTAAGTAATTTCAACCAAGGGCTGGTGTTAAGAGTTTCTGAATTGAATGCACTGATCCTGGAAAAGTCCTTTGAAATCTGTATTTCAAGGTTACTGCACAGATGTGTAAGTGGTACAATGATGAGGACACAGAATGCAGCTTCTGTAGGCTACAGTCCCATCCATCTTGCTTGCAAATTGCACAGAGATGGATGAATGGGCCACCCTGCATTGAACTAGTATATGTGTTAATGACATATTGCTGACTGGGTGCCTTTAATTTCCCATTCTTCATCCTTTCCCCCTTGTCAGTATTTGATTTCAGCACACAGAAGAATCACTCCTTTTCCCCATTAAAGCTTCAGCAATATTTTATAAAAACCAAATATTGACGCTCTTGAACACCACATTTGTTTCCCTACTAGCGGCATTTTTATACAAATCTGCTAAACATAGACCTTTAGCCTCCACCTTCTTGCAGTTTACAAAAGCACCTGTTTCTCTCACCTGTATTCCTGTGGGGGGGGGGTTCATTAACAAAAAGTGAAGGGCAATTTTTAAGTTGTGCCTGAAATCAGATTCAATGAGCTTTTGCCTAGAAAAAATTGCATGCTAAAATAAATTGGTTAGTTGTTAAGGTGTCACAATGTCTTATTATTGCCCTAATGCATTGGCATCCATTGGTTCAAGCCCACCTATCTCTGTACTAAATTGTGGAATTTATGTGTAAACAAAACAAGGTGTGCACATGAGAAATTTATATTTTCAATAACATGTGCATGTGTTATGTCCTTGCATGCATCCTGTTCAGGGCTGGAACCTTATACAGTGGTACCTCGGGTTACGGATGCTTCAGGTTACAGACACTTCAGGTAACAGACTCCGCTAACCCAGAAATAGTACCTCGGGTTAAGAACTTTGCTTCAGGATGAGAACAGAAATTGCGTGGTGGTGGCAGCGGAAGGCCCCATTAGCTAAAGTGGTGCTTCAGGCTAAGAACAGTTTCAGGTTAAGAACAGACCTCCAGAACCAATTAAGTTCTTAACCCGAGGTACCACTGTAATGGTGCTGGTGAGACTCAGCAAGAGAACTGTCCAGTCACCTGGGATCAGAACTCTGGACAGCTCTCTGTGGAACATTCATTATGAGCCAGATGCAAGGCAACTCCTAAGGATGTTTCTGTGCCCCCCATAGGTGTAGCCAAGGGGGGGCGGAGACATCTGCCCCCCAATAAATAAAAGTCAATACAAATCAATACAAATCAGAGGTTCTGCCTGCCCCCTAACAAAAGTCCTAGCTACACCCATGCCCCCCGTCCTACCAGTATAAAGGTAGCTATTTAAAATATTTGCTTGTAAATAGAGCATGTTTTATTTATATTTTTTATAATTTATACAAAATACAATTACATAAAATGACATAATGAAACACATAGAATCATGCAGCTGGAAGGGACCCCAAAGGTCATCTTTCTAGTGCAACCTCCTGCAATGTAGGAAACTGAGCTAAAGCATCCATGACAGATGACTATCCAACTTCTGCTTAGAAACCTCCAAGGAAGGAGAGTCCACAACCTCCCAAGGGAGATCCATCTTCCATGTATTATTAAAAAGTAAACAACACAAAGAATTATATTTCAGTGTTCCATAATACCACATAGCTGGCTTGTGGTTTCTCAGTAGATAGGCACAGCTTAGAAGAAATGTGTTTACATCCAGTCTCAATGAATGCAATGGAATGGAATGTAAACATGACTAAGCCTTTGATTTCAGTGGAACTGGGTCATGCTGTGTTGGCTGGCAACCACACCAATCTGGCAATGGAAACAAGTCACAAAATAGTAACTGCAAGATAGGTAATGTTCAAATATAGGCAATGGTGCTGCACACCTGCCTTATTTTCATGGTTTTCAGCTGTAATGGGCTGGCATTGTAATTGGGTTGTTCTTGAGATAGGACTCTGATAGGAGTCACTCCATTTCATGAATGGAACTCTCATGCAGCAGATTTTGTCATTCACTTCAATGGAGCAGGCAACTCTCAGCACATCCAACTCTACTGAAATGAATGAATTTGTTAACTCATTTTGGGGAGTCTGGATTTTAACCTACCAGCATTTAATATTTCTTATTCTTCTAATCGCCAGACCATACATTTTAATTGCACCCACACAATTAGCATTGCGTCTAGTTTAGCCACAGCACACTGTGTATCTAGTTTTTAAAATGTTCAGAGCTTCCCTCTTAGGAAGATTTTGATTTAAAAGTTCTTGATTTGAAAATAAAATATTATCTTCATACTCATTAAGACCAATTCCTTAGGGGAGAAAAGATAATAAGAAGAACCCACGCTAATAATCATTGTTTGAAAACCAAAAAAGCTTTAGTCACAGTTAACAAAAAGGGGTGCATTAATTATCTTAGAAGATAAATGAAATGCTTCTCTGTACCATTTTGTTATACTTGCCAGCCAGCTTGCTTTTTTTGTACTCTCGTGAAGGGAAGACAATTCACCTCTGAGGTTTTCAGCGATGTATGAAATAAATCAAGGCAGAGTGGTGCAGTGGTTGATCAAGAAGATCAGGGAGAACTAGGTTCAAATCCATCATGAAGTTCCCTGCATGACCTTGGACCACTCACAATCTCTTAGTCTAATCCACTACACAGGTTTGTTGTGAGATAAAGTATACTGAAGGGTGGGGGAGTCAAATTTGGGAGAAACAGCAGTTTGTTTTTTTCTTCATGGAGTAACTACCTTGGAGCTAAGTTAAGTTTCAGCCTTGCACAGATGTACAGTTTCTGAAAATATAATTATGTTGTTCTTATAGCTCCTATTCTTTTACATATTATTGCTTTAAATCCGGGCATAGTATATGTACAATTCACTATGATATGCAATATCCATTTCTTGCAAAGGGGCTCTTACAGCAGATGTTCCTGGTGGAATTGTATAAATAGAAAGGGCACCAAATATCTATATTTGCTAACAGCTTGCATCTGCTAGCTCATGGTGCATGAATGCCCACAGCAGACTTTAAATGAAGTTCTCTGCTTGCAATTAGCCATGGGAATAACCTGCGTGCGTGCTTTGTGCAAATGTTACATTACACTGAATGTGTGGGCTATTTGAATGCAAACTGATATTTAACTAATTAGAGATTTACATTGAATCACAAACCTTCAAGCCTACACGACAGACGATTACTGAGCTCACAGTATTGAAGCAGAACAGAAGGATGGGATACAGAACAACATCCAGATTGCATTTTAAGCACCATGGACAGCACTCTGTGTACTTTGTCCTTTTCTGCCTTAAGGAAAGCTGAATTCTGTGATCTGCATAAGTAAACCAAGTATATTTGGGATAATTTATTCTGCTTGTGCTAGTCAAGGGGAAGGACAGAGAACTCTGCAGAGTCCTTTGCTGACTACTGGAAACTTTATTTATTCTAGCCTCAATTTTACCTGATACCCATCACACATCACTCATTGTCCATGGGGCAAGTATAATGTGAATATTATTTATAGTTCTTTCTGAGAACATTCTGGGCAATTGCACCTTTTGCCTCCAGTTTCAGTTCCTAACTGTAATTTAAGAGTGATCTGCATATTCAGTCATGGCATATTAACTATCCATTTTCTTGCTTTGAACATTTGTGCTTGAAGAAGGGTCCTTATGTGTTCCAGTGTTTTGTATCAGTTGTTTCAGTCAAGGTGTTCCACCTAACGTGATCTGTGATTTTTGCCTGCACTTTACAGTTGTTGGAACATATGCAACAAAGTCTACAAAGTCCTTTTAAAAAGCTTTACTATATATAAAAAAATTAGCAAAGACTGGGAAGAAGTAGAAGATGCCAAACTGCTTGCAGACATTCTCTGGACAAAGAGAGAAGCAGATATTGCCACATGCTAGGCACATCTGGTGCAGACAAGAATTAAAGAGAACCTGGATCAGAGCACAGAAGAACAACTGGAAATATGAGGAAAGGCAGCGAAATGACTCCCTTATGAACACTTGCAGTCTGTTCCTTCCCATTACTGGACTTATCTCTGGGAATTGTTCAAACACTCAGCTGTAGCTAAAGGGATCATTGAAGCTAACTATTGTTCCCATGGAATCTTCTAGTTCATTAGACTGGGTAACTTCGATCCATTCCCTGTGCTTTTTATTACCTCTCAGAGAACCACCATTTGTCACAGATGACTCATCTCCCTTGTGCTGACAAAACTCCAAACTTCCCAGCTGTTGACTGTTAGTGGGAATGAACCTGCGATCTCTGGTGAGCAGCCAATACAGCAAATTAATCCCACTGCAAAAGGATTGTGTGTTCTGCCAATGGCAGCCCTGCTTTTGTGAATAATAATAAAAAAAAACACACGGTAAAAGAGTTAAAGTGAGAAATAAGGAAATCAGATAAATAGCCCATCACCTTGCTGCAATTAACAGACAATGAAATCTACCAGTCCAGTTTGCCCAGAAGAAGCGAATTGGCACATAAGAATTGAATGAAAAGTTGAGGTGGTTGCTAAAATTCAATGTAGGGGCTACGAGGTGGGCTTTGCTGCTGTGCTTTTCCTGGGAATGCAGATAAGAAAATACTCCTTGCCATTGGCTAAGATTAGCATTCAAAACATGCTCGACAAGCACAGCTAAAGAAAACAGGTTCAGCAGGCATTGGGTCAATCGCTCAATTCAGTACACAGGTTTTAAAATAGTATTGCCCTAAGCCAGCAAGAGATGTAAGCATTTTCCCCATGTGTAAATCCTTTCCTCCGCTATAGGGACAAGGAGTTGTCCCCCCTACACCCCCCCACCCAAGTCCTGAGTGCCATCATCTCTTTCCTCTGCTAGAAATCTTTCCAGAAAGGGAAGTGGAGAGGCCTGTGAGTTTTAATGCTCTCACAGGACTCAGAGCTGGCGCGTGTACATAGCCGAGGCAAGAGGGTGACGGTGATTGCAAGCCAAATTATTCCCCCCTGTTTAGTAAAACCGGGGGGAAACAAAAAGTGTTGAGTTGTAAAAGCACATCAGGGTGGGGGAGAGATGAGACATAAGGCTTCCTATAGGCGGATGCTTGAAACATGCGTCATAGTGCCATAAATCGTTGCAGCAAAAAGGATGCTGATGTTCAAGAAGCCGCCCAGTGGGGTTTCGGATGACAAGGCTCTACTTTGATAAAGAAAGCTACCTGACACCTTTTCAAGTGTTCCATTGGTGCGTAAATCGTATTAAGCCAGTGCATTGCTGTCACCTGCTGTTCACTACCAGGTTAATTCTAACTCAGAAAAGCATATTGCAATGGAAATGACGGCTTTCCTTCACTTTGCTCAGAGGTTGTGGTGGATCCTCCCCCACCTTTGCTTGGTTTGATTTGTCTCCTTGGTGATGATATGGCTGTGCTTATTAATTTGTTTAAAAATGTTTACTAGCTGCCTTCCATTGTAACAATGACAATGTCAGTATATAAATATTTCCATACCCAAAGAAGATTGGAAGCAATCCCAAATATTTTTAAAGCCCACCTAATCACTGCCAAGGAGTGGCTGCTGTTATGCCTCAGGGGAGGGAATGACAGAGCTGTGGGGCCCCAGCAGAAAAGGCTCTGTTCCTTGTAGACACTAGCCGGACTTCCCTTCCAGGTAGGCACATGAGCAAGGGCTCAGGAATCCATCTCCAATCCCTGGTGGAGTCCAAAATGTATACCCTGCCTTTCTAAGCAAAAACCAATCAAAGGTGCCTTACAGACATATTCAATGAACAATGTCACAGAGCACAATGACCCTGTGAGAGGACCAAATGAATGGTGACCAGCTGTTCCTGATTCTAAACCGTGGCAAAGCGTAAGTTCCAGCAAAAGAATGGAATTTTGTGCCTTCCAAAAGACTGATCCTAAGTCTTCTGTGAAGAGTCTTCATATTTTAGCATTAAATCCAGAGCCATTCCAACAGAGCTCAGATGAAGTTTGAGACCATTTTCACAAGATACTGCACCCCACTAAAAAGGATTTAAAGGTACTGTTGTCCATTCTGTGTGCTTGGGAATCTGACATTGCACCATTCTTTGGGAGAAAGAGACACATCTGCCTAAAGGCAATAAAATATCTTAAGCCACCTGTGCTTTGGGGCTTCAATATGTCTGAGCACAGCCTGAGCTTAAAATGGGGAAGCACAGCCTGATCTTAAAATGTGAATTGGCAGATGTGTAAAAAAATTAAAAAATCCGCTTAACTAATATAAGACAATCAAGATTGCACATTCCGCTATCTGTCAGGGATGCTTTAGTTAAGATTTCTGCACTGCAGGGGGTTGAACTAGATGACCCTCGGGGTCCCTTCCAACTCTACAATTCTATGATTCTATGCAGTGATGTGTATCGCCTGCTGCTGTTTCCCACCTTCCAGCTCAAAGACAACTGGATGAGGAGCAGGGATGACACAGAAACTGACATGGCCACTGCTTAAGCCTGTACAGGGCTCACCTTACAACTATGCTGCCCACCCCCCAAGCTTCTATTCCTGCTTATCTTCTGTGCTAGACACGCACCTCTGTCAGCCTCTTAAGCATATATATAAGAAAGCACCTCTGCTTTATTCAAGTGCAGAGTGCACTGTGTCATCTTCAAAAGGAATGGCTGAGAAGTTTACAGTAGCAGGTTGTATGAGAGAATATCAAATGGAAATGTTGGTGCACCTAGTTCATCAAGAGCCGGAATCAGAGGTTTGTTGGTTTGTTTTTTTAAAAAAAACAGAAATAACAAATACAGTTACACGATGAAATTGTATTGGGTCTTCAGCCGTTCTTACCAGTCACGGTCCAGAGATTGTTCTGCATGACTCTACTTATGTGTAACTCTCAGCATCATTCTTGGACCCAGCGGACTAACCCATTGCAAATAATTGGTCAAGGCTTTCGAGTTGTGAAAGAATCTGAACAACCCAGGGCAAACAAAGAATCTGTTAAATAAAAGTGAGATTTGCTTATGAAAATCGTCAAATCAGACACATCTGAAATAAGTTTTAGATAGTATTTTATATTAATGCTGTAGAGCGGGGATAAGGAACCTATGTCTCTCCAGATGTTTAAAGCTCTGTTGTCCTGCAACATCAATTATATTAGAAGGCCAGTATCCTGTTTGCAAAGATAAACAAAACAGCCTAAAGGCTCGATGCACTGGGAAGTTTTCCAACATTTCTTCTTGCAGAACGGAATGTTTGTCCCCATGGCACCTGATATATTTAATCAAGGAGGTATGCAGATGCTGATTTAGATAGCACCTTGGTGAGTAAAGCACTTTCCCCAGGGTCTGGACATGAGTCATGCCCCAGCTCAGCTCATGCCTGTGCGGTATATATTAGTTGTGTGCACATTTGTGATGCAGGCGCCATTCCTCTGCAAGCTCTGTGTCCTGGACTGACTCACACCAGGTTGAATCAATTAATCTTGATGTCATTCCTCTTACGCTGTATTGCAGGATAAGAAGTTAACCATCTGAAGAATATGCTAAAGCTACATTGGATCATACTGCCACCAAGCCCAGTACTAACTCCTTGGGCTGGTGGTGCCTCTCCAGGCTCTGTCTGCATGAAGCCTTTTCACCAGATGATCCCAGGGCCTGAAGCAGAGACCTCCTAGATGAACAGCATGTGCTCAGCTCTGCCATTAAGCCAAGGGCCGCTGGTATAGGGTTTAATGGATCCTTGAGCCAAGGCACTTAGCTTTATTTTTATTTTATTTTCAAAAAAGTAAGTCAATCTGACATTTCTGAAGAAAGTTAAAGCAGAAAATGCAGAGGCAGCTGTAATGCCTCTGCCCTCAGCAGGCAGCACCATTGCTAAGGACACCTAATTGCTTAATTGCTGTTACGGGACCAAAGGAAGGAATGTGGACCTCCCTTCCAACTGGAGGGGACAGACCATAGGCATTGTAGCTAGCAGCCCTCTGATTATCCTCCATCAATTTATCCAAACCTCTTTAAAAGCCATCCAGGAGCTCAAGGTTCTATACATATTCCACCCCTCCCCCATATTATAGCAACAGTCTTGTGAGGTAGGCTAGGTTAACATATGTACATAAGCAGTGGCTCTTGTCAATAGTTTGAGGAGGGGCAGGTGAGATAGAGGGGTCCCAATCCACATACAGTGTACCAGACCCAGGAATTCCTGTTGGCATCCCGACATCAAGCTATGCCTCCCTTTCATTTTCCAGAAATTCCTGCTATCGTCACATTTCTCTTTTCCATTTATAGAAATGCCAATTGAGCATATATACCACTGTGAAAGGGAAATGGTTTGTAAATAGCTTCACTGCAGTAATGCTTTCCATTATAATGAAAGCATGCTTCTCTGAATAGGATAACACAAGCACGATCTACAACAAAATGTTGTAGCGCAGAGTGCTTCTGCTCAGGCCTCCCGACATTCCATCCCATTTCCCCTTCCATCAGTTTTCCATCTCCCTTTCCCTCAACAGTCAGTCAGCATTCTGTGCCCACTGAGCATGCTCAGTCCTCCTTAGGTGGCTTTTATGTAGGTATCTCCCCACTCTGCTTTCATGTGTGTGTTTTGTAGTTCTGCAGACCTTTGGGTTTCCTGAAGCATATGGAAACTTTCCTATTCTACGTGGGTGAGGTCATTTTCATGATATAAAAATCAGCACTCAGAAAATTGGGGTCACTGTCACTACATATGATTATATCAATCCCACTTTTTTTGGAGAGAAAACAAAAACCCTTGTGTCTGATTACAGCAGGTATCACAAACAATCTCTAACTGAAGTGCACTGTCTCTGCCTTAGATTTGCTTCTTTTCCAGCTCCAGTTGTGGATGGTGCATTCTAGGAGAAAGAATTTGCCAGCAAGAGGATCTGTCCACATCACTTGCTGTCTGTCACTTAAGAGCATTGAATTTTTATTTATTTTTTTGACAGCTCATTTGAAAGACCTTGGGACTTTGGGACATCATGTATTACAGAAACCTGGAGTTATAATCAATGCCTGCCATGAATACAACCGGTTCTCTCTTGCCCCGTACTGCTCTGGTATAGGTGCCTGAATAATAATAATAATAATAATAATAATTTATTATTTATACCCCGCCCATCTGGCTGGGTTTCCCCAGCCACTCTGGGCGGCTTCCAAAAGAATATTAAAATACTATGATACATCAAACATTAAAAGCTTCCCTAAACAGGGCTGCCTTCAGATGTCTTCTAAAAGTCTGGTAGTTGTTGTTCTCTTTGACATCTGGTGGGAGGGCGTTCCACAGGGAGGGCGCCACTACCGAGAAGGCCCTCTGCCTGGTTCCCTGTAACTTGGCTTCTCGCAGTGAGGGAACCGCCAGAAGGCCCTCGGTGCTGGACCTCAGTGTCCGGGTAGAACGATGGAGGTGGAGACGCTCCTTCAGGTATACTGGACCGAGGCCGTTTAGGGCTTTAAAGGTCAGCACCAACACTTTGAATTGTGCTCGGAAACGTACTGGGAGCCAATGTAGGTCTTTCAAGACCGGTGTTATATGGTCTCGGCGGCTGTTCCCAGTCACCAGTCTGGCTGCTGCATTCTGGATTAGTTGTAGTTTCCGGGTCACCTTCAAAGGTAGCCCCACGTAGAGCGCATTGCAGTAGTCCAAGCGGGAGATAACCAGAGCATGCACCACTCTGGCGAGGCAGTCCGCGGGCAGATAGGGTCTCAACCTACGTACCAGATGGAGCTGGTACACAGCTGCCCTGGACACGGATTTAACCTGTGCCTCCATGGACAGCTGTGAGTCCAAAATGACTCCCAGGCTGCGCACCTGGTCCTTCAGGGGCACGGTTACCCCATTCAGGACCAGGGAATCCCCCACACCTGCCCGCCTCCTGTCCCCCAGAAACAGTACTTCTGTCTTGTCAGGATTCAACCTCAATCTGTTTGCCGCCATCCATCCTCCAACCGCCTCCAGACACTCACACAGGACCTTCACCGCCTTCACTGGTTCTGATTTAAAGGAGAGGTAGAGCTGGGTGTCATCTGCATACTGATGAACACCCAGTCCAAACCCCCTGATGATCTCTCCCAGCGGCTTCATATAGATATTAAAAAGCATGGGGGAGAGGACAGAACCCTGAGGCACCCCACAAGTGAGAGCCCAAGGGTCTGAACACTCATCCCCCACCACCACTTTCTGAACACGGCCCAGGAGGAAGGAGCGGAACCACTGTATGACAGTGCCCCCAGCTCCCAGCCCCTCAAGACGGTCCAGAAGGATGTTATGGTCGATGGTATCAAACGCCGCTGAGAGATCCAGCAGAACTAGGAAACAGCTCTCACCTTTGTCCCTAGCCCGCCGGAGATCATCAACCAGTGCGACCAAGGCAGTTTCAGTCCCGTGATGAGGCCTGAATCCCGATTGGAAGGGATCCAAATGGTCCGCTTCTTCCAGGCGTGCCTGGAGTTGTTCAGCAACCACTCGCTCAATCACCTTGCCCAAGAATGGAAGATTTGAGACTGGGCGATAGTTGGCCATCGTGGCCGCATCTAAAGATGGTTTTTTAAGAAGCGGTTTAATAACCGCCTCTTTCAGCGGGTCTGGGAAGGCTCCCTCACGGAGGGAAGCATTCACCACCCCACGAAGCCCATCGCCCAGCCCTTCCCGGCTAGCTTTTATAAGCCAGGATGGGCAAGGATCAAGGAGACAGGTGGTTGGTTTCACTCGTCCAAGCAGCCTGTCCACATCCTCGGAGGTAACAGATTGGAATTGATCCCACACAATTTGACTAGACAGGACTCTAGCACTCCCCCGCCCCGGCCCTGCTCCCACGGTGGCGTCTACCTCTTCCCGAATCTGAGCGACTTTATCTGCAAAAAACTTTGCAAAATCATTGCAGGAGATCTTGTGGCCCGTATTGGGCCCCGATGTAGCAGGTGGTTCCGCTAAATTGCGGACCACCTGAAAAAGTCTCCTGCTGCTGTTTTCTGCAGATGCAATAGAGGCGGCGAAGAAAGCCTTCTTCGCCGTTGCTACCGCCACTTGGTAGGCTCGACACTGAGCTCTAACCTGTGTCCGGTCAGCTTCAGAATGGGTCATCCGCCACCGGCGCTCTAGCCGTCTCAACGATTGTTTCATTGCCCTCAGATTCGTGGAAAACCACGGGGCCATCCGGGCTCCATGCAATCGGAGAGGGCGCTTCGGAGCCAAACAGTCAATAGCCCTGGTTAACTCCACATTCCAGCGGGCCACCAGGGAATCAGCTGAAAGGCCATCAACATCCGAATCGGTCCCACCTCCCTGCAGAGGGGAAGGGTCGCGGAGAAGTCAAGTTGCACCAGGAAGTGGTCTGACCATGGCACTTCTTTTGTTTCGCTTTTACTTAGTGTCAGAACACCAACATCCATGGAGGTAAACACCAGGTCCAAGGCATGTCCGTGGCTATGGGTTGGGCCAAACTTATTCAGGGACAGCCCCATGGAGGCCATGCTTTCCACGAAGTCCCGAGCGGCCCCTTGTAAGGTCGTGTCGGCATGGATGTTAAAATCCCCTAGGACAACCAAACTAGGTGTCTCCAGGAGAACATCCGCCACGACCTGAAGCAGCTCGGGCAGGGAATCCTTGGTGCAGCGGGGAGGTCGGTACACCAAAAGGAATCCTGTACTGCCCCTATTGCCCAACTTCCAGAACATGCACTCAGAGAACTGGGTCTTCCCAATAGGATGCCTGGTGCAAACTAATGACTTCCTAAAAATCACTGCAACCCCCCCTCCCCGCCCACAGGGCCTGGGTTGCTGTGCGTAAGAGAAACCTGGTGGACAAGCAGCGGCAAGAACAGGCCCACCTGCTTCATCCAACCAAGTCTCTGTTACACAAGCCAGGTCAAATCCTCCATCCATGATCACGTCATGGATGGCAGTGGTCTTATGAATCATTGACCTGGCATTGCACAGCAGCACCTTCAGGCTATGTGGGTATCCCTTGCTGATTCTAGTATCCGTCCGGACAGGACCAGACCCGGAGGCAGGGATAGTCCTCAGACAACGACTAAACCTGCCTCCTCTGTAATGACATGGTCTGGTCTTAGCGTAACTCCTCCTCCTACCCGTGATCACTGAGATCGGTTGTCCCAGCGCATCCCCCTCCGTGGAACATACCCCAGCCATTTTGTTGGCTGGGACCCACTCCCCGGCAGCCCTGACCCTTCCCCTTAAGAACAAAATAAGACCTTAAAACAATAAAAAACCCCAGAAAACAAAAAACAATACAAATGAAAAACTATAAAAATTACAAATCCATTAAAATCAAACAAATTCCCAACTAAACATCCATCCCACCCCCATCCCCGTCCCCGCATATACAAAAAAATGAAAGGAAAAGGAACATTTTAAAACAAACTCTGCGCCCCTCCGGATCCCCCTGGGTCGCAGCAGCAGTGACAACAACCGTCCCTGTGAGGCCTGTCAGGCCCCGCCCTGGGCCAGGTGGTGAGTGGCAGGAAGGAGCAGGGCCCTCAGACACTCACACAGGAGAGTCCTCCTGGGCAGCAGAGCGCAGCAGTCCTTGTGAGGCCTCAGGCCCCGCCCCAGGCCAGATGGTGAGTGGCAGGAAGGAGCAGGGCCCTCAGACACTCACACAGGAGAGTCCTCCTGGGCAGCAGAGCGCAGCAGTCCTTGTGAGGCCTCAGGCCCCGCCCCAGGCCAGATGGTGAGTGGCAGGAAGGAGCAGGGCCCTCAGACACTCACACAGGAGAGTCCTCCTGGGCAGCAGAGCGCAGCAGTCCTTGTGAGGCCTCAGGCCCCGCCCTGGGCCAGATGGTGAGTGGCAGGAAGGAGCAGGGCCCTCAGACACTCACACAGGAGAGTCCTCCTGGGCAGCAGAACGCAGCAGTCCTTATGAGGCCTCAGGCCCCGCCCCAGGCCAGATGGTGAGTGGCAGGAAGGAGCAGGGCCCTCAGACACTCACACAGGAGAGTCCTCCTGGGCAGCAGAGCGCAGCAGTCCTTGTGAGGCCTCAGGCCCCGCCCTGGGCCAGATGGTGAGTGGCAGGAAGGAGCAGGGCCCTCAGACACTCACACAGGAGAGTCCTCCTGGGCAGCAGAACGCAGCAGTCCTTATGAGGCCTCAGGCCCCGCCCCAGGCCAGATGGTGAGTGGCAGGAAGGAGCAGGGCCCTCAGACACTCACACAGGAGAGTCCACAGGAGAATAGGAAACATGCATCTTGCATTAATGCTAAATGATGCCGGTTGAAGGTTGAATTTAATAGATAAGAATAAAAATAACAGCAGAAGACTTAGTCAAAAAAGCAAACTAATCTGCATTTGTATACAATACTTATCAAACACTTCCAGGATGCACTCCTGGGCGAGTCCAGACCCTCCAAGTGTCCCTATTTTCCAGGGGCATCCCTGATTTAGAGAAGCTGTCCCGGTCTCTGATTTGATCCCAGAATATCCCACTTTTCCTTAGGATGTCCCTATTTTCATTGGATAAATGTGTTAGGATATTTCCGTTCCACCTTAAAAGGGAGCAGGCTTTGTGAGTCAGAGTCTGTGCATGTCCTGTTCACAGGATGTTTATGTTTTCTGTTGCTTTCGTTTCTCTCTCTGTGTCGTAGACACTAAAGCAGGCAGTCATGTTTTTCTGTGTTCTGATCAACGCTGAATAAACTTGTAAATAATGCTCTCCTGAGTGCGACTTTTGCTGTGACTATCTGCTGATAGAGTGTGCACGAGCTCTGGAATGTGACAAGATATTTTCTAGAAACTCATGCCACTAATTGCTGATACTGCGTGACTACGGGAGATCGATGGATCGTCCGGCAGCCGGCTTGGGGGCCATGCTGGACTTTATCTCCCTGGCAGTATCCCAACAAAATGTTGGAGGGGGTGGAGTTACCTGACCCCTGAGCTATCTGAAGGCAATACTGTATAGAGAAGGGGTTTTTTATGTTTAATGTTTTATTATGTTTTCATATGTGTTGGAAGCTGCCCAGAGTGGCTGGGGCAACCCAGTAAGATGTGTGGGGTATATTGGGACGTCCCTATTTTCAACGGAGAAATGCTGGAGAGTCGGTGAGTCAAGTGACTCAAGCCTCACTCTCACCCTGAACAAAGTGCTTTTTGAGGAGTGATTGTGCAGGACGAGATTGAGGCACCCAAAATGACTGCCGAGATCTTGCGAGAAAAAACAGGATGTTCCTCTTTTTATCGAGGCACTTGGAAGGTATGGCTTTTATTCTTATCTTCAGTTTTTAAAAACGATCAGGGTTCAGGTGAGAGACTTCTGCCTTAGACAGCAGCTGCCAATCAGAATAGATGATACTGGACTGAACGGACAAATGACCTGATCTGATAGGAGGCAGCTTCCCATGTGAGCAGCTGCTTCAGCTTTCCTCAGTGCCAACAACACAAGCACCTGCCCACCACACAGTTGAGATTTTACTGCGCCTTTACTGCTCATAACATCAGACTTGCTATTGCAGCCAGATTCATTATGGTGAGCCAAACTCTTGTTGGTGACTGTCTGAAAGGTTACTGCTTTTCCCCCTGCCAGGACTGAAGCCTCAAGCCTAAAAGAGCCTTGGGGGAAAAATCTTGGATTGGAAAAACAACAACAACTAAGTTAAAAAATGCATAATGCCCTGCTGGGTAGTTATGAAACAAGCATTTCCTCAAACATCACAGGAAAAGTGTGCACAGCTTACGCATATTCGAAGCTGCTACAGGCCTGCATTTAATTCAGTTGCCTGTGGTCTTATGGCTGGGATTATTGGGTACTGAAATAATGTTGTCTGAGGAGACATAAAGACAAAGCTGGCATCTGAGCTTGTTGCAGGGTCTGGCCCCTGTGTTTGGGACTTGTTTATGTGACCCTCTGTTGTTGGTGAGTAGCTGCTTTTTGGGGGTGTTTGTAAGCAAGGGCAGGCCTACCAGCGGCATAGTGTTGGGTGAGGGGGGACAGAGGGGCTGTGGCACCAGGCGTAAGCGTCCCAGTGTCCCAGGTGCAAGAGGGGGCGGGGGACAAGAGTGGCAAGTACACATGCACTCCATGGTGTTTGCTCTGTGGTGCAGCCTCTTGGCATCTATGCTAATGGTCCACATGTTAGGGGATGCAATACTTGCCCCGGGCACTGGCAACCTACGCTATGCCACTGAGGCCTACCACCCGGGATAGGCTCTAAGACAATAGATCTGAGTGGTTTTAGCTCAGAGATGTAGGTGAGAGCCAGTGTTGTTCTGCCGTTTAGACAATTATAGCATGTAATTTGAGGCCATCCTGCCACTTTGTATCCCAGTGTTGAGACTAGACTCCTTTCAAAATATGACATATGCAAATAGATAAGATTATGAACATACGTGAAGTGTCTTCCCCACACACCTGAGTAACCAGCAGTCCCAGTGGTTCAGATTAAGGAAAGCTAGGGCCAAGAAAGTAACATATTTAATACCTGCAAGTTCTGGTTGTTCTTACAAAGGGACACTGCTTGCCTTTGCAGCTGCTACATATGAACCTCTTCCTGAAACCTGTGGCTTTTAATGATGGCAACATTTTGTTCTCAAGCACCATTTCAGTCAAAACCGTTTGCTTGGGAGAGCCACAGCAGAGCATGCATACTAATGATGCTGAACTCGGCTCACAGCCTAAAAGCTGATGCAGGGCAAGTCAGAAATTGCCAGCTCAAAAATCAGATTAGTCACAAACCCCTTGAAGCAGGTATGCAGGGGCCTCAAGAGGATATCCTGGGCCCAGTTCATGATATGTGAATTGGGCCCCTACATCCTGCCCCATCCCTGCAATCTATTAAGAGCTGGATGGACCAATGGTGCGACTTGTTATAAAGCAGTTTTTTCTATGTTCCTTAAGCCCCTCGTAGCTTACAATGTTTGCAAACACAGCAAACATTCTATTGAAGCACATTTTTCCCCTCTCAAAGAATCCTAGGAACTGTAGTTTGATATGGGTACTGGTAATTGCAACTCTGTAAGAGGTAAATTACAGCTCCCGGGCATCTTTGTGGGTTCCTTAAATGTGGCAAGCTCCCTAAATAGGAATATTTCTCTTAGGGAGCAAGAATCTCTTGCAACAGTCCCCCCCCCCCTTCCCACTTGTATAGTGCTGATTTAATTTATAAGTTGCAAGATTACATATAACTGTAATCTTCGGCTGGGGAGGGTGGGATATAAATAAAATTTTATTATTTTTATTTATTATATAAATATCCAGTATGTGGTAGAGAAATGCTGGTTATTCTTAGCAAACTGCTAGCATTCCAGTACACCAGTCATTCCCTTTGCATGCTCTCTGTAACTTTTACTGATGGAAACCTTTTCCTTGAATAATACTAGGCTTCCCCCTCATTTTCATTCCAGTTGTGTTTTGCTGGGGACCCTTCATCATTGATGCATGACGAACTCCTAACTTTGCCAGTTCATTTCATATGCACTAAGAAAGGAAATAATAGATTTCAAGCGGGCGAGGAACTTGCACCCAAATTCAGTAAAACTTAAATTACTCGATCTGTTTCTTAGTATCCACGGTGACAATGTGACTGGAATGCTGGAATTAAATTCATGCCAAAGAAACTGGTGAATAATTATGTGATACTCTATTGTGCAGCGGGGGGGGGGGGTGTCTCAAAGAAAGTCTTATCGGCAGTTTCTTTATTAAGAAAACGGAAATGTTCAGTCTTTGGGATCATTCTAATTTGCCACCGCTGCTCTAAAAGGAGTGATGTTTTATAGCAAGAACTTGCTACCCTGTTTAGGACAAAAACATGGCTTCTTTCCTCCTGGACAGCAATGTTAAAAAAAAAAAAAAAAAGGTAAAGGACCCATGGATGGTTAAGTCCAGTCAAAGGTGACTATGGGGTGTGGTGCTCATCTCGCTTTCAGGCTCAGGGAGCCAGCGTTTATCCACAGACAGTTTTCTGGGTCATGTGGCCAGCATGACTAAACCACTTCTGGTGCAACAGAACACCGTGATGGAAACCAGAGCGCACGGAAATGCTGTTTACCTTCCCACCACAGTGGTACCTATTTATCTACTTGCACTGGTGTGCTTTTGAACTGTTAGGTTGGCAGGTGCTGGGACAGAGTAACTCAACCCATCGCAGGGATTCGAACCACCGACCTTCTGATCGACAAGCCCAAGAGGCTCAGTGGTTTAAATTTATATACCACCCTTCATCCGAAGATCTCAGAGCAGATCACAAAATAATATATACGGTATATATAATATATATGCAATGTAATGAGATGAGATGATGCATTTGTCTGCATAACTAAGGAAATGGAACAGAGATTCCTTCTGAGAGGCTGCTTTCCACAGCTTCTCCCTCCCTGAAGGGAGATGATGTCATCAAGCTGCTTGCATCACTGGCTTTGCTGCCTGAGACAAAAGATAGCAAGATAGCAATTTCCCCATTTCAGGTACAGGAGCCACTAAGACCAGCAGTTGACAGTTATCTCAACAGCATCCTCTATCTTACCTGAGTGCAGCAGGTTCACATAGAAAGCATGAGGCAACTGCCTCACCCAGACTCTGAGACAGAGGTCTGTATTGCAGTTGAAGAGCAGAGTGGCTTTTTTTAGGCAGGAGGAAAGCCCCGTTTTTTAGGGGTTCAGTTATTGAGCTTTTTTTAGGGAGGCGAAAAAGAGGTTTTTTTGGGGGGGGGGGAATTCCACAAAAAGATCGCTGTGGATGAAAGCTCCGACTTCCCTTCTAGAGATCAAACAACATTGGAGGGGGCAGGGCAGGAGTCAATTTTAGTGACACTAAGGAAAGGGAGCCTGAGATCGACCACAATCTACCAAAACCTCGCGGGGATCTACCAGTAGATCGCGATCAACCTGTTGGACATCCTGCCCTTGAAATCCACTGGGAGCAATAACTTGGGGACAGCTCTGGAAGTCAAGCTGCTCTTCCTCCCTCTTCTGTACAAGGCTCACCGTGCAAATAGCACAGCTGGGGCCCTAAATGGCAGCAGCTCTCCAGGATTAAAGTCAGAGTTCTCTCCTAGCCCATCTGGGAGATGTCAGGAATTGAATCGAGGCCCTTCTGCATTCAAAGCAAATGAACTCAGTCACTGAGTTGAGGTCCTTCCTATTTCATTGCCCACCCCTGACCCCAGTGTTTTCTGAAATGACTGCATATTGTTCCTCTTTATCCCAGGCTTCCTTCCCAGTCCCTTGCACTGTTGTCTTGCCTGTTCTGATTTCTAGATTCAACGCCCCTCAGGGCAGGCTAATCTGCTTTATTATTTTAAAAAAGTTACACGCTTGGGTGGTACCGTAAAAATAACCCGCTATTGGCAACAGTTCAGAGCACATTGCTTCTACTTGAGTTGCTTGTAATGTGATACAAGGAAGCAAGACTAGAAACTTCAGATGGAACCTACAGGGACCTATATCTCCCTGAGTTCCTTGAAAAGGGAAGGGTGTGGTATAAATTCAAGTGTTACACACCACCCGTCTCCAAGTGGTGCCAGATTCCATGCACTTACCCAGGGTTCGTGTTTCCTTTGGAAATGAGGCAAAGTGGAGACTGTGGTGTCTTTATGATACGAGTTTATTTACACACATATACAAACTGAGCCAGGGACGTGGGTGGCGCTGTGGGTTAAACCACAGAGCCTAGGACTTGCCGATCAGAAGGTCGGCTGTTTGAATTCCCACAATGGGGTGAGCTCCCGTTGCCTGGTCCCTGCTCCTGCCAACCTAGCAGTTTGAAAGCACGTCAAAGTGCAAGTAGATAAATAGGTACCACTCCAGCGGGAAGGTAAACGGTGTTTCCGTGTGCTGCTCTGGTTTGCCAGAAGCGGCTTAGTCATGCTGGCCACATGACCAGGAAGCTGTATGCCGGCTCCCTTGGCCAATAAAGCGAGATGAGCGCCGCAACCCCAGAGTCAGTCACGACTGGACCTAACGGTCAGGGGGCCCTTTACCTTTTACAACCTGAGCCCACAGTGGAGGGGTTCACAGCATCAACATCCCAAGAGGGTCTTGTTTCTCCCATAGTAACAGCCTTGGATTTAAACAGAAATCAAACATTGCTCTCAGACATTGCTCTGACTCTCTCTCCAACTTGCTACCTTTTCTTAGGTCACATCAATGCCCAAAAAAACTCTCAACCCTGGCTTTTGTCCTTTTTACCATCTATGAGTTTAGGGAGTGGGGAAAGGGGAGGGGGAGGGGTTCCACCCATTTGCAATCTTCCACAGAGCCCCTTCCTTTGTTCTCCTTAATGGCTCATCACTCAGGCTATCAGCTCACCAGGAGACTAGCTTGGCTACTCCAAGAACTAAAAGCCTTGACTGAATTCTGACACTTGGTAGATCCAGGGATTAGAGGGGTCTTGGCATACAGGCTACTTCCCCCTGCCCAAACAGTAAGATAAGTATTTATCTGAAGAAGTGTGCTTGCACACGAAAGCTCATACCAAGAACTAACTTAGTTGGTCTTAAAGGTGCTACTGGAAGGATTTTTTTTAATAAGAATTTATGTTATACTTCCTATGTACTTTACAAACACCATTTGGGCTTGTCCTAATTTTACCACAGCAGCATTCCCATCTCATTTACAGGCTTCCATTATTATAATTCTAAAGGCCTGGTTTTCTTTTCTTTTTTTGCATTTTCTGGAGTGCATCCTTTACATTGGTGTTAATTACACTGCAGATTGCTTTGTGGAACTATTTTTCTCCAAGGGGACAAACATTCAGCATTTGTTCTCTTGCCACATAAGATAATAACCAAATGTATCACAATTAAATCAGACCAATGTACTTTAATTCCTATTAAGATTCTGCAGTGTATTTTCCTGTGCCATATTTGTAGTACTGTACTTGGCTTATTAAAAATGAGAGAGAGAATGGAAATTTGGTTTTTAAGAGGTAAAAATTTAAGGTTATATTATATCAAGATTAAGGATTGGGATTAAAAAAGAGGGAAAGAAACTGCTGGACAAACAAATTGAACTGGAATACAAAAGAGGGAGGTATGAGGAGGTCCAGAAAATATGTAAATTTAAAAATGGTGATGAAAAGGTGGTATTATTTTTAACTGTTTTCTTTTTTCTTTTTTGCTTTTTGTTTTCTTTTTTGGATTATGTATTGTGTATTTTTGAATTGTGTACTTTTCTTTTTTCTTTTTAATTTTTTGTTGATGTGTTTTTTTTATTGGAAACCTTAATAAATATCATTTAAAAAAAAAATTAAAAATGAGAGAGAGAAAAGGAAGGAAGGAAGGAAGAGTTGTGTTGTTCTGGACCTCAAATGTTCCTCAGTCCTAGATCAAGAACAAGATTGTGTCTTAAGTCGGACAGGAAGACATCCCAACTCACTTACCACAACACATCATGCAGGCTGCCTCTGACAACTAATCTGAAGCAGAATGCAATGGACATTGCTCACTCCGAACACATCTCACCAGTCGCCACAGCTTCACTGGCTGCCTATCTGATTCTGGGCCCAATTCAAAGTTCTGGTGTGTACCCCCAAAACAGCCTGCGCCAACCTGGTGCCCTCCAGATGTTTCGAACTACAACTGCCATCAGTCCCAGCGCTGGCCCACCATTCAAGTACTTTTTAGTCTAGTTCTACAATGCTATATTGGAATTAACAGCACTGTTCTATAATGGCAAAGAGACAACCTCATATTTAGCATTCTCGTCTGTTCTAGTTATAGCAATGCTCCCGGCTTTCTGCGGGTATATTTAAAATGTACACCATCATCAGTTTTCCCAGTGACATGTTGAAATTGTGAGTTGGTAAAGGTAGAATAGGGATGCAGGTGGCACTGTGGTCTAAACCACTGAGCCTCTTGGGCTTGCCGATCAGAAGGGCTTGTCCAACAGTCTGTCTCCGTATATGGCAGCTTCTTCAATTCCTATTCCTGCTTTTCATTTTGTTGGGAAGTTTAGTGTTCATTCTCCAGGCTGCCGTCACGCAGACATGGCAATTCAGAACAATTCACACATGCAGAGACACCAAGAGTTCTTTTAAATGAAAAGATGTTTATTAAAAGTGCTTTTAGTTTGTGGTAAAACTACAGTCCCGAGTCCTTGTGATAAAGTACAGCTATATACTAAAGGTCCTCTAAAAATAGTTCAAGCAACAAGATTAGACACATGACCTGCAGTGCCCTATTAAAAACATAATAATTTGGCCAGATCAACTCTATTGATCAGGAGGCAAGTGCTTCAGTTTCTGTGCATTTACTGGCATCTGTTGCAGTTCATAGCAGAGGTAGAATGGCTGGGGGCTCCAGGAGGGATACTTGCATGTACCTGCGAAGGAAGAAACCACTCAGTACAAAGAGTTAGCAAACGCCCCATTGATAATTCTGCAGCACTTCAAGTACTCGAGATTAGCAGATTGCGTAATCATGATTGGGAAATCTGCACTGGATTTAAGTTAAAAAAGAGAAGAGTCACATCCATGACTGTGGGGTTTATTTTGCTATTTGCAAGTGCCTAGGAATCTCTACTTCTATAAAAGAAAACACGCCTGTGTCTCTGGCCCTTCTGACGGCAGCTGTGTTCTTATTGGTTATCGCTTGGAGCATCCTCAGGGGAGAAGCAATTTCCAATTTTTTATAAAAAAAAATCCTTGGAGAAAATAAGCCTGAAAGCATATAGGCAACATCAAGTGAGATATCAGAGAGGAATTCTTAACAGATTTCCTGTGGTCACAGGGGAAGCTACCATTTAACAGTTTCGAAAGCTTCATGCGTCTGACAAAAATCAGTTGTTCTTGGTGCAAAGTTTAAATTGCATGTGCGTGGCACTCATTATATACATCCTGCCCACGCTTTTGAGCCGGGCTGCATGTCATGCTAAGACAGAATGTTATAAGGATGAGATGCAGCAAGCCTTAGGCTCACCCATCGCCTAATCTTCCCTCCGGTGGCTGCTTCAGAGTGAGTTTGGAAGCTCTCCCTCCTGTTTTTGGATTAACTTTGAACTTCATGGATTGTTCGGATCCAAACTACTGTGGATAATCCCAGCTGTTGTCTTGTTTCAACAAGCCATTTCAAGCCACAGGTTAAGCAGCTGGTTTGTCCGAACGAGCCGTTGTTCACGTTTAATCACGGTTTAGGGGTTTCAGAGGCAGGCAGAGCTGGAGTCAATATAAAATGGAAACGGAAGTGTCCAAATTCCTCCTCTGCAAGTGGCAGAGAGGGGAGCACATGAGCCCAAAGCTATCAGTGGCTCATCCTCCTCAGTGAGTCATGGGCAACCTCTTTCTCATTGAAGGGATGCACTCCTTTCGGGCCAAATCTGCCAGGGGCTGCACAGGGTCAAAGTTAGTGGTAGGGAGGGCAACCTCTTTTCTCTCATTATTCTCTCCCTCCTGCCCTTCCTCTTCCTCACTAACCAGTAGGCTACTGGGCAAAAGACAGATGATTCAACTGCCTGGAAAAAGCAGAGGGCTAACAGAGGACTTTTGAAATTGAGCCAAGGGCCAGGTGCAATGCTAGTTTCCCACCCTTGCAATACTGCTAAACTACGGTTTGGAATTATTTGCAACCTCTCTATTATATTCCCACATGCTGCCCAGCTTTCTTCCTCCTCTAACAGCCCTTATTTCCACTGGTCACAATTTTACAGAGCTGCTGAGGTGTTCAGAAAGAAGTTGTTGGCCCAAGAACTTACTTAGCCAGCTTGTATTTCTCCCTTATCGCTTGCTGTGGTCGGTGTGGAGCATCAAGGCAGGCTTTGTGCAGGTCACTTAGGCAAGGCACTATCTCACCTAGTGAGTAGCCAGTGAAGGCCGCAAGGGTATCTGGCTGATCAGAAGAAGGGAGATTAGAGTTTTATTATTCCATTCAGGTAAGAACGTGTCACAATCACATACGCTTGGAAAGAGACTCTCCTGCCTTGAGCCAGCATCAAGTTTAGGAGAGACCTCACTCAGTAGCTTTGTTTCAACTTTTCACCAATTGCTGCTGGGTACAAGGGAAAAAGGCTGCTTGAATAGGCAAGCACAGAGCAAAATCCAGCAGAGATACTCCACTCACATCAGGTAGACGCCCTACCCCATTATTCCAGGACAGTGTTTCCCAAACTTGGGTCTCCAGCTGTTTTCTCTGACGACTGGTCCTGCTAGCTAAGGATGATGGGAGTTGTAGTCCAAAAACATCTGGAGACCTAAGCTTGGGGAACACTTTTTTAGGGGAAAGGGCCGTGGCAAAACACATACTTTGGGTGCAGAAGGTCCCAAGCAGTGCGGGAGAAGAGACTCTGGTATGAAATTCTGAAGAGCCACCAGCAGCCATCGTTGGCAATACTGTGCTATTCAGATCAATTTGCTGACTCTGTATAAGGCAGCTTCCGTATGCTCCACTTGTACGCAATGCAACCTTGGTTTTCCACCGCCCTACACAGGAGGTGGTGGCTCTTTTCATGAGAAGCAGCCCATACTAAAGTGCACTGCCCAGGAAGAGACACTGCAGAGTTGTGCTTTCATGAGTGCTTGGGAAAAATTTATTTTTGATACCAGCCATATCTTTTACCTCGCAACATTCCCAAATCAGATGTTGGGATAATTATCAGAGAAGGTGCCAGTGAAAAATCTCATTTATACCCATAAAGTTAATAAGATAGCAGGTGTAGAACAGCGGCAGCAACAAAGATGCATTAAGGTCAACTAAACCCATAATTGTTTTTAACCCAGAAAGCTCCGGAGTTCATCTCTCTGCAGAGTTAATAGCCTCCCGAGTGACAAAAATGTAGTTGTGTCGGACTGAAGGATTTCTACTGCATCAGCCATTTTTTAAGTTTGTTGCTAAAAAAAGAGGGAAAGCCAGCTAAACCTGGGGTCAAGGCATCTTCCCATTTTGTATCCAGTTTCATTCTTTGAAGGGTTTGAACACACCGGGAGCCGGCAAGCTGTAAGGAGTTGGTTAATATTCAAAAGTCAGGCTTACCCAAAAATGCCTGTTCACGGTGTAGTTTGCAAGACAGTAAGCAGCTGCTGCCATTTGTGAGGGAAGGTACTTCAAGAATGGATCAGCTTCAAGGAGACTCAGCTCTGCTACATACTAAAGAGAATTGGACACCATTTTAATCACAGGGAAATCAAGAGAGATTCAAGTCTATCCCATAGTCAAGAATGGTCAAGAATGCTGGTCACCACTGAAATGCAGACAGACAGATGGAAGACTGGACAGGGGCACAACAGAGGCAGCAGGCGAAGACTGAAACTGAACCAGCTCAGTTGGTAGAGCATGAGACTCAATCTCAGGGTCGTGGGTTTGATTCCCACATTAGTCAAAAGATTCCTGCATTGCAGGGGGTTGGACTAGATCACCCTCACGGTCCCTTCCAACTCTACAATTCTATTATTCTACGACACATATCCTTCTCTAGAGAAAATGCAGCTGGAGGGGCACTGGCATCAGGGAAGTTAGGCTAATGATTTTTTTATTATTACTTGGTCTGGGTGTCCTTTGAAGTGTTTGCCATACAGGTCATATCCTTACCCTTGCAAAGTTCTCTGTCTTGATGCTGACACCATGAAGTTGCAAATACTGGAAGAGAAACTGGTTGATGGTTGGAACAGTCAAGTCAAACGCAAGGACTTTGAGGAGCAGGTGTTCCATTTTGAGCAGTTGTTTTTTAGTGTAGGTATCATCGGTTATATACACAAATTCTTTGACTTCTGGCGGATAGATTTCTTCATATTTCCTGGGGAATCAGGAGAAATAGCAACCTACAAAGCCTTACTGCATATTTTGAATTCTTTTTCATTAAGCTAATCCCTTGGCATCACCATCCTGAGACTGCCAGGCACAAGAGAAACAGGGCCTTCTCAGTGGTGGTCCCACACTTTCAGAACCACTCCAAGTGATTTGTATACTGCACCACCAGCACATGCATTATGTTATCATTATGGCCTAGACAAAAGAATCTGTTTATACCTTTCAGAATAGACTTCATTCAGACCAAGATAACATTATGCCAGGCTCCTGGAATATGTCTTGGTCCCTATATAAACCTGTTACTGAACCATCTGGATGCTAACCATAAAATGGTCCCAATCTTAAAGTATGTAAACACCCTTAAGAATTTGAACAAAGTTTTCATTCACCAGCTGGAAGAGACGACCCATTGAATGTTAGAACAATGGACCAATTGTACAGATGTGAGTTTTACCTCACAAAACCGATAACAACATTACGTAAGATAAATGCACCCTTAGTAAGTTATATTATATTTATTCTGCACTTCCTTCAAGCAACTCATGTTGACATATATGATTGTCTCTCCTTCTCCTTATTCCAATAACCACCCTGTGGGATAGGTTAGACCAAGAGGTAAGCAATTTGATACAAGATCATCCAGTAAGTTTTGTGGCTGAGCAGCGATATGATTCTGGGTCTCCCGGGCTAATCCCCACACAAATAGCTAAAGCATACCAACTCATTTGATTTCCTCATTCTCTGAACTTGGGATCCACAAGCTATTCAGGTGGATTAAGGTTGTAGATGCAAGTGAAACATTTGCTTGCAAAAAAAAAAATGTACCTACAGTGATTTCAGCAGCAGCAGAATGTCACTGGGACCTGCTCACAGGAGCCAATGCCAATGAAAAAGCAAGTGAAAACCCATTTTGTCCTTCAACATTTAAGACTGTTAGCCCACTCTCCAAGTATCTCTATGGGGAAACAGGGTTGTAGTCCATTGGCAGAGCACAATGGAGAAGGTGCCAGGCTTCAATTCTTGGCATCTCCCAATTTGGCCTGGACAATAGCCCTGTTTGTAACACAGGGGTGTAGCCAGTAATGACCTAGAATGGCGTGGGGAACCTGCAGCCATCTACACGGATTCCAGCTCTCATCAGCATCAGCCGGTATTGCCAGTGGCAAGGAATGATGGGAGCTGGAGTCTAGCTGGAGAGCTGCAGGTCCCTTCACCCATGAGCTAGATAGACTAACTTGGAAAAAGTGGCTTCCTGCCTTTGCTAGGACACGTGAGCACTCGAGAGGCAGATCCAGACAAGTCTCACCAGGTAGCCCTAAACAGTTGTCATCTGCCAAAGGTTTGCTTGCTCACGCCAAGCCTACTTACGCAGCTAGGAGTACTGCCGCTGTTCCCACAAGCTGAAGCTTTCCTCTGAGGACAGACATGCAAGAGAGAAACCGGTCCAAGTAGTTCACAGCAAGGTACACCGTTTCAGTACGAAGCTTATATTCTTCACCGACTTCTACCAGCCAGTCCACCAAGATTGCACGCATACTTGAGGTGATATCAGGCTGCTTCCTCAAGTAGCATGCTCTGGGTCTGTATTTCACCTGCATGGAAAGAGTTCGGCCTCAGAATAAGGAGGTGTAAGTGTGTGTGTGTGAAGCCCCTCTGTGAGTTAATTTACAGGAAGTTTGAATTCAAGGTGTCCATGATACTAAACTGAGTCCAGAGGACAGGACTAAACTTGCATTTGAGTGCAATTTAGGCTCCATAAGCTAAAGTACATACTCACGGTGTGAATATCAGAAAGAAGGGAGGATGCAGTGTGCATGTTGCACTGGTGCTATCTCTGAGCCAAGGCTACATACAGTGAGCTCCTTAAAAGCGCCACTCACTTCAGCTTCTCTCAAGTAGCGATGAATATCTTCTGCATATTCCGCAGCACACATGACGTCCTCTTTATAACACTGAAGATCCTCATCTTGGGACTGCAAAGACTTATCCACCAGCATCGGAGAGCCTGGATTCACCAACAAATTACCAGGAAGAATGATTTTTTAAATATATTTTAAAAATGTTAAGTTAGCCATTAGTTTCAGCGTATGCTTCCATCAGCAGAAGTCATAAACCCTTAGATTTCTTGGATGTTATAGGCAACATACACTGTAATTTAAAAAGAAGGCTTAGTAGGCGATGGTTCTCCAGATATTGTTGGAGCCCAACTCACATCAGCCCCAGCCAGAATGGCTACTGGCCAAGGGCTAACAACCTCTGGAGGGTCACAGGTTTCTACCATCACCAACACTGCCCCTGCTAGGCCATTGGACGTACCTGTACTCAAGCTTAGCAGCAGGTGAATGTTAGGTCTTCGGGTGCAGGTATCAACTTCACACATGCTGGATTCTTCCACAGCCATACAGCTGTACCTGTTTTTCCCTTCCACTTCATCTCTGTAAACAGCAAAACTTTGTTTGGATGCCACGCAGGCGGGCATCATATTCTTGCCAGTAGTTAAAGCAGGACAGACATTTTCGGATCCAGAGAAGCCTCTCAGCCTGTTTGCTCCCTGAAAAGAAGAATGAGAATCTTCTTGGTAGGGACAGCCTATATTCCTGCTTCAAGGAGTGCAGGAAAAGACGCGTTTCAGTTCAGTTCGCTTACAATATTTCTATGCCACTTTTTGCTCGCACAAATCACAAAGCAGCTCGCAAATAATAAATAGCAACAACGTGATAGTACAGTGGTACCTCGGGTTAAGTACTTAATTCATTCTGGAGGTCCGTTCTTAACTTGAAACTATTCTTAACCTGAAGCACCACTTTAGCTAATGCGGCCTCCTGCTGCTGCTGCTGCGCCGCTGGAGCACGATTTCTGTTCTCATCCTGAAGCAAAGTTATTAACCTGAAGCATTATTCCTGGGTTAGCGGAGTCTGTAAACTGAAGCGTATGGAACCTGAAGCGTATGCAACCTGAGGTACCACTGTACATCACAAATACAACACGAATCGTATAAAGTAATTAACAGATCATCTGCAAAACAACGGCAAATAATCAGTAAAACAGACACATTCTATAAAGCCCTATTAACTAAAAAAATTATAAGTGAAGCAGCACAAACCCAACAATAGTCATCTTATAAGGTTCACAAAGTACTCCAGCACTTATAATTCACAAAGCAATACTAACCAAAGGAAAGCTCTCTTGCACATGTGGAAGTCCTCTCACAGGATTTCTGTTGGTCAGGCTCCCTTAATGTTTTACTGGCCAATTAAAACAGATGGGCAATATATCCTTGTTATGTACTGAAGTTTTTACCCTGGGCCAGATAGTTAAGCAAATGAGGGATCGAAAGTGATGTTCAGTGATTGGATAGTTTTAGAAAATTGTTACAGTTACGTTCTAGTGGAGCTCTATATAAGCAGGCTGACTGAACCCTTCAGTGCTGTTCAGTTCTGGCCTGTGAATAAACAAGAGCTGTTTGAAGAATCACTGTGTCGTCTGATATGTTCACCCACAACTTAACAATCCTGGCTTTCTGATATCAGATAGCTCAGTAGGTAGAGCATAAGCCTCTTAATCTTAGGGTTGTGGGTTCAAGCCCCACGTTGGGTGATAGATTTCTGCATTGCATTGTAGGGGGTTGGATGAGATGACCACCATGGTCTCTTCCAACTCTACAATTCTATGATTCACAGCCTAGCAACCAAAAACAAACTAAGCACTGTTGAATTTCTCTGGCTCTCTCCACCCCCACGACTCAATCTTCCACTCAATTCATCAAAAGACACATACACATAATGTCCCTGGCAGCAACTCCCTTCGTAAGGCCCCTAGGGCTGGAGGGTGGAACAAGGCAGGTAGAAAAAGCCCTTGCCTGATGGCCAGCGCAAAGTTTCATTCCTCTCACAGTGCATCTGGAAACAGCTCCCTTATGAAGGCTGGAGGGTAGGGCAAGGCATATGGATTGTGGCCTCTGAAAGCCCTCAGTTCCCCAAAACTGTAGTTTGGGAGCCCATGGTGCTCTTTCTTGTTGAGGGCCAGCGGGACAAGGGAAATGCGAGAGGTCTTTCCCAGATCAAGCCAAAAAACACTCCTACATTCCAATGTAGCTGCACAGAACTTGCAAGAATACAAGGAGGAGTGGGCAGAATGTAGGTACAAGTCTGTGACACTAATCTCTCAGTGAATACGCCACTGACAATAGTGCAGGAGTTTTAATCTTATGCTGCTTCCTACTTGGTTGCTCATTGGCAAGAAAACATAGCTGCTTGCAAAAAGCTATGGAAGGAGTCTTGGCTTGTTCACACCAAAGGGTGTGCGACTTGTTTAAACTGCATCCTAGTACACCGAAGCACAAGTGAAATATACTCAGAGTCCTGCAGTGATTTCATGCTCTTTACTGCAGCTTGTAAAACAGTGATTCAATTCCCCCCCCAAACCTCAGGCCTTTATACACATTATTTACACAATGAGTCCTGTCTGATTGGCTGATTCTGCTTCCCTCCTGGAGCCTGATTGGTCTCCTCCTGCAGGCCAATCAGTTGTTGCATTCTAGGATCCTACCTGCCTATTGTTCTAGGATCCAAGCTTAGTACATAACAAGTTAATGCATTGCGAAAGAAGGTGGGCAGGGAAGAGTCTGAAGCAGAAGGCAGCCTACTGATGAGCTGGAAAACTCCAACAAGAAACAGAGACTAAAGTTAACGGCAAATCAGTATTCCAAGAGAGCCCTGGCAATCCAGCACCAGAAGACATTTTGGTTTTGAAGCAACCATCATTAGTACTCCATATCAGTACAGAACACTGCATGGTGTGGCTATTTACCATTCAGCACGTAGAGACACTGTGCCCGTAATTTCCATGACTGAATACCAGGCGTTTCAAGCTAGACAGAGACGGGGTGGGAGGGTGGGGAGCTCAGCCAAAGTGGTTCAGCCAGGCTAGTCTTGTAGCATCTTAAAAAGACATGGATTTAACCGCAGCACAAACCTTTGGAAATGGAAGTCCACAATTTCGATACAGAAGCATTGCCCTCAGTTGGTACACAAAGTTATAGGTAAAAGGTAAAGGTAAAGGACCCCTGGATGGTGAAGTCCAGTCAAAGGAGACTATGGGGTTGAGGTGCTCATCTCTCTTTCAGGCCGAGGGAACTGGTGCTTGTCCACAGACAGCCTTCCGGGTCATGTGGCCAGCATGACTAAACCACTTCTGGCACAACAGAACACCTTATCTTTTACACATAGTTATAACACACACAGGGAGAAAAAAATAAGGCCAAAAGGCCACACAAGGCCAAGGGGGCCAGTGGCATTTCTACACAAACCTCACATGGCTGTGGACGGCAGATCTGCTTACTTTTTTTATATAATTTTTTAAATTATTTTTTAAAAGTATAAACATACAACAAAAACCAATTCAGAATCCAAATATTGAGATTATTCTGAATCTCCTGACTTCCTCCCCATCCCTTCCATGGGTCCTGTTGATAATATTTTCAATTGCGTATCAATACTTCTCCAATTTTTTGTCTTTCTAAATTGTCCATACGTTCCGTTACATTACAAGTGTGGTTAAAATCCTGCCAATGTTTTAACCTGCTTACAATGATCTCATATATAAATTGTAAACTTTTCCCTTTTTCTTTTTTTTTAATGTTCTTGGCTTCTTGAATTCTGAGCTTCCCAGTTAATTTTTGCCATTTCAACATAGTCCATCACGCTCTGCTTACTTTGCATACAAGTGACCCCTTTCACAGTCTCTTGCATTTCATGGTGTTTTGACCCTCCACAGTTTACAATTCTCTCCCCCCATATGTGCATAATACATATTACCTCTCACACTTAAAATGTCTCTGAAGACAACACTCTATGCGTCTGATAAAGTCCTCTGAAAGTCATGGTTATGATCAATTGCCAAACTTTTGAAAGGCAGGATAACAGCCTAGACTGCGCAGTGTTTCCCAAAATTGGGTCGGGTCTCTGGCTGGTTTTGAACTACACTTCCCATCATCCCTGACCACTGGTCCTGCTAGCTAGGGATGATGGGAGTTGTAGTCCAAAAGCAGATGGAGACCCAAGTCTGGGAAACACTGGCCTAGAGTATGGATAGGGAGGTAATGCCCAGGGGCCAAATGCAGTCCTCCAAGTCTCTCTACCTAGCCTTCAGTACTCTCTCTCTCTCTCTCCAGGCGACACCACCCGTCCAGCCACACTCCCTACAAGCCCTGCTTTGAACCATCCTTGAGTTTTTTGATTGGCGGGGATATGTCCTTGAGCTCTGAGATTACCTCTTGCTTGCTTGGATGAAAGACAGAGAGGTGTATGGTTGATAACATGATACATAACATGCTAAACCAGGCTTCCTCAGCCTCGGCCCTCCAGATGTTTTGATACTACAATTCCCATCATCCCTGACCACTGGTCCTGCTAGCTAGGGATTATGGGAGTTGTAGGCCAAAAACATTGGGAGGGCCGAGGTTGAGGAAGCCTAGCCCATAAAGAACTGTTTGGTGGCTCAACACTCCTCCTTGGCACAACAGCAAAAACCTATATCTCTAAAACAGGGCAGATGCTGAATTCTTAAGTCCCACTGAAAACCACAGAGAGAAAGACTTCTAGTCCCTCTCAATCCCTCGCTTCAAGTTTCCAAGAAACTGAAGATGGAACCTTTCAGTAGTACTTGACCCACTGGCAGTTAAAAAGAGTGCATGCATTTTCCAGTGGTCCTACATTCCACAGCTCATGGCATGCGCAAACCCCTTTAACAGTCGCCCAGTTCGTTGAGTGCCGTTGAGCCCAAAGAACATACGTCGGTAGTACTGGAGCAAAAGAAGAGTCGACAACTCACAGTGCTGCTCTGTACCTCCTACAGAGGATGCCGTTTGACAGCAAATATAGCGTCCCCCAAAGGGAAGGGCAACCTTTTCGAAACTGCTTTAAGTGTACAGTGCAGCTGGGACCTCAAGTCACACTATTCTCTGACCTGCCATTCCTACAGCATTTTAACATACAAAGCCCAAAGGAGTTGCTGTGCTAGCAATAACACCACCACAACCCTAGCCATGTCTACTCATGAGTAAGTTCTAATAAACTCAAGTGGGCTTACTCTCAAGTAAACAGGATTAGAATTGTAGCTTAAGAGTTGGGTGCTCAAAGCAGACCCAATAGAATGACCAACTTAAGTTGGTTATGTCCCTTGATTACAATACTCCAGGGTGTGACTTGGCTAGATTTAACCCCAATAAACTGTAGGTTTGCCCAGAGTCCATGAACGCTCACGCCCTTAGAAAATCTGTTTAGTATTTAAAGTGCCATAACACTTTTTTTAAACACAGAAAGTGTCTTACAGTTCTCATTTACAGTTGAAAAAAAGCTAACCTTTTAAAGGTGGAGTTGTAAGCAGAAGAGGTGCTTCAGAGATACACGGGTGCAGATAAACATGAAACTGCAGGGTTGTTGTCCCTTCCTAGTTGGTTAAAGGTAAAGGTAAAGGGACCCCTGACCATTAGGTCCAGTCGTGGCCGACTCTGGGGTTGCGGCGCTCATTTTGCTTTATTGTCCGAGGGAGCCGGCGTACAGCTTCTGGGTCATGTGGCCAGCATGACTAAGCCGCTTCTGGCGAACCACAGCAGCGCACGGAAACTCTATTTACCTTCCCGCTGGAGCGGTACCTATTTATCTACTTGCACTTTGACGTGCTTTCGAACTGCTAGGTTGGTTAGTGAGCCTCAAAACAAGTAGCAAACAGCTACTGAACCTAGGAAGCTGCCTAACACAGACAGACCATTGGTCCATTTATTCCCACCTTTACCACTCCAAAAAAATAAATCTCTGATTTCCTAAGCCCAGGTGATAAAAGAATCTTCCGTATGAGTTATCCAGGAATCCCAGTCCTCCTTGATTTACCTGGACAGAGGGTCTCAAACACTGCCCATTTTCCGTCAGCTCCCCCAGAATAGCTCTTTGGTGGAGATTTTGATTGGTTCGAGGCTGTACAACAGCCGGCAGGGCATCCCAAAGCTCATCTTTTGCCTTCTCATCACCATTGTTGCTGCAATGCATTTCCTCAGGGTCAGCAGCTGATGCTGGAAAGACAAAGAAACACACATTGAGGCTGTACCCACAAGGCAGTCCTTTCCGTTTCCCTAACTATTACGGTAATTCCTGCATTATATTTGAGCTTCTACCCAATATGACAGCCACTTCCAGAAACCTGGCAGAATGCAGTGGAACTTTAGTGCTCCCTTTCTGTATTAATTGCTTCCAGGGGGAAAAAATAGATTTGCAGCCCAATTAACCTAGAAAATCACGAGAGCAGTGACAAGATTTGGGGCGGCATACAGTTGTTCCTTCCTGCCGTTTTCATAGGAGAATCATGAGAAAACTGAAGCATGCATGTGCAGGAAGTGTGAGGAGTAGCAACGTTGTCTAATGACATTTGTTGTTGTGTCACACCACCCCCACTGGTGTAAATGAAGTTTACTGAGACATGCCCGTATCTCAGTCAAAAAGCCAGAGTTACTGCATTGTGAAAGGTATGTTAGGAAACGGCACAGAGGTGGGAGCACTAAAATCAGAAAAACTAATGTAATACCTGAATGCACCCAATTTCTGACAATATCCTCAGATGGACTCCCTTCAAGAGCAACCCAACCCTGAAGTTGATTCTGACTTGACTCTTAGAAAACGGAAATCTTCCCGTAGCTTTGTTTGTACAAGCCTGCCTTCTCTTATCTTTGCTCTCTCACTAGTGTTTCAGTGACCCTCCATAAAACCAACTGAGGTACACAGAGAAATGTGTGCGAGACGCAAGACTCGGCGCAGTAAGCCCTAAGCACAGGGGGAGCAACTTGTTTGAAAATAACAAAACCCTGGCAATATTAGAGTTGGGCCACAACCATCATGCAAGGTTCAAATGCTCACTCAGCCATGGTGTTCACTGGGTGACCTTGAGCCATCGCAGTCTCACCTACCTCACAGGGTTGTTGTAAGGATAAACTGGGGAGCGGGAAAACCACATGTGCCACTTTGAGCTCCATGGAGGAAAAGGTGGGATATAAATGTAACAAACAAAATACTGCAGTATCCTTAGCCCCCAGAAAGTTATTAAAGGGTTTGTGAGATGAAAGCAACCTTGGCATTACATGTTTCTTTAAAACTGGCATCCTTCCACCAAATAGCTTTACCTCGCTGAAACCAAAGGGATTAAATCAGCAACGGTAGCTCACAGTTGAAGGTCCCCCAAACTCTAAGGCTAAGAACCAAGTGCCACTGGATTTACCTCCAAGTAAACATGTCGAGAAATAAGGGATGCATCACCTTTGCCAGAAGCATGCCTTGCTGAACTCGGTGAAACTTACTGCCAAATATAACATAGGACTGTGGTACCAGATTTAAGCATCCAGCGATCCTTTACCCTTTTTTTACCTTTACTAAGTTTACACAAGCCTGTTCTGGGATTTGATAACTCTATTAAGAGATATTACAGAGCAAGTTTTTTATTATTATTCAAAACACAAACCCCCTTCCACTCTGCAGCACCATTTTCTAAAAAAACAGAGCTCCTTTTCTGCTGGTCCTGTGGCAGCTGAAAGATGAGCAGGTGCTCCCATAGAGAGCTGTAATAGCATTGTGGTCACACAACCCTGGAGCAAGTGACTTGGGCCCATCTCAGCCCGCCTGCAGGCAGCGCCAGTTACAAATTACACAGGCTGCTGGAGGCAATAACTGCAGACGGGTCTACTTGGGAATCACTAAGTGAGGCAAGGGCTGTGGCTCAGGAGTAGAATATAATGTGCAAGGCGAAACATTTTAGAGATTCTACCCATCCATGATAAAGCTTTGAGACCGCTGGTTCCATCCCCAGCCCCTCCAGGTACGACTGGGAAGGAACACTCCCTTATCTGAAATGCTAGAAATATGGACTATGTTCAGCTACATGGACCAAAGGCAACGTCCCAAGTTTCTAGTCCACTGTCTCCAACGTCCCAAGTTTCTAGTTCACTGTTTCCAACTTCCCAAGTTTCTAGTCCACTGTTTCCAGCGATTGCCCCAAGGCACCTGTGCTGTGAACGCTCGGACCCTCCCCGAAACGAAGCCCGGTCTTCAAAGACACCCGCAGGAAAGCTACCAACCCACCCAGCCACCCTGGCAGCGCCTCCCTGAACTCTGCCCGGGGACCCCCGCGGACCCTCGCCGCGCCTTTGCCCACCTGCCTTTCCCCACCCGCAGCGGAGGCTGACGCGGGCGGTTCTTCCTTGGTGCCTGAAGGGGGCGCCCTGCTCCTTCCCGGCGCAGCGCAGGTGGGGACTAGTGGGCAAGGACTCGAAGTGGCTCCCGGGCGCCGCTTGCCGAGCCTATATAGGCGGCGGCCAATCAGTGGAGACCGCCGTCGCGCCGCCCCTCCGGGTGCGCCTCGGCGTGCGCGCTGCTTACTTTCAAGCCGCCCGCGACTGTTGGGAGCAGCGGCCAGTTGGCGCAGGCACCGCGCTCGCCCGCAGGCGGCAGGCTGCTCCCGTGGCAACCGGAGATCTTGCGGGCGAGAGGAGGAAGCCGGATCTCTCTCTCCCCGTCCGTTTTCCTGCCTTTGCCTTGGTGCGCTGCGGAGGTCAACGCCAGATTTACGTAGAAGCTTAACAATCTATAGCTTAGGGCCCCATTCTCTTGAGCCCCCCCCCCAAAAAAAAATTTAAAGGAAAAAAACCCTGGATGTACGTTTCCAAAAAATACATATTTTGTTATGTGCAAATGGCTTCAGATACCTGTTAGGTCCATAGATTAGCATATATTCAGCACACAAAAACAGCAACAATTTGTTGTTGACAAAGGACAGCTGGACATACAAAGGGCCCCATTACCTTCAGTAGCTTAGGGCCTCATCAAACCTAAATCCGGCCCTGGTCAGGCCAGGTACACAGTCTTGCGCTTTAAAATGAAAAGCACTGTTGCTTTTCAGCACCTCTCGGGTTGTGTGGTTAATACCCAATCATTCCTATATAATGTGCAAGGCGAAACATTTTAGAGATTCTACCCATCCATGATAAAGGACTGCAACTTGACAGGGTTACATGCTACTTGTAGCTGTTCTGTTGCTGATAGAAGGCACCTTTTTAAAGAAGATCCCAGCAATGTGAGCATTTTGACTCCCTGTAATTCTGAGGTCAGGTATTCACTGCCAACAGAAACGGGAAGCAGCCCAACTGGAAAGCTTGGGTAACCCCAGGTGTTTGCAAAACCACCAAAAAATAAATAAAAATGCACACACAGACTGCAAAACAACAGAATGTTTGTAAATATTAACTTGCTCATTCCTCTCTTTATTCCTATCACTCTCATAAGAAAACTGCTACAGATCCTCAAGAGGCTTTGTAGCAAATATTTCAAACTGTGACTTGATGCCAGATGTAAATCTGAGAGCAGTACTGCTTTCCCATTTATCTGTTAGTTAAAGGAAAAAACGAATAAAGCCAAGTCTTGAGGATCTAATTATTCTCCTTCCTTGGTTTCCCTCTGTGTGTTTGAGAGGCTGTTCAAGACTCCCTGCTTGAGATCATCAGGGCTGCTCTTCGTAATTAATGTTTTGTGCCAGTCTTTTGTGGTTTGAAGGATGGAGAGCTGCAATAACAGCAGATGTGTAGTGCCAAACTCAGTCTATGAGATTCCTTCGAAAAACTGGGGGAGAGAGGGATACTTTTTATAGGGGGGGGGGAATCCAGGTATCTCATCTGAGCTACAGATACTTATGTTTCTCTTCCTGTTCAGGATTTTTCTGAGTTGTTTTCATTTTAGGTAAAGGGACCCCTGTCCATTAGGTCCAGTCGTGACTGTCTCTGGGGTTGCGGCGCTCATCTCGCTTTATTGGCCGAGGGAGCCGGCATACAGCTTTTGGGTCATGTGGCCAGCATGACTAAGCTGCTTCTGGTGAACCAGAGCAGTGCACGGAAACGCCGTTTACCTTCCCGCTGGAGCGGTACCTATTTATCTACTTGCACTTTGACGTGCTTTCGAACTGCTAGGTTGGCAGGAGCAGGGACCGAGCAACGGGAGCTCACCCCGTCGCATGGATTCAAACCGCCAACCTTCTGATCAGCAAATCTTAGGCTCTGTGGTTTAACCCACAGTGCCACCCGCGTCCCTGTTTTCATTTTAGGGAAGCACATAATGCAACTTCAGGAGTGCTGGAAGAAAGATGCTTTGTACCATTGACACTCATATCTCCAGAGACCTTGGTATAAGAACCTGTGTTTGTTTGCTTCTGCAGTAATAATACTGCTAAGCTTTTGTTTTATTCTATGTTTAAAATGATTTCTACTTTGGCTTTTGGCTGCCAAGAAGGACTTGCAAGTACTTTATGTGTTCAAAACACTTTGCAGTCATTATCTCAGAAATTGCTACAACAAGCCTGAAAGGTTGTTGTTGTTTAGTCGTTTAGTCGTGTCCGACTCTTCGTGACCCCATGGACCAGAGCACGCCAGGCACTCCTGTCTTCCGCTGCCTCCTGCAGTTTGGTCAAACTCATGTTCGTAGCTTCGAGAACACTGTCCAACCATCTCGCCCTCTGTCGTCCCCTTCTCCTTGTGTCCTCAATCTTTCCCAACATCAGGGTCTTTTCCAGGAAGTCTTCTCTTCTCATGAGGTGGCCAAAGTATTGGAGCCTCAGCTTCACAATCTGTCCTTCTAGTGATCTGTCCTTCTGTATTATCCCTATGCTGTTTGTATCACTTTCATATTTCACTCTCTCTGACGAGCTGGGGGTGGGGGGAGGGACAATAACACACTGACTTGCCTACTCAGAAGTAAGCCCCACTGAATTCAATGTGACTTGCTCCCAAGTAAGTGTGTAGTGGAAATGCAACCCCAGAGAGGGGAGTTTCTGAGTGAGGCAGGATTTTAGCTAGGATTTCTTCACTCATCTGCTAAATAGATTTCACACAAGCTTCAGCAAGATTGTTATTTGTATCATACAGAGTTCTACTGTCCTTAATGAGGCTTACTCCCATGTAAGTATGCATAAGATTGCAGCCATACTGTCCAATTCTATAGGTTTACTCAGGTGTCAGTCTTATTTATATTCAGTGGGATGTGTTCTCAGGCAAGTTCAGTTGTGCTTGTGCTTCTTCACGTAGGATTTTGGCTTTGGTGTGATCCTGGCTTTCTGCCATTTCCCATTGCTGTTGGCTGTTGGGAGTACAGTACAGTGGTACCTCGGGTTAAGAACTTAATTCATTCTGGAGGTCTGTTCTTAACCTGAAACTGCTCTTAACCTGAAGCACCACTTTAGCTAATGGCCGCACCGCCAGAGCACGATTTCTGTTCTCATCCTGAAGCAAAGTTCTTAACCCGAGGTACTATTTCTGGGTTAGTGGAGTCTGTAACCTGAAGCATCTGTAACTTGAGGTACCACTGTACATGTGATTGTGGAAGCAGAATAGAGAGAGAAACAGTGACACATCTCAGTAGATGTAAACAGAGTGAAAGTGCTCCTTCAAACACAACTTGGCCCAAGAGCCATTTCTCCAAAGACCCACTTGGGTGGAATCTACACACATTTAAAAAAAAGTTCTGAAAATGCTTTTTTTAAAAAGTGTTTTAAAAAATACATTGAATTTTCCATAAGGCTCACCATCGCCATCCAGTGTCACACTGCACATTGCGCTTAAAATGTTTTATTTGCAGCTGTACAGCTGAGTCCTTGGTGTTCTTTGCAAAGAACTGAACAGCGTGGCAACGGACAGTTCTGTTAGTATCTCAGCTCACAGTCAGAGGTAAACTGGCCTCCCCCGGGCAACTGAGTGAGATACTTGATGACCTCTCCGCTGCGTCTCCCAGCAGGCTAGATCATAAACCGGCGATTTCCCTCATTAGATGTGAGGAAAACACACCCTCTGCTTCTCTGCTTCTCTACCTCCCTGCATTCTCCCCAGGGAGGGGAAATGAGACAGACAGGAGTCCTATTTACATGTTTTATTCCTGTCACTCAGCAGTACATAGAAATGCGTCTGCACCCTTCAGTCTCCATCAGAAGAGTCACAACTCCTCCCCTGTACTTCCAGCACAGGTCAGATGACACACTGAGCTAACATCCGGTGCTCAGTACAGAGAATAGGCTCCACCTTTTCTCCAACAGTACATCTGCAAAACATAACATCCTGTTTTGCATTCCAGCCATCTGGAGCTGGCTTTTGCCTTGGTGCTTTTTCCCAACAAGTTCATCCTGCTTTTGATGCATTACCTGTTGAAGCAAGGCCTTGGAAATGCTGAGAAATTGCTACCAAGAGGCAGCACTTAAATCGAGCAGGGGGTGAAGATTTTTAAAATTCTCTGTTTATCCCGTACTTCCTCCAGGGAATTCAGAAAGGACTTGGCTCTCACCCACCCCCAATTTATCCTTGCAACTACCCCGTGGACATGGGCGTAGCCAAGATTTTTTTGGGGGGACAGGACTTTTTTTGGGGGGGCAGAACCAATGTGATTGGTCAGTTAAGTATTTCAATTGTTTTACTTGATGGGGGGGTGGGACAAGGCAGCTGCCCCTTCTTGGCTACGCCCATGCCTGTGGAGTCGATTGGGTTAAGAGAAAGTGACCAGCCTAGATTCACCTACAGTGATTTGAAATTCACATCCACACAGTACATTTTAAGCATATGCTTCCCCCAAAGAATCCTGGGAACTGTAGTTTGCTACAGGTTCTGGAAACTGAAGTCCTCTGACAGGTAACCTTCAGCTATGGTCCAACACACCACCCACTATCCCACACTGACCTTCCTCTGAGGAAGGGACATAGCACAGCCATAGAAGACCTGCATTGCATTCAGAAGATCCTTAACTCAGTCTCCAGCATCTTCAGCTGGGTTGGGAAAGACTTTCCTGAAATCCTGGAATTAGGGCAGACAATACCTGTGATCTGGTTCAGTATAAGAGAGTTTCCTATGACACCCGCAAGAGGGTATTACCACTGAACCTCTAGGGCTTACTGACTGGAAGGTTGGCGGTTCAAATCCATTACTCTGTCCCAGCTCCTGCCAACCTAGCATTTCAAAAGCATGCCAGTGCTAGTAGAGAAATAGGTACCACTGTGGTGGAAAGGTAAATGGCGTTTCCGTTCTCTCTGGCTTCCATCACAGTGTCCTGTTGCACCAGAAGTGGTTTAGTCATGCTGGCCACATGACCTGGAAAGCTGTCTGTGGACAAACGTCAGGTCCCTTGGCCTGAAGCGAGATGAGTGCCACAACCCCATAGTTGCCTTTGACAGGACTTAACCATCCAGGGATCCTTTGCCTTTATCTTTTTATCATATATTTATTTAATATTAGCATTCTTGGTTCTAGCACACCTTAATCCATAACTTGTTTGTTAGCCTTCAAGCATAGAATGAGTCATGTCTATTAAGGAAAACTGGAGTTTGGGTTTTGTTCTTTCTTTACTTTACATGGACTGCAAGAAAACCAAACCTATCCATTCTTAAGGAAATTAGCCCTGAGTGCTCACTGGAAGGACAGATCCTGAAGCTGAGGCTCCAATACTTTGGCCACCTCATGAGAAGAGAAGACTCCCTGATGTTGGGAAAGATTGAGGGCACAAGGAGAAGAGGACAACAGAGGATGAGATGGTTGGACAGTGTTCTCAAAGCTACTAAAATGAGTTTGACCAAACTGCGGGAGGCAGTGGAAGACAGGAGTGCCTGGTGTGCTCTGGTCCATGGGGTCATGAAGAGGCGGACACAACTAAACGACTTAACAACAACAACAAAATAAACATCAGACAATCAACTCTGAGAGTGTAAAAATCCATTTACTTGATGCCACCTCTAGGTTTCTGCTAGGGTGATAGCTTCAGATTTGCGCTCTTCTCAACCCCAGCAAAAATAATGATGTTTTATTTCTAAGGAACTTTTTAATAGTCTGTTTCAGCTGTAGGCTTTCACAATCAACAGAAAACACACAGGGGACAAGGCATCATCTATCCAAAGTTAAGCACTTCTGCAACGCATTAATTTCAGTAGAATTTGTTGTTGTTGTTTAGTCGTTTAGTCGTGTCCGACTCTTCGTGACCCCATGGAATCTCTTCCATTACTCTCTCAATGTGACAGAAGTGCTTTGGCGGGGCTGGATCATTCCTCACAGTATATTAATAAAAAATACAGGCATATCTGAAACTTTGTAATTCTTCAGGTCACACACCGCATCTCCACTGCCACCTACCATATGCTCCTAAATAAAATTATGTGTTATTTTAGATGAAGCCACACTGTACCTTTCATATGTGGTCAGACTCCTTAAATAGAACTTCAGGGCATTACATCCAACTCTGGACAAACGTTTTACAGCCACATGCACACAGGTTTAGAGTTCTGGCAGCAAATTACCTTCATCTAAGCCTTAAGGGGAACATTACCTCAAAGAGAAATTCATCTTTGTGATCATTTTACATCCAGCTGTGTTACACAGAACAGACACCATAGTTTCCTTTAACTACAAGAGTACTAAGAAAGCATTTCGTATCTTTCGTTGGAAGTTAATTGTTAGGCATGATGGACAATGTTGAGCTTCTAGCCCCAAGGTCAACTGTAGCTTGGTATCTTGCCTTTCATGAGTCAGGATGTATTAACTGAACACTGTTCAAAGCAGGGAAGAACAAGTTCAGTATCAGTTCAGTTCTGGCACAACAAATTCCTGGGCTCAAAATCCTGTAATTCTAACAGTGCAATCCTATTGCTATCTCCTCAGAAGCAAGACCTGTTTATTTACTTTTTTTAAAAAAGGTTTTTTTTAATTGCCAAGCGTGTAAAGCTGAATGTGTGCAAGTTAAATGTGCATAAATGTGCATACAAGAAGATGCTCAACCTGTTGGATTTCTGCCTGCCACACTACTGTTAAATGCCCAGGAACTATGCTTTGCCCCAATGCCAGACCTAAACGAAAGCTTAGGCTGTATTCCTGCACTCACTAACCTGGGAGTCAGCAAGCCATGCTAAACACAAAATAACTCTTAGGGAATCCCTTATCTCAGACAAATCCACCACAGAAAAGATACATCTTGGTTGTTAGAGGGGGAGGGGGAAAGAAGGGCAAAATACAGAAATCCACAGACTGCAAAATAAACCAGAAAGGGGTGTGTGTGTTGCACTAAAAGGCATGGCAAAACAGCAGCTCTTTAGGAACCCACAGAATTCATCTGTCAATCACAGCTCTACCTTCGCTCATTGGCTAGATGGGAGCAGCCAGGCTGACTAACTGACACAATTTGTTTAGAAGAGTACCTAAACATTTAGCTTCATAACTTTTGAGGCGGGGGGGGAGGGTAGAGACTTACATATTTTATTGTATTTTTTAAAAAAAGAAAGCTGAAAGTCTAAGGGTCCCAGTTGGCACATCTGTTGGTGGTCTTGTACTTCTAGGTAAGCATGTACAGTGGTACCTCAGGTTACAGACGCTTCAGGTTACAGACTCCGCCAACCCAGAAATATTACCTCGGGTTAAGAACTTTGCTTCAGGATGAGAACAGAAATCGTGCTCCGGCGGCGCGGCAGCAGCGGGAGGCCCCATTAACTAAAGTGGTACCTCAGGTTAAGAATAGTTTCAGGTTAAGAACAGACCTCCCGAACGAATTAAGTATTTAACCCGAGGTACTACTGTATAGACTGCGGCTTTGGTGTATGTTTTTTTACACTGGTTCTGGTTGGTGGATGTCAGAGATCTAGTAAAAATCAAAGTAGACCCTACAAGCTTAAGTTATGGACACTCCTGGTATAAAGCTTAACTTAGCTTTTTTGGATGTGAGAATGCACACTTAGTTCTGTAAATTACTTTTTGGAGAGGCCTCCTTTAACTGCAGCTGTAATTTTTTATTTTTTTAAATACCTGATGTTATTTGAAGCTGGCTTTAATATCGCTGTTTTTAAAACCATGTTTTGTGGCATTTTGTTAATTGTTGTTGGTTAGCCATTTGGAGAAATTGGGGGGCGGGGTTTGAACTAAAAGATACAAATGAACTGAACAAAAAATGGTTAAACGACAATAGCCCAATTATTGGATGCTTTTCTATTGTCCTTTCAACACGTTCCCTTTACAACAATCCTAAGCGGAGACTTTTATCTGTATCTGTGATGGATGTGAATTGATTCTACATGCGTTGTCATTTTACAATTGTTTTACATATATAATTGTTTTATATATGAAAATGCTTCACTATATATACATATACAGTGGTACCCCGCAAGACGAACGCCTCGCAAGACGGAAAACCCGCTAGACGAAAGGGTTTTCCGTTTTGGAGGCGCTTCGCAAAACGAATTTCCCTATGGGCTTGCTTCGCAAGACGACAGCCCATAGGGAAATCTCCGGGACAGCGGGGAAGTGCAGCGCGTCTTCCCCACTGTCCTCGGACCTCCTCCCGCCGCCCGGCATCGGAACGAAGCTCCGATGCCGGGCGGGGGGGAACGCTTCCTCCCCCCCGCATCGGAACGAAGCTCCGATGCCGGGCGGGGGGGGGGAACGCCTCCTCCCCCCTGCCCGGCATCGGAACGAAGCTCCGATGCCGGGCGGGGGGGGGGAAATGCCTCCTCCCGCCGCCTGGCATCGGAACGAAGCTCTGGTGCCGGGCGGGGGTGGGGATGCCTCCTCCCCCCCCCGCCCGGCATCGGAACAAAGCTCCGATGCCGGGCGGGGGGGGGGAAAACGCCTCCTCCCGCCGCCCGGCATCGGAACGAAGCTCCGGTGCCGGGCAGGGGGGGGGGGGGACACCTTCTCCCGCCGCCCGGCATCGGATGGCTTTCCTGAAGACTTGGGGTGGGAGGAGGGTTTTCCTTCCCACCGCCAACATTCAGAATGCTGTTCTGAATGTTGGCGGTGGGGAGGAAAAACCCTCCTCCCACGCAAGCCCCGGGAACAGAGGGAAAGCGCTGCGCGCCTTCCCCTCTGTTCCCGTACCTGTCCTGAAGGCTTGCGGTGGGGAGAAAAGCCCTTCTCCGCACCGCCAGCCTGGCAAGCGGTTTCCCTAGGAACGCATTAATTGATTTTCAATGCATTCCTATGGGAAACTGTGCATCGCAAGACGAAAAACTCGCAAGAAGAAAAAACTTGCGGAACGAATTAATTTCGTCTTGCGAGGCACCACTGTATATAGTGAAGCTATATATATATGCAGTTATATATATATATATATATATATATATATATATGCATATATATATATATATATATATATATATATGCAGCTATATATATATGCAGTGAAGCTATATATATATGCAGTTGTTCTGTGTATGCTTTCTATTGTATTGTAAATCTTGTATTTTCACTACGGGAAGAAAATCACTTGGATTTTTTCTTGCACAGTGCTGTTCAGTGAAACCAAAGCACATTTGCCGGGATTGGGGCCCTCATTTATGGCATATTTTTGACAGCTGGTATTAATCTCTGTTCAATGGAATTCATGTCCCAACTTGAGAGCCTTGTGATTGGAAAGTGACACTCTGGCTTCAGGTTACAAGTCACTATCAAGCACTTATCTCTTTGCTAGCTGCATCTCAGATCTTGAAAGCAGGAAGAAGTGTGAAATAAAATAACTAAAAAAGAAGGGGGGAACCCCCACAGGGTTCACAGCCACTACCACATAAAATAAAGAACATTCTCAAGAGACCACGGAGTGAATTAGATGTTGCAACAAAAACCGACCTGATACAGAAAGAAAGTCCATATTCGACGCAACAAAAAAATAATAAGAGACATGACTTGGAGTTACTTTCCTTACTGGGTTGTTATTAATTTAACTGCATAATAAAGTTTTGAAAGTTAAAAACATTTTTTAAGCAGTGTGTGTATGTACACTGACATATGCAGCATGTACACACACACACACACACACACACACACACACACTTATATACCTAAGCTTAGAAAGGCAATTTTGACAGGAGACCTGACCATTTTAAAGAAACCAAAGTTATGTTGAACTGAAAGTAATGGCAAAGGATCAAAAACAACAGGAAGAATAACTTTACAATAACCGCTAATGAAGATCCCGATCCAAATTTGCACTTATATGTATATGTAATTATAAGCATGTAATGAGTCCTATTAAGCTTCCTGAGAAAAATCAAATCCCAATAATATTCCCAAGATTGTCTGGATAAGTGCAAAGCACATTAAACTTTGAGCATCAGTGCTTTCTCCATAAAATGTAACACTTTGGATTTATTTATTTATTTATTTGACACAGTGACAAACACCTTAGCTACATCCTATTTGGATTCCTGTAATATGCTCTCTGTGGGGCTGCCTTTGAAAAGTGCTCAGAAACTTCAATTGGCTCAGAGAAGCCAGACTGCTGACTGGGGATGGTTATAGAGAGCATATGACTTCTCTTGTTACAACAGTTCCACTGGCTATTGGTCTGTTTCTCGGCACAATTCAAAGTACCGGTTATGACCTTTAAAGCCCTATACGGCTTAGGTCCAAGCTTTCAGAAAGACGGCACTCCCTCATACAAACCTGTCTGGGTTTTGAGATCTACAGGGGAGGCCCTTCTCTCAGTCCAAACACCCTCACGGGCACGTTTGGTAGCTGCTTCCAGACCCTGGAACTTCCTTCCTGGAGAAGCTAGACTGGCTCCCTCCTTGTTGTCCTTCTGTTGGCAGGTGAAATAAATTCCACCAGTTTTGGTTTATAGTAATAAATCCTTTGGTCTGCCTTAAATACAAAGCAGAAGTTTGGGGGTTTTTGGGGGGGAGGGAAGGCCAGGTGGTGAAACCCAGATATATCCAAGTCACTGGTAAAAATTGTGGGAAATTGTAGTCAATATAACAAGCAAGCTTAGGGCTAGTTAATGCATGAAGGGGTTAAGACCACAGAATTGTATTCATAGACTCAGCTACGTTAGGCCCTCATCTCTTGTTTCCTCTTTTGTTCGCCCTTTTTCCTCACCATGTGAACTCACTGAGATAGAACATACCTGAGCTTGCTCACTATAAGCTCAGGCCATATGCTTAGAGCTATTTCACTATATTTTGTATCCCAAGATTTCAAACTGTGTTTACTTGCTGCTGCATAGATAAATGCATGACTCTGACATTTTTGTAAGTTTTGTAAGTAAAGTGTTGGAACTGACTAGTGTTGTGATCTGTTCCTTGCAAGAGGGTTAAAAACAGGGAAGTGCTGGTAGAGACTCAGGATGGGATGTTTAAAAGGTTTAACAGCCTATATTCCCATGCTGTTTGCTTTTGTGACTTTAAAACTCTGCTGCTGGGGCTTTTTCTTACTGGAGTTTGCTTGCCCTGCATTTCTGGATGGTAGGCGTCCAGCACACTCTTTTATTAATTACCCCCACATGGGTGATCTGTATCTATTTTTCTTCCCACAAAAATAAACACCAGAGTTGCCAGTCAGTCTAGCCAGAGGGAAAAAAATTCTTCCCTACTATAAATTTAAGTGATGGTTGGGCATGAATGCAACCATTCATCAAGTCTCTGAAAGAGAAGTAGCTGTTGTGGTCCTTTAGCATCCATCCAGCTGATTGATTGACCCATCATTATTTACTTGGGACCATCTCTGATGCCGCAGAGGAAGACAGTCACTTATCAGAGCTCAGAATGAATGGGATCTAATCTCTGAAAGAGCTCGTCATTTATTGGTCTATATATAATCTTTTTTAAATAAAAAAAATCAAACTTATAACAAGTAATAATTTATCGACTGTACCTTCCTGATTCATGAAAGCCTGATAATTAGTGTTATTTTTAGAACACTTGCAAGTATGTGCCTTACATACAAATACTCAGCAAGGCAAATAGTGTTGTTTTGAATGGGATAATTGCTTGCAGGGATTTTGGTAAATGATTAGGGTGGGTTAAGACAAAACTATACAGAGTTCCAGATTTGAATACTGCAATGTACTGAAGGTGCATCTGCCTTTGAAGGTTTTCCAGGAACAACAGATAGTGCAAAACTCAGCTGCTGGGTTATTACCGGTAATTTGGACCAAGCTCTATGGATCGCATCTCAAGTTCTTGCAGCTACACAGGTTGCCTCCTTTCAAAATAATTAGGGCTGTCCTCCGCCCAGAATTTCCTGGACATTACTGAGATTTCAAAGGCGGAATTGATGTCCGGGTGGGGGTGGGATTTCCAAAAGGCGGTGCTTTGTCCTGGATCTTAGGCAAGAAAAATCACTCTTTTGGGGAGTTTTTGTAAAACCACTTTGTGGTTTGTCCACAACATTTGGTGTGTCCTGGTTTTTACTTTTTGGAATATGGCAACCCTAAAAATAATCCAAGTTCATGCATTCCCCAAGCTGATTTTTGTTAGTTTGGGAGGTTTTAGAGGGGGAACACAATATGAAAAATATTAAACATAGCAAGTTGATAACACCATAAAAGGGGGGGGGGGGAAGACTAAAGATTTTGGAATAATATTGATTGCAAGGACATTCAATCCTCCTTCCCCCTTGTTATAACAGACAATGTGTATTGATTGATTAATTTGGTTATTTCTGCTCTTTTTTTATAATCAACTCCAATTCTGATTTATTTTAAAATTCAAGCCAAATTTCAATATCGAAAATTGAAAACGCTTAGCAGCACAATCCCAGATCAACAGCCACCTCTGCCTACCTCTTGCAGTTTTGGAGACAGGTAACTTTGGGGTATATCCCTTTGTTGTGCAGCTACCATTCTTCAGTTCAGCCATCTCCCCTCATTTATATTCAAAAGCAGAAAAGGTTTCCCTCTACACCAGAAACAAACTGTGTTTTGGATACTTAACTCAAGAGACTAAGCCGGGAACCGTCACAGCTTCTGAGGAGTTGAGCAAGCCAAGCTTTGTAGTATCCATGTGAACTAGACAATCGGCACTGTTTGCCCTTGGTATTCTGTGAGGTCTCCTGCCATTTATGAGATAATAAAAAACAAATACAAATGCCTTTTCTATGATCAGATTACAATTCACTTATTGTTAGGGGATTTTCTTCTTATTTCCTGAAGGGATGGCATATCACAATTAGGTTAGTGTTAAAACATGGTCTTGGCAAGGTGATTATGGTTCACTGTAGCCAGAAATCTTGTCTTGTAGATAGCAACATAAATAGGTTATGAGATACAAAAATTCCCCAGGATTACATCACTGATTAAAGTGTCTTTTTAAAACTTTAGTAATGTGTCAGGCTATCATGATGCTAATATGTCCCTGAATGAGGCAAAGTGAAGGTTGACACCTTATGTTTGTGAGACGAATGGATTTCAAAAATGCCTTTAGTGGATATTATTACTCCACCTCAATCACGGAGGTTCTCCGATGGAGCACTTCTGGTGGTGCCTCAGAATGGCTCCCCAAAGCAGCAACACCAAAGGGAATAAGAAATCTCCTTTCCTGCATTACCTTAACAAAAGTAATCCAGCCAGTCACTGTTGGCTTTTGCTACACTGATGTCATCTGCTAGCGCATTTCAAATGTTGTGTGTGGCTTCTCTATAATTTCTATTTAATTAGGTCAGTATCTTTCAAACTGTACCTGCGGTTTGATTTATTTTGTTTGCCTTTGGTGATCACTAAGAACAAGAAGCGATTCGACAGAAGTCAATTGTTCTCTCCTTTTTCTTTTAAAGTCCCCTTTGGGTTTGAAAGCTCATTAGAAGCTGTTTGGGAGCTTTGAAAACCCCTATGGAGATTTGTGGTTATACTTTTCTTCCCCCAACATTTGTTTGTTTCCGTTGCTGTTGTTGAGTTCATCAAACAAACACTGAAGCAAGAGGAATTAATTCTTTCTTTCTTTCCCTCTCTCTAGATGCAATTTGTCGAGTAGATGAAAGCAACTCATCGGAAGCTTTCCTAGACAGCTGTGTCCCAGAACACATATGACGGGCACTTTTGGTCTATAACAAACATTTACCAGAGACATTAAAATGGTACCTTTGCTTTTTGTACTAGATCCTGGTAAGCATGATTCTCCTTGTTTATTTCTTTGAAAAAGAATAGCACAAGGGCTTGTGGAATCAGGATGTCCATGCTTCTACTACACATTTTTCTGAGAAACAGGGAAATCAATTCACAGTTTCCATTATGGGAAAAGAGATAAACCCAGACTGAGTGGGTGCTTGAATCCAGGTTTCCTTTGTCCAACACTTTAATCACTTGGGCACTGCAGCATATTTGTGATCCACATTCCTTATATATTTCCTGAAGTTACAGTGACAACATATCCAATCAGGATTCTCCTATCATAGTGGGATGAAGGTTTCCCTAGCCACAAAAATTATCAAGGTTTTACTCTGCATTGTGAAAGCCTATAAAACCCTTAACACAAAAGAGGTGACAGCAATGTATCCCACATTATTTTCATACCGTACCTTTAAAAAAAAAATCTGTTTTTTCTCTTTAAGTAGTTGTGCAATTTCTTAAACATTGACCATGAAGCTGGCCCTCTTCATGAAGTTGCCTTATTTGTTACTTAACTTCGCTGGAAATAGAACTAAGCATTTTAGGTGTTGTAGTTAATTTTACAAAGCAAGTATTCCAAAGTGTTTATTAGGCATGCAAATATATGCTTTTGCATATTCTGTAAAGCCCTGACATGTATTACTGTCAGGGAAATACAATTTCTTAACTAAATGCACGTCCTGCTAATGAAGTTAAGTCACTTCTGGCATGCAGAATATTGAGTGAATCTCGATATTAATGTGTTTGGCCAACCAGTGACATTGCACAATGACAAAATGTTTGAAGTATGCTGGGAATACAGTTAAGGGCTCTTATTGATATTGCCATTAAATATGCGGCACACAGTTGTATGTTCATGGGGAGAAATCATTTGCAAATGCAAATTGCAGTGCTGGGGCATCAAAGCAAATGGAGTCTCTGAAGAAGATCATGCTATTGTTTTCCAATTCAGTTTACCTTTCTAATACAGTTCAACGTTGCTTTTTTGCTTCTTGTCAAAAATTAAAATAAGCACTTGTTCAAAGCTTATTTTAAAGGGAAACTGAACTGGAGGAACTGGAGTGTATGGTGGGGCAAAGGAATCCAAGAACAGGACAAGTATTTCACAAGCAATGGCCTAGTTTTATAATCCCAGGATCAGAGAGGCCTCTCAAAATATGTCCTCAGTGATTCTAGCAAATCATAACAACAAAGGCGACAGGTGTCACTCGTCTCTTCTAAAGTGGAGGCAAGCTACTCTGACAAATAAGGAATTCCGGTGAAAATAGAGCAAAGCAAAATGCATAATTCATCATTCACAATACAGGACAGTTGAAAGAAAGCCACAGGAATATCTATATGAAGTGAGATGGGTTGCTTACCCAGTCACTAAAAAGACAACAGTCTAAACAACTAAGGACATAAGGAAAGCATAAACTTGATGAGCATGGTCTGAGGGCAGGACTGTTGTCAGGGTCAGCATCATAGGTGTATGTACAGGGTGTGCCGACTGTGTCCAGGCACACCCTAGTGTGTTGTGCTAGTGCGTTGTGAAAATTTTGTCCCAGGCTTTTCAGACTACTATCTGAAACCATTGGTTGCCAGATGTGAAATATGTTGGCATTATTTTCAGCTCTCCCACCCCCAATACTTCACTTTCTTTGAGGCCGCTGATCACATGCTATGTCTGGAAGATACTGAACATACGTGCTCCCCCCCCCCCCGTGAGTTTAATCTAGTTTCAGTTTCTTTCATAATGCCCTTTATGACTGAGTAGGAGTATGTCTTCAATAAATGTTTGCCTTCAAAAACAACACCTTGGTGCAGACTCTAATGAAACAGTATGTGAAGCCTTGCAATGGACAGATAGTCTATACTGCTTGTTGCTCTGTGAGCTTGCTTACCCTTCCCCTGACAGCGTTGGCACCTTGACTGTTATGGCCAGATTGAATTGCATGTGGTGTGTGTTCTTTATGTGCACCTGAACTTTGATCTCTTTCCTGTGAAATAATAGAAAAGCTCGACACAGACACTTGTTTCCGTGGACTGCGAAGATCAAAAAGGACCTCGCACAGCCCAGAAACTTCACAACTATTGATTTTAATCAACTACAAATGCACTAGCTAGACTCTGAAGTGAGCTTCCCTCTTATGGATTTTGTCATCAACTCAAGAATGCTCAGGCCTGGTTTTATATGCATTGAAGGCAGCAGGAGTTGTTGCCACCAGGTTCAGACAACACTGGATCAGGTCTTGCAGAGTGAATGAGCGAACAGTTTTCATCTCTAGATTGAAATGAGCTGTCTGTGAATTTATGCCGCTAAAAAAGGAGGTTTGGATTTGTATGGTAAGCACGCTATCAGAACTACACTACCCACTACGTGCAGCACTTAGAATAACAGAATCAAAGAATTGTAGAGTTGGAAGGGTCCCCGAGGGTCATCTAGTCCAATCCCCTGCATACCTGCCTATAATAATAATCTATATCTATATGTGCTGCCCATCTGACTGGGTTGCCCCAGTCACTCTGGGCAGCTCCCAACAAAGTATTAAAAGCACAATAAAACATCAACCATTAAAAACCTCCCTGAACAGAGCTGTCTTCAGATGTCTCCTAAAAGTCAAGTAGTTGTTTGTCTGTCTGACATCTGATGGGAGGGTGTTCCACAGGGCGGGTGCCACTACCGAGAAGGCCCTCTGCCATGTTAGGGCATATTAACAAAACCCATCGTCCAAGCTATACCAAGCGCACCCTTCTATACAATCCACTTGGAGGTCTAGTTTTCAACACCCTCTAAACATGAGACCAGCTGTTTGTGAACCTCGTTTCAATGAGAGCCCTAACACATGCTATTGACAGATTAATTCCAAAGTTAGATGAGCCCCTATTTCTAAATAATATTAACCATCATAGAATTGTAGAGTTGGAAGGGACCAGGAGGGACCATAGTTCAACCTCTTGCAATGCAGAAATCTTTTGCCCAGTGTGGGGCTCAAACCCATGACCCTGAGATCAAGAATCTCATACTCTACTGATTGAACTATAACCACCTCCACCTCATCTTCCCTGCAAGATGCTCACAACCACCCTGTGAAATAGGTTGGGTTGAGAGGGAGCTCACAGGGTGCTCATTGGCTCACAGTAACTTTGAACCATTTCTAAGATCAAACATAATTTTTGATCAGTACAGGCACATTTCTAGCCCCCTTGACCAGGATGCCTTGCTCTGGGGAAGGTTCTTGTGGGTTCTTCCTCAGAGTGAGGAGGGGAGAGAAAGCACCAGTGCTGCTGCTGCTGCTAATTTTCGTGGCAAAACGATGGGGCGGGGGAATAATTTGGGGGAGGGAGATTAGGTTGAATGGGCAGCAGGGGGAAGACAAGAGGAAGGGGCTGTGTTGCAGGGGCTCTCCTGTTAATTAGAGCTTAATTGAACTAAAGTACAGGCACGTGCTAGAATAGATGAGATCGCAAACTGCGGAACAAACCAACTGCAAGGACTTTAAAGTTTGAACTTGAGATAAGACTTCATTCTGTGCAAAAGGCAGTGGGGGGGTAGCCTACAGTTTCTTTATTTAAAGTTTTCTTCTCTACATTTATGATTTGGCAACCCTCCTCTGAATATTAGTTCAAATTATATTTGTACAAGCAAGCATGGAAGAAATTGGATTATAAATATGGAATATAACATCAAACGGAACTGTTTGTGTAAAAAAAGGGAAAAGAGAGGGAAGCTCTATTTTGCAAAAGGTTTATGATGGAAACTTTGAGCTGACTCTTCCCCGACCTTTATTATTTATGAAGTGAACTGAACAATGCTAAGAGAACTTGGAATTTAACTTAATTGGAAGTATAATTGCTCATGTAACTTCAGTTGGAAGGAAGGATGAAAGGAGTCTGTGAACTGCCAAGGAACAGATAATGTTCTTTATTGAGTCATCTACAGTTCGACAGACCGTTCTTCTTCCCATGCTGAGAGGAAAAATGGTAACAACAGGTTATTTACTAGGACAGAGTGACTTTTGCAGCTGCTGTTAAAGTTGCAAAACAACGAAGCACGGGACGGAACGATGGAGAATTTTCTGGAACAGCAATGGGATATCAGCTCTGCTTAAGGTATGACTGATAACAGCAACAACTGTGGGAAAGAAAGACATCTTACAAGGACAGGAAGAAACACTACGGACAGAATAATTGCCCCACACAGGAAGAACAAGCATATAGTTTGAGTTCCTCACTTGTATTTTTATAAATCATTTTATGTGTCAACTTGAATAGAAGTTATTAATATTGCAGTTGTTGTATAAGGGATTATTATTATGACAGGAATGTAATTGAAATTTATAAGATTTTGGAATGTAGAAGTAAAGAAAACCATCAAATTAGCACACAGGGGGCTACTTTATCTAAATTATATAATTTGGTATTTGAACAACTGGTATTAATAATTGTATTATAAATTGGTATGTTATAACAAATTGGTATTGTTATAACGAAGCTATTATCGGACTATAATTGAAAACTAATAAAAATTATTATTATTTTAAAAAGAGGAAGGGGCTGCACAATCTCTTGCAACAGACCTGAGAAGCATGTTAAATGTAATGGTACAACATCTGTGGATTTCAGATGGCGTAATTAGAATTGCTGTCACCTAGAACAAAAGTTTCCATTTCATCAGACTGCAAAAGCAAGGGTATTCTATCAACACCGCTGAGAGACCAGCTCCTTTTGACCTCTTCTTTCATTCTAGTTGATTGTTATAGCAATTCTGTAAATTTAAGAACTAGTGCCTGAATTTGCTTTTTTCCTTTGCCCTCTCCATTCCCCTTTCCCTTTGTGATAGGCCTTTAAGATTGTAAGCCTGAGGGCAGGAACTTGCTTGTTCTGAAAGCCAATGGGAGCTTTTTCAGTTGATGAGCAGGGGGGAAAAATAAGGATGAAGATGATTCATAATCTGTATATAATATGTCTGGAGGGTTCCTCTTCTCTCATTTCTTGTGCAGTTTAATAGTGGAAGAGAGGAGTAACAAATGGGAGGGTTGTGTATGATTTGCTTCTAGACAGGCAATTAAACGCTGCAGCTACTACGACTAACAGCTCCCCACTCGTCTCTACAAATCCTGAAGTAACTTTGGGACTGACAGCTAAGGGGGAGATGATACATCAGTCCTTGATCATTAACTTCCCAAAGGCTTAACATTTCACACATTGCTTGTTCAATACACTGCTTGGTGCTGCGTGGCATTTGAAATCTTACATAAAATGGGTGCCAATTTATTGCAAATCCTGGATTGGCAGCACTCTTTAATTTTGTTTCACTTTGAGACATTGTGTTAGAGAATCTAGTAAATACTTCTTTAAGCCTCTTTATTTCAGCTAAAGGAACATCACGGCATTAGACAATGAAAGCGGTTAAAGTTTAATAATACTGTCAAGCGCAATAAAATGATTTCTTCATAGAATTCTGTGCTTGCCAGGTGCCTGGATTGGAGCAGGCAGAGAATTCTTTCAGCCATTCGTTTAAATGCATTATGTTCTGCCTGACTAATCATGCTTTGGTTTTTGCACCATTTTTATTTTATTTTAATACAGAGGTGTTATCAAAAGGAACAGAGAAAAGATGCAGGGATTTCATCATAATAAGTGAAGCAGCTTAGAAAAACCATTAGCATCCTTTTTAGTTATTGGCATATTATTCATTTTGTAGTTAAGCAAGATTCTTTTTGGCTTCCTGTTTACGTCATGGACATACAAAGTTGCACCAAGCAAGACCATGTGCCCAACTACCCCAGTATTATTTACTCTGGCTGCCAGTGGCTCTCCAGCATCTGAAGAGGTACATTGCAACCTAACTGGAGAATCAACAAAATACTTTTAGCTATAGTATTATTATTATTATCATTATTATTATTATTATTATTATTAGCCTCCCCTCTGACTGGGTTGCCCCAGCTACTCTGGGCGGCTCCCAACAAAATATTAAAAACACAATGAAACATCAACCATTAAAAACTTTCCTGAACAGGGTTGCCTTCAGATGTCTTCTAAAAGTCTCATAGTTGTTTATCTGTTTTTACATCTGATGGGAGGGCATTCCACAGGGTGGGCGCCACTACCGAGAAGGATGTGGAAAGCTGCTGCTCCCATGACTTAAAGGAGACATTTGCAAAGCTTGGAATGGATCAAGGATCGTTCAGATGAGCTTGCAAGAGTGGCTAATATACAGAGGCACTTTTCTCTAAAGCAAACAGACTATCGCTGACTTACAATGTTAGCAGTTATAAAGGGCATTCACCAGAAACTGTTTACTCAAAGGATTTTTCTATGTTCATTTGTTGATCTTTGTCAGCTAGATAAGAATATTTGCACGAGGCTGTCCACGGGAAAAATGTCCCAGTCCAAAGTGGCACACAGATAAATATCCTTATTACTAAACCCTTCAGAGCACAATCTATTGTATTCATCCAAATGCGGCAGTGAAAAGCAGAGATCCTAGAGATTTTCAGAACCAACTTCAAAAGGAAGCAACACAAGGAGCTGGTGGTTTCAGGTGCTCCCTTGCTGCTTAAACAGGATTCTGCTGTGCCAAAGCTAATCTGTGGGGTCGTGCTGAAAGCATTTCTATTCTCTCCTCTACTCGCCAAAGTAATTCCAATTTAAATTGATTTGTTCCCATTTACTTCAATGAAACCAAATCAGCAGACGAGCCAGGTACCTTGGGCTTAATTGAGATGCCAGTATCTCTTTCCATCAGTTTTCCTCTTGGCACAATGGGAATCGGAATGTTCCCCTGGTTAATTCGGCACAACCCTGTGAAACACAGGTGCAAAAATGCTCCAATAAAGCAAGAGAAGTGGCAGAAGGCTATTATCCACCGAAGGAGAGGAAGGCAGCTGCCTGTTGGCCTGCATTTTTAGAACAAAACAAAATGTGGAACTAATCACAGGATCTCCACACACAATGAAAGTCATGGGAGGTTTAGGGCAATCTCCATAAAGCCCACACGACATTCAGCATTCATCCTGATTTGCTTGTGGGGTGTATATATGTCTTGCTGTTAACCATTTCCCTGTCCAACTCTTTTTAAGTGCATTTCCCTAGTGTTGGACTAGGAACTGGGAGACCAGGGTTCAAATCCCTACTTGGCCATGGAGCTCAATGGGTGACCTTAGGCCAGTCCCTGCCTCTCAGCTAGGGCCGGCCCACCCATGAGGCAAGCTGAAGAAGCCAGCCACCTTGGGTGGCGGAGGATTCCGTGGGCACCCCACCTGCCCCTCCACCGCCAAGGTTGGGTGGGTGTGGCAGTAGAACCCAGCAAGTTCTCACAAGATCTCGCAGAACGAGATCTCACTGGAAGCTGCCACTGGTGCACAACCCCAGTAAGCAAGATTCTAGTGGAGGGGCGATGGGAGGGAAAGCACTTTTCCTGTTTGGCTGCAGGCGGCAAAACAGAATATGCTGCCCCTGCTCTCAGCCTAACCTATCTTAAAGGGTTGTAGGTTTTAAATGAGATGGGGGAGAACCATATACACCTTGAGCTCCTTGGAGAAAATTGTTGTTGTTTAGTTGTTTAGTTGTGTCTGACTCTTCATGACCCCATGGACCAGAGCACACCAGGCACTCCTGTCTTCCACTGCCTCCCGCAGTTTGGTCAGACTCATGCTGGTAGCTTCAAGAACACTGTCCAACCATCTCGTCCTCTGTCCTCCCCTTCTCCTTGTGCCCTCCATCATTCCCAACATCAGGGTCTTTTCCAGGGAGTCTTCTCTTCTCATGAGGTGGCCAACGTATTGGAGCCTCAGCTTCAGGATATATTCCTGGAGAAAATAATAGTATATAAACTCTGAATTTCATATATTTCACATTACTTATTGCTGGGTTTTTTTCTTTTTCTTTTTTTGGTGTCCCCCTTTCCCCCCCCCCATGTGCCCCAAAGCAAAATTTGAAGTGTGACAAGCTGGGGTCCTCTTGACAGCAGCTGGCTGAATCTATCTTGAATTCACAAAAAAGGAGGCTCTTGGAGTCTCCCCCTCTGAATCAGGTTGACAGGTGACAAGAGAGAACCTCAGAGGCAGAGGAAGCTGCCAAACAGTGGACAGGTGGCCTACACTACAGGAAAAACCTCCTGCAAAGCTATGCTTGAAAACAAGGCTTCAGCAACAGGAAAGTTTATGCCAGAAGCAAGTCACATGCAAAATGTTTCACAGGGTGATCTTGTGAGCAGGATCCTTCAAATGAAATTTCCAGACTGGCTGTTAATGGGACATTTGCACTGAGAAGTTGGCACGAAACCTTATCTCTCTCTTTTTTTAGCATTGTTCTGATATCTTCACACAGTGGTTACACAGCAGTGATTGATGTCACTGGTGCAATTTTTGTCACTTTTCTTATTCTTTTCGCAGCTAGAAAAATAGATGTATAATTGCACTAGAAAGCAGGAGCTAACCACCAAACCTTATGTGAATAAACAGCCTGTCTGGAACCACCCCAGATTCCTGCCACATCCCAGTTACAGGAATAGCTATTAGGACACAACCATTTTCCACCCTGGACTGTCCTAGAATCATTTTGGAGATCAAAATATGTAGAACCTTCTTCCTTCCTCTTCTACTTCTTCTTCTTTGATCACTTGTAGCCGAGTAAGATTTTCTTCCCATGAATAAGGTCTTAACAGTGAGTCTGTAGGTGACTGTGGAGGCCAATTCTAGATCTACACCAAACTTAAGAACGGAAAGCAAAATGCTGGTGGACAACAAAAGAGGTTTAAAGATGCTCTCAAGGCAAATCTAAAAAAAATGTAGTAGAACTTACTATACCAGAATCAGCCGTGAATGATTTGTGCAAGCTATGTTCATAAGAGCTGCCAGTCTACCGAATTAAGTTTCTCCCCTTAATTTCCCCCTTTAGATGCAATTCACATGGGCAGGTCTCATCCTTGGCTGGGCAACCCTAATATGTATGGTAGATTGCAGCTAAGGGAGACTATTAGGGTTCAATTGGTCATCTGCTCACTCTATCATGTGGCCAGATTGTTTTTTCAGCTTGCAAGGAAATGTGTAGAAAAAGTTACTGCGTGTGAACTGAAAATGACAAGAGTCTCTGACACCATTTAATGCAGCAATAATAATGTTGAGAATTGTGGAGGGGGGGAGTAAGTCTGGATGATGCCCTGAGTCCCTTCCAATTCTTAGGATCCTATATCTGTTGGGGGTAGAATGTATGTCAGTAAGCTTGCCCAACCAGTCCCTTTGTCTGTCAGTGATGGCCAAACTTGGCCCTTCGGCTGTTTTGGGAACTACAACTCCCATCATCCCTAGCTAACAGGACCAGTGGTCGGGGATGATGGGAATTGTAGTCCCAAAACAGCTGGAGGGCCAAGTTTGGCCATCACTGGTCTAGATAATGGTTTTGGCTGACTAGTTAAACACCACGATTAGCAGAACCAAAGAAGATGCTCTGTGACATAGAACAAATGGGTGAGCCTTTCCACCCCCATGCCCCTTATAGCTGCTAGGTAGGAGAACAACAGCCCGAGATCATGTGTGTGAGCTGAGCTGGAAGCAGGAAACACAGACACCTGCTTGCTCTATGCTGGGTCCAAAGCTGTGACCAATGGAGAAGCAAGATCTTTAGGGATATTTGTGCTGTGAGCCCCTCTGCCTTATGCTCAGGTTGTATATAAGTGTAAATAAAACCATATACCCAGAAGATGCCACAGGCCCCTCTGACTTTCCTTCCAAGGACACCAAACCCCTGTTAAGCGCTGGAAGCCCTGGAATCTCTTGGCTGCTTGGTGATTGGAGTGATGTGCAACAATAATTATCCCAAAGTACAGTGCGTGCAATTACAGAGGACTATTCACAGGCATCGATATAAATGGGATGTTTTCTTAAAGCTACTTGATGCCAAAGCAAATACCTGTAAATCATATTACAGTTAAGCTGGTGCCAAAACAAACAAGCCACATTACAGCATGGGCATAGCCAGGACTTTTTTTTGGGGGGGCAGGCCTTTTCTGGGGAGGGGGCAGAACCTGAGTTAGCTATGTATTTTTATTGATTTTTATTGATTTGGGGGGAGCCCCCCCTTGGCTACACCCATGAATTACAGTTAATCTGTAGTATAGGCAAGCTGTTGTTGTTTGCCATGTGAACAATGCTAAATCAAATGCTTTATGAATTCTTGAAAAATGAGTCAAAATGAGAGTTGCTTTCCTCCGCAAATTGCTGCCCTTGATATCTTAACTGCACGAGGAAAGTGATTGGGATTTTAGGCACAATACAAAGTCAATTTCTTGATTCTCTGTTCTGTCCCAGATGCTGCAGGGAATAAGTATTTCGTGTTTTAAACCTACACACCTTGACGCAAAATCATTTAAGGAACTTGCAATAAACAGCTTTGATGTTCCCTGTATTGCTGTTTTGCATGCATAACCATCTGCTAAACGCTGGTGTAATTTATTTCATAAAGGTAGCTGTCAGGGAACTGCCATCGGAAGGAAGGGAAGTGAAAGGGCTCACACAGGTTGGGAGAGACTCAGCAGCTGAAGAGGGAACCAGTAGGGGGAGAGGAGCTGAGCTGAGGGAAAGGGAGCTGGAGGGATGGCTCAGAGACACTTCCAGCGAAAACAGTGGGGAGGTTTCAGGACCTCCTGTAGGGACACCCACTCCTCGCCGGAAACTGTCACGCAGAGAGTCCAGAAGACGTGTTTCCGTTAAGGAGCTTTTATGTTGGAAGCGATTCCGAAAGCAACCACTGTCGGAATCTGCCAGCGACTGACGGAGCCATGTTTAAGGGGCTCCGTTACAGACAGAGGTTTGCAAACTTGACCAAACTCTGAGGGACTAGGATTTTACACACAAGCAGCTCATCGTCCCATCACAGCATTCCGACAGTCTTCGTGAGCAGCTTGTGCAGGAGAAGGCATCATGAGCAACCCAGCCGGAACCGGAGAAGCAGGAGCTGGAGCGGGTCCAAGCCTGGAAGAAAGGTACCGGGTGTTGGAGGTCCAGCTAGCGCTGCAGACGGCGAGGCTTGAGGAGAGGAGGGCTCAGGATGCAGACAAAAAGGGGAAAGACACCCAGCTCGTCAGAAAGGTACCAGGATTGGTGCAGAAGTTTGGGGGGGAGCCCAAAGACTATCATGGCTTTCGGACAGAGATGCAATATGCCCTCAATCTGCAGTTTGATGAATTCCCTGACGAGGAATCACGAGTGGCTTTCGTGATTGGGCATCTTGAAAAGGGGGCGAGAGACTGGGTTAGACCCCTGATGGCAGCGAATAGTGACGTCCTAAAGGACACGATGAAGTTCTTTCGCGCCATGGATCTGATGTTTTCCAGCGATATTGAACAGGGAGTGGTCCGCAGACAGTTAATGGCTTGCAAACAGGGGAGCCGATCTGTCCGTGAGTACTGGACTGAGTTCACCATGTTGATCCATAAATTGGGGTGGGATCTATCGGCGGAACCCATTCAAATGCTCTTTGAAGAAGGGCTTTCTTCGGCTGTGAAAGACGAACTTTCCCGGGCGCCCAGGGCGGAGTCTATGGACCAGCTGACCAAATCAGCGCTGACCATAGGAGCGCGCCAGGAGGCGAGAGCATTGGAGAGGCGGGAAGGGAAGGGGGAACGTTGGAAGGAGTTCCGCATTCCAGACATTCCAGAGCCAACTTTCCCGCCGGCAGAGCCGATGGAAATCGGAACAGCGCGCGCGCGCGCAGTTTCAAAGCCCAGTGAGGGGGGAAAGAAGGAGGGAAAAGGCGCCCGGAAATGCTATCTCTGCCAACAGCCAGGTCACTTTGCCAGAGTCTGCCCCCAGAGGAAGGAATGGCAAGGGATGGTAGGAGCTGTGGAGGGAAGAGAGGAAGAAATACCGAAGCAAGTAAAAGCCAACGCCTGGCTGCCACCGTCGGGGCACAGCAGCCAGGCCAAAGAGCAGTGAAAGTGCCCACGCCAGAACCTCCTAAACCCGCCCTAGTGATAGAAGTGGCGCTAGAGCTGCCAAACGGACACCCTCTAAAGATAAAGGCGCTGTTGGACTCAGGCAGCTCCTGCAATTTCATGAGCAAAGAGTTTGCAGCTGAACACCAGATACAGACGATCCCTTTAAGCAACCCCCTGCAGGTGACCACGATCGATGGCAGGGAGCTGTTGGGAGGAGAAGTCAGCTTGCAGACCGTCCCAATGGTAATGAAGGTGGCAAGGCACACCGAACTGATAGCGTTTAATGTGGCCACCTTGGGAGGAGCTCCCATTATATTGGGGATGAGCTGGCTAGCGTTACATGATCCGCTGGTGGGCTGGCATCAGAGAGTGGTTTCTTTTGGTTCAGCACATTGCTTAGAACACTGCAAAGAGGGAAAGGGTTTGGCAGGGGCCCAAGCCACCCTAGCAGGGACTGAAGTAACGGAGAACGTGAAGGTACCACGACAATACGCAGATCTCCGCGACGTCTTCAGCGAAAGGGAAGCTGACCAACTACCCCCGCATAGACCCTTTGACTGTCAAATCAATTTACTCCCTGGGGCACAGCTCCCTGTAGGCAAGCTGTACGCCATGTCAGACAGAGAGATGCAGGAGCTAAGAGAGTTCATTGACAAGAACCTGAAGAGAGGGTTCATCAGAGAGTCCAGGGCGGTGGGGGGCAGCCCAGTGTTTTTTGTGGATAAAAAAAACACGAACAAGCCGAGGCTTGTGTGTGACTTCAGGGCCTTAAATGCAGTGTCAGAACCAGTGGCTTTCCCTATGCCCAGGATTGACGACATTTTGACAAGGGTCAGGAAGGGAAAGATTTTTACTAAACTGGACCTAAGGGGGGCGTACAACCTGATACGAATAAGGAAGGGGGATGAATGGAAAACCACCATGTTCACCCCTTTGGGGGCATTTGAATATTTAGTTATGCCCTTCGGCCTACAAGGAGGCTCCGCGTGCTTTCAATCGTTTATGAACCACGTCCTGGGGCCTTTGCTTTACAAGAATTGTGTGGCCTTCTTAGACGACGTGTTGGTGTATTCTGAGAATGAGGAGCAGCATGTGAGAGACGTCAGAGAAGTGTTGAGCAGGCTGCAAGCCAACCAGCTGTGGGTGAAACTGGAGAAGTGTCAGTTTCATACCAAGGAGGTGGAATTCCTGGGGTATCGCCTGTCAGACAAGGGATTGGCCATGGATCCCGGCAAGGTCCAGGCGGTGCTGGAATGGAAAACACCCAAAACAAGGAAGGATGTGCAGAGGTTCCTAGGATTTGGGAACTTCTATCGTAAGTTCATCCGAAACTTTGCCCACCTGACGGCGCCCATTACGGACTGTCTCAGCAGTAAGAAGAAGTTCGTTTGGACTGAGGAGGCGGAGCGAGCATTTGAGGAACTAAAAAGGGCCTTCGCCTCGGAACAACAACTCCTGCATGTGGATTTACAAAAACCGATGAGAGTGGAAACTGACGCATCAGACAGAGCTATTGGGGCGGTGCTTCTGCAGCCAGGGAAGGAGGAGTCAGAGTGGAGACCGTGTGCCTTTTTTTCGCGAAAGCTGAACAAATCCGAGAGGAACTACACGGTGTATGACCGAGAACTACTAGCCATTCATGAGGCGTTCCGGAGATGGAGGCACCTGCTAATTGGCGCACAACATAAGGTGCAAGTGTGCACTGACCACAAGAACCTAGAGTATTGGAGGACGGCACGAGTGCTCAACCAACGGCAAGTGAGATGGGCCCAGGAGTTCTCCAAATTTAACTTTGAGATTTGTTACGTGCCAGGCCCAGAGAACATTAGGGCGGACGCTCTCTCACGCAAACCTGAATATTTGGAGGGGGAGGGAGCACCAGAAGAGAGACATGTCATTCCAGAGGACCACTGGGTGTGTGGGGCGGCATTGGTGGGACAAAGAGAACTGGTAGAGGAAACAGAGAATGATGAATACGCCCAGAATAAGCTCAGAGGTCTTAGGGGTGAGGGAGAGGAACCAGGGGGTTTCGAGGAAAGAAATGGAGCTTTGTATTACAAAGGGGCACTGTATATCCCTGAAGGAGACTTAAGGGGGAGGGTACTCAAGCAGTTGCACGACAGCCCCACGGCGGGGCATTTTGGACAACACAAAACCATGTGGTTGGTCACCAGGGAATTTTGGTGGCCTAAGGTGAGGGAAGATGTACGGGAGTATGTAAGAGGGTGTGAGCAATGCCAGCGAGCCAAAGGGGAGAGGCGGGCACCGGCGGGGCTATTAGAACCCTTACCAACCCCAGAACGACCTTGGGAGGCAGTGTCGATAGATTTTATGACTGATCTGCCGAAGTCCAAGGGGAAAACAGCCATCATGGTGGTGGTAGACCTACTAACAAAGATGTGCCACTTTGTAGCCTGCTCGCATGCAGTCACGGCGGAAGAGACAGCGAAGTTATTTGTAGAACACATTTTTAGGTTGCACGGGGTGCCATTGAGGGTGGTCTCAGACCGAGGAAAACAATTTACTTCCAGGTTCTGGAGGAAGCTCATGAGCTTACTGCAGGTGGAGGTCAACTTTTCGACTGCCCGGCACCCTGAAACCAACGGGCAGGCGGAAAGAGCAAACGGGGTCCTCCAGCAATACCTGAGGTGTTATGTCAATGACAGAGAGAATGACTGGGTAGAAAAGTTGGCGCTGGCGGAATTTGCCTACAACAATGCCGAGAATGTGTCCACAGGGATGAGCCCCTTCTTGGCTAATTATGGGTGTCATCCCAGGGCTTTCCCAGGGGGAGAAGGGGAGAGATGGGGTGTCCCGGCAGCCGAGCATTTTGTAGAAGAAATGGAAGCAATCCATCGTCAGCTCCAACTCAACTTAGAAAGGGCGAAGGAAGAATACAAGAGGCAGGCAGACAAGAACCGAAGGGAAGGTGAAACCATAAGGGTGGGAGATAGGGTGTGGCTGTCAACCCAAGGGTTGCCGTTCAAAGGAGGTTGTAAGAAATTAAGACCCAGGAGATTGGGTCCCTTTGAGGTCATTCAACAGGTCAACCCAGTGGCTTTCAGGCTCCGGTTACCCAACCACATGAAACTGCACCCAGTATTTCACAGGTCGTTACTGTCACCGTATGAGGGGGGACGAGAAGGGATGGCCACTCGGGGACCGGTCATAGAAGAAAGGGAATGCAGCAGCCATGTGGCAGAAATCCTCGACGCCAGATGGAAGGGGGATCAGGTGGAGTATTTGGTAGCGTGGGAAGGAGAACCGGAGTCAGAAAACACTTGGGTAATGGCAGAAGATATCAATGACGAGGTATTGATAGAAACGTTCCATCAAAGGTTCCCAAGGAAACCTCAGCCTGTGGAGAGGTTCCGGAGGGAATACTTTGGGACCACCGATGAGGAGGAGGAGTTGGAAGGATTCTCGGAATCGGAAGGGGAAGGGGAGATGGACTCTGAGGAGGAGGAGTACTTCGAGACCAGGAACCGCAACAGGTGGAGAGAAGTGTTCGGGACATCGGAAGATGAAGGAAGTTCATTCCGGGGTTTTGCCTCCTCACCGCCCGTAGAGGAGGGGGCGAGAGGGGATGAAGGGGGCCCTGGAGGGGAGGTGGATGTCAGGGAACTGCCATCGGAAGGAAGGGAAGTGAAAGGGCTCACACAGGTTGGGAGAGACTCAGCAGCTGAAGAGGGAACCAGTAGGGGGAGAGGAGCTGAGCTGAGGGAAAGGGAGCTGGAGGGATGGCTCAGAGACACTTCCAGCGAAAACAGTGGGGAGGTTTCAGGACCTCCTGTAGGGACACCCACTCCTCGCCGGAAACTGTCACGCAGAGAGTCCAGAAGACGTGTTTCCGTTAAGGAGCTTTTATGTTGGAAGCGATTCCGAAAGCAACCACTGTCGGAATCTGCCAGCGACTGACGGAGCCATGTTTAAGGGGCTCCGTTACAGACAGAGGTTTGCAAACTTGACCAAACTCTGAGGGACTAGGATTTTACACACAAGCAGCTCATCGTCCCATCACAGTAGCTATTGATTCCCCACAATAGTTGCATAAATTCTGGGCATTTGAATTCTTCCTTGAGCCCCAACCTAGGGAATCATAAACTATCTCTTAGCTGTCATTTAAGCATCTAGCAAATGCCTCAAGCTGCAGTTTAAATTGGAAGATTAATCTTCCGTCTTTTATGTGCCTCTGCAAAAGAAAAATAGAACCACTTAGGCATTATTTATGCCTGTCATAAAAAAAGGAAAGAATAAATGACCCGAACTATAGGATAAGAAAATTGACTGCAATTTTAAATAATACACAATTGGGGCATGCTAACACCTTCAAAACACCACCGATAAAAGAAAGTCACCAGCTGCGATTTCCAAATTTCAACCCAGACATTTTGTGTATACCTTTGAAAATTATTGAAGCAACAGGAGAGGATGCAAACTCTCAGCATGATGACCACTTACAAATGCTTATTATTATTATTGAGTTTTTAGTTGCTTTATCTTGCACAGGGCAACCCAAAGCGACTTACAACCAACCAACCAACAACAGACAATGCCCTCCATGTTGATACAATAAAACCAAGGGGTGAAAGAAAACACATTAAAAACACCCCACCCACTTCAAAAAGGCCACAGATAGTTAAAGGCGGAAGGAAAATAAAGGAAAGTTTTTGCCTGGTGCCTAAAGGTATATAAGGATGGTGCCAAGCGAGCCTCCCTCCAGAGAGCATTCCACAAACAGGGAGCCAGCATAGAAAAGGTCCACTCTCTTGTTGCCACCCTCTAGACCTCTTGTGGAGACAAGGGCTCAGATGATCACAGGGTTGGTGCAAATGGGGAGAGGCAGACCTTGAGATGCTTTGAATCGGGAGGGCATTGATTGAATTGGGGGAGCCATTTAGACAGCCCAGTGATCACAGTAAGTGCTCCATTTCTTATTTCATACAAACGTAAGGGATATCATGGGCCGATGGTTAATAACTATAACATCAAATGATTACAACATCAACAGTCACTGGCAACAGTTCAGGACAGATAGGAGCTGAACAAGATGGAAATTAATCCAGATAGTTACCCAGGAATTCTGGCATCTGGGAGAGGTTACTCAGCTCGTTCTAAATGGGGTTGTGCTCCCCTTGAAAGATAAGATGCATGACCCGAAGATTGTCTTTGATATTCAAGTCTTTGATATCAGAAAGTCCATTCTGTCTGATACAGGAATCAGGTCTGTAGTGATGTGACAGCTATCCTTTAGAGCCAGCGTGTTGTAGTGGTTAAGAGCGGTAGACTCATAATCTGGTGAACCGGGTTCGCGCCTCCGCTCCTCCACATGCAGCTGCTGGGTGACCTTGGGCTAGTCACACTTCTCTGAAGTCTCTCAGCCCCACTCACCTCACAGAGTGTTTGTTGTGGGGGAGGAAGGGAAAGGAGAATGTTAGCCGCTTTGAGACTCCTTAGGGTAGTGATAAAGCGGGATATCAAATCCAAACAACTCCTCTTCTTCTTCTTCTTCTTCTTCTTCTTCTTCTTCTTCTTCTTCTTCCTTTAGCATTTCTTCCCATTTCTTATTCACCTATTTTGGCACCTATTGAATGAAGACCTCCCTCTTCCAACACGTGTTCTAAGTGGGGGTTCATTATCCCAACCTGCATCTGTATTGGAGCTATTTTAAACTGTTTTTATACATGGAATTGTTTTTAAATGATTGTTTTTTTTATAGATGAAATTGATTTAATTGCTTTATATATTAAACTGTTAATAATTGTTTTTAGACTTTTCTTGGGTGTGACTGTAATGTATCAGTTTTATTATTTGACATCAGAGTGTCCTCCTGCAATCCAGGGAGATGATTTTCGCTTCAGCCAAGTCAAAGTGCCTCATGTCGACTCAGGGATTCATTATTTTTGTCTACATTCTGTACTTTTGCTTGAGATAACTTGTTCCAGTATACCTGAAAAACAATAAAAACAATATAAAAAGAACTTTCACTGGCACATCTGCGTTCGACAGGGACACAGTTTATCCCCCAGGCCAGAAAGTGTGCAGCTGCAGCAAAGCCAACTCCAGATGAATTGAATTATGTCTTCTTCGTAGGCAGAACAGTGGCCCAGGCTAACTTTACTTTCAGTTCTCTGATCATTTGTGCCTCTGAGGCTGCTTTCCCCACGTTTTACAGTGCATAGCGCTCAACCGTGACACAGAAGAAAACAGACTGAAATCCTCACGCTGGCATTTCATTTTCCATGTTTAGCTTCTGGGCTCAAATGAGTGCTGAAACTCTGGGATTGACTGAATACAGTGGTACCTCAGGTTAAGTACTTAATTCGTTCCGGAGGTCCGTTCTTAACCTGAAACTGTTCTTTACCTGAAGCACCACTTTAGCTAATGGGACCTCCTGCTGCTGCTGTGCCGCCGGAGCACGATTTCTGTTCTCATCCTGAAGCAAAGTTATTAACCTGAGGTACTATTTCTGGGTTAGCGGAGTCTGTAACCTGAAGCGTCTGTAACCTGAAGCGTATGTAACCTGAAGTGTATTTAACCCGAGGTACCACTGTATGTGAATGATAGACCCTCCTTGGCTCTGATACACTTCACTGATGAACTTGTTATAATAATAGTATGGCCTCAAAAGAGCAACAAGTAAATTGTAAACTGTTATGGGCATCTCCTTGTGCAACTTGTTTCTTTTAGCCCAATTATATAGATAGTCTGACGCAGAGTAGACCCATTGAAATTATTATAATATATATATATACATATATGAAAATTATATATATATATATATATATATATATATATATGAATGAATGAATGATATTATATATATATATATATATATATATATATATATATATATGAGATTAACTTGTGCTCTTAATTTCAACCAGTCTACTATGGGTAGGACTAGCATTGGCTACAATCTAATTTGTTTAAATAAAATGTGGGAAACTTCATCCATGAATAAGCTGCCTCTTTTGTAACGTGTTCAAGCAGAGAAAGGGTGGTTTTATGCTTCTTTTTTCTCTTGAAAAACAAGCTAGGAACAATTTCTCCACTTGTGGAACCACACCACTAAAGATATGTTGCTTTAAAACATGTGTTGATGTTTGTTTTAATTGCTATGTCAGGGTAATTTTCAACTAACGTTTCATTACAAGTTCATTACAAATTCAAGCCACGAGAGTCTGATGTAAGGAAAAAACCCCTCTCAATAGACTTTCATAGAGTTCTTTGGTTCCTTTAGGAATAAGGAATGCATCTCCCTCTTTGCTTTCCAGGTCCAAAAACCACATCACCACCTGACATTTAAACATTATATTTGTTAGTCTCCTTTAAGGTGCCACTGAACTTTTCTTTGTTTTATTAGAGAAATCCTTTAAAAAAATGTTTATGAGCACATTTTAAAAACTGAATTATTTGCACAACAGACCAGAATATGTTGTGGATGTTTTAATTTATTGGATAAATATTCATTTGATCCAAACATTTGCGCACAAGAGAATACCTAGGAAAGAGCTCAGCTGTGATTCCTAGGAATCCAGCTATTGAACAAAAACTCCCCTCAAATGGTCCTTTTCGAGGATTCATTCTGCTAAGTACATCAGATGAGATCTAACCTACAAGCTTTGAATGATACTTAGCTGCAGTAGCCATGAGCCATAGGAGGAACTGAATGCACACCTGATCTTTGCGACCCACAGTAAACTCTTTATTGCTTCAATCCATACACTGACCATCCCTCCCACCTATGAGCAGAGCCTGATTAGGATCAAAACATATGAGATGGCAGGGGATCTGTGATGAGATTCTCCATGGGGCATTTTTAGCAGCTGCAGAAGACTAAGGTTCTATGGGAGAGCGGGGTCTTCCTGCTTTAACACTTCCCCCTGAAAAAGGTATGGAATAGGTACCTGTGTATTTCTGCCATAGGCAGATTCTGCAATCAGAAAGGATTGAAATCAGTGAAATGATGTAGGGATGGAGCTAAATCCCCCTCCTTTGTTACCACAGCTGCAACCTGATTCAATCCCCAATCCCTCAGCTACTTTTAAAGGTAAAGGACCCCTGACAGTTAAGTCCAGTTGCGAACAACTCTGGGGTTGCGGCGCTCATCTCACTTTACTGGCCGAGGGAGGCGGCGTTCATCCACAGACAGTTTTTCCAGGTCATGTGGCCAGCATGACTAAGCTGCAGCGCACGGAAACGCCGTTTACCTTCCCGCCGGAGTGGTACCTTTTTATCTACTTGCACTTGATGTGTTTTCGAACTGCTAGGTTGGCAGGAGCTGGGACAGAGCAATGGGAGCTCACCCCATCGCGGGGATTCGAACCACCGACCTTCCGATTGGCAAGCCCAAGGCTCAGTGGTTTACACCACAGCGCCATCCGCATCCCTCAGCTACTTTTAACTTCAAATAAACACGGGATATCTGATCCCAGATCTTGTCCTGTCTGCTTGCACCCCTAGCTTCTGCAATAAACATGAAAGCATCGCAGATTTCAGTAAACCTGTTAGAAAATTTGGAATAACATTCGGGTGGTGACCTAAATTTGGCTATTGTATAAGCTGCATTTGTCTCCAGCCTTTTCCCCAAGGTGCTCCAGGCAGCAAACATGCTAAACCACGTATTAGGTTCACAACTTCCCTGTGAGGTAGTTTAGGCTGAGAGAGATCAACTGACTTAAGGTTGCCTAGTGAGCTTCAAGGCTGAGTGAAGATTTGAACATGCCCCCCTCCCTTGACCAAAACCAGACAGAAAACCCATCATTGTGGTTATTCCATTTGCACCTCTGTTCAGCTTCTAAGTTACTTTTAGGGTTGCCATATTTTGAAGAGCAAAAAAGAGGACACATCTGCCGACTTCTGCTTTTAACTATGGATCACTATGACGATTCTCATTTTACACACCCACGAAAAAGAAGACGTATCCTGGAAATAGAGGACATATTGCAACCCTACATACTGCAACAAAAGGAGCCTTAAGACCTGCAGATTTTAAGATATGGAAGGCTGGACTAGCACTTGGGGGTGCAGTTTATGTATTCTTAGCAAACAGCCTGAATGGGGCACAATATAATTTCCAATATAATGTTCCAACACAGGCTATTGCAGGATTTTGATGCTGTTGAATACAGCAAACTGGACAAAGTAAATACAGGTCATCCGTCAAACTTGTATGTAACATTTTCTCGGCTAAATTTGATGACGACCACTTACATTGTCTGAAAATGACAGGTTTGGGAGGGCAAAATGTGACTTCAGATTACATCAGACTACATTTCCGAAACTGGGCTAAGAATCTGACTAGTCATGCTCTTCTTAACTTGGAAGCAATGAAAAGACTGCCATCTAGTGACAAAAGGGTATTGAAATGTTAAAAATGCATGCTGCTGTATTCTTTAATTGTTGTGGTGTTGTGTTTACTTTATTGTATTTACTACATTTATTATAACTCTGGAGGCCCAGTTTTGGGAGGAAAAGCAAGATAAAATAAACTCTCAAGGCCACTGTTGCCCTGCAGCCAGGTGAGGGCAGTCTGTTTCAGGAGGCAGCTTTGAGGTGAAAACAGAACAGGTGTTTCAGAGGTGCAGCTGAATTTAGCTTCTTCAGTAATGAAGAACTGCCAGGTCTCTGGCCTTCTAAACGCTGACACTTATAGGTGTCATGCTATGCGATTGGACTGCCAAATCCACGAATGAACAGAACTGCTGTTCCCAGGTGAAAAGAGAAAAGGTTTCTTACAAGATTTCCCCATTCTCGTGTATGAAACCTTTCACCACACAACGCATCACAAATCTGTGGCCTTCTATCCCTAAGGCTCTATCAACCTTCCATTGCCACTATTGTTCTGAAAGGTTTTCCGTCCCTTTAAGAATTGCACAACAGACAGAAATTCGAAGGGTGGAAATTCAACAGAAACTCTTCCAGCATTTCACCAGGAATTCTAGGATCTGTTCATGCTCAAGCTAAGTTCCGGAGAAAATAGCAGCTAGACTTCAGATCTTGAGAAGATTGTTGTGGCTTTAAGAGTCTCGTGACAGGATAAATGGTGCTGAAATGGTTCCTATAGCCCCTCTCGAGAGTTGCCCATCTTTTGAACCTGGCTCCCTACTACAGCTGTGCAGAGGGGCGGCGTGGGGGTACAGGGGGGGCATGGCCCCCGGTGCACATTTTTTAGGGGGCATAATCAGGTGCCCCCATGAAGACACAGAGCCCTGGCAGCTGAGGTGTGGTGGCAGGCAGTTTGGTCTAGTGGGCAGGTGGATGGAAGCAGTGGGCAAGGAGCCTGTTAGAGGAGGGCTTCGTTCACCCTCTGCACTGGCTAAAGGCCACAACACTTGCTCCGCTCCAGGCACCAGCAACCCACACTATACCACTGCAGCTGGGAAGAGAAGGCTTAGCTCCATGCCATGCTGATTACTTAGCAGAGAAAACCTTTGTTAAAGCAACAGGAGCAAGCCAGGCTGGCTCCTTTCCTTCCCACCATCAGATGCTATCCCTTGCTTGCAAACTACATTTGTGTGAGGGTTTTAATCCACCACTTCCCCCAAAACTACAATTCCCAGAGTTCTGGGGTGTAGCGGCAGCCTTTATCCAATTGCAGATGGAGTGAGTTCATTTTTGTTTTGCCGCATGGATTTTGTTGCTGCGGTTATTATTACTGATCTTCTCAAGCTCCCATCAGGGTCAGTGTTTCCCAAAGTGAGTGATATTTCCCCCTGGGGGTGGCGCTGGAAAAATCCAGGGGGCCTGTAGCAGCCTTGGGTGCAATTGGGGGCCACTGAATAAAAATAAGAGGGCAGTGGAAGCGTAAAGAAGAGAAGAAAATGTTGAAAAACTGTTCATACATGTTTCATCTGTTGTGTAATGACGTTTACTGCCAAGTCGGGTGCCATTGCGGGACGGTGACAATGCCCTCCCTTCAATGTGTCCTATTCAGGGCTGGATTTAGGTTTGATGAGGCCCTAAGCTACTGAAGCTAATGGGGCCCTTTATATGTACAGCTGTCCTTTGTCAACAACAAATTGTCACTGTTTTTTGTGTCCTTTGTCAACAACCAATTGTCACTGTTTTATGCTATATAGTCATTTATGGACCTAATAGGTATCTAAAGCCATTTGCACATGCAGAATACACCCTATATATAGAAATGACCAAACCAGTGGTATTTTATGGAGCAGGCTAGCAGGCGGGGCCCATTACTTACATACACAACACAAAACACTGTTGCTGTATGTTTTATTTGTTTTTTATATTTTGGAAATGTACATTTTCCCCTTTAATTTTTTCCCCTTTAAATTTTTTGGGGGGTCCCAAGAAAGTGGGGCCCTAAGCTGTAGCTTCTTTAGCTTAAACGTACCGGTAAATCAGGCACTGGACATCTTTCTTTACTATGTGGTAGGCCTTAGGTAGAAATATAGAAACATAAAGAACGCAAATTTGTCACTGCATCTTTGTTTGTTCGCTTAAAGAAGGTAGAATTCTAGGGGGCCCTGAGTAATCCCCCCCCCGAAAAGTGGGCGGTAGTAAGCCAAATAAGTTTGGGAACCTCTGATCAGGGTGATGGGAATTAGTATTTGCATCGCTTTTTCCCAACCACAATCATCGGGCTCAAAGCGGCTCACAATGATCTATAATTGCGTAAAAAACGAAACAAAACAAAAAACAGGCGTCGCTATCGTTTTTACATCAAACACAATTGCATATACAGTACTGTAAAGCGAACAGCGAACTCAGCAGAACTTTTTGTGCGCGAGCGCGCGCACCGCAGAGCGCCCCCTCCCGGCCGAAGCGTCTGCAACGGAGCCCAGAAGCTTCTTAGTGGGCGGGAAGGCGGCAAAGGACAACAAGCCACTGACGGCAGCGGATCACGTGACGCTGCGTGGGCCGAAGTTGCAACAGCTGGAGCGGAGCGGATATAGGCAGGAGGGGTCGTTTGCAGCGCGTGGCCGGGTGGGCGTCTCGCTGGAGCCTGGGAGGTCGCTGCTGCTCGCTTCCCGTGAGTGAAAGGGAAAGCCAGAAGGAGGAAGGGCGGGGGAAAGTTCCTTGTAATTAGGGAGATCAATTCCTTAACATTCCCTTGCCTCCTGTTTCCAAGCGCCTTCCGTCTCCCCCTCCTTGATTCCCTGCGCGCGTGGAGCAGATCATTGCCGCTCTGCTGCTGTAAATGCACTCTGCGTATGCTCAGAGGCCTTGCTTTTTTGTGGGGGCGGGGAAGGAGCTGGGCCCTGAGCGCTGGTAAAACTAGGCAGTCGGTCCGTGTAGGTCAGTTTTGCTTACACTGACTGGCAACGGCTGTCCAGGATTTGGGGCAGGAGGAGGCTCTCCCCATCGCACTTGGAGGGATGGAACCGGGGACCTTCCGCTTGCAAAGTAGAGGCTCCGCCACTCCAGTCTCAGGAGGTTGTTGCCAGGTGTGTGTGTGTGTGTGTGTGTGTGTAAAAGAGAGAGGAGAGATCTTTGGAAGTAGCAGCCGGTTCCTTGGCTGGTAGTAACTTCCTAGTGTACTTTCTTCCTATCAGTCATACCGTCTTCACTCTGGGAGGAGGTTGCTGCTGGCCTCATTGGCGCCTGTATTCGCGTTGCAGCCTGGTGCTGCGGCTGTTTCACCAGAATTAAGGCCACTGGATTCAATGAGGTTTAATTCCCAGTTAAGTCTGTCGGGCTGTAAGGAGGGCTGCCCGTGTTCTGCTTGTTTACTCTGAAGCAAGTTCAGCAGGACTTTCTTCCCCCACAGAAATGCACACAGGGCTTCAGACACATTTATTTGGAGTTTGTGTGTATGTTTGCTTTAGAAGAAGCTTCCTTGCACTTGTCTTCTAAATAGTGTGATATTTGGCTACCTTTGTCACTGCTCATTTCATCTATAAATAGTCTATTTTGAAGGGGGCATTCTTTATTTAGCACATTATCATTATTATCAAACCGTCTTGCCCCCCCAGCTGAAATTTCCAAACCACCTTCATAGGCAGCCCCATGTATAGCTCATTGCAGTAATATAACCTAGATGCTAACAGAATGTAGACAACAGAAGTTAGTGTATCCTGGTCCAAATAGGGGTGCAGCTGAGTCACCAGCCAAAGCTGATGGAAGGCACTCTGCACCACCAATGCCACCTAAGCCTTAAGCAACAGCAATGGATCCAGAAGTTCCCACAAGCTGTGTACTTATTCCTTCCACATGTACATCCCATGAAACTTGAGGTGTACAGTACATGGGATTCTAGATTAAAGGTACCCTGCCCGTACGGGCCAGTCCTGCCAGACTCTAGGGTTGTGTGCTCATCTCACTCTATAGGCCGCAGACACTTCCGGGTCACGTGGCCAGTGTGACAAGCTGCATCTGGCGAGCCAGCGCAGCACACGGAACGCCGTTTACCTTCCCGCTGGTAAGCGATCCCTATTTATCTACTTGCACCCGGAGGTGCTTTCGAACTGCTAGGTTGGCAGGCGCTGGGACCGAACGACGGGAGCGCACCCCGCCGCAGGGATTCGAACCGCCGACCATGCGATCGGCAAGTCCTAGGCGCTGAGGTTTTACCCACAACGCCACCCGCGTCTAGATTAGTGGTTCCCAAAGAGGGCAGTACTGCCCCCTAAGGTCGTTGGCGCTGGATCAAGTTAATCAATTTTATGGAATTAGACCAAATAATTTTAGATTTTGAATAAATGTGCACTTAATTGTTACTGTTTTGAATTTTATTGTGTTACCAACTTCCTTAGTGGTTTATGCAAACAGCTATTATGAATATTGTTTTTTATGGGGTAGGGGGCACTGGGTATGAATTCACGGAACCAAGGGGTCGGAGGCCTGAAAAAGTTTGGCAACAGACACATACTGACCAGATCCAGACCACTTAGTATTAGCAAGCTAACTGTATCATGCTCTCTCAGACTATGCAATTTGATCAGTTTATGGGGCAGCTTATTAACTGTGTCTAGTCAAGTGAAGTTGAGGCCAAACTTTGAAGCTCAGAAGGCTAAAGCTGGCCACAATCCACCATAAGCCTCTGACCATGTTCCTTCCTCTTTCATGTGCTTTGCTGATGGTTGCTGTTTAGCAGCTAGCTCTGTTGCATGCTTATTGCTAATTGGAGCAAATCAAAAGAGCACTGTTCCCGAAACATCACGAGTTCACAATTGTATTTGTGGTGGATGTTTCATACTTCCAAACCATCCTACCCCTGAACAATTCTGAATGACAATTTTTTAAAAAAGTTTGTCGCTTCCCATGTTTTTAGTGAAACAGTTTTTTAATAACCAGCAGAGCAGTCCCAAAGGAGCAACAGGAGGGGGGGTGTATGGGGGGCAGAGGGAGAGAGACTGGAAATGCTTTTTCTAACTTACACCACCCTGGAGCTGTTACAGCTCAGGATCTGATGTATCTCAGGCTGGCTCAGCCCCTCCATCTCCCCATCACCCCATTTCTTAAACTTACTGTGGGCAGAATGATGGTGGCATCAGCACTCTGTGGGTGGGGGCTAACATAGACGTGGAGATGTTAGCTGTACAGTAGTACCTCTGGTTACAAACACTTCAGGTTACAGACTCCACAAACCCGGAAATAGTACCTCGGGTTAAGAACTTTACCTCAGGATGAGAACAGAAATCGTGGTGCGGCTGCGGGAGGCCCCATTAGCTAAAGTGGTACTTCAGGTTAAGAATGGACCTCCAGAACGAATTAAGTTCGTAACCAGAGGTACCACTGTATTCAGCTTTTATCCCTTGATGTCACTGGTTATATAAACTTGTCGTAAGTTTGCAGATGGTGGGAAACTTGAGCTTTACAGCAGCATATCAGCCTGTCAAAACAAATGCTGAAATACCATGCAATATAAATAGCTTTCAAGAGCTTTTCAGTCATTGAAAGGCTACTTCTAACACTAGTGTGCTAAGTGACTTGAGGGGGGGGGATTGTTAGAACCCCATATAAAATGACCAGGACTCTGTGATCGTAACCAGAGGCCCTTCATTGTGTGCTTCCTCCACGAGATTTGCAGAGGGTGGCAGCATGAGAACCGGCCTTTTCTGCAGTAGCTCCCTGTTTGTGGAATGCTCTCCCCAGGGGGGGTACAGCTTGTGCCTTCATTATACTCCTTTAGGCGACAGGCAAAAATGTTCCTCTTCAACCAGGCCTTTGGCTGATTAATATTCTATGGCCTTTTAAGTGTGTGTGTGTGTGGTGTTTTTAATTATTTATTTTGTGCTTTTATCCTGTATCTTTATCTTGTGAACCGCCCTGAGATCTTTGGAAGAAGGGAGCTGTATAAAGTTAATAAATAATAGTACTAATTATAATAATTCAATTGTTTGTGTAAATTAAAGGTTAACTATAGAAGCACAGCAGCTATATAATGCTGTAAAAGTGCTTTGCAGATCAAGATTATGTATCCATAGTCTTGTTCAAAGTAGACCTGCTGAAATTAATGATCGTGGCTAAGTTAGGTAAAACTTAGTTGAATACCACCCTAACTCTTTTTTAAGGCAAAGCAGCCTGTTTTATGGGAAGTTAGGATTACTATATATATCCCTTAATTCAAGCTGTTACTGGTTTTCTTTAACGGAAGTGTTCTCTTCCGCTTTGTCTCCAGTTACTCCTGCTGTGATCCAGTTTTCCGTAATGTATCAAGAACGGGATTCAGCTGCGCAAGAGGGTGCAAATTTGAAGACGATTGAAGAAGAGTACAAGGAAGCATTTGTGTTTGTTAATAAAGCCCTGAATGCAGATGAGCTTGGACAGAAGGAAGAAGCAAGGAATTATTACAGGCAGGGTATTGACCACTTGCTCAGGGGAACTAGCGTCCCGTCCCAAGGTCATGAATGCACTGGAGACCGATGGGAGTCTGCCAGGCAAATGCAGCAAAAAATGAGAGAGACGCTACAAAACGTTACTGCACGCCTAAGCATTCTAGATGAAAATGCACAGCCTAAACCCATTGCCATGTGTCCTCCTTTGGAAGCGCCCAGGATATACCCAACAATTCCAGCCAAAGAAAAGCCAGAGAGGCCTCCTGTACCGAATTCACTGATGACTCCATCACACCTGGCTGCAGCAGGTGGAAATGCTGGATGTACAAGCCAAGGGCAAGCTGCTGTGATGAGTCCTTCGTCTGCAATGCCCAGTGAGGAACCCCCAGCTTATACACCTGAGGCCACAGGTGGGCACTACACTGTGTCGTACGGAACAGACTCTGGGGAGTTCTCCTCGGTCGGAGATGATTTCTACACGAAATGCACACAGCCTCCTCCTGTTCAGACATTAGGGGTAGATGCTGATGAACTGATCCTCATTCCCCACGGGGTGCAGATATTCTTTGTGAGTCCTGATGGACAAGTGAGTGCTCCCTCGTATCCCGGATACCTTCGCATTGTGAAGTTCTTGGACACTGATGCTGCAGCGGCCCAGAATCGCCCCCCTGCTTTCCTTCAGGTAACTTTCACATTTTTGTTTGTGTTGCTGGCCACAGCTGTTCACAAGCTGTGAAATGAGTGCTAACGGTTCTATGACATGAGTGCTAATGTATCATTCATTTGAATCCACGGTGTTCTGTGCAAAATGTTATTTTGGTCTTCTCTTTTCTAGGTTTGTGACTGGCTGTATCCTCTTATGTGCAACCAGTCTCCTGTCCTCTCCTGTAGCACAGGAGTCTACATGTTCCCTGACTTGATGTCACAGGTGCCAGGATCCTATGTGGGAGTAGTGTTATCTTCAGAACTTCCAGCTGCTGACAGAGAACTGTTTGAAGATCTGCTAAAACAGATGTCTGACCTCAGAGTGCAGGTAAACAGTGTTATGCCACCATCCAGAATAATTTCAATGCACAAGTATCACCGGGTGACACTGATGAGCTGTTAAACTGTCCGCTTCATAGAGCACTATAAATGAATTTCAGCATAGCCTCTGCAAGGATTTACCTTTGGCAATATAGAGCATGTTTTATGGTGAGGCTGGGCAACGTCTGAAAATAAATTTACCGTGTGGTGCTGTGAAGGGCAGGGCAAGTAGGCTGATAATGATTTTCCTGCAGGATCAATTGAGCAGACGTAGAGAGGCATTACTGCAGCTTGCAGTGTGTCAGAAGTATCACATCCAGTTCACTTGCTCAGAGTGCAACAATGACTAAGCAAAATCTTAAAATGCTACATATATAGGAAGTCCCTCTAAGATAATTAAGAATCTGGTAGATCACAGTTCATTCGTGAAGTGCAGGGAAAGGTTATCCGAGAGATTATCACTCTAGTAAACAAGGTCAGTATTAAGAGCCAGTGTGGTGTAGTGGTTAAGAGCGGTAGTCTCATAATCTGGGGAACCGGGTGGTGGCAGTAGTTAAATCCACTTGGGACGGCAAAGCTGTTCCACTTGTGTCATTTTATTATTAAAGGGCTCCTGCTGGTTGAAAGAAGGTGATTTTGATCTATTCCACCTCCCTCTGCAGTCCCCAGAGCTACCTCAACGCTCCTCCTACCCCCAGGCCAGTGTGGTGTAGTGGTTAAGAGCGGTAGTCTCGTAATCTGGGGAACCGGGTTCGCGTCCCCGCTCCTCCACATGCAGCTGCTGGGTGACCTTGGGCCAGTCACACTTCTTTGAAGTCTCTCAGCCCCACTCACCTCACAGAGTGTTTGTTGTGGGGGAGGAAGGGAAAGGAGAATGTTAGCCGCTTTGAGACTCCTGAAGGGGAGTGAAAGGCGGGATATCAAATCCAAACTCTTTTTTAAGAAGGTGGGAAATCTAAACGGCAGGTGTTAGAGGGAGGCATACCTGTAATTATAACGGCACATTTTTAGCAATAATAATAATAATAATAATAATAATAATAATAATAATTTATTATTTATACCCCACCCATCTGGCTGGACTTTCCCATCCACTCTGGGCGGCTTCCAAAAAAATATTAAAACACAGTAACCCATCAAACATTAAAAGCTTCCCTAAACAGGGCTGCCTTCAGATGTTTTCTAAAAGTCTGGTAGTTGTTGTTCTCTTTGACATCTGGTGGGAGGGCGTTCCACAGGGCGGGTGCCACTACCGAGAAGGCCCTCTGCCTGGTTCCCTGTAACTTGGCTTCTTGCAGTGAGGGAACCGCCAGAAGGCCCTCGGTGCTGGACCTCAGTGTCTGGGTAGAATGATGGGGGTTAAAACTAATTACCAGAAGAAGTGAGAACATTTGCCATTTGTCTTGACATGTTAAAATACTTTCTAATCTCTTGGAGAACTGGCCATATGGTGACGAACAACCTGATCTTGCAATTACTTATTCACCTGTGGGGATGTTTACTAATGCATGAATTCACCTGCATGTGGTTCATGAGAAGGATAATTCTTTCCACTGTGTGATATTATTGTCTGATGGTGTACAACAGTACCTAACAGATTCCTTGTTGAGCCTTTGAACTTGTGAATCTATTAATGTCCTTGATATGGTATCACAGGTTCCAGGATCCCATGAGGGACTAGGGTTACCGTCCCAACGCTCAAGATCTTACAAAGAGCTTTTTGAGGATCTGTTTAAACAAAGATCTGATCTCAGAGCCAAGGTAAACTTCAGAGGTGGTGGCAAACTTCTTACTAAGCCAACACATTTTAAACTTTAAGAAATGGAAATTACTTTGTTTTGTGGTATTTATTGAAAAATGTATCTGCCGCCAACAGTGGCTCTTGGAGAGAGAACAAATAATGAAAACGTTGAAGATATTAATCATGTATACTAGAAGCAATCTTGGTTCTTCAAGTGCCAGTCCTTATGCAGCCGGAACAAGGCCCACCCACACATGAGAGTATCTGCAGGGTGGAGGGTCCCTGAGGTTTACAGAAGCACAAAATTCGTTAGTGGACAACCCCTCCCCCCGCAAGGCCCAATGGGTACTGTTGTAGTTCTCAAGTAATAGAATACGGTTGAGGTATCAGAAGTTACCAGGAATGAACCAAAATAGATGAAGGACACAGGCTATGAGAAATGGACCCAAGGCTGGAGAAAACTTCCATTATTTCAGGGAGAGCAGGTGTGAACTGAAAGCTAATTAATTCTGTTGCCGATTTCTGGAATAAGTGTGTGACAGAAGTTGGGCTTAACTGGCTCTGGCCTTTGTGCTGTGGTGGGACACAACCTCTTCTCCACTTCCCCATCTCCAAAGGACACCCCATATTTTACAGAGGCTGACAAAAGGCTACCTATCTCTGTTGATCTCTGTGCTCCCTCCTCATGCTAATAGCTTCAAAGAAAATACAGTCATTTGTTAAATCTCGTTTCCCACAGTGGCCAAAGCAGTAAACTGCTTTTAAGTGCTTATAAACCTGGACATGACATTTTTACGAGTTTTTAATTGTTGAGGAATTAATATTTGCAAGAACCATGAGGGAGTTCTAGAACAGCTATGGTTATTTAACTTATTTATTCCCTTTTTAAAAAAATAAAAGATATCATAACCCACAATGTCACAATCTTTAACACTGTCAAGAATGTTCGAATGGCTCGAATTTTAAAGTACAGTACCACCCAGTTCAACATAATGTAATGTAATGTTTAGGAATAGATGGGAAAATGGGAACAATATTACGGCTGGGTTTGTGAGCTCTAGCTAACCTAATGCAGAACTTCTTAAGAACTCGGAGTATATTCATAGCAACTGTACATAATGGCATGACTTAACAAAATGGATTGAGCTTTGGCCTGTGACTCACTTTAGTAGCTTAGAGGGGATCAATCAGAAATACACACCAGTCGCTTATATTTGGTTCCTGCTGTTCACATGAGTGTAGGCTATTTTAACTCTCAAGTGTGTATGTTAGGCTATGCAGACGAAATAGGATGTTAAGTTAGAACCTGGAGCGGATGTCTCAGGATTGCTTTGGTTCACTTTAATGCAGTAGTAGCCATCCTGCTTATACTTAGGGACTGATTTTACAATGTCATATTGTTTCATAAATGCATAAAAGATGCTACACAGAAAATGCAAAATCCATGTCAGTTTTGCATTCTAATGCAAGATCCTTGTGTTACTTGCTTGTGTGAAATTTCTGTGCGGAGAATTGAACCTTACTAATTCCAAAGTGATATAGAAAGTCTGGAGCTGTGACGATAACATGCCTGTGATAATACCTTCATTTGATCACATAGATTAATCCTTCATAATAATCTAATGTGAAAAAAAGTTATGTTTAATGTAGTTGTTTCCATCTTTGTTGTTGCAATCTTTTAATTCATGGGGTGGTGTTTGGTTCCGAATCCCATATATTTTGCCTTTTAGCTTGGCTTCTTCTCTAAGAAAGGACCCATCACATGCTCAACTTTGTCTTGTTTTGGCAGTAACAATGTGTAAAACCAAGAAAAAAACAGAATGAATGCACTTTCGTTGTTTGTAAATCTGTATGGGGAGGAGGAGGAGTAAATCCAGCCCAGCTCCCAAAAAGCTTCATTCTTTCAGTCTTGCCGTCCTGAACAAAGAGAAGCAATGTAAAGACACATAACAATACAGAATAAGGAGAACTGTGTTTCCCCTTAAAATGAAAGGGAGTGGTAGACTTGGGCAACTTTCCTTCCTGATCAAATAAATATGAACATAAGCATACCCTGCCTGTCTGTTGTGCAAAATGTTCTCAAAGGCGAATAGAGCATCAACTAAAATACAAAACCATGCTAATTATATTAACTGAAGTGAAAAGAATCGGGTGAAGAAACCCTAATTATCTCTCCAAAGAGGTACATGTTGGTCTGATCTCCAAATGCCAATAAGGCAGGAGCAACAGTAATGTTCCTGTGCATGTAAAATAGGCGGGAATTATGTGACCAGAAATGCCATTTTCTTGCAGATGAATAAAGAAACTGATGCATTTTGGTTGTTATTGTAAAACCTATAATTATCTCCGAGAAGATGGAAGCTTTAGGGTCACAGTGTGCATTTCTTTGTTGAATATCACGGTGGCCAATTTGACATTTAATTGCTTTATCTTAGCTTTTGATCTTGCTGTCTATATATATGTGTGCTTCGATCTTGCAGCCTGCAGAAGCTTCTAGTGATGCGATTAACCTGGCCGAGACTGTACGTATTGAGCCAGCGTCTGAAGAGAGGGAAAGAGAGTTACCTGACTGGAGTGAGAAAATGGCCCATGGAATCTTAACAGGTACCCTTAGGATTGATTCTCTAGATTGAGCCTTGGTATAAACCCTGTTCTGGTGTTTGGGCTTAAAACTGTACTAACCAACAGGGTGCCATTAAATGTTGTTGGACTCCCACAAGCTGGTCAGCATGTTCAAGGGTAGGTGTTGCAGCCCAACAACATCTGAAAGACAGTGTTGGCTCCAACCCCAGTGTCCCCATGCAAATCTGCTCTGTTTTCCACACTCAGCATGCAGAGGTTGGAAGTGGCGCTGGTGCGTGCAAGGATTGTAGGGGCAGGCTTTGTGTGGGTGCAACTGTCACAGCTTCCAACCCACCTGTCTCACCTGAATTGGGCTAAAGTTTCTCTTCATTCTGGCAGTATAGTGAAATTGTCTTCCAGTCTGAAATCATAAGCTAAACTATTAATTTCAGCCACTTCCATATTATAACTTTGCATGAGAATATATTCTGTAAGAAATAGTTTCGTTGTCTGTGTTTCCTGATATATTAGTTTTATTCAGCACTCAGGTAGCAGAAAACTAAATGGTTCTACCACACATTATATCAATTACATGGATTGACCTGCGGTCAAGTTCTGCAGTCCAAAGGCTCCATCTTGTTGATAGAAATATTTTACTACTTGAAAGGGTACAGTCCTTTAATTACATCCTGTTACTATGTCTGTGTTACTTTCAAGTTTTCATTAGCTGCAGGTCTACATGGCTCAGAAGTAGAGAGTAAAAGAATGTATTATTATTATTTTATTATTATTAATGTGACTTTTTCAGCATATTAATTACATGCAATTGTTTGTTTAAACTTTGCCTCTTGATAAAAATACTAAATTCTCTTAAAGATAAATAGGAAGTTAATTCCCTGCCAGGTAAATTACCAAAAACCAAATGGCAACTCAAAATAAAGCTCTTGAGACAAGCTCTAGAAGATGTTATAGTTTGTCCAATCTCCAGGAGCTAGAGTTATTCAGTAATTATGTAGCGGTTGCTAAAAGCAACAACTTGTTTTGCCAGTTTAGTGCATGTTTGGGGATTTTCATCTGAATTATGCTGGTGGATGAATAAACTGGGGGCTGACTCGCAAGCTAACTTAAATCCTGTTTACATCTGATGCAGCTCAAAGTGGTAGAATTCTAGACTGCACCAGGTTAGACTACTGGTTGGGAGGGGGAATATTTTATTTAATTCTCTGCCATGTTGACCTGCTTGGCGTAAACCCACCCCTCTTTTTCGCCACATGCATGAAGCTTCTTATGGAGAGAAAGAAAGAGCGCACATTCAAAAATATGAGGCACCCAGCGCAATTGGTCTGATATGGTAAAGGTAAAAAGGTAAAGGGACCCCTGACCGTTAGGTCCAGTCGCGGACGACTCTGGGGTTGCGGCGCTCATCTTGCTTTACTGGCTGAGGGAGCCGGCGTACAGCTTCTGGGTCATGTGGCCAGCTTTCCTATTTTCACCATTGCTGAAGATGGAATTGTAGCTAATTAAGAGGATATGGGAGACTCAGCAGTGTGTGAGCTCAGGCTGTATTTTTTCCAGCTTACTAGCCTGAACTTAAGTGGGTAGGAAATGCTGTCCTATAACATGATAATGTTGCTGCATCCGTCAATCTGTTCTTGTTTCCTTAAAGGAGCATCCTGGGTCAGCTGGGGCCTGGTCAAAGGAGCAGAATATACCGGGAAAGCAATCCACAAAGGAGCTTCCAAACTAAGAGAGCACATTCAGCCAGAGGAAAAGCCAATGGAAGTCAACCCAACCGTAGCTAAAGGGCTGCATGTAGCCAAGCAGGCTACAGGAGGAGCTGTGAAAGTCAGCCAGTTCTTAGGTGAGATGTGAGCAATCATTTTCCTTGAAAAAGTAGTGACAGGAATTGATAATGCTTTGTTTCTTCAGTCTTTTTTTTAAAAAAATGGACAGGGAATAATGTTGATTTTCTTTTTCATTACGTTCTCTTTGGGAGAGAAACAGACTTCATCAGGTTTAGGCTCTTTTTTAAAAAAAAAAATGCCTTAGCTCGCTGTATGTTTTTAGTTATTGACTCATGTTGTTGATATGGGTTTTTTTTTACATTTTGGAATGGTTCATTATTTATATCAACATATTTATATGTTCACGGTCTTGGAATCGTATTGGATGAAGGGTGGTATAGAAATTCTTTAAATTAATCACCCTTCAGAAGTCTTCATTGCCCCGGCTTCATTAAGAGCCAATATAGACAGTAGTAGAAATAATAACAATAATAATAATAATTATTATTATTATTATTATTATTATTATTATTATTATTAATTTATACCCTGCCCATCTGTCTGGATCTCCCCAGCCACCCTGGGTGGCTTCCAACAAAATATTAAAATACAGTGGTCTGTTAAACATTAAAAGCTTCCCTAAACAGGGCTGCCTTCAGATGTCTTCTAAAAGTCTGGTAGGAGGGCATGGTGGGAGGGCGTTCCACAGGGCGGGTGCCACTACCAGCAGATGCACTATTTGCATCTGCAGTTTCCTCCAAATATAATTGTTGTGGGAAAAGGAGCCACTAACATAAAATTGGCTTCATGATCCTCAATAATTCATTGAATTCAGTGGCTTAATCTATCTGACCAGAACATTCTGTAACCTATAAATTATCTTAATGCTTTCTGTTTTAGTGGAAGGTGTGTGCTCTATAGCAAGTTCTGTGGGAAGAGAGTTAGCCCCCCATGTCAAGAAGCATGGAAGCAAACTGGTTCCAGAATCCCTTAAGAAAGACAAAGATGGAAAATCTACTTTTGATGGTGCTCTGGTTGTTGCAGCAAGTGGTGTTCAAGGTAGCATGAAAATAACGCTTCCACAATGTGTGGTGCAAGTTTTTATTGAACGTCGTTTGTTTGCTACCTTCCGGTTCCAATACGCTAACTCTCCTTGCAGGGTTTTCAACAATATGGCATGGTTTGGAAAGCGCTGCAAAGTGTATTGCTAAAAATGTGTCTAAAGAAACAGTTCAGACTGTCAAGTACAAGTAAGTTAATGTTTACTCTGCAATAAATTTTGGTGGTGCATGAATACTAGGGAGCCTACACGACATGCGTCAAACAAAACTTGCTAAAAAAGTAAAAATGCTTTGCTATTGTTGGAACCAAACTAGGCACAATGATCACAGTTGCATGTATCTAAAAGTGGAACGTAACCAGTTACATAGGCAGGGAGGAGCAAACAAGGAGGAGTGTACAGTATAAGTGAAGGAGCCACCTTCACTTTATTTCCCTGCAGATCCTATCTTCAACACATACTTGCTGCTGCTGTGTAAAGGTCAAGCAAGTGCAGGTCACTTCTAGTTAAGGGGCAGCTGCACCCCTAAATTGGATTTTCAGTTCATTTTAGGTTTTACCTAATGCAGAGAGGGATCGTTGCCAGGCCGATTCCATCTGAATACTCAGTTGGATGTATTTCAGTTCTTGGAATATGAGTGGTGATGAAATTGTAAAGGGAAGCCTCTGTCTATATAAATTAGGGTTGCCATATTTCAAAAAATGAAAATCTGAGCTTTTTTTTAAAGTTTTGCCCAATTTTATGTAATTATCTGTAACTGCATAGAGTCTAATTTTGGGTTGCTTTCTGAAGTTTGAGTCTTTTTTCTGGGCTAAGGAAAAATGAAACATATGTACTAGCCCATTAGTTCAGCAAAAAAATAAAAATGTTTGCAGTCAACATTAGAGCAAAATGCAGTAGGGAAATGTCAGGCTGCCAATTAGACTTCTGAAAATAATTTCTGCTTTATTTTACCTATAAGGATGCAAGGATTTACTTGGTACTTACTCTGTAATTCTCTTGGTTTGAAGCTCACCTAGTCTGTACTACATTGCTTTCTGCCAAAATAATGGTATATCTCCATGAAATATTTCTCCTTGGCAAGTTTGAAGAACCATGTTCTGTTTGTACACTACTGTTTGTGTTAATCTTTTGTTCTTATTTTAGATTTAAAAGTAGGGGAAAAGGAGATGAGTCTTCAGTTGCCACTAAGAGTGAAAAGCAATAAGTAACTTGCAGTTATCTCCAACTAACTAATGATTCAAGTATTCACCCCATCTCCTGTTTATGTAAGAGTATAATAGAAAACACATCCTAATGAAATAAGTAGACTTTTTCTTCCAAGTCAAAAGACCACATCAAAAATCTGTAGCATACAAGGGGATTGTGGTTTACCGGTACTTTAAAACGTGTGCAGTGAACCCTAGTAGTATTTTCATTAGCATGGCAGATGCACCTCATATATATTATCATTTTTATTGTGTTTCTCATAATAGGCAGCTTTTTTTTTTTAAGTGTGTGTACACTCATGTGAAGAAGATTGGCAATTTTAGGTCACCATAATGCATACCTAGCAAAATGATCTTCATCCTGGAAGAACCCAACCCTCTGGGCATTTAAAAGGGTCCAGAAATCTTGCAATGTTAATTGTTCACTAACAATAAATAGCTGCACTAGAATATGAGAAACAAGCTCCAAATGTAGATCTGCATTGCCGCAAAATATTTTAAGTTCTTGGCACTTTTTATATCCACCTGCATTCAATAAATTTTTTTATCATGTAGACTCCTGCCCACTCTTGGTTCTGCATAGTTTTGAGATGGTGTGAATACTCTTGTTCCTTTGGGCACAGCTTGAGTCAGTTTTGCTTTCTTCTAATATGGGTGTTTATGGTTAATGTCATGGGGAAACTAACAAAAATGAAAATCTTTTGCTGTCCAATTAATTTTATCAGATTTGTTGTGTTTGGCAAATAATTCCAAGGCTGCTATGCTGTCACATTGTAAGAAATATAGTATTAGAGATTCTTTTCCGTTCAGTTTTAATGTGTGTTCTGAAATAGGCAGATTACTACTGTGTATTGATTATGCCAACAGCAATCAATGTTTCAAAGGGAGACTTCAGTATTTTGGCTTTAAAATTTAGTTGGCCACTCTAGTAGATTAGCAAAGGATAGCTTCAGCATTTTTGTGTACAGTATTGTTACTCCTTTGCAGCTAGTTAACATGTAGGATTTTAGCGTTTTAAGTAGTAGGCTGTATTATTGCCCTGTTTGGTTACTTTTTTTTAGAATTGTTTGCATTTTTTCATATGTATCAGAAGTCCCCTTTGCATAGTTTATCCCAGAGTGACATGTGAATAAAATTTGACTTAAGCTCGGCAGGATTCCTTCATCATCAATCCCAGCTGATAAAATGCTTTCTCTCAAACATCACTGGAATGGGGTTGAAATACCTGCTTAGTTCTTCTCAACCAGAGGGAAAGGTTATCTTCATATAATTGTGGAAATTGAGTAACTAAATAACAAGGGAAATAGCTTTGGGCAGTCATCATTTACGCATATACTAAGAACTTGAAGTGAACTTTGAGCGGTGTACGGGGCCACTCTCAACTGTTTTGTAATTTCTGGTTGGGTTGGGAGATTCTTAATTTTTTTCAGGGCAAAAATGTAGATTTTCAGACTTATTTTTACAATAAAATGTATTAACTTATTTTAAAAATTCTTAACATTTTAACAGCAGTACTTTAACTATTGCAGGGATAACCTATTGAACCTGGAGCTTTTAAATTTCTCTTTGTCACATGTTATACATGGTATAACATGGTTTAGTTAGCAGCTTCAGCAAAAAAAATTGTTTTATGTGGTAATTCTGGGGAGACGAAAGCTTTATCTATCTACCAAGTATAAGCACAACTTTGGAATTTGCGTTGAAGGCCAAGTAAAAACTGAAGCAAGAGACAAAAACTGGGACAGACTAGCAGCCCTAAAACATTAAGATTGTTTTCGCTAATCTTCTTCTGTGCTTTGGGAAGTATGCTGATTTCAGGTTTTCCAAATTAAATTTAAGCAGCTACTTGGGAATGAGGGCATGCGCACAAAGATTAAACAACAATCGTAGCATTCGTGTACAAATGAGGAAACTCTATTGACATGCTCCTTATTTGCATTAAGGTACGGGGATGATGCGGGCCATGCTACTGACAACGCAGTGAGTTCTGCTATCAATGTTGGTGTGGCAGCTTTCAATATCGACAACATTGGAATCAAAGCTATAGTGAAGAAAACTGCAAAGGAGACAGGCCATGCTGTGTTGGATGAATATAAAATCATAGAAAAGAACGAGAAAAAAGAAGATGGATATTGAAGACACTGTGTGAATAAATTACCCAAAGCCTTAATTTATTACATAATTTATTTAAAAAGAGTTGAACTGATTAACAAGTGTTGTATTTCTAACTCCTAAGATTGCTGGACTTAAATATATCATACCTGGGAAGTCTTTTAAAATGAGTTTTTGGAATCTCTAACGCCAGTATTATTGTTAGAGCTAGATGATGAATTTGCATTAAACTTCCACGAGGAGGGCTTAAATGCCTTTTTTCAAATAAATGTGGAAATTAGATTCTAGCTTCATGTATAGAGCGACTATTTTTGTAACTATTTCTAGACAAAATATTTTCAGAAAGCTAATGATTTGAATAGTGGCTGAAACTGAACTTGTCTGATCAAATAGTATGCACTCTTCCTAGCTTTAAATAAACTGACTAGGCTTGAGTAATTCCTCCTAAAAACTAGGAAAATCCAAACTCTTAAGACAAACCAAAGACTGGAATACTGCTATTTCCTGAATTAGTGTATCAGAGTCAACCAAACTTTGGTGTAATCCTAGGTTTCATTGAAATACATGGCATTTTTTTGCCTACTCCAGTAGCAAGGACTTGGATTCATTATACATTGTGTTATCCAGCCAGTGTGTGGGAACAATGTTTGCTGAGACCACTAAAGAAAAGGTTGGGCTCTGTAAAAGCTTTAATGGTTACCCTCTGTATTTGTTATATAGAATTGCTGCACTGTAACTTGTCTTACTGAAAAGCCTGTATTCAGAAATGATTATTGCTGCCTTGTGATGGAATGCAATGCATTTCATTTTAAGATATTCAACTTCACTCCCCATCATTACCTAGGGATTCATCTGCTATTAATGTGGGAATTGTGAGTCCCTTACTATGCTTGCTTCAGATTTTTAACTTCAACTTATGTGAAGTTTTGCAGATATTAAAAATTGTAGCGCTGTAGTCTGCAACAGAGAAATGATGGCACTTTGGAGGGACACATCCACTGGTTAAGAAGCTAACTACTTGAAATGTTGTATGGATTGAAAACTATAAATAAACTTTAACATGCATTTTTTGGTTAAGTGTATTTTTTATTTGAATGAAAGTTACGGGGAGAATTGATTGAGAAACAGTAGACGGTTATTGCCTTTTGTATAGGTGGACTAGGAAGAATTGCATTTCATTTACACACATCTGTCACAATCCAACATTTGCATTTCCCCCCTTCTACATAGGCAGAAGATAGCGGAAGTTGCCCCTCCTGATTTTTTACCATCTCAGTAAAAGTTGCTTACGTAGGTAGAGTGTGCTACATTCCCTGGAGTAGCCTAGAATGTCCTTCCAGAAATCTTTTTATGGTACATTCCTGTTGACTTGTGTTCATGATGCCTAGAGAGGGTGGTCACATGTGATGCACCTGCAAAGGTTTTGGAGTAGTTGCATTGCTTCAGTTCCAATATACCTATTCACACAGCACATGAACTATGGTGCTCCCGCAGGAAGCAGTGATAGCAACTAACTTGGAGGACTTAAGTCAAGGACTAGACAGATTCATGGAGGAGAATAATTAACTGGCTTGATCCAGCAGAGCTCCTCTTATGTTCTTGGTGTGTATCGTGCAACTTCCTACTTGGAAAGCCTTAGCTTTTTATACCATGAATCTTTGGTGGTGGTGGGGTTTGCCTTACTGTTGTAAACAGTAACTAATGTAGCATTGAGGAAGCATCCTAGAGCAGCTAAGAATAATGCCACTGCTAACACACTGGGGTGTCAGGAACTTGTAAAAAACACCTGCAATAAAGCAAGCTGGAGGCTGCATTCCAGCCGTTTTTAAAAAGCACTGCCTCAAAATGAGTGCAAGCTATCAATCTTAAAGTACCCCTAGTTGATTTTGCATGTAGCGGCAGGGCATAGCCATGATGCCTGCCTAGTAGCCACTGATTTTGTTGTTTAGTCGTTCTGTCGTATCTGACTCTTTGTGACCCCATGGACCAGAGCATGCCAGGCACTCTTGTCTTCCACTGCCTCCTGCAGCTTGGTCAAACTCATGCTGGTGGCTTCGAGAACACTGTCCAACCATCTCGTCCTCTGTTGTCCCCTTCTCCTTGTGCCCTCCATCTTTCCCAACATCAGGGTCTTTTCCAGGGAGTCTTCTCTTCTCATGAGGTGGCCAAAGTATTGGAGCCTCAGCTTCATGATCTGTCCTTCTAGTGAGCACTCAGGGCTGATTGCCTTAAGAATGGATGCCACTGATAGCCGCCTCTTTTAACCATCCTTTTAAAGCCACCCAAGCTGCTCGCCATCGCTGCCTCCTGGGGGAGCGAGTTCCGAAGATGAATTCGCTGCCACCCCTCACTTTGTCGTTTTTAACAACCCTTGGAGGGCAGCAGCAGGATGGCCCGAGCTGCAGTGAACTCTAAAGCCTCCTTTCTCAAACTAGGCACCTGAAGAGACAATGGAGAGACCTGGTCTGAACAGAGACATCGGATTCTTATCTCATTATACATGACTAAGCCATTTCTCACCTTCTCACCCCTTGCCTTTTCCTGTAAGACCTATTACAGTCGTTAAGAGTCGTCAACAGGCTCATCTCAGCTATCTGCCAATCTCCGATTCCCACCACCCTTCTAAGTAATACCCCTCCCCACCTTCTCAATATATAGAAGGATCTGGCAACTTCTGTTTCAGTGTATCTGAAGAAGTGTGCATGCACACGAAAGCTTATACCAAGAACTAACTTAGTTGGTCTTTAAGGTGCTACAGGAAGGAATTTTTTTATTTCGACTATGGCAGACCAACACGGCTACCCATCTGTAACTAGGCACCTGAAGGGCTCCGACGAGCTCCTTTTAAAACTCCAGCACAAGCAAACAGCTGCTGCTGCCACCGCTTTGGCAACAATTAGGAGGCGAGGGTCCCTTTTGAAACGCTCCCGTCAACAAATCGCGCCTCTGCAGGCGAGCGCATGCGCGCCTTCCCCTGAGCGGCGACGGCGCCCTCTGCCGATCGGCCGCACGCTGACGTAAACCCGAGAGAGAGAGCGCCAACACGATGGGCGCCGCGAGGTGGACAATAAGGCACGCGGGCGACCGTTGCTGTCACGTGTTCTCCCCAGCGTTCCTTTCTCCGCCCCCGCCCCACCCGCTATCTTCTCGCTCCAAGGCGACGGAGACGCAGTGCGGCTGAGGGAAGGGAGGGAGGCGCCATGGGAGAAGGCGGCGAGCTGCCGGACTTCGAGGGGCTCGTGCTGGATCTGGGGCAGGAGAAGCAGATGAAGTGAGTCTCCTCCGCCCAGCAGCGCTGCGCAGAGCCCCGCGCAAAAGGGGCGCATTATTACGCCGCGCCTCGTTTCTGACTGGCAGGAGCGCCAGAGTCCGCCCTAATAATAATAATAATTAATAATTGTTTGACTGCTTGAAGAAACTACTTTTCTACATGTGCTCTCACACACGGTGTCCCCTTCTGCGCCCTGTATTAATAATTATATTTTAGCTGGAGTGTCGAAGGGCTTCGTTTGTATTCATGGGCCTTACCAACAACAGCCCTTCAAGGTAGAACAGTAGGAATACCTCTATCGGGAGACAAGAGGGAGACGGAGAGGGAGGGGAATAATGGCTTCTGCCTCCCTGAAGGACCTGCTGGGTTTACCAAAGAGGAGAGTCTTGAATCCAGCACTTCCAAACGGATTGCGTAGCATGCTTGGCCAATTATACAGCTTGGCAAATCTCACCAGTGACATCAGTTGCACAGTTTTTAATTAAATGTTCCATGTTAGAACATCGATGGGTGGTGTCTTTGGCTTCTGCCTTCACAAGAGGCCAGACCGCCTGAAATCATGTGGAGGTTAGAGCATAGTGTCATCCGTGGGAACTTGGCTGTCAGCTTATTTGTGACTGGAGCTCATTTTTTCATGTTGCTATCACTAACTGTTTTTGGGTGAATTCAGTATGCCAGATGCCATTGTTATCCTATGTCTTCTGTGAAACCAAAGTACACTGTACATCACAACACTCAGGTGCCTTTTGGGTTATTTTTGATATGTTATAACCCATGCTAAAGCATTGTTATGGAAGGGTGGGTTATAAATGTTAAATACATGCTACATTCTAGTTAAGTAGGGTTCCAAGGTGTGGAGACACTGGGAGTGGGATTGGAATGAAGGAAAGGATATGAGAGAAGCAGCTCCATGTGCTTGCAGAAATATAATACCACCCCACCAGAATCATGCATCTAGAATACCGCAACACGCACTAGACTGGGCTGACCTTGAATATGGTCGGGAAACTGCAACTAGTTCAAAACGCAGTCACAGGAGTTTTGAATGGTACCTTATGAGGATGTGTTCCTCAGTGTAAAACCCCCCCGTTATCATATACCGTATTTTCAGCTCTATTGGACGCACCGGACCATAGGACGCACCGGACCATAGGAGGGGGAGAATAGGAAAAAAAATTTTCTCTCTTGTTCTCCCCCTCAAAAACAAGGTGCGTTCAAGGTGCGTTCAAGAGCAGGCCTTGCCGCTGCCCCCCCCCAGCTTGTGGGGCTGGCGGTGGGGGGAAGCACTGCTTTCCCCCACCTCCAGCTTCAAAGATCCCTGAAGCCTTTGGAGCGCAGCTGCACTCCAAAGGCTTGAGGCTTCGGGGACATCCTTTGTAGCCTCCGCAGGGCGGCGGGGTGCCTTCACCCCGCCTCCCTGCGGAGGCTTTGCACAGCCATCCCAAAGCTGGAACAGCGAGACGGAGGGCTGCGCAGCACCCTGTCTCGCTGTTTTGGCTTCGGGGACAGCAGGCTGCTATCCGCAAGCCTTGGGAGCCCAGCGGGAACTCGTGCCAGGCTCCGCAGGCTTGCAGAGAGCTGCCCAAAGCCCGGGGTGCACAGCGCCTCGCTCCCTGGGCTTTGGGCTGCAGGCAGCTGTTTTGGAGGGGGAAAAGTGCGTCCTATAGAGCGAAAAATACGGTATGTTGCATCCTGTACACGTCTGGCCTGTCAGCCAAATGCAACCCTCTGTATCTGGCCTTTGGACTCTCCCCAAGCCATGACCCCTTTCACCAAGCCGCAGCCCTTATGAGGTTTGCTCTGCATCCTCCTTTAGTGCTGCTGCTCCTGGCTGGAATGTGTCCTAGAACCATGATAATGTCTCTTCCTTGCCTGGATTGGGAGTGAAGGTGTGGGTGTGGGTGTGGGTGTAGAAACCTCTGGTTCTTGTGGGTGGAATGTAGCCTTTTATACAAAGATAACAGTCACACCTGTTGTCCATCCACTTTTGCTTCTGAGCCCACCCACCATTGTGTGCATCCCTTGGGCTGAAAAACATTCCCTTCCCCTTGTCTATTAGAAGGTTCTAAATTATGTAACTATTTGTTATTTCCACATTACAGAGAAGTGCTAGAACTCTCAGTATTCGAAATGAAAAATACAGTAGCAGAACTGGAGAAAAGACTTAACAGTGTTGAGGATGAAGGTAAGAGACTAAATTCTAGCCTTTTGCAAATGTAATAAAAAGCCCATGATGTTGTACATCTAATTACAAAGTAAACACAACAAGAGCTTCAGGCATTGATATTAAATTGCCTTTTAAGTGCCAGCTGTGCATGCTGATCAAAGCATACTGTTGCATTTTTCTCACTTCCATGAGTAGCAAGAAGCTGCAGGAACAGCAGTAAGTGGGTTTGGGGTTCTTTTGGAGGAAAAAACACAGGAGACTTGCAGCATTTTTGTAATATTTCTTTTATGAATATTCAGCAAAAGTGGGGGCAGAGACAGCAGTTCCAAGACAGCAGATACACCAATACACATCAGTTCTCTAGAAAGCCCCTGCATGACAAGGTGCTTCAGGCCTAATACTTAGCACATGTTCACACATACACTCCCTAATTCTGCCTCTCACCTGCATGTTCCAAAGAAGCTCACAAGTGGTGCTGTTCTCTCCTCACGCACACACACACACACACACACACACACACAAAAGCTCTGATGATTTTCCCATTGCAAACACTCAAGAAATCTCTATTAGGAAATATCAATGGTCTATGGTCAGAGCTGATGGGAGTTGTAGTCAAGCAACATCTGGAGGCCCCATGTTGCCAACCCCTGTCTTAACAATTAGCTACCAGAAAGAGACATTAGCTGGCCCATCTTCCCAGCAAATGGAATCTGCCAGCCATCTGTAAGAATGAAATTGGATTCAGGTTTCCAATGTGTGGGGACAACAGCTCACTTGCTCTGGTACCAAAACCATTAAGCATCCTCTGCCAATGAACAGTCAACCTGCTCAGTTTTTAGCAGGGAAAGAAGTATTTCCCCCTATCAGGTGCTTCATTCCTTCTGCATTTTGCTGCCCTGTGGACTAAGAACCTATGAGATGTTGTTCTAGCATGTTATGGATTTTGGTAGCCTTGTCAGTTTGTGCTGCAGATGAATATTTTAGCAAATTTCTCAGCGTTTAAAACAAACTATTGTTAACCTTAAATGAATCATACTGAATTGCATTTTATTTTTCCTTTAAGACAATGAATGGAAAACCAGATATGAAACCCAAATAGAATTGAACAGACAGTTAGAAAGGCAAATTGGCCTTCTCCAGGGAAAAATGGAGCAAGTTCATGAAAGCCCAACAGGTATGGCTTAAGATTTTTTGTTTGGCATTGACAGCTATTACTCACAAACATTCTCTGTGCTTGCATATTGTTGATCAGAAGGCTCATTGCATTTTTTCCTTATTTGTAGACAGATTGGCATCTGTTCGCTCCTTTGATCAAATGCATGTGGTAAGTATGGTGGCATTTTAACTGAACAAATGTCTAGTAGTTTTACTATATTCTACTATATAAGGAAATGAATGTTTTATATTACAGATAGATTGGTAATTTTGAGACACATCTACTTCCCTCTCATTCTGCCTTGTAGCATTTCATCGAAGAGTGGTTTGGCTTAAATAATTGCTGGCTTTTACCATTGAATTGTTGTGCTTTTTAACCACCCCAGCCTCTTTTGGACTGTTCCCATGATGGCTGTATTAAAAGCCTGCATGGGTCGGCACCCAGCCTATGGTGAGACTGTCATATGTGATCACTGATCTGTGTACAAATTGGCTTTATAATGCATTGGCAAATGCTGAGAATAAACCCTGTTTCTTAGGACTTCTTCATGCATTGCTGGGTGGTGGGGATATCCTGCTGGCCTGTTTGTTTAAGAGACTTCTATACTGTTTTTAGAACAATTGTTTCACAAATTCCCAATACACTTATCAATAAAATTTGACAACGAAAACCAGCACTGGACAAATGGCCTAATTTCCAACTAACATCTGGCGTCTCACCTTAGTCTCTAAACATTATTTTAACAAAATCAAAGAAGGAGTCTCCCTAACTTCCTCTAGAATTGAATTTCAGAGGGCAGGGATGCTGCAGAGAAAGTCATGTTTCTTGTGTTCACCATCCTGATAGATTTTGCTGGTGAGCATGTTAAAAGGTCAGATCTTAAGGTGTAGTTAGACTGATGTGGGTGCATGCTGTCCCTAAGATAACCTGGTCCCAAACTATTTGGCTTTAAAGGTCATCATCAGCACTTGAATACGGCTTGGAAACACACTGGCAACTAGTGCAGCAGATGTAGTATCAGCAAAACATGATCTAATCTCCTCGTCTCAACTAATACATGGCTGTACCAGCTGTAATTTCTGAACCATCTTCAAAGGTAGCCCCGTGTAAAGCAAATCAGAGCAGTCTAGACTGGAAGTTGCATGATCTGGACTCTCTAGAGCAGGTCACAGCTAGCATGCCAATTGAAGCTGTTTACAAGTGCTCTTGGTGGTAGCAGCTGCCTGGGCTTCCTTGGTGAGAAGCTAACCCTAACTGCTAATGTGATGGGGGGGGGGTGCAGTCTCATTAAGAATCCACTGAATTCTAGTATCCAGAGTAGTCAGTTTCTCCACCCATGACAATCTGGAATAAACTTCAGTGATACAATGACTGCAAAATGCTATGAACATGCATTAAACTTGGACTCCTGACACATATGCAATCAGGAACTTCTCACCCCTAACCCTAAATTAGAGATTAGAGAAGCCAGGGAAACTCCTCAAATGACCTGTCTGTATTTTTGTAATACTTTAAAATAATATGAGAAAAAATGTTTCTCTCAAAGTTTACAATATTTGCATTTAATACTGGAGGTGTGGGATGAAGTACCGTATTTTTCGCCCCATAGGACGCACCGGCCCATAAGGCGCACCTAGTTTTTTTGGGGGGAAATAAAGGGGAAAAAATTTATTTCCCCCCCAGGCGCGGGGCTGGGGCGGGGGAAGCCCGAGCTTCCCCGGACCCCAGAACAGGCAGCTCTCCGCAAGCTGTGGGAGCCCAGCGCCGGGCTCCCACCGTTTGCGGAGAGCTGCGCGAAGCCTGGAGAGTCCAAGAATGATGGCGAAGTTGCACGCAGCTTCGCCATCGCTCTCGGAGCTTGCGGGGCTGGGGGCGGGGAAGCCGGAGCTTCCCCCGACCTCAGCCCCCAGAACGGGTCCGAGAGCGATGGCGAAGTTGCGCGCAGCTTCGCCATCGCTCTCGGAGCTTGCGGGACTGGGCGCGGGGGAAGCCCGAGCTTCCCCTGACCCCAGCTCCCAGAACGGGTCCGAGAGCAATGGCGAGGTTGCGTGCAACCTCGCCATTGCTCTCGGACCCGTTCTGGGAGCTCCCATCGCTCCCAGAGCTTGCCGGGCTGGGGGGATAGCTTCCTGAAGCCTGGAGAGCGAGAGGGATTGGTGCGCACCGACCCCTCTCGCTCTCCAGGCTTCAGTGAAAGCCTGCATTCGCCCCATAGGACGCACACACATTTCCCCTTCATTTTTGGAGGGCAAAAAGTGCGTCCTATAGGGCGAAAAATACGGTATTGTCTTTTGTTTGTTTGCTTGCTTTTGTTTCAAATGCTTTTACTGAAGTCCAAGGTTAACATACCGTAGGCTAAATGGAGACCTGGCAGAACCATTTAGAAAATCCTCTGCTTCTGACTTGGGCAAGGTTAGAAAGGGTGTTCAGAGCTTGGTTAGATAAACTCTCAGACTGTACCACTTCTTAGGCTTGGGAGTGTCACTGGGTTTGGTCCCTGGAGCCTTAAACATCCCATTGCCAAATCTTTTGGACAGTGATTGCTTTGCTCCTTGTCAGCTTCAGATCTTCGACTTAGAACAGATGACATTTTACGCCAATTTAAGATAGTATGGCAACATTATTAGTTAATTTAGAACTCTTAAGGGAGAAGCAATTTTTCCTGAGATTTCTCTAAGATAGCTTATTATTGGTTGACCCCTTTCCTAATCAAACTGAAGCCAGCGACCATCGTTTATAACAGGAGAACCAAATTAGAATAGGCTATTCTACCAGAACTTGGCTTTCCCCTATAGCTTTGTTTAGCCTGCAAAGGTTAATATGCTTGAGTTAAAGTAATAAGGTAATAATAAAAAAATAGGTTTTTAGGTATCATGGGGACAGGCATACTGAAATTAAAGTAGAATTTTTAATGGTAATGAAAATGGTTGGATGACAAATGCAGGAGCAAATTGGATTTTCAGTGTGCAATTTCTGCTAAAGGTCACTCTGTTTGCTTGTCAAAGAGACATCTTTCTGAGAGTTGTTTTTCTCTCTGTGCCTGTTACAGTCCATTGTTATCTATGTATAATGGTATTTCTAAGTATATCTTTTGAGCTTGGTTTCTTTCCCAAAATGGTGGTGGAGTAGAACCAATGCACATGATTAGATGCAGCAGGATAGAACTGAAAGGTGTAACGTACAAGGAGAATCTGTGTCTTTACATTTCAAGGTAGATATTGAAACTGCTCCCTAAAATCAAGTGGCAGCTCAGCGGCATCCCTGCTGTCAGCTCTGTTTCATTGGCACATTCGTTAGTGCCCCATGTGCTTTATTTTATACTGGCAACAATTATGAAGCAATCAAAATGCAATTCACTGGAAGCATCATGCACTGTGAATTTTGCTTTCTGCAAAATTAGGAAGCCAGCATCCTTTCATCAAAAGAGATTTCAGGGAATGAACAAAAATTTTCTTCAGAAATTTTTTTTTTAGCAGAGGTGGCCTTCCTCTGCTTCTGCCATGGTGACAATACCTGCACGACAGCAACCTAATAGACAGATCCTGATAGGCAAATATACCGGTGAAAATTGCAGGACTTTCATAAGTATGATACATGTAGTTGTGATACTGTCTTAGCAACATTTCTGTTGGGAACAATTGAGGAAGCTGGGATACATGATGTAACTTATAGTGGATACCATTCATTCTGTAACCCTGCATCCATACCAGTTTTCCTATGGGAAGCTACAGAACTTGGGTTTCAAGATTCAGAGACAGTAGTGATTCTGAATTCAAGTTTCTATGTTTGTGCTCGGGTCTTGTTAGCAAGTTTCCCACCTGGTTGGTCTCTGTGAGATCAGAATGCTGGACTAAATGGGCCACTGGCCTCATCCAACAGGGATATTATATTCTCAAGATGAAGGAGGATGGCTGTGGATAATGATGCCAGCAAGTCAAAGCATAGGGCTGTGGTATTTCTAGTCTTTGCATGTGTGTCATATGTATATGCAGAGAGTAGTAGAGGAGCACTAAGACTGCACTCCTAACTTAATTTACCTGGGAGTAGGCTCCGCTGAATTCAGCAGGAATTGCACCTGAGTAAATGTGGGCATATTTGTGCAGAAAAGGGCAAATAAGAGATCACAAGAGCATGCCAATTTACTTGTAAGGAAATATTCCAGTTTGCTGATATGGATGCCATTTTTTATGAGCAAGTTGACTTACAGGAAAACTCCCACTTACCAGGAAAAGCATCCTTCTTTTCAGATTCATGCGAGTATTGGCACTACAACTTATTTTGAAATTGAGAATAATTTCCTCACAGCATCACAGCAGACATCACATGACATTTTGGGAATGTCTTTTTACTGGGTGAGACCAGGGATGGACTTTGGCAATCTTTTGTACTATGGAGCTATGTGGAAGGCCAAGATTTGGCGCCCACAAATGGATCTTCTCAATTATGGATCTTCTCAATTTTGTGCCCCCTCAACTTGGCACTGATTTTCCCATGATAAAACTCTGAATTGAAGTCTTAATTAAGGGCACGATGCTCCCACTGGCAATTGCATCAGTTGCAGAGTGAAGCAGGCCTTCCTAGTGTGTTCTGGGGTATATCCTACGAAAAACAACTAGTTAAGAATGGCTGAAGTAATACAATGGTACCTCCGGTTACGAACTTAATCCGTTCCGGAGGTCTGTTTGTAATCCAAAATTCTCATAACATGAGGCGCGCTTTCACTAATGGCGCCTCCCGCTGCTGCCGCGCTGCCGGCGTGTGATTTCCGCTCGCATCCCGGGGCAAAGTTCACAACAAGGGGCATCTACTTCCGGGTTAGCGGTGCTCATAACCCGCAGCGTTCGGGTTGGCATGTAACACGAGGTTCCGCTGTATAGGTTTATTCAATAAACCTGATTGTAAAATTTAAAATTAGCCACCAGGGGGCACTTCATATTTAAATATGGTCCAGGCTTTTAGGTCCCTAGTTTCAGAGTCTTTTAGCTCCTGATATAGGTTAGTGAGATATTTTACATATTGATCACAATTCAGGTAATGATAGCCACCTTGCAGTCCCATTGGTTTCAGTGATTACAGGAGGCTTAAAATTGCTCTAGTATTGGCTGTGTTGTGGCCATTGTATTTGTGTGGTTTATGTTTAATTGAAGAGTAGCCATGTTGTCAGTTTTACCACAAGCACCATCATGTGTACAGTATAAATAATTCCATATAGGTGCAATGGGACTTTTGTTACAGTAGCAAAATAAATAAATTAATTAAAATGCAGCCTCTCTAGTCTTAATTTATTTTCACTAATTGGTTGCAAATCTAAGTGCTGGCATCCATGACCGTCACAGTTGTGGCTTATAATGTTAAAATATGTCCTTAAGCCAGCTGATAGAGACCACCTATTGGCTTTTGAAGGAGGGAATGTTGTTCTCTTTCAGATGGATATTTGCATTCAGTTTCAAATGGCAGGTTGACTAGCTTACAGGGGCTTCACAGTGGTTGTCATTTCCACAACATGTCAAACAAATACATCACATCTGGGCCTCTACCCGATGGAAAAAGTAAAAGGGAATTGAGATTAAAATAAATGTCACTAGCTCAGCAGTTGATATGCCAAATTTTGGGGGAAACAAATTTGCAGTCCTTTGAGAAGGGGCTTAAAATGCATTTTGAATACTAGGGACTAATTAATTAGAAACGCTACTTGCATTGCTAATTGTGCAATATGCTATATTATCCAGAATGTGATTACTGTGTATGTTAGTGGCTTTAAAAAACCAGAGGCTGCCTGCAGCCACATAAAACAGTTGAATAATGGTTAAACCAGCAATACTGCAGAAGTGGAGAAACAAGGATCTGATGAGGCAATTGTCTTCTGAAACCTGAGACTTTGCTAAATGCCAAAAATAAGATATGAAATCAAGGGAGCAGCCCACCAAATTATGATGCTCCGCAGCCTTTTAGTTTGTAATCTTTTGCACACTTACCTAGGATGAATTGATAAATCTTTCAATTTCAGTTTCTCTCAGTGTTCCTTTTTCCAAATCTTAACTTCAGTTCACCCTTTCCATATCACTTTGTGATTTAAAAAACAACACCTGCATGAAATTTTGTACACATGCCATGTAATATGCATATTTTTAATGTAGTTTTGCCTAATATACACATTTTGTGAGCAATTTCCCCTCATCTGAAGCACTTTTATACATTGTTTTCATGAATATATACATTTTTGTGTATACTTTATCCTTTATACACTTATGTATTTTTTTGGTTGGAGAACAGCATTGCAAAATTTGGAGAAGTACAAATTTTGAAGAATAGCTTGCTGCATTTTGGTTTGCAAATTGTTTTGGGAAGTGCAAATTAGGTAGGCTTGCACATTTCTCTCTCCTCCATCCTGCTCTGTCCCTATCTGGGAGTAAGCTCAATCGAACATAGTGGGACGCACTTGGAAGTCAACATACACGTGATTGTACAGTTATGTATTCCCCACTTCCCTGAGTACCGAGGCATTCCAAGGGCAGCCATTACTCCAGTTTGGTTTCCTTTGGAGAAAGATCTCAGTGGAGACTTAAGGCATTTCTGTAATAATTTAAGTTTATTTATAAATACACAAGGTGAACAAAGGCGGAGGCACACAGCCTAACCCATTTACCAGCAGCAAATTCAACAGTCCTACAACTGCTGGGCAAAGAAGGCAGTTTTGTACCCCTAGAAAGCTTTAGCTTAAAGCTCCTATAGCTCTTTCTTTCTCTCAGGAGCAAATTAGCCATGATGTCTGTCACATAGTTGCTTGCACTTGGGTAGCTGATTATTACAGAATAAATAGTTGGGTGCAGGGAAGCCGAACTCAAACCACGACTATGATGTTTGAGGAGATGAAAAAACAGGCTTTAATCCTGCCCACCTCCATAGCAGTCCCAATCAGAATCACCTCTCCATCCTTGCCTGCTATTTGCAATAGGAGGAAAGTGTTAAATACATTAAGTAAAAAGGCTCCATTTTACTGGTGCATCTTGATGCTTCTCCAATGCAAAAAGAGTATCTCATTGCAGAATGTGGTGTTCTTTCATATCTTCACCAATTCCTCAACAAAGGAGTAGGCTACTTCAAAAGGCAGTTACATTGGTAACATTTTGGATGACAAAATAATATTACAGTGGTACCTCAGGTACTTAATTTGTTCCGGAGGTCCGTACTTAACCTGGAACTGTTCTTAACCTGAAGCACCACTTTAGCTAATGGGGCCTCCTGCTGCTGCCGCTCTGCCGGAGCATGATTTCTGTTCTCATCCTGAAGCAAAGTTCTTAACCTGAAGCACTATTTCTGGGTTAGCGAAGTCTGTAACCTGAAGCGTATGTAACCTGAAGCGTATGTAACCTGAAGCGTATGTAACTCGAGGTACCACTGTATTTGTTCTTTGGTTTACTCATCAGCTCTTTTAGTGATTGTTTCTTGTGTCTGAAGCAAAATTGGGATACTCACTGGTAAACATTTGTTTAGTTCACAGTTCGCCTTCTCAAAACCCAGGAGAGTTGTATGACAGATGAGGCTTATAGCTCCTGACAAGTTGTCATTCTGCCTGCACTACAAAGATTTCTTTTTCCCATTTGCTTTGGGGAGAAAACTCATTTGTTTTAGGGATCCCCCCCCCCCACACTCTGAATCAAGAATAGAAGGAGATTTCATTCAGCCTACATTTTAAACTGCAACCTATTTCACAGTTCCCAGATTTATATGCTGTGTGGAGCATGGGTTGACAATCAGATTTTGTTGACAATACACTTCTGTGTATTTATGATACAGTTTTGGTGCAAAAATGCATATTTTACATGGAAATGTGTACAGAAATGCATAAATTACAGATTTTAAGGAAAAATGTATAGAAAAACATACATTTTTGCATACTTTAGGGGAGAGTACGAACAAAAATGTGCATGATTTAAAAAAAAGATTTCATGCATTTAAAAATTCCACAGGAAATGAGACAGAACAAACTAATGATTGAACACATGCAAAACTGACATGGAACAAACACACATATGAATTGACCAACATTCTCTCCATGACAGTGATCAACTGTTGGTTTATATGACAAAAAAGAAACTATTTTAAAAATCCTAAAATAACAACAAGCAACTTCACAAAATCTATTACAATACTCAAAACTACTGAGTGAAAGGCCTGGGAACAGAAGATAGACTTTGCCTGGTGCCTGAAGTTACCAGAGTAGGAGCCAAATGAGCTTGGAGGGGAAGAAGATTGTACAGGCAGGGTGTCACAGCATAAAAGGCCCTTCCTTTCCCTGGACTACTGATGGGGACCCCATGTGGAGGGTCATCAGATGACCAAAGTCAGACAGGCAAGTTGATATGAGAACAGGAGTTCCTAAATGTTAGTTATCCTTTTTCTGCATAGATCCAATTAGTTTGACTTAAATCCACTGCCATTCAGATCTACTGGTTTTCTAGGCTCTAGTATATCAATGGTGGAGGTTCTTCATTCGAGAGAGAATCACCCGTAAATGAAAGATGCATGCATGACTTTGGTGTTTATTCAAGAAGAAAAAGTAGTTTTTCATGTTTCCATGCTGTGTGTTACTTCCTCTAGAGAAGATTAAAGTTAACAGTCAGCTACCCAGCTATGGGAGAATTCGTCTTGCAGTCTGTGGCTCTGGTGTCAGTTTTTGACTTCAAAACCAGCAGGGGATTTATTGTAATATGTCAGCATTTTTTTAATAACATGCCACTTTTGTTCACTTCTCTGTAAACTGCTCTCTGGGGGTTTTTTTTTATATAAAAAGAATACTTCTCTCAGCAAGCTAAAAAATGGACAGCTCTATTGTGGAACTAGTGTGATGTATTTTTTAATGATCATATCCAAATAGCTCTTCTTACTATATGCTGTTTACCTTCTCCTCCCCCCCCCATAACCTGTACAATACCTGACTCCATAGAACTTGCAAGAATTTCTGCAATGAGCTTCTTGCAGTAGTCCCATCACAGTGAAAAATTTTCAGTGCACTCTGATGCTTGCTTACTCAGAAGTAAGTCCCACTTTGTACAATGGGCCTTACTCTTTGGCTAGTAAGAGTGCAGTCCTAAACACATTTACATAAAGTAAGTCCCACTGAACGTAATGGAGCTTCCTTCTAAGAGATTTGTATAGGAGAGCATTGTTGGGATGCATTTTGCATAAGCTGATTCCTACCTGTTTCCACGGTGATAATGGAGTGGCCATATTGCTTTATAATCTGGACCTTTATGACACACAAACATCTTCCTCTTCATTTTAAAATGTTGAGATTGGAGGTTACACAGGAGGCTTTCTTGTGAAGAACTTTCAGAGCAGTCTTTCATAGTGCTTTGCATAAGATTTTTCAGGCACAAGCTGCCTTTGCATAGGCTTGACTGAAATGGTTTGCAGGTCAAATGGAGAAGGCTGATGGGCCTAATTAGAACCGTGGGCCAGAGATTCACCACCTTGGTTGGCACTGAGTGGCAGGAGCTCTCCAGGGTTTTAGAAAGCGGTCTTTCCCAACCCTACCTGGACATGTAATGGCAATCCATGGTTTTCTACAGTGTGAATGAGCTGGGGCAAGCTTCTGGTTCACATACACTTTCCTCTCCTCTTTCATGACTGCAAGGTGGAGCTCAAAAGTTTTTTTCTTCCAGTTTTAAGCCCAGTAAGGTTGTGATGATGTCTGAACTTTCAAGTTTTGGAGCCTGCCTTGTTTTCAAACTATAGTTTAAACTAACAGTAATTCCATCATGTTGGACATCGCAGGGAACCGTGGTTGTTTTAAAACCAAATGAAGGTTTCCACTCTTCTCCTCCGGTGGACAAGAGAGGAAGAGGAAATGCATAAGCTGAAGGCTTCTTACAACTTGTTCAAGTAGCAGGAAGCCATAGTTTCCCATTGTGTCTGAAGTGGACCAGCGCCTAAGACTTTTGAAGGAGGAGGAGAACTGACACAGAATTATGTAAATGGTACTGAAAACGATGCTGCCAAATCAGCAAGAAGCTTGTAAAGCAAAGTAGGTCTGTGCAACTGAACCATGATCTTTCCTACCCACGGCATTTACCTAAACTGGAGTTACAGAAAACACAATTTGCTCAGTTGGGGGAGGACAAGAATCAAAGTGAGCTGCAAGCATCTCATTAAGACATTGAAACTTTACAGTGCAGAACTGATAGCAACATATGGCCTGTTTTTTCTTGTCTTCATCTTTTTGGGCAAGTCAGCAGGAGACTAATAAACAGGAAGAACAGTGACCGCAATTGCTAAGCATTAAAAGTGCACATCCATAAATTCAGGATAGTAGAAATTGTCATCTTCTTTTTTCAGTTAGTGAAATAACAAGAAACTATGTATAAATCTGTTGATTTTATTCTATTTTATTTTGTACCTAATGGCAGGATTCTTTAAATCAATTTCTTAAACAACTGGGAGAAGAGAAGAAAAGTCTGCAGAACCAACTGAAAGATTACGAGCTTCGATTGGAACAAGAAGCAAAGGTTTGTATTTTGCCATAACCAGCACCACAAATACTTTAGAAGTTTTTATTTGTTGTCCAATATGTTGTTGTTTACAACACTGATGAAAAGAATACGAGAATGAATATATAAATAAATCCTGAGCTATGCTTTTCTTTAATCTTTTGTCTGTTCTTCTGTTGTAACTACTTATCTGTTGTTTTGGAATTTAGGCTTACCATAAAGCTAATGATGAACGTCGTGCATACTTAGCCGTGATTTCACAAGTAAGTCCAAAAATCTCTGTAGCCTGATGAGAAAACATTTTATCCTAAGCTGATCATTACTCTTTTCCCGCTGGACTTTTCTTCTCTATTTTAAGCTGATTTGCCTCCAAGCCAGAAAACTCTGCAAAGCTAAGTCTGACTCAGCTGGAATGCTAGAAAGGGATGTTAATCACTCTTGCCATCTTTTTGCCTATGTCAAATTAAATGGTTGAATCTGTGCTTCCACCCTTGACAGCCAATTGACTACTTTGTTCCACCACCAGCAGCCTCATTTCTATACTGCATTAAGTTTTACTGCTGGCAGACAGGTTCTCTACATATTACTTCTTTCTCCCCCAGCTGCAATTCTATTAAAAATAAGCCTTTGTACCACTTTGATATCATCATAAGGTGGAAGATCTTCAGTTACATATTTTCGTTTTCTACATCAGTCCTGAATAGATCTTTGCCTTTGAGTAACCAGTGGCTTTTGTTGGCTCATTACTTGAGTTTAATTAAACTTTGAAATGCAAAGACTTCCAGTCCTTTACAAAATATTCCAAAGACTTGACTGTTTGGAAGGAGGAAAGATGATCAAGTATCCCATTTTTAAATACATTTTTTCCTGTCTGTTAAGCCTGATAACTAAAATTACCTGGGGGCCTGCCAGTCTCCTGTCTAAAAAAAAGTTACTGAATATGTTACTCTGTTAAAATAATATGTCTGTTATGCTGCCTTAATTTTCCTCAAAGTAGCTTACAAAACAAATCCATACAAAAACATAGCAGACTAACAATCCTAACTATGTCTACTCACAGGTCAGTCCTGTTGTATTCATTGGGGCTTAGTCTCAGGTGAGTGGAGTTCAGATTGCAGCCTGATTTGTCCCATTCATTTCAATTGGTTTCAAGTTCAGCCATTGTATTATAGGTTGGATTCAGACTCAGTGGCATAATAAAACAACTGCAAAACATAAAACTGCAAAAGTCAGCATTATAAGAACAGCACTTGAAAGCAGTAATATATCTGAAATACCACAAGAACCAGGAGGACAGGATGGTCGTCTCCTGATGCCTCAAATATAGCTATGGAGGTACCAAGTGAGGATGTCTAGTGAAGGAGTTTCATAGTTTGGGTGCTACCAGAAAAGGCTCTCTTGCCAATATGTTAGCTTCCAAAACCACAAGTAGGAAAAGGATCTGTGGAGACATGAAAGTGGGAAGCTGTCATATACTGTACCAAGTCAGACCATTATTCCATCTGGCAGTGGTTATCCAGAACTTCAGGCAGACCTACCTGCAGATGCTTTGGATTAGGCCTGGGGCCTTCTGCATGCAAAGCAGATGCTCTACACAGCCCTTCCCCAATCGATGATGATTTTAATTGGCAGGCAAATTCATATTGGAGAAGATGGTCCTTTATATAATGTGGCTCATTCAGGATCAAAAACAGCACTTTGAATTGGGGCTGGAAATGGACATCACAGGCAACCTGATGAGCTTCAGTATTATTTTAATGAACTTTTCAGAAGGAAGCTGTTGTAGTTCAAGCATTTACATGAGCACCCTGCTTCGGCATCAAGCTGCCTTCAAATACATTTCCCTTGGCCAGCCCTGTTGGTGTGCCTTCCCTGGTTCAGGCTGCTAAATAGATTTAACATTTATCTATTTATTTAAATTATTATATATAGACTGCTTTTTAAACAAAATCTTTCCAATTATATGTGAACATGCCTGTGAACACCCAGCTAAATGACTCAGAATAGAGCATACTCTTGTTTCTCTCACATATGGCACATATTACATATATACATTCATAGTGTTCACACACAAAAATGAAGCCTGTATTCTGCAATCCTAGATTCATATTGCAACTGCTATTGGAAGTGTCATCTTTCCCCAACCCATTTGAGGAGGATTTGGTAGCCCCATAACCCAATATTTGGTTCAGCATGCCACATGGATTGATGTGCTGCATTTTGACTTTTAGGTGCAAAGTATCACATTTTTTAGACTCCTTTAGTAATCAAGAGTGACTTGGATTATATACGACAAATTCCAGCTCTCTTAGTAGCCTTGAATTACTGTAAGCATTTTGGAGGTGCACCCAGAGTTCCTTGTCTTTCAGGAGCAATGGATAAATCATAAATTTTTGGAAGTTACTGTAGCTTGGGAAGTACCTTAGCAATATTCCCTGGCATGAAGTCAAGTCAGCAAGCCTGATGATGATGATGTATATATAGTTTGGAAAAGAGTCTCCTTATATTGTTTGAAGAAAATTATTCCTTAAATAGTATTCAAAGTAGTAGCTTGGCATGATGCTTTGCCTCTGCTACAAACAAACAACTGTCGCTCAGTTCATTGTGCAGAGAAAAGGGAAGGCTGCAATTAGCCATGTTTCCATGTATTTAAGCAGCAGGCAAATGGTTCACTCTCTGTAATTATCTGTGTCTTCTGGAATGAGGTGCCATTGCTGAAGAACAACTTTGCCTTGTTTGGCTAGCTAATAATGATGCATTTTTGTTTTATAACACATACACCGTTTAAGGAGAATGGAGAGAAAGAAAGGAAGGGAACAAATAGGAGGTATGTGTTCACTCATGGGCACCTAGCTCCCTATTCAGCAAAACTTAGGTTAACCATCTTTGGAAACTGTTGCTGCAATCCAGAAAAAGTCAGGCATCCCCTATGTCCTTTTGAAAGTCAGTAAGATTTCCCTTTGAATTTTTCCATGTTTTAGATGGAAGGAGCAACGTATACAGCTCTAGTAGTATTTGCTGTAGCCTCTGAGATCCAAATAGAGTTTGTAGATTTCATTGCTAAAGGACAGTTTGGAAATTATACAATACAATTACTAAAAAAGCATGTAAACTAGAAAGCAGATGTTTTAAAACAACACAAGCATATCCTCCCCTTTCCAACACCATAATGTCTAAAATCATGTTATGATTTTAAATAGTAGTCTTTATTTGGGATCACCAATAAAAGCACACTTGTGCACAAGTCTCTTAAGATTCAGATTGTAATAGATTTGTCAATGAAACAATCCTGTGCCATTGGCCAGCAGTCCACTAGCAAGAGCTGTCAGTTGTTACTGGCATTATAAGCATATGCATAAGACTGAAGTTTCAAGCAGCTGATTTCATTCATTGTTTGATAAACAGTAGTATTTATATAGCACTTTCTTAAGTTTTCTGCATGCACTGTCTCAGGGCTACTTCAGACATAATACCCAGCGTTGAGAATGGCCTTTCCAACTGAGGAGCCCTGGACTTGCATGCTCCCTCTTTATCTTATATATTCTATTTATCACATTGATGCTGATCTGGACAAGCGTACTGACAAGGCAGCTACGACAATGGCTCACCTCTCCAAAAGGCTATGGGAGCATGTGGTGCTAACGTCCAGTACCATAAAGCAGTGTCGGGCACGGTTGCTTTATGGAAGTGAGTCATGGGCAACTGCAGCCACCAGGAGCGACACCTCAACGCCTCCACATGCGCTGTGTCAGGAAGATTTTGGGTATCACATCATAGACAGAGTCTCAAACAAAGATGTGCTCTCCCAAGCCCATATTCCGGGCATGTTTGTACTCCTGTCTCAATGATGTCCATGGGATCCTGCCATCTTCCATTCTGTGGACTTGCTTGGTCATGTCCACAGAATGGAAGATGGCAGGATCCCATGGGCTTGCTATATGGAGAGCTGGTTTCCAGCACCGGGTCATTGGCAAACCAACTGTGCTACAGAGATGTCTGCAGAGCAGGAGAAAACAAGCCTACTCCATCTTCCATGTAACAGGCCTTTAGATATTTGAAGATGACTATCCTCTCAGTCTCCTCTTTTCCAGGCTAAACATACCCAACTCCCTCAACCGTTCCACAAAAGTCTTGTCTCCAGACCACTCTAACCACTACAGTGGTACCTCGGGTTACATACACTTCTGGTTACAGACTCCGCTAACCCAGAAATATTACCTCAGGTTAAGAACTTTGCTTCAGGATGAGAACAGAAATGGTGCTCCAACGGCGCGGCAGCAGCAGGAGGCCCCATTAGCTAAAGTGGTGCTTCAGGTTAAGAACAGTTTCAGGTTAAGAACGAACCTCCCGAACGAATTAAGTACTTAACCCAAGGTACCACTGTACACCATACTGGCAATTCCCTCACTCCTGTTCTGGTTTGAAGCAAGCAGTAGTTTGCTATGTTATCAGAACTGACAAAAAAGGCTTGTGCTTGTGCTTGCCCTGCAAACCAGGATTGAAATTATGGTTTCTAGGAAGATGTGGTTATGTCCTTACGTACTCATTTTTACTGTACCAAATAATGATGGTATTTTGTCTTAACCAGGTGTCATAAAAAACTGAACATAGCATGCAACATGCACGCAACTATGTGTTAACAGATCTCTGCCAAATATGTCTGTAACATTTCCAGCTTGCATGTAAACTCAGGAATGAACACGTATTTACTTCTGCAGATTTCAGGATCACTGAAACCCTCAGAGAGGCAGAAAATGGATGCAGTAGAAATGAAGAGGGAAGACCAGCTTATGCGGTAAATAATATATATATTTTTAACCTAGCCTGTGTTTTTAAGGAACTTGGGATAGCCTATGTTGAGATCTACCATTTTATTAACACAACATTGTCCTGGTTTGCATCATGTGGTAAGCCAAATTATAGCTTACCAAAACCGTGTGAACGTGCTGGTTCCTGGTGTCGAGCTTGCAGCCACTTTGCTCTTCCTCAGTCTTTTTTATTTATTCATGTGCCACACTGAACTAAGCCAAGGTTTAGTATGCCCTCTGAACCAGGGCTTGTGGTAAAGCTCTCTCTTTGTTAACCATGTGCTGAAGCCAGGTTGGTGACGGCTGGCTTATTCCAGTGTAAAAAATGTAACACATCACTTACGGCTTATCCACACTTCCTCTGCTTTTCCCTGGGGAAAACTGCATTTTAGTGCTCAGTCGGAGCAAAAATGGTATTTTGGGTTGTCTCTGGACTGACGTTTGCCCTGATTTAGCACTGAAGTGCAGTTTTTTCCTGGGAAAGGAGCAGGGCAAGGGGAAATCTGCTTGGATGCATGTTTTCTAGGCATGGAACAAGCAGGCGTGTGGATGAGCCCTTAATGTTTATGACAGGAGTGCTGAACTACAACTCCCATCACTCCTAGCAAGCATGACCAGGGATGATGGATGATGTTCAGCAATACCTGGAGGGTTGAGTGTTTTCTACTCCTTGTTTATGAAATGTAAGTGAAAACAAAAGCCAGAAGTCTTCTTGGGCTTGCTGGTTTGGTTGTACAACTCTTTGGATTCTAGCACATATTTTTATTTTAAATATTAAGGGAAACGGTCAGTTATCCTACTTATCCCAACCTCTTCCTGTCCAGTTTCACCCAACTGAAAAATCTGAGCAACAATTTCTACTTGATCTTTAATATTTTATAGATGGTGCAGTTCTCGTTTATATAATAACAGTGATAACTTTAACACGGCATTATGCCATAGCCTAATTGCTTCAGGTAGATTTGTAAAAGTCAAACTCAGTCTTTTAATTATACAGGTGCCGCAAAAAGCTTTCCATGTTATTAAATGTTCATAATGAACAGAGAGAGCCAAGCCATTTTGAGGGGACTGAGGATATAAAACTGTTCTGCTGTGTGGGGCTTGTGTGCCAAGTCTGAATTTAGAACAAATAATTGTTGCAGTAACAATTGACTATAGAACCTAGAATAAAGTATCCCATTATGAAAACCAGATCTTGCTGTCTCATTTTTATAATCTTTGTAGTTTGGCAGTCCACAGATTAAGGGCTTATTAACTTCCTTGTCTTTTTAATTAAATATCTCAGTTGCATAAAACAATAAAAGGAAGGGATTAGTGCAGGTGACATCTTCTGATTATTCAGTGAAAATCAATATTTCATCCCTTAATAACTTAGATCAGTGGTGGCCAACATGGTGCCTTTCAGATCTTGTAGACTACTGCTTCCAGCATCCCTGGCCATTGGCCATGCACGCTGGGGCTGATGGGAGTCGAAAACATCAGCCAGACACTACATGGTCACCCCCGGGCTTTGATGAACAATTCATTGTCTGGAAAACCATCTTGAATATGGTCTCTGATCCTATCAGTACAAGCAGCAGTGGTGTGTGAGCAGGTTGGAGCAGCCATTGTGCACTCCCCACAACTGTGCTGCCACTCACCAAGACAGGGATGGTGTGGGGCAAGGCGGGCAAAGTCAAGAGAACTTTGGCTTGATGGCGGCAGCTTCACTGGTGCTGTTGCCACTCCCCTCCTATATATGGCACTGCTGAGTACAACTAACAATAATCTCAATGCTGGACACCTTCATACAAGGAAATGCTCTGAGTTATATCTGTTGCCAGTGTCCCAAGAGTTACTTAGTGCTGTCTCTTAGTGCAGACCCAGGTCATCCAGCCTGAGCTTCCATAGCTGCCGCCTGCCATGAACCACCATTGGCAGGATTGGCACCAACAACAGCAGATAGGTTCTATGCTTATGATAATATTTTATTTTCTTGTTAATTGTGTTGTTATAAAGATAGGTTTTATATTTGACTGCCTTTAGTAACATTTTCTTTTGATATGTTGAAGGCAATTTTGTTTCGGTTAACTTTGCTGTGTTAAATGTTCTGTAGTTTACCTCCTTTGTAATGTTTTATTTTGAAATCTTTAAGATATTTTAGTTTTCTGGTAATTATGTTGCTTTGAATGTATACTTTATATTTGCCTTTCTTCAGTAATATTTTATTCTGGATGGTTTTGTTTGATGTCTTAATATAATGTAAACAGACATTTTCTAGAAAAATATAAAGCAGTGTAGAAATGAAATTAATAATACTTAATACATAATTGGGGCTTTTTTCTTGAAACAGGAAATCAGCAGTCCAAACCACATATTACTTGTGAAATTTTTCTTGGTTCTAGAACAGGCATGTACAACTCCCAAGAGACTGCAGTCTACTCCCATACTCCCACTAAAAAAAACTGGCAGTGATCTACCCATTGAATTGACCAAAGTTGTTGAGCTTTTTGGGGGGAGGAAGACCCAAAGATGTTGAGTGATTGACCAGTAGATTGCGATCAGCCAGTTGGACATGCCTGTTCTAGAGGAAGTGGCCATAGTCCCACTGTTCAAAAAGGACAAGTCAAAAGCTCATTTAGGCTAGCTGGACTCATTGCATGGTTCTTTAGATTCTGACCTACCTTACAACTCTATTAATCATTCACGTTTATTAATGGTTTGTTTTTTTTAGCTCTGCAGTAATTAAATAACTGGGTAACAATCTCACATAAAGCATGTTTAATTTCTCTTTCTGTGTGAATTTAATGGCAGCTGCCATAATTCTATTAGTTTTCCAGTCCTTTGCTTTCATGGACAAATTCACATAATTAGATCCATGTAGAATCTCTCTTTTTTGAGACAACACATGGTGGTGGGGCACCAGGCATGTGTGGTGGTATAGTACATGTGAACATTTTTTAAAAAAAATATCTGCACCCCAGGGACTGACCTGAAAACTTCCTCAGGATGTGGAAGACAGTTATTTGAAGTGTTTTAGGAAGTGATAGCACTCTTCAGGCAAACTTCTGAATCTGCTGTTAGAACAGTAAGGGGTATTTTAAGTGATAAGGAAAGTTCCATATAACATATAGACCTTGATGATGCTTATGAGCACCATGCACAGGCCAATCAGAGTCAGCTTCCTGACTGTAGGAGGAAGATTTCCTGAATGATTCACTTTTAAAGAGGAGCTTATACAATCTGTCTCCCACACAGTTCATTCGGAATAAATGCCACCTCTTGCTTTTCTATTTGTGGTCGCTAACACAGATTAGAATCCCAATAATGAAAAGGGGATTGGGTGGGGGGAGGAATCCATCTTTTCATTGTTCTTTAACTACCCCGACACCAAACTTTTATCTCCAATCTACTAAAACCACATTTTTCTATTGTGTCAGTGTCAGCCAAAAAGAGTTTAAAATTCCCATGTAAGATGGCTTTTAGTTTAATCTAATATATCAACTAAAACGGGAATCAAACTGTGCTAGTTCATCAATTTAAAAAGCATACCATGTGATGGAAAACCCTCAAGTGATTTTCACTCATTACACTGAAAACTATTAGTCAAAATGTCAAGGGCATAACTCTTGCGGCCATTTTTTATCATGATAACGTAGGAGTTACCACTGCAGTCTGCCTGTATTTCCTGTGGCACCCATGAAAGGTCTCAGTTAAATATCCGCTCAAAAATCTACAGTGCATGAGAGACTTTGCTCTTCCTGCTTCATTTTTGCTTGCACTGGCTCAGCCTCTTTCCTGCAGCAGCCATTTTGTGTTATGCCACACCCCCACAGCAACTAGTTTGTGACCAGCGCCCACTGACCCTGAAAAGTTGAGGACCCCTGAGATAACCTGTATTCATTGCCTTTCTACCAACTTTAGAGAAAGACAGACAGCAGGAGTCTTTCTTTCTCTTACTCCTTCTGTCTTACTCCAAAGTATGGCATGGAGGTAAGAATGAGACCCCCACAACTGTCTGAATTAATTTTATTATTACACTTGTGTCTTTCCCCAAGGAGCTTAGAGTAGCATACATGACCCCTCATCTTACCTTATGGGTTTTTTGTGTGAAGAAAAGCTAGACTGAGAAGACTGCAATTTCTCTGTTGTATGACAGAGGGCATGGGGTGGGGTCAGTCTTTTGCTTTTGGAATGGCGACCCTTCCCAAGTTATCTGAAATGTATGAAGAACCCTGGGTCTCTTGTGCTGTGCTGAATGACAGAATTAAATGTAAGGTCAATCATTTCTCTTTCTCCCTACAAATCTGACCCAGATTCTGTCAGGTGGGTGCCTTTCTCTACAATGTAAACTGTGAACACCCAACTTCAGAGCAGTGCTTTTCAATGGAAAGTAATGCAGAATGCTGATGGATCCATCTTTATGTTTATGTTGGCTGCATATTCCCTGGGAAGATAATAGAATATGTCTAGCCAGCTTCCTTAATTGTATATGTAAGGGCACAGAACTGAACACTGATTCTAGGGAGGATAGTTCCTGCAGAGAACTCTTAATTGGACACACAGAAAACAATTTCTGTCTCTTACAAAGAAATAATTGATACCAGTTATTCCCAGCTTGAATCATTTCTGGGTTTTGTTCAAATGTTCAGCATCCTATTGATTATCATATAAATTGTATCATTCCGAAACCATGGACTGGGAATAATTATTGTTAAAGTGTTCTTATTAGTCTCCAAGAACATCCGATTTGGTATACGTATTTATTAACCCTATTTTTTAAGCTTGGCAGCCTACTTACTCTTCAAAATCTAGGCAACCATATTTTTTATAATAGCAGTGACATCAGTGTCTAGTAGTAGTAGTAAGGATTGCCAAACAATTTCAGTTTCTGCAGCTACATGAGCAAGTTTAATTGTGCTTTCTGAATTCTGTTTGTCCTTCTTTATGTTTCAGAGGAAAGTGCAATATTCCAAGAAATCAACGAATATTGGACCCAAAGAAAGGACCAATTAAAAAGACTGCAGGAGTCAAGCATCTTCCGAAACTGAAGCTCTGATTTCTTATTCCTGGGTCTTTTAGTCATTTGTTCTTCCTTTCTCCCAATAGGAATTTTAGTGAAGTGCAAAGTATTATTTTGATACAGATTATATTAAAAGTAACGCTCCTCTTCCTAATCACGTTTAGGAACAAGCAAGCCTGATTGACTCTAGTAGATTTGCATATAAGGAAATGTCTGCACCACCTGTTTGGTGCATGACATATTAATAATGTAATGAAAAACCTGGTGAAGTCTGCAGCTTGTTGTGGGATCTCTTCCTCATTGTCCTTCACTTCTAGGGGTGGTTCCAGATATGTGTAATTTAGCAGCAGTTAATTGTTGCTCTTCCACTGCAAGGTGAATAAGCAATGTATCATGTCAGGTGGGTGATCATGGTTTCCACAAAATGACCTCAGTGGCCAAATGGGGAGGCTTGGCAGGCCAGAAGGTCCCACCCCTGCTCTAGTACAAGTGTATGATTCTATAGCATGTGCAATGAAGGGGCAAAGCACAGAACAGGTTGACTGCAGGCAGAAGTTTAAAGGCCTCAGTTTACCTCCAGCCCTCACAGGAGCAAGCTGCTCCCAACAAATTCTCCTTGGTGCTGCAACAACCAACCTTTCTTTCTCACATGGGTTCCTCCTTGGGATCAGAACAGGACAAAGCTTTAATCAGGAAAACAGAGGAGAAGGATGATTTGCTCACAACAGCATGCACCTAAAATATAGCCTATGATTAAAATACTGATAACTTTCCCGCAATTTGGAACAAGCATTACAGAATGGCCTCTAGCATTGTTTTGCTGCCACCGCTCAGGTGTAACGGATGACGGCAGTGAAGATAATCTTTCTTCTGAATAGCATCCTGCTGAGGTTTCCCAGCTGGTTCAGAGACTAATAAGAATGGTGACTCATCTGTTCTGTGCAGTGACAATTTTGCTCTATTCTTTCCTCAGCCTCGTCAGACCCATTGGTCCATCTAGTTCAGCATTTTCTATTCTAGCAGCAGCTCTCGCCAGAATTTCAGGCAAGGCTCTTTTCCAGCTTTAACTCAAGATACCAGGAATTGAACCTGCAACTTCCTGCATGCAGAGCATGTGTTCTAGCCACTGAGTTACAGCTGACAGATGGTGTGAAGATAAATCCATGTGCTTTAGATCCTTGCCCATCGTGGCTGTGAAGCCCAACCAAGAGTCTTCTTGGTTTTACAATGAGGCTTGTTATAATGCCTCATTGTAAAAAGATAAATCCTGCCTGTTTAAAAAGAAATGAACTTGTCCCCTTCTTAAAAAATGAAAAGAAAGGCATATTTGAACGAGGAGGAACTAGCCTGTTGTAGGCAGTAGTGCAACTTTGCTTTTTTGAGAAAGTTGGTGGACTGGGTAGTAGAGCAACCCCAGAGGTTCTTGGAGGGAGCATGTTTCACACTTTTAAATTTGCTTTTGGGGACATGTTTTAGAAAGAAATGCAGCCATGATGAATAATCTGATTCAGGGGATGGACAGAGTACAGGCTTCCCTGCTTATCTTGTTGGATAACTTAGTGATTTTTGATACTGTGGGGCACATCTTTCCCCTGAACTATTTAGAACATCAGGTAAGACTTACTTTCTTGTAGTTCTGTTTCCTTTTCTCCATTCTCACTTGAAGAGTAGCCCCCGGGGAAGTGAGGCCTTCCTTATTAGTATTGGGCTTTGATGTTCTGCAAAGCTCAGTGTTTTCACTGATGATGCTTAATAAATGTATGAAACTGCTGAGAGAGATAACTTTGATGTCCACAGTATTGTCCAGAGTTTCAACCCTGCACAGCACTGTCCTAGGAGGTGCAAACACCTTGAAGACCCAGAATGCACAGCAGCCTTTTTTCCAGCCCAATACACAGCTGATGAGCACTGCAGCAGCTACTGTGGATGCAAGCAGGCCAGAGTGCAATGGGAGGAGTTTGTGGCAGTGGCCCCATCACCAAGATGATGGCACCAGTACACGGCAAACCAACCATCTCAAGAATACATTCTCCAACATCCTTAGCCAGCATGGCCAAGGGATGATGGCGGTTTTAGTCCAGCAACACCTGGAGCCCCTACACTGGGGAAAGCTGTGTTAAACCATGGGCCCCATCTCATTGAATAATCATGTTCAGTGAAGTTATGGATGGAATTCCAAGCTCTCTGCTTACGAAAGTTGCAGCAGTTCTGCTCTCAATAACACACTTGAAGTACTGCAGGAAAATAGTATGGCGTGCCCTATAGATGGATGTAGCAGGATACCCCCACAAAAAATGCACTCTTCCCGGGCACAGTGCTCAGGGCTGCACGACAAAGGCTGAGGGTGGTACGCCTACATGACAGAGGTGGCAGGGGGCAGCCTGGTTATTGGGGCAGTGTGGCAGAGGCGGATGGTGGTGGTGCAGTTGAACAAGTTCCAGCACCTCTTTTTCTAGAAAAAAAAACCCTGGCAGTACCTATTTATCTACTTGCATTGGTATGCTTTCGGACTGCTAGGTTGGTAGAAGCTGGGACAGAGCAACCCTGTTGCGCGGATTCAAACCGCTGACAAGAGGCTCGGTGGTTTAGACCACAGCACCACCTGCATCCCTTCTACTTTGAACACAGGTATGGCTGTCCATTGTGCATGTCAGCAAGTCCTAGCAAGAGGCTCATGAATCACCTTTGCAAAGCAGAGCTATGAAGGATTTGTTTTGGCTTGTGTCTTCTCAGGCCTGTATTTTTCTTTACTAACAGTAATATTATTTAATGTTAAACTTTAGCAGCCTCTGAAAGATTGAAGACCAGGCATTTAAACCACCTCAACTCCAAGGTTAACCTTAAAAGGCACAGAGAAGTGCAAATCTAATGGATGGGCTGTCCAAGCATTTTAAGAGCTTTGATGGTAGAGTATTTATTACTGTGTTGTAATTGTTTGTCTTGTTAGGGGCAACTTTAACAGGGTTGGCTCTTATTACAGATAGCATTAAAGTGAGGCTGCAATTAAACTCCTACAGGCAGAGCATGATGTCACTGCTTCTGTGCAGGAAAACAAGTGATAACAGCATAAACTGTATGGGAAATGTTGGCCCCTGCCATTTTACACTTGGGTTCAGAGCAACTTGTACTTCTTTTGTACACGGTCAAATATCTTTGTAGTGCCGTAGTATCCAGTAGTAGGAATTCACAGCTGTTCTTCTGTCCTCCTGTTCATAAAGCCTTCTCCTGACTTTACACTAGCACCATAAACATCTTAAGGATGTGGGCCAGATTTAACTACCCCATTCCAGTAGCAGAAGCCAGCTCAAAGACTCCTGCTTAGAATAATGGGGCTCCCCCCCCCCCGCATGTGCTTCCCCCACATCTGCCCCTGAAGGACAGGAGATACCACAAAACTGCAGGGGAAGAAGAGGGAAGGTGGTTCCATCAGAGAAGCAGAAATGCTGTGGCTGATGGAACAATCTCATTGGCACATCATACTTATTATCACAGGTGGTTTCATGGACCAGACTCCACTTCATCAGATGTTAACTCCTGAGAAAAGACACATAAGATTGCACTGTAAATCAAGGTGCAGAGCAGACAACAGCACTAGATCTAAAAAGAAAAATGGATTTTTATCTTGAAGGCTTGGTGTCAGGCAGGTTATTTAGACTATTTACGAGTGACCCTTAAGCTTCCAGTTAAAAGAATAAAACAACATAATAAAATTCAACGGTCAAATAATGTAAAACACAGAATCCCCATTCCGTAAACTTGCCAAACCATAAAGCAATGTAGTAGCAGCAGCAATAATAATAATAATTAATAATAATTTATTACTTATACCCTGCCCATCTGGCCGGGTTTCCCCAGTCACTCTGGGCGGCTTCCAACAGAAGATTAAAAACAGAACAAAACATCAGACATTAACAACTTCCCTAAACAGGGTTGCCTTCAGATGTTTTCTAAGTCAGGTAGTTGTTTATTTCCATGACATCTGATGCGAGGGCGTTCCACAGGGCGGGCACCACTGCCTAAAAGGCCCTCTGCCTGGTTCCCTGTAACCTCACTTCTTGCAGTGAGGGAACCGCCAGAAGGCCCTCATAGCTGGGCCTCAGTGTCTGGGCTGATGATGGGGGTGGAGGTATACTGAGCCGAGGCTATTTAGGGCTTTAAAGGTCAGCACCAACACTTTGGCTCTCAGTACGTTTCCGACCACAGTTCAATGTAGGTATTTCAGGACTGGTGTTATATGGTCTCGGCGACCACGCCCAGTCACCAGTCTAGCTGCCACATTCTGTATTAGTTGTAGTTTTCGAGTGACCTTTGAAGTTAGCCCCACATAGAGCGCATTGCAGTAGTCCAAGCAGGAGATAACTAGAGCATGCACCACTCTGGCGAGGCAGTCCGCAGGCAGGTAGGGTCTCAGCCTGCATACCAGATGGAGCTGGTAGACAGCTGCCCGGGACACAGAATTGACCTGCGCCTCCATGGACAGTGCAGAGATAGTGCCCCAAAAATCTCCAGTTCTCATGAGTGGAGGTGTGGGGACAGAAAACAGAACAGCCCAGAGGAGAAATATGGGGTGAAATGATGCTGCAGCCACAAACGGAGGGGGAGCTGTGTGTTTTGCGAGACAGGAGAGACAGAATGTGCATGTGGGTTTGGGTGAGGATCCTGGGGAAAAGTGATAGAGATAAACTGAGGGTGGATGGAGCAAGAGAGAGAGAATGTGTCTGCTTGGGATGTTATCTGCTGGGATAGCTCAGTTGGTAGAGCATGAGACTCTTAATCTCAAAGTCGTGGGTTCGAACGCACGTTGGGTAAAAGAATCCTGAATTGCAGGGGTTGGACTAGATGACCCTTGGGATCCTTTTCAATTCTTTAATTTTCTGACTGGCAATGGCTCTCTGGGCTGTCAGGCAGAGAGTCTTTCCTAGTCCTACCTTGATAGGCTGGTGGTTGAACCTGGAACGTTCTGTGGGCAAAACAGATTCTTTTCCCGTAAGCTATAGCCTTTTCCCTCACAAGCTACATTCTATGCGATTCTTCCCCCTCCCCAATTTTTAAAATTGCTTTTTCACAAGTAATAAGCATAATTTAAACTACCATAAAGACCAACAATATCAGATAGTCTTTCATTTCTTGGAAAAAACCGATGCCATTCCTAATCATTCACACTTGGTATCTAGATGTGGCAGTTAAACATGACATTCTTGGGGGGAAAGTGCTGCAGAAAACATTTCCCAAATATAGCCATTAAAGCGAACTTTTAGATGCAGGAATTTCATAACAACCAAAACCATGTGGCTGTGCACTCCAGAGCCCTTCCTTCATAATTGGCCTAAGCCTGTACCCCAGAGTAAGATGGCACTATTTCAAACATGCATCTCCACCAAAGATTAATCTGTAAAATGTCAAGTTGACAAGCACATGTATCATACATGGAGATGCTGATTGCGGAGCTGCAGTTGGCTGGGTTTGCCTATTGGCCGTATGCTCAGTGGCAAACCCACATTTCTCTCTGCATGATTTTGGCTTAAATTGGCACTTGAAAAGTAAAAGGCTGTAGTCAGAAGCTGCCTTTTGAAGCAAGTGCATCTGGAAATGCTATATCTATATATATATAATTTTCTGTTTTGTTATGATGCTCTTACGAGTTTTCAAAATACTGCAAGAAAGTATGAGGCATGTGGTTTCTTTTCCTGCAGCTGTCTGGTGCTAAACCTCTCGCAGCTGTGCAACTGTTAATTGCCTGGCAGAAATATATATGTGGTGTCCCAGCTAAGTAGCCTGACTCTCCCTGCTGAGGAAGTACAGGCAACAAAGGTTAAAAACAAAAGGAATTTGCCATGCATAAACTTCATGGGGGGGTGCTAATTGTGGAAATCCTGAAATCAAAATAGACAGGACACTTTTTATTTTTTGCACTTGTTGGAAAATCATAAGATACATTTGGAAAAAGATGAAAATGGTCAAACAAGTTTGTTCCTGATGACGGCAGAAATTCTATGCACAATTATAAGGGAGTGTAGACATAGAATCATAGAATTGTTTAGTTGGAAGGGACCATGTGGGTCACCTAGCCCAACCCCCTGCAATGCAGAAATCTTTTTACCAACGTGGGGTTCGAATCCACCAACCTCTGCTTAAAAACCTCCAATGGGTGGGCCAGCCATGTTTATACTTTGAGTTATTTTTAAAACAGACAGAGCCAATCGTCATATCAATGAGAAGCGGTGCTGCTGCAGATGCTGCAACCAAGGCTTTGTAGGAATTATTTCAGAAAACAGCTGCTGGTTCCACCATTGTAGCAAATGAGGTTCCCAATCTGGCCACATTCCTGGAGAAGCTACTCGTCCGCTGCCTTTTTCTTTCTTCTAAGCCTTCGCCTGCCACTGTGCAAGTACAAGGAGCTCTGCAGCTAATTAAGTATTAAATCATTTTCTTTAACTATATTGGCATCTCTGATGAAAGGCATCTATTCATGCTTTGTTTTAATTAGCATTTGTTTGTATCTCCATGGGAAGGAAGAGCTGGCTAGAGTTGCCTTTCTTTCCCAAGGTCAAGATAAGGTGTCAAGTTTCCATGAAAATTAAAGTGGTAACACTAGGGCTGGGGGATGGGGAGAAAGAGAGAGTTGCCTCCCTGGCTCATGCATTCAGACAGGAACAAAACTGGTGGAGTAGTTTGTCCCCTCTTACCACACATATTGGCCCAGTTTATACTGGAGGCCTTCCCCCTCCCAAGCCACACACAGTGAGTTGGGAAAAGAATTGCATAGACCAGGTGCACAGTCAGGAACTCTGTATGAAGGTGTCATACATTTGAAGGGCTGTTTCAAAGTCTGGTTTGAAAGATAAATAACCTTAAGAAGTGAAAGCCTTGAAGCAAATTCATGTCCTCTTTTTTAGTACTGTGTAACTGTATCTACTTGTAAATTTAACCCGTGTGTAGGAATGGATGGATAAATCTGTTTAGTGTGGCATATTGATTGTCCATTTGGATTTGTATGGAAGTGACAATTCTGCCTTCTATTGTATCCTAGGGTTATCGGATCATTTTTACTATTATATTTGACCTGTAATTTATTGTCCTGCCTTTATGTTTCTTTTGGTGTACACTGCCTTAATACTTTATCAGTGAAGGGTGGTATATCAGACACAGACACACAGAGAGAGAGAGAGAGAGACAGACAGACAAAAATACTTTTGCTGAATGAAATCCAGGGTGCTTAGGCTTAGGATAGGGCCTTCTCTGTGGTGGTGCCCTGGAAGAGAAACACATTCCTTTCCCTGAGGTGTGGCTGTTGCCAACACTGAAAATCTTCCTCCAGGCCTTTTGGAACTGAGAGCAATGCTAATATCTCAATTGACTTGGCCTGACAGAGCAGGAGGAGTGAACTATCCAGTCAACCGTGGCTTGTTCTATTTTAAATCAGTTGCCTGGCCTGTTCTCCCTCAGTTATGTGGCACACTTAGATCTGTGGTCAAACACTTCACTCCTTTCCTACCTCCATCATCTGCCCAATGATTGGGTTGTCCCTGAGCTTAGTGATCCCCAGGCTAGTGAAGACACTCAGGCCAACGTTTTACCTTTCTTGTATTTTATCAACTTAGCAGGGGCTTGACTCTGATAGGACTCCCAGCTGACCCTCTATGCCTGAGAAAGGCGGGATCCCACCAGAAGATGAGCTGTATTCAATGTAGCACTGAGCACATATTTTTGTTGCACCATGACACAATCACCCCCGTCTCTTTCGCTTGCATTCACCCTAAATCTGTTCTGGGTTTTCCTCAACACTCCAGAGCAGATTTGGGGCTGATGGGGTGTATATGCACCCTTTTTACCTGTGGAAAGGGCTGCCCATTCCATGTATGCCACAAGAAACATGGGCTCTGTAAGTGTCTGCTTTCAAATGAACCCCGCTGAACGTAGTCTTCGAAGCAAACATGGACAGGACTGCACTGTAAAGCTATGGTTTAAGAAACGATCTGATGAATCCACAGAGCGCCACTTCCTGAGCTTATTTTTAACTCTTATTTCCTTGTTGCAGGCAGGGGTGTATTTCTGTGTTTGGGGAGGGGGGGGGTTATCCACAGAACAGATAATACATAATTTTAAATAGCTTTATGCAATCACAGGGCCCTCTCCCGATCCCTGTCTCTTAATGTGGGTGCAGCAATCCGCCCACTTAAAGCAGCTTTTAGCTCCAGAGCCTTCTGCCACAGCTTTCTTGATGAGAATGTCAGCCAAGCCACCCATCTGGCCCCTCCCTCCATTCTGTTAGCGGCAGAACTGAAGGAGGAGGCGGGGTGCGGTGCGGAGAGATAGTTATTTACTGAGTGCTTTGGGGGTTTTTTAGAATATAAGACATTGTGCTCTTGCATCCATGTGGCTTTCTTTTGTGCTTGAGTTAAATCCGTGTGCGCTATTGTAGTGCTTTTTTAATTGTAGTTCACAGTCAAAGCCCCCTTTCCCCAAGAAGGATTTTGACATTTAACGTTCGAGTACAAATTCTTTATGCACTGAGAGAACAAGAGCAAAAATAAATTGATCCACATGTATGGCGGGAAAGGAAGGGGAGCAAACAGTAGAAGGGATTTACCTCTGTACTTACTTGGACGTCTTGGAAGGTCATGAGGCTAGAAGCAATCTTTTTGCTGTGTCTTAGAACTGGATTTAAAGGTTGGCCTAAAATTTGGCTTCAGGTCTAGTATTTCTTCTAAGTTGGCAAAGTAGACTGATTTTTTTGGGGGGGGGGCAAGCAGAATTTTTACATGCATGGCTATTATTATTATTTATTAAATTTGCCTACCACCCTTCATCAGTAGATCACAGGGCAGTTCACATCATAAAAATACAAAAGGAGAACACAAAATACATAATAAAAAGAACAAACACAAACCTATAACTCCCTCCCCTCCCACAAACACATTTGGAAGACCAGAATGTTCAATCACCCAAAGGGCTGGTTGAAGAGGAACATTTTTGCCCAGTGCCTAAAGATATGTAATGAAAGTGCCAGGCGAGTCTCCCTGGGAAGAGCATCACACAAACAGGGAGCCACCACAGAAAAGGCCCGTTCTTGTGCTGTGTTCTCAATGTCAGTGGGGCTTACATCTTAGTAGATTGTTAAGATTGCAGCTCATTCCTCTTACAGCAGAATGCAGAAATGAGTCTTGTGGCACCAATCATAAGAGAGTATGTCAACCATTTTCGCCTCTGCAAACAGGAAAGCTTTTGCCATGCAATGTTCTAATTTCTTTTTTAATGTGATCTTAATCTAGGGAGAAAGCCAGCATTGAGAAGGTTCTTGCTCTACAGTTTGCAAGGCAGCATCAAGTGATAACTGCTGGCAACAGAGTTCACCTCCTTTCATCCCAGGGCAACTTCAATTACTTTCTCCTACAAAAAAACCCCATGTAGAACAGTTATGGATGAGGGTACCTTTAGCTCTGCCACCTATCTAAGACAGACTCTTTCTGCTTAGCAGTAATGGTAGATGACTGCTACTCCAAGACGCCAGCTTGTGAAGTAACTACACGTAATCTTCCTCTCCTGCTGTGTTTACATAGTGTACCACTGGGAGCTGCAATGAATCCCAAGGCAGGGATGTGATATAAAAAGGCATGGTGCCAGATCACATTATGAGGTAGAAACAAATATACACACTAAAGTTTTAATGGCATCCTGCTTCTACCATAAGCATGTGAAGTACCTTATAAGAATATGCAATTGATGCTTTATGTGATGATGGCTTTGAGTGCAAATTAATATGCTCAAGATATATTTCACCATCCTACACCCCACCCCCAAGTTTGTTGGCACCCAAAGAGACAGATGTTTGCCTTTCTGCTGAACAAAAGCACAGTTAAATTTATGTTTTAACAGAGAAGAGTAGATGCAGCAGTCCTGCAGACAAGTTTTTTAAAAAAGCACCCTCATGTGCATCACAACTTCTAGGTGAATTGGTTTGTAGAGTAGATTGAGTTTCTGGCCCCGTGAAAGGCAAGAACAGTGAAACAGCATCCTTTGGTGAACAGACGTCATAATCTTGGTATTTGTTTCAGATGTAACGAGCATAACTGGGGAAATATGGCAGTCCATAACTTCTGACCGTTCACAATTTGTGTCTATTCCAGTGTTTCTTGGCCCTGTTCAGGGATTTCTTCCCAGCACACCCTTTTTTTGTTGTTGTTCAAATGCATCAAAATCTTTGGATTTGTGGGTACAACTGCACACATAAAACCCTGAGTCCATAATCCCAGTAGAAGGAAATGTATATGAATTTCTAAGCATGCAAAGCTTTGAAATGGGGAGACAAGGAACAAATGGAAAGGTAAGGATTGTGAGAGGGGCGTCAGTACAGACACAACTTTTAAGTGTGTCTTGTATAAGCTGGAGCTGTTTTGCTTGCATGACTAAACAAGCAGTTATAAAGTCCCTGAGTGTATGAAGATCTTGACAGATGTGCTCTTCTGATGGTGTCTCTGAGCACTCTTTAATTATTCCTAAGGTACTTCTGAAGGGTGTGTGTGTCTTCCTTCTGACAGCCCTGCGCCTGTGCTCTGTTTCCTATCATGAGGATTATCTATCATTTATCTTAACACGTTGCAATAAAACTCTGGCACTTCAGAGTGATTGCTGTTTGGCATCCCTGGAGGGACAGTGCCTCTTGACAAGGCTGTGTTAACAAATTAATCCTTTCACAGATTGGGATGCTACTCCTGAAGAAAAGAAGCCCACGAGCAAAGGAGAAAGCAAAGCGACTAGCAAGCTCTGGGCAGCCCCTTCTTGCCTACTTATGCAACTAGTCTTGCATTGCTGAGGTCAGCTTACCATTTGACACTAATGTAATGAGGAATTACAGCAGTGCTTTGTGAACAGAATCCTGTCTGAACTATAGTAGGGGAGAGTAGCCATCTGCAAGGTTCTTGAGTTGTAGGACAACGGTCCTTTTGAGTTAGAGTGATATATGTTCATGCTTTGCCAACAAAGGTTTCCCAGTAGTGATGTATGGAAGTGAGAGCTGGACCATCAAGAAGGCTGATCGCCGAAGAATTGATGCTTTTGAATTATGGTGCTGGAGGAGACTCTTGAGAGTCCCATGGACTGCAAGAAGATCAAATGTATCCATTCTTAAGGAAATCAGCCCTGAGTGCTCACTGGAAGGACAGATCGTGAAGTTGAGGCTCCAATACTTTGGCCACCTCATGAGAAGAGAAGACTCCCTGGAAAAGACCCTGATGTTGGGAAAGATGGAGGGCACAAGGAGAAGGGGACGACAGAGGATGAGACGGTTGGACAGTGTTCTCAAAGCTACAAACATGAGCCTGACCAAACTGCGGGAGGCAGTGGAAGACAGGAGTGCCTGGCATGCTCTGGTCCATGGGGTCACGAGGAGTTGGACATGACTAAACGACTAAACAACAGCAACAACATGCTCATGCTGTCCCGTGATGAAATGTGCTTCACTGAGAAGGAATAATGGATCTTGAGGCAACCCAGCACAAGTGCTGTTTCCAACATAGGTGCTGTTCAACTGCATGTATTTACACTATGTATGGAAAATGGATTTATTCTTGTTTGTCTCCCGCAACCCTTCAGAGCAGAGGGTTGGGAGACTATGGTGGTAGAAGGGGAAATCTCATATGCATGAATGGAAGTCCATGGCCCAAGCAGGACACTACAGTGGGATATCACCCTGTATGATTTTAGGAAAGGTAAAAATTTAAGATAATCCAATGAAATAGCAAGTGCCATAAACATGTCAATAAATTCAGAATGTTTGGATGGGAAAGTAGAATAACATTTTAAGTTTTGGATGGCCAACTTCTTGTTTTTCTGCAGTAAGCTTTCTATTGCCTTCCTCTTTCCAACCTGGCAATACTTTCAGCAGTATTTACTTGCTGATGCACTACATACTGATGAAGTTCAATTACGTTTTCTCTGCATTGCTTATGTTCCCATTTAACATGTTTGATATAAAGGGGAAATGGGAATGAAAGGCTCAGCCATGGTTTTATGGGATAAATTGCCAGATTTTTAGGAGGTGGGGAATGACCGCCTAACAGCCCAATCCTATGTATATTAGTATGAAGGAAATCCTCTTAGATTCTTCAGATTGCTGCTGAAAAATCTCAAGTGACAGCTGCAGCAAGCTGTCAATGCTTCAATTACTGTATAAAGTTACAGCAGGCTGCCCATAAGTCTTTTTAATTTGGAGCTTGCTGCTTTTAATACAGGCCGTGCCAAGTTTCATTTACTTTGATACGGTAGCCTGGCTTGTGCCTATCTTGATTTGATACAATCACATTGGAATACTAGAATGTGAGTAACTTCTTGCACCAAATTTGACTCCATCACGTTGTATTTTTTATTATTCAGATTTCTGAAATATGCTGAAAGGCCTCTGGGCTAATGCCCAGAAGAATGACAAACTAACTGAAAAGAGCTAAGAGTTAACTACAAATATCTCCTTCCAAGTATATGGTAAGCCTAAAACAGAAATGAGGAACTCCCATCAGCCTCAGCCAGCACGGCCAAGACATGATGGAAGTTGTTGACCAACAACAAGTGGGGGGCTGCGCTTTCCTCATCTCTGGCCTAAGAGAAAAGGGATTAGCTAATTCGTGAAGGCCAGAGAAGTTAGCTATGGTCATCATGCCTATAGTCTTCTGTAGAAAGCTGTAGTTAGCCTGGGTCTTGCATGGCTTTCCTGCCATCAGTGTGAATCCTTTGGAATTATGAAGATTAATTTGTACATTTTATCCTTAATTCATGGCAGGTTTATTGCACACTATGCTTCAGTAAATGCTGTTGATGTAACTTTTGAAAACAGTCTCCTTTGGCCCCACATTTCTGCTCTTATTCCTCCGGCACATCACAGCTCTAGCAACATGTCACCTCTCTGGCTTCCTTGCAATGACGTTACCATTGATGCATCCACTTCTGTGCTACACTGGAGGCACAATACAGGAATCTTTTTGCCCACTTTAAATGTGGAATTTTAGAATCATTTTATTAGATGTGCCATACTAAGAATCTGGAATAGATATAAACCTAGATTATGCACAAAGACACCTCAGTGCATTTCACAGCAAGAAGCTTTCTTCAGAAAAGAGGTGACAGGCATATTTAATCATCAAGGAAATTATAAAATTAAAACAAGGGAACCATGAATAACAACAGAGCACCACAACTTTCAGAGGGTTTTTTTATTTACAACTAGTAGAGACATTTAAGTTGGAGAAGAAGACTTGGGGTATGGAACAAAGTAAGGCGGATTTTGAGATGCAATTGTGTAGTGATGATGAGCATGTATAAACTCTTCTTGAAATTTGAAATGGAAGAGGAACAAGTTGAAGAATGCATGCTTAAAGGGGCAAAATATATTGGTTATAATATACAGATAGAACAGTGGGAACACATGTGGACCAAAGGGTCAAAATACCCACTGTGTTATGATTAAAAGGGGATTTTTACAAAACAATGTACCATTGGTATCTAATTCCTGAGAAGTTACTCAGATTGTATAAAAAATATTCCAAACGTCTGTTGGAAGTGTCAGGAACATGAAGGGACGTCCATTGCTTGCTGGATGTGCAAAAAAGTTGCAAAATATTGGCTGCAAATGCACATTGAAAGTTGATACAGAGCTGAAGCCAGAACTCTTCCTGCTGGGACTAATAGATTCAAAAGTAGAAAAAGATTATGGAAGATTATTTCGATATATGTTCACAGTAGCGAGATTGTTATATCCAATCTATCACCTACTATGGAATAACGGTTATTGAAATTATTGGATTTGGCTGAGATGGTGAAGTTGATGTGTTTAATTCGCCCGGCTGTGAGTCGTGAAGGCCGCTCCCTGCAAGGCCTTTTTCCACCTGTCCTAGGGGGCGGGACCCAGACTCACCCAGCCCAACTAAAAAGGCACCTGGTGAGACCAGAGGGACATTGCTGTGCCTCACAACAAACCCTAACTATTGGATTCTTTTGCTCCATCTTTTTGTGCCTGCCAAACAGCTGTGTCATGCTTATGATAATATTTTATTCTCTTGTTAATTACACTGCTTTAAATGTGCATTTTATATTTGACTTCACTTAGCAATTTTTAAAAAAATGTTTAAGATTTTTTTTTTGTTAACTTTGTGTTAAATATGTATTCTGTAGTTGACCTCATTTGTAATGTTTTATTTTGAAATCTTTAAGATAATCTTTTAGTTTTCTGTTAGTTATGTTGCTTTGACTGCCTACTCTATATTTGACTTTCTTCAGAAATGTTTGATTCTGGATTGTGTATTGATGTTTTATATGCTGTTAACCACTTTGATATTTTTCTTAAAAATATAAAGCAGTATAGAAATGAAATAATAATAATACTTATAGAAAAATCATTGTTGACATTTATTAATGATTGGAAACCCCTTGCAGACTTTTTGGGCCAAAAAGAAAATGAACTTTTGATATCTGGGTTTCAAGACTGAAAAAGGGTTGGTATATATGGAAAGTAGAAGAGTTGGATGAAACTCTGGAGCAAGTGTTTTGCCACTGATCAGTTGTTGCCACTGATGCTGCTACGGCCCAGGAGGACCCAGAGGGGTGCAGAGTTCTTTTTAACATGTTTTAAAATTTTCCTTTCCCTTTAGATTTTTATATATGGGGGTGGGATGGATGTTTGGGTGGGCTTGGGAATTTGTTAGATTTTGATGGATTTGTAATTTTTGCAGTTTTTATTTGTATTGTTTTATTGTTTTCTGGGTTGTTTTTGTTTTTTGTTTTTATTGTTTTAAGGTTTTATTGTTTTAGGCTGCGAAAGAATAACATTAATTGCCATCAATGGAGGCTAATATGAGGCTTAGGATTGCTACCGTGGAGGGGCGAGGGAGGTATGGCGGTGGGGGCAGATGTTATAGGCGAAGGGGATCGAGATATGGATATGCTCATACCCCTTCCAATCTGCGCCTCATCCCGAGGGACGAGGGTAGGGTGAGCAAGGATTACTCACCTCCGTCACTGGTGCTGTGCAATGCCAGGTCTATATGCAACAAAACCGCCACCCTGCGAGATTTCTTTACCTCGCAGGGGGTTGACCTGGCCTGTGTGATGGAGACCTGGGTGCGTGAAGGGGAAACAGTTACCTTACGAGAGATGGCGCCCCCGGGTTTCTCCATTCTCCACCAGTCACGGACTGTGGGCCGGGGGGGGGAGGGGTGGCATTATTAATCCGTGAAGATTGTCCTTTCAGGGCTCTACCATCGCCATTGATCCCCGGCATTGAATGTGTTGGCCTAGTGTGGAGCTCCGAGGAGAGCTTGGCTGTCTGGCTGGTATACCGGCCACCTAGCGCACCAGCAGCCACCCTGTCAGGCCTATTGGAGGCGGTGGCCGGCTGGGCCTTGGAGTTCCCTAACCTATTGGTATTGGGGGACTTCAACATCCATGCTGATGCCACTCCCTCCTCACAGGCTCTGGACCTGGTGTCTTCCATGGTGACACTAGGGCTCTCCCAGTTTGTTTCAGGCCCCACATATCAAGCAGGCCACACGCTGGATTTGATCTTTGGCGTAGGTATAGATGTGATCATGTCTCCTTCGATGAAGGTGCCATGGTCTTATCACTACGCTCTGAAAGCCAGGATTGACTTTCCACCCCCACCCTGCTTAGGTGGCGAGCCGATTTGGGCTCGCCCGCAGAGGCTGATGGACCCTGATAGATTCCGCCAAGCCTTGCGGGACCTTGCTCCCCCTGGCGACTCATTGACTGAGCTTGTTGAGGGCTGGAATATCCAGCTCCTGGCAGCCATCGATGAGATCGCACCTAAGCGCCCTCTGCGACCCCGCAGAAACCGGCCTCCCTGGTTTACTGAGGAGCTCCGGAAAATGAAGCGGGACCTCAGACGGCTAGAGCGAGTATGGCGGGGTTCCCGTGACGGAGCCTCAAGAACATCTTATAGGGCTTTTATGAAAACCTACGAGATGGCGGTGAAGGCTGTTAAGAAGTCTTACTTCTCGGCCTCCATTGCATCCGCTAGCTCTCGCCCGGCGCAATTATTTAGTATAATCAGGTCTTTAACGTCCCTTGAGGGACAGCCAAATTTAAATAACAATTTGACACACAGCAGTGAGGCATTTGCGAGCTTTTTTGTGGAGAAGGTCTTGTTGCTCCGCCATGACCTCCCTGCCAATTTGGATACAATAAAGGAACTGGAGGCCCCTCGACTGTCCTCAGGTCCAGTATTGGACCACTTCAACCGGATATCCCCAGCCGATGTGGACAGACTCCTCCGAGCTGGAAAGCCCACCACCTGTTCTCTTGACCCGTGCCCGTCTTGGCTGATTAGAGCGTGTCCAGATGAGGTGCGGGCCCTCCTGGGGGATATCATCAATTTGTCCCTTGGCACGGGGACATTCCCAGGGGAACTGAAGGAGGCAGTGGTGCGCCCGCTCTTAAAGAAAACATCATTAGATCCTTTAGATCTATCCAATTACCGTCCGGTTTCGAATCTTCCGTTCCTGGGTAAGGTGATTGAGAGAGTGGTTGCTGAACAACTTGGTGGGTTTCTGGATGAAACATCGGCTCTGGATCCATTCCAGTCCGGCTTCCACGCTGGTCATGGGACCGAGATGGCTCTGGTTGCCCTAACAGATGATATTTGTAGACAGCTGGATCGAGGCGGGTCAGGGCTGCTGATTCTTCTAGATCTGTCAGCAGCTTTCGACATGGTCGATCACGAACTCCTGGACCACCGCCTTGCCAACGTGGGGATCCAGGGCACAGTCCTTCAATGGCTGCGCTCGTTTCTCTCTGGTCGGGGACAGAGGGTGGCGCTTGGGGGGGAATTGTCATTGCGCCACTCCTTGGTGTGTGGAGTACCTCAGGGTGTGATACTCTCCCCAATGCTTTTCAACATCTTTATGCGCCCCCTCTCCCAGCTTGAGTTTTGGGCTGGGTTGCCATCAGTATGCTGATGACACCCAACTCTACCTGTTGATGGATGGCCATCCTGACTCGGCCCCAGACACACTGACCAGATGTTTGGAAGCTGTGGCTGGATGGTTACGTGGGAGCCGGTTGAAACTAAATCCTTCAAAGACAGAGGTCCTGTGGCTGGGATGGAATGATATGGGATTGGGGGGGGCAACTCCCATCTCTTGCGGGGGCGCAATTAGTGCCAGCACCGTCCGTTAAGAGTTTGGGTCTAATCTTCGACACCTCCCTTTCCATGGAGGCGCAGATTGCAGCTATAACAAAGGCGGCATTTTTCCATCTCCGCCAAGCTAAGCAGTTGGCTCCTTACCTCTCTCGCCCTGACCTAGCCACTGTGATCCACACGATGGTCACCTCCAGACTGGATTATTGTAACTCGCTCTACGTGGGGCTGCCCTTGAGACTGACCCAGAAACTCCAGCGGGTGCAGAATGCTGCAGCGAGACTCCTTACGGGGTCTTCGCTGCGAGATCACATTCACCCGGTGCTATACCAGCTGCACTGGCTCCCGGTGGAGTACAGGATCAGGTTTAAGGTGCTGGTTTTAACCTTTAAAGCCCTATACGGCCTAGGACCCTCATACCTACGGGACCGCCTCTCCTGGTATGCCCCACAGAGAAACTTACAGTCTTCAAATAAAAACATCTTGAAGGTCCCAGGCCACAGAGAAGTTAGGCTGGCCTCAACTAGAGCCAGGGCTTTTTCGGCTGTGGCTCCGATCTGGTGGAACACTCTGTCACAAGAGACTAGGGCCCTGCGGGACTTGACATCTTTCCGCAGGGCCTGCAAGACAGATCTGTTCCACCAGGCCTTTGGCCAGGGCACAGCCTGACTCCCTCCCTCAGCAATCTTCGCGGAGCTCTGGCCCAATGGTTGCCAGTGGCTTGATTTGAATTAATTTTATAATGAATGATTTTAGAGTGTTGTTTGTGTTGTACTTTTGTACTGTTTTATTGTTGTTAGCCGCCTTGAGCCCGGCTTCGGCTGGGGAGGGCGGGATATAAATAAAATTTATTATTATTATTATTAGTCTATAAACAGATAGGCGGAGTATCAGAATTCTTTTCTTTTACAAAAAAATTCATACTCCTGATTTTGTTTTACTCCCTTTGCATCATGTAAGCTTTTTGTGGTTTTGATCAACAATTTCACTTTCCTCCCTACTCAGTGACCAAAGACACTGGCATTTGTGTGTTTGACCAATACAGAAAGAATAAAATTGCAATCTATTGATCGTTTAGTTAGTGTGAATCGTTTAGTTAGTGATCGTATGAAGTTAGGGTTTTCTTTTTTAAAAAATACTGAAAGGACTTCATTTATCCAAATATTCATGACTGAAATGCATGTATACGATAAGGTTAAATTATTACTTACAATATTTTTGTCAGATTTCATCTCACTTAGATAATACATTAATTTGCAAGTTCAAATAGTTAAATTTCAGGCTACAGGGTCAGACCCAGAAGATAAGTGAAATCATTTGAAATGCTTTTATTACTCTAGGCAATTCTTACTCTGGGCTTCATCTCCTATCACACTATTAATTTGCCAGTAATTAATTTGCCAGCAGATTGTGTGTGTGTGTGTGTCCATCTTGCAGATGCAGCAAACACATTTGAAAGTTCGTTGTGTGTGTTCTGCTTTGGTGTACAGTGTACACCCAATACTTTATGTACACCAACTGATGTTTGCGGTGTATGTGCGGGAATGCTAGAAGTTGAGTCCCTGTTCAAAGCAAACCAGTTTGTCAGCATGATTACAGGAATTTGGAAAACCCTCAGTTACAGCTCTTGATATCAGCTGCAACCCAGAGAACCCCTTTCTTCTGTTTATATTTTTTGTGTGCAAGGCTCCTTTCCGCCATTGTTGCAAAATGCTTGCAAGTCCATAAATGTCAATGATAGATGAAGGCAGGAGCAGAGAAACATTGGCTGTGTGTACATGTTACTGCTGGCAAAACAGGCCAGACCGCCCCTGTATGGGGCGGAAAGATATGGATTGTGGCTAACATTGTGTGTACACAACATCCCAAACCAGTTTTGGGAGTGCATTGGATGTGGAGTAAACGGGAGTGTGTACACAGCCTTTGTGTACACATTTTTCCTGCTGATCAACAGACATGAGTACTACTCCAAACCCTTATAAATGGGGGGAAATAAAAAGAATTTCACACCAAAGAATTGTACAGCAAATATTTTACAAGCACTGGGCCTTAAAAAAGAAGTTTCAGGCATGTCTCTCCATACTCCATGGCAAACTGCTGCTTAAATTCAAAACTCATCCACTGTTTTGATAGATTGTAATCCGAATATAATTTATTTATGGTCCACTGACTGCAAACAATACATTGTAATTAAATTGCAATAGTTGAAATTTGAACTTCGCACATAAGCAAATAAAATATATGCCCCGCCGTGATATAATGAGTAAGCACAACATTCCACCCCCCCTTTTAAAATATTGACTTAAGAAATGAGCTGCAGTTTGAACAAGCAAGGGATTTTATATAGGGAGATCATTTCAATAGCACAGAGGCAGAGAAATGATCAATATTTCTGCACTGATCTTTTCTTCATTATGGAGAGGAACCCATAGCTCAGTGGTGGAGCATCTGCTTTCTGCATTGAAGGCTGCAGTTTTAATTCATTGCATCGCCAGTTTAAATGCTCTGGTAGTGAGTGATGCAAAGGTCCTCTTTCTTCAGGAGACCCTGGAGACTTGCTGTCAGTCAAAGCGGACAATGCTGGCCTGGATGGGCAACGGACCTGCTAGCTTCCAAGTTGCTATGGCCTATTTAATTAGCGCTAGCTGCTTTTCTTCAACTAATATTTAGTTGAAGGACACACTGTCCTGCTAATAGGAGTGTTCACATGTTGCATTCAGTGAATATACAATCTGTGTACACATATAGTTGAGCTGCTTGCTCGTACAGTCATTTACACATAACACCCAATGAGTGTACACTCTGTGTTTGGAGTAGACAGTGATGGGAAACACAGCTGGGATGCCAGAAGAGGCATCACTGCTTCCTGGGATGGAGAGGGACAAGGTGTGAGGAGGTCAACACTTGGTGGGTGCGCCAGTAGGAACATTGCTTAGGCTCCACTTCCTCCCCGCTCTATCCTAGTCAATGCCACAGCCAGGAGGCCAGGTGTGCAGTGGTGACTCTCCCCAATGGCCGCTCCTGGCTGTATTCCTGTGTATATAATAGTTGAGGTGCACAGAACATTTCACATTTGTACATGAGTAGAGGCAGTGTGGACACATATTCAGTGTAACATGTGATGTAAACAAGCCTAATATTGCCTCTGATCACATGATTGTAGGCTGGAGACCATTGAAACAGGAAATACATGGAGACAAATCTATCTTTATCTTCCCCACCTCTTTAACCACTACCACAAGTCTGGTTTGGAGGCCCCTATTATAACTCTTTAAAATGAAGGAAGTCTTTCTGTTTCATTGAGCTATTCAAGCAGGGAATGTATTTGCCTAAGGAAGTAATCCATAAAAGTCAGCTTCATAGCACTAATTCAAAGATTATTGGAAAGCAAAATATACCATACAAATTCTTTAATATAATTTTTCTTGGGCAATAAAAAGTTTGATGCAAAACAACTTAATTTAGACTGCTACTGGGACAAGTCAATCATTATAAGTGGTTTTGCTAAGCATTTGTGTTTTTGCTAAACCAAATGGTCTGATGTGTTGTTCTGTTCTTAGTTTCTCATAATGGCTAGGGCAGAAAATCCCCTTAACAAAGGAAATCTCTCTTCTACAATCCAGCAATTGCTGCAACATCCAGTGGGAGCACATAAAGGGCTTATGTTGGGTAATAGATTAGCCCTGGAAAATGTGAATTAAATTTGTTCTACTAGGCGTTGGTTCACAAAACCTTTACAGAAGTGCCAAGTGCTCAAGAACTCCAGCCAGAGCAGACTCTCTAACTCATCATGCCGCCCGTGGTTAAACGCTGCTCCAAAAACAGAACATGTTCCTCTGGCTACCTTTACTGTACCTGAGTAATAGAAGGGACTGTTTGCTGCCTCACTCCGCCTAATGGTACAGCTGGCCCTGGGACTCCTTGAAGGAAAAGGGGGATATCAATGCAAGTAATAAATCAAATGCATTATTAACAGTTTAGCTTTTAACCTTCATGATGACCTGTGAAGCCCAGTTGCAAAACACTATCTCTCTTTGCTTGCCTTGCCCACTTTCTAAGCTGATTGAAGTTTCTTAGTGGTTGTTACTGCGTCTCCTATTGTTCTCCAACCGTTGCAAATCCGCAAGCCGATTTCCCAGCTTCTGTCTTTCAACTCTCCACCCCGCTGCTGCAGACACTGTTCACAGCTCAGCAGTTTCAGGAATCCTGGCTGTCAAACTTGGCTCCTACTTCTCAACGCTGGGCCTTCTTTGCTTCTGTGCTGCTGTTTGCTGCTGCTGCAGCTGGGCTCTGTCCATTGCTGCTGGTGCTGAGACGCTTCGTTCAGCTTTCTGGATGTAGTCAGACTTCAAAGAAAGCATCTGGTTAGAGACCTGCAAGCAGAAGTGTGACTGGTTGTATCTGCTTAATTTATGGCCTTCCTTCCCAACCTTTCCTCAGCACTTTCTTAACCTCTTATTTGGTTAACTCGGGGATGCTTCTGGGGGGCGGGGGTATTTATTTGCTCACAAATTCATGCAGTTTATATCCTGTCCTTCCTCTTGAAGAAGCCCAGGGTGGCAGGGTAGTGAGGAGTAATGGGTACTCCACACCCAAAGAAAATTCACACTGCCTCATTCACTCCTCTAGCTTTTTGTCATATATATTGAAGTCCTTATACAGCAGGGCTTAAATCCTTGCTCCCCTAAAATGGCCTGTGTCACCGCTTTTCCCTCCCTGAAGTAGCTTTTGAAGAGTCTTTATAGCTGGCAGAGAGAGAGAGAGAGAGAGAGAGAGAGAGAGAGAGAGAGAGTCATCTTGTAATAAGAACATAAGAACAACCTGACTGGATGAAACAAAAGGCCTATTAATTCCAATATCCTGGTTCCCAAACTGGCCAAGCAGTTTCCTATGGGAAGCTCACAGTCTTGCCATGAAAGCAATATTCCTCTCCTGCTCTCCTCCTCCTCCAGCCACTGGGATTCAGAGACATCTTATGATGCTGGAAGTAATAGACAACCATCAGGACATGTAGCCATTGATAGCCTTAGCTTCCGTGAATCTCTCTTATTTCCTTTGAAAACACTATTTTTACTTCTGAGGCAGTTTACTTGTCTTTTGCAATGCTAGACCAGGATATCTGAAAGCCAACGCTCAGGCTTATGATTCTTTATTGTCGATTGCATGAATATTATCCATTAAACTGCTTGCCATCTCTGAAACGGAACCTTGAATCAGATTTGCATAATTTGTTTCAATCAAATGTATGTTGTCTTTCTATGCTAACAGCCCTATTTTCCTTTAAGGGCCTTTCCTTTGTGTGATTTGTTATAATACAGTTTCATCCATCCTGAAAAATGTGATTACTGATTTCTGACAAAGGGGTTGATGCCTCCCCCCCCCCCCCATGAAGCAGACAAAAGCGTGTTTCTCCCAACTAAGTATGTGGGAGAAATATTAATTTGGATATGGCTATCAAATTATTACACGCCTAACATATTAATGGAGATTAAACTATTGTGAACTTCAACTATACCACAGCTACACTAATTAACTGCATCTACCTAACTGGAATTCTGGATTACAGCAGAAGTGTTAACCTCCTCCCATTTGTTTCTGTCCTAACGTGGACAGTATATCAATAGAGGGCTTGTTTCATAGACACTGTATATGACCTGTAAGACACATGTCAGGCAAAAGCAACAGTTCAGTTTCTGGGAGACAACTACTGCCATTGTGTGCATATCTGATTTATCATAGAAGAACTGTATACTCCTCCTTATGTGGTTTAGTGGAAGATGGCTGAGCCATGTGACTGAGTCACAGCATGTCATCTGTTCATTTTCATCAAAGACTCTGAAAACACCCTACGGTCCCAATTTGAACAATAAAAAAAGGAATGCCCTTTGAAAATGTATGGTCTGTAGCCTCTAAGAATAGAAACAGTTACATTTAACTAATGTTCACAGACCTTAGAATACGCAATTCAAGGTCTATTTCCCCTTGGCACAAACTTCTGACATCCGAGCAACAAACCCCCCCAGAGATTTCAGAACAGATCCGTTATTTGCCAGTGAAGATATTCACAGCCTGTAAGTTTTTGTATGCAATATGGCTTGTCTCTGAGATGTTCAAACACGCCACTTAGATGAATGGACGCTTTGTGTCAGCTGCACAGCTTTGGGAAAGCAAAAAAGAGACCATTTTGGTAGCTTTCACTGTGTCCCATGGTGGGTGGTGAAACTTTGCTAAAGGGAACTGCATTTATGTCTTCTGTAGATATGCTTCACAGCAGCCTACATTACTCTTGCAAGCAAGTCATTTGTGTGAGGTGTTATCTGTGCACGTCAGAGCAAATTTCATCATATGCAAACTGACTCTTGGGTGGACATGGGGGCACACCTCTTGCGCTGACACCTAGATGAAGCAAGGAAGATCCTCAAGTAAAAACTGATTTCAGAAGGCAAATCTCCCCAAGTGAAGGCAAAAGGCAGGTGCAGTTGAGTAGAGGATATGCATGCACTGTTCATACATTGACACCTACTGCTTATGAGATGTTTAGTCAAGGTAAAAGGTAAAAGACCCCTGGATGGTTAAGTCCAGTCAAAGGCAACTATGGGGTGTGGCACTCATGTCGCTTTTCAGGCCGAGGGAGCCGGCGTTTGTCCACAGACAGCTTTCTGGCTATTGACCCATGGAGAACCATGATGAGTACCAGAGCGCATGGAAACGCCGATTACCTTCCCACCACAGTGGTACCTATTTATCTACTTGCACTGGCATGCTTTCAAACTGCTAGGTTGGCAGAAGCTGGGACAGAGCAACAGGAGCTCACTCCATCATGCAGATTCAAACCGCCGACCTTCTGATCAGCAAACCCCGGGGTCTCAGTGGTTAGACCACAACACCACCTGTTTCCCTTACTTACAGCACTAACCACCTGTGGGCATATGAGAGAGAGAACACTCGTGTGTTTGACTTTTTGAAGCACTTTCTTCTCTTTTTCAGCCACCTAACAGGTGACCAGAATTTGCCGGAAATGTTTGGAAATGTTGTCAGCGGTGCTGGAGGAAGCATTTAGCTTAAGGGTGGGAGATTCCTTTTAGCCTGGGGTCTGCATCCCCCCCTCCACCATGCATAGAGTGCTGTTTTCAAGCTTGAATATATATGAATATGTAGATCTGACCATACAAGCTAGCTAAGAGTTGCTGAATTTCTCCCCAGGTTGGCTATCCATGTTCCTTCATTCTTTCCTCCTTCTTCTTCTGCAACTATTGCTCATTCTTCCTGACACTCAAAAACATTGCCTCCAAAAGCAAGCCAATAATCTTCCCGGTTCTCAGGGAATGCGGGTTACTTAGGTTGTCCTTTCATAATGCTGTAATTCTTCTTTTAGACTGTTACAATGAAAAGAAAGAGAGGGAGAGAGAAAAAGAACAATCTATAAGGATGACAGACAAGCCCAAACACTGCCAGCAGAACTGGGGGGGAAAGCGATGCTGACAAAGCTTTAGAACCATGTTTTGGACACAGAGTAGCTGTCTGCTGCATAAAACAATGCTCACTTATTTAGCAGCTGTTAAAAGAGCAGACAGCCAAAACAAAGGTGGTACAGGCCCTGCTAGCCAGCCACACATACAAATTTTAGCTGCATTTTCAGCACCCAAGTACAAACAGACGTGTACTGCATCACTTATGGAGAGCACGCCCACATATATAATTCATGGTGTTTTCTCTCAAAATCCTTACAAGCAAAGTCTTGATCCTTCAAGCACTTATGCTTGGATGCATTTTAATGCAAAAAGCCACCAGCTGTGCACATTTAAGGTCTACCTATAGTCAGAACACAAATTAGAAATGTTCTTGGCCCTGAGCAAACCCGGGTAACATGTAGGGCTTATTTGCATCACCCATGTTTTCCAGGGTTCACATGTTCAATTGCAGTCATCCGTTGTCAAAAAATCAAGTGATAAACCTGCAAATGTGAACACAGGAAACTGCCTTGTAAGAGATCAGTCTATTTCTCCAGCTCGTCTTGTGTCTGACCGGAAGTGGCTCCCTGGGGTCCTAGGTGGAGGCTCATTCACATCATCTGCTACCTGATCCTTTTAACTGGTGGTGCCCAACGTTGGACCTGGGACCTGCTGTGTGCAAAGCTTGTGGTCTACCACCGAGTTATCAGATCTCCCATAAGTTCAAAGCCTGAGCCTTAATGTGGTCTTTTATTTTTATTTTTAAAAATGATTATAATCAAAGATAAATCCAGCCACTTTTGATGGACAAGTTCACATGCTATAAAGATTTGTTAGAAAAGAAAACCCCAAGATGGTTGTCACCAATGGAAGCAAAGGCACAGAAAAAACTGAATATGGAGGCCAAATGGCCAAAATATTGGGAAATTCTGGAACAAGAGGGAGACAGACTAAAATTGCAGAGCTTTGAAAAATTGAAAAATAGAGTGCGAGATTGGCTCCATTATTATCAGATAATGGAGGCATACAATCTGGACAAAAAAGTTGGCTTCCAGGTGGAAAAATCAAAATTGGAAACAGAATTGTTAGATTCAAAAAATAAGAATTTGTCCAAAATGTATAACTTGCTGTTGAAATGGAACACTCAGAATGAAACGGTGAAGTCAGCTATAATTAAATGGGCACAAGATGTTGGACATAACATAATGATGGCTGACTGGGAACAGTTATGGACCACAGGTATGAAATTTTCGGCATGTAATGCCCTAAGAGAAAACTTAATGAAAATGATTTACAGGTGGTACATGACACCAGTCAAGCTTGCAAAAATTTACCATTTGCCCGACAATAAATGTTGGAAATGTAATGAGACTGAAGGTACATTCTTTCACCTTTGGTGGACACGCCCAAGGATTAAGACATTCTGGGAGATGATTTATAATGAAATGAAAAAGGTATTTAAATATACCTTCCTGAAGAAACCAGAGGCCTTCCTCCTGGGCATGGTCGGCCAATTGGTGCCAAAGAAGGATAGAACCTTTTTTATGTATGCAACAACAGCAGCAAGAATACTCATTGCGAAGTATTGGAAGACACAAGATTTACCCACTCTGGAAGAATGGCAGATGAAGTTGATGGACTATATGGAATTGGCGGAAATGACTGGCAGAATCCGAGACCAGGGAGAAGAGTTGGTGGAAGAAGATTGGAAAAAATTTAAAGACTATTTGCAGAAATATTGTAAAATTAATGAATGCTAGAAAAATGTTGGAATGAAGTTATATGGCTTTAGTAGAAATGTTATAAGGAATTAAGTACAGATAGGTTAGTAGAGCATTAAAGGAAAAAATAAGGTTAGAACCTGTTAAGATAATTAAAGGATAGAAAGCAGAGGAAGATGGAAAGGAATTGCTGAAATAATTATCAGAAGTGGAATACAAAAAGGGAGGTGTGAGGAGGTCGCGGAAATAAATGAGTGAAAGATGGGATAACGAAACTGTTTGATTTATTGCATTGTTTTTGTTTTGTTTTGTTAATTTAATGTTTTGCATTGTCTTTTTTTTAGTGTTTAAGTTTCTGGAAAAATAATAAATATTATTTTTTTTTAAAAAAAGAAGATAAATTCACATGCTATGAACATCTGTCTCCTGCCATCCACACACTTATTGTTGTTGTTTAGTTGTTTAGTCATGTCCGATTCTTCGTGATCCCATGGACGCCAGGCACTCCTATCTTCCACTGCCTCCCGCAGTTTGGTCAAACTCATGCTGGTAGCTTCGAGAACACTGTCCAACCATCTCGTCCTCTGTCGTCCCCTTCTCCTTGTGCCCTCAATCTTTCCCAGCATAGGAGTCTTTTCCAGGGAGTCTTCTCTTCTCATGAGTTGGCTAAAGTACTGGAGCCTCAGCTTCAGGATCTGTCCTTCCAGTGAGCACTCAGGGCTGATTTCCTTCAGAATGGATAGGTTTGATCTTCTTGCAGTCCATAGGACTCTCGAGTCTCCTCCAGCACCATGATTCAAAAGCATCAATTCTTCAGCGATCAGCCTTCTTTATGGTCCAGCTCTCACTTCCATACATCACTACTGGGAAAACCATAGCTTTAACTATACGGACCTTTGTTGGCAAGGTGGAGCAGGAATCGGCAAGCCACTCCAGTATCCTTGCCAAGAAAACTCCATGGACAGAGACAACAGGCATCCACACACATTGGTGTGGTAAATCCGTACACCTTGCTTGCCTGGCTGGTGTTCATCTCTGGGAACTGGAACAATGTGGATAACTTATACAAATACTAATCCCTCTTATGTGGACACTGGTTCAATTACTGTGGCCATTTCCTATGCAAACAAACAGACCAGTGTGAGCTGAAAAGACTTGCTTTTCTGTATCGCAACCCATTCAGCTGGCAGCAGATCTTCATGGTTTCAAACAGCCTTCCCAGCCCAACCAGATGTCAGGGGTTGAACCAGGGGTCTTTTGCATGTGGTTTACCATTGAGCTAAGGCCTAACTCTCCCAAACAGATGGTTCAGGCACACACTGATAAAGAAGAATATCTACAAGATAGACACCAAGTAGTTCAATGGTCATTTCCTCTTCCCTGGGGACACTGGGAAATTGTATTTCTGCAAGAAGGCTGAGACCCTCTAACAGATGAGTTTCTGTACTGTGTCAGACTAGAATTACCAAGATCTTGGGAAAGACGTGATACTGTGCAGGGCCGGATTTAGGTTTGATGAGGCCCTAAGCTACTGAAGGTAATGAAGGTCCAGCTGTCCTTTGTCAACAAAAAATGGTCACTGTTTTTTGTGTTTATGTCACTGTTTGTTTTATGTATATATAGCATATATTCATGGACCTAATAGGTATCTAAAGCCATTTGCACATAACAAAATATGTATTTTATCAAAGTAATTATTGAACTGAAATACAATTAAGAAGAAGTATATTAATAGTGAAATTTGGGGGTGGGGCAAGAGAGTGGGGTCCTAAGCTGTAGCTTGTTTAGCTTATACGTAAATCTGGCACTGATACTGGGTATCACACAACTGATATAAATTTAGACTGTAGCTATGCCTGGTATGAAATACCTTAGATGTACATTAGTTGACTTTATCAGATTCAGGACCTACTAAAATGTCACAAAATTGTGGCAAGCTTCCAGGTTCCGAAGAACTCCTCATCAGTCTAGGTGCTGCAACAAGATAGGGGGTGCAGATGAGGAAGAATAAAAACCAAAACAAGGACATATATTAGGCTGGATGTTGTTGCCATGAGGTCACCTTGTACACTTTGTTAGAAGATTGTAGGCTGAACAAGTCCCTCCTGTGTGCTACAAATATCAGGATTGTTTTTGGTTTTTTTAAAGGGGCCCCTGACCATTAGGTCCAGTCGTGACTGACTCTGGGGTTGCAGCGCTCATCTCGCTTTATTGGCCGAGGGAGCCAGCGTACAGTTTCCAGGTCATGTGGCCAGCATGACTAAGCCGCTTCTGGCAAACCAGAGCAGCGCACGTAAACGCCGTTTACCTTCCCACCGGAGCAGTACCTATTTATCTACTTGCACTTAGACGTGCTTTCAAACTGCTAGGTTGGCAGGAGCAAGGACCGAGCAACGGAAGCTCACCCCGTCGCGGGGATTTGAACTGCCCACCTTCCAATCAGCAAGCCCTAGGCTCTGTGGTTTAACCCACAGCGCCACCACTTGAATTCTGGGATAAAGGGGTAGGAACCATTTCCTCCTGGTGGCATGGGGGTGTGGTTTGGAAAGGGCCCTGGCTCAGGAAAAGCACGTTTTGCATCCATGCTTGTGAAAACCCTGTGATTTGTATAAGTGAAAAACAAACAAACAAAAAACACACCCAGTTGGGCAACCCCTTGAAAAATAGCCCAATGAGGAGTGAGCAGTGGAATGTAGTGTGTCAGTTGGAACAGAAAACCGTGATATGTGGGGTGTAGGAGGAGAGGAATTCACGTCTGCTGGGAGCAACGGCTGGCTAAATAGCACTTTTAGAAAGGAGCTTGCACCACAACTATTTGTTGCAGGCCCCACTTGTTTCGTACAATCCAGAGGAGCTGAATCATTTCCATCATTCACTCATTCATCCACTAGCCAATCCCACTGATGGTGCTCTATAGTTTGTGAGTCGGTTGACCCTCTAACAATGATATAAAAAGACTCCTCTGTAGAGTAGGTGGAATTTGTCATGGGGTGGTCATCCACACCACCACTGATTTAACCAGTAAGGCAGCTGTTCAACTAGCAAATAACCCCTACCACCCTCTTACCAGCCACACAGCCTGTTGCCCATAGTCTGTCCTGTGTAACCTGCTGTGGAAGGCACCCTCTTGACACCCGTGAAGCAGGACGCCGTTTGGCCAGTTTCTGTATGTGGAGCAGAAAGGGAGGATGCCATCTTGTACATAGCCTCAGGCAAGAATATGTTTTTGGCCGACTGTGCTGTTAGGAGATAAAAAAGGTAAAGGGACCCCTGACCATTATGTCCAGTCGTGACCGACTCTGGGGTTGCGGCGCTCATCTCGCTTTATTGGCCGAGGGAGCCAGCGTACAGCTTCCGGGTCATGTGGCCAGCATGACTAAGCCTCTTCTGGAGAACCAGAGCAGTGCACCGAAACGCCGTTTACGAGAGGCTAATTAGAATGGGAAGGTGACTGTATTTAATCCAGAGCAAAAGGACTAAACCAGTGGACTATGTGCACATAGAAACATTAATCTGAAGCAGTGCTTCTATTCATTATTAGCATGTGCATATCTGTTTCTACAGGGATGCCAGACTGCAGTCCGCCTGCCTAGAAGTTGGTATCCCTAAGAGCGTAAGCAGAGCCCTGCTGCACCAAAGGCCCCATCTAGTCCAGCAGCATCCTGTTCTTGCCTGTAGGCAGTATCCTGTTCTTCCCTATAGGATGCTCCTACACCACCCTGGCAGATTCTGTGGGTTGGTCAGGAAAAGGTGCGCTGCATTTGTTCCCACACACCATTCCTAATATTGCAGGATCACCTTTGAAAAGAGATAGGGAGAGAGAGGGAAACAAAACTTCTCCGTAGAAGAGAGAGGGAGGGGGAAAAACCTTTCCTTAAAGTCAGGCTTTGGCCTCCACACTTTTTAAAAAGCCGTTGCCTCTCTTCGCATGCTCAAGAGGCATAGGTGCCAACTCCTAGAGCCCTTCGCCCCACTCCCCATAAAATACTGGAGAGGGTCACCCTCTCTCCAAATTGATGGGCATTGCCATTCAAATGGTGTGTGTGCCGCGTATTGTGATTTTGTGGGGCAAGTCCCCCCCACAAAAAACATTTTATTCAAGTGGACACCCCTGCCCAGAGGCACTATTTAGTGTCTCGTCCCAATGAATAAGACACTAGGGGGCAGGTAAGCCCCACCCCACATAACTGATCACATAATGGGGCGCACCCACACTATTTGAATAGCCCATCAACTTTGGGGGGACCAGCCCCCTCAAATATTTTGCTGGGAGGGGGGCGAAGGGACCTAGGCCCCTAGGAGGTGACTCCTATGCTTCCCACGTTCCAGACGGAGTCTAACGTCCTCTTTGAGCCTGTGGGACAGAGGCAGGCTATATCTTCCTCCCTTCCGGCGCCTTCTGCAGCCTCCCGGGCCGCTACCATCCCCGGCGGCGGAGGGCGGGGCAGGGCGGTGTCGGCGGGAACAGCGCCGCCCTCTGGGCAGAGGCCGCGCTCGCGCTTCGCCCAGCCCGAAGAGCCGCATTTCCAGGAGGGCCGGGCTAAGAATGCAAATGAGCCCCGTAAGCGGCTGAAGGGAGAAGAAAGGCGAAGCGGTTGCAGGAGCGACTCAGCCGCCGCGTTAGCCAGCCAGCCAGCCAGCCCGCGAGGCAGCAGGAAGGGTGCCCGGGAGGGGAGCCGCCACAAAGCCAGCCGAGCCCTTCCCTCAGGCAGCCGCAGCCGCCAAGCTCCGTGCGAGAGCAGGACGGCGCTGCTGCTCGTGGTCGCCGAGCTGGGCTTTGTCTGCTGAGAGACGCCGGTGGTACCCACCCCCTTTGCGCCAAGCCAGCCAGCCAGCCTGCCAGCCCGCGCAACTGCCTGCGCTTGTGGGGAAGGCGAGAAGGGACGCTGCGCGATTTGCAAGGCACAGGTAAGCGCTGCGCAAAAGGAGAAGCTCCTCGCCCGCCCGCCCGCCCGCCTTTCTCGGGGAGGGGGAGGCATTTTCGCTTGCCTCCCCGCCCCGCCGACTCTGTCCCTGTAATGCAAAAAAAGAAAGGTCCTGGCTGTCAAAAGCGTGTGTGCCTCCTCCTCCTCCTCCCCAGCCCACACCTCTCCCCATTGTCTTGGGATGAGCATCTTGGAAGGATGTGGGTTGGGTTAGGTAGGGGGCTGCTCCGGGGCTTCCTCTCTCTCTCTTTCCCCTAAGCAACCCCTTTCCTGCTTTGCCAAATTGGGGAGCTCTGCGATTTTTTTTGCACCATTTTGGGCTGCTTGGCTACAGCTGAGATGGGGAGGAGGAGGTTCCCTCTCTGTCTAGGGGAGAAGGCGCCTGTCATTGTGTGGAAGCAGAGGCAAAACGCCCCCCCCCTTCCCTCCCCTTTAACCGACTCCTTTGGGCTTTCTCTTGCCTCATTTGGCCACAGGCACTAGGGAAATTCTGTATTCTACATTTTTTTTAAAAAAAGAATCCTGATATGTCTGTCCACTTGCTTTGAGCATGCTGGGGAGACACCTTTATTTCATGCACTGATAGCTACAGTGGGTTTTTTTTTTTTTTCCCTTTGAAAACGTGCAGGCGGAGACAGGGACAACGTGCCCCATCTGCTAACATGGGGGCAGATGGTGTCACCTCTTTTCTTTTGGAGAGAGGGAGAAAATGAAGAAAGGAAATAGACAAATATATGGGCAGGGTGATTCTCTTTTGAAGTCCATTATCATCTGTGCATTGAGGTGTTCCACGTGGCTTATTATTCTATATTAATCACTTGAGCCACATTTTAAAGGATGCCTTTTTTTTTTTTTTTTAAAAGCCCATTATGTAACTGAGGATGGTGGCTTTTCCTAATGACTGGCCAAACGGAGCCTATTGTTCAGTCTTCTCTGAATGATTTGTATATTGATTTGTGGCATGTATTTGGGGCTGTGTTTGATTGCTTTGTGGAACTCTCCACCCGCATTTGCAGTGCCGCCTTCCTGCACTCGATGAATGTGGTGTGCATGGTAGGGGCATGAAGGTCTTAGCTGGGCGTGTTCCATTATACAGCAGCCTGCAATTAGGGTCTGCAAAGTGATTTATTGCCTACAAATTTTAATTGTTAGGCTGTCACCCTTAAACCGTTTATTCTGAGCTGTGTGTGTGTGTGTCTATGGACCTTCTCTGGATTAAGTGGCTTGAGAGCTGTGGCCTATTCCTCATGATGGACACACAGAATTTGGGGCGGGGGTGGCAGTAGTTGGTGTGACATGGCCATGCTGTGATTGAAAGGCATCACATTTCCTCTTTAAAGCTTCCTATTGAAGTAAAATTATTCATGCTGGGTCAGAGCATCTCCTAAACATTCTTCAATTTTTTTCTGTAATTTTTAAAAATTTGCAGGATTCTGCTAGTTCCCACCACTGTGTTTCCCCTATGCAGTCAGGCTCACATGTTCAGATGCAAGGCTATTCTTCTGTGTCCTTTCATGTATAATACTAGGATGGTACCAGGCTGTTTTGTATAAATCTGCACTTTGGAGTTTAAAATTTGGAGTTTGCTTTGAAAATGCTGGTGCTGATCTTGGGCCTAAACTGGTCCTCTATCATGCTTTCAAATGCCACATCATGGCTATGATTAGATGTTATCATCATCTGTGATTAGACAGGATTTCAAACTTGTAGCTCTATTTTTTTTGGTAAACAAATGTGTTCCATAACTTGCAAATTCTAAGGTGGATAATCTCCATAACATGGGATGTTCATGCTAAGCAGATGTGAACTGTGAGCTATAAGAAGTCTGGAATAAGAGCACCACCTGTTCAGAAGGCATATGTTCAACTTTGAAGCCCACCAGCACACGTTTAAGGATCACTCTGAGATGCAGAGATTGCTAGTTTTAAAAAGTGTTTAGACAAATTCATGGAGAACTGGCCTATCAGTAGCTATTAGCAATGATGGCAAAATAGAACCTCCATGTTCAGGGGCACTGCACCTGTGATTGCAACATGCTAGAGACCACCAGCAGAGCAGGATTACTGCCTTCATACTTTGCTTCTGAGTTTCTCAGAAGCACCTGGCTAGCCACTCTTGAATGCAAGAAGGGGCTTCCATGCATTGAAAGGGCAATGGGGCCACACTACCAGCCTCACCTTTAACCCCGTTCAGCTCTCCAGTCCCACTCCTCAGTGTCCACACATTGAGTGTGGTTGTCTGTAGTTGGCAAGCCTGCTTTCATAGATCCTTGCATGCATAGGCTTCCATTCCTAATGGAAACATCCATGGATGTTGGGGTGTAGGACCAGTGGGACCCCCTCCTTCAGCATGTAGAGCCCCCACTCTTGTGAATAATGAATCAACGTGGCTTGGACAGGGCTCTGATTTGATCTAGCAGCCCTACACCTGTGTTCTTTATTTACCTGTATGCTAAAAGTTGAGGTGGGATGCATGCCAATCTAGTTTTAAACGTGGAACCAGGATGTGGAACCAGGTCCTGTTGAAATCTGAGGGTCTTTCAAAGAAACACATTAAGGTTCCCAAACTACTGATTGCTTTTCTCCTCTCCCTACCACTCCCACCCCCAATAAATAGCTGTCACCTAATGATTAGTGATATAGCCTGCCCGGTTCTGCTATTTTCCTTTCTTTATGGGAAATCAATGTGATGGATAAGACACTTTTAAATTAGGTTTGTATATTTGTGCTATAAATACATTTTGCTGTGCTTTATTTTTGAAACTTTTTAAAAGAGCTACAAGTGTAGGCTACAGCTGTAAACAAAATGATTGATTCCTGGATTTATTTATTTAACAAGCAAGGCTTTACATAGTTGGGAAGATGGCATTCTCAAAATGCCTTAAATAGATCCTGGGGGAAAGACGGTTGTATAATAAAATGATTGCAATGTTTTAATATATGTACTGTATTAGGAACATATTTGTTTCATTTTGGACAGAATCCTGACATCATTTTTAATTGTCCTGTATGTTTTGACATCAGTCAATTCATTTTATGATTCTGAAGCTGTCAACTGGGCAGCAGTTTATGCTAATCCAAATGCTTATAATTCCTTCTCATTTCAAGGGGAAAAATACCAGTGATGGCTAGTATTTTTGAAGGTTTAAACATAAAAGATTAGCTCATTTATAGTCCCTTTATTATAGATAGGGACTTCTGGTTCTTCTTTTTGTATCCTCCAGCTTAATCCTGCGCTTGTCTACTCAGAAGTAAGTCCCATGATACATAGGCCCAATGTACTCATGCAGTAGAATCAAATGCTAAGATTTTTCTGGATTATACAACTTCAGGCTGCAAATGAGGAACCTTTCTGAATGCATCCCGACCCCCTAATGACAACGAGGCCTCCTTATATGTCAAAAATGCGGTGCACCAGGGAGAAGGATTTAACTTAGGCTTTGCTAGGGATGGGCAAGAAATTCAGTTCAGTTTGCACTTAAAGCAAACCTGCCTACATTTGCACTTTTAAAAACCATATATGAAAATGAAACACAGCCATACTTTGAAATTTGCACTTCTCTGAATTTTGCAGTACAGTTCTCCAAACAAGTAATGTATACAAAGATGTATATTTTAGGGTAAGTTATGCATGAAAATGCATATTTGAGTGGAAATAACATACAAAATGCATTAGATCAGGATAAATTGATTAGCAAAAATGCGTACAAAATATGTATGCTAGGAGAAATTAGCCCTGAAATACTGGTGGATTCTTATGGGATTTTCACAGACTGATGTGGAAATATGGAGAACAGAATTTATGAGTGGAACAATGAGAAACTGGGAGAATCAAAGCCGAAAATTCCCCCAATCCCAGGCTTTACCCTCATATGGTATATTTTTAGATGGTGCTATTATTTTTCCATAAAGGTGACACAGCGTTCCCACCTGCTGTCTGAATTGGTACAGTCCAGGAAAAGTGTATCACCTGATACTGTTGCATATGTAGTTGGACCTTACGTCCTAGTATGTTAGGCTTATTTATTTATTACATTTATATGTCCTGCTCAAAGTGCATGGTTCTCCTGCTTCCCCATTTTGTCCTCATAAACCCTTGTGCAGTAGGTTAGGTTGAGAGATAGTGACTGGCCCAAGGTTGTCAAGGGTGGGGTTCACCAATGTGCCCCTTTGGTACAAGTCTTTCTGCTTACACAATGGAACTTTCTTCCTGCATATACCCCACACCCTTCCTAAATTTGCTCCAAGGGATTGTGGAAGAGCCCAGGACAGATTTAGGGGGCACTCCTGAGAAGGAGAGGTGGAGAATGTTCTCCTGTGCAAGTAGAAACGTTCACATAATTGCCAAGTGCCCCGGAAAAAACAGGACATCCTGCTTTTTCGTGTGAGGTCATGGTGGCCATTTTGGGCACCATGATCTCACATATTCTCATATTGTTCTCTTGTCCTGAAAAAGTGCCTTTTTTGGACTGAGAGTGAGGCACTGGTCACGTCACGCACCCAGGAGTGCATCCTGGAAGATGCACGTTCAGGTTTTGGGTCTGAAAAAGTTGGACGGTGTTTATTCATGTAGCACTGCTTTGGATAAAACCTCCAATGAGGCTCATGGCTGAGTGGGAATTTGTCCCTATGGCTCTCCCTTCTGAAGACTGAAGCATTACTCTAGTATTATTTCTGTACCCTGGGAGGAATAGGCAAGTGAAACCCTGTAGGACATACATTTGCTTTGCCAGGGCTTTACCCTGGGGCCTGTACCTCCCTATGGAGAAGAGCTGCAGCTCAGTGCTGGAGCACCAACCTTCCATGCAAAAGTTCCCAGGTTTAATCCCTGGTATCTCCATGTACCACAGGCAGAAAAATGGTTAAGTGGTCTGCCAAGGCCATTTTCAAGTGGTCCCAGGGGGAAAACCTCTGATCTAGATAATGATGAATGAGGTAGCCCAATAACCTAACTTGGTATAGGATAACAATGCTTTTTTGGGGTAGTCTCCACTCCCTTCATATGTTTGCCTGCATTTTCAAGGAAATGGGGCGGGGGCTTTATATACTGTGAGCCTTATACAGGCTACCATTCTTCTATGACTGTCTTTGCTTTAAATCAGGGATGGGGAACCATTTTCTTCCCAAAGGCAACATTCCTTACTTGGCAGCCTTCTGGGAACCATATACCAGTGGTGGGCAGAGCTGTGAAAGATGATTATGCAGATTCATGAAGGGTAAGGCTGTCACTGGCTTCCAACCATGATGGCTATGTTCTCCTACCATGGTTGGAGGCAGGATGCTTCTCAATACCAGTTGCTGGGAATCACAGGTGGAGAGAGAGAGCTGTTGCACCGAGGCCCTCCTGATGAGGTTTCCGGTAGGCATCTGGTTGGCCACTGAGAACAGGATGCTTGACTAGATGGGTCCCTGGCCTGATGGAGCTAGAGGCAAAATTGGGCAGAGCAACGAAGGGAGTTTATAAGTGGGGCATCACAATTGAGAAGACGGTCACTACCCACCTTGCTCCAGATAAAAGGGACACCTGGAGGAGTACCTCCAAAGATGACCTCAGTATACATGCAGGTTGAGATGGGAGTAAATTTTCATTTAGTGAGATAAGAATGGCGATAGCTAACAGGTTGGGGATCCGCAAATGCATGGCAACTGTGAACTGGTTTAGGCAGAGTTGTCTCTGACCCACAGGCTGTTTTCCATGAAAACATTTTGAACAGTCAGTGAACCTAGATGGCAACAAACATAAAAACCCCTTGATCTAAGACAGCCTTTGCCAAATTTATGCGCAGGCTAGGGCTGATGGGAGTTGTAGTCCAAAACATCTGGAGGGCATCAAGTTGGCAAACTCTGCCCTAAGACAATTTCAAAAATAATAATTAACCTCTGCCTATAGCGCTGTGGGTTAAACCACAGAGCCTAGGACTTGCCGATCAGAAGGTCGGTGGTTCGAATCTCCACGACAGGGTGAGCTCCCATTGCTCGGTCCCTGCTCCTGCCAACCTAGCAGTTCGAAAGCACTTCAAAGTGCAAGTAGATAAACAGGTACCGCTCCGGCGGGAAGGTAAACGGCGTTTCCGTGCGCTGCTCTGGTTTGCCAGAAGCGGTTTAGTCATCATGCTGGCCACATGACCCGGAAGCTGTATGCGGACAAACGCCGGCTCCCTCGGCCTACAGAGCGAGATGAGCACACAACCCCAGAGTCGGTCACGACCGGACCTAATGGTCAGGGGTCCCCTTTACCCTTTACTATAGATTACCAGATAAGGCTGCAATTACTGGGGTGGGGAACCTATGGCCTTTCAGATGTTGCTGGACTACAACTCCCATCATACCTGATCAGTGGTCATACTGACCAACAAAATCTAGAGCAGGAGTGGGAAACCTCTCTAGAGGTTACTGAACTGCAGCTCTTATCAGCCTTAGCAGGACTGGCCAATGTCCAGGGCAAATGAACATCTGGAGGGCCAAAGGGTCCCCTTGCTTTACCCCTGGGAGTAAGTCTCGACAGAGTTTCCTTCTGAGTAGACATGCATAGGACTGCACTGCCAGCTATCTACTCTTGAACATGCTTTCGTTGGTCCTGCATATGTTTTAGTGGAAAACCACACTGCTGGATTGTGCCCCAGTCCAGAATTGAATGCACTAGATCTTGAAAGACTCACTTTCTTGGTGATTAGGTTCTCCATTAGAGTCTGGGGAAATTGTGACAAATCCACAAGACCATTAAATTAGAGAACAAGTCTTGAGTCGCAGCAGCACCTGAGTAAAATCTGTATCTTGATTGTGCTGAGCAGAGTCGTGTTTAAGTCCTTTCTAGTAGGCTTGATAGAGTCTCATTTAGCAAGAATCTCAGCTACTGCTGGTAATACAACAGAAACTAACTCAAGGCTCACTGAGGAGCAGACAGGCGCCTTTTGTGTGTGTATGTGCTTGGGAGACAGAGCAAACATTTTATTTGTTTTAATAAAAATGCAAGATTGGTTGTTAAGCCAATAATGAATAAAGAATGACCCTCCACCTTGTTTTTATGTGCTATCTAATGTAAAATATCTCGTTCCATTCCCCAGCTTAGCTGGTACCTGGTGGCCCATGCCTTTCTATAGTAAGCTAAATCCTCTTACAAGGGCCACACATAATGTCCGTTCCTCACTTGCGAGAAGACTATCATTTTACTGTGTATCTTAATTATGGGTAGCTGTATTTTTTCAATTGGTTTTATTTTTATTATTTTGCTATTGGCTTGGTATTACGTCTTGAAGTGGAAGGCAGTATATAATTTCAGTTATAATAATAATATTAGTGGTAATAATAATGTGGCAGTCTCTGGAACTCCCTGCCCATTGATATTATGCACTTATTGTTTCTGATGCCTGCTAAAAACATTTTTTGATTAGGCAAGCCTACTCAGACATGAATTTTAATTATATGCATTTATTTTATCTTTTTTTTAAAAAAAATCAATTGGCTTTTATCTATATTCTGATAATTTTATTATGTCTGCTTTTTAAAAAGTCTGTTTTTTATGGCTGCTTTTAATGAATATTTTATAACATTTTCTACAAGCCGCTTTCGGAGTTTTTCTTTAATTGCCGCTAAGCAGTGTATAAATATTCTTGCATTGCAGGAAGAGTTGGCCAAATTCAGGTTGGTTGTAACAAAGCCCTAAATCCTCGGTGTTTTAATATGGTTGCTGCATAATTACAGTGCATATTGATCAGTCTCTGCCACGTCTGCTCTCTCGCCCCTTCCAGATTAACTTTCCAAGATGTCCTTTGGGAGAGATATGGAGCTGGAACACTTTGACGAGCGCGACAAAGCACAGCGCTACAGCCGAGGGTCGCGGGTGAACGGCCTGCCTAGCCCGACCCACAGTGCCCACTGCAGCTTCTACCGCACCCGCACCCTACAGACCCTCAGCTCCGAGAAGAAAGCCAAGAAAGTCCGCTTCTATCGCAACGGGGACCGCTATTTCAAAGGGATTGTATACGCCATCTCTCCCGACCGGTTTAGATCTTTCGAGGCCCTGCTGGCTGATCTGACTCGGACTCTCTCTGATAATGTCAATCTGCCCCAGGGTGTGAGAACAATCTATACCATTGATGGAGTCAGGAAGATTACCACCTTAGACCAGCTGGTGGAAGGTCAGTATAATAATCATCATAATCATCATCACCATATAATTTATTATTTATACCCTGCCCACTCTGGACGGCTCCCAACAGGACACTAAAAACAGAATAAAACCTCAAACACTAAAAACTTCCTTAAACAGGGCTGCCTTCAGATGTCTTTTAAAAGTCAGATAGTTGTTTATTTCCTTGACACCACCACCGAGAAGGCCCTCTACCTGGTTCCCTGTAACCTCACTTCTCGCAGTGAGGGAACCGCCAGAATGCCCTTGGCGCTGGACCTAAGTGTCTGGGCAGAACGATGGGGGTGGAGACGCTCCTTCAAATATACTGGGCCGAGGCCATTTAGGGTCTCAAAGGTCAGCACCAACACTTTGAATTGTGCTCTGAAACATACTGAGAGCCAACGTAGGTCTTTCAGGACTGGTGTTATGTGGTCTCGGCAGCCGCTCCCAGTCACCACTCTAGCTGCCGCATTTTGGATTTGTTGGAATTTCCCGGTCACCTTCAAAGGTAGCCCCACATAGAGCACATTGCAGTAGTCCAAGCGGGAGATAACTAGAGCATGTACCACTCTGGCAAGACAGTCCAATTAGTGGGACCAATGAGTAAACCCTGTTGCAGTATAGTATATGCCTTATCTCTGTTCCAGTCAGCTACACTGCACTATGATTTTTCCACTTTCACATACCCATTATAACAGTCTGTGGCCTCTGTATTTGCTCAATCCTCCTTGAGTTAATTTGTAGGTTTCCTCCAGTTAGGAGTTTTGTTTTCATAACGATCCCCCCCCCTTTTTTTTTTTTGCAAATCTTCAGGTTTTTCTAAGTCACTCTCTCTGTGTGTACCTCTTTGGATCCACACTCATGCCTGAAAATCAGCAATAGAGGGAACAAGTGGGAACAAAACTGTCTCTTAAATCTGATCAGAGGAGAAATTTAAATGAAAAGACAGACGAAAGAGCTGGTGTACATACTGAATTTAAATATCCAAATACCAGGTCTAGATGTCTGGTATGCTGTTTACCTGCAAACTGCTTTATCCTGGACATGTCCTAAAATATTATCTTATTGGTTAAGATCTTCCGGCAGTCTAATACATTGTCCTGTCTTTCATATTAGTCTGCTGAAATGCAGGGGGTATGCATAGGCTTTATTCTAAAGCTTGTGTGTTTTAGAATATCTCAGATTGGTACTTAATATCTCAAATTAGTACTTAAAAGTTGAGATTTAGATTTAGCAGTTATAGGCCAGGCAGAATTGGCATTTCCCCCATGGAGAACTACTGCCAAGATGTTGCTGGACAACTGCTTGGCGTCGATCTTCAAGTGCGAATCAACTTTCCAAGTCGCTATAGAAAGTGGCAGAATGCAAACTGTGCAAATACAGGCTTTCCCCCCAAAAGGGCAATGTGTGTACAGTGGTTTATTTGTAGGGTAAGAAATGCACAAGCAACTGTCAAGCAGAAAATCAGATTATCCAAGTTTTCTGGAACAAGCAGTTGACAGTGGTTTTTGTAAATAGATTCGACTCAAAGATCTTGCTGTCTTGACCCTTTCCCTTTGATAGAACCTTATTCAATTTAAGCTACTGGCTTCTTACAATGTGATAAAACCAATACTTATACTTAAAGTCACAAAGCAAAACCAATGTCTGAAAACTTGCATCGATCTTATGATTCTCTCTAAAATTCAAAGAAGATGTAACAGTTGCTCTTGCTGATTATTATGCCTGCATCTCTGGACACAATCAAATGGGCTTCAGGGAAAATCCTATATCAACATCATTCTTATCTACATTTCTGGTCCTCGTGTTTCTCTTTCGCAGGCTTCAATTTATTTTGGTTATTCTTAAGGTGTTTTCTATACTTAGCCAATGATCAAACACCTCAAGTCTGACTTGTGTAGCACTGAAAGCCAAACATAAGTCCTTCACTCTCAAGATGCTGAAACATTCAGGTATTTCATGCATGGATTAACTGAAACAAGCACAGTCAGCTGAATGGTGTAACAGACTGTCCGTAACTTCAGTAACTCACCGAAATTACTGAACATTCTAGTTTTTTTAATAATATAGCATACAATTTTTTATTGTAAGCTCTCTTGGAGAACCCTGTTAGACCCAAGGGGGGATTATAAATAATGAGGAAAGTGAAGAAAAACTGCTGCAAAATAATTAAACATGCAATTGGTCGTAGAAAATTGTTTGGATATTGCAGATTGTCCTTTTAATTATTATTTTTAAAATATCAAAGGTTTAGTGGAGTTTCAACCTTCTAACATTTAATCATGCAATTAGATTTAATGGGACTAGACCTCATAGTTGCTTTTTAAAAATTAAATTAATTTTTGAAATTAATATCACCTGCTATGGAATTTTTTCTGTTAGTACTGACTGGCTGCCAAAATCTATTAAAAATCTTGGTGTTCAGAGGAGAGAACTGAGTGCAACAGGGTATGGTAATCAAATTAGAATATAATGTGAAACTGATCCGCAACAATGCTTGGTCAGCCATCACCTTGAAAAATAAGTGTGCCATAAACAAGCCAGCTCTGAAAACACATTTATTCATCTGTAACTAATGTTGAGAATTAGCAAATAATAAAGTTGCCTTATACTGTTTCAGACTGTTCTTCCTATCTTTGTCCAGTATTGTCTACTTTGCAAGGTTTACAGCAAGGGCTTCTTTTCCTGGTTACATCCTAAGACTACCTTAACAGGAGACGCCTGGGACCTTGTGCACACAGAGCTCTTACACTGAGCCGTGGCCAGCTGTCAACTCTGTGTTTCATTCTGCATTTGCAAAGAGAAACTGTCCTAAAGAGTTAGCTTTAGCCCCATTTGCCAGTTGTCTACTGGAATTTGAAGGAGTGAGTTCTGCTTTACTGGAAATCAATCTCCTGGCCTACCCGAAAGGAACACATATTTAGAATAAATTAATATTTCCCCCCCCCCCCCCTGAATATATTTCACAAACTGACAGTTCATGGCAGTGTTCTCCTCCTACATTCTCTTTCTCTTTTTTTAAAACTGATGCTGCAAGTTTATTATAAATACAATTAGCTTGCAGCTGTGTGTAGCATCTAAACAGTTGGGAAAATCACTTGGTGGTGTCCCACTCCTCCAGTTACATTTCTGCTGAAGCTGACAGTTTTCAAAGAACAGGGAGAAGAGCCTGGCTTTTTGAAATGGCCAAGCCTCCTTCAGCAATGTCAACTGTGATTCCTGCATTGCAGGGGTTTGGACTTAGATGACCTTTGGGGTCTCTTCCAACTCAACAACTCTGATTCTAGCTTTTCATTAGTGGCTCTCTTCCTCTGTTACCTAAAGCAGTACACTCAATCTCTCTTTTCTTCGCCCCAAGCTCTGCCTGGAGGTGAGAGGAATGATTTACCTGTCTGAATGGGATGTTAGGTATCCAGCCCATATAACCCGAATGCTGGATCTGACCAGTGCTTCTTTGACTGTGGTGAAGTTGTCTCTGGGTCGAAACCCTTCAGAAATGTTGTTGTTGTTGTTTAGTCATTTAGTTGTGTCCAGCTCTTTGTGACTCCATGGACCAGAGTATGCCAGGCACTCCTATCTTCCACTGCCTCCCACAGTTTGGTCAAACTCATGCTGGTAACTTCGGGAACACTGTCCAACCATCTCGTCCTCTGTCGTCCCCTTCTCCTTGTGCCCTCAATCTTTCCCAACATCAGGGTCTTTTCCAGGGAGTCTTCTCTTCTCATGAGGTGGCCAAAGTATTGGAGCCTCAGCTTCAGGAACTGTCCTTCCAGTGAGCACTCAGGGCTGATTTCCTTAAGAATGGAGAGGTTTGATCTTCTTGCAGTCCATGGGACTCTCAAGAGTCTCTTCCAACAACCATAATTCTAAAGCATCAATTCTTCGGCGATCAGCCTTCTTGATGGTCCAGCTCTCACTTCCATACATCACTACTAGGAAAACCATAGCTTTAACTATACAGACCTTTGTCGGCAAGGTGATGTCTCTGCTTTTTAAGATGCTTCCTCTGTTACCTAAAGCAATACACACAATCTCATCTGACCAGTGCTTCTTTGACTGTGGTAAAGTTGTCTCTGGGCCGAAACCCTTCAGAAATGTTAGGCAGTGGAGAATGGTTCTCTCTCTCTCTCTCTCCCCCTCCTCTCTCTGAGCTTTTACTGTATTATTGTTTTGACACTGGACCAACCTTTAGGAATGATTTTAGGCTAGGGAATCCTGCCATGGCGAGAGATTGCAAGTACCCTCCAGCACTGATTCTGGGCAACACTGGAGTGTTAAGGTTTTTATATTGTTATGTGCAACCCGGTCTCTGAGCAGTGATAGATTTCAGGAGTGCCAGCATGTACCTCAGGCTTGTGTTCCTTGGAATGAAGGTCACTGTAGACATTGGTGTCTTTGTGATAATACGGTTTTATTTACACAGATAGCATGAACAGAGCATATGATAAAAGGCTTCGCAGTCTTAATGCTCCCAACTGATCTTGCTCCCCGATTGGATTTCTAGAAAGCCCCCTGCAAATGCCATAAGCTTTGGTTTCGGGACAGAGAGCAGGCCAAGCCTCTTTCTTCCCAGCCCCAGATGAGACTGGCTCAGGTCTGTTCTTCTCTTACACTTGCTGATAGCATCTCCTCCAGCTGGAGAAGGTGCCTGCCTTCTGGAAGCATCTCCAGCTCATAGCTTCTGTGGTTATCAGTTCCCTGTACTCCTTAGTCATGCAAGAGATACTTCACATATTTGGCTAGAGATACTAACTAAACTGAGGCTAATGTGACCCCTTTAGCAGCTCCTCTTTCTGAAGAACCCCACTTTACCGATATAAAAACACACGTTTGAAAGGGACCCACAGATGATCTCCAGATTACACCCGCCCCATAAAGAATCCTATGATGGTATATTCCTGGAGTGTGCAGAAATAGCCACAATTGGAATGGCAGCTGTACCCAAGACATTTTAGTGCTGCCCAAGACATTTTGGAGCCTGAGACAAACCACAAAATGGTGTCCTCCTGCCTGCTTGGGAAGAAGGGGTAAATGAAGATCTATATCAGGAACAAGAGGGAATTAAGATCTACATTTTTTGTAAACTGCTTTAAGGGTTTCTCTTTTTCCCCCTTTTCCAATCAAGTGGGGTATAAATTTTATGAAATAAATAAAATCAGGATCTGTTGCTCCTATGGGTTCTGCCACTTGTCACCACACCTTGCCTCATGGGTGGGCCGGCCCTGGCTGCACCAGTTCAAGTAACATATGCATTAGGCCAATATGTGAATGCTATGCTGAGGTGAAGCTAAAAAGAGGACCCTTTTATTGTGCCTTGAAACTATTTGGTTTTGCAAGTTCCCATTTTGCAGGCTGAGCAGTGTTGTTAAAGATAATAGGTACTGGCATTAGAGGATTTGTCATAAGTGATGTTATAGGCATTATCCAGGAAGTGTATAACCGTATTCTAAATTTTCCCAGCTGTTATAATATGTTGATAGGTTGAATGCTGGGAAACTGTGCCATCTTTGACATTGATTTTAAAGAAGGATAATCTGGATCCCGTGCAACAAATGTGAAATAGCTATTCATTTGTAAATTTTGAAAGGTCCTTTATATTTTTCTGGCTGTTATAATGAGGTCTAGCGCATTATTTGATCTGGTTGACTTCTTAGGTTAAGAGAGAGCTTCTTATTCTGGGCAGCCAAACTCTTGTATTAGACATGTTCCAGTTGCTGCTCTTACTTGGGTGGGAACTATCCTCCTTGCTTGTTCCCCAAGGAAACCTTTTGATTGACAGAAAAATATAATAGATGCGAAGCAAAGAGGACAAAAAAAAAAAAAACTTCTTTAGAGAGCAGAAAGGAGTGATGTTCCATTAAATATTGATCAATGGAGCATTCTAAGGGCCGCCACATCATTGCTGTATAAAAAGCACAAGAGACCACTGAAATCTTTCTAATGTATCCGATTCCTTCCAAACAAGAGTGAACCTATTGGACAGCTACTTAGAGATACTGCTGAAACAGTTTGGAAGTGTGTGCTCTTCCATGGTTGGTGAGCATGCCCCACTGTTAGTCCCATAGATGTAATTATTAATTAATGGTTCTCGGGAGAGTGCTGTTGCAGGTGTTCAGAGTTATTTTTTCCTTTAACCTAGACAGACAGGCTGAATGTTGAATCGGAAACAATAAGCAGCATCTCTTGATGGCTGCACTCTATGCTAATGGCAACCCACTGTGTGTGGGGGAAAAGCAACATCTTGTAATAAAATTCCAATCTCTGCTCACTGAAGAATAAGAATTCCAACTTTAAAAAGACAATTGAACTTGTCAGTCAAATGAATACCAAATTTAAGGGAGTGAATACACTTAGTGGGAGATCTTAATTCTGCATGAATGGACTTTCCCTTCTCTCCATCCAAAATCTGGTTTGCAGGACTGCAAGGGGAAGGAGAATCCACTCCACCAATGCTGTCTGTTCTGCCAGCAAGAAGATGCCATTGGATTTCACCATTAATAATTTGATCTCAAACATGAAAACATGAAAAATAGCAAGCCCAGTATGTTCTGAAGCTATAGCTTGTGTCTGAACATTATTTGTAATCTCATTCTTTCTATTGGGTGAATTTTCTGCTATGATGTATCTTTATCTTATTTGTATGTCTCTCGTGCGTGAAAGGTAGATAGAGTTTTCTAAATCTCTACGAGCTATTAATATTCTAATCAAAACATGACACTTGATTAGCAACTGTTAAATGGTTTGTTTGTTTCCTCCCACCTTGGGAGAATCTTCTGTGCAACAGTTGACTAGTAGTACAATTATTCAGCCTACTTTCTTGCCAGACTTTTCTTATCAATTGAGATTTTTCTTCTCCTGCGTTGTCATTTAGATGACAGGATATTTTTGCTTTGATATCTAGCAGACCTTGCTTGGAAGTGAAGCATTTACATGCTGCAAAATATGACTCGTATAGTTTGCTCCTAGGCACAATTCAAAGTGACATTGATGATTTCTGAATGCCCTAAACAACTCGGGTCCTGCATACCTTAGGGGAAAACACTACTTACGTGAGCCCTTTAAAACTGACAGGGGATGGCCTACTGGAAACATCATCCATGTGTCAGTTAAGATCAGGAAGGGGTGTGCAATGAAGCATTCTTAGTGATGGCTCTAAAAATTATGGAAGTTCTTCCCAAGGGAGACCCATTGACTGTCTTTTATCCAATGCTTTACAGAAGGACTAGCTTCCAGTTAGACTCAGTTTCTGGTGTGGCTTTTATCTGTTTGCTTTAGAGGTGGTGGCTGCCTCAGCATAGGGGACCAAACCAGCACTTGGTACCAGTGGAACCACAGTAGAATTAGACTGTAAGAACCCTCACTAGTTTAAATAACTGCACAAACCTAATGGGGGTAATTTGTTGATTCAAAATATATTGGCACTCCTTTTTTGGTGGCTTTTGAATACTGCCGTTGGGTCACTTCAACAATGCTAACTAGGCTGTTGCAAAAAGTATTTCCGTCTTTCAGACCTACAGTGGTACCTCGGGTTACAAACCTCGGGTTTCACACACTTCGGGTTACAGACTCCGCTAACCCGGAAGTAGTACCTCGGGTTAAGAACTTTACCTCAGGATGAGAACAGAAATCACACACCAGTGGCAGGGCGGCAGCAGGAGGCCCCATTAGCTAAACTGATACCTCAGGTTAAGAACGGTTTCAGGTTAAGAACGGACCTCCAGAACGAATTAAGTTCATAACCAGAGGTACCACTGTATTTGTCAGTGACCAGTAAAAAAAAAGAAAAAGAAAGAAAGAACTGTCTGATGGTACATAAAATACAATGGGTCAAAATGAGTTCTCCTCCCCTGCATCAGTACACTAAAAGTACTGGTAAAGCACTTTTAAGAAAGCACTACTGACAAAAACAAGAAATGGTATTTCCAAATCAATAAAATCTGTGGATGACTCATTTTGCATACAAAGAAGGGAGCACTTATATTGTTTTTGACCTTGTGGCAATTGAATTGTTGGGGCTAAAAATGCTGGATAGAGACACAGATAAAAGAGAATATGTCCCGTTTGATCATTCTTGGATCATTACTACAGTTCATCACTTGGCCTTCATGTTGTGCAAGGCTTTCACCAGAATAAACTGGATATTAAAAGGAGCTTAACATTGCCTTCCAAAAATAGAGCTCTCTATTAGAACTAAAAAATTTAGGGGGAAAGTTTTCTGTCAATCCTATATTAATTAGAAAAGTATTTCCCGCTCGTAAGGTTTATTTTGCTTGCCGTATTTCTTTGGTAGGGTTTGGAAGAGATACCAATGCTGTTGCTTTTCTTCTCATATCGCACTGCAATATTGAAACTCTTGGATCTAGTGTGGTGTAGAGAGGCTCACTGGGTGGACTTGGGCCAGTTCCTGCCTAACCTACCTCACAGGATTGTTGTGGGGTTTAAATAAGAAGGGAGAGAATCATGTATGCCACCTTGAGCTCCTTGAAGAAAAAGGTGGGATAGAAATGCAGCAAATAAATAATAACTAATAATTTAAAAATTCTTCATGGGAGCCAGCTCCTAAACATTAACAACTTACACCATTGTTTCAACAGGAAGGTGTGCAAGTGTATGTTACCGTTATAAAATATGTATTATTGTTTATCTTTGCATATATTAGGACAGACACTAAAAAACAAACAAGCCCAAGGCAGCAGTGCCTTCTGTTTGTTCATACTAGTCTTTATTTAGCTTAAGACTTGGCTCGCAGTGCTTTCCTTTCTCTCCTTTAAAATCAGTTTTATATTTTAAGAGTAACAATTAAAGGAACCAATTATGGCTTCTCAGATAACATTGGCTGCATTCACACAGCATGATAAGCTGTGGTTTATGTTATGGTTTTATATACTACTTTTTGGCCCAAAGACCCCCCTGCCCCAAAGCATGAGACATAGGTAGTAGTAGTTGTTAGGAGAAAAACGGGGGCCTAATTTGAATAGTAGAATGTCTGGCATCTGGTGGCTTTTGTGTTGTGCTCTGGAATCGGCCCCTCCCTTTGTGTGTTCAGTTAAGTTCTATTAGAGAGACCAACTGTCATTTTTGTTTCTTACCTCAAGTTGTTTTAGTTTCTCTCAGAGTGTATGTTATTGTGTTACAGTTTTCTTTATTATTAAAGCTTTGTTTGACATATATGTGAGCCGCTTACTTTGCTGAAAGAAAAGAAACTCCGCTGAAGAATGGTGGAATATCCTAAACTGTGTGAGTGAGGGGATATTCCCAGTCTGGCAGGAGGATTGATTTTATTAATCACCCCACCCTCTGCAACAGTTGTATGCCTACATTTTCTGCTTAGGTTGTCAGAAGTAAAATGGAGAGTACTCACTCTAAAAGACATAAATGTTGCAATAGGAAATGACATTTGAGCTAATGATCTGCACCTTCTTTTTCTTAGGAGAGAGCTATGTGTGTGGTTCGATAGAGCCCTTCAAGAAGCTGGAGTACACAAAGAATGTAAATCCCAATTGGTCAGTGAATGTGAAAACCACCTCCGCTGCCCGCACAGTGGCCTCTCTTGCCTCGGCCAAAGGAAGCCCTTCAGACCAGAAGGAGAACAAGGATTTCATTAGGCCTAAACTGGTCACAATCATCAGGAGTGGTGTGAAGCCCCGTAAAGCAGTCCGGATTCTGCTTAACAAGAAGACAGCGCATTCATTTGAGCAGGTTCTCACTGATATCACTGATGCCATCAAACTGGATTCCGGAGTAGTTAAGCGCCTGTACACACTGGATGGGAAACAGGTAAGAGAATAGCTTAAGCTACCTTATTAAACAACAACAACCTCACAAAAGTCTAGCTAGATCTGGTGGCTCTTTTGATGAAAACTCCCTTTTCTCTGGCCAAAGATCTTGCAGCCTTGATGTAATAAGGACCTAAGCCATACTTAACACCTTGCAAAATTCTATACCTCACAAAGTAGTTATTTTTAACTTTAGTCTTTAAATTTAGTTAGTTATTTTCAGAATTCAGATACATAAATAACTAAATATTGCATTTCTAAAGCATACAATTTCATACCTTGTTATAAAAAATCAAGTTATAAAACATGTTGATGTGTTTTTAAGTTTAAAACAATAAAAAAATAGCAATACTCAGCTGAATTTAATTACTGAATTACTGTTTTAATGTGTGTGTGTGTGTTTATGTGTGTGTGTTATACAATGCAAGAAAAGCTCAACATATTTCAAGAACTGCTTAAGCAGCAACCATAAAATATTTTCTCAAGTGTTTTCTGCTGTATTATGTCGTCTATAAGACAACGGCCAGTGTAGACATTATCACCAGTTATGAACATTACTGCTATTTGGGGGAAAGTCCCCTTGCTACCTCTTGTACTGGGCTCCTTTTCATTCTACAGTTCTGAACATGTTTGCCTTTCCTTTCTCCAGCTGTGCCATTTTCCCAGGTAGGGAAAAATGTAGTTCTCTCTCTCTCTCTCACTCTCTCTCTCTCTCTCTCTCACACACACACACACACACACACGAATATTCTAGAGGCAGACTTGGGAGTAAAGACTGAATCAACTGCTGAGCATTGTCTCTTTGATTGGTTGGGGCTCCATGCTTCAGTTCACAACAGACTTTTCACTTGGGATAACAGGAAATGTAGACTGTTGGTAGGGAATGGTTCCCCCTGCCTTTTTTGTTTTGGGCTTGTACCAAGATTTTAGATATGTCAAGAACCATCTGTGGGGAACACAGATCTAACCCTTCTGTGTCCCCCACCCCATAAGTTATTTTTATCAAATCACTTTGGCAACTGGCTAGCACCTCTGGATCACACATAGTCCAATCAAACCAATTACAGTGATGGCGGCTCCTTATATTCCCTCCTAGAGTGTACAAATTTAATAATATTTTATAATGGTGGTAGTGGTGGTGGTGATGATGATGTAAGCATTGTCATAAGAGCTGATGCATCACTGATCTCCAGCAGTGGTACTGATGGTTTCTCAGATTAATACCAGGGCAGACACAGCGTCATGAAACATATTAGCCACTCTAGGGTGAAATTCAACTAAGTTTAACTCAGAATAGACCCATTGCAATTAATAAACCTAACTCAGTCATGTTCATTGATTTCAGTGGGTCTACTCTGAGTAAAATTTAGTTGGATCTTTGGCTGAAAGGGTGGGATACAAATTTAATAGTTTGCTGATATCAGAACAAATGTCAGTTCCTCGCTTTAGACCTATACTTGCTGGTATAAGCAGTGCTGGATTTATAAGATTTTCTCTCTCCTCATTGAGCATTAATGAGTTGTAGGTTACTGAAAAGCTCTCTGGCTAATATGGGTTGGAAATTCCATACGTAATATGACTCACTGTGGTGTGAGGGTTGTCTTTGTCCCATCTGCTATTGGTTTGGTTTGTCAGATATATTATGAATAATTGGCATGGGGGCTGAGGACCAATCCAAGCACATTGCCCGCCCCCAATGTGGAGACAAAAAAATAACAATTCTGCATGGCAGTGCCCCAGAAGAGCCTAGTCTTGTGAAGTGGCCACAATCAACAACATGACCAAAGCATGAAACTCTCAGGAGAAATTGCCTTTGTCTCTGACATAGAAGCAACCCCACCCGCAAGAGTTTCATAGATGAAGGGGTTGTGCTGATTTGCTTCTGATATGGATTCCAGGACTCCACTCAACTGAAATGGCAAATTCCAGTTCTTTATTACCCTAACTTAACTGAGATTTTGATAGTTGCAGCAACTGACTTCCTAAATGTCTAAAAATAAAATTGACACGCATCTGTTTTCCACCTCAAAAGTTCAGCGCACACCCATGTGGATGCTTCCCATGCTGGTCCTTCCAACTCTACAACTCTATGATTCTATGATGGTCAGCGGTTAGCGCTAAACCAGCAGGGAACTCCAAGAGCTTCCTGCAATGTTCTCCATAACCTGCGCTGGGATTTCTGCAGCATTTCCCATCAACTCCAGCGTAAGCACAGTGATTATGGCCCCAATTGCCTAATGACCGTGCATTGGAAGTAGTCTGCATTTTCTCATGTCTCACCGAGGGAGAACTAACCAGAGTTTATTTGCAGACAAGACAGCAGGCTTCAGTAATTCCAAGGGGATGACTTTGGATCAATGTGGTGGCTGCATTTGATTTGTAAGAGCTTTGGAAACTTTGTGTCTACCTGAGCTGCTGCAAGACAATTCTCCTGATGCATGTCTTCCTCTCTTGCTAATTGTATTCTGTTGAAGTGGCTGGGTCTGCTGCCTAACCTTAGCAGGCAAGGGAGGTGGGAGTGTTGCACCCCTTTGTCTTGAACAGAGACCACTATGTCTGGTGAGTAAACAAAGCTGCTTAGCAAGCAGAAACATCACTCAGCGATTTTGCACTCAGCGGGAATAACCTGTTGGTCAGCTCTGCGTGTGTGTATGTGTGTATAAGGGAAGCCATTGATTTCCATCTGACTTAAGCAATTGATGTTCCATTTACATTGCCAGAGCCCTTTTCTTCTTGGTGGCATTTGAAGTAGAAGGATGGATTTATTTACTTTTTTGTCGCTTACTAAGTTCCTTGCTGAGTGTGATTAAAGGGAGGAAATCCATGGTAAATCCAAAAGTTTGTTCCACTTGTGCCTGTGGATAAACTCCCATCTGTGGCTCTTGCAGGGCATCCAGAAAATTCCAAATTCCCTGCTCTGAGTGGCTAAGCCTTAATTGGAGATTTCTTAGATCGGACTTTAAAAACCTTAATGCCTTATTGACTGGAAAATGTAATTTTGTTTTTTGAGGATCAGAGGATAAAGCTCTTCTAGTACAGTCAATCTCCTTGTGAAACAGAGATTTGAGTGAAAACTTTTCAGTTTAAGTATTGAAATATTGCCACCCCCTTTGCTGCAGGTCACATGGAAGTCAATGTAACCTTTTATTGCTCGGTGCAAATCTTACTGAGAACAACATACTCACCCCACCTCTCTCCCCAGGCAATACATTCAACAGTATGATATTCTTAAATTTTCCAACTTTGCTGAAGTGTTATTGGCTAACCTGTGTTTGACCTTGTCCTGTGCCTCTCTCATGTGCTCATGAGATTCCACTAGGCTATCTTGATGGAATCTAAGGGTTCAGGAGTAGTTGGTAAGATTATGTGAATAAATACACCATCAATGGCTTCCACAATCCCTGTGGAGGTGTGTTTCGTGGCGCCTTTGTTATATGTCATCATATGCTGAAGACACACCTCTTTACCTGGCCTGATACCACACACACACACACACACACACACACACACACAAACACAAAACTTCCCACTTATGTGAGGGGTTATGTTTTGGCATCCTGTGTGTATAAGTGAAAATCACGTAAGTGAAAATAATGTAAATGTCCTCTCTGCAACTCTCTCTCCAATCCAGATAAAAAATACTGTACCTAAAAGATCCACAACTGGAATTGAATCTTTGGGGCTGGCTGGCAGTAACCTGCCCTGGGACCTCCTTATATTTATCATATCCAATCTTTTCCCCTAACTGGGATTTCACCACATGGTGAAGGGTGGTTAATAAATCAAACCAACCAACCAACCAACCAACCAAACAAACAAACAAACAACAACCATTCCTGTAAGTAGTAGTCATGGATATATTGGGTCAACAGGATGCAACGAGCATTTCTTCTGATACACATTCTGATTTGCTGTATGTTTTATATTCTCTAGTTAGGTCTATGGAGCCCACGTTAGGGAGACTCTGAGGGGAAAAACATTGGCAGCAGTGTCAGTGTTGATGGGCCCCTTCCATTTGTGAGCCCTGGTGCATTTGCCCCCAGTACAGTGGTACCTCAGGTTACATATGCTTCAGGTTACAGACTCCGCTAACCCAGAAATAGTGCTTCAGGTTAAGAACTTTGCTTCAGGATGAGAACAGAAATCGTGCTCTGGCGGTGCGGCGGCAGCAGGAGGCCCCATTAGCTAAAGTGGTGCTTCAGCTTAAGAACAGCTTCAGGTTAAGAACGGACCTCCGGAACGAATTAAGTACTTAACCTGAGGTACCACTGTACTTCCCCTTAAAACGGGCCTGCTCCAATATTAGTAAAAGGAGATGAGTTCTAAATTACACTTTTTCATATTTGCTCTAAAACTAATGTGTGGTATGAGATCTTTTGTATCTGTGTATTCCCCTCCCCCCCCACCTACATAATTTATTCTCATTGTCCTGGCCTTTGGCTAAATGTATTGATTGATTGAATTTATTATGATTAATTTTTTTTACATATGGTACACATTCCCCACCCCAACCCCGTTTGCTTCTACTACAGAACCCCACAAAGCCTCTTTGAAGGTTAATGCATTTGCTACAGGGATATTTTTCCTCCTTGATGAAATTTTGGCTTCTGAGACTTTTAATCAGGATTTTCAGCGGGAACAAGTCCTTGAAGTTCAGATACTGGAGGAAATATTCCTTGAGGACTGTGGTTTTACAGTAGCCCACAGTCCTTCATGCACAGGAAAAAGGGCATAAAGAGGGAGTATGAAATTGGCAGGGAGGGGGAAGTTCACAACTATGGAGAATGTGGCAGAAGGTCACAGCATTTTCAAGACTGGTGGAGGAGGATAAGACTTTGAAAGCAGAGTTCAGTATAAACTCCTTAGAGTGAGTTGGCCTTCCCAACTCTCTCTCTCGATATGGAGGATTTGCTCTTTCTCTGTTAAGTGCTGCATCTTGGAAGCTTCAAGTATTCAAAATTCCTTTAAGGCTTTAGGGCTTAACGATATAAGGATATTTACTCATCAAGTGAGAGTCAAACCTCAGTTTGAACTATTCTTAATTATCTTTTGACTTGGGTTAAGCAATCATTTTTCTTAAAGCTGATAGACTGGAAGGACCCAGAGGAAAATAATGGACCAGTAAGTCAAGTCTTTGATTAAAAGGATAGAAGGCACCATTGATCACTTTACAAACACATCTGGCCCAGATCCTCACCGTAGAAATAGCAGGCCTCTCTTAAATGTGGGCTCATTCCACTTATGTGATCTCCAGGTGCAATAGCAATGTCCTTATTTCTTTCTGTCACCAGTCAATCATTCAAGTTATTGGCTGTCCTTCAGGGCCAGGGTAGCATATAACTGGAGATCAATATAAGAAATAAAACTCAGAATAAACACGGTACAAAAATCGTAAAAGCATCAGCCATAAAATCAGTAGCATTGACAACATCCAGCAGAGAGCCATCAGATGATGAATTTAAACCAGCTGCAAAACGTAATGGAATGTCTGATCAAATAAAGGGCTGTGTCCATTGTTCACTGGCAGCTGGTGCAAGTGCTCTTGTACTACTGGATGCGCAACAGAAGAATCCAACACAACATTTGTGCTAGCAGAAACTCATTGTGCAACAGACTGTGCAGTCTTTTGCACAAAGAAGTTATCAGCAACCTGATTATGTGTTCTCTTGTTCCATAATGTTCCACTGGAGCAAAATAATTCACCAGTGGAACAAGAAGACCACTAAGTGACTCTATCTTAGTCCTACTCTGGATACAACCCAAAGTTTCTACCCAGCTTCAGAAGAACAGTGATTCTGGTGCCAGAGGAGTTTTTCCACAGAGATCATTCTGTATGTGACATATTGTGATTGAGAGAGCCCTCTCCCTGATTGCTGTCCTTCAGATGGTGATGTGGAAGACCCTTCTTTGCTCTCTAACTTCAGGTGGTAGGGTGACACACAGGAAAGCCGCTGAACAATGCAGTGTACAAGTAGGCTGCGATAGTAGCAGCCTTCATGATTCATTGAAGGGTGGTGGTGGGCCTACATAGCCAAATAAATGAAAATAACTAAGTCCTAGGCCAGTAGTGGAACCTTTTTCAGATGGAGAGTCTCACTTCCTTTGGGGGGAATCTTTCAGGAGCTACATGCCAGTGGTTGATAGGGCTAGAGGCAAGTGGGTGGATAAGTGGATGTGACTTTAATATAAACCAGAGGTTTATACACACACCACTCTCCACTCAGGCAAGCCAGTGGCATGCTCATAGTTAAGCATGCCACATTCCAGCCAGATAAAAGTCCTGAAAAAGAGTGTGGAGCGGAATTGACCTGGCACAGGGCATGGCCCAGCAAGAGTCCTGTAGGTGTGAGAAAGAACCCTGAAAGACCACATTTAACCCCTGGACTTTAGGTTCCCCCCCCTTGTCGTAAGCTATTCGGGTCTTTGTAGATTACAACCAGCGCATTTAAAACAATCTTGCCTGATTTACTTGCTGGGAATACTGGTGAAATATTCTCCTTATTCCAACTGAAAATACAGTTGCTAGGTTACTAATGGAGGGTTTGAGAAATCTTCAGGGACAGTGTCATGTAAATATATTGCAGTGGTCCAATCAAGAAGTTACGAGGCATGGGAAACTCTGTCCCTTGCCGCGACCCAGTATCCAGCAGTGATCTGAATGCAGAGTTGGCAGCCGCAGGAGCATCCGGTGGGAAGCCAGGTCAGGGTCAGGGCTGAGAGCTGAATGCAGAAGATAGGGCGACCATTGTGCCTGAGGAGCTTGAACAAGAACTTCCAGAAGAACCTACCAGGCCCTATGGGCCCACAGCCTGAACCCTCATGGACACCTTTCCCTGAGTCTGAAGAACAAAACACCTCCCACTACACATCACTAGTCCAGCAGTGCTGGGAGTGCACCAGAAGGGAGGCTATGGAACAAGGAGGAGAACCTGCCTTCAGGGCAGAGGGTTGGACCTTTAAGGCTCTGAAGTTCTTTCAAGGGAGTAGAGCCTGGAGGAAGTAGTCTGGACGCAGAGGCATAAAATGCTCCCAACCCCCTTTGAGAAAATGGCTCACTTGGAGCTGTCCATGGTTCTGCAGCTTCCTTGTGAGCTTGCAGCATCGTATCAGCACATGGCAGCCATATTCAGGACATATTCAGCAGGTCTCCAGCAACAGTAAGTGGACAGTTGCTTTAGAACACAGCACCGGATGACTAGTGTATTTGCCAGGAGACTATTCCTTTTAGAAGCAAATCTATAGCTGTAGCTGTTACTTCCATTCCTTGAAGTTTAGTATGCAGACTATCTGTGAGCTAGGTAAGTATTCTGTTGAGCTTACTGTCCTGTGTAGCTAGACTATTACAGTTCACTTGCTGGGGAAGAAATACGCGTGTAATATTTTATGTGTCTCTCGGGATCATTCACAGGAGCCAGCATCTGACTGGAAAATGTAATGTTAATTGGCACAGAGACTGTAAGATACTGTTCTTAATCATGTTTGCAGCTTTTTAATAGCCCATAGTTAGTTTTCAGAGCAATTTATTCTTTTAAAAAAAGAAATAATGCCGCTTTTTGGAGAGGGAATGATTTTTCCAAGTGATATATAATACATGTAAGTTTTCTTTAAAAAAATAATAATAGAAAACATGCAGCCTGCCTTTTGGCTAAAGGGGTCTCTGTAGAAAACCGGTCAAAATAGACCTTAAACTTGACAGAACAGCTACAGAATTGAATCAATAGTCAAATAACCTTTGCAACAAGAGTCTTGATTAATTAGAAAAAGCAGGCATGGGTGCATGCCATAATACTGGGACTGTGATGGAAAAGGTCTTACTTCTAAACCACATGGCACCTAAATCAGAGCCTCCCTGGCCATTTAGGGCTTTGAATGGGCTCAGAAATGAAGTGTCAGCTGGTGTAGCTGGTTCAGAACAGACAATACTTGTGTGGACACGATCCCACCAAGGTGCAAGCAGTAGGATTTTGTACCAGCTGAAGTTTCTGAAGCGTTTTCAGATATCACTACACACATCACCAGTGCATAAATGACAGTGTCTGGGTCTCACTCTTCCAGAAGTAGGTGTTATTGAATCCAATAACAGCTGCAGCATGGGCATCCAGGAATAATGGGACTTTCCAGTGTTTTGCTCTGCCTCTCCCATGTACGACTAGCTGCCTTTTGGACAGAAGTCATGGGTGTGTCCTCAATGCAATGAACTCCTGTCTCTCTGAAAACAAGTTTGTTCCCTTGAAACCAAGGTAACAGACCTAGAAAAGCTAGGAGAGGCAGAGGGGTTTGTGGACGAGGCCTTTGGGGGTGTTGTAATGGTGTTCCACTCCCAAATCTATTTTTATGTTATCAGTCTTGTGTCCTATAGCACCCCTAAACTGTAAACCTCATCTGGACAAATGCAGTCTTGTCCACAATGGAGGTTTTGTTCCATGTTGTATAGCTGTAATCAACACTGGACTTTGAACTATAATAAAGGCTACTTAATCTGGGAAATGCCTATCATCTTCAGGCACAAGAATTTCAGGAGAAACATTGTAGCCCAGTGGTAGAGCATCTGGTTTGCATGTAGAAGTTTTGGACCCTTGCACCCCCAGGTAAGGCTGGGAGAGACCCCTGTCTGAAACCCCAGAAAGCTATTGTCAGTCAGTGCAAACAATACAGAGCTGCATGGCCCAATAGTCTGCCTCTGGGTAAGGCAGCGCGGTCCCATGTTCCCATTTCTCAACATTGGTAGAAATGTTTAGTCAGCTCCAAAGCATGAAAACTCAAATGTATGTGATTTGTTCTCCCCTGGAGGGTTATATTCCCAGCGTCAGCAGGAGTTTATGGCTTGGACATGCTTGTTGAAAGCAATCTGACATGGTAATTGCTAAGAGATGGAGGTCAATTAAAAGACAATTTTACTTTGTCAGCTTGATATTGCTGCTTTTACCAACTTGCCTGAAGTCTGAACTTTAGAGTGCTTCGGGAATCCCTTACCATTGTGGCTGTTTCGTTTCATCTTGGACATCTCCAGGAAGGAACAGCACAATTATATCAACTGTTTCTTTTGCCATACCAGTTACTGTGATGATTGTATAGTAAATGGCTACAGCCAGTTGGAGGGAGGGGGTTGTGGCCAGCTTGCAGACATGGCTAGCGTGATATAGGCTGCAATAAAATAATAGTAGTTTCCAAGTAGCCAGATCTAATCGGGTGTATTGTGTCCTGTTCTGGGTACTGCACTTTAAGGTGGATGTTGATAAATTGGAACAGGTTTAGGAGGACTGGGGAAATTACCAGGGATATTGAAAACAATTCCAGTGATGAAAGATTGGAGGAACTGGTATTTCTAGTCTGGAGAATAGAAGACTAGAGAGCATTTGCTTTCTTCAAACATCAGAGGGGCTATCACTCAGAAGAGGGCCAATACAGTGGTACCTTGGTAGTTGAACGGCTTGGCTCCCGAAAAATTGGCTCCCAAACACTGCATACCCGGATGTGAGTGTTCCGGTTTGCAAACGTTTTTTGGAAGCTGAATGTCTGATGTGGCTTCTGATTGAGTGCAGGAAGCTCCAGCAGCCAATTGGAAGCCGTGCCTTGGTTTTCGAACGGTTTTGGGAGTCAAATAGACTTCCGGAATGCATCAAGTTCAAGAACCAAGGTACCACTTTACTCATTATTGGCTGCCCAGAAAGGAAATCTTGTACCTCTTGTACACAAAGCATGTGATTTAGTATTGAGACATAACCTTTTGCCTAAAGTACTTTTTGGAATTCCACTACTACTTGAGAGATGGTGGCATAGGCCGAAAGTTCTGTATTCGTATAGACATTTTTCAAAACAAAGAAACCCTCAGTAAGGTAAAGCAACTTTCAATAGACCCAGCATTAGCCCCATTTAAGAAGGGAAATATTTTATTGTACGTGGTACAAAAATTACTAAAAGAGTGTGTGTGTGTGGCTTCTGCTGTTGCTTTCTTTCATACTTTTTTTATAAATGTCTTTCACATTTCCTTGGCAACACAGTTGTCTTCATTGGTTGCTAAGGAACTAGCTTCTTTAGCACAAAGAACTGCAAGGTTGCTGCTGCTGCCCAAGGATTTGATTCCTGGCACTGGTAGACAGTGGAAGATTTTAATGTTACTTCAGATGAGGTCCTCATATTAACAAACCTTATTATTTTTTTTAAAAAAACTGCTTCCAAATCACCACCCTTCCTTAAAAAATGTCGCAAATTAATCATCCTGCAAATCTATATAACTTGCATAATAAGCAGTAGTTATACAATAGAAATAAATTCTGCGGCCAAAAATGGCTGTGTGTATGCAGAAGAGGAGGTTGGTGGTGCTTGAGAGAATCTCATTTCTGAGAGAATGCTGAAGTGGTATAGCATTTTTATTTTTATTTTTCGGTGTTAATACAGAGCTTATAACAAGCATAGCTCAGATTTTACTGTGAGCTGGTGTCAAAGCTAGCATGCTTCCTAGCCATTGAATTAATTGGCTTGTTTTATTTTGGAAGTAAGTAGAGGAAAGCATTGTTGCTCTAAACGAGGCAAAATTACTTGGGGCTGATTAAGCATTGCCAGTTGACACTTTACAAAAATAGCAACAGAAGGTTTTTCCACGTTCCTTTCAGATGAGATTCCTGTATTTGGCAGCCTGAAAATAAACAAAATGCGATATTTAAAATAAATAAGTAGCATGTATCAAGTATAATGGGCTATCTTGGAATAAAATGTTGGCTTGCTTACATCATTTGGGATTACCATGAAATTTACCTCTTGCTCACTGACATATTCCTTATAATAAACTTGCAGGGGGTTGGAAGGAGAAGCTATAATCCGGGTCATCTTAGTAAACAGAAATGTAAAATTAGCAGCTTTGGGCCATGCATGTCACTATGTATCTTCAGTGATTTAACTTAATTCTAGTGTACTTCTGGCAAAGGAAGTCAAAATTTAAAATCAATTTCTGCCATTTTGTATTGGAATAATAAAAATGAACCTATATGAGAGCACATCTCATGAAGAACAGCCAATATATACTGTTATGAGGTTTGTGTGTGTTTTTAATTGACTGGCTGAAATAAAATGTCAGTATTTTATTGCTACTGAAGCAGTTTAGCTGAAGAAGCCATTTTGAATGGGTGTCCATCTATGTGAAACAATGAGGATGAAGCTGTCTTTCTTTGGAGAAGAATAAATCTTTTGGTATGTGTACATATCTGCCTTGGTTTCCCACCATCTGTACTGATGTCATGCAGTCATGTCCTGAGGACTTTGTTAGACCTAGGGGCTGCACTTGATCTGCTCACCCCCATCACTCCGCATTAACACCCTAGAGCAGCCTTTCTCAACCCTGGGGCATCAGACGCTGTTGGACTGCAACCTCCTTCATTCCTAATCAGTGGTCAGAGATGATGGGAGCTGTGGTCCAACAACATCTGACAACTAGAGGCTCCCCTTCCTACCCCATGCAATTACTAAGCTCCCATTTCTCCTTCCTAACCCCATTTCTGGAGCTACTTCTGTCTTCTGTTCTGCAGCCCTGCATTACGCTATCATCTCCTCCTGTTGCGTAATCCCTTTTGTATCTCCGCTCTCATCTTTACCCCCATTCTCAGGCCTCCTATTCCTTCCTCTCTTTTTTGGTAACCACCATCAATTCTTATCTTCAACCCTTTTCTCCACCCTCCTCCTCCTCCCTTTTTCACCTCCCCCTTGCACATGGACTCCCCCCCCCCCCATTCTGTGTCTCCTCCTGCCTCCTATTCAGCAGCCTTTTTTTGAACAGATACCTGTGACAATATGTAACTTTGAGAAGAGTGGAAATTTAAGAACAGGTCTGCCAGTTGGTTTGTTAGAGTTTGTTGGAGAAGGCTAAGTTCAGTTGATGAATGTCATACATATATGAGGGTGGGCTTGTTAATAAAATAGCTATTCTAAATTACTACAATAAATCTGGAACTTCATGTTGAAGACAGCACATGGTACCAGATGGGAGCTGCATGATGACAGCCTTAGATTTTTAAGATATAGAGAAGAATATATAGATACATTCAGTTTTCATCCTCTCTGCTATAGCCAGATCATGCCTTGGTTACTGCAAATTTCTGTGTTGCCCCCTCTCTCCTTTTTGGTAATTTCCTCTCACCTCTGTCCCAACAGTTTAACTGCCAGAATTTTGATGTCATTTGTACTGTTGTCCTTCTATTGTTAATTCAAGGTTGGTTTATTCCCCCTCTATACGTATACCAATATCTCTTCTCTTCTAATATACAGTGGTACCTCGGGTTAAGAACTTAATTCGTTCCAGAGGTCCGTTCTTAACCTGAAACTGTTCTTAACCTGAGGTACCACTTTACCTAATGGGGCCTCCCTCTGCCGCCGCACAATTTCTGTTCTCATCCTGAACCAAAGTTCTTAACCCAAGGTACTATTTCTGGGTTAGTGGAGTCTGTAACCTGAAGCATCTGTAACCTGAGGTACCACTGTATTTCTGATTGTTCCTTCCAACCTTTCTCGTACAGTTTGTGAGACTTCTCACAAAAATCATTTACTTTTCTTGTCTCCTGCATCCTGTGATGTGCTTCCTTGAATCCCTAGATGGGTGTCATATCCCTGTCTGCATCCAGAGCACTTACAGCTTTTGTAGAAAGCTAGCTTCCAGAGATTGCCAACTTCACAGGGAGATTTTAATCTGAAAAAATGGGGCAACGGGTAAGAATTAAACATTTCAAAATAGACTCATCCCCCTCTCTGTCACCATTTACTAACATGAAAAAACACAACTCTATGTGATCTTGACTGTATCTTCTCATAACTTCTATCTTAGTTCTTTTAATTTGGCCTTTATGAATTAGGCAATGCTGGTTTGTGCCTCAGTGGACTGCTGAGAGAAGGGCAGGGTAATCACTGTGAAACATTATAGAATGTGGTTTAAGAGATGTTAAGTGAGTTACTGGACTGTGGTGGCATTGGTTTTTCCCTTTCACATCCAAGAAAGAAGCATACAAGGGTCCATTGTACTATGCCAGTCAAGTAATCCAGCACTTGCTTAGTCATCATTTCTTTATAAGGAAATGTACACTGCAACAGTTGTGGGAAAATCTCCTGGAAAAGCAACAGAGGAGGTCAAGAATGCTCATGCCTGAGGTTCTAGAGTTCGTGCAGAAAACTTGTTACTTGTGCTAACTTAAAAGAAGACGACATTTAGTCAAAAACTGCATTATGTAAATACTTAGGGCATATTTAGATGTGGGAATTATTGTGTTAGTTCACCTGGTTATAATTATTATTCATAATTATTATTTTTTATATTTATATACTGCCCTTCATCTGTAGATCTCAGGGCAGTTCACAACATAAAAAACCACAAAATACATAATAAAAAAGAACAAGAACAAACCAATATCCCCCCTCTCCTGACTCCCAGATGCTAGCACTTCTGTCCTGGTTTCTAATGTTCCTTTTATAGTGCATTACGGAACTGTGGCTTCTTGATGGGTATATTGCTATGTTGCTCTGAATTTCATTGGCATCTGTAGGCGTGGCATGTGTTGCCACCCCACCTCTTTTTGTGTGTCCCCGCTTCTGTTTCCCATAATACTGTTGCCACTCCTTCAACCTGCCTCATGCGACTGCCACCAATTGCCTCAGATGTTCTGTTAAGACTTATCTTTTTGCCCATGCTTCCACTGACCTATAAACCTGGTTCCTGTTATATGTTTGGCTCCCTTGCATTTTTGTTTCATTATTTTTTTATGCGTGTTTACCTGTTTTGACACCGCTGTTTCATTTTAATGATTTTGTTTGTTTTGTAATGCACACAGCTTAAGTGATATTTTTAAAAAAAATTAAGAATTTTATAAATGATTTTAAACTAACGTAAAATGAAAAGTGACGCACTGGTAAAAAAGCCTGTCCTTGTCCTAGTGCAACACTACAGCTGGGATAGCTCAGTTGGTAAAGCATAAGTCTCTTAATCTCAGGCTTATGGGTTTGAACCCCATGTTGGGCAGAAGATTTCTGCATTGCAGGGGGTTGGACTAGACAACCCCCTTGGTCCCTTCCAACTATATAATTCTATGATTATACATTGTGCTGCCACCTTCTGTTGCAGCTCCCTTGCTATCTCCTCGGCAGCCCCCTCCCTCCTTTCCTTCCACCACAGGATTTGGGGGGCCATTCTCACCCTGCAGTGTTGTACTTTGAGGTGGGTGGCCTGGCTGCACTAGTGGGATTTATATATTTATTCCCTCTGTATCCCACATTTCCTCTAAGAAGCTCAAGGTGGCACACGTCGCTCTCTTCCTTCCCTTTTTATACTCACAACAGCCCAGTGAGGTAGATTAGGCTGAGAGATTGTGACTGGCCCAACGTCACCTAGTCAGTTTCATGGCTGAGCAGGGATTTGAACCCTGTTCTCAAAGTCCAACACTCTAACTGCTATGCCACACTGGCACACCAGTAGCAGTTGCAGCTGCAGCTGCAGCTGAGAGTTGACCAATAGATGAGCAGGCCCAATAGTTGTGACCTCAGTGGGCCCCACTATGTGTGGCTGATGGGGTGCAATTTGCCACCCCTCCTGGTCTGCCACCAGAAGCACATACTGGTATTTCACTGTGACTTGTTGCTGGGCCAGCCCTGGCAGCCCTTCCCTTGATTAAGAAACACTTTTAATCTACCATATCTGTGAACCTGTATCTTTCCTGGAAGCTGACTTAGCACTGACTTGCCCCTGTTAACTACAGTAAAAGGGGCAAATTCTCTGTGGAGAGCATAATTGGAGTCCTTTGAAGAGGAAATGCTAAAGTATACACTTAAGCATCATATGCTTAAGCGGCGCTCAGATTTTCAAAGTAATTGGCTAAGACAGCAGCTATGTTTTATTGTGCACATTTATATTCAAGATTAGTGAGTGGGAAAGAGCCAGGCTGCCTTAACAAAATGTTTATTGTGCACAGAGTCCCATCCTAGACTTATTTTTCCTCTCCCATCCCTATTGAATAGCTTCTTTCTTTTTAGGCATGGCATCTTGAGGAAAAGCACTGTCGAAGTTGTAGATTAAATGGTGTTAAGCAATTTCAGAAACAGATTTGGCACCCAAGGGAATGAGTTTGCCAGCAGTATGATTCAGGTGTATTTTAGTCTGGTATTGGATCTAGGTTTGGCATGGAGACTTTACTTGAAGCCCTGGTTTCTCTGTAGGTTGATAAAAGGGATCATACCCTAGTGATGCTATTATAACTCTCAAAAGAATTTGATTATTTTTTTTTAGTATCACGGCCATGTTGGATGGGTGTCTGTATTTTCATATTGCTGAGACTAACTAGGAGACCTTGGAGCAGCCCTACTCATAAGCAGGGGACGAGGGGAGAAATCTTCATAGTCTTCACCTGCACTATACTTTTAAAGCAGTGCCATAGCACTTTAAACAGTCATGGGTTCCCCACAAAGAATCTCAGGAACTGCCATTTAATGGTGCTGAAAGTTGTTTGGAGGACCCCCCCCCCCATTCCCCTCACAGAGCCCCATTTCTCAGAATGAGTTAACACTCAGTCCCTCTTCAAAGGGAACTGTGGGAACTGTAGCTCCGTGAGTGGGAATAGGGAAAATCCATATTAAATGGTGAAAAAATGTGAAATGTCATTTTGATGCCAATGATATTGGACACTGCCAAAAAAAGAAGAAGCATACATGCATGAACAACAGCAATCCCACTGATAAAGACCCACCTGGAAGAACCTATGGCTGAAAACTTTTCACTTAAGAAGTCGATGAACAGAATTCAAGTTGTTGCTTTTTAAGTGGGTAGAGAGGAGAGGTTGGAATAAGGGAATAGCAAAACTATCTGAAATGCTAAGCTCTGAATGGTGCAGTTGTGATGAGCAAGGGCAAAATGTGTGTGTGTTATGATCTTTTCAGAACTCCCTTGTGGGAAATTCTTCCACTGAAATGTGCCTAATGGTGGTTAAAGCTGTGGAAGTAGGCAGCACATTAGAACAATTATTTTCATTTATTCAAGAGCAATGCATTCAAGAAAGGGTTTTCTCTAAAACTGAGTACCATCTGGTAGAAGGCCAATTCATTTGCTCATCTTATTTGACTTACTGCGTTAAAGACATAGACTCTGTGCTTTTCTAACTCCTGCAACAATGTGAATATATAGTGCTGGTATTTGTATATGCTGCTTACTGTTAGTGAATTCATATCTAATTGGTTGGTGCTGTTTTAAAATGTGGATTCTCAGAGATTTCTTTGATACATGGAGTGGTATATAAATGAGCTAAATAAATAAAAATAAGGCAGAATCTATTAGCGTAAAATCGAATTCAGTGTAATACTAAAATTACATATATTTCTCCAACTTTTATAATAAAAAGACTTTGATCACTGACTCAGTATGCATTATTTAGAGCATAGTGTGTTTAACGTGATTCTGTTAAATATGCATTTGTAAATCTGCCAGCACATAAATAGAATCAAGGAAATTCTTAGATGTATTTTTGATTGCTACAAGTGTGTATTCCCACTTTGAAAAGAAAATACTCTGAAGAGTGCCATAAAAGATCAGTAATGTACAGTCAGTTTGAAAATGAGGTTTCTACTTCTGAATTACCAGCCACCATTTGACTGCATCACAATTCTTGTGTGACTGCTGCTGATCTGCATGCCTTTAAAATGGTTTTATTTTATGTCTGTTCTACTCTTTATATGAGGATTGCAATTATTTTCCATCCAAGGGATTGACCAGATCCACACCTGCTTAGCTTCACTTTAGCATCAGGTACTCACAAACTACTTGATGATGAGGATACCTAAAAAAAGTCCTGCTGGACCAGGTCAGAAGCCCCATCCGCATCCTCTTCCACATCCTGATTAGCCAGATGTCTATCAGAAGCCCATAAGTAGGACCCAGATGCAACAACACTCTCTCCATTTGTTATTTCCTCTACCTGAGACACTTGAGAACTTCTGTTATTCAAAACAGAAACACTGGCTAGATAGGTAGCCTGGCCTGGTATAAGGCAGTTTCATCTGTCCTAGTAGTGAATGGGTAAACATTCCATTTTATATATCTGGCTTTCATAGAGAGAATTCTCCCCCTCCACCACTTCTTCTTCTTCTTCTTCTTCTTCTTCTTCTTCTTCTTCTTCTTCTTCTTTTGCTGTTTGTGCCAATGTGACCTTATGCCTCCTAAATAAATGAAGTGTTCTCCTGGAAATGGTCTATGAAGGCTTACTCATAAGGAGAGAATAAATTCCCTTGAAGCCTTTTCTGTTCTCTGAATATTTAGTTTCTGTTCACGGTGACTAATATAATTGTCAATGCCCAAGTCATGCTAATGTCATTATCTTCACTTCAGACCGTGCTCATTGTGAATGGACACAGCGAAATCAATTTAAATCAAACAAAATTCCTGTTAAGGATGTCTAATCTGTAAACACTGGAAGTGCTTCGTGTTCATCAAAAAAGCATATTGGAAGCACTGATGGAGTGTTTCATTGAGTTAGCCAATAGACATCTTCAAACAGTATGCTCTGTAGACTGTTGCACTTGCCTAAATGTACGAGCCCACAAAAGGAGGGAGACTGAATTGTTGCTATAATTAAGTCTTGGATTCTTCAAAGCTATTCTTCCAGGTGATAGAATGACAAGCAGCTCCCACAAAATTAATAGCTGACCTTTCCAATGCAGATGTGCTCATCGTAAAGTTATTTAGTTCTATAAAAAGCTACTTCTCTCTCCTGCGAAAACTGTCTCCTAATTAAAGGCTTTAATTGTGTAGATTCAGAGAGATTTGAATTAAGATGGGGATGGCTGGGTTTTTAAAAATGAATTCCAAAAATGTTCTTGACACGCTTGTACCTGTGTCGTGTCTCCCAGGATACTTTTGCATGTTGATGCATTTGGTAAGCATCTGATTGGTTTACTAAGTCACTGAGTTCAAGGCTGCTTGTGGAAAGCAAGGTTTTAGAAGGAGCAGCATTGTACTACTTTGAACCAACCATCTAGACCTGGATGGCTGACTCTGATGGTTTCTCATGGTCTTTCCAGCCTTGCTCCCTGAGTTCTTACATCTGGAAAGGCCTAGGATTAAATCTACTGTGCATTACAAAACCTGAAAGCTGCTATTGAGCTATACAGCTTCTCCCAACTATTTGGCATGAAATCTAGGGAACATACGTGCATCCAGTAGTTTTGGAGATGGACAGCATAAAGCAGAGTACTGTATCATGAGTCCTGTATTGCTTAACTCATAGAGTAGTAGGCATGAAAATGGTTTTATGCATGTGCTAAGCCATATTCTCAATATACTTTTTGCTATTCATTTTGTAATCCCCCACCTTCAGCCAGCCAAAAAATGGGAGGAATCCCTTGAGGTAGCATCTCAAATACAGTGGTACCTTGGGATATGAACAGGATCCATTCCGGAGCTCCGTTCGCATCCTGAAGCGAATGCAACCTGCATCCATGGATTGCATTTCGCTGCTTCCGCGCATGCGCATGACATCATTTTGACCGTCTGCGCATGCGCACACGGCGAAACCTGAAAGTAACGCGCTCCTTTACTTCCGGGTCGCCGTGGAGTGCAACCCGAAAATACTTAACTTGAAGCACATTTATCCTGAGGTATCACTGTATAATGAAACAAACTGTAAAGCTCATTGAACTGAAAATGTAACCATTTGCTCTTTCTTCACCTTCTGGTTCTAGGTTTCACTGTAATTAACCAGCAATGGGTTTTTTGGTTTTTTTAAGTAGTCTCTGCTGAATCTATGCCAGGTTTCCTGTGTGGTCTAAATCTTTGTGTCCTGCGGTCTTCTCAACAAAACACACACACATATATTGCTATCATCCAGTAGCTTAACAAAATAGCCATGTGTACAGTAGTTCAGTGTCAGGCTAGCTAATGTGCATGTGGTCAGAATTATAATCATTATAGGAAGCTGCTTTGTGCCAAGTCAGACAGTTCATCCATCTAGTTCAGTGTACTTTGCATTGACTGGTAATGGCCCTCCAGGATTTCAGACAATGGGTATTTTCCAGCCCCACTTGAAGATGCCAGGGATTGAACTTGGAACCTTTTGCATGCAAAGCACATGTTCTACCACTGAGCTATGTCTCTATGACCCTGTCTTGGCTGTGACCCTGTAGTCAAGGTTTGTTTTGTGGCTTACCACTTGTGGTTTGTCTGGGGGAGCTGTATCTGAACCTGGGATTGCGGTTTAATTGTAAGCCAAACCATAGCTTAACCTACAGTAAAGCAGTAACAGCAGGACTGGAGGAGAAGCAAAATGACCGTGCTCTTCTCTCCAGAGTATGCACAATGATTTTTTGATGTCAAGCGTTATGTGCAAACTGGACCTGCCTTTTTTTTGAGGGGGTTGCCCTAAGAGAAGAGGTAAATAGAAGGTAGCTACAGTCATTGTATATATGGAAAATTATGGCAATGGAGTTCATACAGAAAAACGCATCATCAACAAGCAATGCAAAACCTGTATGGCGTTCAGGTTGCCTTTGTATTTAGGTTGCTTATAGGTGTTCTTTTTTAAACACAACAACCTGCTCATGTGCAAGTAGAATGAAGGAAGGTGGCGGCAATTTTACTTGAGCCAGGCCTTGTAAAATAGTACCAGTCTCTCATCAGCAGATTTGTAACTGATGGGACTACTACATAGTATTCAACAGGTATGCCTCATAGTCATTCTCAAGAGCAATATATTGCCCTGTAGTTGAAAGTGGAATTAATAAAACATTTTGTGTCATTTTTTAAAAGGCTGTGTGGGGGACTTAAATGAGTGAAAATCCTTTAGGAAGGATTTGATAGCAGGATGGCTGCGCTGACTGTTATTTGTCATTCCAGGCATAGGGCCTGGAGTGCAGGCGACCTGTTGCCATTGTGTTAAGACTTGATACAACCATTTCTCTTTGTCATGCTGGTGTTTATAGCGGGTGAGTATTAGAATCAATTATACTGCTTTATTTTGTCAGCTGGCATATGGTATTTGCAGGCTTTAAATTGGTTTAAAACCTTAGATCCTCTGCTGTACTGATAGCTAAATCTGATTATTCAATGATCTGGCTTTTCCCGTAAGATAGAAGAATTAAGTTAGACAGTGCATTTTATCGTGACATGCATTCAGATGGCCTTGGTGTATCCCTTAATAAAGATTTTGGGAAACGAGCTTTGAGGGATTAAGTGGTGTTAGTGAGGTTTGTCTGTTCCAGTAGATGGACATGGTATGACCCTCAAAGTCTGTTGCTTTGCAATATGGTAGAGAAGGAGGTGGAGGCTGAGAATGGAAAATACTATTCCCCTTTTCTCTTGGAGCAAAACTGGCTGCCCAGGCTTTGAGGATAATTCTGTAGACTTTATTTTATATGGGTACTGAATATTCCTCCCCTTTCATCAGTCATCCTAGAAAAAGGATAACTGCACATTTCAGCAAGCTTAAAAAAAGAAAAGGAAAGAATTGTTCTGTTTTGAGGTGGGGATCTTGGAGTGATTTGAACATTGAAGAAGGAGTGATCTTCCTGTGACTTTCAGTGGTAGATCCTCTATTGCTAGAACTTGTGGCCCTCCAAGATGATGTTGAACTTCAGTACCCATCCGTCCTGACCAGCATGGTCAGGGATGATGGGATTTGTAGTCCACAACATCTGGAATAATAATAATATAATTATTTATTATTTCCACCCTGCCCATCTGGCTGGGTTTCCCTGGCCGCTCTGGGCGGCATTCAACAGAACATTAAAAACAGAATAAAACTTCAAACATTAAAAACTTCCCTAAACAGGAAAGCCACAAGTTCTCCATCCTCTGGGAAATGTGCAAACATGTGAACTGGGCAGATCATGGAGGTATTTCCTTGGAGGGCTGATTGCATGCAGAGGGATGAGAAGGCACAGTAATCCAATCTTGGATTTGGGGAAGGAGGATTTGCAGTGGCAGTCGGGAATATAAATTTTGAGATGAGTCAACCACTTGTGTGCATGACTTGTTTCCACAACCTGCTTTAAGAATCCCTTGCCTGGGAAGAAGGAGAAATTTCCAGTGGCATCAAATAACCTATAAATGATTGCAAAGATTCAAGTTGCATTATGCTAGTCTCATGCGGTGTCATTTTTAATGAAATCTTATATGTGGTGGTGCTAGAAAAATCATCCAAATCCTATTTGATCCGACTTGAACGTCTATTAGAACAATCTGGTTTATATTCATTTTACACAATTTTATTTTTAAATAATGAGTAATGGAAGAGTATTTTTTTATTTAGATTTCTAGCATATTCTACTATTAAGGCTTTGGGCAGCATCGAGTTTTAAAATGCTGCACAGTAAAATGAAAGCACATCCTTAAAACAACTGGACACCTGGAAAAGCATTCAATCTATGTTAGCATTTTATTTATGTAATGGAAGAAGTGGTTAAGTAGAACTCATTAGTTTCTAAGATCAGGTTCCAGAATAACTTGTTTCTAAACTGACAATCCATAGATTCCCTCCCACATTCTGATTGTCAAGCACAGAGACGTGAAAACAAAAGGGTAGAAATTCTGCTCTTAAATTGTACACATGAAACTACTGTTATTAAGCTGTAGTGCTTTTATCTGTAGTGCTTTTTCCCAGAGAAACAACAAAACAGGTATCAGAAGCAACTCCAAAACAACAAAACAGGTATTGGAAGCAATTCCAGAACTTGACCTATTAAGATACTCTTCCTCATGTAATTGCTTTGTTAACATATTTATTTATTTATTTTAAAAATTTGTGTACCACCCTATACCCATAGATCTCAGGGCAGTTCCCAACATAAAATCACAATATAAAAAACAGAAAATGCAAAATGCAAACACATTCATCCATAGCAGCCATTGTCCAGTTCTGGGTGAACATAGAGTGGAAAGGCCAAGAAGTGAGACCTTCTTTGTTACCAGTAAAGTACTACTGAGTTGTGTATTATTAAGGCATTACCGTATTCCCTAGATGGTCGAGACTGCTTGATATCACCACCGGTCCTTTAAAACTCCCTTGATTCCCTCTTCTTTGCACCTCCTGCACATACTTTTGAAAACTCATTCATAGAGAACCCTAGAGACTCATTAGGAACTGAAAGCTTTGAAAATTTCCTGCATTTGACTAGCAGCCCAACAGAGTGAGATCAGCCAGTGAACATTTGTTGCTGCTCTTGCATTTACTGATATTTTAATAATACATTACTGCCAATGATGTCAGCTGCTTGCTACAGTTTTCTTGCTTTACTGTGTCTCAATCTTCAAGAACCTTGGCAACACCCATTTCTTGGGAGAGGGTGATCCTGGCGCCATAAACTTCTTTGAGAAAATTAGTTAAAAGGAAGATTATAAACCATCAGATATCCAGACCTACCGTTAGGTAGAGTGAGGCAGCCACCTCGGGCAGCTGCTTTGGGGTGTCATGAAAGGGTTGTTGTTGTTGTTTAGTTGTTTAGTCGTCTCCGACTCTTCGTGACCCCATGGACCAGAGCACACCAGGCACTCCTGTCTTCCACTGCCTCCCGCAGTTTGGTCAAACTCATGTTCATAGCTTCGAGAACACTGTCCAAACATCTCGTCCTCTGTTGTCCCCTTCTCCTTGTGCCCTCCATCTTTCCCAACATCAGGGTCTTTTCCAGGGAGTCTTCTCTTCTCATGAGGTGGCCAAAGTATTGGAACCTCAGCTTCACAATCTGTCCTTCCAGTGAGCACTCAGGGCTGATTTCCTTAAGAATGGATAGGTTTGATCTTCTTGCATCCAAGGGTAGCAAATTGTAAATAATTTTATTTCTTTATTAACATTGTATCTTTTTGTCTTGTGGGATTTCCTGGCTCAGGTGCAAAATTAACTAGACCGGCCTAGGGTGCTACGAACACCATTTCCTATTACATCTCAGACAACAAAGTGTCTTGGACTGGTGCTGCAAAATTATTTGATTCATTTTGAAAACACCTCACATCTTTATATTCCAAAAATCCCAGATGGCAAAATGTGCTTCCAGAGGACCTTTACCAGGAAAGTAAATGTGTCGCAAGGTAAAGCTTCACTATTAGTGCAGATTGAACTGAGTGGGAGAACTATGGAAGCAGATGGGAGACAACTCAATGATACTGGCGAAGACACAGATGGAGGGAACAATCACAAGTTGCTGACTTCAGCCAACAGTAATGGCTTTGGCATGTTGCTCAGTCTGGTCAAATGTGAATTGACTGAATGGTCCCATCCCAAAGAGGGTGACCAATGATTCACCCTCAATTGGTGCATCTTCCCTTTCTGTTTCTGACTGTCGGTAAATGCAGTTGGTGCTGTCTGAGACTCCTCTAACCAGGCAGCTGCTACCTTTGTCTCTGATGTGTCACACTGCAATGCCAGCTGGTCCTCGTACTTGAGTGCTTCAGTCGAAGGCTCTGGACTGTTGTGTCCTTATCTTATCTTATATCCTAATCTTCTCAAATGCCTGCTGATTACTCTCTGACTGGGCCCACTCTGCTTCCTCTGGGTCAGCTGTCAAAGTAGCTCACAGTAATCATTAGCCTCTTGCAAAACTTTGCCATTTTCAAATATATTTATTTGAAATATATTTATTCTATATTCCTTTCAAAGGTGTCGTCTTGGCAAATCCTGTATGACAGGAGTCAGCAAACTTTTTCAGCAGGGGACCGGTCCACTGTCCCTCAGACCTTGTGGGGGGGCCGGACTATTTTTTTGGGGGGGGGGAATATGAACAAATTCCTATGCCCCATAAATAACCCAGAGATGCATTTTAAATAAAAACACACCTTCTACTCATGTAAAAGCACGCTGATTCCTGGACCGTCTGCAGGCCGGATTTATAAGGCGATTAGGCTGGATCCGGCCACCGGACCTTAGTTTGCCTACCCATGCTGTATGGCTTTAATGTTTCTAGAGCCCTCTTTCAAAATCTATGTCTTTAGCAGATACTTTAGTCTTCACCTAGACTACTCTTTGCATTGCTTCATAAGAAGAGGCAGTCTCCTGTTTCAGGCTCACTGAACTACAGTATCAACTGGAAAGATGGTTATATCTGGCAGACTCTTGCTCTTGATACAGGTTTTTTGTCTGAACAGTTTTGGGCTAGTTAGGGTGGGATGTGCTTCCCCAAGAGGCCTCCTGTGCCCAATCCACATTGTTCAGTCACTGGAGACTTTTTTTTAAGGGGTACAGGGAAAAGAAAAGATTGAAAACTTTCCATCTATGAATTTTCTTCTTCCATTTTTACATTATTTAAACATTTCAAAGTTGCTTTAAAGTATCATATAAGTATATACAAAAAATACGTCATAAAAACAGTGAAACAGTATCCTGAAACAGCACAAGAACCAGTAAGGCAATATTCTGAAAACAGATACAAACAGGAATTCAGTAATAACAGATTCTAATCTTATGGGTCAGGGAAAGCCGGGGCAAAAGGCTATCTCTTTACAAGATGTCTGAAGCAACATATGGCAGGGGGAAAGGGCATAGCATAATGCAGGGGCAATGTCAGAAAAACACTGCCCTGTGATATTCTGTAGGGTGTGATGTAAAATTTCCTTGATGATCTAGTGATCTTTATGGGTGTGGTGTAGTGGTTAAGAGCAGTGGACTTGCAATCTGGTGAACTGGGTTCACATCTCCGCTCCTCCACATGCAGCTGCTGGGTGACCTTGGGCCAGTCACACTTCTCGGAAGTCTCTCAGCCTCACTCACCTCACAGAGTGTTTGTTGTGGGGGAGGAAGGGAAAGGAGATTGTGAGCCGCTTTGAGACTCCTTAGGGTAGTGATAAAGCAGGATATCAAACCCAAACTCTTCTATACAGGTGCATGTGTTCTTTCAGGCTATTTTATCCCAAGTTGTTCGAGGCTTTATATGGAACTAATAAGACTGAAATGACCTGGTGGCTGATGGACAGCCAGTATAGTTCTGTCAGCACACAGGTGTAATATGTATTCATCCAGGTGTTCCACTCAGCAACCTGGTTTGCTGCACCAGCTTTAATTTCCACTCCAGCCTCAAGTGCATTATCGGAAACCAATGCAGAGGTTATTAATGCATTCATCGTGGTGATCAAGTTATACCTGCTCAGGAAATGGCATAGTTAGTGTAGCATCCTAAGTTGATAATAGGTGCTCCTTGCCATGGAAGTTACGTAGACCTCCAGTGTCGAAGTTGGATCTAAGTGCACCTTCAAACTATGTATCTCTTCCTTCAGAGGGAGTGCAAGTTTGTCTAGAACTGGTGGAGTCCCCAACTTCTGGACCTGGGAACTGCTCACTCTTGAGTCCAGGCCAATCTGTGAAAAGGTCCTAATTCTGCACATCTTTTGCACAAGTCCCATACAAAGTACTACTCATTCTAGCTAGATGTAAATAAGTTATATTCCTTCAACAAAGACGTTTTCACTGCCCCAGTCCTGAACTGGAATACATAGCATAAATGTGTTTGCAAACACTGTAGCAAACATGTACAGGGTGTTTAGGCAGTACTTACCCATTCTTGGGGTAGGTCCATTGATTTCAGTGAGCTTACTCTAAAAAATAACAAAATATAGATCTAACCTGTTCTTTGCAGAACACCTTTTTAACTGCATATACTTTAGGTTTGCCACACTGTGCAAAATCTCTTATTTCAACCCTTCAGTATTCAACACTTGTTGTCCTTACTGTAATCTAGCTGAATCTTTTTAGAGCAAGCTGCAAATTGGTAAAATGGCCAACACAGCCATTTTGCTTGTGCAGCAGACTTCCTCACAGAATGGAACTTCCCCCTCCTCTCCTCTCCCCTACAGCCCCTCCACATCCTCAAAAACTGTTTCAGAGGTTTGGGGGAGCCCCTAGAACATATTTTGGAGCCACACAGTGGGAGGAGAAGGGGAAGTCCTGCACAGCCCTTTATCTTCATACAAAGAAAAGACAAGAGCACCTAATTTCCTCTTTCACTATTTTTTAAAATAACATCCTCGCTCTCTTTTAAGCCTGTCATTTGGCAGTGTGTCTGCAACAATTCAGCTGGATAATGCTAAAAAACAGAAAACACACATATCATATTACACACACACACACGTCTGGCAACACTAACTTAAGAATTTAATTTGAACATATGTGGTCAGAACACTTTATATGGAAATATTTAGCAGATATTTTTGTGCAAGAGATGTGCAATTCCCCCGCCGCCACCACCACACATGGTAACATTTGAGAAGCTGTGGCCTATTGCTTTATGATCACACTAGTTTCCAAGGCAACGTCTCCTGCCATCATATAGAAGTGTTTTTAAAGCCAGGGGAAATTGGTATCCATTGCAGAACAGAAGCATGAGCTTAAAAAGAATGTTCTTTTCTACTTATTATTGTAATGTTGTTTAGTCTTATGATTTGGAATACCTGGTTTCGATTTTCACCAGTGGCCTCTCATCTCCAGGGAAGCTTGCCTGGTGCTGAATCTGTTATCCCTTTGACATCTGGCAGATATATTTTTCTTTTCAGGCATTCAAGTGTTAATTTTCCACAATGATTGGAGATATTTCAGGGCTGTTAAGTTTGATGGTCAAGTCTCGGTGGCTAAGGCCAAGTTTCACAAACAACAGATGAGATAGTAAATCTGTGCCTTGGCTGTGTCACTTTAATATGCAGGTGAGAATTCGTGACTGAAAGCTCCTCTGATATAAGAGCAATCCACTCAGATGTCTTCTAAATGTCAGGTAGTTGCTTATCTCTTTGACATCTGATGGGAGGGCATTCCACAGGGTGCCTACTGAGAAGGCACTCTGCCTCATTCCCTGCAGCTTTGCTTCTCGCAGTGAGGGAACTGCCAGAAGGCCCTCAGCACTGGACCTCAGTGTCTGGGCAGAACGATGGGGGTGGAGACGCTCCTTCAGGTATACTGGGCCAAGGCCATTTAGGGCTTTAAAGGTCAACACCAACACTTTGAATTGTGCTCGGAAATGTACTGGGAGCCAATGTAGGTCTTTCATGACCTGAGTTATATGGTCTCGGTGCCCCCAGTCACCAGTCTAGCTGCTGCATTCTGGATTAGTTGTAGTTTCTGGGTCACCTTCAAAGGTAGCCCCACGTAGAGCGCATTGCAGTAGTCCAAGTGGGAGATAACTAGAGCATGCACCGCTCTGGCGAGGCAGTCCGCAGGCAGATAGGGTCTCAGCCTGCGTACCAGATGGAGCTGGTAGACAGCTGCCCTGGATACAGAACTGACCTGTGCCTCCATGGGCAGCTGTAAGTCCAAAATGACTCCCAGGCTGCACACCTGGTCCTTCAGGGGCACAGTTACCCCATTCAGGACCAGGGAGTCCTCCACACCAGCCCACCCCCTGTCCCCCAAGAATAGTACTTCTGTCTTGTCAGGATTCAACCTCAATCCATTAGCCGCCATCCATCCTCCAATCGCCTCCAGGCACTCACACAGGACCTTCACTGGTTCTGATTTAAAACAGAGGTAGAGCTGTGTATCATCCGCATATTGATGGACACCCAGCCCAAACCCCCTGATGATCTCTCCCAGCGGCTTCATGTAGATGTTAAAAAGCATGGGGGAGAGGACAAAACCCTGAGGCACTCCACAAGTGAGGGCCCAGGGGTCTGAACACTCATCCCCCCCACCACTTTCTGGACACGGCCCAGGAGGAAGGAGTGGAACCACTGCATAACAGTGCCCCCAGCTCCCAGCTCCTCTAGATGGTCCAGAAGGATGTTATGGTCGATTGTATCAACAGCTGCTGAGAGATCCAGCAGAACTAGGAAACAGCTCTCACCTTTTTCCCTAGCCTGCCGGAGATCATCAGCTTTCAAGAAGAAGAGCTTTGATTTCTTTCCTGTGAATCAACTTCCTCTGTGATAGGTAGCTGTAAATTGAAACAAATGAGGAGTCTTAACCTCCCGCCAAGTTTACATAATTAAAAAGAGCAGATTCATAATGTAGTGAGAACACGTGTGCATTCTTTGCCTCCAGGAAAAACAAAAAGGGTCAAACAACATGAGCTAAAATTATCTGGCATCTTACAAAAGGTAGGCAGAGTGCATCAAGCATGGAAGACTAGTTCCAGGCAGTTGCTTAAAGATTCATGGAATCATATCAACCTTTATCATCATTGACTTGCTGTGGCATCAGCTCTGGAAATGCTGAGCTTTTACCTAATTCAGTACAAAGGCGGGTGGGGTTATGAAATGGCAACAAATAGGACCCATTTAGGGCATCCTTGCATTCTGAAGGCATATAACAGGTAGGAGGTTGTGGAGACTATGTCAGATTTTATACATGCATGTACGGAAATGAACACATGGCCTCCTGCAGCAGCTGTAGTTCAGTCATGGTAAAGGAATAAAGGGCTTCTCTAAAGTATTTGCTTCCTTGACTTTCTTGACTTACCGTCAGGACCAGTGATTATTCCTTCAGCAACATGTTGCGCAGATTCCATGATGAAAACCCCCCATTCCTGCTATCTGTTTTTCTGAAGCATCTCTGAAAACATCTCCTAGCAGCTCTAGACATGCTTGCTATAGTGTTTCCTGCAGCAAATGTGTAAAAATGTGGTCTTCATATGTAAGTATGCATATCTGTATAAACTAGCTCAAACATGATTCCTAAATGCATGTATTTTCAGGTATATCATCCACATAGACTTGAGAGTGCATGTGCAGGAAACACACTTGACAGGCCATACCATTAGACAGAGTGAGATGGACGTCTGAGGACAGGAAGTGTGCTATTCAACCTGCCTAGAGACCCTTCAGCTAATCAGCTACCTTTAGCTGCAGTGGAGGATGCTGTCCATTCAGCCATTTTGGAGTAAGATGCAACAGGCTGCTGAGTCAGTCTATGCATGTGAAAGGGCTGGATGCCACTTGGTCATTTGCATTAGGCAGCAAAATGTCTTGAGTCATCTCTGGAAAGTAAACAGTCTTGCCACGTAAGGTGTTGCCACGTAAGAGCTGCCGTAAGGTGGGTTGTATCCAATGCTGCAGATACAAAATCCCCTTTCCTGTGTGTGCTCCCCAAATCTGCCCAGGGGTTCCTCCAACACTGGAGTAGATTTTGAGGGTGCATGGAGGGCTCCGGGGGAGATGAGAGGAAAGGGAAGTTCCATTGCACAAGTGGAAGTCTGTGGCGCTAGCAAGCAACTGCTGCACTGGATGTGACCCAGGATCTTGATAACATTCAGTCTTGACCTCCAAATGTAATGTTGCATTCTGGCTAAATGTGGCCTCTGATTTGACAAGTACCCACCTCCCCCGGTGAGTTTCTTATTGTTATTACGACAAATGTTGCATCATTCTAGAACTTGGTATCTAATGGTGTATAGCTGGGAAGCAGAGTAGATTCCCATTTCTGTTTGTCAGGGTTGGCCAAGTACCATATTTTTTGTTCCATAAGACTCACTTTTTCCCTCCTAAAAAGTAAGGGGAAATGTGTGTGCGTCTTATGGAGCGAATGCAGGCTGCGCAGCTATCCCAGAAGCCAGAACAGCAAGAGGAATCGCTGCTTTCGCTGCGCAGCGATCCCTCTTGCTGTTCTGGCTTCTGGGATTCAGAATATTTTTTTTCTTGTTTTCCTCCTCCAAAAACTAGGTGTGTCTTGTGGTCTGGTACATCTTATAGAGCGAAAAATACGGCAATGAGCTTTGCAATGAGCTATGGTGAGCTGCATTACTCTGGCAGGGAATCAAGAGAGGCAGAAGAGTGCCTGCCACAGCTATCGTCTGCTAGTGACCCGCTGCTGCTGTGGTTGTGGCTGTTGTTGCTAGCCTGCATGCCCACTATGGAGTGCTGTTAATGCTTCAGAGAAGCAATTAAGGGTTCTGTTGGGCCACTGCCAGAGATCTAGGGGCTCCCCACTCCTCCCTCTGAAGATGGGACCCTTCCTCAGTGGGCGGTGTGTTTGAGATGTCCTTGAAAGAGCACCTGAGCTGCTGATGCTTTCCTGCAGTGCTTTTAACAGAGACTGTTAAACATTAGATGGCATTTGCCATTGTTGTGGCAAAGTGGTGGTGGTGGTGAGGTGGTCTCTGAAGCCACCTCCAAATGAATAGCCTCCTGAGAGGCAGTTGTGGGAGGAGGACGACAGCAGAGAAGGCAGGGATTGTAGTGGAAGATGGAGGGGGAAGAACAAATGGTGATGCTACTGATGCTACTATCTACCAACAGCAGCCCAGCTGCTGTGGTAGTGATTGATGTGAAGAAGCCTGAGGCTCTTTGGGTCCAGCTGGCAGGATGACCATTACTTTGTATGTTCTGGCATACCAATAGGTGCATCACCTTACCTTCTAAAAGCAGGCTGCACCAGTACCTGGCAGACTTCTTATCTTGCCACGTGACTGTTGAAGTTTTAGACTGCACCCAAAAAAGAAATCCCCCCTGAGGTACACTTCATCATGTCAGTCTCCATTTCAGACTAACTTTTGAATTCACCCACAGAGGTTTTGTTCTTTATACTAAGAGAGAGAGAGGTCTTGCACATCATGTTACCAGCTTGCTCCTTTTTTAAAAAAACCTAGTTTCGCTTTAGCCTTTTCCTAGAAATACCGCTGCTAGAAATATTTAGGAACAAAGAACGATGCCTTTATAGTAAGTCAGACTACTGGTCCAATATTGTCTATACTGACTGGCAGTAGCTCTCCAGGGTTTTAGACAAGAGTCCCTCTCCCAGTCGTACCTAGAGGTGCTGAGGATTGAGCTTGTGACGTTCTGCATGTAGACTAGATGGTCTATTGCAGAACAGTGGCTCTTTCTGCCAAAAGTCACTTTGTCACCATGGAATTGAACCATGGCAGTACATAAGTTCCTTGGCCAGATGGACAACTAGATGTGATTTCAGCTCTCTTCCCTCTCACAAACACACACAGTTTTCTACTCTGTGTTCCTATCTATGCATAACTTTTTCTGCATGGGTTAGATGTGTACCTGGCAACATTTAGATTTTGTACTATTACTGAAGTTAGCTTTGCTGGGAGCCATTTGGTGAAATTGCAGGATGCAAGTTTAACAAACAGATAATATGATATTGCCCATCTGTAAGGATTAGAAAAGGCTTATTATGTGCTTTGGCCCTTATCACTTGGCTTAGGGTGGAAGTTTTTACTCAGGGGAACTTCTGACTGTCCGTATTTTAAAGGAAGAAATTTAGGTCTGTGCAGTTAAAATGATTAGAGCACTCTTTTGCCCCAGTGCAACAAAAAAAAAAAAAAAGAAAGAAAAAGAGAAAAAGAAACTAACATTTTGTAGATCGGAAAGTAAGTGTGGGATGAACAGATGATTATGGGAAAGATGTATTAACCCCCAGAAAACAAAACAGGATGAATCAGGATGAATGCTCAAAAAATAGGTCAAGGGAAGCAACACCAAGGTAACATTATCAGAGCAAAGAGTCTTCTCAGATTATTTCCCAGTGTGAAAATTATAATGCTATGTGGATAATGAACAGGAGAAATATAAACTAGAATGAGCAGTTGTTTCATAACACAGCCCTGCATTTCAGATAAAATAAGAAGCATGTGGAATATGCTGAGAGCTAGCAGTATTGAAGGTCTTTGGATGATATCTGGTGTTTAATATTCCTTTCAGCTACTCTTGCTGTCTCTGCAGATGAATTCTTCTTTAGGCAGTGTCGGCCTCAGTATTCAAGCTAGTGAAGTAAGGAACAATAAATAATATTCTTTTTGATCCTTATTGTAGAGGGAGATGTATTTGAGCGACAAGCAGATTTTACTGTATAGTTTTCCATATTTACACAATTTGAGAAAGTAACATTCAGGGATAAAAAATTCAGTGGTTCCCCACTGTGATTTATATGAACAATCTGCTACCACTTGCTTCCTATGAGCATCAAGACTGAGTTAGTGTGATTTTTCTTTTCTGTAAAACATTCAGGGCCGCAATCCAAAACAGAGCTGAGTGTTCTTTACATCTGTTTGTCTCAGTGCACCAAAATTCTGTGTTGAATTGTGGCCATTGATTTTTAATCTTCCCACTCCCCATTTTTCTGCATTCTAAGTACCATTTTATACATTCAGCAGAATTAAGTATTAAGGTGCCTCCTAGTATTGACCTTGATGTTACAGTTTCAGATTGTGGATGCATGACTGAGTGCTGCCTTTCATATCGGAGTGGGGAGTGGGGAAGGTTTCCTTATACCATAGAAAGCTAGTTTGGCAGGGAGAAGGGTTCAGCTTAAACTTCTCTTGTATTAACTTTCAGTGTGTGAAGGGAGTTTTTAATCCATGGGAGAGTATCTAGGCTGGGATAGTAAAGTTTGGAAACTCTGAAGTGTTATATCCAAGTGTTATAAGAATAACCCGATGATTAGGATCAAAGCTGGTGATCTTTTCCATAGTCTTCCAGTCTTGAACTTCTTGAGGTATTAGTGTGTTCAAGGGAACTGTACTAGTCATACTGTAAAAGGTAAAGGTAAAGGTTGAGTCCAGTTGAATTCGACTATGGGGTATGGCGCTCATCTCTGCTTTCAGGCCGAGGGAGCCAGTATTTGTCCGCAGACAGTTTTCCAGGTCGTGTGGCCAGCATGATTTAACTGCTTCTGGTGCAACAGACACCGTGACAGACAGAACAGTGCACATAAACGCCATTTACCTTCCTGCTGCAGCAGTACCTATTTATCTACTTGCGCTGGCATGCTTTCGAACTGGTAGGTTGGCAGGACAAAGCGACAGAAGCTCACCCTGTCACACGGATCCGAACTGCTGACCTTACAATTAGCAAACTCAAGACGCTCGGTGGTTTAGACCACAGCATCACCTGTGGCCCACTGTAATACTGAACAAACTATCCTAGTTTTGTTAGAATTTAGAGTTTTGAGAAACTCTACTCTAACCAACGCAATAAAGAGTAGCTTTCCCCCAGCCAGCTGTAGAGTGGAAAATGTCTGGATTAGATGGTAAGGGGGTGCAAAATAATATTCTACCCACATTCTGTGATGAGGCATAATCATAATGGCGTGAGAGGCACTGCCTGAAGTGTTCTTCAGAAACTGGGGGACTAGTTTAATAGGACCAAAACAGTATCCTAAAGAACTCTGCAGACCTTGAGAACTGTTTTTAAATTTGATTTCAAAATGGGAAGGAAAGCCCAAAAAAATGGGAAGGAAGGCTCTTTCTGTTGGAATAGTAGCTGATTTAATACAGAATCCGTGAATGGAATAGCTGCCTCATGGTTTTATCAGTATGTAATGAAAGTGAGAAGAGTTCATAAAATCAATATTGGATGAGTTACTGATGCAATCTCTGTCTGTTCACCAGTCGCAATCATTCTTTTCTTCTGAATCTGCTGCAGCATATATCCTTTTTGATAAGGAAAAACCGTCCCTCCCCCCATGCGCCATGCAAAGGTGTTTTCAGAATGTTACAGATTGCGCATCACTAATAACAGACTGAAGAGTCTTTCATGCTTCCAGGGAGATATGAGTCAGTCACACATTTTCCCCTCCCCAGCTCCCATTAACATTTTGAAGGTGAACCATCGGTGGGGAAGAAAAGTAATTCTTTCTCTTTGATTGCTTACTTCCTCTTCCAAAATTAACGTGTATCAGAGTTGTTTAATCTGCAATCTTTTTTCATAGGTAACCTTGCTTTGTCTCCACCCATTATGAAATGTTTTAAGTGCCAGATCAGAAAACATCCTATTTACAGATGCCCTTTTAATTGCCAAGCACCATTGTGCCGTTTCACTGAAATATAAGTGTGTCACCATGGAAACAAACAGGCTCAGGATTCCAGGGTTGCCATACCTCTGAATAGTCAACATTTTCAAGTGACTGATTCAGAGACTTTGGTTCTTTAGCCTCGCATGCATTACAACAATTAACCTGCGATGGTTGATTGCGCTGCTGGAAAGAGCAGAGGCCTTGAACATACAGGGAGGTAGAGCACGTACTTTGCACATAGCTGTTGCCAGGTCTAGTCATCAGAATTTCCAGATAAAACATCCAAGTACCAGCTGATCAGAGTGGCCTCTGCTGAAGAAGTGATGCAAACCATGATTTGCACTTGGCCCATTTCAAACAAACCATAGCTAAGCTTCATCGTAGTTGGGTTTGGAAGAAATGGCAAACTGCAGTTAATTTTAAAAAAACTTAAAGTGAAAGCATCCATGCTCCTCTTTTTCCAGCATCAGGAGAGGAGAGGAGAGGGAAGGAGGTATGTGGCAATGATGCTTTTGTGGCTCATACCCATCACTATAAACCATGGTTTATCATGACATTCAAACCAGCCCAACAAATGTGTGCTTCTCCTCATAAGGGTTTCAGACAGGGGTCTCTCCCAGTCTTACCTGGAGCTGCTGGGGATTGATCCTGGTGCGTTCTGCATGCCAAGCAGATGCTTTGCCATTGAGCCATGGCCCCCTTTCCCCTGTAGTCAGTATGGTGCTTACTAAAAGTTGTTGCACAAAAACTCCCTTCATCCCTGATCATTGGCCATGCTTTGCTTGTGCTGATGGAAGTTGCTGTCCAACAGCATATGGAGAGCACCACGTTGACTATCCAGGGGGATGCAGTGTTAAAATCCAAACTCTGATAATGCCTTCCTATGTAAACCTGGGCAGTTGTGCCACTTCTATTCTCTACCCATCCCAGAGATCACCACAATGGTCCATTGCATTCCATTGCACTCCAGACAATTTAAAAGAATATTTTTTAAGGGTTACAAAACCTTCTATGTGTTGTTGGCAAGGAAAAATATAGGTATAAAAATTAGAATTCTCTGGATTCCAAGATCCATGCTTGGGGCAAGTACTCTTTGGTGAGAGAACCCCAGCAGAGATTTAAAGCCACAAAATACGTAGCAAAGTAAAAAGTGGAGTACTCCCCTCTTACCCTAACATGGAAAAAGAACACATATTTGTTAAGTTAAAAATGGTTTACTTACAAACTCTCCAAAGGTCAGATTCATATGATTTTCTGTACAGCATTTAGGCAGTAAAAATTGGCTTGGTTTTGGTGGTGAAAGTTCCTAAATTATTGTTATAGAAACTCAAAGAGAGGCTTGTTAGAGCCATGCGGCTAAGCTGGAGCAACCAGCTTAGCCTCCTCACACACTGAGTTCATCAGGTAGGCTGAAGGGGAACAAAGGCTAAGGCTGGCAGAACAGCTTATTCTGTGGTCTTAACCCCTTCATGCATTAATTAGACTTAAGCGTGTTGGTTATTTGAGGCTAGTTATCCCACACTAAGTCGACCCATTGCTGAAATGGACTCCACTGGTCATTTAAGAAGAATGTCATAATTTAGAAGTAAAAAACAGCATCAAAACAATCGGTCAATCAGAATTCCCAAAACTTGGGTAAAAAAAGTGTACTTAGCATGCTTCAGAATATGTGCATATTTTTCGCTTTAGTCTTTTCTGTGTGCTCCTTGCATGACTAGACAGTAGTATTTATTCTAATTATTTTTAGAGCTGCTCTTTAGAATGAGAATCCTGTTCCCATTTATTGCTCCTGCTAGTTTCTAATTCTCAGCTAGGTGTGCCTTTTCCTCCACTGGCATCTACCTAGGGATATTGATCTTTATGACCTGTTGCTTTCTTCTATAGGCTAGTTAATTACACTTTGTGCAAACTGAGAAGAGAGAGTGCCTCTAGAATAATTGCTTGTCTGCATCGCTGCTGAAAGGGCTCGAAATCATCTATCAGACTAATTTGAATGGAGGCAAGAGTAGCTCTGCAAATGAGTTTTGTATGTGATAATGCAGATAAACCATCTCTTAGCCTATAGCGGTTGCGTGATGTGTTTTCTCTTGACCAACTAATACATCTGGGAGTTTTTTGTCCCCTTCTGAGTGTTTTTAAATATTCCGTGGGAGTAAAGCACCTCGATCAAACTTATGTTGTGTTTACTGGCAAGGTCTAACACTTTGTAAGTGTTACCCACAAGTGTCGTTGCATGTTTCTCAGTGCCAGATTGGTTTATGTTTATCTTGTGATGTCCAAAGACTACTTTAAGGCCCAGGGCACCTCTGTTCATCCTAGCCAGGCTTCTAAGTTCTGGGATGGACTTTAAAGGCACATACCTTTAAGCCCGCATGTTCTGATAGAGCAGAAGGTGGGAAGAGAGGGCTCTCCTCACCATAAACAGGAAAGTGGTCTAAGGCAGTGCAACTTCCAATCCAGCCCAATGTTTGCATTGCAAAAGTAACTCTTTGACAGGAGTGAGCCAGCACTGTTAACTCTTATTAGCAAGAACATAATCTGCACAGACTTGGTGGAGTGCCAGGCCTAATGAGTACAGCAGCTCATCCTCGGTAGGTCTGGCCCCCATGGATCATTTGCTGAGACTCAAAGTTCCTGCCTCCACACAGCTATCTAAGTTCCCTCCTCTCCAGGGCTTCTTACAAGCAATCAGAGATGGTGCCTGCATGAAGCCAACCTCTCCTACACCTTTTTTATGCCTCTTCTGGATCTGGGAGACAAGTGGGGAGGGGAAGTTTGTCACAGCAGGAGGTGGAGGCACCCATGACTCTGCACCAGCCTGACTCATTTCTGCCTCTTGGCCTCCCACTCTCCTTCTTCAGCCTTTGCCTCTGGACTTCTCTCTGCAACAGACCCCCCCCCCCCAGCTCACTAAGCTCTGCTGCTTCCTCAGCTTCCAACACATCTTCCCAATCTTCTCCCTCCTTCTCACTCATCATTGTCCCACCACCAATCCCTGTGCTCTGAGCCTTCTCCTCTTGGGGGTTCCCCAGCTGGTTCCTCGCACCATTCCTTTGTGTCCAATCAGTCCATGACACTCTTGGAGGATCCAAGTCATGTTCATGATTCACTTGATCTGAGCAAGCCTCCTACCTCTTATAGCCTTGACTCATTGTCAGGGCTGAGCCATAGGCATCAGTCTAGTGGGAGCCGGGAGCCAGGAGTCATGGGACTAGCTGGTAGTCAGGATCAAAGTAGAGGAGATAGGGTTGAGGCACAAGCCAGAAATGAGAACCAAACAATAATAAATGATACAAGATCACATTAACACGTGTGGAGCTCATGCAAGGCTTAGCAAGGAAGCCCTTTATGCTCCTTCCTGTCCAGGAAAATCCCTCTGAATGGGTGGAGTCAGTCCATGGCCTGATGGTACTTCACTGAGAAGCTGCTGCTTGAAATGTAGTGGTTGACCATGCTGTGTAACTGCACATGGACCCAGCAACAGGTGGCCTTATTGGAAGGTGGGTCATTTTCTTGTCCCTCCGTTTGAGAGTGATCAAATGAATATTTCAGCCACAGCTGAGACTGAAAGGGTACAGCAGTGCCAGAACAGTTAGTCATGCAGACACCCAGGAGGCATCCTCCTTGGATTTCCCTGGGCTGGCAAAGAGACTTTAGTTATTAGAATCATTTGGTGGTGGTGTTTTCATGGTGCATTTGCAGTTCTTTCATGGGCATAAGTGATGTAGCATTTGAAGTATGCACTAAACAAGAGTGGCACAAGTAAAAAGTTCTACCCATAAGGATGGGAGGTCACAGTCTTGAGGGATACTAAAGAGTCTTCTCAATAGTTCATTCACTAGGCATCCCCCATGTCTTTTTGTTTCTGTTTTGAAGGTCACCTTAATTTAAAGGTTCCTCTCAAATAAAATGCTTCTACATTTCATTTCAGAGAAATGGCTTGCAGCGCTGTCAGAATAATTTGTGTGTTTGTGTGTGCTGAAATATACCAAAGGCCTTGAAAGACATACCAATTCTTGATTGTTGTTTTTCTGAGTTGCAGGTTTTCCCTAGATGTTAAAAAAGAGTGACAAATAATTATACATAACAAAAGAGATATATGTGGAAGGGAAACATTATCTCTAGATCCTGAGAAGGGTTTTATGTTGACTTGGTGAGCAATCATGTATGTATGTATGTTTGTTTGTTTGTTTGTGTGTGTGTGTGTGTGTGTGTGTAAATTCCAATTTAGCTGGAAGAACTTGAGTGCATTTGTACTGAATCATTTCACTGAATGTCCTATGGTGTTGTAGAGCTGTGTCTTGTCATTACCCTAGAATCTAAACTGTAGCATTTTATGTGATGCACCACCAGGGCAATGCATCCCTATGAGTTTACAGCTATTCTTAGAAGTGATAGATATGAAGAAGCAGGCACAAAAGAGCTGTAATAGATGGTGGTGGGAAATACAAATATGGGATATACTAATAACATTGGGACTTCTCAGAGCCAACTTAAGGATTTCCACAAATGTAAACATTGCACTTAGTACAGACAATAAGTTTCCATTGACATAAGCTGCCATTCATGGGTATAAGTGAATGGGACTGTAGCAGCTTTGCCCTAGGTTGAGGACCTGGGAGTGGAGTTTTACCTACCTCCTCAGCTAATCTCCAGATGCACCATCACCACCACATGTGGGACTGTGACCCCCCAACCCCCAGTTATTAATGAACAAACTCCAGCATCAAAAGATGCTATAACCATGGACACAATAAGCAGGAGTGATAGATCAGTGCTGGCCTGACACAGGTGCAGAAGCTGGTTCTTCTCTCTTCTCTTTGCTGGTCCTAGAGTTCACTTTACTCTTCTCACAATGGGACTTCTGCAGTTTCAGCTTTGGCCCAATATGTTGTACAGACCCAGTGCTTTTTCTCCTGGAAAAATAGGTGCCAGTACTCACTATGAAGTTGTTACAGTAAGTGCCACACTTTTAAACAAAAAATAGTGAGGTACTGTTACTGTGTACCCTTGAGTACTCCCTGAAAAAAGCACTGCACAGACTTATTAATTTCCTTCCAAGTATAGTTTTGAAAGTTCAAGCCCACCGTCTTGATTAAAAATGGCATCTGATAGGATCCAAATAAAGACCAAAACCTATTCCTCAATCTCAAGAACCATCACACCAAACTGGAATGAGGATATTTATCCAAATCAGTGCAATTTGGAACCGCCGTACCAGACTGGGTGATAAGATCTTCAGAGGCATCCAAATCGGCACAGTTTGGTGTGGTTTGGTTTGCCATCTGTGTTCTAAAAAAAATGTCCAGCATTCAAACATAGACGAAAACACTTGTTCCTCAATCTCAGGAACCTTCATGCCAAATGGGGCAACAATATTTAAAGTGGCATCCAAACACAGAGAGAGCAGATGGGTGGACAGACAGCTTTCCAAATTATACAGATAAGTAAGATGGTAGATTAGGAAGTTGTCAAAGATTAGAGGGTATTAGTTTAGTTGAAGTGTCATGGCAGCATGAAGCCAGCTGTAATGTTGTATTAGCTACATGGTGTAGACCGCAGCAAAATATTTAATGATGGCAATATAATTATATTAGTTCCTGAATTCTAGCTGTTGCCTGCAGCTGCTGTGTTTGATGATTTTCTGCTATCACCTAATGAAGAGGCATAATGGATCTATGAATATAGTTGTTGGGGTTTTGTTGTCAAAGCTGGATAAAAGATAAAACAAGATGTAGCAATTAAATTAAAAGAAGACATGAGACACAAGATACAGGATTGAACAACGGTCCCTACCACATCCAGGTAGTACAGTGGCTAGTCTTTTAACACCTGCTTTCTTAAATACATAATTTTAGTGGTAAAATACCAGATTAAACTCAGTACTGGAAGATAAAATGCAATCTCTCAAAATACTAAGGTTGATAAGAATTTTGTGGCCATGTTCAAATGTCACATCTAACTAGGGTTGCCATATTTCAATAAGTGAAAATCCAGACACATAAGTTGTTAAGCCTTTTTGGCAAAGTTGTTGTCATATGTCCAGATTTTCCCGGACATTATGCTGATTTCCACCCAGACACTGCTTCTGACTGCAGTATTCAGGGTATGTCCAGGAAATTCCAGATGTATGGCAGCCCTACATTTAACCATAGTATAGTGGGAACAAATCTAGTAAGCCTCAAAAAGTGTTGGGCTTGTGAAATTTCTCCCCCCACACCTTGTGAGGCTATTAGGATAAGTTAAGAAGTGTTTGCTTAACTCCAGCTTGTTGTGTTGTCCAAATGGTAAGCCAACTTGAAATCATGATTCACTGTGAATGGCTTGGTCTGACTCATTCAAACAACAAGACTATCGTTCAGTGCAGGAGTGGGGATGTTTTTAATGTTGGGGGCTGCATCCCCTTTGAGGAATCTGTCGGGGCCCATATGACAGCAATGGCCTGCCTCCCTCTCTTCTCCCTCCCTACCCAGCAGGCTGAGTTAGGAAGGGACAGAGATATGAACAGATCACTTACGGAGAACTTTCCTAAAAAAAAAGTAGCCTGCTTACACAGCCCTTAAATGTATTTAAGCTACCTAATACCACACATACAGTTCTCTCGATGGTACAAACAGTGGCAGGAATCAGACACGCATCAATAGAGAGCTAGATAGAACAATGGTTTGACCCAGCATAAGGCATCTTCCTATGTTCCTGTCTTTAGCAGAAGCTGTCTACACAATGACTATGAGAATAAGATGGAATGGGTAATGGGAAGATAGAAGCAGCCAAGGAATGTGCCTCCTACACGGCAACTTTTATTTCTGGCCTTTAACTAAGATGCTGAATCAAAGTGTTGGATGGTTTATCTTTTTTTTAAATGTCATATTTTTTTCCTCTTTTTTTACCATGATCGCAGGTGGGAGAAAATATATATATATCTCCCCCCCCCCCACCTCAGCTGATGCCTCTGCAAATCGCAATTTGGGAGAAGTATTCTGTCTGGCAACTAGCCAGGTGGATCCAGGCTAATCTTTGCTTTGATGTTGTGAGGCTCTGTCTGTCCACTGTGACAAGATTGCTGGCTGTTTTGCAGACAAACCTACTCTTATTCCACTTGACCTCAGGGGGTCTATTAGTTTTGACTTCAGAGTCAGAGCTGAAATATGCAATGGGTGCAGTAAGCTCTCTCTTGCTAATAGATGTGTATAAGTATTCTGGCCATAGTGTACGAGTTTGGGTCTCCCACAAGGGCAACTGTACAATCCTTAAATAGAAAGCTTATGTGGTTGCAGTTGCAGAGAAGCATGCCATTGCTTGAATGTTAGAGGCAACACTTCCTCCTCCACAACTCCTCCTTCACAATGATTATTAAAGTGTAAGATGGGGAAGCGACTGAGCAAACATTATTTCATATCGTGCTTAATTTTTTAATCCCGCCTTTCCCTTTCCAAGTTCAAGAGACATAGAGCTTTACATAAAAGTCTAAAAACGCTAACACAGTTGTAAAACCTGGCAGTGGAAATGGCACAGGACACATAAACCATCTGCCATATAAAACCTCTGTTTCAAAATACTTGGCGGAGCAGATGTGCCTTGTGTCGCTTGTGAAAAGCTACAAGCAATGCTCACTTGGTGCCCCTCCATTGGCCAATCATTCTGCAGACTCCATCTATTGTTCTTTCCCAGATGGGTCTCTGAGCAGGACTTCCTCCACAGATAGTACGGTTGTGGGAGGGTGAGAGGAAAGAGAGAGGATGTATATTGAATTATAGTTCTTGCATAGCAGATTTGCAAAGCAAGCTGTTGTTGCTTCCACACAACAGCCCCCAAGCACAGGAGAATTAAACTAAAAGTTCCACATAAACACTTGCTTGAATGTTGTATTATTGAGCAACAAAGAAGGAAAGGTTCGGACACTTGGACCATATGATTGCCTCTACTGAGGCACAAGCAAATGCAGAGGAAAAGGGAGAAATTGTATTATCTAAAAGCCCGAGTTGTTTTAAGAACATAAGAGCCTTCTAGGTCAGAACAGTGGTCCATCTAGTCCAGGACCCTGTTTTCACAGTGGCCAACCAAATCCCTTTGGGAAGTCAGCAAGTAAGCAAGCCCCTCCTGCAGTTTCCAGCAATTTGCATTCAGAAGCATTACTTCTGAATATAGGGAGGTGGAGGTGGAGGTGGAATATAGGTATTGCAGCAAATAGCCATTGAAAGCCTTATCGTCCAAGAAATCATCTAAGTCTCTTTTAAAGCCACCCAAGTTAGTGGCTGTGATGTACCACGTGAAGAAGTACTTTTGTTTGTCCTGAATCTTTTAGCATTCAGCTACATTGAATGTTTGTGAGTTTTAGTAGAGAGAGGGAGGAAAACTTTCTCCACACACTGCATTTGTTGTTGTTTAGTTGTTTAGTCGTGTCCGACTCTTCGTGACCCCATGGACCAGAGCACGCCAGGCACTTCTGTCCTCCACTGCCTCCCGCAGTTTGATCAAACTCATGCTGGTAGCTTCAAGAACACCATCCAACCATCTCATCCTCTGTCGTCCCCTTCTCCTTGTGCCCTCCATCTTTCCCAACATCAGGGTCTTTTCCAGGGAGTCTTCTCTTCTCATGAGGTGGCCAAAGTATTGGAGCCTCAGCTTCACGATCAGTCCTTCCAGTGAGCACTCAGGGCTGATTTCCTTCAGAATGGATACGTTTGATCTTCTTGCAGTCCATGGGACTCTCAAGAGTCTCCTCCAGCACCATAATTCAAAAGCATCAATTCTTCGGCGATCAGCCTTCTTGATGGTCCAGCTCTCACTTCCATACATCACTACTGGGAAAACCATAGCTTTTACAGTACTATACGGACCTTTGTTGGCAAGGTGATGTCTCTACTTTTTAAGATGCTGTCTAGGTTTGTCATTGCTTTTCTCCCAAGAAGCAGGCGTCTTTTAATTTCGTGACTGCTGTCACCATCTGCAGTGATCATGGAGCCGAAGAAAGTAAAATCTCTTACTGCCTCCATTTCTTCCCCTTCTATTTGCCAGGAGGTGATGGGACCAGTGGCCATGATCTTCGTTTTTTTGATGTTGAGCTTCAGACCATATTTTGCGCTCTCCTCTTTCACCCTCAATAAAAGGTTCTTTAATTCCTCCTCACTTTCTGCCATCAAGGTTGTGTCATCTGCATATCTGAGGTTGTTGATATTTCTTCCGGCAATCTTAATTCCGGCTTGGGATTCATCCAGCCCAGCCTTTCGCATGATGAATTCTGCATATAAGTTAAATAAGCAGGGAGACAATATACAGCCTTGTCATACTCCTTTCCCAATTTTGAACCAATCAGTTGTTCTATATCCAGTTCTAACTGTAGCTTCTTATCCCACATAGAGGTTTCTCAGGAGACAGATGAGGTGATCAGGCACTCCCATTTCTTTAAGAACTTGCCATAGTTTGCTGTGGTCGACGCAGTCAAAGGCTTTTGCATAGTCAATGAAGCAGAAGTAGATGTCTTTCTGGAACTCTCTAGCTTTCTCCATAATCCAGCGCATGTTTGCAATTTGGTCTCTGGTTCCTCTGCCTCTTCTAAATCCAGCTTGCACTTCTGGGAGTTCTCGGTCCACATACTGCTTGAGCCTTCCTTGTAGAATTTTAAGCATAACCTTGCTAGCGTGTGAAATGAGTGCAATTGTGCGGTAGTTGGAGCATTCTTTGGCACTGCCTTTCTTTGGGATTGGGATGTAGACTGATCTTCTCCAATCCTCTGGCCACTGCTGAGTTTTCCATACTTGCTGACATATTGAGTGTAGCACCTTAACCGCATCATCTTTAAAAATTTTAAATAGTTCAGCTGGAATACCATCACTTCCACTGGCCTTGTTATTTGCAGTGCTTTCTAAGGCCCATTTGACTTCACTCTCCAGGATGTCTGGCTCAAGGTCAGCAACCACACTACCTGGGGTGTACGAGACATCCGTATCTTTCTGGTATAATTCCTCTGTGTATTCTTGCCACCTCTTCTTGATGTCTTCTGCTTCTGTTAGGTTCTTACCACTTTTGTCCTTTATTATGGTAATCTTTGTACGAAATGTTCCTTTCATATTTCCGATTTTCTTGAACAGATCTCTGGTTCTTCCCATTCTGTTGTTTTCCTCTACTTCTTTGCATTGCTCGTTTAAGAAGGCCTTCTTGTCTCTCCTTGCTATTCTTTGGAAATCTGCATTCAATTTCCTGTATCTTTCACTATCTCCCTCGCATTTTGCTTGCCTTCTCTCCCCCGCTATTTGTAAGGCCTTGTTGGACAGCCACTTTGCTTTCTTGCATTTCTTTTTCATTGGGATAATTTTAGTTGCTGCCTCCTGTATAATGTTGCGAGCCTCCACCCATAGTTCTTCAGGCACTCTGTCCAGCAAATCTAAATCCTTAAACCTGTTCCTCACTTCCACTGTGTATTCATAAGGGATTTGACTTAGATTGTATCTTACCGGCCCAGTGGTTTTTCCTACTTTCTTCAGTTTAAGCTTGAATTTTGCTATAAGAAGCTGATGATCTGAGCCACAGTCAGCTCCAGGTCTTGTTTTTGCTGACTGTATAGAGCTTCTCCATCTTTGGCTGCAGATAATATAATCAATCTGATTTCGATATTGCCCATCTGGTGATGTCCATGTGTAGTCTCGTCTCTTGTGTTGTTGGAAAAGCGTGTTTGTGATGACCAGCTTGTTCTCTTGACAGAACTCTATTAGCCTTTGCCCTGCTTCGTTTTGATCTCCAAGGCCAAACTTGCCAGTTGTTCCTTTTATCTCTTGATTCCCTACTTTAGCATTCCAATCCCCTATATTGAGAAGAACATCCTTCTTTGGTGTCACTTCTATAAGGTCTTGTAAGTCTTCATAGAATTGGTCAGTTTCAGTTTCTTCAGCACCAGTAGTTGGTGCATAAACTTGGATTACTGTGATGTTAAAAGGTCTGCCTTGGATTCGCATCGAGATCATTCTATCATTTTTGAGATTGCATGCCAGTACAGCTTTCGCCACTCGTTTGTTGACTATGAGGGCCACTCCATTTCTTTTACGGGTTTCTTGCCCACAGTAGTAGATATGATAGTCATCTGAACTGAATTCGCCCATTCCCGTCCATTTTAGTTCACTGATGCCCAGGATGTCAATATTTATTCTTGCCATCTCATTTTTGACCACATCCAACTTACCAAGGTTCATGGTTCTTACATTCCAGGTTCCTATGCAATATTTTTCTTTACAGTATTGGACTTTCCTTTCGTTTCCATGCATATCCTCAACTGAGCGTCCTTTCGGCTTTGGCCCAGCCGCTTCATCAGCTCTGGATCTACTTGTACTTGTCCTCCGCTCTTCCCCAGTAGCATGTTGGACACCTGAGGGGCTCATCTTCCAGCGTCATAACTTTTATATGCCTGTTGTCTTTGTCCATGGAGTTTTCTTGGCAGGGATACTGGAGTGGCTTGCCGGTTCCTCCTCCAGGTGGATGACGTTTGGTCAAAACTCTCCACTATGACCTGTTCATCTTGGGTGCCCTGCTCGGCATAGTTCATAGCTTCTCTGAGTTATTCAAGCCCCTTCGCCACGGCAAGGCAGTGATCCATGAAGGGGACACACTGCATAGTTTTATACAACTGTTTACTTGTCTTTTTTCTAAACTAAAATGCCCCAAACCTTTCTTCATAAGGGAATTGCTCCATCCACTTGATAATTTATTTATTTTTTCAAAACTATAGATGTGTTTTATGATTTGTATATATTTGCATTATGATATGTGACATCTTTCTCTAAACTAAAAAAAAACAACACACACCTTTTTGTTCTGAAATATTGTATTTAATCAGTCTTCCAAGGGGACACAGTGTGGGGCACACAGAAGAATCATGGCCTGCAACAATGGAAGAATCCACAGTGCTAAAGAAACCAGATAAAATGTTTCCTCATAATGCAACAGTTGAGCATGATGCTCAGTGATAGGGGATTAGAGATTAAAATGAGTTGCATTCAGAGCTCAATTTCCTTCCATGCATGGTTCATCTCTTTTTGGATGTTAGCTGCTTAGCTATGTGTTCACTGGCCCAAAAATTCTTTCAGGAACTTAGTCAAGCAAAGAAAGTAGAAGCTGAGTCCTTGGGAGAGGATGGAAGAGAACATTGTTCAGTGTAGTGGAAGGTGGGATTTGAAAAAAAATAGCAGTTGAGACATGGCCTGATTCTGAAGAGATTCCCCAAGGAGTCTGTGCTCTGAGGTGACTGGCAAGCCAGACAACCAAAAGGGCAAACGAGTGCAATACACGCTGAAATGTCACAGCCATCATGAAAATGCTGGTCTAAAAATAAATGCATTTCATTTGCTGTAGTCTGAATGAAATGGTGGAAGCAGGATAAGGAATGAGAAGGAAACAGATTCCCAAAAAAGCTCTTGGATGTTCATAGTGTCTAATTAATTCATCTCACACTTTCCACATTTTTGATCATCTGCTTTTTATGTGTCTGCCTCTAGCAGTTAACAATGAAATAAGGCTTCACCTTAAAAAGTGATTTCACTTGCTTGGGGAAAACTCTCTCCCTGATCACTGCCCAGACTACATTCAGGCAGGGGAGAGCCATGTAAACATTCACTTCCAGATAGCATGATCCTATACATGTGTATTCAGAAGCAAGTCCCATTTTGTTCAGTGGGGCTTTGCTCCTGAGTAAGTGGGTAGAGGAATGCTGCTTATGTGAAGACAATTAGTATGGTATTCTGTTTTTGGATTATTATTTTTCACCCTCTCCTTAATAATGTCAGAAGAGTTTGCTGGATAAGACCAAAGGTCAACCAGATGCCTATGGGAAGCTCACAGGCAAGACCTGAGCACAACAACACTCTCCTCATCCTGCCTTCAGTCCTGGAGATGCTACATAGCCACAATAACTTCCCCTCCATGAATTTGTTTAACCCTCTTTTAAAGCCATCCACTTTGATGGCTATCATAGGTGGGGAACTACAAATATATAACAGTTGCAAACATATCTTCTATAGAACAGAATGCTACTACAGTGGTACCTCAGATTAAGTACTTAATTCGTTCCGGAGGTCCGTTCTTAACCTGAAACTGTTCTTAACCTGAAGCACCACTTTAGCTAATGGGGCCTCCTGCTGCTGCCGCGCCGCTGGAGCACGATTTCTGTTCTCATCCTGAAGCAAAGTTCTTAACCCAAGGTACTATTTCTGGGTTAGTGGAGTCTGTAACCTGAAGCATATGTAACCTGAAGCGTATGTAACCCGAGGTACCACTGTAATACCATTCATTTTTTTAAAAAATGAGGTCTATCATTATCACCCCCCTTTTCCTCCTTAATGTGGCATAGATGGTTCTCCCCCTACCCATTTTATTACCAAGCAGGTAACATACTTCTCTGTGTTGCAGATGCTACGCCATTTTTTAATCAGACTCTTTCTTTATGTGGTGACTCTTTGTTGATTTGTCCCTTTTTTGTACACTTTCCATTACAAAAGTAGATGTGATGGCTGTTGAAATACGTGCAATCACCCTTTTGCCGATTTGTTGTTCAGGGATCTCAGTTACCTCTTTGTAAGGTCCAGAAGCAAGCACAGGGTTAAAGAGGAGTATTGGTTTAAATGCCTTTTGTGCAGAAGGTGCTAAGAATTCCAGCTGTGGAGATACTTCTGTATTTGGGAACCAGTCCAGGGTTCTGTTATGCTGGCACTTGATTGGCCAAGAAGGCCATATTACAGCTTATCATGGGACAATAATAATTTACATTTGAATAGTACTTTTTAAGAGTTCAAAATGCTTCATGTGGATGTGGCAGCTGCCTCTGGACGTGCTTGACTGTCCAAGGCCTCCTCTGCATGGGGGAGAGTCAAGAGGCTAGTCTTTCATGTGAGGGGCCACAGCTTAGTGGTAGAGCACAGAGCTGGCATGTAGAAGGACCCAGATTCAATCCACTCTCTCCAGCCAAAGGACCAGCCAGGAGGTGATGGAAAGCACCAGGAAGACCTTGCTGGCAGTGGCTATTTCAGAGCACACAGCATGAGGCCAGGAGAGCCAATGGCCTGACCTCAATACAAGGCACTTTCATATGACACTTCTAATTGCCACTGGAAACTTTCTCTGCATAGTAATTGGCACTGCTGGAACCTGGGGAAGTTTTGAAAAGAAAATGCCTGCAAAGTTCTATCCCAATTATCATCAGAGTGAGCTTCTTTTGCCTGCTGAGCTCTGTTCTATAATGGTTTTCCCTTGATGGCGGAGTGTAATTGAATGTGACATGATGTAGGAAACTTGGAAGCTGCAGATAGCCGCCTCCATTTGACTTGATTGTGATCTAAAGCTTTTGTGCCCATCAACAGACTGTTACAATAAATAAAATATTCCTATGTACAATGCTTTAGAAACTAAGTGCTTCATAAGAATAAAGTTGCAGGCTGAACTTGGAAAATTAACCTATACTGCAACAATTTTTATATTTGCTGGCACCCTGACCCAGCCATAGGTAAAGGTCAAGGGACCCCTGACCATTAGGTCCAGTCATAGCCGACCCTGGGGTTGCGGCGCTCATCTCACTTTATTGGCTGAGGGAGCCGGCGTACAGCTTCCGGGTCATGTGGCCAGCATGACTAAGCCGCTTCTGGTGAGCTAGAGCAGCGCACGGAAACACCATTTACCTTCCCGCCGGAGCAGTACCTACCGGTATTTATCTACTTGCACTTTGACGTGCTTTTGAACTGCTAGGTTGGCAGGAGCAGGGACTGAGCAACAGGAGCTCACCCCATCACGGGGATTTGAACCACCGACCTTCTGATCGGCAAGTCCTAGGCTCTGTGGTGTAACCCACAGCACCACTCGCATCCCTCCTGACCCAGCCATACTTTGCATTATTTCTTTTCGAACTGTGCTTAGAGGAACTTCTTTGCTTAGACAAATTTCCTGTTGTTGACCCCCCCCCCTCTGTCAGCAACCCTCCTGTGAGCAGAGAGTTGCACTCCCAAGAGACAGCTGCATTTCACATAAGGGACCAACTGGATTGGCCTTTTGTGTTCAGTTGTATGCTTTTCTTTTATGTTGTACTTGCATTTTGTTTTCATATTGGAAATTCTCCTATAATTATGTCCCCAGCTGTGGGTGATGACAGCTACTCTGCATGACTACAATGAGGTTTCCCACTCTCATCAATACACAGTTAGCAGTTAATCTGGAGATACTTATCTTGCTAATAGTCTCTCTCTCTCTCTCTCTCTCTCTCTCTCACACACACACACACACACACGTACACACACAAATTGTTCTACCTGGTAGATAATTTTCCCCTAGTTGCTCTTTAAGCCTCAAGAATTTCTGGAACAACTGCAGAGTGGAAGGCAACTTTCGCATAGTTGAGTTCATTCCTGGAATTGGGCATATCTGTTTTGGGATGTAGCATGGGATAGAAACAGCTGACTCCAACAAAGAATTCTTCTTGCCATTTTTGCTACGCTTTATTTGAATCACTTCACCCACTAACCAATAGAATCCCATGATTCAGTAGCACCCCTTATAAGTACTGGAGAGCAAAAACACGCTTTTAAGGAGAAGGTTACAGGTTTATGATAATGAACAGAGCACATGCTTTACTTCAGGAACTCCTATCTTTCACCTTTGGTTTAAAAGGACCACAAGTCATGGGGTGGAGAACATTGCCTGTGTGTGCAAGAGTTGCTGCCCATCCAGAACATAGCTGTCAACGTTTTCCATTTTTTTTAAGGGAAATTCCATTATTCTGAATAGGATTCCTTGCAAGAAAAGGGAAAAATTGACAGCTATGATCCAGAATCCTTGGTAAGGCAGACCCAATGATCTGGTTTTGTACAAGGCAGTTTTGAATGTAGGAGTAACAATGTACAGAGGTGCTCTTACTGACCTTTGTATTCTCCCCTTCGATGAGGAAGGCTGGGAAGGATTCCTGTCTGAAATCCTGGAGAGAGCCTTTGTCAGTCAGTGTAAACAATACTGAGCTAGATGGATCAAAGCTCTGTATAAGGCAGCTTCCTATGTTCCTGTATGTATGCATATTGCAAGATCGAAAGCGACATTCACATTTCTTTTTACTCACTCCTCATAATACCTGAAATATTCCTTGGCTTTATGTTCCAGAGCAGTGGTCCCCAATTGGGGGTCTGTGGCACCACACACATAACAAAAACTACCATAGAGAGATCAAAATTTTCAAAAGTAGGGAGTCCATAGATTGGCATTTGAAAAACAGTGGTTCTGGAGTACTTAGCTAATTGGGAGACACGGTTCAAGAGACTTCACCTCAGAACAGAAGCACAGAAGATTGCTCAGAACTGAAGTGAAATAAGCTCCTGTTTGAAAGGTGGTGACTTTTCCTCCCCCAATCTTACCCTGTGCTGCCTCGGAAGACATGACGTCCTGCCTGCTTTAATCAGACTGAGATAACTATCTCCTATATGCAGTTACTACTTATAAATCGCTAATGAAGGCTGCTGCAGTAGTCAGGGAAATCTTTTCTGGAGAGAATGTGTGGGAAGAACACCTGCCATTGTTGCAGACTGTTGCTTCCAACTGTCTTTCTGACAAGGAGGATATGTGGGAAGGAGGGGAGGAATGGAATGGGGAGGGTGGGCTATATATAAACCACTGATAAAGTGGGTCCTGTGACAGTCCAAGAAAATGCACTGCTGCAAGACAACGAACAGCAGGTCTTCTGTCTCTCTGCACCTCTTTTTAAATGATGGCAGATACTGGGCGCTGAGGAGGAGATGTGGCAGAATGAAAGAACATGGGGTCTGTTCATTATCAATGAAATAAAAATACTAAAATAAAACCATGATATGCTATTATGGAGGACTTTCATCTTTGTCCCATGTGTTAAAGCTTACTATAGGACTAAAATTGATTAAGTGGCTTACAGTGGGATGCATTTTATTTATTTATTACATTGTTTTTAATCCTGCCTGTAAGGAACTCAAGGCCAGTGAACACGGTTCTCCTCTCCTTCATTTTTATCCAGAAAACAGCCCTGTAAGGTAGGTTATGTTGATTGACCCAAGATCACCCAGTGAGCTTCATGACTGAGTGGGGATTTGGATGCAGTCCCTGATCCTAGTCCAGGACTCTTTAAACCAGTATATCCACCCTGTCTAGAAAGGTGCCCCTTTTAGTTAAGCCTATGAGTCTGCATTTCAAATATCGCTCAGCAGTAAATTCATGTGGTGACCTTGTAGGAATGGGCCCATCACGAGAATCCACTTCACTCAGTGGCTCTGCTCCTGGTGTGACATCGGCCAATAACAGGCAGTATGTTTTGTTCTTGTCCTTCAGATGCTCTTCCATTTACAACCTGTTAGCTTCTGGGAAATGTTGTAGGGTGGGTTGTTGCTCTGCAGTTTGAAAAACAATGAACGCTGCCTTATTACAACAACCACCTCTGTTAGTTGTGCTTTTGGCCAGCTATTAAAACTACATTTGGAGTTTTGGTCCAAAGCAGTGGATTCTCATAATCTCTGACCTTCCTCCCCACACCAAATGCCATCATTTAAATATTTATTATTAGTCTGTATAGTTTGGTAATGTTAGACAACTCCTTGACAGGACCTATCTTGGCCTTTCCTTGTTTCACCCGACAGTGTTTATGCAGTGGCTGGATGCAGTGCTAGATTTACGTATAAGCTAAACAAGCTATATCTCAGGACCCCACTCTCTTGGGGCCCCCCAAAAAATGTAAAGAAAAAAACCCTGGATGTACATTTCCAAAATATAATATAAGAAACAAATAAAATAAAACCTACATTACAGCAACAGTGTTTTTAATATACTTCTTCTTAATTGTATTTCAGTTCAACAATTACTTTGATAAAATACACATTTTGTTATGTACAAATGGCTTTAGATACCTATTAGGTCCATAAATTACCATATAGCATATAGTCAACACAAAAAACAGTGACAATTTGTTGTTGACAAAGGACAGCTGGCCATATAAAGGGCCCCATTAGCTTCAGTAGTTTAGGGCCTCATCAAACCTGAATCCAGCCCTGGCTTAAACTTAATGTCCTATCTCCCTCCCATCACATGCAGATAGAGGCTCTTCTTACTTGGAAGTGAAGAATAGATCTTTATTCACCACACGTAACCATACAGGCTCAGCAGCAGCAGACACAGCACTCAGGAGTTACAATTCAGGAGTAGGGCAAGAAGTTCAGAACTGGATGGAAGTTGTGAAGATGCCCCAGCCAGTTTCAGCACACCTCCCACCAAATTTTTAAAGATAAGGCGTGGTACGCTCATTCATGAGACGTCATAGCTTTGTGGGAATATTGAGATTGCAAGTCCTCACTCCTTTGGTGCAGGTGGCTCTGCTCCCATCAATGAAGGCAGCACCTGATTCTACGTGACAAGACCATCCTGTTCAGTCTTGACCATCTCCTGGTCAGTGTCCCTTCCCAACTGATCAAAGCTCTGCTTCCCCTTCCACAACAACTGGTGGAAAGAGAAGATTCCCCCCACCTCCTCCAACCCAGGCTCCCACAATTTAGGTCCCCCCAATATCTGTTTATTCTTCCTTTTCTATCAGCCCAAGACCAGCAGCACTGTGGGGCTCATGACATAAGGATGAAATAATATTGATGTGATGGTCTTGTGACCGAAGAGAGAAAACACTAGGGATTCAGCTCCTGCCACGTAGAAGTGTGAATCAGATAAGTTGACCTTTAAATGTGAACTGAGTTGAATTTCTCCCCACCGCTAATTTTGAGGGAGAATGCTAATTTAACTGCCAATTTCTGCATGGGTTTCGTGGGGAAGCTATTCACAAAGTAATCCAGAAATAGGGCAAATCTCACAACAGGGAGACAAATGGGATATATTTATTTACACAGGGCATTGGGATGTGAATGCCCTGGGGATCGGCAGTGTCAGTATGTTAAGGTTTTCAGAAATGTAATTTTGAAAAGGTTTCAATTAATGTTCTGTGATTATTGCATTTTTATGATGCCGCACACCACCCTGGGCTCTCATGGGGCCCAAATGTGTGACTCAGTCCATAATTTAAAAAGTTTCTCTCTGTCCTCGGTTCTTTAAACCAGACTTAAGCACAAGGAACCCTGGGTTTCAAGGGCAATGCTTTGGCAAATTTTGCTTTGCTGCTGCTGAAGAACTGGCAAAGTCTTGCCAGTGACAGGATGCACTCTGCTGTTAATGTCTCCCTTGCTGAGCCATACTCTGCAGGGATTGTGCTGAGTGCTGTCAGCTGCACTTGCTTGATTCCCACCCCACCTTCTGTATGCTGAACCACAGTTGCTTCTTTCACTTGGTGGTGTAAGGGAGGGGGCAATCTGGGAAACTCTTAGTTGCTGACACACTGTTCAGGACATCCGTGGCATTTCCTGTCTAATAGAATCCTAAACACCAATATGCAATAGCCCTTTTTTTAACTTGGCGGGTTAGGGAAAGCAGCAGTTTACATACTCTGAAAGTCCTTCCATTTCTTCTCCAAGGTGTTAAGGTACTTCATTTTTCTCACAATCATGTAATAGACTATCCTTCACACACCATTTTTTCCCCACAAATCCCCTGTACATAACATTATATTATACAGTGGTACCTCGGGTTAAGTACTTAATTCGTTCCGGAGGTCTGGTCTTAACCTGAAACTGTTCTTAACCTGAAGCACCACTTTAGCTAATGGGGCCTCCCACTGCTGCTGCACCGCTGGAGCACGATTTCTTTTCTTATCCTGAAGCAAAGTTCTTAACCCGAGGTACTATTTCTGGGTTAGTGGAGTCTGTAACCTGAAGCCTATGTAACCTGAAGCATATGTAACCCGAGGTACCACTGTACTTAGAAATTTTTGATAATTACCAGTGAACCCCAAACTTTATCCTACATTTCCACCATGGTGAAAGATATTGATTGTGTAAAATGTTTTGAAAAGCGCTTCCTGTTTCCGGCGGTGGGAAATGGCTGACTCCCATACGATCGGACCCCAGCCAATTATGATTGGATATATTAATTGGATGTTTTTTATTGGAAAATTAATAAAACTGATTTTTATTTTTTTTTAAAGAAAAGCTTCCTGTTCAAACACCCAGAGCTCACAAGAATTACTGAAAAAATGTCAACAGTTTTTGGGCATTACTCTAACCTTTTATTCACTTCTCTGATAACCAGATATGTTTCAGGATCGTGATCACTAATGGTTTTGAGAACAGGCAGTTTATCATGCATTGAAGGGTATCATGAGCACAAGGCAGTATGTCTCGCTTGTCACTCACCTGGTCAGAGTAGTAAGAACTCACATGCATTCATCTCTCTTCAACAAATTCCAGGACTGTTTCCAAGCTATCCTATACATAAGCTATTCCATACTGTAAGAAGTGATGGTATCATATAGCTTTCACCAACCTGGTAAGCCTTCAGAAGTCTTGGACTGCAACTTCCCATCAGTCCCAGCCAGCACAGTCAATGGTGAGGGATGATGAGAGCTATAATTCAAAGCTTCAGGAGGACACCAGGTAAGTAAAGGCTGGTATAAAAACATTCTACACAGAGGGAAGTCAACTGAAGCAGTGAGATCCAGTTCATTATATTTAGTGCAGTGGCAGAGAAAGTACATGTGGGAAGACTTTGATTCTTTGAATGTTAAATATAAAGAATACAATGTACTCGAGGGCATGCTCAGATAATCATAATTTGAGTGGCAAGTGTAGAAATGCACTACCTTATTTTGATCAGTATAGTCTTTTAATCCTGAATTGATTGCCATCCTTCCATCCTATTGGCACCGAAAGTGTGCTCAGTAGCTGGTCTTGCAACCACCATGAATCCACCTCTTCCCCACCCTTGAAACAGTTTTGTTTTAAGTACCAGACAAATTTTTAATCAAATTCAGCTTCAAGGTACTTTAAAAAAGAAAGTAGAAGAGGAATTTGGTCCTGAACTCAAAGGGCATGTGTGTGTCCTTTGAGGAGTGAATTTGGAAAGAAGCTAAGCTTAATTCCACAGCTAGGAGGAAGAAGGGGGGCCCCTGCTTGTAGGTATTACATAGAAAACCTTTGGGCAGCTGAACCCACTGTAGCAGTGAAATTTCAATATGTCCTGGCTGTATTCCCCATTGTGCTCCTTGCCATTTTTTTATTAAGCCTAGTGCTTTGGGGTTAATGGGCAGAGGTCCTGCATGAGCAGAATAGCTAACTGTACTTGAACCAGTGTAATCATTGTATCATAAGGCTTTATAGTACATACTGCCTTTGGAAAGCTGACTTAAATTTTCTCCAAGTGGCATTTTGAGCTGAAATTTTTCTTCAGTTGCATCTCTGTCATGAAAAGGTTTAAAATGGGAGATGTCAAAAGGTTGGTTTTGTTGGGAACAGCTGCACATCTCTCCATTCAAAGCTGGCTGTTGCATCTTTTACAGTCATCACAATGACTGAAAAGGTAATAGCTACTTCCCTTTAATAACCAAGAGGGACATGAGGTGCAGCGTCAGGCACTGAATCATAAGAAAGGCAAGGGTGCATAAATATCTCACTTGCCAATAATTGCATCACAGGTGTTGTGATGGCTAGGGAGCTGGGAGCTGGCAAAGAATTGTAATTCACAAACAAAAAAACCTCCCACTCTTTCCTTGCTCTCTGAGACATTGGGTTATAAGGCTTTAAATCCTTCAGTTAAAGAATAAATGGCTGTGTTTGGGCTACATAGCGTAAGGCAAATCATCCCTAATAATTCCCACCAAAGTACAAAATACGTGAAATCTTTAATTTAATCTATAAAATTGCTTCTGCTTCTGAGAAGGGCAAGTTGATTCTCCACTGTGTTGTCACCTTATGTAATTCCTCTTCTCCTCATTACCTGACAAAAACCTTCCACCTCGGCATTGAACCAATTAAGCGTGTCACAGATCATTTCTTAATTGGCAATAATTCAAATGAAGGTACATAATATGATCTCATTTAGTGGTGGTGATGGTGTGTGTCTGGGTGTGTAGCCTAGCAGAAATAAAGGCTGAGCACACATTTATTTCAAATGAGAAGAAAGCTCCATTCAGGCATTTGAAAAGGGGCTGTGAAGCTGTATGTTTAGCTCCACCCCAAGGTCACATGACTCTCCTGGCTCATCATGATTATTTATTAAATTTATATACTGCCCTTCATCCTAAGATCACATGATTAGAGTTAACATCTGCAGCAGAGAGCCTTATGTATCCCCTGTGGCTCCCTCCCAAGTCATTCAGAACCTTGCAAGATCATTGCTCTCAGTTGTGCAAGGAGCCGTCACAAATGCAAAGGCTCTCCATTGCAGAAGTTCACTGTCATAGTGAGAGAGGAAGGGAGACTTGCAAAGCCCCAAGGGCCACTGCTTCATTGGACCCATGCTGCCCTTCCCACTTTTATAGGTTCTTCCAAATGCAAAAACATTTTGATAAAGTTCCTTCTGTTCCCTTTGGTGATGTGAAAGTTTCCAGCGCTAAGGTAACTCCCAAAAGAAAGCACTATAAATCCCAACGGGGGGAGGGAATTGGACACTTTACTAAACTTATCACCACCTACACATGAGTGGTAAATGAGAATCTGTCAGTTTAGTCAAAACAAGACTTCTCTTGCACAACACACACATATCATAACCCAAGACTGAGATGTTTTACTAAAACCTGTATCAGGAAATAAAACTCTGAAGCCTTAAAAACTGGTGATTTACCTGAGAGGCAGAAGTTATTCACTTGGCAGAAGAGAACTGAAGTGGAATTTTACAATTGTTTTTTAAAACAAGCAAACAAATCAATGGATGTATTCATTTCCGTTCTGATAATACTTGTAGACATATTCATTTTGAATACATGTTTTGCTGCTGCTTTTCTGTTTCCAAATCTGTAGCATGTCCCAAAGCACCTGTCAGATGAACACTTCTGTTCCATAGGTATTTTATATTGGAAATAAGAAGTCAAGTGAAGATACATACTTACAGGCTTGCTCACAGATCAGAAATATACTGTGTTCCTGCATTGTGCCAAACCCTTTAAAATGCATCCAGTTTTAATTGTGGTATAAGAACACTGACATTCAGAAACAGGCTCTTTTAGAATCAGCCTATGTATTCATCCAGATCAGTTGAACTTAACATTGTGTGTGCTTTCCTTAAACTGAACGGATGATGCACAAGAGGCTTAGAAAAATCTTCAAAAAGAAGGATTACTTGGACTCGGTGACTCTTGCGTAGTAGTTAACTTGTGGTGTGTGTGCCCCCCCCCATCCCTTGCAAGCCTGCATGAACAGATTTTAATCTGCTCCAGTGTTCTGGGTTTTAGCCATTTCCTTACAGCAAATGAATAATGAATGAGCTGTGGCTTGACAGCTAATGGTTAAAGATGAAATCAGTAGCTCATTGCAGCATGGGTAATATTCGTTTGCCATCTCCATGGAAACAGCTATTTGTTAAGATACTGCAGTTTAACACAGTAGCAAGAAAGCAACCAATTGCTGTGCCTTTTGGCTCTTCAGTATAGGAGAAAGAATTAAGCAAACATAGACTTGTCATAGAAGGGGAAGGCAAATAGAAGGGGAAGAAATGGAGGCAGTGAGAGATTTTACTTTCTTGGGCTCCATGAACACTGCAGATGGTGGCAACAGTCACGAAATAAAAAGATGCCTGCTTCTTGGGAGAAAAGCAATGACAAACCTAAACAGCATCTTAAAAAGCAGAAACATCACCTTGCCGACAAAGGTCCATATAGTTAAAGCTATGGTTTTCCTAGTAGTGATGTATGGAAGTGAGAGCTGGACCATAAAGAAGGCTGATCACCAAAGAATTGATGCTTTTGAATTATGGTGCTGGAGGAGACTCTTGAGAGTCCCATGGACTGCAAGAAGATCAAACCTATCCATTCTTAAGGAAATCAGCCCTGAGTGCTCACTGGAAGGACAGATCCTGAAGCTGAGGCTCCCGTGCTTTGGCCACCTCATGAGAAGAGAAGACAAGACTCCCTGGAAAAGACTCTGATGTTGGGAAAGACTGAGGGCACAAGAAGAAGGGAACGACAGAGGGCAAGATGGTTGGACAGTGGAAGACAGGAATGCCTGGTGTGCTCTGGTCCATGGGGTCATGAAGAGTCAGACACAACTAAACAACTAAACAACAACAGACTTGTCATGGATAAAGCAGCATCAGTTTGCACGGATGATGGGAGATGGGTGTGGCTTGTACTTTATTTAGGCTTTCAAATATTTTCAAATGTGTAGTAAATTTATATTTGATTATTGTTTGATTTGGAGTTGGGGTAGGTGGGTTTGGAAGCCACACTGGAAATCACATTGAAACAGAGGTTTAGAAGGCAATTAATAAATCTAAGATGATGATGATGGCTGTCAAATAGATACTCCACCCCAGAAAAACAAGGGCTTGTTCTGTTCTACATGACCAATAGATATCTTACATATGTTGGGAACAGGTATCTGAAGAACCTTGTTCTGGCTGATTCAGCAGGCAATATTCAGCTGGCAATTAGAAGGAGAATCCTGAGTTGATTTTGTTGGCTTCCTTTCCAGCGCCTCATTGAGCTGGACCTTATTTTGGGAAATCTGATTGCAGCCTTTCTAACTGATTTGATGCATGATATCTTGTTGCCCATACATTTCCCAGTCCCAGCTGAACCTTGTGCTAAGTAAATAGTTATTTCTTCAGTTTGTGTTGAGAACTGGAGTTTTGGCAACTGTTGACAGAAGAAGCATTCAGACTAGTCTACAGCCCTTTGCCATTAAACAACAAACCTTTTATTATAAAGAAAAGTTCTAAGCCTCCCTCCTTCTTCTCCCCCCTTCTTTTTTTGTCAACATCAGACCTACCTAAAGTTTCAGGCAAATTGAAGCCTGTTCTCAATCTGCCTGGGTGTGTGTTCTCTCTACAACTTGAAAGATGGTGCAAAATAACTCCATACCCCTCATAAACATTTCCTTCCCATGTAATCAAGAAACAGCTGACTCTTCCAGGCATTCTGAAGGCAACTATGAAGCAGGATACTGAATAGGGCCTGATCAATATAATCCAATATGCCTGTCTTCTTCAACCTGTTGCCCTTCAGATGTTGTTTGGTCTACAGTTAGCATGGCCAGTGATCAGCAATGACAAAAGTTGCTGTCCAACAACATCTGGAGGGCATCTGGTTACGGAAAGCTGTAACACATTAATAATTACAGCACTAAATTTTTTATGGGCATACAAGCACATGAAGAATTCATCTTTTCCCCAATTGGTTAGAGATGGCTGGTTCTTTAATTTATTTGGGTTTTAAAAAAAAACCCCAAAACCCACATTTTTATTAAGTTTCCAAAAGTTCCACATAAAATTCCAATACATATTTAAAAACATGCTTTGATATTACCAACTTCCCATTTTCCATGATGTTTTTCTTATCCCCCCTTTTCTACACTCTGCCCTTCTTCTTTCTTAAGATAGTCATAACGCAATAATCTTTAATTGTTCTGCTGCTCATAGTTCAAAACCTGCTTGAGGATTATCATATTTCTTCAAATAATCCGAAAAAGGCTTCCATTCTTCAAAAAAAAATTATCATTAGATTCTCTTATTTTAGCTGTTAGCTTAATTTATTTGTGTGTGTTTTTATGCACGTAAACATTTCTTTCCCACCCTTCTAGTGCCCATGCACCATGCACTCTACAACACTTTAAAATCACAATGCAAATAAAAATGTATTAAAATGCAAATAATGCATCTCTGTCTAATACACAATATTGTTCTGGCTTTGAGGCATTGTTATTCCTAAGCTGCAGTTTAAACAGAGATATCTATATCAGAAGATAACAGTTTTATATTCCTATAATATCCTTCCTCTACGGAGCCCACACCAACTATTTAGCCTTGTAGGAGTCTTGAAAAGGGGGAATTAGGCTGAAAGAGGGAGATGTACACAAGTCTCGCTGCCCCATACTGCTTCAGTGGACTGCATAGCTGAGCAGCGATTTGAATTGGGTTTCCTCACATCTTAATGTTTTGCTTTAAGCCCATCAAACAATAGAGACATGGATTGAAAACCAAAAAAATAGAACCTCTCTAAAGCCATGACCCAGACCAGTCCATTTTTGTATAATATAAAGCCATGCATAGGTTTTATTGATTGAAGGAACTGTATTTGCTAAAGTTGATGTGCTATTTTTGCAAGCTTCTTTAAGAGCTTTGGGCAGAGGGATAGAAATGTAGTGAATAAACATTAGATATTCAGCAGCAAGTGTGTGTTGGCCTCAACTGTAAGTCCATAGGACTAACGGTCTCCCTGCCACTGGGCTTTCAGACCATATGAGATTTGCCTGACTTGATAGGAACAACAAGGATTGATAAAGAAGCAGTAAAAGATGGGATGAGGGAGGCTCAGGAAGCAGCACAGTTGCAGACAAAGTGGCAGATGGTCCAGAAAAGGCACTGCTAAAGAAGATAATAGATTTGGAGAAGGGATTTGTAGAGAGAGAAATGGCTTGCCAACTGGAGAAGTGAGGCAGTTCATTGCTGATGGATTGATTGCATTTACAGCCTACCTTTTTCTCCAAGGGGCTCAAGGTGGCATACATGGTTCACCCTCTTCTCATTTAATCCCCACAGCAACCCTGTGAGGTAGGTTAGGCTAAGAGGCAATGACTAGCCCAAGGTCGCTCAATGAGCTTCATAGCAAAGTGGGAATTTGAACCCTGCTCTCTCATGTCCTAGTCAGACATTCTAAACACTACACTACACTGTTCCAGATAGTCGAAACAAAATAAAAAAAATTCCTTCCAGTAGCACCTTAGAGACCGACTAAGTTTGTTATCGGTGTGAGCTTTTGCGTGCATGCACACTTCTTCAGTTACAGTGAAACAGAAGTCACCAGACGCTTATATATAGTGAGAGGGTGGGGAGGGGTATTACTCAGAAGGGTGGTGGGAATGGGTGATTGGCTGATAGGTGTGGTAAACCAGTTGACGACTGTTAACGACTGCAATTAGTCTTACAGGAAAAAGCAAGGGATGAGATGTTCCAGATAGGTTGGTCAGTTTGGGACAGGTCCATGTGGGAGGAGGATGTAGAGGAGTGATGGCAAGCAGTTCCATGTTGTTGTTGTTTAAGATTTGGCATCCATTCAGAGCAGCTCTAAGCATCACACCCCATCTATATGGAGTACTGCCTTGCAGTACTACTTTATTTATTTTTAATGATACCCTGCCCTTTATTTCCTCAAAATGAACTCAAGATAGAAAACAACATGCAATATTAAAAAGCAATATATGCTGCATCTGCCTTTATTAACAGCAGCAACCCTAAAACACCAATGTTACTATTTATTTATTTTTTAAAAAGAAACCCAACAGCAATGACAGTTTTTGAGAAGAGCGGTCAAAACAGGAGCAGCATATAAGCACAAAATGCTCCAAAAATTATTGTGGGATGCAGAGTTGACAAAGGGGGATAAAGAGGCGAGGCTGTGGAAAGAAGAGCGGGCAAGGAAACAAAAAAAGAGGGTGGCAAATAGAGGTGGGAGTGCTCATGGAGAAGAGAGTGTGCACTTGGTGGAAAGAGAAAACAGGGCTTCAGAGAGAGCTGTTACAATGCAGAGAGGAGCAAGAGAGCATATGGTGGAGTGGACGGAGATAAAGGTTGATAACAGAGAAAGGGGTTAACTGGAAGGCAGCACTTATATGTGATTAACATAGAAACAGCCTTCTTGAATTAGTAAAAAAAAATCAAAGTAGGCTTCTAGTAATTGGGGTTGTGCACTCTGGGCTAAATACATTGCATATGCACCGTGTGGTGTCGCTTGAATTGCAAAGCAGTCATATTTCTTATAAATAAAAATGGAGTCTAGTTTTGATTAGACATTATTATTATAATAATATGTAAGGGATCCATAATCTTTGTGGGCGCAGGGATGCAATTAGAAGTTTAGGAAATACCTCAAAACACAGGTTTTGCAGAGGAAAAGGGATGCTCAGAATCTTCCCCAAAAAACAACCTACACTTACACCTCCCAAAACTGATGAAAACAGGTAAAAGAGGCAGGCAACCCTCCCTTCCAAACAGGCAACTATCTCCCAACCAAGCAACCAAAAAAATAACCATCAACCAATATGGAGGGGCAAGAGGCCTTTGCATGTGCTTAGGAGTATGTCTGAGGGTGCCATGGTGCCCACAGGTGCCACATTGGGAACCCCAACACAAGACTGAAGCATAGAGTGAAAGCAGAAATGCGACAGTAGTTGATTCTGTTGGTTTGTGGAGTTTGCTTGAATTTCACCCATTTCCAATTGCCAGCCCTGAACATCATCTCACGTCTGAGGTTATGTGTGCCCTCATACAAAAACCTGTCAGTACATTGTTTAATAGCAAACCGTAAATAGTTTTAGCAGTTATCAGCAGCAGTCTGCAGATTGCTGACAGAAAGGTTCAGCTCTCCCCTGGAGGATAAAGTTAGAGGACTCTTGTGCCGTTCCTTGACAGTAAAATGCTTGCAGATTATATCCCTTTCTATTTGCTAGTGAATGAATTTTTATCTTTATCCATATCTATTTACCATTTATCTATCTATCTATCTATCTATCATCTATATCAATCTCAATCTAGATAAAGATATATTTTACCAGCTACCTTGTACTGGCATTACTGAAACAACAAAAATCCATGTAGTTTTGAAATCCATGGTTAAAATCTGTGCAATTTTGAAAGGTTCAGTCCAGCTTCTTGATTCAAAATGGCATCCAGTCATATCCGAACATAGGCAAAAACCTGCTGCTTTATCTCAGGAGCCATCGTGCAACATTTGATTACAGTATTCTAACAAGTATCCAAACACATAAAGGACAAACAACTTCCTGAAATGTATAGTGGACGGTATGCATTGTATTGGTAGATGTTAATATTCTTGGCATTCTTGCTTCATTACTGTCAAAGATGAATAATAATGGTGTATGAGGGCATTTTATTGGAATGCACTGCCCATTTGCAGAAGTATTCTGTTTGAGATATAAAATATTTCTCTGCTTGCATGGAGCTGGCTAAAAGCAGGTTTGGTTTTGTTGGCTTGCAGCTCCACCGTGTGAGCAAATAGAATATTACAACTTGCCAGAAATGCCATTCATAGGCGTGCCTCCGCCTCCTGAAATAACCACTGCTAAGATTTCACCATGGAATTGTGTGACAACAGATTTGCGGAAAACAAAATATTAGCTGTGCTAAATGAAATTGACTTCTTTAGGCATAAAATAAATTCACATCAAGAAATTTATGCCTTCCCACTTGAGCACTGATAACACTGTGATTAAAGGAAGGGATTCAGAAACCATCCAAGAGCCGATGAGATCATATCACAGAGGCAGTGCCTGTCTTATCTTTTGAAGCTTACCATGACACCTTACTAAGGATGAGGGATAAAATTAGATTTGGTTTGCATTTAAAGGCACACGAACAAAATCTCTGCTTTCTGAAACAATATATGAGCTTAAAACACAGCCACACTTCAAATTTCACGCTTCTTTGAATTTTGCAGTATGGTCCTTTAGCCTAGTAATGACTACAAAATGTACATGCCAAAGCAAAAGGTGTCTAAAAATGCATGTGTTAGTGAAAATAACACAAAATGCATTATATCAGGGAAAGTTGCTTTGCAAAAATGTGTCTATTAGGCCTACATGCACCCAGAGACTTATATATTAGGAGAAATTAACACTAGAATGCCGATGAATATTCAGGATGACTGGGGGCGGGGAACATCACACTAATGTAAATGTGAAGAACTGAACTTATGATTGAAAAAATAAGAAACTGAGATTTGACAGACTCACCTATCCCTACACCTTGCTACATGAGACAGCATTGAATATAGGTACAGCCAGACACTTGCCCAATACACACTTATTCTCTTCCTGGCAATTAACAAAGTTTCAAAACTGTAGCACCAAAAAGGTAATACATGGGATACTGTGACAGAGGAAAATGTTCAGTCATAGGGTGTTTTTTGTGTGTGTTTTTTTGCAGTGTTTGTGCCAAACTTGCACTTTCCTGACAGATAAAGGTAAAGCTAAAGGGACCCCTGACCATTAGGTCCAGTCGTGACCGACTCTGGGGTTGCGGCACTCATCTCGCTTTATTGGCCAAGGGAGCCGGCGTACAGCTTCTGGCGAACCAGAGCAGCACACGGAAACGCCATTTACCTTCCTGCCAGAGCTATTTATCTACTTGCACTTTGACGTGCTTTCAAACTGCTAGGTTGGCAGGAGCAGGGACCGAACAAAGGGAGCTCACCCCGTCACGGGGACTTGAACCACCGACCTTCTGATCAGCAAGCCCTAGGCTCTGTGGTTTAACCCACAGCGCCACCTGCGTCCTGACAGATACTGATGAACAAATCTCCAAAGAGTTGCATAAATGTTGTGCTAAGCTTTGGAGAGTTTTCTCCATTACCCTAGCCAAAGGAAAATAAGAGTAAAGCAGGTTTATAATTCTACCTTATTTCCATGCAAGTCCCAAGTGCCTTCAGAGCTCCACAATGTCTCATATGCACGACATATGATGGCTTCCCCTGCCTGAAAAGCGAGATGAGCACCACACCGCATAGTCTCCTTTGACAGGACTTAACCATCCAGGGTCATTTACCTTTACCTTCTTACTTTACCAGGTTTTGTCTGTTGCTACTTGCTTGTTTGCTTGTTCCTCCTCCTTTTCTGCTTCATACAGAGTTACACTCCCTTTCTGCCCTCCATTACAGATTCCCCCATGTTCACTCTGTCCTTCATGCCAGGCTCCTGGCCTACTCTCTTTCACCATAATCTCTCACAGTCTTCCATTCACCCTCATTCTCTCTGCTGTTGCCTCGTTCACTCCCACTTCCTTTCCCATATATTGGTTTATCAGCTCCTGTTTACCTTTCTCTTTCTTGGTGACTGAGACCCACACATCATCTTTGTCCCCTATCAGGCTGTGATGCTATTTCATCACTCGGTCCTCATGACATCACTTCTGGTCAGACTGCCAACACCTTGACACGCCTTCTAAATTTCACAGCTCATGGCATCAGGAAGTTCTTCCTAATGCTTTGTTGAAATCCCCTTTCTTCTAATTTGAACTTGTTGATTCTGGCCTTACCCTTCGGAACAGCATAAAACAGAATTATCTATGCAACAAAAATTTGAAGATGGCCATCATATCATCTCTTCTCTAGGCTAAAAATGCTCAGTTGATTGAAACTTTCCCCAGAGGACCTGATCTTCAGGTCCTTTCCCACTCTTGTCATTATTATTTTTTTGGACATGCTGCAGTTTACAGTGGTGCCTCACAAGACGAAATCAATCCGTTCCGTGAGTCTCTTCGTCTTGCGGTTTTTTCGTCTTGCGAAGCACGGCTATTAGCGGCTTAGTGGCTATTAATGGCTTAGCAGCTTTAAGAAAAAGGAAACAAACTCGCAAGAACTCGCAAGACGTTTCGTCTTGCGAAGCAAGCCCATAGGGAAATTCGTCTTGCGGAACGACTCAAAAAACGGAAAACTCTTTCGTCTTGCGCGTTTTTCGTCTTGTGAGGCATTCGTCTTGCGAGGTACCACTGTACTGATAGCCTCTTTCAACTGTGATACCCAGAACTGGGCACAGTAAGTACTTCAGGTGATGTCTGACCAAAGAAGAATAGAGTGGTACCATTGCATCTCATGATCTCTGGACACTGTATTTTGATGCAGTCTCATGTAATGCTTTTCATTCTGGCTCGTTCAAACAATAATCCATAAAAATGATGCTGAAAACACCACTGAATTTAATTCTGGGTCAAGGTTCCTTTTCATGACACCTTGTTAAGCCTCCTGTTATTTTTTCTCTCTCTCTTTTTTCTTTTTGTGGATGGGCCTTTTTATTTTATTTTATTTAGTTCTTACAATGCAACAATACTACAATGATGTGTTCAAAAATAAATAAACCATCTTTTAGCAATTTAACATTACGTTCAACATACATATACTGTATCCAAATATTATTATTTATTTTCTCCCACTCTCCCCCTCCCCGTTATTTTATTTTTCTTATCCCTCTGGTATGCTTGAGTACAACATGCCCAGGCAATGACAAATTCTTTAAAATTATGCAGGTTGACCCTGTATCCATCATTATAGCAATAGGGAGAACATTAATGAATCATTGAAACTCAATTTCTGTTAATCTGTGGTAGTATTCCCCCCCCCCCATTTTTACAACAGAGAAGTAAAAAAAAAAAATTGCTTCTGTCTGACCGAACTTGTTCCTAAGACAGCCTTCAAGCTTTGTAAGTAATTACAGCAAGTATCAGTTGCAGACATGTTCCATTTGTAACTCACACTGCTGAAGCTCTCCTTTTCCTCCCCCTCTTGTAGGTTAGCAGGACCTTAACACTCTTCACAGTTTCAAAGATGATGAATGCAAGCAGTATTAGGAGAGCAGTATTAGCAAGACTGGATTATTGTAACTCACTCTACGTGGGGCTGCCCTTGAGACTGACCCAGAAACTCCAGCGGGTGCAGAATGTCGTGGTGAGACTCCTTACGGGGTCCTCGCTGCGAGATCACATTCACCCGGTGCTATACCAGCTGCACTGGCTCCTGGTGGTGTACAGGATCAGGTTTAAGGTGCTGGTTTTAACCTTCAAAGCCCTATACAGCCTAGGACCCTCATACCTATGGGACCGCCTCTCCTGGTATGTCCCACAGAGGAACTTACGGTCTTCAAACAAAAACATCTTGGAGGTCCCAGGCCACAGAGAGGTTAGGCTGGCCTCAACCAGAGCCAGGGCTTTTTCGGCTGTGGCTCTGATCTGGTAGAACGCTCTGTCACAAGAGACTAGGGCCCTGCAGGACTTGACATCTTTCCGCAGGGCCTGCAAGACAGAGCTATTCCACCAGGCCTTTGGCCGGGGCGCAGCCTGACTCCCTCCTTTGGCAATCCTCACAGAACTCTAGCCCAATGGTTGCCATTAATCTGATTTGAATTAATTTTATAATGAAATGATTTTAGAATGTTTTATCATTTTACTGTTGTTAGCCACTCTGAGCCCAGCTTCGGCTGGGGAGGGCAGGATATAAATAAAATTTATTGTTATTATTATTAATAAAACTAATAATGTCAAATTTGGAAAGCCTTAATGTATTTATTTATCAAGATTTATTATCTGCTTTCTTGCAATCAGAATACTCAGGATGCCATTGCACATCTTCAGTGGTGCCCGGTGGACTCATTAGAGCTGAGATGCCTTTGGTATTACTGCATTGCTCCTGAATGGGCCTTGTCTGCCACCTTCATCTTCTCCCATAGTATTTATTGGCATCTCAACCAAGAGTCTTTCGCAGATTCATTTAATATTGGATAGAGACACCACTGAATCCAGAATCCATTATAAAACTAAAACAACTATTGAAGCTGTCACTGGAGTGCATTTTGGGGGTGGGGACAAACTACTCCAGCACTTATAGTAAACAGAGCTTTCAAATGGCATGTTTTAAATAAATTTGTTTATTACTATCAAGGAAGAGGGAGATGTACAGTTGTGTGCAAACCTGATTTTGCTTGCTAAATTTTATAAAGTAAAATGACTCTTGGTGCCTTGAGGAAAATATAGGTGGAATATGACATTGGAGAAATCCCTGTCAGATTTTGCAGTGTGCAGTTAGCTCTGCCAGGCCAGCTTTTATGCTTTTCCCTTGACAAGGGGACAGCACAGCCTCAGTTTAGATCAGGGAACAGAGCAGTAAAGGAGTATGTCTGACCTCTCCCTTCCTCACCCTTCCCAAGATTGCAGATGTCTCCGTTTTCATTTTCCTAAAGTACAAAAGGCCTGAATTATTATTATACATTCACTTTTGGAATTTGAAGAAGGTGTCTTAAGGTTCAGGGGTTTACACTTTAAGCTGCTTTTACTGCCCTTATCATTCCATGAAATGCTTACATTATCACCACATGTGTGTTGCTTTTGTACTAGTTCCAGCTGTAGATGGTGTGGAATGACTTGTTGAAACTTGACATCTGTGTTCCGTTTTCTTGCCCCATTTCTGTTAATGCACCCATGTTTCTGTATGGTATTGTTGCATTCTGATTCCGAACTTGGACAGAGAGACTTTGGAATGGTTAGAATTCAAGACAGTGTGTTAGACTCTTCATTATTGCCTGAGCTTTAAAGAGATGAAATTAACAAAAGCATTAGCAATATAATATTCTCCCTAAAAATTAACTAATATTGAAATGTCAGATCCTGGCTTTTGCAGTGAGGTTCATATTATGCAATTAACATTTTATTCCAGGGGAAGAAGATTAATTTTCGTTCGAAATGCATTTGCATGCATCTAAGATATCACATGAGTTTTCTACCTAGTGGTGGCCATGTTTGAAACTGCTTTTGCCTGAAATCTAGCTTTTGGATAATCAGTTGCCATTAAATGTTGCGGAGCCCACCTTGCTGAATATTTCAGTGCTTTTCTGCTATAAGGAGGAATAATACTAAAATACACACATCCACCATGAAGTGCAGCTGACACATGCAAGTTCAGTGGAATTGTGACAGCATTTCTCTTCTTCTTCTTCTTCTTCTTCTTCTTCTTCTTCTTCCCCCCCCCCTCCTCCTCCTCCTCCTCCTCCTCCTCCTTCTTTTTGTCTGATTACAGTGGTACCTCGGGTTACACACGCTTCAGGTTACATATGCTTCAGGTTACAGACTCTGCTAACCCAGAAATAGTGCTTCAGGTTAAGAACTTTGCTTCAGGATGAGAACAGAAATCGTGCTCCGGCGGCACGGTAGCAGCAGGAGGCCCCATTAGCTAAAGTGGTGCTTCAGGTTAAGAACAGTTTCAGGTTAAGTACGGACCTCCGGAATGAATTAAGTACTTAACCCAAGGTACCACTGTACTTCAGACTTTGAAACATGTCTCTTTCTGGATACAGCCTGTATCCATGCTGCCCCCATACATGCTTTTAACAATTGAAAAATGGCTACTGTCTCAAGCTATCTGGAATACAATAAACATTTGTAAAAAAACAAAAAAGAATCTGCTTCCAAAATGGAGCCTCTTAACTGATGTGACTATCCAATTTGTGTGTAATGCTAAGCCAAATCATGCCTTAATGTAAATGCATGGGTTCCTGGAGAGGACAGTGTGGGCACTGTGCTGATTCCATGGTTTGTCTTCCTCCATACAAACCATGAACTCTAATCAAGATTTGTTCTTTGTTTACAAGTCATGGTTTTCTGTTGGAGACAACCACAACCCTGTGTTTGGATGACATGTTAACAAAACTAAAGTGTTGTTCACAGTCCTGTGACAGGATCAGGATCCTGGAGAACAAACAAAATGGCTACCATCTCCTTTTGGGCAAACATGCACAAACATGTGTTTATGCTAAGCCATGATTTGGCTTAGCATTATATGCAAACTGAGCCATAGCGTACATCAAAAAGATGTAATGTTTGTTGCTGTATTGATTAAATACTGTTTTTTTAAAAAATGGAAGTTTCTAGGAATGCCATTACAAAACAAAGCAAAAGACGGTGGTTCTGGGAAATTAGTGTGATGTTGTCACACTTTTTCAAATGAGAGTGGATGTAATTATGTTTTTGAACTTCTAGACTATTACAGGGCAGCAAATATCCGGGTCTTTATGTAAACCTTATGAATGAGGGTTATTTTGAAATATTAGCTTAAGTATTTTGTTAGTACATCACAATTCTGTAAATAGAAGTTGTTTTATTAAGAGTTACTGATACATTTGATGTTCTGAGTAGACTACTATACCTTATCACTTTGAATGTCTGGCCACCAAATGGCAGTCTTGCACTGTACTTCAAAGCAAAGCAAAGTGCAAATCTGGCAGAGGAAAACCCTTCTAAATGCAAGAGACTATTGATGTCACCTATTCAGAAACATTAGTCGAGCCCAGCCTAGGATGCTTTGCTCTCTTATAACTAATCCCTTCTTAAGAACAGATTGCATTGAAATACCATCTCATAGCAGTGCGGTATTGTGTTCTTCCTTCCCCGTTTATTGTTTAGGTGTGTGAAATCTCAGTCACACGGCCATATGCTGATGAATTGCCAGGTTGCTTGGGTATTGGATTGCAATAAAATGAGCATACTTTATGGTGTTTAGCCTGGTTTCAGTTTCCCCATCATGCAGAGGAACTTTGTGATGGACATGACCAAATGGCTCGCAATTGGGAGGAAGCATTTAGCGGTTTAATTGTAAGATTTTTATGATGGTTATTTGCCTTCCCCTTTAATGATGATAGAAAGAGCCTAAGCAATGTTTGTGGGATTATAAAAGGAAGTATCTTTTGTGGGAGCAATCCTCAAAGTGCCTCTCTTGCAGCAGGCCTTTATTTATTTTATTGCTGTTTGCACCAGAATTTGTACAATTCTGTTGAAATGAAGAGGGGCTTTGGGTCAACAGTATCTCCTAGGCTTTGCCAAATATTTATCAAGGGTAGAGGAGAGCGAGAACAGAAAGGTCTCTGCTGTAAGGATATACTAAAGCATAAATGAATAGCCTAAAAACCCTTAGACCCCCATCTGCACTATACAATTAAAGCAGTATCATACCACTTTAAACAGCTTCCCCTAAAGGATCATAGGAAGTGTAGTTTGTTAAGGGTGTTGAGAAGTGTTAGGAGACTGCTATTCCCCTCACACAGCTACAATTCACAGAGTTCCTTAGGAAAAGGGATTGATTGTGAAACCACGCTGGACACCCTTAACGGACTACACTTCCCAGGATTCTTTGGGGGAAAGCCATGACTGTATAAAGTGGTATGATACAGCTTTAAATATAGTGCAGATGAGGCCTTAGCTCTGTGGCTACCTCCCAAAATCATTTGTGTTAGTCGAGACATCACAGCTGAGAAAACATTAGAATTCCATTCATGAGGTGGACTGATCCCATATGGAGTATTTGTGCCTGTGTGATATTTCCCTGGGCATCGTCATTGCACACACAGTTGTGCTGGAACGTGCTAGAAATAACTTATCCATCCTTCAGAGAAGTGGGACGTTAGCATGATCCTCCCTGTGTGATCTTTTAGGCCCTCTGTTATCCCTAGATACATGACATCTAGTCTTTTCGCATGCCAAAACAATTAGCCGAACGAAACAATGAATTTGGCAGTATGACATTGCTTAAGATGCGGTTAGGAATGTGAGCTGTACACTGGGAAATCATTGGCTCAGATCTTCTCTCAGACGTAAACTCAATAGGTGGTCCCAGGCAAGTATTGGTTCTCATCCAGCATCAGCAACACATTGCTCTTTGTAATACTAGCAAAGAAAAATCTAGACATGCAAAAAGGACCAGTGCTGGTCCCAAGAAGCTTGCACCATGGATGTATAAATAAAGATTAATGATGGAAACCTAACACAGGAACTTTAAAATGAAACAAAAACTATCCAAGAGTGTGGTGAATTGGTTCAATTGCCTTGGGACACTTGCAAACTAAGGTACAGAGGGAGGATGGAGAAAGGAAGAAACAAACAGCAGTAAAGGGAAACCAGAGAAGACTTGATTTCAATATGTATCTTGTGCAGAGAGATAATTGTCCTGCTTCTGAACCTCCAGATTGTACCCAACACTGCCGTTCTGCTTGAGAAACAGACTTCTGCTTGTGCCATAGAATTTCCCTCAGACACCCTCAAAATCTGCCCCAGAGGGTTGGGGGACCATCTGGAGCAGATTTTGGGAGCACACAGGGAAAGGTGAGGTAAGGAAGGGAAACTCCTGTTGCATAAGTGAAAAGCCATTCACACAGCATTGGATAGACCCCTCTGACTCCCACACTTGAGTCTGTAAACCTGATTCTCCCGTGTTATGCATTTCCTGATCTAAAACAAACCAGACTTCTCCTTCTTTGCATTTTCTATTCAGCTGTGTAGCCCTGACTTTCCTTGAAGAACAGGCCAATGGGCCAACATAAGAACCAAGCAAACTGTGAATTTGCAAACTCTTTCACATCTCTTTGATTGTGTGAATTCATCCACAGGACTCAAATACAAATTTAATTTGTATGTAACATTACATTAAAATAATAAGAATGGTTCTTTGTTGGAGCTGAAATTTTCTGAGGAATTTGGGGATTTCCTCCCTTTACACCCCCCCCCTTGCATAGCTGGTAAATACTTTTTGATGCAACAATTACATTCTTTTTAATAATTTGGCATGGTGCTATTTACATTAATAGGAATCGTTTTAGGGAGGGGAGGAAGCCAATTACAGTAGCAACTATTTTGTTCTCTTTCTGAACAGATTTTCCTCTCCATTTCCAAAGTGCTTGGCTATCATGCGTGTTTTTCAGAGAGGTAGCAAATGTTAGGACCCCTTCCAAAACATTCATAAAAAGCAGTCATAGACCAATAAACAAGATGAATACACAGTGCACAAATACAGCAACGCACGTGAACACACCTGGTCTTCAGATGCGTTTTAGGGTACATATATTATTGCAACTAGGCCACTGTACCCATTTGGTTTGGTGCTTATTGTCTATATCCTTTTATCTGCCCTTGCCTTTTGTTTTTAACAATCCTGATGCAATTGCACCCTGGCCTGGGATCACTCTGCTATGAAGGCTGAGCTGAAGCAAGGGGAGCCTTTTAGATGCTCGTCATTATATTCCCCATTTTGTTTGCCCTCGGCCCAGCTTGCTTCACAGCGTGCCTTTGGAGAGTGCTGGCTAGAGTCTGCCTCATGCTGCAACGGAATTGTGCATGCTACACAACTGTGTGCTATTTCTGGGAGGTTAGGCCCAGAAGTGACACATGGATCTGATTGAGCCCACAAGTGCAATGGGGCTTCTGGCAATTTTTAACTGAGTGGAGCCTCCAGTTCGTTTGCAGAGTGCATCCTTGTAAATACAATCTCATTTCCTCCCCTCCTTTATAAATGAAAAACCTTTGCTTTGATGAAAGAACTCTCCTAGCTTGATGATGCAGCTGTCACCATGGAGATGTCCTGCCAACAACAAAAAAGGATGGTTCTCTATAGGATTATTATTTTTTAACAAACAAACAAAAAAAGTGTAAACAGCAGATAACTTTTAATGCCTTTGATTAAATCCCTGTCTCATAACTCGGACCGGAAGTGAAAAGAGGACATACATATTTGTCTGTGGCACATTAATTTTATTCTTGTAAATGTTCTGTAATCCCCATGGAATGCAGTGTGCGTAATGACAGATTAACAAAATGGGTGTGAGTGAAAGACTTTGAGCCAAAGACAATAAAGAGAGGGATGTGTAATTAGCTGAATTTAAGAGAATGATTCAAACCCTTGACTCTGTAATTTTTCAAGTGTTAATATTTTGCTAATCACTTTTATCGTCACACAGCTCATCTTAAGGTTGTTGCCATCAAAGTTAAACCAGCTATTGTTTTGAAAAAGTGCGTTTGAAATGTTTCAAAAACAACACACATTCCATTTTGAAGACACTGTCAATACATCTGGCTGCCTTGAGTCATATTGAATGAAAAGCTTCAGGAATAAGAAACCATTCTGGATATGTAAAAAAACAAAACAGTTGCCACCAGGGCTTTTCTGCAGGATGATGCTCCACAATGAAATTATATTGTTTGTGGCTGAATTAAAGAAATTGCTACGAAATATATATTGAAGCTAATCCAAGAGTGTAGGTGATGTTTCTGTCCTAGGTCTTTTAAGAGGCTGGCAAATGTCCAAAAATATAGTAGAATTTATAGTAGGAGATCTAGATCAGAGGAAGTTGTGGGATTTTTTACCAGTCATTTCCATGAAAAGAGAGTCGCTGTTATGTACTGAGGTTCTCACCCTGGGCCAGCAGGGGGATGCTGTAGATAGTTTTCACTCAGGTCCGCATATGCAAATATGGAATTGAAAGTGACGTTCAGTGGGACTTCCGGGTCAGCGCCATTGGTGAATGGCGGAGTTCCTCCATCCGGAGGAACGGGCTCCGTGGAAACTGGGTCTTCCCGCCGCGGCGAAGGTGGGGACCCGCTAGAAATCCCAGGCGGAGGAAGCCTGGGAACGTGGGGTTCGGCAGGGCACCAGGAGCGCCCCCCTACTCGCAGGGAATCCCATTTAGGGGCTCCGGAGCGAAGTGGGGTGAGAAGCGCGGTGCTGCGAACTGACTGCTATTTTCACGGAGTGAAGCCGCACAGCCATTGCCGGAGAGCGCTGACTTTTTCCTGTGGACAATTGGATTTAAAACAAGTACCCGTGAGTAGAAACGGAAAATTGGATCAAGAAATTTCTTAATTTGGCAACGAAGTGGGAAGGTTCAAAACAGGAAGTCTGCCTTCCGCTTTTTGTATATAGACTAAAGCAAAAACTTTGTAAGCTAAAGCCTGGAAAGCTGTCAAAAAAAGTCTAAATTTCCTTCATTTAGAATTACTGAAACCCCTTTGGAAGCAGGAGAAAAGGGGGGGAACTTTGTTCAACCCTAGCAGGAGAGGGAGTGAAGAAGGATAAGTTTCCACCGTCTCTAACCTGGGAACGGGGTGTCAGAGACAGAAATTGTTGGAGAGGTTCATTGACTGTGAATGGAATATTTTGACAGATAGCTAAAGAAGAGAAACAAGCTGATTCCAATGTTGCCTTTTGCATGCTAAAGAAACAAAATATCTGAAAAATATCTGAAAAACGAAAGTAATTTTCCTTTGTTGGACTTGCCTAAAAAAAATGGATACAAATAGAAATTGCCTCCTCTAGAGGGAGCTTGTCAAATTGTTGTGGCAGTACATTTGAGGGCTCAACAGATGTGAGATTAAGACCGTGGGAACAGGCTTTTCTGACCTTGACTAAAGATGAGTTGGAAAGAAGACTGGGTGCTTGCCTTATGCAAGACAAGTGCCCTGCTGGATCAGATGCATGAGAAGATGGACTTGATGAATGAGAAAATGGATTTGACTGTTGCAGTTAATAACTGTGGGCAAACAGGGAATATTGATACAGAAATTATCCAGGGACCAACTCATGAATCTGTACTGACTGGGCAAGTGCAGAAGATAATGGAAGAGGATGCGGTTGCACCCCAAATAATACAAATGGAGAGTCCCGAGGCCCTACAGGAGTATGAGCCGCTGTCATTGAAGATTGAAGTTGGAGTGGGCCAGGGGGAGTCTGGAGTTGAGGAGGTTCCCAACGTTGGAGAGACCTTGGAATATGCTTTTAAATACTTTTTGGACTATATTGAGGATTGTGGGGAGTGGGACTGTGGGGAATGGGCGGGTTTGATGAAGGGAGATGGAGACAATTTTGGCTTGGAATCCTCCAGAGGCCTACCCCTCAATGAGAAAGGGAAGAAACTAAGAAAGAGACCAACAAAAGACAAGGAAAAGGGCAAGTATAAACAAGAAGAAGAAGAATTGCAGAAGGGACATGGAAGAGACTTAAGGGCCTTGGACATAAGGCTTCCAGGTTGATGGACTAGATGGAATGGACAGTAAGGACTGACACGATCCGAAACCAGGAAGAAGGGACGTTGGATGAAGATTGGAAGAAAATTTATAAAGAAAATTTTCTATCTGGGGAATTGGCTAAAAATTAATGAATATTAGGGAAAATGATGGAATGAAACTATATGACTTTAGCAGAAATGATATCAGGAGTAATGTATATTTGATAACTAAGATTCAAGGTTTAAGGTGTTTTAGGGTAAGATAAGGTTAAATTAATTAAGGTAATGTGAATAATAGAATATGGGGAAAGATGGAAAGGATTTGTTGAGTTAATTATTAGATTAAATTAGGTTAGGATAAATTCTTTAACAAGAATTGAGAAAGATGGAAAGAATTTGCTGAAATAACTAATTAAACTAGAATACAAAAAGGGAGGTGTGAGGAAGTCAATGAAACAAGCAAATGGAAGATTTGGATATATAATTTGGGATTTGTGTTGTTTTCTTTTTTCTTTTTATCTTTTTGTTGTAGTGTTGTATTGGTTTTTGTGTTTTTTCTTTCCTTTTTGTCTATTATAGTGTTGTTTTTTAATGTTTTTTCTTCTTATAATTCTGAAAACTACTAATAAATATTATTAAACAAAAAAAAGAAAGTGACGTTCAGTGATTGGATAGTTACAGAAAGTGGTTACTGTTGCATTGTAGTTGAGCTCTATATAAGCAGGTTGGCTGAACCCTTCAGTTCAGTTCTGTTCTGGCCTGTGAATAAACAAGAGCTGCCTGAAGAATCGCTGTGTCGTCTGATATGTTCACTCACAACTTAACAGTCACTGTTAGTGAAGTCAAAACTATTGATGAATGTGGCCTAACATGCATTCTGGCACAGACCAGAGAAGTTTGTGGAATTGGGGGAGATGACAGGCCAGCCCTGAAACAGCAGGCAGACTACACAGCCTCCTGTTCCTCCAAGACCTCTGCTGAGATTGGGGTTTCTGTTGTTGGAGGAAGAGGAAGCTAATAAGGGACCATTAAGAAGAGAGAGCAGGAGGGGGCTTGAAGCTGCCAGTCAAAAGTTGTTCAGCACCAGTGGTAACAGGCAGAAGAAGTGCTCCTATACTACTGGTAGATGTGATGGCTGTTCTTGTTGATTCTGCATTATTATTCAGTGCTGCTGTTCCACTCACACAACCGACTTGTGTAGAGGAACTCCCCCTCCCCTTTTCCCTGCATCTTTCTGCACACCCTCAAAATCTGCTCAAAAGGATTGGGGACTCACACTGAGTCCAGATAACACATTTGCTAGCTTTGCTGTGAGATTCATTTACTTATTACCCCTTCCCCCCAACCTACACACACACACACACACACACACACACACACACAGTGTTAAATTAAGTCTGATGGGACACCAGGACATTTAGACATTCCCTTAACCCAGAAATAGTACCTCGGGTTAAGAACTTTGCTTCAGGATGAGAACAGAAATCGGGCTTCGGTGGCACAGCGGCAGCGGGAGGCCCCATTAGCTAAAGTGGTACTTCAGGTTAAGAATAGTTTCAGGTTAAGAACGGACCTCTGGAACGAATTAAGTTCTTAACCTGAGGTACCACTGTAGTCTATTCCAGCCTTTTGCATGGCCCTGGGCTAGTCACTCACTCTCAGCCAAACCTACCACAGTGGGTTTTTTGTGAGATTAATAAGGGGGTGGAGACTATATATGGCACCTTAAGCTCTTCAGGAAAAAGATAAATATAATAAATATGATAAATCAATAAAATTAAATGCCATTATTATTTGTGTATCAGCCAGTGACCACAACCTGAAGCTCTGTGTTCACTGACTTTACCTACTACTCTTTTACTGTTTGTTTACATTGTATTTTTATTGTAATTATATTATTTAGCGTTGTTGCACTGTACACTGCTTACATTTTTGAAATATTGAGCAGTTCCTACATGCTTTAAATAAATGAATAAATAAATGTTTAACTGCTCTAATGAGGAGATGATGAGGGGGAAATAGTTGTAGCTTGCAAGGGAATCAAATAAAACAATTGCTGGTTGTGGTTGTTCCATGTTTGCATATGGCACATCTTATCTGCATTTCATACTCAGGTGTTCTCGTTATTTTTAGTTTCAGCAGAAGCATATTTCTAATCTGTTGTGGCAAACTATCAAAGCAGAATCAAAAACCCAAAGGAGATCTTGTCTTCTGCGTACCTGGCAGTTGTGAAATACCATACGAAAGAAACATTAACATTACTATTAGTATTAGAAAAAGAGGGAAAGAAACTAAGCAATTGGGGGGGGGGGAGCCATCACAACAGACACAGTCTCATATAACTGCACTCACCAAGCCATTTGTTTCCATTTTAGATGGGCAAGGTTGTGCCTTAGGAAACTATCTTTCCACACTGGGCATTATGGTAGGAGTATGTGACTTATGTAGTATTCAGGTCCCTTATTAAAATAATAATAATTTCAAAGGTCAGCACCAGCATTTTGAATTGTGCCTGGAGCAGGGGTAGGCAACCTAAGGTCCATGGGCTGGATGCGGCCCAGTTGCCTTTTCAATCCGGCCCACAGATGGTCTGGGAATCAGTGTGTGTTTACATGAGTAGAATGTGCCCTTTCATTTAAAATGCATCTCTGGGTGATTTGTGGGCCCTGCCTGGTGTTTTTACATGAGTAGAATGTGAGCTTTTATTTAGAATGCATCTCTGGGTTATTTATGGGGCATAGGAATTCGTTCATTTCCCCCGCCGCCCCCGCCCCCCCAAATATAGTCCGGTCCACCGCATGGTCTGAGGGACGGTGGGCCAGCCCACAGCTGAAAAAGGTTGCTGACCCCTGGCCTGGAGTAATAGCGTAACAGTGTTAAACATTCTGACTTTTGATCTCACGTTAACATCCAGGTAGCTGCATTTTTCACCAGCTGAAGTTTCTCAATCAGGAAAGGTAGCCACACAAAACGCACATTACAGTTATTCAGTTGCACATTTTGAGGAGAAGCTTGTCAGGTGGCAGTGGTAGCTTGTTTCTAAAAACAGCAGGTTTTGTTTCTGTTTGTTTGCTTGGGTCCTACAAGCTTCCCATAACTCCAGTTACTGGTTATCTAATAGATCTTGTTAAAATTATCACAATAATCTTTGCCAACAGCAAAGCAAAGTAAAGTGAAACCTACCAGAGATACTGTATACAGATTGCCAAAACATGAAAGTTATACGGCAAAATTTTCATGGAACGTGGAAAGTATACCAGTGTTTTCCATAAAATTTTTCATATTTTAAAAAGTTTCCCTAGCCAGTGATTTGGAGTACTCCTGCAATGAAATCTCTTCTGTATTTAAACCATTTTACTAGATGTTCTCATTTGTGAGACAGCTGGTATCAATTTTGTTCTTCTTTTTTCTTATTGCAGGTGATGTGCCTTCAGGATTTTTTTGGCGAAGATGACATATTCATTGCATGTGGCCCTGAAAAGTTTCGTTATCAGGATGACTTCTTGCTAGATGAAAGCGGTAAGAAAACAATCTTTTTCATAGATGCATCACTATTTATATATTTTTTTAAATTAAGAAATGTTTTAAATTTCCAAGTTGTGCATTTGGTTTTAATGGTTTTTATTATCTGGACCAAGTGGGCTAAACGAAACTGTTAACCCAGAGTTTGATACAAAAGCAGCCACTTCATGTTTTCAAAATCCTTCCCTTTTGCAAAATATAACCTATTAAGGCTAGAAATGTCACATTTAACTGTCAGGTTTCTGTAACCTTGAATAGTATATGTCTTGATGGTGAGGCAGAGAAAGGGGAAATGGCAACAGTTCCCATCTGTTGTGATTTATGGAACACTGGCCAATGTGTTAAGCAGCTTTTTGGCTGGGCTCTGAGTAGCAGACACTGCCAGCTGGCTTGTTCTTCTCCCCACACCAGGAGAAGACACTTTCACAGTGGAGAAATTTCTGTGGTGGGGCATCTGGGAAATCTCTCAGATTGTGCCTGTCCTCAAGGAGTAGGTCTGAAGAGTTCTGTCATAATCTCAGGTGTCTAAAACTTGTGTTCTGAGTGGAGTGTAACAAATGAGAACATGACGAACCAGGAAGAGGCTGATGCTGAATAAGCTTAGGCATGAGTCACTGCTCAATACTCCCCCTCCCCATCTCAAGACACATCAAGGGTAGCAGCTCATATAGAAACTGGGTGGTGGGGTGTGCTGAGGGTGGTTAATTCCTGCTCTGAAAGATTCTGCGGGAAGGTATTAGACTGAAAAACATTTCCTCACAGCATCACTGGAAGTTAGCTAAACACTGGTATCTTATAAGATTTCCAGTGCTGGATCAGACCAAAAGCTTACCTAGCGCAGCATCCATTTTCTCACATTGGCCAGGCAGATGCCTATGGGAAGCCTACATCTTTATGAGTCACTTAGTACTGTTGCACATGCCCCCAGTCTCTGAGTGGCGAGAGATTCCAGGGGTTCCAGCCCTTAACCAGAGTCTGCTTTCCTTAGAATGGAGGTCAATGGAAACTGTGGTGTCTCTAGGACATATAGTATTGTTTACACATATATACAACCTGAACCTAGGCTGGAGAGGCTCACAGCATTAACACTCCAACAGATCTGGCCTCCCCACTAGGTTTCAAGGGAAGCCCCAAGCCACAGCTTTGGGTCCAGTACAAAGCAAAGCAAGCCTCTGTGTTTCCAGCTTCTGGCAGGAGCCAAGACACCCCCACCCCTCTCTCTCTCACACGCAGTCTCCCCCCCACCCCGTTTTGCCTCCTAGAATTTAGTGTCATCCAGCCAGGTGTGGTAGGAAAAAGCCCATCCATTCGTTTCTGCTGCAACAGTGCAACCTCTTTAGACATGTAAATGGCAGTATTGGTTTGGCTCATTCCACAGGTTTTGTCTCACAGATACAGGATTGCAGGCCTGGATGGGACCCACCCAACCTATAGCGATACCTATCCAAAACGAAAATATCTATTCGTGGGCATAAACACAAAACAGCTGGAGAAGTATCTCAGTGACAAAGCATCAAGATAAACAGTTAAGCATACAGGCAAATTAGGCACCTCTCCACATATAGCAACAGGGTCAGAGCAGTCAACCCTTATACACTACACACTCCGGCACTACAATTTTGTCGTTGCGTGGAAAGTCTTTTAAGTCACAATCAAAATCTCCTACAGTTGGCATAATGAAACATTTAGGTTCCAAGAACTCTTGTTCATTGCCTTTTGCTTTGTTGGAAATTTGCATGGTTGGAGGTTTCCTTTTTCTGGTTTCTGTATTGTAGCAGTTGTTACAATTTAGTTTTTAATACGCTATTGTTGCTCAACAAGAACATAAATTTTATTGTTCTGTGTCATCTACATCAGCGCTGGCGAACCTGGGCTCTCCATAGGATGATTGACTCCCAATGCCACCCGCCCAACGCAGCACAGCCAATGGTTGGGAATGATGGGAGTTATAGTGCAGGAGTGTGGGAGGGGCGGCAAGTGCCTCTCCCCTGGCAGTGACTTTTGAGGGTATCAGACTGGGGTCCTTCTCAGCCATACCTTAGAGATGCCAGGGACTGGACCTGGAGCCTTTTGCTTTATTCCTGAGCTATGGTCATTTTCTGTGTCTTTTCTTAATCATATTTTGCTTTATTATGCTCCCCATGATTAAGAGCTGTCAGATTTCATTGGAGGAAAAATAGGGTTCAAACAAGTTGCATATGGGGACATGTCTCAGTGATCCCATTCACTGAAATTCCATCTTGTTCTTGTCATGAGTTTATGAACTCTATTGTGAAAATGAATGGCTCGTCTCTCAGCTTCATGTTTGAAATGTGGGAGTATAGGACAATCCATTAAATGAATGAAATTTTGTCCTGAATAAGAGGCTCCCCTTTTGTGTTTGTGTGTCATGTAAAAGCAAGTGGCTCAGCATACCACTTACTTAGACATACATTTTATGTACCAGAAGCTCTGGATAAGCACATATTATTCTTTCTGAAAGTGTCCACATACATCTTGTTACAATGGTGGTATCTCTTCTAAATAGAACCTAATTATTCAAAATCCATAATTCATTAGCTTTCAGAAAGTGCCAAACTTTCCTGGGGGCATTTGAGGATAATATATTCACCCTTAATATTCATTACGTTCTTTTTTAAAAGGGGGAAAAATCTTATTAAAAAAAAGTCACAGTATGCCAGCTGAGAGGACAGAAGAAAACCTCATTGGAAAAATGTTTCAAAACTGATTAGTTCTGAAATAGTGTAATAACCTGAAATAAATTGATGAACATTTCATAAAGCCAGGAACTAATGGAATTGGTTTAGGGAGGGAAGAGTGGAACCTAGAGGATTTTGTTTTCTGAACTAAGATATGGCATTGTCTTCCGATGCAATGGCGTACAATCAAACTACTGATAAATCTTTACCCTGTTTTGTGGCATGGCTGTGCTTTGCCTGTCTTTAGTTTATTTATTGACATTTGTATCATGCTCAATCAGCAATGTCCTCTGGTTCACAGATTTAAAACAATTAAAATACAATTGCAGTTTCAAAATTAAACAAAGCAATGTAAAATAAAGACAGAAATCAGGCGAAAACAATGCTGTGAACTGCAGAGGCCACAGACAGTGCGCTGTAGGGGGTTGGACAAGGGTCTCATTCCAACTTGAATGCTCTGCCATAGACACAGACCACAGCACTAACACTCAGCAGTCTCTTGGATTTCTCTGTTAAAAGGAAACCTGTGGATTTCACCCTTGGTACCTAGAGCCTAGGAATACCAGTGGCTACAAAGGAAGATCAGTAAGTTAGGAAAGGACATGTTAATGTTGCTGCAAAATGCTCAGAGGGTGGAAAGCTTGACACAATGTTCTGGAGGCTTCAGGTTACATGGCTCCAAAATCACGTCCACCTCTGAAACTGGGGACTGGGGGGCCCCTTTAGTTAGTACCCTGTTCAGCTAAGAATAACTCTTAAGAAATACAGGAACATGTCACCACTGGCGAATAAGAGTATCCAGCAACCATCTAGAGCCGTGATTTGGAACCAGTGGCCCTCAAGGTGTTGTTGGGCTCCTAATCCCATCAGCCCCAAACAGTTTAGCTAATGGTCAGAGATTATGGAAGCTGTAGTCTGGCAACATCTGCACCCCTCCCATGAGCTAAAGCCTTCCTACATGGAACTGCTTACTGCATGATACCCTTAAAGCAGATATATTATGCTTTGAATAATCTAAGGCTGACTAATTACTGGTAATTTTTTCCTGTTACCATGGTGCTAAGAGGATGAGGTCATAGGGTGGTGATTAAAACAACATCTTAGATCTTAGTGAGTTTGTTAAGAGGTATAATACCTCTTTTGTGCAGAAAGAGAAAACTTCAATGATATCTGTGGACTTTCAGCTAACATGAGAGAGGTGGCAGTTGGTCCTAGGAAAATCTACTGGAGGCTTGTTAGGAGACAAAAAAAAAGTGGGAGATAATTGGAAAGCAATTCATTTTCTTGGTGTCCATACTTGGTAAAATAATAGGGTGATTTTTTTAAAGCATTATTGCTTATTCTGTCAGGATAAGAAGTTTAGGAGTCTTGAGCACTTAGAAGAGGTTGGGGCAGGCATCCCCAAACTCGGCCCTCTAGCTGTTTTGGGACTACAATTCCCATAATCCCTGACCACTGTTAGCTAGAGATGATGGGAGTTGTAGTCCCAAAACAGCTGGAGGGCCAAGTTTGAGGATGCTTGGGTTGGGGAGACAAAGAAAGGTGCTGAATCACTCCAATCATACAGCTAAGCTTTGTTTGACCTTATAGAGTCTCTCCCCCACTACTCACTTTGAAAAGGGAAGCTGAAGGACAATTCTTACATTGCAGCTGCTGTGTGGCAGGTTACTGGAAATGTTTCCACATGGAAGTGGCCACATGAGACAGCTGGAACCTGTGACAGAATGCTCTCACCACATTGGCACTTGAGTTACTTTTGAGAGACTAGGGAACAGCTTGCTGTGCATCTCCGCCTTGTTCCTAAACCTGTTCTGTACTCTACAGCCTTTGAATGGATGGGCTTTCTTCAAGTGTGGTGTAAAAATAAGTTACTTGAAAGACCGAACCTCTCCTTTTTAATTCAGGATGCCCAAGGTGGAGGCTATGTAGCTGTATCTGATTTCCCATTTCTCCCCAGCTCACTAAGTCAGGTACCTATTTACATGTCAGGTGGCCTGAAGAAAACTGCGATTAAACTGAGTTTAAAATCTCTAACCTCTTTTACTGAATATTCTCACCATTAGGTAGTTAGTATTTTTCCTTCTGTTAAGGGCTTCCTTATTAGATCCTTGATGGAGGACAAGGCCATCAATGACTGCTAGTGATAGATGTATACCATCTTCAAGGCTGGAGGCAGTATGCCTCTGAAAACCAGCTGGTGGGAATCTCAAAGGAAAAGAACGCCTTCATGCCCTACTGGAGGACTTTCCATATGCATCTGATTGGCTACTGAGTAAGAGGAGAGCTAGGTTAGATAGGCCCCGGGGCAGAAGACGAGTAGCAATGCCTTGTGGAGCACCCTGGCTTTCTCCAGGCTTGGTGAGAGGGGGGCATTCCAGCAGCAGCAGAAGTGGGAGTGTGGGGTGCTTGGTTGGGGAGGGAAATGGCACCTTCCCATTTCACCTCAGGTTGCAAAACAAACAAGGTCGCCCCTGTTATCACTGTCTACTCTACTGCATTTCAGTCATGTCACTTGTGGCTTATATTTTTGCACCATGCTCTGCCAAATCATGCACTTTTAATAACTAGACAATGTGGATTTATTGCAGTTCATGATGTAGCTGTGCTGAAGATATTTCTGATCCCACCCCACCCTGTCATCTTCTCTCACCATAATTCTTAAAAGCTTTTCAGTCTGGAAGGCTTTTCTGAATCGCCCAAGTCCTTCTTAAGGACTGCATAGTTATGTGGTTCACACTGATGAGATTTTGGTGTGAAGCAAGTTGAATTATGAGGCCTGGCATCTTGCTTAAAACAAAGTGAATTGGAATGGCTACCCAATAGTTTTGCTGTTTCTTTGGGCTCTTGCTGCAGGCAATTGGCAGTTGCTTTGTGTTTTGGATACTTATATTTTTAACCTTTGCCAATGATGCCATCCTCATGCCTGGCAGGCCTCTTTCAGTGTGCATCATACTGTACATCTGTGCATAACATAATGAAAAAGATCTTTACTGTGAGGCAGGATTGAAAGACTGTCATTCTTGGGATAACTTACAAACCACAACCATATTAAAATTTCATACTACCAACTGAACACATCGACTCCACCCCACCCCAATGCTTCATTTTGATTTATTGTACTCATTTTAGTTTTGAAATGGCACTTGGGATGCCATCTTTGTCTTGACCTTTTGCCAGGATGACTAATCTCTCACCGCGCTGGTAATAAGAAAAGTACTTAATTTCATGAGCTGGAAACCATACTAGGGGGAAACATGATGTACCTGATTCTGAAGGCGGCCTGAGCTGGCTTGGTTGAGGACATGCTTGTTACTATTTTGCAAAACTGCAAACACTTCAGGTTTGTTTTTTGTTTCTTAAAAATATCCTGAAGACAGTAATTAGAAAATAATTCATATTCCATCTGTCTGTGAATCATGCCCGAAGCAGCTAACAACATTAATTAGTTTTAAAAGGTCAGTAAAACAGTGAAAACCATTGCCAAAACTATTGCTATGAGTTGGGGGGGTAGGCTATATGGCTGAGCCCCTTTCTAATTTCTGGATCCAGCATGGATTCAATTTGTGGAATAGCCAGACTAGCTTCTTGTTGAGGTAATGACCCTCTAAGTATGGCTCTGTGCCAGATGGCAAATGGGTGGGCCCACCTCCCTCAACTTGTCGGTACTTAGAAAGAAAAAGGCAGAGTTGGTGTGTGACAGGTAGAAGCTGGACACAGGCTGCAGACTGAAGCCTATGCGGCAGAGCCATGCCTGATTTATCTATGTGTAGATAAGCCATATACAATAAAGACACCACAGTCTCCACTGTCCCTCATTCCACGGAAACCGAACCCTGGGTCTACACCAGGAATCCCTGGTATCTCACCCTGCTCAGAGATTAGGGTGGCGTGCAACACTATTAAAATAGATAATAATAATAATAATAATAATAATAATAATAATAATAATAATAATAATTTGTTAGATGGAATTTGTTAAGGAGTCCTGCCTTATTCCTGAACTCCTGTTGTCAAGAAAATACTAACACATCTCAGTATGGAGGACAAGAGCAAGCAGGGACACTTACCGTATTTTTCGCCCTCTAGGACGCACTTTTCCCCTCCAAAAATGAAGGGGAAATGTGTGTGCGTCCTATGGGGCGAATGCAGGCTTTCACTGAAGCCTGGAGAACGAGAGGGGTCGGTGCGCACCGACCCCTCTCGCTCTCCAGGCTTCAGGAGAGCCCCAGCGCCAGCCCCACAAGGTCGGGGGACAGAGGGAGGTGGAACGCCGCCATCCCGCTGTCTCCCGAAGTGGTTTGGAGGCTGATGGCGGGGAGACCCCGCCGCCAGCCCCGCAAGCTCCGGGGACAGCTGGGAGACGCAGCGCGTCTTCCTGCTGTCCCCGGACCTGATCTGAAGGCGGGCGGCGGGGAGAAGAGCACTTCTCCCCGCTGCCTGCCCCGCAAGCTCCGGGGACAGCTGGGAGGCGCAGCGCGTCTTCCCGCTGTCCCCGGACCTGATCTGAAGGCGGGCAGCGGGGAGAAGAGCGCTTCTCCCCGCTGCCTGCCCCGCAAGCTCCGGGGACAGCTGGGAGGCACAGCGCGTCTCCCCGCTGTCCCCAGACCTGATCTCAAGGCGGGCGGCAGGGAGAAGAGCGCTTCTCCCCGCTGCCTGCCCCGCAAGCTCCGGGGACAGCTGGGAGGCGCAGCGCGTCTTCCCGCTGTCCCCGGACCTGGTCTGAAGGCGGACTGCGGGGAGAAGAGCGCTTCTCCCCGCTGCCGGCCCCACAAGCGCCTGGGGGGAAATAAAAATTTTTTTCTTTATTTCCCTCCCAAAAAACTTGATGGGTGCTATGGGCCGGTGCGTCCTATGGGGCGAAAAATACGGTATATAATTTTTATAAAATAGACTGCCCCTGTATCTCTATGAGTCCTTCCCAGTTGGACTTGTAGACGTAGCTGCTTGCAGGACTGGGGGAGTTGTTCTCAGCTCTTTGTTGCTGAGTCATTGACTCATAAGACCTGTAGCTTAGAGGAAGCTGTTCCAAGAGCTGGGTGGGTGGTGCCTTGACCAGCCCAAAGACTTTATAAGGCCAGCTGAAAGAGAGATGCCAAATAGATTGGTCCCTTTAGGGGTCAACACTTTTGGGTTGAGATGAGGCCAAGGGCACCACACTATTTGATTGGCTTTTGCTAGGAGTACAACTGGTTGTATTATTTTATGCTCATACTTAGTATGCCAACCATCCCAGGTCTGGTAAGAGCATGAGTCTGGTTCAGGCTCATGGATCAAGCTTTGGTTCATGGGTTCATGCTTCTCTTTCCAGTCCCCAGGACTCTCCTCAGGCCACTCGCCATTCCACAGGCCTAGATGGAGGATAAAATGTGTTGCACATCTGACTTTTGTTGGTCAGAATGCAGTAAGATAAGACTCTTTTTTTTTTGCTCCACCCATTAGCTCTAGCCCCACCCACCACTGACATGTGACTCTCAGAATTTTGTGTATGACAGAATGTGGCCCTTGAGCTGGGAAAAAGGTTCCCTATGCCAGAACAGAATAGGCATTATCCTAATATATAGATATATAATACATAAAGCTGTTCTTTAAAGTTGGGGAAGGTGAAGCAGATACAGCAGATACTCCTTTTAGTAGCTGACTAATCGGCAATAGAATTTAAGGGGAAACCACCTTTTATGGCTACTTTATACCCACTTCATTTCTCTGTAATATCTTGACAAGTTGGCTTCCCTAGGCATGAATTAATGTGGCTCTAATTTAATTTTATAGTCATTTTGATTGCTGTATATTTATTTGGCTCAAAGTCAGTGATAACATTTAGAAATAGAAACACATGTTTTTCAGAAATCTGCCGCTAGAGGAACCCTTTGCTCACCCCGGCCTCAAAATGCTGTTTCCAAAAGAAGCTTGGGATTCATCTGCAAGAGGGTTTTCAAAACTGAAAAGCTGTAACCACACACACTGGCCTCATTCAAATGTAACAGTAAACTGTGGTTTAGAGTTATGTGAATAAGCCTGAGACTCGTCAGCTATCCCTCATTCCTTCCCTCCTAACTCTTCTTCTTCTTCTTCCTCTGGTGCAACTGCAAAGCGGTTGGAAGCTTTCACTTCCATTTTTAACTAACTACAGTTTAGCATTAAACTAAACAGATAATCTGTCTTAACTGGGTAACATAAATGTCCCAGCTTCAGCCTGCAGCAGATTAAACCCCAAAACTGGATGAACTTGAATGACAACATCCGGCACTCTGCACAAAAAATGCACTGAATGTTTGCAGAGCCCAGTGCTTGTCAGTAATAATGTCACCATATTCTAACAATACAAGAAGATTAAACATGCTTCAGTAATAGTTCTGTTGTTATGCATGTTTAACTTTTAAAGCAAAAAATAAATAAATGTGCATCTGAAGGCAATTCCTGTCATCTCCTTCCCTAGCAGGAGTCCAAGGGCATGATCTTCCAGGTTAGCAAGTGACCAAAGGAAGTCAAGGATTAAATCTGGAGACAAAATGCATACCAGAGGGTGATGATCTTGTGTTGCATAGATATTTATAGAACATTCTTCATCTGACAGAGGTTTCTCCCATTGTCTTTCAAAGACCAGAATGGAATCCCTCATTCTGGGCACATACTATCATTGTCAAAAATTTGACCATCTGCAGTTACGTAATTTTAGACACTGGCTATAACAGTCTTATTCTAGAGGGTAATGTGTATTCCTTCACTTTACTTCAAAATGTGGTTAGCCAGCCCTGCTCCTGTTCTGTCAGCTGAGTAGGACCCTGGACTTCCTCCTTGACTATTTGTTTGATGCTGTGCATGACATCAGTGCTGTCAAGCTAAATGCGCATATCCCACTCCAGAAACATTTTTGCACTCAGTTCCTGACCTAAGTGGCGATATGAATGATCAAACCTACTTTTGCATGTCACCTGTCTTGATGGATTGGGGTGACGGTTTGAATGCTTTTAAACCGGGGATGGCTAAACTTTTGCATTCTTGATGTCATAATGCCATTATACTAATCTATAGTGTGACCACATTTGGACAACAGTTCTGGTTGCTTCACTTCATAAAAGGATATTTTAGGGCCGGAAAAGGTTCAGAAAAGGGCAGCCGGAATAATCAAGGGGAAGGAGCAACTCCGCTATGAGGAAAGGTTACCAATTTTGGGACTTTTTAGTTTAGAGAAAAGGCAAGTAAGAGGAGACATAATAGAGGTGTATAAAAATATGCAGGAGGTGAAGAAGGTGAAGAAAGCAAAGATTTCATCCCTCTCGCATAACACCAGAACTTGTGGAAGATTCAGGAGGAAGGAAAGTAATTGTTCCTACATGCATAGCTAAACTATAGAATTTGCTCTCACAAGAAGCAGTGATGGCGCCAACCTAAAAGGTGACTGTTAAGGAGGATTAGAAAAATTAGTGGAGGAGAGGGCTATCAATGGCTATTAGCCAATATGGCTGTGCTCTGTCAGAGACAGAATGCATCTGAATGGCAGTGACTGTGAGGACACAATGCTCAGCTAGATAGGTCCTTGCCCTGATCCAGAAGGCTGCTCGTAAGGTCTTATGTCCCTGTTCTTTTACTCCATCATTTCTGAAAAAAGATGGTGATGCGGACAGGGGTTAACAACATCTGGAGTTGCAGGTTAGCCACCCCAGTTTCAAAAGTGAATAAAATGAAGAAGTAAAACTATGCATTGCAGCTTATTTTATTGGAAAGGTTAACCTTTACGGTACTAATCTAGTCCCTGCTCCCATTGACAAAAGCACTGAATATTTTAAAAGGTTTTATGCTCTTAAATAGGAATGACTCTTCTGCAATTAAGAAAAGACAAGGACTTGCACCTGAGAATTTATGCGTGCTGCTCTGCAAGAAAAAAAATGCTTCTTAAATCAGAATTATATTGATTTTTGCCTCCTTTCTCCTTAATGAAGCTAGAATTAAATAAACTCATTGCTGTTCTTTCTTTTTCACGCAGAGCAATTTTGTTAATTGAACATTGCCTACCTCGGCTAAGATCTTGGCTTGCAGCCTTGGTTGGAATGTTTCTTGTTCTAGATTTTGAAGTGTGCACTATCCTGTTGCTCGTAGGGCACCAGGAAAAGGAAGAAACCACTTTTTTGCCACTTAAGATTGAAATTCTGAAAGAGGTATATAGAGCGTTTGGTGTCCTAATTGGTGGACCTGAAGCCTGGGCTCCAACATGTGACCCTCCAGGCTTCTTTGTCTGCCTATTGGGACCCTTCCATTTTTAAACTGGAGAAACTGTCATGGGCACTCCATATATCACTGGCCTATTGGCTTCAATGGACTGCTTCTTTCATTGCTATTTTCACAGAGGGAAAGGAACCTTGTGGGCACCAGCGAAGACCTCTGCAGGTGCAGGTGCACCCATAGGTGCTATATTGGGGGTTCTTGGGTTAAATTCACACACATTTTTTACTTCATTTTTGCTTTCTTTGTGCTGGACTCAGCAAAGGGGTGGGGGAGACAAGGTTGGATACTATAACACTTTTAATTCAGTTGCTAATCTTCAAGCTTTTTGTCTCCCATACCAATGAAGTGAAAAACTGCCAGTCTAGGGGCCTTAGAAAAATAACTTCTGTTATCTTAAGTCACAGCAGTTTAACTATGATCCAGAGTTCTGAAACACTGCATCAAGATCTTCAGAAGCTTGACTATGTCTGTTCAATGCTGGGCGAATGAGCTGCAGGCATGCTCTACTGAATTACTCTAAAACAGTGTGGTGTAGTGGTTAAGAGCGGTAGACTTGTAATCTGGTGAACCGGGTTTGCTTCCCTGCTCCTCCACATGCAGCTGCTGGGTGACCTTGGGCTTGTCACATTTCTTTGAAGTCTCTCAGCCCCACTCACCTTTCAGAGTGTTTGTTGTGGGGGAAGAAGGGAAAGGAGAATGTTAGCCGCTTTGAGACTCCTTAGGGTAGTGATAAAGCGGGATATCAAATCCAAACTACTACTACTACTACTCTTCTTCTTCTTCTTCTTCTTCTTCTTCTTCTTCTTCTTCTTTGAAATGCTGCTGGGAGTGGGTGGCAGCCAGGTATAGCGTGATGAAGTCTGGACACACTTCCAGCATCAACACGAACCTCCATACTAAGGAGAAAATGGAGTTATGTCATCTTTATGGCGAAGTGAAGTCCTTCCTTTCAAAGCAAAACAAAAACCCAACTGCCTGCTCTATCCATTTTGTGCACCCAAGCCTCTCCTTTGCTCCTGTGGATGTTGTGATTGATTCTGAGAACCTGGCAGCAAAATGTAAGATTGCAGCCATGGGGGTACAAGGAGATTAATTTACCCTTTTGGCCTGTGGCTTCCCTTCCCATGGGGGGCCTGGAGGTTGGGGGTGGGAGCTTTGGATTGCATTAATTTGTCAAGTTCCTTCCCCCCCTTCCGTCACTGTACATGCAGCTCATCTCGTATGAGGATTTTGGATTGAAAAATTCTCAGCATGTAATGAAGATAAATCAAACTCTTTGTATTCACAATATGGATTTTTTTTTAAAGACCTGCTGCTCCCCCCCCCAGCTGCTTTTATCATGGGGATTTTTTGTCACTCATTTGCAGAAGAAGCCTTTCTCCACTTTTATTATGTGCCGAAGCACAATGAGTCCCATCTGGAAACAGATGTATTAGCAGTCTGTTTTATAGCTTTGTTCCTTTCCTTCATTTCCTCCTGCATTGCAGCAAAATTTGAGATAGTTATGGTATGAAGTAATTAAAACGAATAAATGAAACATCATCTGATAACAAAGCAGCAATCTTCCATCATATTAAAGCACTGATTAGAGGAAACTGTGGATTGTGGTGATGTCTTACTTTTAGGCTGCCTCTTATTAGCTGTGGAAGTTTCTGGCTGGAATTTCCCGCTGGCTATTTGTTGGCAGCAAGACAAAGACAACTTGTACACTCTTAAAAAGATGTATGTCTTCTAAAATCATTTAGCAGTGGCTGTCCCTAGATTTGGCTGCATTTTGAACATAAATTAATTAATTAATTAAAATGAATCAAATTTGCTTTTGGAGTTAAGTAGTTGCATAATTACATTTTGCTATGATAGCTGTTCTTGTTTCCATTTCTGTTTGAGAAGTCAGATCCTTTGCTGTCACTTGAGGCTTCAGGTGGCCTCAGTTGTGCGGAGTGCCTTCCATCAACTTCCACTGGTGGCCCAGCTGTGCCCCGGTCTGGACAGGGACAGCCTAACTACTGTTGCCTATGCCCTGGTAACCTCTATGTTAGATTACTGCAATGTGTTATACATAGGCCTGCCTCTGAAGACAGTTCGGAAACTTCAGCTGGTGTAGAATTAGGCGGCCATGTTGCTCATTGGGGCAAGACGTTTTAAGCATATTACACCAATCCTGACCGAACTGCGCTGGCTGACAATTAGTATCCAAGCCCAATTCCCATTGCTGGTTTTGATCTATAAAGCATTAAATGGCACAGGACTGCAATACCTCAAGGAGTACCTCTCTCCATATGAACCTACCTGGACCCTGTGATCATCCTCCAAGGCTCTTCTTCACATGTCTCCTCCATGAGAAGTCCAGCGGGTGGCAACACAAGAACGAGCCTTTCTGCAGTGGCTCCTCATTTGTGGAATGCTCTCACAAGGGGAGGTTTTCCTGGCGCCTTCATCACACACCTTTAGGCACCAGATGAAAACGTTCCTCTTCAACCAGGCCTTTGGTTGATTACACACTCTATGGCCTTTTAACAGTATGGCGGGGTGGTTATTGTTTTGTTTTGTTCTTGTTTTTATTGTATTTTTTTTAATCTTGTATTTTTATGCTGTGAACCACCCCGAGATGTATGGATGAAGGGTGGTATACAATTTTTAATTTTAATAGTAATAATAATTATAATAAACAGCAGTGTGGTGTAGTGGTTAAGAGCGGTAGACTCGTAATCTGGTGAACCGGGTTTGCGTCTCCGCTCCTCCACATGCAGCTGCTGGGTGACCTTCAGCTAGTCACACTTCTTTGAAGTCTCTCAGTCCCACTCACCTCACAAAGTGTTTGCTGTGGGGGAGGAAGGGAAAAGAGATTGTGAGCTGCTTTGAGACTCCTTAAGGGTAGTGATAAAGCGGGATATCAAATCCAAACTGCTCTTCTTCGTCTTCTTCTTCAATACATTTACAATTGAATACATGTACATCACATCTATCCCCTTTTAGTGAGATACTTAACTATAACCACAACTACTTAAAAGAACCATGTATTGAAAAGGAAATTATTACCACTCAATGCAGATTATAAGGTGTGCCATTTCAAAAGAAGATGTCTAATTTGAGTATTCCAGGCTCATGCTGCTGAAGTCACCATCACTATTTATTGAACCTTTTTGGAAGACCAGCATACAAATGGACTGAATAAAGTCACCTTATACTGGCAGAGCTGACCCTACTGTTAGGCAAAGTGAAGTAACTGCCTCAGGCATCAGATGGTAAGGGGCAGCAGTAGCAACCTCTGGACCTTTCTTCCTAATCCCCCAGGCTGTTCCTCTCTGTTGGAGGACAGAACTGTGTATGTTATGTGGCCTGTCCTAACTTCCTAAACTAGTTTGCTGCCTCAGGTGCAATGGAGGTTGCTCTTCCACCACCACTGTTGAAGAGAGATTCAACTTCCAGTGCAGTTGGCTTTTGTACGTGGAATGGGAAATGGGCACCTTCTTGTCCTTCACCTAAGGCAGTGCAATACCTTGGACCGATGGACCATTCCTGCATAGTGGGTTAAAAATGGCTACCTGAACCGCTTACTGAAGAATTAGAAAGCTGAAAGGGAAACTGATTGCCAGCCGCAGGGCCCACCTGGCACCATCAAGGTTAAATCAGAATTGGAATTGATGGATGCAGAGAACTTTTTCTTCTTGAAGAGGCAGGCGTGAAATGGCCAGCTAAATTTTAGGCATCTATGGCTCTGCAGGGTGTACCCTCCCCCAAGAGCTGCTCTGCCCCCAAGAGTGTCATACTGTCCCCAGGCTCACCTGATATGAACTTTCTGGACACCTTCCCATCCTCACAAATTAACGGTTTCATTTTCCAGATTCACACTGTTACTTCTGCCAAAGTTGTGACAAAAGAAAAATAAAGTAGGCAAAGCCAATTTGTATTATTTAATCCAATACCAATAAGCCACACTAATGAAAAGGAACCAAAAATGAAATGCTTAAGAACTAACTATGACTAAAGGACAAATAGAAAGGAAAAAGAAACAGAAGGAAAATAAGGACTGTTATTCTGTAGCGAAACAGATATATCACTAGCTAGCTAGATATATCCAATGCTAGTTATGCTCAGAGTAGACCCACTGAAATAAAGGAACGTGACTCATTTAGGTGTATTAATTTCAGTATAACTTAATTGGATGCAACCCATAATTTCCTTTGTTATTTGGAGGAAGAGGGGGAATTAAGCTTGGTAGAATTTTGGGACATTGTCTTATTTATTATTCTGCAACTGTTCAAAAGCATACAATATCCATCAAACAATATGAGTAACTAAAAATGCTAGGTGGGCGTGGGGGCATTAAGCTTGAAATGAATTTCCCCAAATTAGTTTCAGCTCTAGAATAATGCTTGTGGCAAGGGCATTGGAATAGCAAGAAGGATGGGGAATATCACAATTTTCATTAGTTCACCTAACATAAATCCATACTCATATTATATTTCCAAAGTACGGTCTTGCTCTCATTTAATATAATGTATAGAAACCTAAGTATAATTCCTATGATTTTTTTTTAAGCTTTAAAGTGCAATAAAAGAGTTGAGCCAAGAGTTTTCTTGGTCAAGCATCACTTCTTGCTGCAAAAGCACCCATTTAATTCACAAAAAGACATCTTGCGTAGCTAGTAAATTTGTGAACTACTCTGCCAGGCATAACATGCTTTGCTGATGGCAGTGACTCATTTTGTGGAAGGTTGCCAGCTTCAAAGGGAACACTGACTTTTGCCAACTTTCCCCCCTGAAGCTTAGCTCCAGTTTTTCTTACAGAAAGACATCAACCGTTTAAAAGCGAATCTTCTCATTCAGTATCATGGCTGATATTGTAACTTATGACTCTTCCTGCATTAGAAGGTGTTCTGCATTGTGAACACAACTATGCAGACCCTGCTGTTGCTTAAAGTAAGAATAGTTCCCTGACTGTTAGCAATACAGTGGTACCTCGGGTTAAGTACTTAATTCGTTCCGGAGGTCCGTTCTTAACCTGAAACTGTTCTTAACCTGAAGCACCACTTTAGCTAATGGGGCCTCCTGCTGCCGCCGCGCCGCCGGAGCACGATTTCTGTTCTTGAATGAATGAATGAATGAATGAATTTATTAATACGGTCACAGACTTCTGTTCTCATCCTGAAGCAAAGTTCTTAACCTGAAGCACTATTTCTGGGTTAGCGGAGTCTGTAACCCGAAGTGTATGTAACCTGAAGTGTATGTAACCCGAGGTACCACTGTACAAATAGTTTTACAAATAAACTTTATTTGTTAAACTGGTGGCCTGAAATAGGAAGCCCATGCAAGCAAAGAAGAGAAGTATCCTTCCTCTCTGTTTCATTTTCTCAGTCCCTCTTTGTTAAAAATAAAATAAAAAAATCTTTATTTGAATTTAGTCCCTTGTGATAGCAAAAACACTTTCCATTCTAACATCTATCAGTTCCTGCAAGGGTTGCAGATCAAATGAGAGACTCAATCTCCACCATTCATTCCCTCAGCCTTGTTTTAACATGGACTTTTCTGCTTGCTCTAGCTGATTAGCACAGATGGGATATATGAAGAAGCTTTCACCTAATGCTTCTTCTGTCTGGCACTGATGAGTGGTTTGTTGAAACCTGCTTTAGTAGCTTCTCCTGAAAACTCCTATTGAAATAAATGGGCTACACACATCAGGCACAACTTTTTGAAATAATTCAATAGAATTATTACCCTCATACTAACGAGTATGTTTAGGATTTTGACATGCCATTTCCCCTCTCATCATCCTTAAAGTATGAAATATGCAGCTATTAAGCAGACACTGGGACGTAAGGTTCTTTCTGACTAAAAATGTTTTAGTGCGATGACTAATTGTTGCACTTCATATATATAGCATAATAATATACGATTGCTCATGGTTCCCTGTTGCTATGCCGTGGCTTCAGGAAAGAAATGCCTGTTACTGCAGGAGCCCTGTGGGACAGGGAGCACCTGTTGTCAAGTACTGTGCACTGCTATCCACAAGATCATAGCATCATAGAGTTGGAAGGGAATCCTGAGGATCATCTAGTCCAACCCCCTGCAATGCAGGAATCATTTGCCCAATGTGTGGCTTGGCCCCATGACACTGAGATTGAGAGTCTCATGCTCGACTGACTGAGCTATCCACAGGATGTTATTTGCTGAGTGCTATGATGTTCAGCTTCCCAAAGGCTCTGTGGGTTTGTGTGGCTCCCTGCCATAGCACAAATTCACATTGTTACGCATCAGGTCATACTAACATGCAATAGAGCTGTGCAGTCACGATCCTTCATGAACACAGTATATAAAATAGTTGTATTTCTCATGTTATCAGGAATCATGTCCAGCCTTTGTTCCTGAATTTGATAACTGTTTGTGTGTGTTTGCTTACACGTAATACGTAAATACGTAAATAGCCAGTGCTGCTGTGCAGTGTGACCTGGCACTTATTAAGGAAGAATACATATAGCATTTGTGCAGGTGCCCTGTGTGCGATGCGTGTGGCACTGTGGGTTAAACCACTGAGCCTCTTGGGCTTGCTGATCAGAAGGTTGCTGTTTTGAATGGGGTGAGCTCCCATTGTTTGATCCCTGCTCCTGCTAACCTAGCAGTTCGAAAGCACGTCAAAGTGCAAGTAGATAAATAGGTACCGCTCCGGCAGAAAGGTAAATGGCGTTTCCGTGCGCTGCTCTGGTTTGCCAGAAGCAGCTTAGTCATGCTGGCCACATGACCCGGAAGCTGTACGCCGGCTCCCTCAGCCAATAAAGCGAGATGAGCGCCACAACCCCAGAGTTGTCCACGATTGGACCTAACAGTCAAGGGTACCTTTACCTTTTAGGTGCCCTGTTGGGGAGTGGGTAGCAGTGCAACTTGTGGGTGTGGGCCAATGACATCACTAACCTAAACTGGGTGCTGCTTGTGATTACTTCAGTAGCTGTCATGCCTCCCCACCTTTTTGGGGGGTGAGACCAGGGATCGTAAGAGGGACTGCACTGGGATAGAGGACTGTCTGCAGAGTCAGCTCCAGAAATGCATGCCTGCAAGGAACCTGTTATGCCAGTACCTTTTCAGCCCAAGAAGATCACATTGCCCTCCTCCGACACGGAGATCTCCATCCCTAGCAGAATTACAGTCTCCCCATATCCTCCAGAGTCAGTAATGTCAAAACTAGGCCTCTTTAACTACAGACACAAAGCTAGCCCCCTAAAATGGTACTGTGCTTGTACAGTCACACCTCATGTTACGTTTGCTTCAGGTTGAGTGTTTTCAGGTTGCGTCCCGTGGCAACCCGGATGTACTGGAAAGGGTTACTTCCGGGTTTCGCCACTCACACATGTGCAGACACGCAAAATGATGTCATGCGCATGCACAGAAGCGGTGAATCGCGGCCCGCAGACGCGCAGACACCGGTTGCATTCCTTTCAGGTTGCGAACGAGCCTCCGGAACGGGCCTCCGGGCCTCCGGTACCACTGTATTTAAGACTCAGTCTGCCTGGTGCTGAAAGAACACTCAAGTTCTACGCAGCTGTCCAGGGTGCTGCTTGAATCCCAAATCCTTAAGAACATAGGATGAGCCTGCTGTAACTGGCATAGCTAGGTTCAGCATCCTGTTCTGATAGTGGCCGACCAGATGCATGTGGGAAGTCTGCACGCTGGACATGAGTGCAACAGCACTCTCCCCATCTGTGATTCCCAGCAACTGATATTCAGGGAAATGATGTCCTTGAATCCCTGCCTTGCCTAGGTTTTTCCTTGCTCTGTTTGCCTGAACCTCCGACTCCCTGTCCTGCCAAGGTAAAGTAGTAATTGCTGCTTTCTCCCTCACCTTACTGGCTTACATTATGGGGGGGGGGGAGAGAAATGAACTCACAAAATGAAGCAAGTATGAGCTGAACAGATGTGTGCGTGAGCTGACCACTTCCACTAGCACTGATAGATAATTTGAAGCTCATAGGAATAAACAAACACTGCTGAATTCAGGCTCATAATGTTGTGTGTTTGGCTAAATGGGGGTAAGCCAGCATCCTTTGATAGACAAGTGAAGCAGAGTCGGCCTGATTTGAGTGATAATCCCCATGGAAATGGCACACAAGGTTCATGTAAGTGAAGTAGTAGTGACCCTGCTTCCTCTCTACTCTCAGCAGTCCAACTTCAATGCAATGTTTGCAGAAATAAAGGAACAGAATTGGGCTGTGAGTCATTTATGGCTTCCGTTCCTCTTGCAGGTCAATAAAATATGTTCTTTCAAGTCTTATGTTGCTTTTGGAAGGTTGGTAGTAAGGACAACAATAGTATGGCGTCAGCAGTTGAGGCCGGGGGGGGGGAGTGCAAACCAGCCTGATTTTTTTCTTGCTTGTGGATCAATGCCCAGAAAAGCAAGGAACAAGGCCAGCGCCCCCACCCTTTAGGTTGTTGTTATTGTCTTAAAGCAGGACAATATGGGTGGGTAAAGAACTTTAACGTTGGATTCTAGCCTGGAAGTGTTCTGAGCTCCAAATTTTGACCCAGCATCCTTGACTTCCAGGTTCCTTCTCACGTCCAAGAATATTTTATGTCAAAAGCTGACAGCCTTATTACAAAGAATTAAACAACAGTTTGCTAAGAAACCATATTTTAATTAAAAGCATGCTTAAAAAACAAAAAACCCTAGAATGGCAGGGATCTCTTTTGTTCCCAACCAATTACTCTTCACAATTAAAAAGTAAAAAATTGTTGCCATAATAGTTTATTTTTATTGCCCTTCAGGGTCTGCAGATGCTGCAGAATTGATATTGATGCCATCTCAACAATAGCAGAGATGGCATCCCAATACTTTGAATAAAATGACTTTCCAGCAACCAGAGACATTTTTGATCCTCTGTATGGCTTATCTTTGTACTACAGACATTTTCAGAACCAAGAGAAAGTCTCCATCTTTCAGAAATAGGTTTTTAATAACCTTGGGGAGATTCCAAAAATTAATCCCTGCCACACAAACAACTTCACAAAACAGAAAAAGGAAAGAAAAAGATGGTTGAGGATTAGGCTTTAGCAGAGCAAATGTTCTGTGACAAGGTATGATCTGGTTTACAAATAAGCATTTGGTTCCACTGGTAACTCAGATAACACTTCTAAAAAGGCGGGGGATCTAAATCTGCTAGGCCTGCTCACTTCTAACTTCCTCCACCATAGTTTGATTCTGCTTACTTTACATTATATAGTATGTTAGAGAGATACTACAGGACTGAAAGATTTCAGATGAGGGCAATGCAGAGAGCAAGGTTAGTTGGACTTTAAGCATTTTAGAAATTACTCTGCATTTTAAAGCTTTTTCAAAAACCTTGCAGTGTTGGAGTGCATTCTCCTTTTTCTTCTGTTTTCATTATTTTTTTGCTAGCACTGACACCATATTGGCATATTTTCTGTCTGTTGCCTTTGCTATGTATTTTTTATCATCTTCATTTTATAGGGAAAAGCCTTCAGTGATCTAACACGTTTGAACTTGTGTCCTTTACAAGGTCAGCATTATGAGATAATGCAGGAAATTACTGTTTTGCAGCCTGATTGATTTGTTTTTTATTTCATGCGGTTGGATCAATAGACTGATTATTATTTAGCATCTGTATTATTTCAAGTTTTTCTGTAAGTCCTTTGTATTGTAAATTTCGCTAGCATGTAATTAAATCTTGCTCTTCAAGTACTATGAAACTTTCTGTCCCCTTCAGTCTAAACTTTGCTCAACTATTGTTGCTCCAATCCGGAGCAGAAGGGTGTTCTACTCATTCCCCTATTCCTGACCACTGTGCACCTTATCAGAGTGTGAGGGTGGAGACTTCCTTCTCTCTTCAATTTGTCTATATGCATCGTTGTCAGCAATGCTGCTGGGGCAGGTGGGCAGTAGACTGGAAACTGTGATTTATTGAAAAAAGATGGTTCAGGAGAAGAAGAGGGGACCCTGCATCCTTTTAACGTATTTTATGTGTGAGGGCCAGCTGATACGTTTGTGACTGCAGGAAGTTAAGGTTAGAGTTTCTTTTCCTCTGATACAACTGCTATCTGAAGTATTGCTTGAGGTTCAGATTCCCAAACAGATCACCTGACAACACTGCTTATAATTCCCCACAATAATAACTGTACTTGCTATGCAGTCTCAAGAAACTGGATCTAAGCATAAGGTAAAGGGACCCCTGACCATTAGGTCCAGTTGTGACCGACTCTGGGGTTGCAGCGCTCATCTCGCTTTATTGGCCGAGGGAGCCGGCGTTTGTCCGCATACAGCTTCCGGGTCATGTGGCCAGCATGACTAAGCAGCTTCTGGTGAACCAGAGCAGCACACGGAAACGCCGTTTACCTTCCCGCCGGAGTGGTACTGTGATGGGACGATGAGCTGCTTGTGTGTAAAATCCTAGTCCCTCAGAGTTTGGTCAAGTTTGCAAACCTCTGTCTGTAACGGAGCCCCTTAAACATGGCTCCGTCAGTCGCTGGCAGATTCCGACAGTGGTTGCTTTCGGAATCGCTTCCAACATAAAAGCTCCTTAACGGAAACACGTCTTCTGGACTCTCTGCGTGACAGTTTCCGGCGAGGAGTGGGTGTCCCTACAGGAGGTCCTGAAACCTCCCCACTGTTTTCACTGGAAGTGTCTCTGAGCCATCCCTCCAGCTCACTTTCCCTCAGCTCAGCTCCTCTCCCCCTACTGGTTCCCTCTTCAGCTGCTGAGTCTCTCCCAACCTGTGTGAGCCCTTTCACTTCCCTTCCTTCCGATGGCAGTTCCCTGACATCCACCTCCCCTCCAGGGCCCCCTTCATCCCCTCTCGCCCCCTCCTCTACGGGCGGTGAGGAGGCAAAGCCCCGGAATGAACTTCCTTCATCTTCCGATGTCTCGAACACTTCTCTCCACCTGTTGCGGTTCCTGGTCTCGAAGTACTCCTCCTCCTCAGAGTCCATCTCCCCTTCCCCTTCCGAGTCCGAGAATCCTTCCAACTCCTCCTCCTCATCGGTGGTCCCAAAGTATTCCCTCCGGAACCTCTCCACAGGCTGAGGTTTCCTTGGGAACCTTTGATGGAACGTTTCTATCAATACCTCGTCATTGATATCTTCTGCCATTACCCAAGTGTTTTCTGACTCCGGTTCTCCTTCCCACGCTACCAAATACTCCACCTGATCCCCCTTCCACCTGGCGTCGAGGATTTCTGCCACATGGCTGCTGCATTCCCTTTCTTCTATGACCGGTCCCCGAGTGGCCATCCCTTCTCGACCCCCCTCATACGGTGACAGTAACGACCTGTGAAATACTGGGTGCAGTTTCATGTGGTTGGGTAACCGGAGCCTGAAAGCCACTGGGTTGACCTGTTGAATGACCTCAAAGGGACCCAATCTCCTGGGTCTTAATTTCTTACAACCTCCTTTGAACGGCAACCCTTGGGTTGACAGCCACACCCTATCTCCCACCCTTATGGTTTCACCTTCCCTTCGGTTCTTGTCTGCCTGCCTCTTGTATTCTTCCTTCGCCCTTTCTAAGTTGAGTTGGAGCTGACGATGGATTGCTTCCATTTCTTCTACAAAATGCTCGGCTGCCGGGACGCTCCATCTCTCCCCTTCTCCCCCTGGGAAACCCCTGGGATGACACCCATAATTAGCCAAGAAGGGGCTCATCCCTGTGGACACATTCTCGGCATTGTTGTAGGCAAATTCCGCCAGCGCCAACTTTTCTACCCAGTCATTCTCTCTGTCATTGACATAACACCTCAGGTATTGCTGGAGGACACCGTTTGCTCTTTCCGCCTGCCCGTTGGTTTCAGGGTGCCGGGCAGTCGAAAAGTTGACCTCCACCTGCAGTAAGCTCATGAGCTTCCTCCAGAACCTGGAAGTAAATTGTTTTCCTCGGTCTGAGACCACCCTCAATGGCACTCCGTGCAACCTAAAAATGTGTTCTACAAATAACTTCGCTGTCTCTTCCGCCGTGACTGCATGCGAGCAGGCTACAAAGTGGCACATCTTTGTTAGTAGGTCTACCACCACCATGATGGCTGTTTTCCCCTTGGACTTCGGCAGATCAGTCATAAAATCTATCGACACTGCCTCCCAAGGTCGTTCTGGGGTTGGTAAGGGTTCTAATAGCCCCGCCGGTGCCCGCCTCTCCCCTTTGGCTCGCTGGCATTGCTCACACCCTCTTACATACTCCCGTACATCTTCCCTCACCTTAGGCCACCAAAATTCCCTGGTGACCAACCACATGGTTTTGTGTTGTCCAAAATGCCCCGCCGTGGGGCTGTCGTGCAACTGCTTGAGTACCCTCCCCCTTAAGTCTCCTTCAGGGATATACAGTGCCCCTTTGTAATACAAAGCTCCATTTCTTTCCTCAAAACCCCCTGGTTCCTCTCCCTCACCCCTAAGACCTCTGAGCTTATTCTGGGCGTATTCATCATTCTCTGTTTCCTCTACCAGTTCTCTTTGTCCCACCAATGCCGCCCCACACACCCAGCGGTCCTCTGGAATGACATGTCTCTCTTCGGGTGCTCCCTCCCCCTCCAAATATTCAGGTTTGCGTGAGAGAGCGTCCGCCCTAATGTTCTCTGGGCCTGGCACGTAACAAATCTCAAAGTTAAATTTGGAGAACTCCTGGGCCCATCTCACTTGCCGTTGGTTGAGCACTCGTGCCGTCCTCCAATACTCTAGGTTCTTGTGGTCAGTGCACACTTGCACCTTATGTTGTGCGCCAATTAGCAGGTGCCTCCATCTCCGGAACGCCTCATGAATGGCTAGTAGTTCTCGGTCATACACCGTGTAGTTCCTCTCGGATTTGTTCAGCTTTCGCGAAAAAAAGGCACACGGTCTCCACTCTGACTCCTCCTTCCCTGGCTGCAGAAGCACCGCCCCAATCGCTCTGTCTGATGCTTCAGTTTCCACTCTCATCGGTTTTTGTAAATCCACATGCAGGAGTTGTTGTTCCGAGGCGAAGGCCCTTTTTAGTTCCTCAAATGCTCGCTCCGCCTCCTCAGTCCAAACGAACTTCTTCTTACTGCTGAGACAGTCCGTAATGGGCGCCGTCAGGTGGGCAAAGTTTCGGATGAACTTACGATAGAAGTTCCCAAATCCTAGGAACCTCTGCACATCCTTCCTTGTTTTGGGTGTTTTCCATTCCAGCACCGCCTGGACCTTGCCGGGATCCATGGCCAATCCCTTGTCTGACAGGCGATACCCCAGGAATTCCACCTCCTTGGTATGAAACTGACATTTCTCCAGTTTCACCCACAGCTGGTTGGCTTGCAGCCTGCTCAACACTTCTCTGACGTCTCTCACATGCTGCTCCTCATTCTCAGAATACACCAACACGTCGTCTAAGAAGGCCACACAATTCTTGTAAAGCAAAGGCCCCAGGACGTGGTTCATAAACGATTGAAAGCATGCGGAGCCTGCTTGTAGGCCGAAGGGCATAACTAAATATTCAAATGCCCCTAAAGGGGTGAACATGGTGGTTTTCCATTCATCCCCCTTCCTTATTCGTATCAGGTTGTACGCCCCCCTTAGGTCCAGCTTTGTGAAAATCTTTCCCTTCCGCACCCTTGTCAAAATGTCGTCAATCCTGGGCATAGGGAAAGCCACTGGTTCTGACACTGCATTTAAGGCCCTGAAGTCACACACCAGCCTCGGCTTGTTCGTGTTTTTTTTATCCACAAAAAACACTGGGCTGCCCCCCACCGCCCTGGACTCTCTGATGAACCCTCTCTTCAGGTTCTTGTCAATGAACTCTCTTAGCTCCTGCATCTCTCTGTCTGACATGGCGTACAGCTTGCCTACAGGGAGCTGTGCCCCAGGGAGTAAATTGATTTGACAGTCAAAGGGTCTATGCGGAGGTAGTTGGTCAGCTTCCCTTTCGCTGAAGACGTCGCGGAGATCTGCGTATTGTCGTGGTACCTTCACGTTCTCCGTTACTTCAGTCCCTGCTAGGGTGGCTTGGGCCCCTGCCAAACCCTTTCCCTCTTTGCAGTGTTCTAAGCAATGTGCTGAACCAAAAGAAACCACTCTCTGATGCCAGCCCACCAGCGGATCATGTAACGCTAGCCAGCTCATCCCCAATATAATGGGAGCTCCTCCCAAGGTGGCCACATTAAACGCTATCAGTTCGGTGTGCCTTGCCACCTTCATTATCATTGGGACGGTCTGCAAGCTGACTTCTCCTCCCAACAGCTCCCTGCCATCGATCGTGGTCACCTGCAGGGGGTTGCTTAAAGGGATCGTCTGTATCTGGTGTTCAGCTGCAAACTCTTTGCTCATGAAATTGCAGGAGCTGCCTGAGTCCAACAGCGCCTTTATCTTTAGAGGGTGTCCGTTTGGCAGCTCTAGCGCCACTTCTATCACTAGGGCGGGTTTAGGAGGTTCTGGCGTGGGCACTTTCACTGCTCTTTGGCCTGGCTGCTGTGCCCCGACGGTGGCAGCCAGGCGTTGGCTTTTACTTGCTCCGGTATTTCTTCCTCTCTTCCCTCCACAGCTCCTACCATCCCTTGCCATTCCTTCCTCTGGGGGCAGACTCTGGCAAAGTGACCTGGCTGTTGGCAGAGATAGCATTTCCGGGCGCCTTTTCCCTCCTTCTTTCCCCCCTCACTGGGCTTTGAAACTGCGCGCGCGCGCGCTGTTCCGATTTCCATCGGCTCTGCCGGCGGGAAAGTTGGCTCTGGAATGTCTGGAATGCGGAACTCCTTCCAACGTTCCCCCTTCCCTTCCCGCCTCTCCAATGCTCTCGCCTCCTGGCGCGCTCCTATGGTCAGCGCTGATTTGGTCAGCTGGTCCATAGACTCCGCCCTGGGCGCCCGGGAAAGTTCGTCTTTCACAGCCGAAGAAAGCCCTTCTTCAAAGAGCATTTGAATGGGTTCCGCCGATAGATCCCACCCCAATTTATGGATCAACATGGTGAACTCAGTCCAGTACTCACGGACAGATCAGCTCCCCTGTTTGCAAGCCATTAACTGTCTGCGCACCACTCCCTGTTCAATATCGCTGGAAAACATCAGATCCATGGCGCGAAAGAACTTCATCGTGTCCTTTAGGACGTCACTATTCGCTGCCATCAGGGGTCTAACCCAGTCTCTCGCCCCCTTTTCAAGATGCCCAATCACGAAAGCCACTCGTGATTCCTCGTCAGGGAATTCATCAAACTGCAGATTGAGGGCATATTGCATCTCTGTCCGAAAGCCATGATAGTCTTTGGGCTCCCCCCCAAACTTCTGCACCAATCCTGGTACCTTTCTGACGAGCTGGGTGTCTTTCCCCTTTTTGTCTGCATCCTGAGCCCTCCTCTCCTCAAGCCTCGCCGTCTGCAGCGCTAGCTGGACCTCCAACACCCGGTACCTTTCTTCCAGGCTTGGACCCGCTCCAGCTCCTGCTTCTCCGGTTCCGGCTGGGTTGCTCATGATGCCTTCTCCTGCACAAGCTGCTCACGGAGACTGTCGGAATGCTGTGATGGGACGATGAGCTGCTTGTGTGTAAAATCCTAGTCCCTCAGAGTTTGGTCAAGTTTGCAAACCTCTGTCTGTAACGGAGCCCCTTAAACATGGCTCCGTCAGTCGCTGGCAGATTCCGACAGTGGTTGCTTTCGGAATCGCTTCCAACATAAAAGCTCCTTAACGGAAACACGTCTTCTGGACTCTCTGCGTGACAGTTTCCGGCGAGGAGTGGGTGTCCCTACAGGAGGTCCTGAAACCTCCCCACTGTTTTCGCTGGAAGTGTCTCTGAGCCATCCCTCCAGCTCACTTTCCCTCAGCTCAGCTCCTCTCCCCCTACTGGTTCCCTCTTCAGCTGCTGAGTCTCTCCCAACCTGTGTGAGCCCTTTCACTTCCCTTCCTTCCGATTGCAGTTCCCTGACAGGTACCTATTTATCTGCTTGCACTTTGACGTGCTTTCGAACTGCTAGGTTGACAGGAGCAGGGACCGAACAACGGGAACTCACCCCGTCGTGGAGATTCGAACAGCCGACCTTCTGATCAGCAAATCCTAGGCTCAGTGGTTTAACCCACAGCGCCATACATCTTCTTTTATGTTTATTCAGTCCTGACCTTGATTGTCTGCTACCACTCTCATGCCCAACATTGCTCGGGAGCTCAAGGAAATCAGTACAGCTTTGAAAGGGTCAGTCCACCATCTTCATCAAAAAAAATTGCCATTGTATCTAAATAAACATAGATGAAAACCTGTTCCTTGATTTCAGGAGCCATCATGCAAAAATTGGTTATGATATCCAAATGCACATGGTGTTCAAATGCATAGTGAACAGACAAACAACTATCAAAAATATATAGTAAATAATGTTAAGAATTCTACTCAATATTGATCCAGAGCAGAACTCCAACATATAGTTTGCAGAGTAAAAGACTTAGCACATTGCAGGATTCCCCCCAAAATAGGCCAGAGGCCATTGTATTTCTTCCAGCAGAGTTTACTACTGTTACTGAAGGTAAATGAGCATAATGGTCACAAATTGGCACTGTCCATAAGAAATCCAGTTGTAGCTGACTTAACCTAAACTTACAATAACTTATAATAAGACTAAAACCTGAACACTAAGTATACTTTGTACAGAACACTACACCAGAAGGAAAGAAAGTCAGAAAGTGAAACTTAGGCTCCTTCTGGCCTGTTATTATAGTCAGCATGAGCTTAAGTGAAAAAGATAACAGAACCAGTCCAAACCAGCTGTTCAGCTTCTCTGAAGGAATAACCCAAACATCAGGAACCTCCTGCCTGTTTTCTAGGCAGAATAGAAACTTAACTTGTGGGCTGGAAACTTCCAGCTTGCACTAGCTTACATCACACAAAGAAGCTTCCAGAACCCTCTTGAATAAATTAGAATAGGAAAGATCTCTACACATCAGATCAATACTTTCTTCACCAAAAAATGCAAACTGACAGATAACTGGTCAGAAAGTTTAAAAAAGGAAGTCAACTTTCCAAACACTTTTTGGAACTGTTCAGCTATAGTTTGCTTGATTTCTGTGACTCATAGTGTTTATTTGTCCAATATGCAATTGTGCGTTTTTCTAGTTTTTGGCCACAGATACCTTTGCTACTAATATAACATGCTAATTAAAATATATTCACAACTGCAGAAACCTACTTCTTTCCATCCACCCTATTAACAGTATCTCAAACAGAGGAGTGTTAGGACCCTTCTACAAGCAAAGTTCTGCCTTTCAAACAGAACTACTTATCCTTTTTGCAGATGCATCAAGTATGCACTGGAGTGATGCACCATCTGCTCATAATTTTATAGGTAATTTTGTTTAACAAGCCACTTAGCAAAACAAAGGCATTCTGGAGCCTTTGAGATCCAGCTACCACATGCGTGGTGTCAAAGTACACCCCGCTGGAGCAGAGAAGAGCTCGCCTCTGGTAGGTGAGACAGGAAGCCACACAATTATTTTAGGTCAGCATCTGTTTATTATCTAGATTCTAGAACACAGGCCTGGGTGTCCTAATCAGTAGGGAATTTAGTGCTTCTGATACATAAAAAGAACTCCATTTCTCCACGAGCTGAGGTGCAACTTAAATACAGTGTTGCACAATCAAGTCATAATACAGTTGCCTGCAATTGCGGACAGGAATAAAGCTCTATCTTGGTTTGATCATGATCGTTGTGTGCTGATTTATCTAGGTGAAGAGTATATGAGTATCACAAATGGACAAAGCAGACTGGAAAATAAAGGAGCTCTTTAGCTCGTTTAATTACTTATAGGCAGTCTTCTGGTCTCCTCATGAGTAATACAGCATAGGTACTAAATTGCAGGGGGGGGTATGATTGTTGATGGATGATGGACCCTGTGGTGAAGGAATCCGTGGTGTGATGGAGACAGGGCTTCATACCACAGCCCATTTTTAAGGGGTTCCTACCCATGTTGGACTGAGCAATGGCTGACACTCAGTCAATCAGAGCACAGGTCACAGATAAAGCGGTCCTTGATTCAGCACCAGGAGTGGATGGCTTTGATGGTTTTCTCACCCAGGTGGTATCCTGATCAAAGCAGAGAGTGCTGGTCAGTTGGAGATGATAAGTCATAGCAGCAACCTTCAGGGGTTAAGCTGGAGATGCCCTCTAAGATGGAGTTGAACTTTCAAAAATTGAACTTGTGAAACTTCAACCAGAGTGCCTAGTGTACCCAGACCAGTAGATCCTCCCCTGAAGGCTAGCATACATATATATTTCCATATCATCATCAGTAGTACATTAAAACCCACCCTTCAAACCTAAGGTTCCCTTGGCAGTACGCAACGTTTCATTTAAATACCATCTTGCCAAATACCCACATTTCTTTTTCTTCTTGCTGTTTTACCTGATTTGTCTGCTGATTTATTTTTAATTTTCATCATGGCTGCAATATGTTGGCTTTAATGGACACTTCATTTCTCAAATTCTCAGCCCAAGAGCCATTTTCAGGCATAACACAGAGCTGTGTATGCATACGTAAATTCTAACCTGAACATCTTAGTCTCGCATGGGATGGCAGTTTCATAGGCACATTGATTTTACTGATTTCTCTTAGGAAGAACTAGAGTGTTTCCTTCTGCCCGTGATAAATTCTGTGTGCTTTGCTGTAAGCTGCAGTTCACCAGAGAATTATGTAAGGGCAACAAACCTGTTTCACTTTTCTTCAAGCCACTCATGACTGATTTGCAGATGGGAACCTGCATCATCTTATGTGGCCTAAACACTTTCTCAAAAATCAGAACTGACTGCTGGGAATTGTAGCTCTCTGAGTGGAAGAGGGGTCTCCTAACAACTCTCAGCACCTTTAACAAACCACAGTTCCAGGAATTCTTTGGGGGAATCCATGATTGTTTAAAGCAGCATCATAGGGAAATAATTAATTTTCTTCATGAGCATAAATCACTCCATGAATGAGCAAAACCAACAGGTATAGTGTCAGCCGATCCAGTTGTTATGGTAATGGCCCAGTGCTGACTATATAAATGATGAAGGCATGTCAGCTCATCTGTCTGTGGTCTTGTGCTGTGTGTGTCGGGGTCAGTCTTGTGAAGTGAGTGAGTCTGTCTGTGTTCCATCTTGAATTGCCAGAACAACAGAGATACTTTGTACTTGCATGTTTATATCTGCAAAAGTCTACAAGTTGGATGTAACAATATCAGGAACTGTTTTATTGAGCCTTATCTTCTGCAGCAGAAGATAAGGCCCTTTTGGACCTTAAGCTGCCTCTGTGTAGTGACTGGAACTGGCGACAACTTCCACTGCATGGGTATCTCACCTCAGATTCCCAACATTATCTAGGTATGACAGACATTTAGCATCATCCATTGACACAAGATTACAATGCAGAGTGTTGGCAATAGGGGAGTATATTTTAAAAGCAAGCTGCACCATGATATGATGTACAAGTGTCATTGTTTAACATGGGTAGCCATTGTGTTGTCCTCCTATAGTTGCTGGACTACAACTCCTATCAGACCCAGCCAATATAGCCAGTGTTCAGGAATGAAGGGAGTTGGAGTCTATGAACCCTGTTGTCTATTCTTGATTTAACAGTTAATTATCCACTGGAGACTAGGCTACTTGAGTATATTTCTTTATGAAGGAATTTAAAGGCAAATAAGCATACACATTCTGTCCACAATTTGCTAATTGAATGGTGTTTTTTTGTCTTTCAGAATGTCGGGTAGTGAAATCCACTTCCTATACCAAAATAGCTTCAACACCACGTAGGAGCACTACCAAGAGTCCTGGTCCGTCTAGACGCAGCAAATCTCCAGCATCCACCAGCTCAGGTAAAGGAGTCTATGTAACTTTACATAAATACACTATTGAAGGCAAACTTTCAAGGGCCTGCTTAGCATAGTTGCTCCAGGCTTCATAAACTGTGGTTCATAAAGCTGGGAATTGGCAGTGCTCCTTCTCACCTTGAACACCACTTCATTTCTGGGTTGTATTAAACCACAGTTCCCTGTTACATCTGAAGTGGGGAACTCGGATTTAACTGATATTAAAAACTGGAATAATGTAGCTTAAAATATCAGAATCAGCCTGTTAAGGATTTCATATCAGTGTTCATTTATATGTACTTTTTATTCAATTGCAATAAATTATTTTGGTTATGTAGGTTTTACTTCTGAATTGTTTTTATATTGGTTGTTTGTATTTAACTGCATTTGACCAGAGTTCCCTGGTTTGGACGTAACTGAGAACTCAGGTTTAATGCAAGACAGAAAGGAAGCACTTGGTCCTGATGCCCATTGCTGGCTATGTAGGCCATAAAACATCACTCAAACCAGGCCTGTGTCTCTATTTTTGTTAACATATGACTGGTTTTGGTGTGGGAAGGTAATTTCCTTGCATATTCAGAATATTACATAATATAATATATTTTTGTTGCTGCTGTACGGACTGTCATTTCTGTTGTGTAATGGATTTCTGGGCTTGTTACAATTATTGTTGTTTACCTGTCAGTTTTATGCACTGACAGGATGCTGGACTAAATGGGCCACTAGCATGATCCAAAAAGCTTTTCTTATGTTCTTATAAATTTGATTATTGGCCATGCCAGTCTTAAAACTGTGTGTAACCATGAAAACAGAAATGAACAAAATATACATCTTCATAGAACTGGCACTCCTCTCATTTAAGTTGTGATTATTCTTTTAAAAGCATACATTTATTTTCATGCCATCCTAAAACACATTTCTCAAAACACGGGTCTAGAAAAAAACCTCTGTTTTCCCCGTTTTCTCCTTATACACTGCTTGTGTTTGTATATAGGTTGGGACAGTGAGTTAACTGTGCACCATTGCCTTAAGCTCAACTTCCCATTCAGACTCTTCCCTTAGCCTAGTATAAGCCTTCCTGCAGGTGGGGCACCATTGCCATTCTAAGAGAACAAGGGAGAGGTGCATGGTGAGCACCTATTTTTCTATTTAAAACAAAACAAAACACGGCACTAGGTAGAGCCAAATTCATTAGTCAAGGTTCAATAGGCTGCAGTTCCTTGGGAAGCTGAGTGATTTACTTGACTACAGTTTTGTTGCCAAATGGTCTACAAATCACAAAGCTTTCCACACCTTCCTTGTATATTTGAATAGGCTGGGGTGTAGTCCCCTGACACTTGATACAATACTTGTAGCTGTCCTAGAGATGTCAAAATTAATTTTCACCACTGCTGGTTTTGGACATTTTCACGTCAGTCAAAACTGAACCATGTCAAAATTTGTACTGTGTCTTGAGGACATAATTAATTGGGTGATATATAAATACCATAAATAAATGGTGTACTCTTCTCTCCCTTCTGGCTCTGGACTAGAGACCATTTTTAATGGTATAAAGAGGGAGGGGATATATGAAAGAAATTCTGTGCAAAGCAACTGCTTTGTGTGATAGCTCCATGGTAAGGCCAGAACCAAATGGATTTATTTTTAAATGGTATCCTGCATTGTCTTAAAAGTAATCACTGTGAAATATTTATTACAGTATATAACAACATATAGCCATTAGTTTATATGATTGCAAGGTGCGAGTTGTCATGGAATACCTTGAACTGATTGCAATAGTTTTCATATTTTTAATGTGGGTGGATGATTAAATTTAAATATGGCTAAGTGTATAGCTTTGACCAAACTGTGGGAGGCAGCGGAAGACAGGAGTGCCTGGCATGCTCTGGTCCATGGGGTCACGAAGAGTTGGAGACGACTAAACAACAACAACAAGTGTATAGCATAGATTTTAAACAGGGTTATAAAACTACTATTAGTTTGCTCAGTTGATTTCCTTCTGCTGCAGTGGATTGGCTGATCTGTAAAACAGAATCTCCAGCTGTTTCTCCTGATAGTGGTTTGTTTCCACCAGTTTCCACATTCTGTCCTTGATCCCACAAAAAATCATCATGGCCAAGTCCCAGTGAAACCAATGACATAAACTAATCAATCCCGGTGCTTTTAATTGAATTTTGTCATGAGCTGTACCTGGACCCATATATTTTTTGCACCATGGTATTGTGCCTTTGCTAGTGAAGGGATTACCCCTCACTGAGTGGGATAAAGTTAAATAAAGTACAGTTTTGTTTCCAGTTGTGCCTCAGCTTTAATTTATACCCAGAACTGGAAAGAAGTTGCTTCAGGAACCCTAACATCAAGAATCCTCACTGCAGATTCATGGTATATGCTACTGCTCATAAAGAATCCCTGAATTCACATCTGAATTATACAGGGAATGATCAAGGCTGTATCTCCTCAGCATCAGTTATGTTGCCTCACTCCCATCTCTACTGCAGGAGTTTGTCAGATGCCTGTCCCCCAAGAAGAGACCGTTATTCAGTGGAAGAATGCATGCTTTGCAGTTCTAGGCATTATCACCACCACCATCTCCTTTGCCGTTTAACTATCTGTGGCCTTTTAGAAGTGGCCAGGATGTTTTTAATATATTCCCTATCCCCTTGGTTTAAATGTACCTATGCGGGTTTTGTTTGGTTAGTTCGCTGAAAGTCATTCTGGGTTAAAAGTGACAACAAATTTAATAAATAATAATATCCAGTTAAAAGGGTGGCTTAGCAGGTGATGGTGAACACCTTTTCTAAGACTTATGAGGGCAACTGCCAGTGACAGTAAACAATACTGCATTAGATGGGTATTTAGTCTGATCTGCGACAGAGGAAGCTTCCTGGCTGAGTCAGACCAGTGTGTCCATCCAGCTCATCATACATTCTCTACTTTGTACCAACCCCTGGCTATGGAGACGTCCCAGGTTCCCCAATTTTTATATGGATCTGAGCCCAGATATTAGCCTTCTAAAATCAGAGGCACTTTACGGTTGGGGACCATTCAAACATTCATATTCCACCATCACCTGTATTCTGAGATGGTACATTCCCATAACCTAGTGGTGGACCTTGGGGGTCTCAGATTTCAATGGCACCCTGTGCAATGCCAAAGTTCAGAGCCCCCCCCCCTCACGCTCCATTCTAAATCATAGTTGCGGCATCTCCTGTGGTGACCCCGAGGCTCAGAGCACAGTGTGACCAAACCATTCACACACCCTTAAATCTGCCTATGCATAACCTGTCTGCCATGTTACAAAATCTGGTGTCTAGATTGGTCCTGATCAGCTCAGAACATAGACTTAGCTGTGAGCTACACAAGCTGTCTTGTGGTTCTTTTGCTGTAACAGCACACAAAACAAAACATGTTGCAGGTTCAAGGATGTCGTCTGTGTCATTTAAGGTAATGGTTGTTGTGCAAAATAAAAAAATTCATTCCAGTAGCACCTTAGAGACTGAAATAGAAGTCACCAGACCCTTATATATAGTGAGAGGGTGGGGAGGGGTGTTACTCAGAAGGGTGGTGGGAATGGGTGATTGGCTGATAAGTGTGGTAAACACTTGTTGTGCACTTCGCTTTCATTATTATACTTTTAAAAAAAAAACAATTCTTGGATTATTATTTTTATTATTTTGCTTAAACACATTTCACTTTATTCCCCTTGGCATCTTGCCCCCCCCCCCCACCTTTTGTCTCTATTGTGTCTGGCAACCCATTTTAGTAAATAAGCAACAACAACTGAACAGGCATGTTTTAGCAGAAGTACAAAATGTTCTCCCCTCTAACTAGCAGTTGTTAAAAAGCAATATAATTTTAGTACAATGTGCTGCCTCTGCTTTTTTCTAAGAAAACTGGCAGATTATCCTAGAAAATAAATATGTGCTTTTAAATATGTATTGTTGGGCCCTGCTGTGGAGGTTGAGGTGTCACTGTTTTAGAGCCATAGATTCCAACTTAGTGTGTTGTGACAGAAATGGTTACAACTTTAAATTAAAACCCTACAATACAAGGAAATTTAGTAAGCAGACTGTCATGTTCCTACATCCTCCATTTAGGTTGCTCTTTGGTCTGAAAATGTCAGAGACCCATAATGAGCATAAATCAATACAAAGGATTTTATTTTGGCTTTAAGTATTTACTGTCATCCTCAGTGAGTAAGACTTCAACATAACTGGTAAGGCAAGCAAGAAGGCTTTGTCTCCTGGCTAGTAGCTACCTATCCCAAATAACTGCATTGAGAAGTCAGTGTGGATATGTGGCCTCAGGTGCACCCCCAAGGCAGCCTTCATATCGTGAAATGCTGGCTTGGATTGTTGGGAGTTGTAGTCCATAACATCTAGGGGCACCAGGCTGGGGAAAGTGTACTACCAACAAATTCAGTTCCAACAAATGCCACTTTCTCTACACTTCTCTTTGCCTGCAGTTTGGAAATTGGAGTGGCAATCAGTATCTGACAGTGGAGTAGTCGGTGGGGTGTTTTGCCTGAAGGCTGACTATTGCTGATGCCTGCTTCCAACACACACACACACACACACACACACACACACACACCTTTTAATCCAAGTGGAATATCTGTGAAGGAAACTGGATGCAAAAACATTGTCAGAATGCAAAATCTGTGTGCATTTTGCACCTACAAACTGCTATGGAACTACAAGGTTCTGTAGGATGCAGTGCTAAAATACTTCTCGAAAAAGACATGTACTAGATCTAAGTTGTCTCAGAGCACCACTGAGAGTGTTGGCATTACCTAATAAATATGGCTTTCCTTAGCATACAGGTCCTTGAAAACTGGAGATGAGGGATTGGTCTCTGTGCTAGTTTTCCTGATGGAATGATGACCATAAAACTTGTTTTCCAATACCTCTTTCCATCGGTTTTTAGTAAAGTGGTGATATCAGGCTGAGTGAGAAAGCAGGGGAATCCACCATATAATCTGGAGTATACTACATGGGTACCTTTAGTTCACCTAGCCCCAAACTGTTATTTGGTGGCACTCTCTGGGCACTCAGATGTTTCCCAGTCTTGCTACCTGAGAATATTTGAAACTGGAGATGATGGAGAAAGAACCTGTAATAGTATGAATTGGTCTTATGTTGCACCCTGGGTGGCATGATACTGTAACTGTCTTCAAAGGCATATTGTAGTCTCATTCAGGATCCTCAAAGGAATGTTAGAGGTTTTCTATGTGTGACATGTATGTGTGGCACCAGATGAACTTAAAGAAAGAGAAATTATGTACAAGCCCAGGATGTTTATAATCTTGGTAGTAATGTTTTGCTGGCTGGAATGCTTCTATCTTTCATCCTTTACTAGACTAGCCTGCCTCTTAAAAATCCACGTGTAGGTGTACTCCTCCACTCCATTTAATACCACTGATGAATGAGTGCTGATTCACAATCCTTTGTCCTTGGCATCCATTCACTCAAAATCCTGTTTTCATGCTTGTGAAAAACAAGAGACTTCCCAAAGCACAGGTTAAACCTTTCCTCATCATTCTAGCTGACACTGTCTGTTAACTACATGCCTTTCCCACACCACAGCTAATGCATGGGAAGAAATAGGCTTTCAAGGATGAGCGCTAACATATAGCAGAATTTGTAACCATTAGTTACCATGCCAATCCCTTTTCTTGTCTCAGCTGAAGAAATAATGTATCGCGCACTAGCATCTCGGGACCAGTGTTTATCACTCTGAATATATGGCAGATGGGGGCGGGAACGCCTTCTCCACCCCACAAACCTCTAAAAATCCAGTTTTCTCTGATGGGTTTAGCAGTTGCGAGACTGCCAGTCAGCTGTGGCTTTACAAGAGTTATTGTCATTGTGATTTTCGCATGAGTCATTTAGTATATTGCCCCCAAAGGCACCTCATTATGATTCAGCGTGCAGCATGTAAGATGGTTAAGGCTTTGGGGCTTCGCCGATCAGAGTGGGGGCTGCAGTTGCTCAGCATTCTGAAGTCGCGGCATTGTGCTTAATTGACACCTTTGATGTAGCCCCTAAGACAGCACCTGCACCTCCCACTGCTGCTCGGAAGACGTCAGCCTTACGCAGAAAAGGCTTCGGCTTATGAATCCTGCATCTCATTCAGCTCTCACTGTGAGCAGCTTTGGCTATCCTTAACTAATCCCAGCGCTTCCCATTTCTGCTGCTGCTTGGGTGTAGTACAAAGGCAAACGTTTTCCTGCTTGGCATTATCTGATTAAACACTAAGTCTGTGTCCATGTTAGAACTCATAGAAGGTAAGTTAAATGCCTTATTACTATCCTGACATGTAAATATTAATACAAGGTGGAGAGTTCGGATGCCTGGTAGTTGCCGCTACCCACCCCCTTTCCTGTTGCTGATGAATATGGATTGTAACCTAGCAGTGGTGTGTCTGAGGAGACATTTTATTCCGTAGCATTTCTCTATCTATGTGATTTTTCACTACATCGTTGGCATCCTTTGCTTAGGTGCTCTGTGCTGTGCCTTCTGTCTCTGCCAGGTTTTTGCTCTTTGTTTTACAGCAGATTTTATGGAAATAGAAAAGGCTACTCGTAACAAGTGTTTCCACTGTTTAAAAGAGCCATTCATGTTTAGAGGAGAGTAACTGAGGTGTATTGGGCAACATTGTTAGAAATGGCAGAACCCATAATGCTTGGGTCAAAGGTGCTATGTAGACACTTCTGCAAGGTAGTGACCTATCAGTACCAACACTGTTTTGATATTGTCTATAATATAGCAGTGATCTTAAATTTCTAATAGATTAAGAAACATATATAAAGCAAGGAGTGGAAGAGATTTTATGCAGGCAGCAGCAGGGTGGGGAAAGCATATGGCTCTGCCTCTTTTTGCATGTACAAGCACTCCACAGTTGAGTACAATAATTTTAATTTCATCGGTGTTGAGGCCACACAATGAATACCAATTAGTTGATCACTCGTCTAAGCACAATGTAAGGCAGGCTAGTATTGAATCGTAATGTGGAGAGTGCTTGCTTGAGAGCTACTTTATTTAATGCTTATAATATAAGAAATAACTGGTTAATATGAACCATGTTTGTTGCACGTTGCCTAGTTTTTTGTTCCAACGATGCACATATCTAATCTATTTGTTTGTCCTTCTAGTTAATGGAACTCCTGGTAGCCAGCTTTCTACTCCCCGCTCTGGGAAGTCTCCAAGCCCTTCTCCCACCAGCCCAGGAAGCCTGCGGAAACAGAGGGTAAGGAAACTTGCGGTTATTAAGAGTGTCCAAGAGAATACCTTGATACTAAATAGCTTAATCTGTTGCAGTGGTTTTCAAACTTTATTCATTTAGGGATCTGCTGAGAAATCCCTTGGGATAGGGAATTCCCCACCCCAACCCAATGCTTTGCTTGGCCTTCTGCTCTGCCCTATTTCCATATCCCATCCTCTGGAAAATTTCATTAATTGTCTCAGGACCTGATGTACTTACTCATTTTGGAGCCTCCCATTTGTTCCCATTAATACTGTTCCCCCACCCTGCACTGATAAGCAGAAACAATTGTGTGCATTGAAACACTGGGTGCAATATTTTTGAGCATATGCTCTCATATATATGAATGTTTGCCTAGAACTCTGAGAGTATTGTTTCAATTTGTACAATTGTTCATGTGCATAGCATTACAGTAAGTAAAAACAGTATTGTGGGGAAAATGGAAGGAACTGAAAGCTGGGGCAAGAGCTGCACATGTGTGGTTGTCTTTACAAGGTCTAGAAATCTAATCCAAAGTAATCGCAGATAACTAATGCATTGGTATCACAAACACACCCAAGACCTGGAACCTTAGAGAGAAAATTGGGGAGGTAAAATTTTGTAAGCATCCCAGGAACCCCTGCAGGTAGATCACAGATCCATGGGACATTGCAGAAAAACATGTTTCTGCAGTGTTCTGGCCAAATCTGTTGGGCCTCTCTGCTGTCCCACGTGAACTGAATTCAACCTGGAAAACACCCAACAGTTTCTTGTAGCTGAATTTTGCAGGGTAACGAAGGACAATCTGTCTTTTGGGCGTTTGGCAGTCCATTACTCCTCCCCTGATAAGCTTAGAAGAAACTCCAGGGCTCTGGGATGACTGTTTGAAAACCACTGTTCTTACAGGTGTAGCGTGCCTGGTCAAAATAGCTTGTCTACAGTTCTTGTTTAGAAGCTGTTGTATAAACTGGAACAACAGTTGAATTGAAACAACTGCCCTTCTTGGCATTTGTGAAAGAGCTCTCTCTAAGGAAATGTACTCCTTTTGTGATGTTACATTTTTAATGATATATTGCAAAGCGTTTCTCTGTTGAAAGAATAATGCCCTTTCCACCCTTCATTCAAAACAATGAACTCTATGGTGCAAAAAGAGACAAAAGTATGTCCCCCTCAAGCCAAGAGTAGTGAAGAATAATGAAAGAACAATTTATCAATGCACAAAAATGTATTCGAAAAAATACACCTGCACACTCTGGTTGCATTTGCACAACACACTAAACAATGGTTTAGCACACCATACCTGAAATGGAACAAGGCCAAGTGAGCCTTGGACTTACATGCTCTCCCCTTCCCTCACTTCCTTTCATCTGGTCAGGAGGAAAATTGGCAGCATCTCCCTTAAACTTGGTCTGTCTTTGCATACAAGGGTGATATTCAGTGCTTGTTCTGCTCAGAGTAGATCCATTGATGTTCCTGGACACAACTAACTTGGGTTCATTAATTTCAAGGCATCTACTCTAAATAGGACTAAGCTGAATACTATCCTAAATCACTGATTCTTCTCAGATTCAAAATTAGCCATCCTCAAACCACAGGTTATGAAGCTGGCTTGTTTAACTTAACCATATGGAGTATAAACCACAATCTAACTTTCATACTCAATGAGAAGCCGAGTTCAAGAGAAACAGAAAGTTATTACTGTCAAAGCCAGTGGTTCCCAGTTGGGGGTCTGCTGAACGCACCCAGAGTGTCTGTGGCCTCATCCCTTGCCTGCCCCCAACTAATTTTTTGTCATTTTTGCATGGTAATAATCACAAATTTATGGTCTTTTTTGTTTTTAGTATACCTAGAATCCTTTGCTTATTAGGGGCTACCCCACATTTTGTTCAAAAAATTGCTTTGCAGAGGTAACTACCATAGAGTTATCAAAAATTTCAAAAGTAGGGGGTCCGTGGCTTGGCTTTTGAAAAATAGAGGGTCCTCAGCAATTAGCTAATTGGGAACCACTGGTCATAGCCCTTATCCTGGTCACAAAGAAGAGGGAGAGCATTTGAGCCCAAGGTTTCCTTATACTCATTCCCGTGTTCATCATGAGAACATCACCATTATTAGACTTTAGAAGAATCTATTTAGTCTCCTATGTCAATGTGCATAAACCAATAATCATTCTGAAATAATTGTAGCAGTTATTTTCATGCTTGTAACATAGTAGTACAAAACACCTTTGATTATATTGATTATTATAGGGCAGGTCAAAGTTGTGGGCATCTCAACGATTGACGCTAATTAGTTGGAAGAGGTATCTTCTTTACTTCTCTGAAACCAAAAAAAAAGTCTTCCTTAAGACAGCACACTCATGTCTCTCATTTCTGTTTACTAATATGGTTAGGCCCATCATTTCTCTGTGTTTTGGCTGAACTAATTTAATAATCCAGGGCATGGTCTTGAAGGCACATGATGTAGAAATCTTGCTGAAGCTAAGTAGGATTGGGTCTGGTCAATATCTAGATGGGACATCACTTGGCAATGTTGTGTGGGTCAGCTTGAGCTCCCTAGACAAAAAGGTGAGAAATAAATGTAATAAATAGTTTAGCTTACAGGTTGGTTGTGAGAGAATTATATAGCTATGATTAGTAACTGCTGGAGAAGGCATCAGGGTTTAATCAGGCACCTGTTGAGGCCTGTTCATCAGTAGGGGGCCTCAATTCCAGTCCTTGGAACCTCCTGAACATGTTCCTTGCCTGCCTTCTTGCTGCCTACTTACTTATCAATGTTGAACAAATATGCTGGGGGAAGAATAAGGAGCAGCAGCAGGATGTATCTTGTCTTTCCCCTTTGGGAAGTGATGTGAATTGGGCCAGGAGAAGAGGCAAGTGAATGGGCAGTGGCAGCTGTGGTGAGGATAAAGAAAATGGGCACCCTCAGATGAAAAAAACCACTAAGAGCTTGATACCAGCACTCAACTACAGTGTAGACTAGAGCAGGGGTCAGCAAACTTTTTCATCAGGGGGCCGGTCCACTGTCCCTCAGACCTTTTGGAGGGCCGGACTATATTGGGGGGGGGGGGGGGAATGAATGAATTCCTAAGCCCCACAAATAACCCAGAGATGCATTTTAAATAAAAGCACACATTCTACTCATGTAAAAACACCAGGCGGGCCCCCCAAAAAACCCAGAGGTGCATTTTAAATAAAAGGACACATTCTACTCATGTAAAAACACGTTGATTCCCGGACCGTCCGCAGGCCAGATTTAGAAGGTGATTGGGCCAGATCTGCCCCCCGGGCTTTAGTTTGCCTACCCATGGACTAGAGGCAAGTGGGATCATAGAATCATAGAACCATAGAGTTGGAAAGGGACCAAGAGGGTCATCCAGTCCAACCCCTTGCCATAGGAGCCAACTCTTAGGAGCCGTGGGTCTGGGCCTGCACAAAGTTGATGAGCATTCCCATTCAGATGGTATGTGTGCACTGTGTCATGGGATCGATTATGTGGGGCAGGGCTTATCTGGGCCCCCACAATATTTTATTCAAGTTGACACCCCTGCCCTTTGCAATGCAGGATTTGCTAATTTTAACTATTGTTTAGGGAACCATGGTTTCATGTTGGTTTGCTTCCCTAACAATAGTTAAGTCTAACCACAACTTGTCCACAATCAAACTTAATGCTAAACTGGTTGATTAAAAAACAGTTTAAGGACAGACAAAAGGCAATACATAGCACATAATTAAAGAATGGGATTTTTCACTACCAGGAGGTAGTAATGGCCACCAACTTAGATAGATTTAAAGGAAGGTAAGATAGATTCATAGAGGATAATTCATGGAGGCTACTAGTCATAATGGCTATATCACCTTGAGTATCAAAGGGCAATATGCCTCTGAATTAGCAACTGCCGGTAATCACAAAAGTCATGTGCTGTTGATCTCATGTCCTGCATGTAGACCTCTAAAAGGAGAACAGAATGTGAGAACAGAATGCTAGGCTAGATAAGCTTTTGGTTGGATCCAGCAAGCCGCCTCTTATGTTCTTATCTCCACCTCATTGGGATGCCAAGAGGAGGAGAGGAGAGGAGTGGAGCTGATGTCTGTGGCTGATTCACACATCACTAAGCCATTACATCTGAATGAGGCCATAATCTTATAGACTTCAATGTTTGCAATCATAGTTTGTGGCTTTTCAGTCAGGGAACTGGCTTTAACTTATCTCCTAGACTCTAGCTTTTCATGAAGTACTTAATAAATTTACCATGATTTTGAGGGGAATGATACAGTTAGTATAATAATTATGTTGTTCCTTTTAGACCTGCCTCTTCAACATGTTTATATTTGATGCACTCCTTCCTTCAAAGAAGATGGAAGGTGCTGTCACTCTAAAATTAAAGACAATTACTGATTAATTAGCTATTCGTGAATGGGAGGGGTAAATCTCTTTGCAGTATCTTTGGACCAGCTCATAAATGGAAGCACCCTTTTATCTCTTTCTTCTCTGTACAGTCTGGGGAGCGTAAAGAAACATCAGAGTGAATCAGAGAGAATGAATCAGAATGAGTTCAATAAAGTACCATTATAAAAGCAGAAATGACTTCAACTAACTTTTTGTTCTTTCCCCCATCTGCTCACATGAACATTTTGTGATAGTGTGGGTTTTTTTTAACCGCCTTCCTTAAATTTGAACTGGCCATTTTGGCTTCAGGACATGGATGGTGGAACTCTTTGATACATTTGGCGGCTGGGCAGATAGGTGGAGGTAAATCTGAAACTTCTTGTCATAAACATTTATCCTTTCTATCTCCCTTTCTATATTCCTTTCAGTCCCAAAGAGCATTATCTCGTAGTCCTCATTCAATACTGAAACTAAACCTAAGTATGAGTACCTGAACTTAACACAAAGTTATACACTTTTAAACTTTTCTTTCTTCACGCCTTCTGCCCCCCCCCCCTTTTGTGTTGAATTTTAGGTGGCATGGTCTTCAGAGCAGGATCTTGTCTTTTTGTTCTTACTTTGTAAAGCACTTTCATCATTAATGGCATAATTATTGTTAGAATGAATAAAGCCTGCTTATATCCTCACAGATCTATAGTTCTTTTCACTTTTTGTGGTGGAAATGAGGTGCCGGCAGTTATATATTGACAAAAATGTCATGGGTGCAAATACAAAATGGCTGCCATGGGCAGCAAAAAAAAAGAAAAGAAAAGAGGTGACCAGTGAGTACCATCCATAACCAAAACAAAAGCACCTACATCCCCACACTGGTTTTATTCCTATAAATGATATCCATGTCTGATTGGCCTAAGGAAAGGATAACTAGTTAAATTTTAGAGAACTCTCTCTTTTCCTATGAACTTCCAGAAGGGCTGCTTGATATAATTCAGGCACATTGATTTGCCCTTTTATTGCATGAGACTTTCAGCCTAATTTCACGTGAGCGGCAAGGAGGGGGAAATGGGGAAAGGTGGTATGAGAAAGAGTGACAGAAAAGTGGGTGCCTGCCAACTTTTGGCTCTGGCCCTGTCCAGAGCTAGCTGACTACACCTGGGGGAATGTGGTCCTTGACAGAATAAAGTATCCCCACCCTGTTTTACTGGATGGATCTCTTTTATTGATGTGACCTCCAGGCACCTAATAAAATGCTGTTAACAATAGAGATCTTTAGATAAGTGCACATCAGTGATGCACCTATTTTAAACCATTTAATGTAGGCAATAGTACCAGAGCAGATACAAACTTGGCACACATTTCTATCTCTCTTCAAATGACAATTCAGTGTGCATCAATATAATTTAAGGAGATCGCTCCCAGTGCATCTGATCTCTGGTGTCCAAACATTGATCTTGAACAGAGCTTGTGTTTATGCAGGTTGTGTGTATGTCAGCTCTGTTCAGAAGGCATGGTCAGTGTGAAGGGCTGGGGCTTGTAAGTCCAATTCCACTCTCCCTGCCGCCCACTGATGTTATACTGTTGTCATCTGAACACAGCTTTTGTTTTTCTGATGAAGCACTGGGTGTGGTGGTATTGGATTGGGCCCTTGGTACTTTGTGTGTGTGGCTAATATGAATGTGTTGTAACGATGAATAAAATACAACTCAATGTATGAGGCATTAGCAACAATTTGAAATTATTTTTTAAAGATTTGTAATATTCCATTGTCAGCATACTTGCCTTCCATTCTTTTTTCATTCTGTTTCATTCTGTCATCCTTTATTAAGCATTACAGTAAAATTCTTTAGGCATGAGATTTGCTCTAGAAGAGTGCAGGGCAATAAAAACACCAGTGTCAGTGAAGTTAACTCTTCATTCAAGAAACCAAAACAGTGCAGGCCTAGTGATCACAGCAGTTCTTCCCAGTATGCCTTGTCCCAACGAGGCAGTTGCAAGGACTGAAGGTCCTTGCCTTCCCACAGGTCTCTAAGGCTCCTCCCCTGGGTCCTTCCCCAGCAGCCTAATCATTGCTCTTCATTTCTCTGTGTGTTTAGGGAGACTGGGGGGAGGGGAACAGGTCGCAGCAGGAGGGGGACGCTCCCCGGTTTCTTCAACAACCTGCCTCATCATTGCCTCCTGCCTCCCCTCCTCTCCATCATCCTCTTCTGCCTCTGAGCCTGGACTGTTCTCTGTCCCAGCCTCTTCCTGCTTACTAAGCCCTGTTGCCTTTTTAGCTTCCTCCTCCCTGTCTGCTCCCTCATCTCCCTCTGACCTAGGGTTCAGAAAGTGCTTGCTGGTAAATGAAGTTTGCAGTGATTTGTGGGTGAGGCACTTGACATCGTGGGGTCACTTGACCTCATCACCATGGCAGCAAGCCACAGCAGTTCAGCTTCTTCCTGTACTACAAGGTAACATGAGAAGCTCATGTGGTGGCTTCTTGGTGCTGATGTCTGGAAGAGCTGTGGTGAGGACAACTCCTTCTGCTTGGTCTGGGCTTGCATTATGTTAATTCAGTGAATCAGGAAGGAGATGGCTCCAGCACAACTAGATTTAAGAACCTATTCTAAGTATATTATGAACTGGTGGTTGGACCAGCTTCAAGAGGGATCTGGGGCCTATATATAGCTTGGATGTCCATGAATTCCTCCAATTTAAGATGACCCTGAGTACAGATGGAGTGCAGATAACAATGGAGTACTGTTACTGTGTTGTGCAGCCTCCATTACCATCTCCTCTGTTGTTGTCTAAATTCCACTCCAAAGCTCAGTCTTAAAATAAATTAAGTTTACTTGCACCTGCTGTGTAGAGAAACAATCCCTTCCAGATAAGTTATTTGTGTGGTATCAACTTATGGCACAGAAGTTAAATAGTTTGAAGTGTGGGGCAGTGCAACAGGGTGCCAAGTTATTTATTAAGATAAATTTAAAGGTAAAGGGACCCCTGACCATTAAGTCCAGTCATGGCCGACTCTGGGGTTACGCTGCTCATCTCGCTTTATTGGCTGAGGGAGCCGGCGTACAGCTTCCGGGTCATGTGGCCAGCATGACTAAGCTGCTTCTGGCAAACCAGAGCAGCACACGGAAACACCGTTTACCTTCCCGCTGGAGCGGTACCTATTTATCTACTTGCACTTTGATGTGCTTTCGAACTGCTAGGTTGACAGGAGCAGGGACCGAGCAACGGGAGCTCATCCTGTCACAGGGATTCGAACCACCGACCTTCTGATCGGCAAGTCCTAGGCTCTGTGGTTTAACCCACAGCGCCACCCGCATCCCTAAGACAAATTTATAGACTGCTTAATCGGGGAAAATGCTGAGTGGGACGCAGGTGGCACTATGGGATGCGGGTGGCGCTGTGGGTTAAACCACAGAGCCTAGGACTTGCTCTCCGATAAGTTGCTATGTGAGCATGAGCATTAGATGCTCCCACACTATAACATAAAGTTCTCTGAGCGGCTTACATTCAATAATAAATGTATAAAGTTAGGCTCACAAAGCCAAACAGCAGAAAGGCTGAGGAAGTTATAAAAGAGATTCCTGAGGAAAATTTTCAGCTGTTACACCAAAATATTTCCCCTCTCCAGTATTTGTTGCCGGAACAATCAAAACGATATAAGTCTTTGGGACATAGGGAAGAATATGACAAGATGACAAGATTACAGGACTTGTCCACATCCCCCTGGGATTTATTACCTTAGCTCTTTCCTCTGGTTGTCTAAAGCTTTCTTCATGTTGATGTCATGAGGCAGCGCCTTCAGCTTATTTCATGATTTGGCCTTTTATTCTCCGTTATCTTGTATGGAGTTTCTTTTGTCCTCTATTTCCCCTTCCCATATCTGCTTCTTTAATCGCCTGTGGCAGTTTGCAGTAGAATTTTATGGATGATAGTTTTAAAACATTGTCTGGAGAGTTGGTGCAGGCTAAAAAAATTAAGATATCAAATGATGAAAGGGTGTGAGAGGAAAATAGGAAAGAAAGTGAAAGAAGATAAGCACAGACCTTTTCCTTGGTAAGTTGTTTAGTCATTCCCAGGGATAGCCAATGTGGTGCTCTCTCAGAGGCAGAAGGGGGGCAAAAGGACCTTGGCCCCGGGCACACAGTTTTGAGGGGGCACAGCAAGGTGCCCCCAACAAGCTCCCTTATTTAGGCCAGAGCTGCAGGGAGGTACGCTGTGCTCAGCCCAGACCTTCGGGGCTGGGGTGGCGGCAGCTCCTTCTCTTCATGGCCATTGAAGGGACACCACATGCCAGCCAAGTTGAAGGGGGAGGGGGAGGGTGTCACACGCACTAGGGAATTGTGGAGGCCACTTGCTTGGCCTTGGCCCAGCACCACCAGACTGTGGGTCCGGACCTGGAGGCGGAAGCTGCGAAGAGGAGGAGCTGCAGTAACAGCATTACCGTTCCTCTCCTCCCCTGGGCTCTGGTGCATGAGTGATCTGCAGAGGCAGCTTCCTCGGTGATGGCCCAGCCCTGCCAGGCTGCCCAGTCTACCAGGGCAGCACAAAACGTGCCCCACCCTGGGCACCAGCAAACTGTGTTATGCCACTGTGCTCTCCAGTTGTTGTTGAACTCCAAATCCCACCATTGCTAGTAGACAGGATTGATGGGAATTACAGCCCAGCAACATATTGGCTACCCCTGTATATAACCTCATCGATGAAGTTAGAATCAGTTTTATACCATTTTATATTTGTTGCTGTTTGTGATAATTCCATGTGTGCTTGTTTTTGTAAGACTGGCAATGTCCCCTAACAGGCCACCAGTGGAAACAGGATGTTTGACTTGGTGAGCCCTTACTCTAAGGGAGCCTTTTCCAACCTGGTGTTGTTGGACTGCAACTCCCATCGTTCTGACTGGGGCTGTTGTCCAACAACTGGAGGACACCAGGTTGGCAAGAGTTGGTCTAAGGCTTCCTCATGTGTCCTTCTACAGTATTGTACCTGTTGTGTTAAGTTTTCTCTCATCATTTTCCTGTGGAGTCTTCCTTTGTGCCCATTCCAATGCCACTGGCACATTGCCTTTTATCACACTCTAGTGTTGTTCAATCTACAATGTTGCATGGGAGGCATGGCAAGTCATATTAACACTGTATTATCTCCATCTCCACTAAACAAACGCCTCCATGTAATTCACCTTGAAACAAAGCTGTTATCATTCTATCCCTTTCTTCTTCCTGAACATCCTCTCTTTATTTTTCTGTACTGTATATCTGTGAGACATGTGTTGTGCTGTGTAGATTGAACGAGGCCATCTATTATACTCCCACATCTCTGGCATTTGTAGATTATTTGATCAGTCAGAGGATCCTAGCAGTAGGAGTAGAAAACGAATGGAGATAGTCTTAACACGCACGCAGGCTCACTTATACACATGCTCTGTTTCTCTTTGCTCATATGAACTGGTTGCTTGGCGACCGTCAGTAAAAGCACAGCTATTCCCCGCCCCCCTTATGCTGCCATTCTACCAAACTGCTTCCGTTCTCTCACATACTGCGAGATGAAACAAACAATAGGAATGTAATGGCATTCATTATGGCATTATCAGGATTCTCGGCATACTGTCATGCTTTAAAGAAACCATCACTAAGTAGATGTCAAAATTATCAAAGGGTAAAATGTCAGAATATAAATTATCTCATATATATATATATATATATATATATATATATATATATATCTACTGCTGTAGTTTGTTTTTAAGCCTGTTTTAAATCACAGGAATGCTGAATTATTATTATTATTTATTATTTATTTATTTATTTCGGTCTTCCTCTGTGGCACTAGTTTAAAAAATTAAGAAGTAAAGTTGCAGTGCAGCAAATCAAGCACAGTAAACAAATCTATACTGCACTTCATCTTACAGGACCTGTATCGCCCTCTCTCTTCGGATGATTTGGATTCAGTAGGAGACTCTGTGTAAAAAAAACCCAGAAAATGGAACAGTGCATAATGGTTTGTGATTGGGTGAAGGTTTAACACTTTCCTGAGAATGTAGTTAGCTGCTAACTGACATTAGTGAATTGCACAAAAGCGTTTTGCGTATTTTAATATTAAAACACCGGCGTTTGTCCCTATATACATATATAATATATTAACTTTAATGGTGTTATGTGCTTGTGCGACTTGATTTCTGTCCAAGGGCTCTTAGGCTAGGTGATAACAAATTGTGTAAACATTTTGAGATGAAAATTGGATAGGGTAAATATAATGTCCAAAGGTGCTATTCTTTTCCATAACACTCACCATGAATATGTAGTTGAGAGCAGAAGGGATACATATGCAAGGGGCAGCCTGAGCATCTTCTCACTCCCACATACATCTTCCTTCCTCACTGAAAAGTTTCTCCTGAGGGTGAAGAAACCCTCAGTAAATAAATGCCTACGATGTGGGTAAGAGGAGGAGTGCTGGAGGAGCGCATATCAGTAGAAGAACTTCCATGCACATCCTTTCCACTCACAGTAGCCCATATCTTTACTACTGCTCAACACTTTGTTTCCATTTTTTATTGGAAAAGGAGCCCTTGCCTGTAGAGCTGTCGGCAACTGGTAGAAATTGTTATGAAAATAAAGTGCAGCCCAGATGCACTTTGCTCATACTGCTTGTCCTTTTTGAGCTTTCGTAGCTCTGTAATAAATCCGCCCTCATTATAAAAAAATGTGTGCTGTATAAACTGATGAAGTTGACAACTTTTGAAGAAGAAGAAAGAGTTGTCATAGCTTGGAACGCCCACTTGTTGAATCCTGTGCAAGGGAGCCCTGTTGAATTCCTTTCCTTTCCTTGCCCTGCTCCAAACCCCTGACCCCATTTCACACCATTCCAGGGGTGTCCATTGACCCTCAGGAGTGGCATTTTGGGGACCCAAACAGAGTTCCACCCAATCTTCTATAAGTCCACCCTTGAGATTAAGCAGCTTATAATATCATTTACACTACACAAACACTTTTGGAAATTTAGGTTTTTCACTAGGAAATGTGTTTTTGTTTTTGCTTTTTGCCTGTTTGTTAGGTGTAAATATAGGAACATGTTTTGCAGGCTTAAGACACTTAACAAAAGTGACCACAGAGCTTTTCCCCCCTCAGTTAAAAATAGAAATCTCTATGGTGATTGAAGTATTTGGGTCTAATCAGCCATTTCTCATTTTCCTTTTTATGGGGACTTGTTAAAAAAATGAATATGCAGAACTCAGAGCAGCGAAATTATGTATGTGTGAATGTATGTATGTGTTAAACTAATTATGATGATGGGCATGATCCAGTGGGATGTTTTTTCTATGTAAGCCTCATTGATTAGAATGGGAGAAGTACAAGCGTTCCTTTGTGCTTGTGTATTATCTCTCTTTTAGTAGGGGATCCTGAAATTTCTTAGGAGAAATTTCTTCTGGATTGGTCCTTAAGCAGATATTTACAACACTGTTTATGCTCTACTGCCTTGTTTTGAGAGCAAGAACTCAGTGCTTTTATTGCAAATCATTATGGTCTTGCGACACTGATTTCTTGCTTTTAATTTAATGATTGTTACTTCTAGATACTGTAGCTTACACGTTGGGTAACGTTTTAAACGAGGCACCTACCGTTAACATTTCACATAATAATTTATTATTTAATGTTGGCTTTTTAATTCCTATAGAAACATAGTCAGCATCACCTTACAAATCACTGGGCACCATAAGGAAATGTATTAGTACCACACACAAGAAGGCAAGCTCAAGTTTTAAGGGCCATGCTTCTGTCTTTTCATTTAAATATCTTAAGTGGTTTTTTATTCAAACATGCAACAAAAATGGCCAAACAATGCTGATGTATGGTATTACGGGTTGTGCGCACCAAAGTTGTTCCATCAGTGCGAGCTCTTAGAATTGTGCAGTGGAATTTCTCTTCCCTCTTCTCCCCGTAGCTCCCTCGCAAATCTTTTCTGGAGGTTCCCCCCTGGGGCAGATTGGGGGCCCATGGACAGGGGGAGGGGAAGTTCCATTGAGCAAGTGGAAGTTTTTGCATTAGTTCAACAACTTCAGTGGTTAAAACCCTGTGAGTTGTGTTTTAGTATGTCACAATGCAAAGGACAGTACAACACTATCACATCTTAAGTATGTGATTAAGGGGGGAAGATGTACTACAGGTGCTTTCTTTGTGCTATTGGAGTCATTCCACCCTGAAAACCTGGGATACATATTGATATTTACAGAGGGGGTTTTATTAGAGTCTGTTCAGTTCAAAAGAAACCTATAATGTCAGCTACTTTCCTAACCATTAGATATTGTACCTGAAACAGGCAAAGGGAATAAGATCAGCTGGGTATGTTTCCTTTTCCAGTTACATTCTAGTACTTTAATTCATAGGAGATCAGAATAGGTTCCTAATGTGTTGGCACCACTTATCTAGAAGGAAGGAAATGTAATGACATAAGTCTGGGTTGTTGTTTTTTCGGGGGTTGGGTGTTTGAAATATTTCAATATTGTTTCTCCTATTACTGTAAAATATTGCCACAAGCCTTATACTGCATAGCTTTGTTTGGGCTGTGGAGGCAGATACATGTTCTTAAAATTATTAGACGGTGCGTACCATAGCAGGTTTTCGTGTATGAGCTCTTCTAAGGGATGTGACAGGCCTTACCTTACCAGTTTCACACAACATTGTAATTTGAGTATTGTTCATGGGAGACTTTATTCACTTGTAAAATGAAAGTTCCTCAGTGCCTGGAAAGTATTACCATTTAACAGTAGTCCTCTAAGTCCAGTTTTCTGTGGGTAGAAATTCCAAAATGCAAATGCAGAAACAATTGTATTATTTGCCCTGCAGGATGTGGGGCACAGTTTTTACCAAGATCATGGCTGAGGAGGGAAGGCTGTCCTGTCCACATGCTGCAGCTCCAGTGACCAGAATCTGGTAGTTTGTTTTACAAAACCACAAGATTGTTAAGTGTGTTAATGTAACATGCTAACAATTAATTCAGCTGGATATTTCACAGACACTGGAGGTTTGTTTTGCTAGTTTTCCCAAAGTTTCCTCCATCTCTCAGTTTAGGTTTTATGGGGAACAGGGAGTTCAAACATTAAAGTTAAGTCAAATTATTTTTGAAAGCCTTTACTCCTGTTGGTTGTTTTTTTTAAAATATCCATGTTTAAAATGAATAGTTAAAATAGATGATAGGCTTTTGGCTTTGGGAAATAAATAGCTGAAGATCTATTGTACCATTCCTGCATGTGGAAAGAAGCTTTGAAATGCCAGGCAACTGTTTTTCCTTGTTTAAGTTAATCATCCAAGGGCTTGTATGTATGAGAGAACATTGGAGCCACATCCAGAGATCCCCTTCCACCAACGGATGAGCAAGTAGCAATACTAAGGCAGCAGTGTTCACATTGTAATTAAAATCACATTCTACATAATTGAATTATAGATCTGTGAGCTTATATTCCACATCACAATGTCAAAAGTTGCATCTCAAAGTTTAAATTACTTCAGCCCTCTGTTATTGGTATGGTATGGCATATACAGTTGTAAACCAAATACAGAGATGAATGGAAATATAAATAAGCCTTGTATATATGTGTGCATGTAATACTGAATCTTAATGATGACTCCCAGTTTACAATACAAAGCCTGTACTTTCCAGAGACCTTTGTCACTTGTAGATCCAGCCTCATATGAGAAAAAGTGGGTGCACGACACTGGTGTTTTCTGTGGTATGGTTCACATGCCAAATATGCCAGATTTATGTAGAGTAATCAAAGCAGGTATCTGACTACATGGAGAAAGATTAGTCTGAACCATGCATTGCACATAATGAACCTTATGATCTAAGCTATACTTTCCCCCCAGCTGCTGAAATTGAGGAGTTGGTTGCCAGTTTACCATGTGTACAGCTGGTTCATGATTTCTTTTTTTCAGTGTGGTTGCATACCTATGTGTATGATCATGTGGAAGGCTTTACTAATGAGAACTAGCCCTTTGTGATCCAGGATTGTATTCTTTCTTTCTGCACATGCACACACACAGTGTGCATGTGCATATTTGTATGCCTTTTGGTGTATGTATTTGTGCATTTTTGTTTGCATTTGTTTAAATAATCGCTGTGCAGCAAGGTATGGACAAGCAAGTACTGAACCAATTTTGTACTCATCTCATCTGGTGTGTTGTGATATTATATAGGGATAATTGTTCTTTACCTTGTATAATAATCTCTATTTGGTTTATATTGTCCAATGAAAGAAAACTGCTGTATTGTAAATGCTAGTTGATGAAATAAGTTTACAATTTTATACTATTTTCTTGGAAATACTTTTCTGGTTTCGTTTGTTTTTCCTCTGTTTTCTCCAAAGTAACTGATAATCAGCAAAACCAGTGAAACGTTTTTAAAGTAGCTGCAGCAGAAAATAGTTTTCGTTTTCTAATAAATCAAGTAAACTGCCTTCATTTTGTACCATCAATGCAGTGCATTGTATGTGTGTTTTTGTATTTGACCTTGCCATACAGATTGCCTTTGCTGGATTTTAACCTGTAAGTCATGTAATAAATAAATGGGAAAATCTATTCTAAATATTCAGTGAGCTTCTTTTGAAAATGGGGAAACCAGACAAAGAATCTCTGCTATAACATACACATGGGGGGGGGGTGTCACTGAGCTGTGGGAACCATAGAGCTTAATGGGTTGGTCTAAACATAAATGCAGGCAGTGGCTTTTAAAAAATGTAAATTGTGGGTGCTGAGAGAAGCGAAAAATTCTAATGGATTACCTGGATAGTAAATTCACCAAGCCATAACTACATATTTTTTAGATGTGACAATGAATAGACTTGGAATGTATGGACTTGGAAGTATGAAATGAGAAATTGGTTTGGTATACACTTAAATGTTCTAGCCCTCTTATCAGCTTGCCTTTAGAAGCTCTCTTTTTATGTTACCTTTTACATGCCTGTGTAGTCTAAAAAGACTGAAATCTGAAAAAAATCATTTCGTAGTGATGGGCAACATGCTTCTTCAGAATAACTTAAGTTGCAGGCACTTCCTAGTTTTTCCAGTGAAAACTTAGCAGCTGATCATCAACCCTTGCTAGTTAGAATTGTCTCTGCTTTGTGCAGACCAGGTTTGGTAATAGGATAGCAATTATTTCATGCTCATTCATGTACTGGGTGCTTTTGTCAAAATAAAACTGCGTTAGAGACTTTGCCTAGTTTTTAATTCAGTATAAAATTCAGCCCCTCCACTTCTTCAGCTTCATTGCTCCCTAGTCTACATTTCCCTTGCCCATTCTGTCTCTAACAGTTTTCTTGTCCCCGTGCCTTCATGAAGTTTTTTCCCCCTGCCATCCTCAGTGGTATTCCACTGCTTTCACAAAAACACCACTGTTATTAGCATTCTGTTGATGATCCTTTTCATCCTGAGCATTTAGAATGTTCAAAGAAACTCAACCAATAGCTGCTGGGGCTCACTGACAATATATGAGAATAAAGTTTAGCTCATTAGTTATATGCATGCATCTTAAAATGTTGAAGAGGGAGGAAAAGAGATGTGAAACAGGAGTCTCATTATAATGATGATTTTTAACTTCAAAGAACACACAGGTTGGGATTGGCAAATCTAGCAATTTCAATTTCTCTCAGTTTCTCATCCCCCGCCCCCATTTTAAGTTCAGTTCTCCACATGCCCACATCAGTCTGCATTTTAAAGTAACAACCAAGTCATAAGGACTCATTAGCATTTTAGGGTGAATTTCTGCTAATATGCATATTTTCGTATGTTAGTTTGCCTAATATACATACTTTTGCAAAGCAATTTTGCCTAATTATAACAATAATTTTATTGTTTATACCTTGCCCATCTGGCTGGGTTTCCACAGTCACTCTAGGCGGCTTACAGCACATTTTAAAACATAACAAAATGCCAAACGTTAAGAACTTCCCAATACAGGACTGCCCTCAGATGTCTTCTATAGTTGTTTAGTTCTTTATCTCCCTGAAAACTGATGGGAGGGCATTCCACAGGGAGGGCAATACTACTGAGAAGGTCCTCTGATTAGTTCCCTGTAACTTCACTTCTTGCAGTGAGGGAACTGCCAGAAGACCCTCAGAGGAGGACCTCAGTGTCCGGGCTGAACAATGGGGGTGGAGACCCTCCTTCAGGGTTACTGGGCTGAGGCTGTTTAGGGCTTTAGAGGTCAGCACCAACACTTTGATAAGTTATTTCCAATAATAAATGCACATTACCCTGGTATATGCATTTTTGTACATACACTCTGGCTGGAGAAATTGCTTTTTTAAAAAAACAATTATTAAAGATTTTAATAAATTACAAAAGAATGTGCAATGTCTCTTTTTGTTTGTTTGTTCAGATTATAAAGTATTTTGGTTACGTTCACTGTAAGATAATACAGTATCCAGAGGTAGGGGGAGAGAGTAGAGGGGAGAAGTTGGGTGATAAACTTACACAATATGCAAAATTCAGAGAAGTTCAAATTTTGAAGGATGGTTGTGTTTTGGTTTGCATATTGTTTTGCAAACTGCAAATTAGGTTGGTTCGCCTTTAAATGCAAACTGAATCAGTTTATCTCACCCAGCAGCATGGAGGCATAGGTGAGTTTTATCCCTCTTTTCCTGATTTCAGCTGCCCTTTTGGAGCTGTTACTACACATTTTAACAGGTAAAGAAGAAAAATAAAGAGGAGATACAATTACATGTATCTTTCCTCTGCAGCTTTGATTGTAATATAACTTTTTGGGTTGCGTAAGTACAAATAAAATGGCTTAAAGACTGGAAAAGATCATCTAGCATTCATTTTTACTGCCCTGCTTAAAAAAAATCATGGAGAAATCTGCAAAAGGCAGATTCCTAGATAGTCATTTTTACAACTTTTCTTCCTTGGCTTCCTGATGCTAAGGAACCACTGTAAATGCCTCCCTAAAAAGTCCAAGTAAAGCCCAAATATATGTAGAAGGGGGAAATCTTCAGAATGAAATAATACACATGCTTTGAGCATTTGTATGCATTGTGATACTTTGCTCCCTGAATTTGAGGAATGTCACTGGGCGTTCCCATTTTAAATGTTTACAAATGAGCTGCCGAACAAATCTTCCAGTAAGATGTGGTTGAAACTTTATAGCACTGATCTTCCCTTTCCCATCATAGAGAAATGGTGGTATGTTGACCATCTGTTATGCGAACCTGAGCTGGACGTGAAGTGCTTATTACACTAAAGACCCAATCCTGCTTTTATGCAGCCAGTTTCTTTTAATGTAGGTGTGCCATAAAAACAGCCAGGTGGCCAGAAACTGAGGCAAGAGTTCCCTCTTAAAATTTGTTTAGGGGTGATGACATTTCACATGGTGCAGACTGAATTAAAATTAAGACAGGCCATTTATATTAAACGCTTTAGGTTCCATAGAGGTTCTTTGGTATGGAATTCTCTCTTTGTAGTGATCCTAATGTGATCTACAGCTGTGCTGAGCCATAGGGTGCACAGTGCAGCTGCATCACTCAGAAGTCTTAAGCATTTCGACCAAAATAGTCATTGACTGAAATCTTTTTAGATGTTCAGCATTTCCTAAGCTTTGGGGTCCGTAATGACCAATCCGCAAAGAGACACACCTAAAAATCCCAATAGAGAGAAATATTCTCCCTCTTTCTCTCTTTCTCTGTGAGAAGCAGTTTACAATAGAATGTGGGGCTTTCTATTCAAGGAATAAAATCCAAAAGGAGAAAAAGGAAAAGGAAATCCTCACTTGGTGTGCTCAAGCAAGAAAAGCTACTCAAAGTGACACAACCAGCAGCAGTCAACAGATTTCATGAAGATTCCTCTTTATATATCCTGATAGGCAAACTGATTATAAGCCATAACATGATGGAAGGATGGGATTTGCATTTTTCAGGAGAAATTAGAATGTGGGAGAAGGTGCTTAACTCCTCCCCCAACCTGTACATTCACCTATAAGTGCCTCCCCTCTCATTTTTCAAATATATTTTCCCCAGTCAGTTGCTAAAACTAAAGACAACCTGGTTGGAAAAAAGAGGGGTGGTGTTGGAGATGGGGGAATAGCAGAAGAATCCATGTTCACAGATAGGGTCAAGTTTCCTGCTCAACCTGCAAATATTCCCTGTGCTATCACCACATTCTTTGGTATTTCACCAATACCAAGATAACATCCACTTTGGCCCTAAGAATGGCCATGTTGGCAGCATCTTGTCAAGCCAGTCTGGAAGAAGGGTGCGTGCCTCTAGAATGCAACTCTCAAAAGCAGAAATCTGTGCAGAATTTTGGATGACCATGTATTTTTTAGCTCCTTCACCAAAGCTCTAAAAGCTTGGATGGAATCCTAACATTGTGTGTGATGTTTCCAAGTTATTTAAAGATTTTTATACACAAAACGGCATTTTAATGAAAGACTTATTAGTTGAACGAGTAGTCCAAAGACAAGTAGAAGTAATAATGAATGCCTGTAATTAAGCAGAGGCTCTAAACATTAAGGCTAAGCAGCTCATGTAAATGATTGTATCAGTAGAAGAAATTTGACTGACATGTTGATGACGCAAGAAATTCCTGTTTGGGGGGGAAAGCTGAGAAAGTTCAGGAAAAATAACTCAGGGTTACATAAACAAAACTAGGCTGTGGCACATACAAAATTTAGGGATTCTGAGTTGAATTAAATAAAAAAAAAAGTCACCTGAAAGCAGAAAATGTAAAATATTACCTTATTCTAATAATATTTATCAAAATCATTGAAATTAGAGGAATGAGGCAAGGGTGTCTTTTGTCTTCACTACTTTTTATTTCTCCAACTTAAATTTTGGCTGTATGTGTACAATCAAGTCCTGATATCCGTGGTATTTGCACAGTAAATGATATAAAATGCAGGTGATGCTATCTCATGAACCCACAAAATGCAATCTTTTACACAAATTGTTAAATGGATTCTAAATATTATTGAGGTTTTTGGATGCAAATTAACTGTACACAGATATGAAATAATAGGCATAAATACTTCCACTTATCTTTCCAATGTGGTCACAAATATTAGTCCATTACTTGGGAACAAGAAGAAGGTAAGATATTGCAAATACTGGTATATTTGGCGTCTTATTCAAAGGAGTGTTTTTTTGAAAATAAATACCAGACTTCTCTGTAAGAAGTCATCAAAAAAAATTTGAAATACAGTTATATCTGGCTGAATGATGACTTGGGAGATTAGCATCATATTGTTAAAATGTATCTTTTGTCTGTATTGCTTATTTTTGTTCCTTTCCCTTCCGATAGCAGTTTCAACTCAACTTTTGAGTGACGTACAAGCCACATTTCAACCATTTATATGGGAGAAAGGCCTGCTAGGATAAAAATTGCAAGAGTTTCCTGTTAAAGGTTGTCTTGCAGCACCAAACAACAAATACTACCATTCATTCCAACTAGTTGCCTTAACTAATCTTTGATTATCTTGAACTATATCTGTTGGATTTTAGCTGGCATTATCTGCCTTATGCTGTCAGGAAATGAAATGTGGATCACTTTGTGTACACCAATAACCTATAGCTTGTTTGTTTTTGTGTGTAAGGAAAATACATGGATTATTCATCATTAAGTCTTATTGTGCAAATATTAAAAAGTGAAAGGGCTGCTATACAGAATGTATAAAATAATCTGATGAATTTGGATATGAGAACAGATAAGTAAAACTCTACACTAATAGATCATGGTACTCCTTGTGTTTTTGCTCTGAATGAGGCATCTGCTAATGGAAGAAGAGCCCCCAACACTCCCTGGAAAATCTGTTCTGGAGGAGGAAGGGAATCAGCCGAAATTTCATCCCTCTTCTTCCATTAGCTGATACCTCTTGCTAGATTGAATGCCCTTGATCAATTAGTCGCCATTCAATAAACCATTATTATGTAAGATAGGATATTGTGCTTCAGTTAATGATATATAAAAATATATTAAAAACACATTAATTACATGCTGGACAGAAAATCATATTTCCCAATTTAAATTGCGAGATGTAATCCAGATTTTCTGTGTATTTAGGTGCAGTGTGTTTAAAATTTGACTTCACTGAGAGAAAGTGTTTGACAGTATTCAGTTAATTTATTGAATCCCGCCCCCCAAAATAATAATACAGGATGTGCTAAAATATCATGTTAATAAGAGCCATCATGCTTCCATAGCAAAGATACTTTGTAATGTTAAAATACCAGGGGCAAAAAAGAGAATAAAATATATTCTCAGATAATTAGGGTGATTTGGGATTTCCTGCTTATTTATAACTTTCATGTCTGTAGCCTTCAAATTAGACGAGTAAGGCACTCATTGAAATATTTTTTAAAAAAAATTAAGGCAAGTAACGAATTAGAAAATGCATAAACTTGTCTAATAATATAACAATGAAATCTTTATTAATATCATATCTTCCTTTATTAATTTAGTATAATACTGTTGCTTTTAAAAACTTGAGGACTGTTTTATTGGATATGTAAGAGTGTAGTAATATTATAGATATGTACCAGTAATATTGGTAGTAAGAATAGAAATGGTTGAAAAAAAGTTTGTCGTTTACTATGGATGTGCTCGGCCTCTAACATTCATTCACCTTGTATCTCTCTGTGAGTTTATAAAAATTATGATCTATTTCTGAGTTGCTGTGTACCCTTGTCCACTTCAATCTGTGTTACAAGTCATTCTGTGTATAATGAACCTCTGTGTTCTCCATGGACTATAATCAAGAATTTAAAAATGGCTACAATTTTAACCTCTTTTTGAAGTGGATGAATTTTTTTCAGGCACAGGAGGCTCTCCATAGTAGATTAAGCCTGCCAAATTGCAGACAAATAAATAAAAGGGATTTTTGTTGGGGAGGGGGGGAAAGCATTGACTTTCCAATATAGTCCCTTATGAAGGGGAAGTGGTAAAATAATTAAAAGGTAACTGAGTGGTGTGTATTCTTGCTAAAGAATTGCAGCTTCATACTGACTTTTGTTCATGGTGTTAGTTTGTGTTCTCCAGTAGGGTTTGCCAGTCTCCTGATAGGCCCTTACAGATCTCTGATAGGCCCTAAGACCTAAGTTCTCTGAAAGGAACTTTTTTGTTGTTGTTAAAGCAGAGCAACATAGGATTTAAAAAACAAACAAACCTGTAATGACTTTTTTGGTAAAACAACAACAACAACCAAACAAAAACACCCCACACCTCCATTGATGTGCTCTAACAAGCAAAATAATCCAAATCTCTTTGGTGCGCCACATATAACATTTTAGACAGTCTCACTTTTTGCAAAGCCCTTAGGAACAAGGATATTATATAAGAAAATAGAACTGGGTAGATCACAGAAAAGCAGAAAAACAAAGTTCCCAAGTAACACAGGGCTTAGAGGGGAGTGCCCCAGTCCAAACCAGGGTGGGGTGGGACAGGTTTATTGACATCATGTTTCATTTCAGAGGAGGGGCAATCCCCAAATCACCCCAATTTGCAGCATTATTTGGCTGCTCCTCCCTACTATTCACAAAACTCCTGCCTCTTCTATAATAGGCACCGGCTTCAAAAACTCAAACATTTTCTTAAATTTAATTGATTCTCATTCTGCATGTTATTAATGCACTCACCTATGTAAATAAGAATCCCACGGCTTTGGAACCAAGGCAGCTTTATAATAAGCTTTATAATTAAATTCCATTATTTAAAAGTACCATACAAAATATTGCTTAGATGTTAATGTTTTACTGAGAATGCAGAGCATTGGGTTAAATCATTCTGAAATGGTATTCAAAATGTTGGAGAGGTGCTTATCTGCTGAAATCTTCCAATTAAAACTTCCAATTAAAATACATGAGATCCATTTTTTTAAAAAAAGTGGTGACCTAAATAAATTATTGCTGCGGCTATATTACTTTTTTTTTTCCCAGCCAGAGATCACTATGTAATTAGAGCATTGGATTGCGGTATCTTTTTTAAAAATATGGGAGCAATAGCAACAAAAAATAAATACTGGCAAAGATTTCACTTCATGTTTTTCAACTGAGAGACTGATTTGTAGTACTTGTTATTTTTCCTGAATGGGGTCATGGAGCTTTGCTGTAGGTTTTCCATCCTTTTTGCACTTTGACACTTTGAGGTAAGTTTCCCCGCTCCCCAACCAGCACATTTAGCATTGCGCAAATCTAAATATGCCCTTGCTGCATAAATTGCAAATCTGTATATAATCATCCAAGGATAGCAACAGGCGATGGGGCTCAGGAATCTGAGCAAGTTCTCGTTTATTTTGGTCTGTTTTCCATACACTACCACCCCATGGCTAGGCTTTGAATCCTTGTATAAAATACTGAAGACTTTTGCATCACCAGTTCTCCTCTCATTGGCTGACTGAATAAATGGCCCAGGGAACATGACCAATCACCCCTTCAGGAATTTGTGACCTCTGAGTGAAGCACAGTTTAAACATCCCACCCTTTCCCTATTTCTAGACACTCCCCATGAAGGCTTGGTAGCCCTCTTGGGTTCTTTGGCTCCCAAGCCTCCCCAACAAAACAGCTTCCCGCTGCATCCACTCTTTCATTAGAAACAAATGATTGCCCAGAAACCCATGAATATATTTCTTTAAAAAGAATTATTGCTAGCCATATGCTTTCAGCCGAGACAACACTTTGTAAGTCACATGGAATATTTAAAAGGTTCCTCTGTGTTTCTAGGATGCCAGTTATCCGAACATTTCACAAAACAAGACAGTTTCAAAGCATTATCTTTTGATAGTGCTATATGGACTGCAGCATTATTTTCATGACTTAATATTGTGGGGTGCTTTTGATATGTATTCCATTGATTTAATAGGTACCTGACACCCCTAGTTTCTTTCAAGCTTCTGTGCAGCCATGGAAACAGAAAGCATTTGTTGAAGACCACAGCTCAGATGCCACCTCAAATTCTTGGCTTCTGCTTGAGTTAGCAGTTTGGGAAGAGCAGTTTTGTTTTTTTAAATCCAGCATGGTCAAATTAGTCTAGAAATAGGGGTTTCCAAAAATTAACACAAAATTCTGTTGCATTTCTCTTTTGAGCAAAATTTTCCTGGACCACAGAGAAGCTTCCCCGTGCAGATACTTGTAATGAGCTACAGGTGTGGCATGAGGCAAATGGCGAGGAAGAGTGATTATATTAGCAGAAATATTCTAAATTATTTGAAGAGGTTGGGAAGGCCAGGAAGGGGGAGATGAGCTTTCAGTAGTTTCCAACATAGCTAATGAAAGAATGTACGTGTTTTAGAAGTTAGGCTAGGCTTTCTGAGTAGAAGGCTTTTTTTTAAGAAGTTCAGCGGTGAATAATGAAACAGATTGTCCCTTCAAAGAACATGATACAAAAGGTACACATTTATTTTTTAAAAAAATCATTTTTTGCAGGTAGACAGCCTAGATATCTTGTCGTATTAGCTAGCTTCATTGAAACCACAATTTAACAATCCTTTCCCACTCATGTGTCTCCCCTTGAACCCAATTCTATATTTCTAGAGCTCTCAGCACAGTGGCTCCTCTACCTCACTAGCATCTACCAAAGTCTGCAGCTCCATGGATGAAAATGATGGACCTGGTGAAGGTAATGTGTTTGTGTGTGTGTGTGTGTGTGTGTGTGTGTTAATATGCCGCACCAGCACACAAAATATGCCTCCCATCTTACAGTCATTCTCAGCATTTTATACTAGCTGATTACTTTGTTTTTATCAGTTATTTTGTTGCTTAAAGGTCAAGGTAAAGGGACCCCTGACCATTAGCTCCAGTCATGGCCGACTCTGGGTTTGCGGCGCTCATCTCACTTTATTGGCCGAGGGAGCCGGCGTACAGCTTCCAGGTCAAGTGGCCAGCATGATTAAGCTGCTTCTGGCAAACCAGAGCAGCGCATGGAAACGCCGTTTACCTTCCTTCTGGAGCAGTACCTCTTTATCTACTTGCACTTTGACGTGCTTTCGAACTGCTAGGTTGGCAGGAGCAGGGACCAAGCAACGGGAGCTCACCCCGTCATAGGGATTTGAACCACCAACCTTCTTATCGGCAAGCCCTAGGCTCTGTGGTTTAACCCACAGCGCCACCCGCGTCCCTTACTTTGGTATTTATTGTACATTTTTTATGGATAAAACACATGCATTAAAGTTGTAAGTTCTAAGCCAAAATAGAAAAGGGCATGTTTGCTATGCAAGCTGCTCACACTTTCATTCAGGGCCAGTATCAGCCCTCAGCATCCTTGGGCAGCTGCTGGTGCCCAGTCCCCAGGCAGAGCCCATTGCTGATGCCTGCCCTGCCCTCCCTTTTATGTTTAGCTGCCTTTTTCATTTCCCACAATGTCCCTGATGTAGAGTTCTTCTGAGGCGCTGTGATAACTTAAAATGGCTACCAGTGCCAGGTAAACTCACCAAGGTCCACTGCTGGAGGAGGGGACTCAGAAACAGGCACTGCCAAGGGCTGCTTCAAACCTGGAGTCAGCTCTGCTTTCATTGTTTTAAGATGCATGTATTTAAGTGCTTTTCTTTCTTTCTTTCTTTCTTTCTTTCTTTCTTTCTTTCTTTCTTTCTTTCTGGTAGTTGCTAGAAACTGAAGTGGTAGTATTTGAAATACGTAACTATTACCAGTATTTAACTGGTCCAAACACTTTACATGTAAGTGAAGGTTTATGGCTCTAGCTTTTTAAAACGTTATTAGACACTTGCAAACTGTGCTTTTGAGTACTGTTTGAAGAGTAATGGCACTCTAATGGCTACTAAAATACAATAACTAGAAAACCCTTTCCTTCACTGTTTTGACTTACTGTGATTTTAAAGCATCTGGTGCCCAGGTTGTATATGTTGGTGACATTATTGAGAACACTTATTTAAAAACTAAATATTTAATACAGAGGAGAAAATAGCACTTATCACATGAGCAAGTTTATGGCAGTCTCCGATTACAGGATGTAGTAAAAGAAGTGCTCGAGTGTTAGACTTCTTTTGTAGATAGATTTAATTGTGATGTGTTGAACTAATGCAGTCTCCACCTGAGATTGAACTATTTCTGAGCACATCACTGAAACATCTGTTTTGTATAATTTTTTAAAAAAGGTTCATACATGCCAAAGAATTGTTTGTAAATGTGTAAAACTGGGTCTGGTGCCTACAAGTTTTCATACTTAGCCTGGTGAAACTTGTTGAGTGTATGCAATATCAATGGCATGGTTTCTCTGATCAGCAAAATGAGAATGCTGATTCTGAATGGTTTCCAGTTGTCTTAAACCATAAGGTAAAATATGTATTGTGTGTCATATCTGCGTTACCTTCTCTACCAATAAAAATGTACTGATTCTTTTCAGAAGTGTTGGAAGAAGGCTTCCAGGTTCCAGCCTCTATAGCAGAGAGATATAAAGTTGGCCGGACTATAGGAGATGGAAATTTTGCCATTGTAAAGGAGTGTATAGAAAGGTGAGAAAGATTTCCTACCTATTACTGTTAAAGCAGTCACTAATGTCAGGCTTCTCTTGGATCACATCTTCATTTCCAGCACATATGGAACAAAGGAATGTCTCAGATCCATGTGTACACAATGGGAAAATTACGCCAGCTATGCCTGGAAATAAGTGTTTTGCAGGCACAATCTATAAATTTAATGCTTTGATTTATCCCATCCCTGCGGCTTTTTCCTTGACTGTGCTCAACACACTCCTTCTAGGAGATTGTGAAACTTTTCCCATTGTACTAAAATAACACATTAGAAATCATTTTCCTTGCAGTTGGAAAACAAATGCCTGCAGCTTTCTCTTCTGACTTCTCAGCTGAGAGTTTCTTATTATTTAGATCTGGAGCCAAAGGCCTCAATTCTTCTTTCCGCCCAAACTTAAAAGAGTGTTCTGTACACAAATCACAGGAACTTATGATACTTCCTTATACTTGGTCAATTTTTTTTGTACATCTAGCCCAGCACTGTTGACTCTGCCTGGTGGCCACTTTCTAGGATAGCAGTATCCAGTTCCACATTCATTGTACACGAATGCCTATGAGGGAGGCCCACAGAAATTCATAGGGGAAGCAGGCAGTGCCCAGTTGAAGCAGAAAGGATGGGAACAGGACCGTGGACAGCTCCCATAGGCATCACTAAGGCAGCTGCAGAAGAGGAACTCAAGGCAACATGCATGATAAACCCTCCCATTTTTATCCTCACAATGGTCCTGTAGGGTAGACTGAGAGCAAGTGACTGACCCAAGGTCACCCAGTAAGCTTCATGGAGGAGACTGATCTTGATTCAGCATAGTCCTAGCCCAGCTTCTTCTTTTTCTTCTTTGGTGATCACTCTTAGCCGAGTAAGATTGTCTTCCATAAACATGGATTTAACAATGAGTCCATAAGTGACTGTGAAGGCCAATTCTGGATCCACACGTCCTTCCACAGTGGGGACATTGGCTTCCGGGCAGGAGCTGATCACGGTGTGGATTTGCCAGGTGTGCCTTCCTCTTAGCACGTTTCTCCCTTGCGTCCTGAGTTCGAGTGTCTTCAAAGCCCATGACACTTTTGGTAAAGGCTGTTCTCCAACTGGAGCACTCGCAGGAAAGTGTTTCCCAATTGTTGGTGTTTATACTACCGTTTTTTTAGATTTGCCTTGAGAGAGTCTTTAAACCTCTTTTGTTGACCACCAGCATTACGCTTTCCATTTTTAAGTTCGGAATAGAGTAGTTGTTTTGGAAGACGATAATCAGGCATCCGCACAACATGACCAGTCCAACAAAGTTGATGTTGAAGAATCACAGTAATTAATAGGTTAAATATACACAAAGGGTGCACACTGGAAAATCTCTTTTGGGGGGAGATTTTAAAAAGATTCTTAATTTATTTCTTTTGTAAAACCTTCATTTGTATTTTGTTAATCTGGATTTAGTTAATTTGATTTTAAAATTATAAAAGCATCTAGTGTGGAGAAAGCCCCAGCAAAGGTCTTTAACATAAGGTGGGTTTTGTCTTGCCACCAGCCATTTTTTAAGGGGACAGCATTCCTTTCCTCTTATGCAAGTCAATGGAGACTACAGATTGCAATGCAAAACTTTAGGTTCAAGCAAGATAATTCCAAATGAAAAAAAGAGAAATTTTATTTGAAATCATTAAATCTGATTTAAATACGATCAGGGCTCTTTTGTATTTATTTTTTTCTTTCAAATTATTTTCTTTCAGATTAAACAAATGCCTATGCCTGATCTGGAGAAAAGTCTCTTTGTTTTTTGTCATGCACCTGCTCTGAAATGCGAAATTGTGTGTTTTGTGCTTTGGTAAAAAGCAACCATGCTTGGAATCTCTTAGGTCAGTTTAGTAATAAATATGATAAGGCCTAGAGTCAAATATCTGTGGTGAGGGACGTAAGAGGGAATGGAATCATAGCAGAATTGGCAGTACATAAATTCAGATAGCATAATATATTTATGAACGTATTTAACTATACTCTTGCTTAGTGAGCATGTAATACTGCTTGCCTCTTATTTCTTATACCTAGAAAGTCTTTTTTTTATTAAAAAAAAAAAGGAAAAGGGAAGCTAACTTATTCAGGGAACTTTTTCTGGTTTTGGCACCTTGATACTGCTGTAGTCTTGTATTTTTCACTGTAAATGGTAGACAAGTTGTGCTTTATTTATTGAATACCTGATTCTGTGGGGTGTTCCTAGCATTTCCTAGGTTTTCCATCACTGTTGGTGATAAAACATGTTAAGCTAAAACTTTATAACTCTCAGTATTATTATTATTTTTCGGTTCTGTTGTAAAAGGTGAGTCAAACCTAAAAGCAGTCAAGCTGTCGCAAGCTTGTTGGATTGATCACATATAAATTCCCTTCATAATAAGAGCTAATCTTTCCAGCATGTAGTTAAGTTACGCTCAGCCAAGCTCAATAAGTTGCTTTTTTTGTGAACGGGGGGCAACCACAGTGTTTGGTTCAAAGGCCTTAAATGTTTCTTGAAGCAATAAAGCCTTTATCATATATTTATGTGAAACTCTTCAGAATAAGTTCGTGCATATAAAGATGGCTTATTGGTGCTTCTTTATTTCTCATAGCTCTGCTAAGAAGCCCTCTAGTGGGGAAAACAGAAGAATGGCTAATTACACACACATGAGCCATTTTCTAGCAGCTTCAGTTTTTGAACAACCTGAATAGGGCAAAGTACATCTGTTCGCTTGTTGCCAAGCCTTCGCTTTAAATCCACAATTTCATCTTTGAGGTTTTCAACTTTGAAGTTTTCATTTCACTCCTGTTAGATGGCAGAATACTGTATGTTTCTTATTCAATGAAACCGTTCTGCTTCACCTTGTCAAACCTAAAGGTGGCTTCTAACAGCAATCAAATGGTAGCTTTATAACATTCGCTCATCATATTTCCCTTTTTGGGTTGCTTTGCAAGCTTAATTGTTTGTTTGTTTGTTTGTTTGTTGTTTGTTTATGTGGACATTTTGGCCTTGCCCTTCTAGTGCCTTAAAGCAGTTTAAAAATCTCAGTATTGTATGAAACAATAAATTCAATGAAAGTCAACTGATAATAAATAAAACATTGGGTACGGGGGGGGGGGGAACCTGCTGAATTAAAAGGACAGTGTCCAATTAAATAGGCTCGCTAGTGCAAGAACTTCTCCTCCCCCCATCTTCTCCCTGCATGCCTCCTAAATCTGTTTTAGAGGTTCCCACAACCCTCAGGAGCAGATTTGGGGAGGCCACAGCAGGCAGGCAGGGAGTGGAGAAGGAGGAGAATTTCCCTCGCGCCCATTATGTCTTCACCAACCAGCAAAAGGCAAACAGGGAGAGAGGGCACCACATATGTCCCATGGAGACAGAGAGGGAGCTTAACCACAAGTCCTGGTTTGGAAGACACGCGAAGCCAAACTTTAGCTTCGCTTCTGAGTAGCAACAGCAGGATTTAGGAGGAACAAATTAGAAATCAGAGACTGGGAATTGCTTTCTGGCAGCCTGTTAGGCCAACTTTGGGCTTCTCGTGTGGTGTTAACTGGGCTGCAGTGCTGGTGAAGCCACTGAAATGGCTCATCTCATGTCACCATCAGTCAAACCTCAACTGCAGGTGGTACTCTGGAAAGGCAGGCCTCAAGGAATGGTGAATAGTGTAAGCACCCTATATGAGCTTCTGTATTTGTGCTGTATAAAACCATTTTTGTTAAAACTAAAAAGCATCATATGGCTGTTACTTCAAAATAATGTGACTACATCGTTCATCATTCTTTACATGCTGTCTCTATAATCTGTCTCTGCAAATATTAATAATCCGTCCTATTCATCTGCCCTTTTGCAGCAAAACAAAACATGAGAATGTAAACTCTACATTAGGGGGGGATACTTGGTTTCCCACATATGGGAATACCTTGCTTTCATAATGGATACTTGGCATCCATCTGTCTCGGGAGAGAGTGGAGGAGTGTGCATTTGGGGGTGAAGCAAAACTGTTGGAAGCTTGCAGCATATCTGTGGCTATAGAGACCAATGTGGGAGAGCCAAAGAATCATAGAATTGGCATCTGGTTGTGCTGCTGCAGATGCACCACCGCATTTCATTTCTCTGCATGCCTCCCAGTGGTCATTCCTTCTTTGCTCACTGCTACATATGCATATTTGTCTCATGCATTTTTGTTGTTGTTGTTGTTTAGTTGCTTAGTCGTGTCCGGCTCTTCATGACCCCATGGACCAGAGCACTCCAGGCACTCCTGTCTTCCACTGCCTCCCGCAGTTTGGTCAAACTCATGCTGGTAGCTTCAAGAACACTGTCCAACCAGCTTGTCCTCTGTCGTCCCCTTCTCCTTGTGCCTTCCATCTTTCCCAACATCAGGGTCTTTTCCAGGGAGTCTTCTCTTCTCATGAGGTGGCCAAAGTATTGAAGCTTAAGCTTCAGGATCTGTCCTTCCAGTGAGCACCTCGTGCATTTTAGGTCCTTCATAATTTCCTTTCCTTTCTTTTATTTTATCTGGAGAGAGGAAAAATGTTTTCCACATAAACATAGTATCACAGAAATGAGCACACACATAACCACCCCCATAAAATAGAGCCAATACTATTGCAGCAGAGCCTTAGGGCCAAGTTAGATGTGATGCAAGAGATCTGGTGGAGGAGAGCAGCCTCTGGGAGATGGAGCTTAACCCTTCCTTCCTGTATTCTTTCTCCACTGCTTTCAATGGAAACAAAAAGGAGCAGTAGTTGGTACTTTACTTGTTGAAGGCAGTTTGAACTGAAAACAGAAACCATTATTTCATCTTCCTATTCTCTGTTGCTTTCTCTTTCTGTCTCTCTCTAGGTCAACTGGTAGAGAATATGCTCTGAAAATCATCAAAAAAAGTAAATGTAGAGGAAAAGTAAGTACAGAAGCTCCCCACTGTATCTCTTTCCTCCATGTTCACCTACTCTAACTTTAGTACAGTGGTACCTCAGGTTAAGTACTTAATTCGTTCCGGAGGTCCGTTCTTAACCTGAAACTGTTCTTAACCTGAAGCACCACTTTAGCTAATGGGGCCTCCTGCTGCTGCCACGCCGCCAGAGCACGATTTCTGTTCTCATCCTGAAGCAAAGTTCTTAACCTGAGGTACTATTTCTGGGTTAGCGGAGTCTGTAACCTGAAGCATATGTAACCCGAGGTACCACTGTATCCCCTTTTTTAGTAGCCCTGCTCCAGGTGTCCCCACTGAATGAAGTGAGGTGGGTAACCTGCCAGGGAGAGGGCTTTTTCCGTTGTGGCATCCAATTATGGAACAGAGAATCTTGCCTGGTGCCATATTGGTAGTCTAATTGGCACTTGCCTTCTGTACAGTGGTAGCTCGCAAGATGAATGCCTCGCAAGACAAAAAACTCGCTAGACGAAAGGGTGTTTTGTTTTTTGAGCTGCTTCGCAAGACGATTTTCCCTATGGGCTTGCTTCGCAAGACGAAAACGTCTTGCAAGTTTGTTTCCTTTTTCTTAACACCGTTAATACAGTTGCGACTTGACTTCGAGGAGCAACTCATAGAACGCAGTGTGGTAGCCTTTTTTGAGGTTTTTAAAGACTTTGGTGATTTTTGAAGCTTTTCCAAAACTTTCCCGACACCGTGCTTCGCAAGACGAAAAAAATCGCAAGACGACAAAACTCGCGGAACGAATTAATTTCGTCTTGCGAGGCACCACTGTATCTATTTTATCTATATATTATGGTTTTGTGTTTTACTTTCATGTATTTATTCATTTTTGCCTCTTTTAAAATTGAAATTGTCAATGCTTACAACCAAATAAGCTCCCCGACAAATGAACACACACAGTACAAATAACAACAACAATAATCTATATAAAAATAATAAAAAATGTGTTTTCTTTTACATTTATTGTGGGTGGCATCCAACTAATGTCCTGTCATTGTAAGGATTTCCGCTTGGTCAGTGAAACTTTCCCCCTCTTCTGATCCTGCCGATGGTTGTCCTGTCCTCTCCAGGGGACCCCCCAGAACAGATTAAGGGGTGTGCCAAGGGACAAGACACAGCAAGAAAACACAGACAGAAAAACTTAGTTTCAAAATTGGTAAATGTTTCTAAATTATTTGTATAGAAACACAAGATGACTTGGAGCAATCAGCCCAGATTTCCTTTGTGGTTGGTTTCATGGTGGGTAGGGGGGAAGTGAACAAAGGCTTTTTGTAACCCTTTCTATGTGAGGGAGTGTGACCTAACTAAGTCTGGGAGGACTGCTTACTCTATGGTCTTAACCCCTTCATGAATTAAGTTGAGCTAAGCATTCTGGTTTTATAAGGCTGATATTTATCCCACACATTCTGCATAAAACACAATGTGGGGAACTGAAGCAGATGGATGGATTTCTTCCGTTGTCTTTCTACATGTGGTTTTCTTTTGTTTTGTGGCAGGAGCATATGATCCAGAATGAAGTGGCCATTTTAAGAAGGGTCAAGCATCCCAATATTGTTCTTCTGATTGAGGAAATGGATATGCCCACCGAGTTGTACCTTGTCATGGAGCTTGTAAAGGTATGTATATAGGAGAGAAAGATCACCTGCTATTTCACAGATTACCAACCATTCACTAGGCTTCCAATTAAAGGGCTGGATAGCTGCCGATGCACAGGAAGGGTCTATGCCTTTATTTACCCCCTGAACACAGCAGCTGTTAAAGGGAAGAATCTATAGAAGAGTTTAGCCCTGTAGAGACAGGCAGGCAGAATGGAGGAATGAACTAGAGGTGCTCTCTGGACAGCAATGTAGTGTTTTGGTTTTTGTCTTTTTTGCTATTCTGTTCTAAGGTTTTTGAAATATATACATAGTTTTCACTGTATAAACATGATAAACCAGGTTTCCAACTTTGTTACTTCTGGTGGATTTGTGAGTTAGCCTTACTTGCAGGACATATGCCACAGATAGATAGGGATATCCAAGCATGGGGATCAGATTCTGATAGGGATCAGTGAGTGAATCCCTGCTTCCATATTATTGATTGATCTGGATGAGGTGGGGTGGAAGAACAGAGAGCTAACCCACTTCTTATGGACATGCATGGGGAAATCATATGGAACTTCTTTCCCCTGGCTTTAAAAGGGGGTTAGACCATTTATGGAGAGTAAGGCAAGTGGCTATCCATCATGATGAGAATGGAGAACCTGCATGTTCAAAAGCAGTAAGCTAATCAATATTAGTTGCAGGGCAGCATTGACAGGAGAAGTCTGTGGCCTTCATGCTCTGATTATGGATTTCATAGAGACATCTGCTCAGCTCCTGAAATTTGTGATCTGCAGAGGAGGCCCTCTGGATGCAGCCCTTTGTGTGGTAACTTGACACATGGCTTCCTCTGTGGTGGCATCCCACTTGTGCAGCTCCTTCCCTTTGGAGGTGTGTCAACCAGCCTTGTTACTGAGCTTTGGTGATCCTGATGGGATGAATATATGAGTCAAATAAATAAATACGGCGAGAAACAAGTTGCTGAGCTAGATAGATCTTAGGTCTGATTTGGGGCTGTTCTCAAGAGATCTCTGGTCCATCAAGCCCAGGATTGTCAACTGGAAGCAAAGTGTCTCATAAGAGTTATGCTATTCTGGAGAGATACTAAAGATCTATCTGAACCAGAATCCTGTTTTCACAGTGACCCAGCAGATGCTTATGGGAAGCCCACAAGCAGGACATGAGTGCATTAACCCCTTCCCATTGTTGCTCCCCAGTGACTGCTATTTAGAGTCATGGATCCTCTGATCCTGCAGGTAGTATACAGCCATCATGATCAGTAGCCAACAATAGACAAATTTATGGAGCATAAGGTTAATCCCCTTTTAAAGCAGTCTAAGTTGGTTACAAGAACCTTGTGATAATGAATTCCATAGTTTAACCGTGCACCCTCTGAAGGTGTGGTTCCTTTGTATTCTCACATTCCCACTCTTGGTCTTCTTTGGATGACCCTGAATTATGCAGGGATCTTTCCCGAACTTGCTACCCAAGGCTGTGAATGCCAGGGGTTTTGCCCGCAAAGTTCTCCCACTTACCTGCTGTGGAAAAAGCTGGATTCGTAACTGAATAATTTGTGTGGGGTTAGGTGTAGCAGGTTTTCATAGCTGCAAACGAAACTGAAATTTCTCCATGTAATAGGATCTTTGCTACAATAAGATATTGTGAGAGCTGTCGCAAACTGTGTGTGACAAGTTCATTCTAAATAAGGTGTGACACCTTCTCTTATTCATTAAGTTTGACAGTTGAACAAACCTTGCTGTGATTTATTCTCTAAGTACTGAAGCAAGCGCATTTGGGAAGATGTGAGCTGTTGATTCAACAACGGCTGGCCTTATCCCTTGCACAGCATGCCCTTTACAATTGTGTAACCATCTGCTGTGGATTGGCTTTTGAAGACCCAAGTTTAAATCAAGTTCACAGATGGGAAAGATATTTGGGAGGAAAAGGCTTGATGTGGTGGAGCGCCAGTTTCTGGCTACTACCATTTTGCATTAATTGGCAGCCACAAGTTTGATATAAGTGGTGGCTGCTGCTGCAGACACGTTTTCATTTCATGGCAGGCATGTCACTCGCTGCTGCGTAAAAGGCCTTGAGTGTGAGGAAAGCACTTCATAAATACAAATAAAAGCATGTTGCAAGCAGCGCTTGTGGAAAGGAGAAAGGACGTGGTCGCTGGCGAGCTGCCATTGCACATAGTGAGACCAAATTATTATTCAAGCCCAGCACTGGTTTAGCTATTTTAACAAGCATGATTTATTATAGGGTTTCCTCCTGCTGTTCAAGGATCTAATTTCAATTTCACATGAGAAAAGGAATGTTACAGCATTTATGTTGCTAGCTAGTAAATAAATAATTGGTTACTGTACTTCGGGATTTCAGTGCCTTATGTTCATAGGTGATAAGGGTTGACTTTTCCTTCTTTTTTTCTTTTAAAAAATACATTCAGATGCTTCTGTTAGTCTGTCTTGATTCCAATAAAATGCAGAATGGGGGGGGGGCGCGGTTGGGCGATAAAACATTAAGGATCCTGGGCCCATCTTCTACAGTGCCTTGACTGCAGCAGGCGACCTGTTATGTCAGTTAGTAAAGCAGAAATTGGCATGATCCCTTACGTGAAGTAAAAGGTGGAATTCTGTGCTGTCCAAGAAAGTTGACTGTAAAGTTAATTATTTAAAGTCTTTATCCAAAAGGGGGATGGTCGCCCATTCAGTTTAAACATTACATATTTGCATTTCATTCAAGTACTTGCAAAACCTGAGATATTTTGCATGTGTTCAAAATAAATGTTCTCCCCCCCCCCAAAAAAAAACCTCCCTCCTTTTTGAAGAGTTACTCTTGGGGAAATTACTGTTGCTAGTGAGGGGAGAAGCCCATTCTATGAGTCATTCCTCTTGGAGCATGAGGGTCTCCTGAGTGGGTGGACTTTTGCTCTCCAGGTCCAGATGTAATTTGAAGGACTGTTTGAGAGCAAGCTGCTTTTGGCAGGGGACAAATCACCATGGCGACTCCTCATGCCCCAAAGGTTATCCATAGTGTTAACCATTTGCCCCAACCAACATTATTCCTTAGGAACCATAAGGAAATCTATCATATACTTACACCTGGACTGCACAATGTGTGCAGAATTGAAATGGGGACCTCCTTCAGGTGCACTGTACAAATCTTAAATTCTGCTTACAACCATACAAGCAGGGGTGTCCTCAAATTCTTCCAATTCTTGCCACAGTTTTCCCCAGACACCTTCCCCCTTTTCTGGCCAAGCGCATAAAGTTAAATGCATGAAAGTTGTGAGTCAACTGTATGTCGTAATGGACATCAGAGGAAAACCAAAGAGAAAGTATGATCATTTGGTTCCATGACAGTCTCTCTTTCCTTGCTAACTTGCCACTGAGTTTGGGTTATCTGAGGCCAGAATAGAAAGTGGTGAGGGGTTCAAATTTCCCACCATCAGTGAACATAAAGTTTGCTCTTGAGCCAACTTGCCCAGTATTTTCTGCTGCAAATAGCAGTGACGCTCTAAATAAGGCCTTAGAGAGATAGGTATTTTTTTATTGGTGTTTGAACATGTGACCATTTGGATACAAAGTGTGTGCTGTTCCACTTCCCTGTGGTACTTCCTGACAGCTGATAATCAAATGATGGTAGTTTTATTATAAAATAAATGTTTGTCATTTTTCACAAAATTTTCTTCAAACGAAGAAATAATCTGTAAAAAAAAATGTTTTCATGAGATTGTTGGTGGGTTTTTTAAAGCAGTTTCGGGGAGTTTTGGTGAAGTCATTTGTATGCGATATCCCTTCATTGTGAAACACCCACAAGATGTATCTTATTTGATAGGCTCTCATAAATAAGATGGAATGAAACCATTAAAGCACTGGTAACTTAAGATTGCAAGTGTTGATTAAAAATTGGGTTTTGGTCTAGATTTCCAACATTAAATAAGACTTATTTTAAAACAACTCAACATTCTTGTTTTAGGAAAGAGTTTAACACCGTAGCTCCCTGAACTACTATTACTATTCCTTTGTTTTAATCTTTCCTCAAGTGCAGAAGTGAAAATGTATTTTCCTTATGTAAGCTGACACAACTCAGTCCCTTTATTTATTACTTTGGCAGAAAGCCATCCCCACAGCTCTGCAAATAGGAAGAGAACCGACGGAAGTGCTATGAGCACCTATCTTGGTTAACTGCAGGCAGCTATCCAGACTTTCCTCTGCATACAAACAGCAGATTAGGGTGTTTTCCAAGGCAGAGGCAGGATTTTGTTGTTTGGGGGGTAGGGAGAGAAAGGAGAAGGCCAATGGGGGGAAGGTACTTAGACTGTGATACACACCATGGATTAAACCAGGATATTAACGTATACATATGAGAAGAGCCTCGAAGGAACAAAACATGCATTCTAAATTTGTACAGCCCGTATGACAAGGGTCTAATTTGCCTATTATATGCCTGTCATGAAATGAAGCCTTTTCGTGCCCAATAAAGGGGCCTCTCTCTTCCCCACTACAAGTTTGTTTCATAGTATTCTCTCTCTTGAGGGAGTTATAGGAAATGTAGTGCTGTGAGGCTGCTAATGACCTCTGCTGGAGTATTCTCAACAGCCTCACAAAACTACAATTCCCAAGGTTCTCTGGGTAAACCACAGCAGTTAAATCAATATAAAACAAATATAGATATGTAATGGGAATAGGAAGGTTAAAAGCAGGACATGGGAATAGGTGGACTCAAAACCTGATCCAGTGAAGCTTTTATTACATTCATAAACAATCTACAGTTAGGGGAGAGCAGTGAGGTGGGCAGGTTTGCTGATGATACTAAATTGTTCTGGGTCATTAAAACAAAAAGGGATTGCAAAAAGCTCTGGAAGGACCTGTGCAAAGTGAGTGAATTGGCAGTAAAATGGCAAATGCAATTCAGTGTAAGTGTAAAGTGATGCATGTTAGGGTGAAAACTCTTCATTTCACATTTTTGTCATACCCTCCAAAGGTAAAAGCTGGGATGCCATCTTTTGGAATGCCATCTTCCTGTTTTCTTTTTTTCTCACAAGAAGATGGTGGCCATTTTGGGCACCCTAATTTCATGCAATTTTGCACCATGATTTCTACCCGGAAAGCCGCTTTTTTGGGCTTGGTGCCCAAAAATGTGCATTTTGGGGCACCACGTGAGATTGTGGCCCTGAAAAATCACAAGATCATGGTGCCCCCAAATGGCTTCTGTCCTCTTGCAAGAAAAAACGGGATGTCTTGGTTTTTCGGGGCACTTGCAAGGTGTGATATATGTTCAGGTGGTATGGACTGTCAGTGATTGAGCAGGGATAAGGCTTTGGGGTTGTAGTAAAGATGTCAGCCCAGTGTGTGTCAGCTGTGAAAATGTTGCGGAAAGATTCATGCTAGGGATCATTAGGAAAGGAGCTGAAATTAAAAATGCAGATATCATAATGCCCTTCTACAAAATCTGTAGTGCAACCACATTTGGAATACAGTGCAAGTTCTGGGCACCACTTCTCAAGAAAAATATTATAAAGATGGAAAAGGTTCAGAAAACCAATTTGAGGCTTTAACTGTTGTTGTTTTTAAAAAATAAAATTTTGTGAACGAACTAAATTAAGGGAGAATCCTGATTATCAAGGAGGGTGAACTAGGGGTGTGTCTCCCTGGCATCTAGTTTTCTGTGTGCAGTAGAGCACTTAGTCCAATGATCTCCCCCACCTGGAGTCCTGAAGTGGTCAAGTGCAGGAGCAGCTGAAGCACATGAGGAATACAGCTCTGATGAGGAATGGTGGGACCCTCCCCTTCCTCCTCCCCCTGTTCCTGACCAGAATTCTGAAGCTGCCCAGGAGCAGTGGAGCAGTATAGATTTGGAAGAGTGGTTTACAGAGGGGCATAGTTCTGAAGACAAAAGTTGGGACAAACTGGGGGGTGAACAGCAAAGTGAAGAAGAACTGGAAAAGAGAGCTAACAGACTCTCTCTCGCTGGAAAGTGTCCAAGGTCACATAGAGCAGATAAGGTGGCTACACAAAAAGCAGGGTGGTTGCGAGATCAGGTTGCAAGATGGAAGTGACTAATAATAATAATAAATTTTATTTATACCCTGCCCTCTCTGGCCAGAGCTGGGCTCAGGGCAGCTAACACCAGTAAAATTACAGTAAAAATATAATGGGGGGGGGTCAATTTAAAATACAGGTTAAAATGCAGCCTCATTTCAAAAGTAGCTCTCTCTTGCAGGCCCTATGGAAAGATGTCAAGTCCCGCAGGGCCCTAGTCTCTTGTGACAGTGCATTCCACCAAGTCGGAGCCAGTACTGAAAAGGCCCTGGCCCTAGTTGAGACCAGTCTAACCACCTTGTGACCTGGGACCTCCAAAATGTTGTCATTTGTGGACCCTAAGGTCCTCCGTGGGGCATACCAGGAGAGGTGGTCCTGTAGGTACGTGGGTCCTAGGCCACATAAGGCTTTAAAGGTCAAAACTAGGGGGAAAGTGGATGGAATCCTTAATTGGGAACACCTTCCTTCCGAGAATGGATGTGTTATGTTCTGCTGCAATCATTAAAGACTCTTTAAATGATAAGGGACTCTTTTCGCTTTGTCCTGCTTATCTACGGCCAAAGGGGGGGAGGTAGCTGAGTCCCAGGATCCTGACAATGATCTACTGCTACAGTCAGACTGATTCTTCCATCATGTTCAGCCTGATAGACAAAATTTCCACCACAGATATTAGACCTATCTTTTTATATGGGTCCTCTGTTCTGTTCTCAAAGAATATGATTATGCTTTTCATTACAGTATGTTTCTGGAATCTCAGTCCTCTCTGTTTTTAGTGGAATGGTGTTCAAACATGACAATTATTTTATTCCAGGGCGGAGACCTTTTTGATGCCATTACTTCCACAAACAAATATACAGAGCGGGACGCTAGTGGGATGCTGTACAATCTGGCCAGTGCCATTAAATATCTTCATAGCTTGAACATTGTCCACAGGGATATCAAACCTGAGAATCTGCTGGTAAGTTTAACCTTTGGTATGTGCTGGAGATTTCTGTTCATATGGCTGATGTTGGTAGCCTGCCTCACAGCTTCAATGAAATACGTATCTCTAGATAAAAATGCTCACCCTAAGAAGCATTTCAAGTCTAGCAAATATTGCACTGTCTACAGAAGATTCATGCTTTACTTGTGGAACACAAATGGTTTACTTCTATTTTAGAGATAAAGGGATTGGGCTATATGCAATATTTCAAGGATCATGCTGTTGGAGAATTGAGCTTCTGAATCTGTCAAGTAGTCCAACAAACATTGTTAATATTATTTCTAAAGACAAACCTTTGAAATGTTATGATGCCCCAGTGCTGTTCTCTCTATGACTCCAAAAGAGGTTTTTTCCTGACTTTGAATTACATGAAAAGCCACAGTGTCCTGTCTACCTTTTATGTTGTGGGTGCTATGTTTCATGCTGTTTAATCATTTGCAACTCATCTACTGCTTTGGTAGTCTTGGTACTGCCTCCAGTTGGTCCATTGTACCTCAGAACCCACACAAACAAGCACATTTCTTATTCCCCAACCATCAGCTATGCTCTGAACCCAAGTATACCAGGCTGCAAACCAACTTCATCTTGCTTCTACCAGCTTTGTCTCTCCTCTACCCTCATACCAAAAGCTATGGTAGGACCTTCCTGCAAACTAGAACCGTTTGGTGAGGAGACCTGAGAAAAGTATTGCTGCTTCTATAGAATCTGTGAGTTGTATCCAGTTGTGTCCCAGTCTGCTGATCTTTGATCCAGCAGAGTCTTCTTCAGGAGAAAGGGAGAATTGCCAGGGTTTGCAGTTTCACCCTTCCCTTTGAAGCCCCTTGCACCCACCCACTCCAATCTGCTCTAGGGTTCTGTGAGTTGTTTGGAGGTTCCTATTCCCTTCGCAGAGTTTCAGTTGCCAAAGTTTGCCACAAAGAGGGATTGATTTCTAAACCACTCTGAGAACTCTAGCTCTGGGAGAGGAATAGGAGTTCACAGCACATTAAAAGTACAGTGTGACAATTATCTTTTGTATAATTTTGCTGCCTCTGCCTTTCTTGTTTACCTGGGCTAATAGGAAAGTTTGTTACTGTTTAGGAAAGAGGCTGAGAGCCAAATCAAATGTGTGGGTGGCAGATCTTTATGCACAGCTCTGTCCTGATTGTGTAGGGCCCAGCATAATAGTGTTGGGTCCAACGTTAACAACAAATGGAACCCAACCATCCACTCACCCTGCTAGCCTGTTCCTTGTGAATAATTGCAGTTAGGCTCAGTTGCACTGTGGAACTAATATTTCACACACACACACACACACACACACACACACACACACCACTTTTCAACAATGCAGTGTATTCTTTGCCATATCGAAGTCTGAATGTTAGTATTGGTGCACTGCTGTGTATGTAAGCTAGTGCAATCACATGTCAAGATTCATTAGACTCTTGTTTCTGAGAACGCCAGAGATGGTCTCATGGGGAAACGCTTACAATGCTTTTGTATTCAAACTTTTCTCAAGTTTGACAGCAGTAGACTGAAGTTCTCCCTCACCCTCTTGGTTGTTTTCCCTCTTAAAATAGCATTGACTGACCTACCACGAGCAATTATGCTGGGTATTTTTTTTATAACCATGTTTTCGTGTATTTTGCAGTCCAGAGCACTCACAATAGTCCTGCGCTATTGTACACATTCCACACTGATTACTAGTCAATACATTTTCCTACTAAGACAATTGCACTCAAAGGACATGTCTGTGTATGTTGCTTCCATCAGTTTAAACTGCACAAAAGCACAAGGGAGTTTGTTGAGATGTGATTATTTCTAAGCAGCTATCACTGGCAAGATTGCCTTTGCAGCTTCAAGATGCCTGGGGCATATTGTTCTTAGTATTGCATACCAAATGCTAGTATGGTTTTTTTGCACTAACTGAATTGTGCTATCCAGATGCAATATGGATACTAGCTAAAATAATATCCGTGGCCACACGCTAGTCCTAAGCACATTGCATAGAAATTGGGTACACTGATTTAAGACTTAACTTCCATAGAAGTTATTTTAGGATCACACATTTAGATATCTATATCTAGATATAGGACTAGTTCACACATATGTCCATGAAATCTCATCCCAAGCCTTTACTTCATACAAAAAATGTGTACTATATTAATAGTAACACCTTGATCTTTGGCCTGGCGGTGTCCCCCCTCCCATTTCACTGAATTGGGGTAGGTACCAAACATGGGCAAAATGGTTGGCAAAATTGTTGGCTGCACGTTCTGTCCTTGGCACCCATCAGTTTGGCTTAGATGAAGCTAAGCTGTTTTTCTGACTGGGTTTTGGGGGAAATAGCTTAATCTGAGCTAATCCACACCTGTTCGGTCCTATTGCAATTGACAGAATAAACACCCCAAGATGGTATTGCTTCTCAAACATTGCTCTCACACTCTCCAGCTTGTTGCTTTACATCTAGGTCACATCACTCCCCAAATCTCTACTTTATTTTTTTTTTAAAGCAATTTATTGGGTTTTACAGTAAAAAATAAACATAATAAACAATGTAGCATTTGTCTTAACATAGTTTCACATTTTCTTTGGACTTCCTCACATCTCCCGCTCCCACTTTCATCGTTGTAACATTTTGTCAGCAATTTATCATCTTATTTAAATTCTTATATCCCTTCTTTATTTCATAATCTTATAATTCTCGAAAGGAGCTAAGTTTTCACAGTCTTACTTATTTTCTTAAAAACTTCTAAATTTAGTGGTGCTCAGTTATTTTAGTCTAGCATCTTATTTAGCATTCACTCAAATTACAATGCTTTTGTAAATAGTTCTTAAATTTCTTCCAATCCTCCTCAATCCTCTCTTCTCCCAGGTCACGAATTCTCTACTTTAAACTCTGCCTTTTCTGCTTAGGAAGGTGGCATCACCCATTTAACATCTTGGACTGAGCCCCTTAATCCTTCTTAATGGCAAATTACCTAGGTTATCACCTCACCAAGAGGCTAGCCTGGCCTTTAAAGGTAAAGGGACCCCTGACTATTAGGTCCAGTCGTGACCGACTCTGGGGTTGTGGCGCTCATCTTGCTTTATTGGCCAAGGGAGCTGGCGTACATGTGGCCAGCATGATTAAGCTGCTTCTGGCGAACCAGAGTAGCGCATGGAAATGCTGTTTACCTTCCCACTGGAGTGGTACCTATTTATCTACTTGCACTTTGAGGTGCTTTCGAACTGCTAGGTTGACAGGAGCAGGGACCGAGCAATGGGAGCTCACCCCGTCGCGGGGATTCGAACCACTGACCTTCTGATCGGCAAGCCCTAGGCTCTGTGGTTTAACCCACAGCGCCACCCACATCCCGTTTCGCCTATTCTAACACTTGGTGGATCCCGGGGTTAGAAGTGTCTGGCACCCATCTTAACACCCCAAAATCATAACAACATAATGCCTGAACATCTTGCTCGCTCATAATATGGATGATTTTGATTTGGATGAAGGCAGAGGTTGACACATGTGGGTGTAAAAGGGTTACTAAATTATGGCCACACCTCTTTTGCTGATTTTACCATGCATGGTATTCATATCGCATTCCAATACATGTGCTATTAATCAACTGGCTCTTTTACCATTTTAGCAAGCCAAGCTAAAAGCCTTAGTCATATGAAAAGGCTGTAATACTTCACCTCTACATTCCCTTCATCTGGAAGGCATGCCTTTTCCATTTTAATTGGAGCATTTTTTCATAATTGCTCCTATTTAACATGATTATTTTGTCAAATCATGGGATAGCTTTATAGCCATATAATAAGCCCAGGAGAACAACTTCTCTGACTGTTGCCATCTGCAGTGATCACAAGAGCAGCTTAGGAAATATGGACAGTCTTTAGAGTAATGGGAGACATATGGTAGCACACAATTATGTGTGGCTGGATTCAATTAGTGTTGTACAATTACACAGTTTTATTGCTTAGTTAAAACAGTGAAAGCACTACATAGTGGGTAATTTGCACTAATCCGCATCTCTTTAATTGCCCTTCAGGGCTTAAAGGAAAATAGAACTTGTAAAGAGCTTACTTTCTTAGTAAGATGAGCTTTAAATGATCATCTACATTCTTTGCTCTTCGCAGGGCAGACAATTAAAATATTACCGCTTTACATTGAAGCCTTATTTTTGTCTTTAATCTTACTTACCAGGGCAGAGGGAGCATGTCCCCGTGCCCACCGCTTGTTTACTTGTTTTCAGAAATGGACTGAAGGGTTGGGTTTTAAAAAAGAAAATAAACCCTTGTAAAAAGCTCCAGGGAGAAGTTATGTATATATTTTAAAAAATGCATCTCTGGATTTTTTTTTAGTTAAAAAAATCCTGGTGAAATGATAAATTGGTTCTTTTAATAGACATTCAACAAACTTAATGTTTTAAGTGCCTGAACACTTTGCAAAATAACTTCCCCTGCCCTGCCCCACAATAGAAACAATGAAAAAATATGCCTGGGGTTGTTTATTAAAAATAAATGTTGTATTCTGCCTAGTGTAAATTCAGACACTGAGGTAGCTCTGCATTCTATGTCCTAGTCACAAAGTCTTTACAAAACCTAGTGCACAATCCCTAATTAAAAATGTCATTGAAAAATAATTTATTGCTGCCACTTCAGCAAACACTTTCTTAAAGATTCATAAACCAGATGTGCCTAGCAACTTGCATTTTTAATAATAGAGCAATTCCATTTTTAAATATCCTCCTTCCCTACCCATATTCATTCTGGCTTTGTCACAGCCAGTGTGTGCTGAAAATTTCTGTTTGCTGCTCCTTTTCGAAGACAAAATTCCGGTTTCATGAGCTCACTGAAACCCAATTGAAAGGGGGGGGGGGAGTAGGCCTCTGAATGCAAAACATATTCTCAAAATATGTGTTTGATGCTACGGTGTGTTTCTGTTGCTGTGCAATTTACGTGTAGTTTGCATTTCTCTTGCAATAGGCTTTGGTGGCTGCCTAGCTCACAATTTAAAGGGTAAAGAAGTGTTGTAGAGAATCTGAGATAGGAGGCAATTTTATTAATAAAAACAAATTCCCTCTGTGGTCAATGGCCACTGAAATGTAGAATAATGGATCTGGAAGTGCCTAATGGCATGAAGTCCAATACTCAGCCAAAAGCAGATATCCTTAAGTAGTAGGGAGAAACCTGCTTGGCCTATACTTCATTCTCAGCCATGGACAATTTCTGATAGAAAAGTGATGACCAAGCTGGAAGTGACCTTCAAAGATCCTTCTTCCTCATAGAGTGAACTAAACTATCCTATCTGCTCTTATTAAATTAATTTTAATTATGAATACTGGAGGACTATACCACCTGCATGGCAATAGATTGTCTCTATAGCAACTCCAGCAACCTGTCTTACATCCCTACAGTAAGGATACTGTGCTGTTTGTTCCGTTTAAAGCTTCTGGCTACTGTTTCATGTTTATTAAGTGCAAGCTAAGTTCACTCCAACCCCTTTATCACTCTCTGTTCACCTCTGGCTCTAGCCTCCCCACATCTGCTGTGTTCAGGCATGCTTGGGGATGGGGGCCTTCACTGCCACAAGCACAATGGAATAGAAGATTGACTGTTAAGGGAAAGGGAGATTCCTGCTAGAGGGAACACACTAAATCAGAAGACTGTTTGTTTAGGTTTATGAGCACCAAGATGGAAGCAAGTCACTGAAGCTGGGAGATTTTGGACTGGCCACTATCGTTGACGGACCTCTTTACACCGTCTGTGGGACACCTACTTATGTAGCTCCAGAAATCATTGCGGAAACTGGGTAAGATGGTTTGTAACACATTTGGTATGAACAATGAAATGTATTAGTAATTTATAAATTAAATCTTGAGAAGAACATCTTGAGAAGATTAGGTCCAAGGCAACAATCAAACATTTATCAAGTTTCTAAGGTAGTATTAATGATAGTTGTTGATTACTGCTGTTTACAATCTCTCTTCCTTCATTTTATATCCTGTTTCAGTTAGTGCCAGGTGCGCAGAGCGACTGTCATCTAGTGAAAAAGAGCCATATTCTTCTCGTGAATAGTGGATGTGCATTTGAATATAAATCACACTGTATTTGAATTTTAATATTTTAGATTTAATTCTTGCACTTCACTTTCTAAAATGCCATGTAAAATATAGCTATTACTAAGACAACGGCGTGTAATTTAATGATGGTCTTTGCCATGGTATCATTTTCTCTTTGCTTTTATTTTGCACTATTGATCACACATTCTTTATAATATTAATCATAATCTCTTGTCACTTGTAGATATGGCCTGAAGGTGGACATCTGGGCAGCTGGTGTGATTACTTACATCCTGCTGTGTGGTTTCCCTCCATTCCGTGGGTATGCGCAATGCTGTTCTGTTCCCCTTTTAACAATGCACTTCTGTGCTATTGGAAACCCAAATGTTTTTTTCTCTCCGGGTATAATACTAGCTGCCCTCCCCATCTTTCTCCTCCCCTGCTGTGTGAGGCAATGTAATTTACCTAAACAGTATCATGATAGGTGAGATGATGATATCATAGGTTTATTTTTATTTATGCAATTCATTGCCGGTAAAAAACAAACGAAATAAAAATGATGTTCTTCCCAGAATTTAAATATTATGCCCTTTTAGAATGGTATAAAATGTATATCAAATATATGTTTACTAAAAGTAGAAGTGCAGAGCCTTGCAATTTTCAGATATAGTCTGATGAATTAACAAAAGCAACTGTTTCTTAGGAGCTTTCTTTCTTTCACATTTTGAATACATGCTGTTTGGTAGACTCTGCAAAATGGGAGAAACACATTTTTCCTCAAGCACTGGGCTTGAAGAGCAGAGTCTTGCTGTTTCATGTATTTACTTTACCTTTTTCCATGTGGTGGAAACTTAACACTTTTGTTTCCTTACCGTGTAGAAGTGGAGAAGATCAGGAAGTCCTTTTTGATCAGATTCTGATGGGACAAGTAGACTTTCCATCTCCCTACTGGGATAATGTTTCTGACTCTGCAAAGGTAAATTGTGCTGCTTTGCTTTTTTCATATCTTACTGACAGCTCTCTTTACAAGCCTTCTCAGGGAGCCTATTGTAAAGTTTCAACTGGTGCAGATCAAAAAGTTTTAGCTAGTGCAGATGAAGATGCTAACCCAATGTGCTGCAGAAAGGAATGGAAAATAAAACTGTCGATATCATAATGCTGTTTTGCATGTTCAGGCCCAGAGACCTCCCCCCCCCCCAAATAAATTCACACATGACTCAAATTTTAGTTTTGGTTTTTGGCAGAATTTAGGCCACAACTTTATTGATTACAGAAGGTGAGTGGTTGTATAGGTTCTGGTTCGACTAGTTCCCTGCACTCTTGCAGGCAGCGCTGACCCAGGGCACCAGCATAGGTCAGCCAAGGGTGAACACCTGGGAAGGTGAAAAGCCGGGTACAGACACTGTTCACCACCCAGATGCCCCCCTGGACTCAGGCACGGGCACAACCCCCTCTCAGGGGTTGACCAAACCATTTGAGTCCCTGGATTCCTTTAATGGAATACCCTTCACATAGGGATGGTGAGAGCGTTCCTCCATCCCTATCACCTGAAGCAGAGCCTATCCGCAACTTACAAGTTGTGACAATTTGCTACGCGGCAGGCGAAACCCAAATGGCAACAGCCAATCAGCCAAGTGGGGAAATTCCTGCCGTGCCCCTGTCCCAATGACAGACAACACACGACGGCATAGCAAGGTCAAAGCACAATGCCTTAAAAATAGGGAGAGGTGGGCGGGTGTTCCGAATGCATGAGCCGAAAGAGGAAGCTCTGGGTCACGTGCATGGGCATAAATAGGTCCTGCAATCCATTTGGACTGCGCTCCATTGGTCAAATTGAACCCAACATCGAGGGACCTGCCAATCGGGTGTTGTGGCTGACCAATCAAACCCACCCACAACACAGGGGGTCAGTCTCCAGGTCTCACCGCAACACGTGCCCTCTTTTAGGGAGGACACAATATACAAATCTATGGTGCAGCCGCATTTGGAATACTGTGTACACCTCACCTCAAAAAGGGTATCGTAGACTTGGAAACATTCAGAAAATGCCAACCAAAATGATTGAGGGAAAAGACTGACTCCCCTATGAAGAAAGGTTTCAGTATTTGCAATGTTTTAGTTTAGAGAAAAGGCAAGTGAGCCGGCAGAATCCGAGATGAGGAAGAAGGGTTGATGGAAGAAGACGGGAAAAAATTTAAAATATATCTTCAGAAACACTGTAATATAAAAGAATGTTAGAAAAAGGTTGGAAAAGAATATTAGACCGTATTGGCAGACATGGTACAATGGAATAAGTAAATATGAAGTGTAAAATGAGGATAGAGGAGAATTAAATACTTTCGAATGTTAAAATAAGTAAAAGAAAAGAAGGTTAGAAGGATTTGCTGGAGATACGATTTAAACTAGAATACAAAGCCGGGAGGTGAGAGGAAGTCATGGAAATAAGTAAAAGGGAAAAAGGTTGTAAAGGTCTAATTTGATTTTTGTTATTTTTTACTGTGATTTTTTGTTTTTTCTTATTTCTTTCTTATTGTCTGTTTTTTGTAAGATGTGTGTGGTTTGTTTTTTCTATATTTTTTGTAACTTTAAAACTGGAATAAATATTCTTTAAAAAAAAAAAAAAGGCAAGTGAGAGGTAGCATGATAGTAGTTTATAGCATTATGCATGGCATGGAGAAAATTTCCTCCCCTGTCTCCTAGCATTAGAACCCAAGCACACCCAACAAAGCTGAATATTGAAATATATAGGACAGGTAAAAGGAGTGCTTCTTCATACAGCATATAGTTAAACTATGGAACTTTCCATTTCACAGGAACTTATTACTATGATGCTACAGGTAGATATAGACCAGCGATTTTCGGCTTTGCAAGTCCTTGAACACCCATGGGTTAATGTAAGTAAATCTAATGGCTAACAGCTTTATTTTAACATTGCTATCTTTTTTTAAAAAAAAATCATTTGCTTGTGAAGTCTTTTGCATTGCTGTTTTAGAAATATGACACATGCCACAAGTAGCTGCCAACCTAGCAGTTCGAAAGCACGCCAGTGCAAGTAGATAAATAGGTACCGCTGCAGCAGGAAGGTAAACGGTGTTTCTGTGCACTCTGGTTTCCGTCACAGTGTTCTGTTGTGCCAGGAGCAGTTTAGTCATGCTGGCCACATAAAGCGGAAAGCTGTCTGTGGACAAGCAGCAGCTCTCTCGGCCTGAAAGGGAGATGAGTGCCGCAACCCCATAGTCGCCTTTGACTGGACTTAACCATCCAGGGGTCCTTTACCTTTTACTTTAGACCTAGGGTTTTATACAACAAAGTTGCCCCGTTAGCACATGGACCTCCCCTCCCTCTTTCCCCCCTTGCCCCCCAAACCATTTACCACCCCCAAAAAAGCTAGAGATGTGCTTTATGACCCTTAACCAGTTCAGTGCATCAGTACGCTATTGTTTAGCATAGGACACACACACTTCTTCGGATTACAAAACAGGATGTTACTCCTATGTTGCAGAGATACTGGCACAAAGCTTTAAGTATTAAGATGCTGGTCAGTTGTTGATGTACATATGTCCAAAATACCTGAAAGAGTGGGGCAAATCTATTTTAAAGGGCTTTTTTTAAGACTTCAGCCATTATTTACAAGAATATGAGTATGTTTCATATGGCACATTGAGGGGGAAGGGGGAATATTACTGACTTGTGGATGACCAAAAAAATACAACCCATTTGTAAGAGTGACTGTGGCAATACACCATAAGCAATCTGTCTTTGTATTCTGTTTATTCATTACACATACCCTGAAATTATTCTTTTTGGGGGATTCTCCAGAACTATTTTAATAGCGCATGGAAATACCCAGCAAGTTGGTCTTTTAAGGCCTTACTCCTAGGCCAACTCTAGTCTATGTAGACTGTTATTGTGTCAACTTCAGGCATGTTGAATTAGCCAACTGGGTAATCATGAATACCATACAAAACTAGAATGGTGTAACAATTGGCAACCTTCAGCACATAACTTCATGATATTAGAAAGTTAATCAGCTGCCTCCAAGCACTTTTAGATCTTGTAAATTGCAGATTCCCAAATAAAACAGTTAAAACTAATAGGTCCTAATAATTAATATATTGTTAAATACAATATGATAGTGGTCTAGAAAATGTCTCCTCAATTGTCCTTCAGCTCCTCGTAGATCATAATTCACAAATGCTTGTTTTCGCTTTGCAGGATGATGGCCTTCCAGAGAATGAGCACCAGTTGTCTGTAGCTGGAAAGATCAAAAAGCATTTCAACACAGGCCCCAAGCCCAACAGCACAGCTGCTGGAGTTTCCGTTATAGCAGTAAGCATCTGCAATACAATGCTTAACTTTTCTCCCGCAGCGTCTGTATATTGGGTCTGTGCTGAGGAGATGGCAGCCAAAACTCAGCAGATAGTTATGCCTTTAATGCAGTATAAAATAAAACTTCAATTATTCCATCTTCTTCCAATTTCTTCATCTTGAGAGCCATATCATCACCCAAGGATAGTAGGCAGCACACGCTATCCTATATATTTCTGAAAATCAATCCCTTGATGGAGAAAATCCAATGTGCATTCACAAATGTGGCATTTAAGCTTGTGATCATTTACTTTAAAATTGTTTCCTGGATTGGACTGTTATAATACTTACCTGTAGCAAGAGCAAAAAAACCCGATTCGAAGCAGGAATTCCTTACACCAAGCACATAGAAATCATTAAGTGTCAAGAGATACAACTGCTTCCGGAGTAGCAATTTTTGCCTACACCAGCTGACACTGAAATACTGCACGGATTAGCAATATGCAGCCCACTGCATTGGCTCCTAAAGCCCTGCATGCTGTGGCATGTATACAGCTGATCCATGGAGCATTCTATGTGCATGATTGGCAGCCGTACAATGTCCGCACCCCCAGAACTCAAGATACTGATACTGGAATGCCTAATATGGTTTTAGGACTAGGCCCTAATTTTTCCATCACAGTCTGATAGAATTATAGGAGCGTTTTAATAACCTAAATGAATCTCTCATTTTTTTAAAGACACCCAAAAGAAGAAACTTCCATTTTCATTATAAGATACAAATCTATGTGCCCATAGATTTTATTCAGTGTACATATCACTTTTTGGACACAAGCTGGCTAGCTGCTTCCCTCCAGACAGGAATCAAACTGGCTGGAGATTTAAACAGAACTCTGTACAAAGCTTCTAGTAGCACACATGGTTTTTTGTTTTGGTTTTTTGCAATTCTCCGCAGAAGCCCTGTTAAAATCTCAATTGCACATAATAGCACAGATGAAAGTGTACCAGGCTTCCTCGCTTCCTCTTCTTCCAACCATAAATACAGAAAGGCCAACAGTAGCTAACAGGGTTATCATTTATCTATTTCCCACAAACATGCACAGAAGTCATTGGGTTTCCATAAATTAATATCACTGAGCGATCACTGGGTTTGTTTGTTTTTTAACATGCCCATCTTCTTTATTTTCGTCTGCTTGTGCTTTTTAAGCTTCCTTTCATAAATGTGCCTACTAATCATGCTCCAGAAAGAGCCATCAGAATGATGCATCGAACATAATAACCATTGACCATATCAGATTAATTGACATTTGTTCCCAGCTTGGATAAAGTGCAGGTGGAGCCTCTTTTTGTGTAGCTCTCCCACTTTCATGGTTTTGGGGAGTTTTTTGGGCTTGGCCCTTTTGGGGTGGATTTTAATTCGGCATGAATTAAATTCAGCTCGTTTGGCTCAGCCCATCTTTTTTGGATGCTTGCTCCAGAGTTATTCGGTTTTGCAAGTGTTTGTCCTTCTCCTCATCGCCTCCCACCCCACCAATGATTTTATTTCTTTAGCTGTTAAAATTGAATAAATAATCCCTGCCTCAAAAATGGAAGGTAATCTTTCCCTCATGCTTTCCTTAGGTTTGGTCACTGTTTTTATTCATCTCATTGGCTAAAAATACAGTCAGCATTTGCTTTTTTTAAACGTTCCATTAAAACCAAAGCTACAGTAGCTGTTTCCCACAACTAAAACATCCCATTATGTGCATTCGTCATATGAAATATCAGGTATGTTCTCAACTGCCCAGCTGAAAACCTTTTCAACTGGGCTGCCAGCACGCTTGTCCATGAGAAGCACTTGCTCAGGTCCTCTACACGAGGGATTTCATAGCTTTTCAAAAGCTCTTTCAAAATGCTTTGCCAGCTCCTTTTTCACCCATCCTTCGCCGCCTTTATTATGCTTATGTTTATTTTTTGTTTAATTTGCACCAATTGCACTGGAAACTGATTGATTTAAGTAGTTTTGATATTTTAATTGAGGAAAGACGCTGCAGTGCAGCTTCTCACTGAAAAACAAAAATGGCATAGAAATAGAATGACATGCAGATCTTTGTTTTGGTTTTTAGCGCTATATTATCTGAATATTGGCACCCTGCCTCTTTAGTACTGGAGATTGGTGTTTTCCTGCTAGTAATTCACCACTGCGATTTATCATGAATGTGCACACAAGGCCTGCCACTTCATCTAACTTTTCCAAAAACGCAGAGAACAAATTTCCACCATGCATATATAAATGTGTGCTTGTTTGCTTCTTTAAAAATATTTATGATTCCCCCTGTAATAGTAGACCTCTAAAGAATTTGCAACAAAATAAAATACGGAATAACACACACCATAAATAAAACAGCAGAGTGTTAAAAGTGACCTGGTACAATCAACATTCCAGAAATGCTTGCAGAAATAAGAAAGGTTTTCACAGCACACTGTGTGCTTTGCCTCTTCTGGGAGGGTATTTCATAATATAGGGGGTCCTTCATGGCATGCTCTCTTCTGAATATAGAGAGATTTGATTTCTGTGGTGTGAGGCACCTCTAAAAGCTAACCGGTAAGATAATGCTAATAAACCCACGCGTTCCAGTGCACAGTCTCAGCAGCAATAAAATCAGAGTTGCCTGCAACTCAAAAGTAAGTCCCATTGAGGTCACCTTTCCTCCCAGGAAACTAAGTACAGGCATGCTGCCTAAATCCAGTTTTTGCAAGGCCAGCTGCTCAAATTAAAATGCAGTGGCAGATAAGCTTTAAATCAATTATAAGATAGCATTTGGTATAATTCTTAACTTAGATACTCTATAAGTACCAGAATTTAGTGTTGAGAAATCTTAAGTTAATTGACTCCCTTTTTTGTTAAAATAGTTTGCATGTACAGTAAACATGAGTGGATGAATACAGCATGAAAATGCTTACAAGGTTTGTGTACGCGTGTGTCCAGTTTAGCCTTACAGGCACTGGCTGCAGTGAAGCATACAGAAAGTGGTGATGTCACAGACTTAGATGGCTTTTGAATGGGGAAACCAGGAAGGTTTGTGAAGCTCAGCAGCAACTGAATATGATTACAGGGAAGGGCTGTAGCTTACATTGGATCATCCTTGTGCGCTGGATGCATATGTAGCACAGAACCCACCTCTGTTCTTATTGAAAGGAGGGCTCCTCTTGAAGCCAGTTGAGGCTGGTCCAGCCTTTTCTTCTTACTCATGCAGTCGAGGGCATGGCCCAGGCTGTCAGATTTAAGAGTTGCCCTTGGAGAGCTTGGCAAGGAGGTAGATGATGGAGACAAAACTAGGATTAGTAGGATTTGATATTGGCTTTGGCACCTCCTACTGTTGGTCTTCCTGCCTTCAACCCTATCAGTCCCAATGAGCATCAGCCAGCACTGCTTGCAGTGAACCAGAATGAATGAGCTAGAAGTGAACAGGTGTTCACGATGAAGGATATTAGTTACAGTGTTTAAATCTGCCTTTCCTTGTGGCTTTAGTAAAGACACATTTTGATCATGCCTCTCAATTCCCCCTTGAAGAACAAGAAGCATTTTGCCCAGTGAGAATAACTCATTGAAAATGAGAGGTAATTGATATTTCTTGCAAAGTGGTGGTAGTCACGTATCTCTTGTACCCATACGCAAGGGTTAATGAACCAGGGGGCATCCAGATGTAACTGGATTACAGCTCCCATCATCCATGATCAATGGCTGGGACTGGTGGGAGCTGGAGTCCAGCAAACCCTGAAGGACCAAAGGTTCCCAATCTTTACCATTTGTCATTTGAAACATTGAAAGAAAAAAAGGGCAATGAACTCTGATTATAACTTGCGGTGTTAATATGTAGGGCACTTAGCTTTTTCATGCAAATAAATGTTTGGTATCAGTGGTAGTTTTACAATGCATTTTTAAATGATGCTGCACTTTTGTCTGCTTCCGTAAGTTGTGTTGAATTGGTTTTACTGTAGTGTTTTCCTAATTTGGTGTGTTGTAGCCAGCCCTGGGATCGTATGATGAAGGTCTGGTTAGAAAATCTCCTATAAATAAAATATGTTGCCAAATAGTGTCTTTCAGACCTGAGAAGTATGAATTTTGTACAAGAGGCCTGCAGCCACGGCAGTGCTAATCTTTTGTTATTGATAGCGTTACGTAAAACAAACATATAGTATTCTCTCTGCGGGTTGTAGTTGTGATTTTATAGCTACACAAGAGAGTAAGCCATGTCAATGAATGCTCCTTTCTTCTCTATGTTGTTTACCCTCCTAAGCCTGAAAAATGCTTTCAAAAATACAAGTAATTGCTTCAGGACTATAAATAGGCTTTCTATCAACTTGTCACTGTTTTCTTTGAGTGTTTCAAACTAGTGGCTTCACTGCTGCCTGCCAGAGTCTCCGTTCACTGAGGAGAGCCGACAATTATGGCTTAACTGAATACAGATGTCTTGAAGAAGTTGTGGTAAAATCGTGTTGCCCCACAGATTTGACTAGCAACACTTTTCCATTTGCAAATTAATACACACAAGTGATTTTTAATTTTTAAATAGATAAACACACAATTTAATGTACTGGCCAAGTATAATTCAATTTGAGTTAAAGTTATGAGTGCTAACATGTTGAGTCGTGTGTGTATGTGTGTGGAGACACAGTTATGTGTGTGTGTGTGTGTGTGTGTGTGTGTGTGTGTTGTCATCCTTGAGTAAGCAGAAGAAAATAGGCTAATGATAACATTCTGCTTAGTTTAACAAAGCTCCTAGGTTTAGCCATGGAAGCAAATCTCAGCTTGAGCTTTGCAAGAGGCATATAGCGGTGCTGAGGGAGAAAGGTGAAAGTAGGATGAAAAAAATGGCGTCCTGCCTGGAAAATTACTCTGATTGCAGACTGATTCAGTAAAATTGGAAGTATGAGGAGATTAGGGCTTCAAATGTATTACCAGGAACACCAAATAAAATGTAAATGACATTTTGACAGTGGCTAATTGGAAAGGCCGAACTCTCTGCAGAGCATGAGCTGCAAACTGCGTGAATTTGTCTTTCCATATTTAAGTTGCATCATGCTACTATGAACCACCCCTCTCAAAAAAAACCTGTTGTTTGACTAAGGCTGCAATCCTATGTACACTTATTTGAACTTGGGGGTATTTCCTTCTCAGTAAAGATACACAGGCTTGTTCCATAGGACCTACTACATTAGACATATTTAAATCCCATTGCAAGAGCCCCTGGTGGAAACACCGAGGAAGTTCTGCCAGTTCTAGGCCCAGAGATGCCAAGAATTGGAAGCCCCAGGAACCATACCTTGTACTTCAGCTAGCCACAAATTTCCAGCCAGACCTGAAATGATTAGAGGGTTAGGGAAAGCCAATGGACAGGGTGGGCCTAGTCACCTCCAGGAGCCTCCTCAGAGAACCCTTCAACCTGTTTGCACATGTGGTGGCTCGCCACACAAGGCAACAGTGCAAAGATCCAAGAATTCTTAGTTCCCTGGCAGCCTCTGATATGTGCAGATCTTCATAAATTGGGCATGTCCTTCTCTTACTCTATGAATGTTTTTACACATACACATACTCCCATGGTACATCAGTTAGTATGACATGAATGAGGAAGCCTCTTAGTGTGTAGAGCTCTAAGAGCACCAGAAGAACCTGCAGGATCAGACCAAAGGTCCATGTCGTTCAGCATCCTCTTCTCACTGTGGTCAACCAGAAGCCCATGGGAAGCCCATAAGCAGAACCTAAGGGCAAACAGCTGTGATTTCTTGCACTGATATTGAGAAAACTGCCACCTCTGATACTAAGGGCAGTGCATATCTATCATGGGTAGTAGTCAATGATCGACTTATGCTCCGTGGTTTAAAGCTATCCAAGTTGATGCCTATCACTGGCTCTTGTGAGAGTTTGTGGCTTGTGGCTTGAGAGTGTGGCTTGAGGCAAGTATGTTTAGGAGAATGCTATAGAATCATAGAATTGTAGAGTTGGAAGGGACCCTGGGGGCTCATATAATCCAACTTCCTGCAATGCAGGAATCCTAGCTAAAGCATCCATGGCAGATGGCCATCCAACCTCTTCTTCAAAACCTCCAAGGAAGGAGAGTCCCCTAACTTCCGAGGGAGTCTGTTCCACTGTCAGAGAGCTTCTGCTCTCAGAAAGTTATTCCTGTTGTTTAATCAGACTCTCCTTTATCGTAGTTGAAGCCATTGGTTTGGACCCTAGCCTCCAGAGCAGGAGAAAACAAGCTTGTTCCCTCTTCCATGTGACAGGCCTTGAGATATTTGAAGATGGCTATCATCTCTCTTCTCAGTCTCTTTTCAAGGCTAAACATACCCAGCTCCTTCAACCGTTCCTCATAAGGCTTGGTTTCCAGACCCTTAATCATCCTGGTTGCCCTCCTCTGCACATGTTCCATCTTGTTAACATCCTTCTTAAATTGTGGACACAGTACTCCAGGTGTGGTCTGACCAAGGGAGAGTAGAGTGGTTCTATTGCTATTCCTTCCCTTGACTGTGACACTATACTTCTGTTGATGCAGCGTAGAAGAGCATTAGCTTGTTTTGCTGCTGTGTCACCCTCTTCCCTCATCTTAAGCTATAAGTCAGTCTTAAAATATACCAATGCAGAAACAACTTAGTAGCTTCAGTAAAAGTTCTTGTGTCTAAGTGAGGCATGTCTGCAGCCTTAATGAGTTGTTAGTGCAGCTGTCAGCAAGTGAAGAATTTTTAGTGGGCTAATTATTTGTCTCTTAACTGATTAATTCATCACATTTAAATAGTTTACATGTTACAGAAACCTCAAAGGTTGCTCTCTTTCTTTCTTTTCTGAGATATTGTAGCCCAAAGTAACATACAATGTTACAAGCAAGGACTAAGACTCATTCATTCTTGGAAAGAAAGGCTACCTTTAATATTTCTTTCCTATTGCCAAAACCAACATGGTCTCCAAAATGAACACACACATCCCCTGAGCCCCTGCTGATTTAAATTAACCCTCTCTAGTTAATTAGCCAAACAAGCTGGAGTTGATTAATTCGCCCATTAAAGCTTACAATCCTTCATTCTCAAAATGAAATCAATGTGTTTCAAGAACCATTTATTTTGGAGCTTTCTGCCGTGTACATCAGCCTGCAGGCACTTAAGCCGGTGCATACATGAAAGCCAGCCTCAGCAGTCCACCCAGCCCCTCCCAGCTAAGGATAGGGGAGGAATCTGACTCAGTTTACATTTAAAGCTGAATCAAGCCTATCCACGTATTCCATGCAAAACAATGTGAGAACCAAAACACAGCCATCCTATGAAATTCACACTTATCCAGATTTCGCAATCTGGTTATCCAGCCAAAGAATGTTTACCAAAAAAAAATGCATGAATATGGGGAAAGTGTGGATAAAAATGAATATATTAGTGAAAATAATGTCCAAGCATGCATTATATTAGGAGAAATTGCTTGCGCAAAGTGTACATTAGTCAAAAGAGCAGACAAAAATGTGTTTATTAGAACTCTGCACTGAAATGTTGAAGTATTTTCCTGAGAACTGCAGTGAAATGAAACTGCAGCTTCCACCTCTGTTCCCAAAAGAACAATCCCATCTAGAGAATTGGGCAGAGAATGATGCTGTGCATATTAGTGATGGGCAAAGAGTACAGCCTTTACCCTGATAATCAGGGGGGGCCTTTGAGTGTTTCTTATCACCACCCAAAAATTGCTAAATGGCCCAGCACCTGCGATGACCTCTGCAAAAAGGTGGGGGACCCTCATTTTTCGGATTAGGTTAATGCCATATGTGGTGGGTGGCTCCCTTCTCCTACTAGGACAGAAGTAAGTAAAGCTATGCTGACAGCATCATGTGTTGCCAGGATTCACGAGGGCATGGTCACCAATGACAAAAGGCACTGTAAGCCTAATTTACAAACTTTTATCAGAGGAGGAGCCAGGGATCGCCCCACCCCACCCCAGTTTTCAAGAGATTAGATCTTCCCCCTTCCCCAACGCAAGCTATAATTAATTAATTATTACTATTTTACCCCAGGGGTAAAGTGCAAGCAGAATTGAGAGACTGGCCCTAGCAGGCTGCTTGCAAGAACTTAAGCAGGCTGGTGGTGGTATTTAGTGCAGATACTTTCCTCTTTTGATTTTCATCAGGGTTTGGCAGGGCATCCCAAACTCTTCAGAGCTTTGGGCATTGGCTTCCTGCTTCTGTCTGGAGTGTTGGCTCCACTTCCTCTGTCTTTATGGCAGACCAAGGAAGCCCCTGCTCATCAGGGAGACAAGGTAGAGAACCCCACCTGTTCCTTTTATCTCTGCCTTCCTCTTTATTTTTCATGGCTTCTTCTGAGGCCTGCAAGTAATCTTGGAAGGTTGAACCCTCTTACCAGCTTTACCCAGGTGCACTCTCTCTGAGATGATTACTTGAGAGCAAGTACAGTGGTACCTCGGGTTAAGTACTTAATTCGTTCCGGAGGTCCGTTCTTAACCTGAAACTGTTCTTAACCTGAAGCACCACTTTAGCTAATGGGGCCTCCTGCTGCCGCTGCGCCGTTGGAGCATGATTTTTGTTCTCATCCTGAAGTTCTTAACCCAAGGTACTATTTCTGGGTTAATGGAGTCTGTAACCTGAAGCGGATGTAACCCGAGGTACCACTGTAGATCGTTTGGCAGCTTAAAACAGCCTTCAGCAACCAGTCGGACTCAAGGATATTGTAGTCCAAAACGCATGGAAGTCTCCAGACAAGCAAAGGCTGGCTTAGAAATCACCCCCCCCCCAGCGTCTCTAATTGTGGATGGATCTACAGGACTTCCTTGTGTTTCCAGCTGTTCATTGGCTATTTGCCTTAAATTTCTCTGTGCAAATATATTTCCATGGGTTCAGCTGAGAGTGATAAAATGGGGGGGGGGATGGAGGCAGCTTGTAGGTGCACCACTCATTAGAAGCTGGGGTCAGCATGGAGAACAAGCTGTCACTTAGGTGTCACTTCTCAAATATTATTTGGTTTTCAGCTTTCCTCCAGGTCCTATTTGCAATCTGTTCCTTTAGCCTATTTTATTTAAAGTAACAGCAGCACTGTATTTAGCAAATAGAGAAAAGGGGTGTGTATGTGAGAGAGAGATGTGTGGTCAAATGTGTCTCCCCATTACAATAATTCAGAAATTCAAATAGTAATGCAATATTTTCATTTGAAACCCCCTGGAAGGTTGGCTATTGTGTATGGCAAGTGCATCACACAAGTGTGCCAGTAGGTGGCAATCATAGATCAGTCTAGGATATAACGCACGCATAATAAGGGCCTCATATTTTCAGCAGGAAATGTTCAATCATTTTGGATGTTTTAAAATATTTTGCATAAGACTAAGCACGGGTTAATGAAACAAAATAAACAAAGCAACATATTAATTTATGCCTTGTGTGGATTCAGAGTCAGGGTGTGTGCTTCAATAAGTAAGAATCTGGAAATGTTTCAAACTGCCTCTTGTAATATGAATTCTAAACATTCAGCATTATGTCACCACATTATACGTCTAATGAGGGAAACAAAAATAAATATAGATTTAATAGATTTCCATGTAACAATTCTAGCATTGTAGCATTCTCCAGTATTAAACTGCACAGTGTGTCTTTATCTCTCTCTCTGAAGGACTAAAATAACATTTAATTACCTGTTAAGTAGTGACCCACCTACGTGTCAATTCGCTGTGGAAAAGTTAGAAAAATAACACCTCTATTATTATTTTTTTGCTAACCCAGCCTCCGTACAACTGAAGAAATAAATGGAACATGTGCTTCCCCCCCACCCCCTACACATGTACCAATATACTTCGCCCTACAAAAATATTAAATTAAGCTTACAACTTGGATTTCAGTACAAGTTAGTAAAGATTTTACAGTGCAACCATTTATTTACTCCTTTTGCCTCATGTGTATGGTACATGAATATACAGTTATTCAGGACTCCTGAGTATCCCTTGTCTACAAGATCTTTTTTAAACAAAAAACAAAAAACCTGACATACAAAGATTGATGGGCATGTCAAAATGTGTTTCTTTTATCTTTGCACATTTCGACAAATATGAAGAAGCATAACTTGATCATTGTGTAGTCTGGTCTCTTCTGGTGCTAGGAATGGCTACGATTTGCTATTATTATTTTTTTTAAAAAAGCAGCAACACCACACACCCTTTGCCATCAAACAGGGGGTGGGGAGAGGGATATATACGTATGTGAAACCCAAGGTGCAGCCTACTTTTGTTGCTATATAAACAGACTAATTGTCAGAAGTTGAAATAAATGCATTCTCCTATATCACTTTAAATGAGAGTCTTAAGTCAGCCAGGTAGATTTTTTAGGGCTATTTTTTTTTCTTTTTTTCTTTCATTTATTTCTTTTTTCATTTTCTTATTTTCCCATTTCCAGTGCATAGATTTTTATTTTTTTATTTTTTTAAAGGATGTTAGAGTACTATCTTGTGAAAGTGAACATTAAATATGCACTAAGTAAGGGACAGTGTTGGTCTGGAGGTCTTAATGCTCTAGCACAATGTCGACCCACTGAGTTGCCCCGTTTTTCTCTGCTCAGCTGGACCACGGTTTTACCATCAAGAGATCAGGTTCTTTGGACTACTACCAACAACCAGGAATGTATTGGATAAGGTATGAGATGGTACAGCTCCAACAGTCAGTGTTTCCATGGCAACGTGCTGGCAGTCTCCATTAACCAGTTCCTTCAGTGGATAAACATTTTATATTTTATTTTTAATTCGTTATCCAGTCCATATGCTGCTTTTATCAGTTTCATTTTAACCTTTGATTGAGATGCCACACCCCTCATTCCCCTTCCTCACCCCATTATTCACACTGACATTGCAAGCTTTTTCTTCATTGCACATGCTCAGTATTCAAGTTATCCCTATAGTTAAAAGGACAGTGTATACAGAAAAAATAAAATAAAATGGATATGCTCAAGCGATGTTTTCTTTCACATTTATGGTTTTAAGGCATCTACTGTCCTGTGCTCCTTTCTGTTTTAGACCCACGATATGGCATCAGGACACCAGTACCTACGTGTATAGATTTATATTCCTTTTCTCTATGAGATGTGAAATTATATACTGTCATTTTAAATCCCACCCACCCACCCCCAACCACTACCTTTGCCTTATAGATTGAACAATGCATTGACATAACATAGTATTTAGAAGCTTTTCCCCCAGTTCAATGAAATAAAATGCATTGTATATGTGCTGGTAAGCTTGTGTTTTAAAGTATGCACATTTTGTTATACTTTTTTTTAAACAACAGATTAAAAAAAAGAGTATATTGCATGGATCCCCCTCCTCTTCGGTACTATCCTGTGATGCACAAAGTTGATAGGATTGTGATTATGTCTATGGAGAACGGGGTAGTTACTTGCGATGTGTTTTCTTTTTAAAACGTCTAATCTTGCTACAGAAACAGATGCTATGCCTTTCCTAAATTAATCACTTCTTCATCTATCCAGCGGCTGTTTATTAGATTTTAATATTTATATTCCTCAGGTCTGCTTGTGATTTTTATTTTATTTTTATTTTTTTAAGATGCAGCGGCGGATTGCCAGAGGATTGTCAAATGCATTTTACCTCAAAAGACTAGGATTTCAAAACTGTATATTACACACACACGTGTGTGTGTGTGTGTGTGTGTGTGTGCAATTTTACCTTCATTATCATAATGGTGGCAGCAGTCATCGCAAGCATTTACAGTGCATTCAGTATCCCCCCTTTCTAGAATTTAACTAAAATGCATGGATCAAAGTGCAGCAGACCGGGCCAGAAGAAATAGTTTTCTCTCGATATATATATACAGATGTTGTTTCTTAAATAATCATCAGAGTGGGTGCTTTGCAGTAGAGGAGATGCTCAGTGGTCTTCCATTCCATTGATGTTTAAAATGGCATATTTGTTTAAGTATTCTAAGCCTTTGATCAGTATTTTAACTTTTCCGATGGACAATGTTAGAAACAAATAATGCACATTTTTCTGACGACCCAAGACTACCAAATGTTCACATGTTTTCAAGGAACTGCTGCTAATACCAGATAAAATTATTAGGTATATACCAGCATTGTCTATGCAGGCTACTGCTATGACATCCTAATATAACCATCGAAATGTCTTCGTATTATATGGACAGATTTACCTCTACTTTATAGTATGAAGGACAACATGGTTGAATTTTTGCATGAAGTCGAAGAGTAAATGAAGATTTAATAAGGCATCGGTATAAGCTCATTTTAAGAGTGGATAAAATTTTGGAAAGATTCTAGTACTTAAGAAGGTAGGAGCTATATTAATGCAACATTTTACCCCTAGGATTCTGGAAGACATAACTGTGCAAATACACAAAGGCAAATACACATTCTGCTTTGGATTATTCAAACATACATATGTACATGCATACAAATATATATTAAGCAGGGCATTAAACACCAGGGAATATATGTTAAACAGGACATGGTAAAATTACAGCACACGACTGTGATAGCTGCTTTTCAAGTAGTGCAACCAAAACATTGTCCATCTGTAAAATGGGCAAAGTGCTTGATAGTTAATATTAAAAAATTGTTGTTGACATCCTGCTATAAGGACCCTTTAAGTCCCAAACATAACCCACTTTACAGTCCAGTGACCCGCTTTGGGTGCAAAATATTTCCTGCCTGAAGGGCCTCCCCCTGTTTATTTTGAGTGACTCTCGCTGTTCAAATGGTTATCCGTGCCAGAGGGAAGTAGATATATGCACCAGAATATATACACATCTACTGCTTGGAAGGTCAAAATCAAAGCTAAACTGCTCATCTAGAAATGCTCTCTCGGGATTACACCAGAATACAGGTGGAGGAATTAAAAATTCCCTATTTTTCATAGATGTTGTGGACTAGCACACCCCCCCCCAGCCAAGGGATAATGGGATTTGTATTCCATGATACATGGAGAGCACTACATTGGCTACCCCTAGCTAACGTCCTCCTCCTGCCTCCGTGTGCTTGATTTCTATGGGTAGAGAGGGTTGTTGTTGTTGTTTTTCAGTGTGGAGAGAATTTAAACATGGTATGTCAGTCTAAACTGATGCAATGTTGGGAGAGCCATACCATGTGTTTTTAACACTTTATCAGATGTGGAAATGATTTTCTGCTGGGACACCCAATTGCCCTTTTCAGGATGCAGGAAGATAAAAGTAAGAAAGCTTAAACACGAAGAAAAATAAGAGAGACAATGAAGGGAAAACAATGTCCTCTTGAGAGAAAGAACTGACAGGGTTTTTGTAACCCTTCACATTTCCATTGTAGTTCCCACACCTCACTGAGCAAGTTATATCAATATTTAACCAGCCTTGAACAACCTTACTCTTAACATATTTAACATCTGAGTTTTAAAAAACACCTTGACCTGGTTCCGATAGCCTCCTTCTAGTGATTTGATTTTGGTGGACAAGAATAAGAGCGGCAACTGCAGGCTAGCGGCGACTTTTCTCTTTAAGATTGGATAGCTTGCAGTATATCCTGCTCACTGACCTCGCTTAAAGTCTAATGAACATAATATGGGAAGCAATGTATAGAAAGCTATCTCCATCCTGTAATGACAATGGCAGTTGCATTGATTAATTCATAATGAATCCTTCGTTGAGACTGCAAATGGTAATTACGGCAGATTCTTTTCATGGGAGCCAGAGTTGTTGAGTGGATGGCATGTGGCCTGTGAAATCCAAAAACAACTTGTTCAAATTACTACTACTACAACAACTAATAATAATAATCTGTACCCTGCCCATCCAACCAGGTTGCCCCAGCCACTCTGGACAGCTTCCAGCATTTACAAAAACATAATTAAACATTAAACAGTATTTTGGAGTTCCCCCATCACGTGTGAATAATGGCGATGGGGTTGGAGCTAAGTTGACTCAGGAAAGCTTATCATTTATACCAGCTTTCCCCAGCTTGCTGCCCTCCTGATGTTTTGGGCTACAGCTCATATCCATTCCATGGTATGGTTTGAAGGCACAAGAGGCCACCACTTCAGCAACCCAAATTTCTGTAGTTAAGTGCCTAGCTCAACTGGGCTCCTTTTTGGGGGGAGCAGGGGAGGGTGGGGATATAAGAATAAAATAATAACAACCGTTCCCCATATCCTTTCTAAATAAGAAGGTCCTACAGGGATGTGTTTCAGCAAAGGTATTCCATGACTTTAGCTGCATTGCATTGCAAAAAAAGGGGGGGTGGGATATTGCTGAGATCAACTTGGCCTGGCAGAGTGATGAAATGTGGAGCAGGTCGCCTAATGTTAATTAGCTGGGGAGTGCATATGAAGAAAGACAGTCCTGTAATTATGCAGGTCCCAGGTTGTCAAGAGCTTAAGGATACAGCACCTTTAATTGAGCTCTGAAGCTAATTAGTCAGTTCAAGCAGATGCTTTGCATGCAGGAGGTCCCAGGTTCATTCTGCAGGTAGGACTGGGGGAAACTCCCTGTCTGGAATCCTCGAGAGCCACGGCCAGTGAGTTTAGACATTCCTGAGCCAGATGAACCAATGGCCTTGGCTCAATATAAGGCAGCTTCTTATGTGGAAATAGTAGTATATGCTCCTATGCAGCTGGAATTAAATATTAGACCAACAGGAGCTTCTGAGTTCTCTTCTAGGGCATCCCCACACAGAGCAAGTTTCCAAGGGGAATTTGCTGACCTTCAGACAAAAATATGTAACTTATCCCATAAGATCAACTTCTGTACCTGAGAACTTGAAAGTGGCCAAAGTAGTAACAATTTTTAAACAGGGATCCTGGGGAGATCCAGGAAAATACAAGCCAGTTATAGCTTAATATCTGTTCCAGGAAAACTAGTGGATAGAATTTTTTTAAAGACAGAATCATCAGGCATATAGAAGAACAAGTTTTGCTGAAGAGGAACTGTTTCCCACAAGGATAAGCCCTACCTAATCTTTTGGAGTTCTTTGAGAGTGTCAACAAGCAGATTGGGTAAGAGTTCTCCAGTAGACATTGCATATTTAGACTTTCTAAAGTTTGCCAGGTCATTCCTGCTCTGAGGGGCTGTAGAGGAGAAACCTGACGACTGCCTTATTCAAATATTACAGGATATTGCTGCATCTTCATATGATCCAAGGCAAAAGTGATCCAATGCAATTGGGTCAAGTTGGAACTTCTGACAGTTCTGGCTCACACTCTGCTAAGGCAGCAGTGGGCAGGTTTGGCCAAGTCGAAGTGATTTTATCAGCAAAGGAATGTAATAATAATGATTATGTATTTATTTATACTGCCACGTTTTCCCCTGATGGGACTCAATGCAGCTTACATATAAAAATGAGAAGCGCTAAAAGCATAGGAAAAACAATAATTTAAAAACAATTAAGCATTGTTAGGAGTAAAACAATATAAAACCTATAAAATCTATTAAAGCCATACAAATAATTACAATAAAAACAGAACGGCACCAGCTCTTTCATTAAAAGCTGTCCATTCCCAAAAGCATGTTGGAACGATAAAGTTTTCATTTGCTGGTGGAGGGACAACAAGGAGGGAGTCAGTCTAGCTTCTCCATGGAGGGAGTTCCAGAGTCTGGGAGCAGCCACCGAGAAGGCCCTCTCCTGCATCCCCACCAAGTGTGCCCGTGAAGGTGGCAGGACCGAGAGAAGGGCCTAGATGACTCAGAATTTAGTGGTTCTTTGAGTCCTGTTCTGGCCTTTTTTCAGCCAGAACTCACTGGAACTCAGTTCTGGCACCTCTCAGGTGGGCGCCATTGCCATTCTAAGAGAACGAGGGAGGAGTTCTGGCACCTCTTTTTCTAGAAAAATAGCACTGGTCCTGTTAGAGGAAAAGGTGGGGTATATTAATAATAATGCTAATAATAATAGAACTTACTAAAATATCATATAGCGGTGAACAACATTGTGAGTTCTTCAGAACTCTTTTTTGGACAGAATGGTTTGCCAAACTGAGTTGTGGAGAGGGAGAAGAGACTCTCTATGATGTTCCAAAGTCTGCTTTATATAACAGTCTTAAGACGGAGTCAGGAGTAGACAATGGAGTGGGATGGCAGCCCTTACCTGACCTCCCAGAAGATGGGTCGCTGCTGCTTACCAGGAGGAAGAGTGGAAGGAGCAAGGTGGCGCACTTGACAGAGGCATTACGGTGCTCCTGCTGTCACCTCTGTACAGCATCAACCTCCCTATTACCTTGTCCCTCCCACTCTCCCTCTCACTAATCAGGAATGACGCACTTTCCAGGAGGTCAGGTAAGCAGCATAGCCACTCAACCCCGCCATCCGGTATCAGATGGAGTGCTAAAAGTGGCAGGGGGTGGGGAAGCAATATCAATTAAAAGAATATAATGCAAATATACCACAGTATATTGTTATAATAATAATCCCAAAGCATAAAAGACCCGCCACCATTTCAAAAAAGAATGAGCACTTAAAATTCACCCATAGCCAGGCCATGTCCAAATGCCTGAAAAAAGAAATACAGTGGTACCTCGGGTTACATACGCTTCAGGTTACAGACTCCATCTACCCAGAAATATTACCTCGGGTTAAGAACTTTGTTTCAGGATGAGAACAGAAATCATGCAGCAGCGGGAGGCCCCATTAGCTAAAGTGGTGCTTCTGGTTAAGAACAGTTTCAGGTTAAGAACAGACCTCCGGAACGAATTAAGTACTTAACCCGAGGTACCACTGTACATCTTCTGGAGCCAAAAAAGATGGCAGTGTTGGTGAGAGAATAGTCTATAGTTGGAGGACAACCACAGAAAAGGACCACTAGGAATGTGGGGAATGTGCCTTATGCTGAGTCAAATCATTGCTCCATCTAGCTCAGTATTGTCTACACTTCCGAGCCCTACCTAAAGATGCTAGGAATTAAACCTGCCTTTCCCCATTCTCTCATTGCCACCCACAAGGCATCTCTTGGGAGAGCTACTTGCACTTCACACAGGTCAGACTGGCTCTGATGTTCCTCCTTTTAAAGATTCCAGCAGTGCTGATGGGTTATCGATTGCCAGGCAATTTGGAGATGCTGCTCGGGTGGCTCTGTGGGTTAAACCACAGAGCCTAGGACTTCCTGGTCAGAAGGTTGGTGGTTCGAATCCCCACGACGGGGTGAGCTCCCATTGCTCGGTCCCTGCTCCTGCCAACCTAGCAGTTCGAAAGCACATAAAAGTGCAAGTAGATAAATAGGTACTGCTCCGGCGGGAAGGTAAATGGTTTTTCCGTGCACTGCTCTGGTTCACCAGAAGTGGCTTAATAATGCTGGCCACATGACCTGGAAGCTGTATGCCGGCTCCCTTGGCCAATAAAGCGAGATGAGCGCCGCAACACCAGAGTCAGCCACGGCCGGACCTAATGGTCAGGGGTCCCTTTACCTTTACCTTTACCTTTACCTTTACTGTTAAGCATTGGCCATTGGATGCTAATGGAAGTGGAATAGAATGGTGTGATTGTGGGAGCTTTTAAAGTATTCTGAGCAAATGTTGCAACAGTACATAATATAGCCCTAGCTCAGCAAAGTGAACAGAAGATATCCAAAATGGCAAGCAAACTGTAAAGGCATCCTACAGAATTAAAGAGGGAGAGAGTGGCGGGGGAACCTTTCTTAGATTAATGCACGAACAGCTGCATATCTCGCTGGCACTGCCCTCACTGCAGCCCTGTAGCTAATATGAATAATGCATGCACTAAGAGGGAAAACATACGCCCGTATTCTTTTATTAATGAAACGAATATGTTTGTATGTGCATGGCTAGCAGTAAAACAAAAGCAATGGAAAGTGGAGGGGGGGGAGTCACCGTGCCCATAAAAAGTGAATATTTTCCCTCCAGTGATTCCTGAGCTAGTAGACAAAGCATTATGCAACAGCTAAAATGCGCCATGTATTTCACATTTGCTACAATTGGGGGTGGAGGGTGTGTCTTCCAGAGCCAGGGCAATAGGCCAAGTTGTGGGGCTCCAATGAAAACTTTCAGAATGACGTTGGTTATGGGAAAGTCTACCGTGGCCAGCATAATGTCTGCATGGTGTTGCAGACCTTGGTGCTTCCTGAAGGATGCTTCAGAGTTCATTAGCACCGACCTGTTAAAGACAATCTGCTAATCAAATACGCAGTAGGTAGCTGCCTATCTATCCCCTGTAAGAATCATGCAATTTTACTAGGTTGCTACCAAAGACTCTCCTCCCTGGAAGAGAGGGGAGTGGTTGTGGGCGGGAGCCCGAGCACCGCCCCTAGCAGGGGGCATTAGCCCCCTGCCTCCTCCTCTCACCTGGCTGGCGCCCACGCCCCCTTGGCAGGCATCCAACCAGGTGCCTTCGAGGGGGCATGTTCAGCAGCCTTTTGCGGCGGTGCCAGCCTCTCCTCGGCCTCATTCTTCTCCGTCCTCTCGTCGCGAGTCACCCACCCTCCACTCCCTTTTAGCTCAGGGTCTTTGTTCTTTGGCCTTGCTATGCACCTTAGGTTGGTCGCCCTGGTTGTCTAGGGGGCCTGGTAGGAATTTTTCCATTTGGCATTAGGCTTTTTGGTTTTTTCGCCTACCTCATAGCAATCGTCACAACTTTTTGTGGTATTGGTGGGTAGGTTAGGCATTGGAATAATGTGTTGTGGTGTGTCGAAGGGCTGGGTGTGGCCATCGCCTATGCCTTCAATTTTTGGGTATTCCGTTAAAGGAATCTGGCGGTCGTGTACTCTGTCCGATGCCTGCTTGGCGGGAGGCCATGGCACGACCCCCGGTGACATCAGGGGAGAGCCTATAGTTGGATTAGCATCAACAGGCTCCACCTACTGGTGAATAAACCCCCTTGTTTTAGACATCCAATGCCTAAGCCAATACCTTTTCACTGCTGTAATCAATAAAGTTGTGGCCTTTTCTTGCCCATTAACCTTATATCACTTGTCCTTGTGTATTTATTTCACATCGCGGGGTTCGGGTCCTCGAACCACAATATAGACTTTTTATTGGAACTCTGAATGCTACTTCCCTCCAGCTGAGAAATGTCATTCCCATCATAGTGTGCTCATGAACGCCTGAGGTTTGTTGGATTGTTCCAAACTCTTATATACAGCAAGTCCACAACTTAAACTTGTGCGCATATTGCACCTCTGAGAGGTGGTGTGGTTTGGGTAGATGTAGGAGTTTGGAGGCTACACACATAGCACCTATCGTGCTATACTATAGGAAAGAGCCATAGCTCAGTTGCAGAGCGCATGCATTGTATCCGGTAAGTCCCAGGTTCACTTCCTGGCAGCGATAGGCAGGGTTAGGATCAAACACTGGAGAGTGACTGTCAGTCAGTGTAGACTAGATGAGCTAGATGAATGAATGCTATGGTTCAGTATAAGACAACTTCCTAACTTCGACGGACAGCTAGATACATCTGCAGAAGTCTGCATCTGTTTTTCTGCATGGCCCTACCTAGATCAGGGCAACTGACTTTAGTAAGACTTGCAGAACGCCGCTGGAGGCTAAATTGCAGCCTTCATATTTTAAATCAGACTTGAATACCAAGGGAAGAATTTCATCTTGAGTCTGGGATTAATATAAAAATTATGTGATGTGGGTCAAACCTTTAAATAAACGCCTTTGGAGCATAAAAAATACTTTAAAATGCAAATCTGTATGTCATTGAATGGTAATATATGCCATTCCCTCCATTGCTTTTGGAGAACTATATACTGTAAATGCTATATTTGTAACGTGAATATGATCTGGATTGTCTTCTGCTTCATATTAAAATATAATAATAAAGTTGGTTTTAAGGCCAAGCATCTCACGGGGCCTTGAAAACTGGTCAGACCTTTACCAAAGGATCAGCAGTAAACAAAGAACCTTTGGCAAACCATCACAATTGAATTTTAGCATTCTTATTTAAAATTATTGCTGTTGTTTAAAACCCAAATATGATTTTTCCTCCACTTTGTATTACTGCTCTAAAGATTCTAACTATGAAACTATTAGTGGAACAATTCAGCCTAACTGAATCCATTTGCTATAGAAACCCTCTCGGTCTTCTGCCTTTATTACATCATTTTCAAGCCCTGATTGCATTATTTTAGAGCATGGATTGCTATAATGCTATTCTGCCCTAACCTGATGGATTTAGTTTTCATCTTGTTCTCAGAAATGCCCAGTCTATAAATATATCTCCGTTCTCTAACCAGGATTACAGTTAACTGGTAAATTTTCCAGAAGAAAAACAGTTATGCACGTCCCAAGAGAAAATGATACATCCTTTGAAGTAGAATAACCTCTTGATTGCATTATTTTTTAAAAGAGCCCATCATGATAAAGAGAAGTCGTTCCAACATTTCCTACTTAACACTTGCATTCATTTGGTTTCTAGACAATCCGGTAGTTTTTAGCCTCCCTTGCTCCCAAGTGGATATATCTGCAGCTTAGAGGCCAAGTTTTTATCCTTTTGGCATGTGCAGTCAATTCACCGTAGACAGTTCCTCCCAAATCAACAAAACTTAGAGGCTCTCTGAAAATTAAGCACCATATTTATGCTTTGTGTTAAATTGGACAATTAATGCCAACTTGGAAATCCCAGACGCAGTGAGCAGCATCCAAGAAAACAGTTGCACCAGCCCAAGCACTTTGGGCTGCACAACGTCCTCTCCCTGTGTGGCACCTAAATCTCTTCTGGGTAGTTGGAGGAAGCCCCAGAACATACGGGGGGGGGGAGGGTTGGGGAGAGGGAGCCAAAATTATTTGTGCTAGAGGAACTGTTTTGTTGGATAAATACACCCAAAATGTATTTGTGGAGCTGGTGGCAGTAAATACGCATAGCTTTCAGGGTTCGCTTGACACTTCTCTTGCAGCTCTTCCTATTACCAAAGAGACAAACCACTTTGTGAACATTGTTTCTCTCTTTAGCAATAGTTCAAACCAATCTGCAGGATGGTTCTCCCTAGACCAGGTTCTTTCTCCATGTACACCTCATACTGCTTCTGATTGTGTTGTTCTCATTTTCATCTAAGGCAGCGGTTCTCAACCTGTGGGTCCCCAGATGTTGTTGGACTACAACTCCCATCATCCCTGAGCTCTGGCCTTGCTAGCTAGGGGTGATGGGAGTTGTAGTTCAACAACATCTGGGGACCCACTGGTTGAGAAAGGCTGATCTAAGGATTAATAACAACTGGGCAAAGCACTGACTATTCTGCCCTTCATAGTTTAGGGGAAATCCAGCTTTGCATATAGATATATTTGGGAATATGCAATATAGACACAGATGTACATACTATAAATATAGGTAACACCAGCTCCCTGGACGTGTAGAATAACATCTCTTCTTGCTAATGAGTGTGTGGTTATTCTGTTTAGAAGTTGGCTTTCCTCTCCCTTTCTTTGACATTAGTCTGACAGTTTTGTAAGAATGTAGGGTTGGGTTTGACTGGGTTTTTTTTTTGACACCTTCACTGTTTTTTAATGTTGGCAAATATTTGCCCCCTTCGTACAAATCAAATCACCTTTTAACCTTTCCTGTCAGAATAGAGGCTTACTTTGGAAAGGGAATAATTGTAGGGTCAGTCCGCATTCTCCTTGAAACCTGAACCCTTTACTCCAAGAAATTAATAGCATCCAGAAGTTTAACATATGGCATGTGCACACACACACACACACACACACACACACACACTGTATATGCTTGACGATGTCACGCTGCCTCTTAATAGTTTGGGTCATGCCCTTTTGTGTGAATTTATCTGTGTTATGAGTTAAATCCAGCAAAAACTGGCTGAAACAGAAGGGTGGATGGAGGAAGAGTTTTTGATTTGACCCGGACTGATTTTAGCCCCAGTCCTGGGGAAAAGAAAGGGTGGGATGGAGAACATATGGTAGCCAGATATGGCATTTCATACACAGCCTAATTTCATTTATTCTCATTTTATGCCCCTGCCAGACCACCGCTCTTGATAAGGAGGGGCAGGTTTTCCGACGAAGACGCAACCCGGATGTGAGGGGGCGCTGCAAGGCACAACAAGCACCACCTGATCTCAACTCCGAATCGGAAGACTATTCACCCAGTTCATCTGAGACTGTTCGCTCACCTAATTCACCCTTTTAATAAAACACTTTTGCTGAAAGTCTTGGCTTAACCCTTTGAGATTCTGAAAACAAACAAACAAAAATCCTCCAAACCTGTGTGCAACTGTTTCATTTGATTTCTTCTCCTTCTTTTTTTGTCTGTATCAGTTGCTTAAAGAAGGAACCACAGAAAGGGTGCTTACAGTATCTTTGTAATAATAATTTCCTAAATGACTGAAATCATCTTTGTTCTCTGTCTAGATTGTGACTTGCTGCTAAATATGATCCTCAAAGGGTTAAGACTATTTTGCTTTTTTTCTAATACATATATATATAAATATATATATATATAATTTTCAAAGGGGATAGAAGCAATGAATGTTTTCATCAGTCAAGCTACAGTATATGACTTAAGCATATGTTAACCCTCTGAGTGCATAATCTTAAATAATCTTGACTTGCCCCAAAGAGGGCTTTATCATCAATACATTTTCCTGCAGCACTCAAATTGGTGGTTTAGCCGAAGTGCTACGTAATTACAGGATCTGGATTGTGATTTTTGTAGAGTCTGGTTTTTATGCTCTTATGCCAGGGGTACAAATAGTCACCCAGCAGCTACTGGGATCTTTACAAAGCAAACCACTGGGCATCTGAGTTGTTGGAGAGATCAATGATAGTTTTGTTTGTTCTCATGTTTTGCTGAACAAAGCACCCTCCTTTTAGCACATTGAACCTAGAAATTCTAACCATTTCTAGGTGTGTTCTGCCATGATTACTTGTTGAAATAATGTCACAGGCAGTAGAGCTGTCTAAGAATGATCTGTTCAGGGTGCTGTTTGTAGTTCCCTGGTTGCTGGCTGCAACACAGTTTCATGGGAGTCTATAGTGGAATGAATTCCCCATCATCCGTACTCTGCTGTGCACAAAGTCCTCCTTTCTGTACATTCTTTTTAAAGACACAGGTACATGCAGACGGCATGTTTGGGAGCAGGCAATAAACACAATCAGTTTTGGTTTTTTTCATGCCATGGATTGTTCCTCCGGGCGTTATTGTGGTGTTATTTATATGGTGAGGGGTGCTATTTACAATGACTGGATGGGGGGATGTTTAACAGAGGAAATTATTCTACAGACAATGTAAATTAAAGAAGAGATTTGAAATTCCAAACATAAATAACCTTTGTTTTAAAAATAAAGTGGCTAGCACTTACTCACCTAATGTCTTTGTACAAATATATTTACCAGAATTTAGTCTGCGAGTGTGTGAGAGAGAGACAGACAGCAAATGGAACAAAAATTCCAAAAGTAAATGTTTCATCAGTGCTTTGAAAACATAATTAACCTACAAGAATCATTTGGTTTTTAAAATAACGTTGGTTCCAAAATGTAATAATGTTTGTAAAAATGGTCTCTGTTCATTCACCAGTCACTCTAGTTGAATTAAAAAAAACCTTGGTTTTTAAGGCATGATTCTCAAAGTGTTATTGAGGAGGCTTTAGAAGAAATGCAGGATGGTAAAATTCATATCTAGAGGTTATAGAAATTTTGCTTTGAGATACAAAACACCTGAGATGGGGAGATCAGCAATCCTGTTCACTTGGGCTATTTAAATACTGACAAAGGTAATGTCATTTAAGCAGCTTAAGTGGAGAAAGGATTTTAACCAGTGGAATAAAAGGTACTTGACTGAACACATTTTGTTCATTATAAAAGCATAATTGATATAAAACCAACTGGAGCCATCTCTGCCAAGTTGCTTCTTAGTATCATCACTGATAGCAATTTATTCATGGCCTGAGCACATAGGTTATGTACCTGGTAGGGTACCGGTATATACCGGTAATTTAGCCTCAGGACAGTACTTGCCTGGTCCTCCATTGCATGACCTCTAATAAGATTCAGTGCTTTTCAGAATAAGTGCCAATGCTAGACATCCAACAAAACCAATGAAGGGCCAATAAGCAGGGCCAATCACAAAGGCATATAAGCTCAGTATTCATTCACTATTATTTTTGTGAATGGACTGAGGTTCATCTCCCTCCTCAATGCATGGCTCACCTTTGTGCCAGGACCAGCCCCAAGTTCTGTAGCTTATACATTTTCCCCATAGGGCAGTCGTTATAGCAAAAGCATTATTGTTTCGATAATGTATGGAAAAAGCCACTCTGATGCCTTGCTTATATTACGTCTTTATTACACTTGTTCACATTATCAAGCACTGAACAAACTACAGAACTATTGATGGGAGGTGATTACTCATTTGGACAGCTACAAACCAGCCATCTAGAATGCTCTCATCTTTTTGGAGCTCTGTATTTTTTAAATTATTATTTTAACTGGGCTTCGTGTGTTTTCAACAAGTAGAATTTCCCCCATAATTTTGATGGGTGGACAGCATAATCCCACTCACCATATTTGGCTGCAACAATCCACACTGCTGAGCCAATTCAAAGCTCCTCAGCTGCCACTATAATAGGGTTGCCATACTTCCGGAATTTCCCAGACATATTCAGAATACTGCAATCAGAAGAAGTGTCTGGGCGGAAATTGAAAAAATGTCCAGAAAAATCCAGACATATGGTGATTTTCCTTAAAAATTCCTGTCCTGCTTTTCACTTTTTGAAATATGGCAACCCTACACTATACTGGTAATCCCCAGTCCTACTGTAAAGAATGGCGCAGTTTGTGCCAGTCTCCATGACTCCTCTGAGCCCTAAGGCAAGGCAAAGGAAATTCTGCTCCTTGTGGGCATCTGGAAATCCTCACAGAGGAGGCAAGTGTAAAGAGAATGATACAGGGTAGTACTGCCCATAAGCCTATCTGATGGACTCTTGTGATGGTCCACTGTAGCAGATCCTGTGATCTTCTAGATCAGGGGTCAGCAAAGTTTTTGTGGCTTGGGCCAGTTCACGGTCCTGCAGACGCTGCGGTGGGCCGGAGGGTGCATGCATGCAAACGTTTTTTCCGGTGCTCCTTCCAGCGCGGAGGAGGCGTGCACAGCTTCCCATTGGCTGCAGGAGCTTCCTGCAGCCAATGGGAAGACGGCCAGCATCGTGGAAGGCGGTCCCCGCTCTACTCCGTGCCAGTTTAGCACGGTGCACAGGAGCCGACCAAGCGGGCGGCAGGGGTCGATGGGCCGGTTAAACAACCCCCATGGGCTGCTTGTGGCCCATGGGCCTTAGGTTGGCGACCCCTGTTTTAGATTGCCACAGTGGCTCATAGCAACTGGCTATAAAAGGTGAATCTGAGATTAAACAGGGATGGCGTAACTCAAAGATCCATAAAACAACTGATGTTGCACTATTACGTTGCACATAATGAGGATGTGTAGCAGTTTAAAAAGTGGTGGGTATGCCCATAATGGATTGATTGGGATTTCCATGTCACATTACCTCTTTACAAGCTATTATAAACTAAAGCCAGGTACATGCAAGTACCTAAATGCATGTTTAAAGTGCATCCAGCACCAGCTTATTAACCTTCTTGCACAATCTTGCAAATAATTATCATCAGGGTTCTTTCTATATAGCTATTTAAAAAGAGATGGAGAAACCTTTCCTAATATAGGAGAATTCCGTATGCAGTGTGCACTTTATACAAGTTCTTGTGAGAAATGAGAAACCAGCAGCTATGAAAAGCTTGAAACTTTCCTCACTCACCAGCAAATAATTGGTCCAAGAAAAAAATATCATAATTTCAGGGTAGTGTACACACTTGTCAGTTTCATTGGCCTTTCCTCTTTGCTCCCCACTTAAAGGAGGCTGGTTTCAAACACAGAAGCGGGGGCAGGATCTGTGTTCTGGTTCTGTCCCTTTTATGTTTTGCATTGAGATATCAGCATATGCTTTTATTCAAATGAGACAAAAGCCTTGTTTTAATCTAGAGTGGTGAGATGGAAACAGGAAAAGGATCCTTCTTAAATTGCAGCATCAGTGTTGGCGATGAGTTTCATCTTTGAAGCTGATGGTCTCAGTATCCCAGTTCTGCCAAACACCAGTTGTATCCAACTAAGGCCGCATTCACACCATACTTGTAAAGCACTGTGATGCCACTTGGACCAATCATGGCTTCCTCCTAAGAATTCTGGAAACTGTTGCTTGTTAAGGAAACCACAGGAGGAGGAAATGCTCTTGTGCTCCAATCCTGCTTGCTGGTTTCCTACAGGCATTGTGAGAACAGGATGCTGGCCTGATCCAGCAGGCTCTTTTATGTTCTGAGGGTGCTGAGAGGTGACCCCAGTCCCTTCCCAGAGCCAGAGTTCCCAGAGTGATTTAGCAATGACTCTTCACAAGGCACTCTGGGAATGGCAACTATGGGAGTGAATAGGGGTCTCCTAACAATTTTCAGCACCCTTAACAAACTGCAGCTCCCAGAATACTTTGGGAAACACCCTGACTGTTTGAAGTGCTTTAAATGTGTGGTGTGTATACAGCCCAAGTCATGCTCAGAGTAAATTAGATAAATTAGTTGTGACTAACTTAAGTCCATTTATCTGAGTATGACTTAGTCAGAGACCATTTGGGAATGTTGCCTACTAGTGGGGAAAGTTCATCCGTACAGCATCAGTAGCTTTTCCGATATCCATATTCAACTTGGGCCATCATAACATCAGTGAGAAGGGGAAATAAAGAGCAGCTTCACAGCAACCTGCCAGCTATGAAGCTTTGCAATTTTTCTGTTCACTGTTACTTCCATACCTTAGGGTGTCTGGAACAGTGGCGTCGCAAAGTGAGGGGCGGGGGAGCGGGTCTTCCCGGGTTCCATGTCTGAGAGGGTGACAAGAAGGCACCCCGTGGGGTGCTTGCCCTGCCGGCCCAGGCGCGGCGGCAGAAGCAGCCATCACACCGCTGCAGCCGTGAGCAGAGGATCCAGCCACCGTCTGTATGGTGTTTGAGCAGTGCCGGCAGCAAACCGCTACATACAGCGCATGTGCGGTGTTGAATGCATGCACTGTACATAGTGGTTTGCCGCCGGCGCTGCCCAAGCGCCATACAGACGGCGGTGGGATGCCTCTGTCGCCGCTGCAGCCGCAAGCAGAGGATCACACTACCGTCCGTATGGCTCTCGGGTGGCAAACTGCTACGTACAACCCATGCACGGTGTCGCACATATGCACTATGCATAGCACCGCCGTACATGCGCTGTATGTAGTGATTTGCCACCGGTGCCACTGAAGCGCCGGACGGACGGTGGTGGGATCCCTCCGCCGCCAACAGGAGCCGCTTACGGCGAGCCGGGGGCCCCCCTCCCAGCCTCCCTCCCTCCCTGGCTCGTTGTAAGCAGCTCCCGCTTTGCTGCTTTACAGCAAGCCGGGGAAGGAGGGAGGGGGATGGATGGGAGCCGTGGCTCCTGCGAGGACGCAGCTTTGCCAGCACCCCTGCAAAGTGGCATAGCTCCCCCCCCTTCCCCTGATGACTCGGCGTACTTGGGAGTCGGTATGGGTATGAGCGGGTATGGTGGCGCAGAGGTGTAGGAAGGGTGCCCACCCGCGACTCCCAGCCTACCCCGAGCTGTCAATGGGGGGGGGGTGACAAAAATTTTTCTGCACCGGGTACCACCTGGGCTTGCTATGCCACTGGTCTGGAAGGTAAATACAGCTTACAAAACCCTAAATGACAGCATTAGCACACATCTTTGCTTCCTGCAGGATTGTCATTATTTACTAAGCTTTTCTTTAAGAACATGCTGTGGTTATACACTTCAACACAAAATTTGTTCTTATGTTCTTATGGCAGTGGTGCTTTAATGTTCATGTCTACTCAGAGGTAAAGCCCATTGTGTTGTGGGACTCACAGAGATGTGAGTACAGACTGTATCCACTACCCCAGGAATAAGTACTATTTAACTCTCGGCCTTACCTCTGAGCAGGCAAATATAGGGTTGTGCTACTAAGTCTTTGATCCGGCGAAGGGGGGGGGGGATTTTGACTGCCAAAAGCAGGTTTAAATTGATGGGGCTGCAAATTAAATTCAAAATTCCTTATTTTCAAGGCTATTTTTGCTCCGGTGCATTTGTGTAACAACAATTTGGAGCACGGAATAAAAAAGAAGTAATTGAATGGGAATTGAAGAAATTAAAGTATCAAAGATGGTCTTTTTCTGAATGATAGCTTTTGTAAGTTATCTTACACTTCCTTCAGTATTTCAATATTTATGCAAATATATTTAAATGCATATGATTGGTTAAAAATTAGTTGACTGCCATAGTTATAATACAAAGAGATCTACCCACCAGCATTTTATCACTACCTGCTATTTAGACCGGTCAACAAGATTTAGGAAATCAATTATAACTTGGGTGACCAACCCTATGAAACAAATTAGACTTTATGCAGATTGATGGTTCAAGGTCATACTGATTTATGGGCAGTAGGTTTAGTCCACAGTGCTCCATGAGTGTTGTTATGACAAGTCACATAATATTCTTCCTGATATAATAAATACAATCATGTGACTTAAAGTGTCCATTAATAACATACAATTCTTGACTTTTGGGAGGAGGATGACACTTTGAAAGCAAAGAGATTCATTCATCTTGATTAGAGGAAGTGAGCAGAGAGAAAGCCAGGCCTGAAAATGCTTCCCATTACAGTTGTGCTGTATCATGTGAAATCCATACAGAGTCTTTCCATCACCTCTGTTTTTATTTTGGAATCCAGGAATAGCATTAAAAAAAGATGTCTGAATCTCTTTCATCCTTGTGCCATATTATACCAATTAGAGGCATAAAGTCCCATCCCCCTCATGTCCACTGCCAAACCCCCACAAATGTTTGATTGTTGGCTTATGTTTTATCAGCACCAACTCTCTAAAACCTTTTAGAAGTCATTCCTCGATCCTAATAGGATGTGCTTTGAATTTTCAAAATCCCTAAATCAAGTGGTTCTAACGTTCTCAATGCAGGCTGCTGAAATGTTCAACACCAAAACTGAATTTTTAAAGTGCAAATGATTACCTGAAGTATGAAATTTGTGCAGTAAATCGGTTAAAAAGTTTTCATGTCTAATGTCTGGGTTTTGTTACACAAGTATGTAAGTCACCATTTTAACTTTAGCATTTTTGTACAGTCTGTTCATAACATGACGAAATTCAACAACAATTAATTGATAAGGGATTTTAGTTAATATATTGGATTAACTAGAAACCATGTTGCCACTTGAGATTTACTTTCTGAAGTCCTATATCCATGTTTCTTACTTGATCACAGAAACTTCAAGGCTGGATCCTGATGAAGCTAGCTGACCTTTGCTCCCACTGAAATCAATGTAGATTAGCTCAAATCATGACTAATCTGTCCAACTGATTTTAGTGTGACCCAAGTTCAGTTTACTTACTCAGGAAGCAAACCCAGGTGATTAATTGCATGTGTGACAGAGGTTTCATATAGCTTCAAATGCAATATTTTTCAATGGAGGCCATTCACACAACCAACAATGTGCTGAATGTTGAGTGATCAAGTGAAATGTGTGTGTTATACTGAAGCTAACAATGAGCGGCACTCGACTTCACATTCCTAGCACAGCTCTAAATAGCAAGTCATGTTGGTGGCTAAATAAAATATCAAGGAAAACAGGTCTGAACTGAATGTGTGTAACATGTCAACTTTACACACATTGTTACATGACACAATATCATAACCAAAGTAATTTAATAATAATAATTTATTATTTTTACCCTGCCCATCTGGCTGGGTTTTTCCCCAGGCACTCTGGGTGGCTTTCAACAGAACATTAAAAACAGAATAAAATTTCAAACATTAAAAACTTCCCTAAACAGGGCTGCCTTCGGATGTCTTCTAAAAGTCAGATAGTTGTTTATTTCCTTGACATCTGATGGGAGGGCGTTCCACAGGGCGGGCGCCACTACTGAGAAGGCCATCTGCCTGGTTCCCTGTAACTTCACTTCTCGCAGTGAGGGAACCGCCAGAAGGCCCTCAGCACTGAACAATGGGGGTGGAGATGCTCCTTCAAGTATACTGGGCCGAGTAAAAAAGAAAAGCCCTTCCTACAATAAGGGTTCTCAATGTCCATTGCATTCTGAGTTGTTCCAAATCAGGTTGAATCTTACTGATATAAATCGGCAATCCATTTACCAAATACAAATTTGCTAACTCTTTTTTTAAAATAAAAACAAATAAACATTGCTTACCTGTACTCAGAGGGTTAACACAAAAGCACAAGGCATGCCAATCAGACTTGGTGTTTTCAAACTGCTTTGCTCTTTTAGCCAATGTTTCTACGTACTTTCTTTCTTTCATTTCATTTTGTTTTGTTTGGAACGTTCTTGGAATCTTTCAAGTTCAAAATTAACTTGCGTCGTGGTGTTTGAGGATTTCTATAACCAAATTGATCTTATTTTTAGTTATGATTTTTCACGAATAATATGCATCATTAATGCAGTGTAAGTCTGTAGTTATAAATCTGATTAATACCACAAGTGACTCCAGATATCTTTTTTTTTTTAAGTACTTAAAACACATGGTGGCATAGGTGGCAGCCTGAAGATGAGCATGTTTACACTGAAGTGAGGTTCATAATGTTCTCTGGGGTTCCTCACAAGTAAATATGCATACGATTGTAGCCTGGTACAGATGTTTCCTATTGATAAGACAGCAGCACATTGTATTTTTCAAGAGAATCCTGAAAAACAGGTGTTTTTTTTGGTTGGGTATTGCTACTAGTTAGGAAAAAGCTATATCATTACATGCATTGTGTATATCATCTGTGTAGATGAAGACTGTCCAGGCTTCATATTTAATTATTCCCCCCCCCTTTCCTTGACATTGTAGCAGAAATTTGTTACTGATTAACCAATACATAAATTTGCTTCAGACTGTTAGAGGGGAAAGTAAGACTCAAATCATCGGCAATGTTACTGCACTGCGAGTAGCCATCTAATTTCAATGTGGCACATAATACAACATGCAAAGCCAAATCAATAAAGCTACTGAAAAAACACACATGGTGGTTCCGTATTCAGTAAAAGACTCTTGCTATGAAAGACTCCAGCAAATGAAAGTTGGTTTGGAAATCCATTTAAAGGAAAGCAAGAAGCTTCTGTGGTTAAAGAAAAATTGGATCAGGATGGTCACAATGCTACTGTATGACCACAGGTCAAGTACATTAAAGCACTGTTGTTTTTGCTGGCCTGCAGTATGTTTCTCTGTTGTATTTTCTTTAGATGGCCTGCTGGGGCTTTCCTTCAAATTTATTGCTGCTCAGGTCCTCTTGGTATTTCCATTATAAACTCCTATTCTCAAAGGTTGCCGGGGTTCTTTTTAATAGTGTAAAAATGTGCCACAGGCAAATGTCTGGCATGCAATGCCTCAGCCCAGAGTGGTTCTTTTCATGAAATTTGAGGCAAATCAGCTTGGTCTTTCTGACATTTATGCTCTGCAAATACAACAGCAGAGAAACAGTGTGGGTGATATAGCACTGCGAAAGCAATTTTTAAAAAATAATAACAACAAATGGCTTGGCTCTTACATAAAACTGACAATGGAAAGCTTTGAAGACCCATTTATTGAGAAAATGTTAATGCATCTCAAGAATGCTTGAACTTTGGAACACATGTTTTGGGAAGCATTGCTCCCTTTGTGTTACTGGGCTGCCGTCCACAGATGGGAATCAAATAAGTATCAGCCACAGCTATGCCATTGGCACAACTGGTTTTCTGATTCGAAAGAGCCAGTTCATAGACTGAAGTTGGACAGTACTGTACATGTAGTGGAGCAGCACACCTATGTCCATGCGCCCAACACACCTCCAGTGTAATGTGGGACATGGACACATGCACATGCCAAATGTTACGTTGCACATGTGTTAGAACTGAGGCCACATCCTCACCACCCATTAGATTTCCAATGTGCAAGCCATTCCAAAGCAGAAAGGGGGATTGTATCCAGGCGGTTTTCTGTTTTCCATTTCAGCACTGATGTGCTAAATAGTTCAATTAGCTTGTTGTAAGGAGTTGCCAGTGAAATATCTTAAGAGGTTCGGGGTCAAAAGACTTGATCCTGTTCGCAACCTCGGCAAGCTCCTCCAGGAGCTGGTGGAGCTACTACTGATCCCTGTCTCCTAACATGGAACATGAGGGTGTGACTCCTATGATTCTTCCTTCTGTGCAGGGAAACTGCATGAAATGGGCCAGTACATATACAGTGCTACCTCTGGATACGCACACCTCTGGTTGCGTATCCTTCAGGATGCGAACGCGGCAAACCCAGAAGTATTATTCCGGGTTTCACTGCACGCACATGCACAGACGTGCTGTACATGCCACGTGCATGCGCAAAAACAGCACCTCTGGTTGCGAATTCCTCGGGATCCGACTGGAGATCCGGAACGGATCCCGTGTACAACTGGAGGTACCACTGTACATTTGTGCAGAGGAAGCTCTCATGTCATGTACATGGCTGAGGGGACAGGCTCAGAACTTTTCTACCAGTGACGGACATTTGCACATTACTAAAATGAGGACAAGAGACAGCATAATAATAATAATAATACAGTGGTACCTCGTGTTGCATAACCTCCAGGTTACGGAATCTTCGGGTTACGGCCACAGCAAATGGTTTCACCACTCACGCATGTGCAGAAGCACTCTATTGTGCCACATGTGTGTGCAGAAGTGGCGCCTCTAGTTACAGATTTTTTGGGGTGTGCACGGCACCCCAAAACGAATTAAATCCCTAACCAGAGGTACCACTGTAATAATAGTAGTAGTAGTAGTAGTAATAATAATAATAATAATAATAATTTATTGTTTGTACCCCTGCCCAACTGGCCGGGTTTCCCCAGCCACTCTGGGAGGCTCCCAACAGAATATTAAAAACATGATAAGACATCAAACATTGGGGTGGAGACGCTCCTTCAGGTATACTGGGCTGAGTCCATTTAGGGCTTTAAAGGTCAGCACCAACACTTTGAGTTGTGCCTGGAAACATACTGGGAGCCAATGAAAGGCTTTCAGGACCAGTGTTGTATGATTTTGGCGGCCGCTCCCAGTCACCAGCCTAGCTGCCACATTCTGGATTAATTGCAGTTTCTGGATCACCTTCAAAGGTGACAAAGAGCACATTGCAGTAGTGCATTAAATTTGCACGTTTGCATAGCTGAGATTACACATTAATTGACAATAATTTAAACTGAAATAAATATATAAATATATATATCGCATCAAAATGGGGCAGACTATGAGTAGGTGACTTGTTTGCCTGCTCAGTCCATCGTCCAGGTTCTCACCACTGATCTCTTTAAACCAGACATCCCTTTAAAGAGAGGACTAACAGAATCATAGCATTATGAGTCCCCAAGGCTCATGTTGTCCAGCCTCCTGCAATGCAGGAATGTCAACTAAATCATCCGTAATAGATGGTTGTCTAACCTCTGCTTCAAAATCTCCAAAGGAAGGAGGGTCCACCACCTTCCAAGGGAGTCAAAGAGCTTCTACACTCAGAAAGCTTTTCCTGCTGTTTAATCGGACTCTACTTTCTTGCACTTGAAGACATGGCCCTGATAATTAAGAGTCTCATGCTCTACTGACTGAGCTATCCATCATGAGCCATCTTGCAATAGATGGGCACATCCATAATCTCTCCTTTTTTTCCTTTTTCCTGGTCCTGAAGAGGGTTTCAATATTACCATTCCAAGAACACAGGAAGCAACAGGTCAGTTTCTTGTCTTTTGTTTTTTGTCTTTCAGAAATGTGTGATTAATTTCTCTGCAGTGGCGTTTGTGTCCAGGGACAGAGAAACACACCCTCCACTTGGAGGATGAACAATTGTGTTGTAGGTCTTTTCCCGCTTTTACTGTGGTATAAAAGTCATTTATATGTTGCAACTCTTAATTAAATCAAGGCTGCATAATATCCCTGTGTGAGTACCATTTTCATATCAGAATCTGAGAAGCAAAATCTGATGAATGAATGAGTGGTTTTAAAAGGTGATTCATTTCCACTGCAATGTGATGTGAGAGTGGCAGAATAACCCCCCAAAGGGTAATTTATCACTAACTATCAACACTGATATCTGGTTATGTTCTCAGGGGGAGAGAGAGAAAATGGAAGACAGTCCAAGGTTCAAGATAACAGTCTCTCTAACTTATTTTTTATTTTATTATGGACCTAATAGACTTTTCCATTCTGTGCGGAAGAAAATAATTAAAGGATTAGCTGAGTGTGAAATTAAATAGCTCTTTTTTTCTGGTGCGTGTTAAAGAGTCTTCCGAGGAAGGGGCTGAATTGAAACAAGCTTCCAAATGGTTTTGATTCTTTATGGGAAAATGAATTCAGTGTTTTCTTTAAGCAAAAAGAAACAAAAACTCACACCAGTCTTATATAATTGATGTGGCTTAAATGACAGAGGGTTAATCTCTAACATTCAAGGTAGTAATTAAATAAACTTTCAAAGTGATAGGCATCCATATCCATATCAGTGTGAGGCCAATATGGTATTTTAGAAAAATCCTACCAGTCTATGTTCATAAATTGAGGTTAATATGGAAGGAAATCTGATATGGTATGGTAATTCATTTGCAAAGTGCTTGAGCACACACACACAAACACACACAAACAAACAAACAAACACAAGGGGCTGCTGACCCTGCTCTCATTGTTCTCCAACCCCACCAACCATGGCCCCTTTCCATACACCAAAAGGGCGGGGTATAAATAATAAATTATTATATTATTATTATTATTTTCACTGCTCTTTCCACCCCCAGTTACTTATCTCCTTGACATCCGATGGGAGGTGTTCCACAGGGTGGGCGCCACTGCCCGGTTCCTAATCATCATCATCATCATCATCATCAGTGCTTTAAAAAAAAATTAGGGGTACTCTCATTTTCCTGTTGTTGTTGTTGTTTAGTCATTTAGTCGTGTCCGACTCTTCGTGACACCATGGACCAGAGCACGCCAGGCACTCCTGTCTTCCACTGCCTCCCGCAGTTTGTTCAAACTCATGCTGGTAGCTTCGAGAACTACTCATTTTGAAATACTGCCCCTCAATGAGGCCAAGCTTAGATTCACAAAATGTTTAGGGGTATACGTACCTCTGCATCCCCCCAGAAAAAAGCACTGATAATAATAATAATAACTAGAGCCTGAAGCACATTTAAAAGTAGTACCATCAGATTCAAAGGGGTTTGCTTCAGAATACACAAGCACAGGATCACACAGTAAAATGTATCTCAATGTACAGCCTGGAATACTAAGGATTCACATCCAGCTGGATTGGCAAGGGGTTTATTTATGTAGCATTTAAAAAGGAAAAGGAAAAAAAAATAGTCACAAAACCACATTGTTTGCTCACACAACCCTTAGATCAAAGGGAATCCTTGACAAACATAATTTGAAAAGCAACTATACTAAAAAAAATATTAAAAAATCCCACTTCATGTATTAACTTTCCAGCACAGGAGGTGGACTTGAATGAGCATGTGGAAACTGAATAAAGCCAGTGACTTTTGACAGTCTTTGTGATCTCTCATGAGAAATCTGAGCAGTCTTTTTATGGTCAAAAGCCCGTTTAAATCCCCAGTGAGTCACTGACAGATCCACTGAGAATTACTGGATTTGTGGAATGACTAAGTGGGGAAAATATATAAAACATCAAGCGCACTAAACTTCCCCACCCCAACTAATTATCTTGTACTAATATGTAACTTTATTAATATGGGGAGAAGGGGTTGATTGCAATGAGAATGTGCTTTTTAAAAAATTAAAAAAGAAGTTACGAAGTTCTGAAGGCTGTGACCAAGAGACCTGGTTGTCTGCTCAGTCTGCTATCAAGGGGCTAATGGTTGATGGGCAGCTTCAAGGCCACTCCTGTCCTCCCTTCTTACGGATGCTTATCTTTATACCAGGCTTGGACTAAACTACCTTTCAAACAGAAAATGCCTTCAAATAGAGGGCTGTGCTCTCACAGGGAGGGGGCAGAAATTCAATTCTGTTTGCATTTTACCGAGAAATGACATAATTCGCACCTCTCAAACTGAGCACGAGCAAATTGAAACCCAGCTACCCTTTGAAATCCAAACTTCTCTGGATTTTGCAATGCAGTTTCCCAACCAAGTAGTGTGAACTAAAATTCATACGTTAGGGGAAAGTGTGCATAAAAATGCAATGATCGTTATTTTAAAAAATAAGATACAAAAATGAACTATGTTAGCAACAATCATTTGCAAAATAATTAAGTAAATCTCTATTTGCCAAAACTGCACACAAAAATGTGAGTCCCGGGGGGAAACTGCACTTATGTACTGAACCGTTTTTTGAGGATTTAAAAAAAAAAATAAACTGCAAATTGTTGCAGAAATGTGGCAAACTGAATTTGAGAGTGGAAAGATTAGAAACCCAAATGACATGTTTGTTCATCCTTTCACCAGAACTCTTTAAATAGAGTTCTGCCCCTTATAAAGTAGGACACATGGCCTTGCAACAGTGCACCATTTGTACCAGCCCTTAGTAAACAATAACTAGATTCCAATGAATGAAAGAGCCATAGGCCCCCAGCTGCTTGCATAGGCCTAAGCCCCTTCTAAAATCAGAGTCACTTAGTATCTTTGAAATACAAGGATGTACATAGTAGCTCCACAGCCTGCCTCATATTTGTTCTCCACAGCAACGCTAACCATTGACTTGCAGCTTCTCTGTGTTTTTTTTATTAGATTTTTGCATATCTCAAAGCACATATGAGTGCTAGTGGTAGAGAGATGCCCCCCCCCCTTAATACAGGAAATCTTTTTTGCAGTCATCTTTTTTTTGCAGTAGGTTCACCAGGAGGTGATGTCCTAGCAAGGCAACTGAGACACTATTAAGATTTGGTATTTTCATTTTTAAGGTTGAAGCATTTATGCATTTGCAAAAGGAAAAGATAAGGAAACAGATTGCCAACAAAACAGCATACAGGTTAGCATGAAATTTATAGGTGTATAGGCACAAATTTAGAAGTCCGTATTAAAATTTAAATAGAAATACATATCACCATAATAGGGACAGAGGCGGATTTAGAGCAGCACAACTGGTTCCGTCACACTGTGTGTCGGGCCTACAGGGGCGCCACAGGGCATTGCAATGATGACATAGTGAACTGAGGGGAATGGGAGGTAAGAAGAGGCAGGTGCAAATTTTGGCCTTGCACAGAGCAATACTGAAATTGGAAAGAGCAAAGTCTGCCCCAATGGAGAAGACTGCAACCAGGTGGGTGCTATGTACTGAGTTGAATAGGATCCAAAAGGCAGCAGTCTGATTGGTCCTAGAATAGGATTCAGAATGCAGCAGTCTGATTGATCCTAGAACAATAGGATCCAGAATGCAGCAGTCTGATTGGTCCACAGGAGCCACCCAATTCAGCTCCAGGTGGAAGGGAATCCGCAACTTGATTGGCCTACAGGAGAATCCGGAATTAGCCAATCACGTGGAGCCCATTGTGTAATTAATGTATATAAGGCAGACATTCAGGGGGAACTTCCATTCCTCCTCGCCACTATGAGCTGAAAAAAGAGCATGAAATCCACTCTTGACTCCGAGTAGATTTCAGTGGGTCTGATGATGGGCAACTTCAGCACTAGGCAAACCTTCCAAGGATTGTCCTCACACACTCCGGTTGAGTCAGCAAGGGCAAGGAGGTTCAATTCACCCAACGCCTCCCTCTCCCCACAGTTTCACAGACAGCCCTGCTCTGCTCCCATATACTCTGCGAAGCCTAGGGTGTTTTCCTGTACAGTAGATGTAGAGAACCTCAGAACCTCTCTATATGGACTCTCCCCAACCCACGCCCAGAGGCAGCACCATGCTGGAGTGCATTTGTTTGGCTGGTATGTGTCCTTAGACTCTGATAACGTCTCTTGCTTATCTGGAAAGAGGATGGAAGTTTGTGCGTGTAAGTGTAGAATAATAAATAAAGACTGGAATAAAAACTACTGTACAAAGATCCATTGTTCCGCCCACTTTTGCACTGGGCCACTGTTATGCAACCCCTTCAGAAAGATGCCCACATGAAAATGTGACACTTCGGCTGAAACTGATTCCCCACCCCTGCTGTACAGCAGGAGAGACTATCCTTCCATTCACTCAGATCAAATCCCTTGCCTTCTGCTCTCCAGGGTTCCCAAGATAGGAGGGAAGGGAAAATTCCTCAGTCCCCCCCCCCCCCCCAAGATCTCCTAAGTGTTAGAAAAACACTGAGGCTTCATTTGAATAGTAGAATGTCTGGCACCTGATGGGCGGGGCTTTTGAATTGTGCTCCGGAATTGGCCCCTCCCTTCGTGTGTTCAGAGGCCAACTGTCATTCTTGCTTCTTGCCTCATTATTGCCTCAGGATGTTGTTTTAGTTTCTCTCAGAGTGTATGTTATTGTGTTACAGTTTTTCTTTATTATTAAAGCTTTGTTTGACATATACGTGAGCCGCTTACTTTGCTGAAAGAAAAGAAACTCTGCTGAAGAATGGTGGCATATCCTAAACTGCGTGACTGAGGGGATATTCCCAGTCTGACAGGAGGATTGCATTTTTTAATCCCCTCCCCCACCGCCCACAAACTAAGTGCTGCAGGCTTCTCATCCTTTAAGGCCTTCTGTGTCAAGGTACCCTACATTGATCACGAAAGGCAAGAGAAAACATAGTGGAAGTTCAGCTCAGTAGCAGAGTAGCTGAAGTAACAGAATCTCCAACTTTCTTCCAAAATACTTCAGTTTGCTCACATTAAGGGCTTGACAGGATTTTGGAGGGGCTTAACAAGTGACACCAGAAATATCAGCAATCAGAGTGTGGGGAGTAAAAACCCAAGTCAATAGCAGGTCATAATCCTGTCAGCCATTTTCAGCTAATTTTACTGTTTAATGAAAACTTTTACAGCTAGAATGATGGTTCTTTGTTTCTTTAGCTATTGAGAGAGTAACTGTTGACAACATGGCGACCGTGTTGAAATCTAGGAATCCCTGCTAGAACTTAGGGTTGCAAATGATGGTGTTGGGGTTGTTGTTATTGTTTGTTTTTGGCCCCAGTAGGATCATTAGGCTTAGTTCAGTGCTAGCCAATAGGCAATTTAAATTTACTATGTGCAACTTTAAATGGGTCACTGTATACAAATGAATAATAACCACCGTTTTCTTTGGAAGACTAGCAATATATTTGCATAATGCCATTTGGTGAGAATTTGTTGGCACAGGAAGCTGAATACTTGGATATGCATTGAAGGCAAGGCCATTAGGCACATGATAGAAGTCTAATATTGTGACAAAGAGTCGTTACATGTTACATTGCTTATTAAATTTTTAGCAGTTCTTAGGATTTGGTAACACAATTTTTGTGTTTCTTTCAGAAGACTCACTGTCCACATGAATGTTGGGAGAGATAGTTACCCTATGAAGATTCTTCCAAAGCAACCAGCTGAACTGCTCCTCTGACTTCTGGACCACATGGCCTTAGATATGCATACCAAAAGACATTATTCTCATTTGTGGAAAGATAAACCCATTGACCCTGAAAATAGATCTCTTACTTCTGGCCCACATTCATAATCCAATTATTCTTGATCAGCGAAATGTAAGTCCATAATTAATCTGCCACCTGAGAGGGTTTGTTATTTTCCTTAAATTGCCTATTAATTTATTAAATTGTCCCGATTAAGTAATGTATTTGACAGTCTTGGTTTCTTGTTAAGAATATTAAATATGTACTTATATTGAACATGTGATATTAAGCTGAGGCCTAAACAGCTAAGATATTTTTGAACGTATTATCCTTCAAGACTAGGCCTTCATATTACTTGCTGATGATCAAGCTTGGTTGGCAAGCGGGGGGGGGGGGGATATTTGAGGAGGGTGAATGAGGAAAAGGTTTGAAAATAAGAAATACTGCAGGTATGATCCTTCCATGCTTGTATGGTTGTGGGTAGAAAACCATTCTTCAGTGTTAGAGCATGCAGTTTGTATGTGAAAGTTCCTCATCAGTCTTTGGTACTAACAGTGAAAAGGGATCTCAGGTTGCAAGGGATGGGATAGACTTCTGCCTGAGACCCTGGATGGCTGTTGCCAGTCAGAGGCAAAGAGAGGTCATAGTCAAGAGACAAGCACCACACACCCTACCAGCCACTTCTCTGATGAGCAGAGAAAAGCGACATAAATATGTATCAACAGTTATAGATAGAGCACTTCCATATTAAAGTTCTGATCAGCTGAGGACACATGGAGTTCCACACTCATGCATCAGTGTGTATGTACACTCACCCACACCAAATATACAGGGGTGCAGGCATGTGTACCATGTGTGCTGGCCCACTGTCTCAATCATGCTTTTAACTTATGAGGAGGTTCGGGTGAGTAACCAGAAGAAAAGGGACCCAGATGGAGGGGGTGGGGAAGCTGGCAACATGCAATATAGCAAGTGTTAAACTCACATATACAAACCAGTTCCTATCTACCCTTCTGCATCCTCAGCCTCAACCTACATGCTGCATAGATGATGCCCTGCCCCTCAACCTCCTCTTCCCCAATTTCTAATATTTAACCTAAAATTTTTCGCTAGTATCATGGACTACAAAGAACACACAGGAGGAAACATCCTGGGATCATTGTTATTTAATTATTTTTTTTAAAAAAAGAAAACATAGAAAGCTCTCTCACTACCGTAACTTGGGGTTTTTACTTTGTTCCTCAAAGAATTCCACCACATTCCTCTTCCCCTGCTCCAAACTATACATCCTTGCAGTTGTATTTATTTATTTATTAAATTTATATCCTGCCCTTCCTCCAGAAGTTGCTTCACCTATTTTCTTTTGAAGTGTTCATTTACTTTACTTGCTGAAAATCCCCTGTACAGGATTCTCAGTGTTAATGATCTGTTTCCTTGCTTCCTGTGATGTCAAGGGTGTTGCTCTCCTTCCAAAAAAAGAAATGTATCAGGAAGATCTTCTATTGTTTCCACTTTTATCTTTAAATTATTGCAATGTGGTGGTCTGGGGGTTTAAAATATTTTTTTAATTGAAACAACTGCAGACATCTGTGGGATGCCCAAATATTGTATTGTATGCATCCAACATTGTGTCTCTATAGATTAGGCATCATCATTCTGCTTTCATTATAAGCCAGAGGAATATTTCCTCATATTTCCTGTTCTCATTCAGATTCCTGCAGAAAAAGAAAAGGAAATTTGTAGCCCCTTTCAAAGCTATGTGTGTTGATTTGAGGGTCTAAATATAGAGCAGAGTTGGCTAGCCTGATGCTACTGATTGACAGCTCCCACCATGCCTGTCAGCTGGGGCTGATGAGAGTTGGAGGACCACAGATTAGCCACCTCTGATATTAAGCTGATGAACATGGTGCCATAGGAGGATAGAAGGAGCCCCGATGGATCAGACTGAAGGCCTATCTAGTGCAGTATTCTGTTTTCTGCAGTGACCAATCAGAGGCCCTTAGGAAGTCCACAAGCAAGAGAAGATGTCTCTGATCCTACAGCATGGGGAGCCAACATGGGGCTTGTTAATTATTGTCAAAATACAATTCCCATAAACTCCATCCAGCAAGGCAAAATGTAAACAACTGCCCTGTGATTTTTGGTTGAAGGGTGGTATAGAAATTTTCATAAATAATAATATTATCCACAGATAGATTTCAAGGGTGTGTGTGTGTGTACGTACTCAGGCTGGACCTAGACCTACAACAAAATGTTGCAGTGTTCTCTTCACCACCTTAGTGGTGCCAGCCCCAGCCAGCCAGGCAGCCATGCTTACCTAAAACAATATTAGCAATATGAAACCTAAAACAATATAAAATGCTCATTTAAAAAATACTGATAAAAATCAAGCATTAAGAACAAACTGAAGTAAGATTTGTGAGAATATAAATAAAAACCAGCAGGTTTTTTTTTTTAATAAAAAAGATACACAATAAAATTACATGCCTGAGAAGTTTTGCCTAAACAAGCACAGTTTTTAGCAGGTGTCAAAAACAATACAGTGTTGAGCTGGGGTGCTGCATGGTGACAGGACTGTCAGAATACAGTTCTTCCCCAAAGGTGTTATGTCACTATCATACAAATGGCTACTTTAGTCTCAACTCCTATTCTGCATTGTATATTGTACTTTAGGGAAGGGCTGTAGCTCAGTGGAAGGGAGTCTGCCTTGCTTGCAGAAAGTGCCATTTTCAACCCCCAGCTTATTCAGGTAGGGCTGGGAAACCCTAAAATCTCTGAAACCCTGAAGATCTGCTGATCAGTATAGGCAATGCTGAGCTAGATAGACCAATGGGGTATGATAAGGCAGTTTCCTGTGTTCAATCACACTGCTGTATTAGCGGCTTCTAGACCACTTACTGCCTCTCATATTCCTACCCTTTGACTCTACACACTGATTCAAACTGCAACAGCAAGATGGTCATATACCTTGTGCAGCTGACACGTCTTTGTTGTTTTAGAGCACCTAGAGCCAGTTGCAGTATCTAAATGCCGGGAATAAAACCCTTGAATTTATAAGTTAGTGAAGGAATATTGGTATTTGAAACTAGAGAGCGAGTGAGAGTGCCAAGCCACAAATAACCACGTGATGCAGATTCTTTTCTGCAAACAGTTCACAAATCAAAGGAATTTATCTAGCCAGCATTGAGAACCTCAGAAGGCAGAGGCAATCCCCACCCCCACCCCCCACTCCCACAAACTGAAGATGAAATTCCAGTCTTGCCACAGAATCTGTGAGGTTTGTGAAATTTAGGCGTCTGTGGAAGGATGGGTTCTAGCTTGAGAGAAGCAGTCTGTGACTCACAGGCTTTAATGCTGAGGCATCAGCTTTGGCATTTTTGAGCAATCTCAGTTGCTAACATGATCCTGTGTTTTAATGTCACTTTGCAGATGTAAATATGCTTGTTTTGGTTTTCAGAAAAAGTTTAGCTGGTAGGTTAAAAGATGGTAAAGAGAAGCAAGTCTCCCTCACTAATTATGTATAATCAGCTACATTATGTGTTTGCTTTTCGTGTCGTCTCTCACTGCTTCATTTCAGGAGCTCTGAGCCAACTCAGTGACCAGCTTTATTCTCCTTTAAGGGTCTACTCAGTCCCCAGGGACTTACTCCCAGGGAAGAGTATAAAGGATTGCAGACTGTGTCCCACTGAAACCAGTGGAATTTAAGCTAGTTGCTATTAATCTCTTCCACTAACTTCAGTGGGACTTAGTAATGATCAGATGGATTAGGGACATCGGAAACTGCCTTACTGGATACTGAGTCAGGCTATTGGACCATCTAGATCAGTATTGTTTGTAATGAATGACAGAGGCTCTCGGGGAGAGGGGTCACATCCCATCCTACAAGAGACCTTCTGCATGCAAAGCCGATACTCTATCACTGACCTACAGACTGGACTCCATCTATAAATGTAGTTTGGGAAAGGTTTATACAGGATATATATTGACCTCAGTCCAGGGAATGCTGGTTGCATTTAAACCCCCTGGAGATAAATGGGATTTAAATATAGAGTTAAACTCTTAGGCAGGGATCCAAAGATCTTTAGTAGGTACAGCAAAATGTTTGGGGCTACCCTTCTGAGTTTTGCCTTTTGATAGTTCCCCCCGTTGCGATGCCACAAACAATCTGCCTTTGAAAGTTCTTTTTAAAAGAGATTTGCCTACTAGGATGGGCTACACTCAGGAGTTATTGACTGGATCGCCCACGTGGAACTGATCCCTGCCAATATGGGGTTTGCAGCCCGCCCCAATTAACTGAGCAGTGGGGGCTACAAACACCACATTCCTCGGGGCTCTTCCTTTGCAGTCTAGCTTGAGTTTGCCATTGCAGCCTGGCTGCAAAGGCATAAAGGAAATGCTCTCAATTCTTTCCTTTGAAATAGGGTTACCTCAGGCAAATAATCAGGTGATTCGCAGGTGGGCTTTCTCACCTATCTATCAAGGTGGCCCACAGTGTGTGTGGGGGGGGGAAGCTTACAGCTCCAGGGTGGAGTGAGATCTTGTTCACCAAGCCTGGCCTGTACTGACCAGAAGTGGATCTCCAGGGTTTCAGACAGGAGGCATGACCAGCCCTAGCTGGAGATACTGGGGATTGAACCTGGGGCCATCTATGTACAAGGCAGATGCGGTGCCATTTATCTACAGCTCTTCTCCCTGGTAACAAGCAGCTCCACTGATGAGGAACATCTATTTGCATTTGTTCTCTATTCCAGAAAGCTGGCAGAAGTGAAATTCTATACAACAGAGATGGCCAAGGAGCACCTGCACAAAATTTACTCTCCTTCCCCACAATCAGTGCCCTTAGCAAATTTTAATCTATGTGTGGCGGGTTGTTTTTTTTAATGCTTCTGTTTTCTTTATTTCATTTTTGTTTTGTTTCTGTTTTTGTTAGCTATTAGCTTGGGTGGTTTGCATCTGGAAGTTTACAAAATATTGCAGAGGAGACCACATTTAAGCTGAACTTGACCCCATAAGATCTACTAACATCATACTTACGTAATTATGCCCAAGACATCTAAATAAGTGGTTAAAAAAAATCTCAGGGGGATTCATTCAGTGCTCTCATGTGCACTGCATTTCATGGTATGTTACAAGTTTAAACAAAACCATATTCCATAACATACTGTGCTGACATCTTTCTTCAGACTGGGTACTTTGGCCTGGGAGCCATTAGTTCCAGTTTCCCTACTGAACGGTGTTTGTGTTCTTGCGCATTTCCCCTACTCACCATGATTTCACATTCTTCCTTTGATTCCTTCAGGATTCAAAGTGTTGTGCCGGACAGACATTTTTATTTTACCGGGGGGGGGGGCAGCAAGGAGGGTGTTGGGGAAATGTGAGTAAAAATAACACTTGTGGGGAACCTTTGTCTAACTACAGCTCCCATCAGCACTTGCCATTGACCATATTTGCTACTGTTGATGGGACTTGTAGTTCAGCAGTATCCAGCGAGCCAAAAGTTCCCCGCACCTGGTGTAGGATGTTATTGACACCTTTCCACATCAGCTCCCTAGTGGTAGCATTTTGCCGCAGTTGACATTTCTGAATTTCATAGGGAGCACATTTTTACTTTTCTTGGTTGAAACTGTATTTGCTACCACAATACCCAATTTCTCTCACATGCACTGACAGCTTACTGTTGACACATCACCCCAAACCTCCCAATGACCTTACTCAGGGGCTTCAGTAGTTCTTGAAGAGCAAGTAAAAAGTAGATCTCTGTAGAACACCAGATTATAAATACTATGGAGCAAAGCAGCAGTTTCTTAAATGACTTGTCAAGTAGCACTTGAACCCCCAGAGCATGGTTCCTGTTTCCATTCTAAGGTGTGCGTCCAGAAAGATACCCAAATGATGCTGGGAGAATTAAATTTAAAAGCAGTGTACACTTTGAATGGCTAACTTTGAAAATGTGGACCTGTGACCATTGTACATCTGCATGGACTGAGTTTTGCAGTTTTTAAACAAAACCTTGTCCATCCATGGTTAAAATGAATTTGCCAGGAAAATACTAATAATTGCTTTCTTTTCTTTCTTTTCTTTTAAAAAGAGAATACTTTGGGCAAATTTAAAAACAAACCACCCAGAGTGAGGAGGAAAAACAACAGTTTTCCAAATCTGCATGAACAGTCATTTGGAGAAAGACCACTCCATCTTATAAATGACACCACTCAGCCAGGAATCAGCCAAGCTGCTTTGTCCCCCTCAGCCATATGGCAGCAGAAACTAATATTTGAGTCTGGCATCCGGATCAGAAAAGCAATTTGAACCTGCTCGCTAGGCATGGCTCGGATAATTCTGCATTTATGACCTTTAATGATGCATACCAAATAACGGCAATATAGACTGCTGTACAGACACACACACACACACACCACTTTGTTGATGTACATGATGTACACACAGCTCCTTGCACTTGTATGGAAGACACATATATCTAGGTTGGGAACATTCTGTTTAAAGATATATTCTAGTGAAAGGGGGTTCTTGATGTAGAGAAAAAGGGGAAGAATGTAGTATCTCCAACTTGTCAACTCTGCACCCTGTGGGCTTGGAGGAAAACGTCCTGAGCAAAAATATTATAAGAATCTAGAGAGAATCATAGTTTTGGTCATTTTAGTTGGATTGGAATACAGTTATAGTACCAAGCACTTTAGTGATTTTTGTGATCCAGTCTTGGCAAAAAAAATTTTTTTTAAAATGCGTACTAGGGAAAATGAATACACAAGTGTATATTTTAAGGGAAATTCATAGCAAGTACATCCTTTAGGAGGAAATGAATACAATTTAAATGCTATTTTTGTGCAGCATGGCCAATGGTCAGGGCTGATGAAAGCTGTAACCCCAAGAACATAGGTTACCCCATCCTTGCCCTAGTAGTGAACTGTCAATCTGACCACTTGTGTGCCTGGACAGAGATTCTCCAGACTTGTCCTGCTCAGGCTGTGTTTTTGCCTTTTACAATGATAAAATTGGCTCCAGTTCATTCTCTTGCTTGTTCCTGGTCTCTGCTTAGCAACTGCCTACAGCTTAACCCTGACACTCTGCATGGCTCATTCTACATCATCTCCTGCAATCCCTTTACACATTCTTTTCCCTTGTCCATCCCATCCTGTGCACAATCACCAATTTGCATTACCTCAATCTCTGCATCTTCTTGTGATGAGTTACATAAATTAATGATGCCCCTTGTGAAGAAATACTTTTTTGGGGATGCCCTGAATCTCCTACCGTTCAGTTTTGCTGGACAACCCAATGTGTACAGCTTTGAGAGAATATTTCTCTCTATCCTTCTCTTCAGAACATTCAAAATTTTCAGAATTTTATAAAAGGATGCCCTTCCTACTTAGTAATCACTGGAAAACTGCAAAAATTAGGCCCAGGACTACTCACAAGGATTTGGCCAGGACTACTCTCAAGAATTCTCTAATTCTCTCTCTCTCTCTCTCTCTCTCTCTCTCTCTCTCTCTCTCTCTCTCTTTGTAAATTAATGATCTATTCTGCACATATTGGAAGCATTGCGCCAACAAAAGAAAGTCTTAGGGAGACAAAACATTGCAAGAATAAGCTAATAGAACCTTCCTATTCTTTCCATGATTGGGACACAGGTGGCACTGTGGTCTAAACCACTGAGCCTAGGGCTTGCCAATCAGAAGGTCAGCGATTCGAATCCCCGCGACGGGGTGAGCTCCCGTTGTTCGGTCCCAGCTCCTGCCCATCTAGCAGTTCGAAAGCATGTCAAAGTGCAAGCAGATAAATAGGTACCGCTCCGGCAGGAAGGTAAACAGCGTTTCCGTGCGCTGCTCTTGTTTCACCAGAAGCAGCTTAGTCATGCTGGCCACATGACCTGGAAGCTGTCTGCAGACAAATGCCGGCTCCCTCGGCGTATAGAACAAGATGAGCACCGCAACCCCAGAGTCATCCGCAACTGGACCTAACGGTCAGGGGTACCTTTACCTTTTATTCTTTCCATAATTCTGTTAGCTTTTCAGTGTGTCAGGACAACAGAGCCTTGGCAGCCCAGTTCCCCAAAATAAGCTTCTGCAGCACAATGTGGCTTGCATATAATCATGTGGTAAGCGAATGGTAAAATCTGGAGTGAGTTAAGAGTGACTGTGGATCTTGCAGAAATTCCCTTGGCTTGAACAGGCTGCTTCTGCCGTTTCTTCAGTGAGTCAGCTAAGAAGACGCCAAGCTAAAAGATTGCTATCACCCAATGAGCGGCAGCTGGCCAGTGTCTCCAATTATCTCCTCTTCTTTGCCAGCTGGGTTAGGTTGCAGACACAGAGCCAATGGGAAGCAATGGGACCTGAGAGTTTTTAAAGCCACAGTCCCAGGACATACATTCAACCATAAACAAAGTAAATTGACAATTCTGCCTGGCCTTCTACCCCCACTAAGCCTCCCAGATGTATCACCTTTTATGTACTACATTGAAAATATATCAGATTCTTCACAAATAATTATGCAAACAGCTTTGAGTGCAACAGTGTTTGTAGAGGCGCAATGTAACTTCCCTGCCCTCTCTCCTCCCTGCATGTTTTCACGGGTCTCCTGAATCTGCTCCCTAAACGTGCGTGAGAAGAGACTGAATCTGGAACCACAGATAGGAAATAGACTTGAGAGTTACCCTACAAATGCCGCTTTGAGTTCCATCATAGAAGAAAGGCAGGAGGCATACCCAATCCAACAAACTTGGAGATGTCTTAAGCCTCAATGAGCGGATCTGTGCTCAATGAGCTTGCCTAACTTTCTCTATATAGCGTACCCATTCTCATTTGCAGGCCACTTTCTCATTCGTGAAAACAACTTTTTAATCCTAGCACTGTATTTTAAAGTGCAGTGGAAAGGTGGGGGAAGATTAAAAAAATAAATTATGGGCAGTTTCCAAGTACACATTCCATCAATGAAAGGATTTCCAATTGGGCAATAGAAATCCCTCCACTTCTGCTCCCCTTGTGTACCCCCATAAATATGTTCTGAGGTTTTTTCCCTAACCCTTTGGAGCAGATTTGGGGAGGGTGCACACAGGGAGAGGAGGGAAGTTCCTTTGCACGAACAGAAACCCCTGTACTGATGCAACAACCTAGAGCCAGTGTGGTGGAAGGGTTAGAGAGTTGGACTAGGACCTGGGAGAACAGGGTTAGTAATCCCCACTTAGTAACAAAGTTCACTGCCTTGGGCCAATCACCAGCTCTTAGCACAACCTACCTCACAGGGTTGTTGTGAGGATGAAATGGGCAGGAAGAGAACCATGCACACTACCTTGAGATCCTTGGAAGATAAAGATGGTATATAAATGTAATAAATAAATGAATCACAGGATACTGCCCTATGACACCCAGAGAACCTTTTTGCGATTGGATAGCTCCTCAGTTGGATAAACAAGAAATAACTCATCTTTTGCTAAACCATTCTATCCCACATCTTTCTATCTCCCTCCTAATAGAACACTTTTCAGTTAAAGGAATGAGACTTTGGCATGACAAAGTGGCCTCTAATGGTGAATAAAATGAGTATCATCATTAACAAGAGAAATAGTTCCTGGGCACAATTAGTAAGATAAAATGCATTTTTGTGAAATATACAGCATGGAAGTGTTTGATGCTTCTTCTTCTTTTATTATTATTTCACCTAAATGAAGTAGACGTAAAGATTCTTTTTTGGTGCGTGTGTATTTTAATTTAAAAGACACTGGATTTCAAGACGTGATCTCAAAATCAATCTAGGAATAGCATCTTGGTCATATTCACCCTAGAGATGTGTTCTGCCCTGTCAGACAGTTAATTAATATACTTCAGTTCTGCTGTAAAGTTAATCTCTTTTCCGTATTTATCTAGGCTGATGCTGAGGAAGCATTTGACAGTGAATGGTGCTTTTCTATTTATAACTTTTTAGGCCATTTAATTTCAGAGAAATGTTTTGTTACATGGAGGGCAGGCCCATCAATAGCTGCTGCAGACAGCTGGCCCTGAGTCCCCATCTGTTATTCAGAATTTACGTCCTTGGTGTCCGAATGCCAAAAAGTGGGAGCAAATAACTGGGCATATAATATTTCCTAACTTTCTTGGTTTCCCCCCTGAAACAGCCAATGCTGAGATGTTTGATGAATATAAGAAAAGCCCTACTGGATCAAACCAAAGACTCATCCAGCCCAGTACTCTGTTTCTAGCAGAGGCTAGCCAAATGCCTCTCCGATGCTTAGAAAATAGGCAATGAAGGCAATAACTTTCCGCTTCTTCTTCTTTCATTTGTATACTTCTCCTGAACATTAAAGTTCTACATAGCTTTGATGAGTAATAACTACTGAGAGGACTGTCATCCATAAATTTCTCCAATGCCTTTTTTTCCAAAATATAGCCAAGTTAATTACACATTCCGTGAGGAATTACTCTCTTGTCCTAAATGTTGCCTATTTCATTGGGTAATCATGAGTTCTAGGATTCTGAGGGAGGGTGGACAATGCCATTCATTATTCTATAAACCTCTATCGTGTGTCCACTCCCTCAACCTTAACTACCTTTTATCCTAAACTTAAATACCCTCAATCTGTTCATCTTTCCTGAAGGAACCCTTTAATCACAACAGTTGCCCTTCTCAACCTCTAGAATATGGAGATGGGATACTGAGCAAGACTAAACTTGGCTGAAGAAGATCACAGGGTCCCCCCCCCCTTTCTTGACTTGCTATTTAAAATAAATGATTAATCTATATTAGAATTACATCTTGAGCATCATCGGTTGATCCAGATATCACAATGAAAGAAATGTTCAGAAAGATAAAACTTGTTTTATAGCAGATATTCTGACTGGGGTGCACGGAGAAAGACCATAGGTCAGTGGTAAAGAGAGCATTAGCCTCACATTTAGATGGTTCCGGTTTCCTCAGCATCTCCAGGTAGAGTTGGGAAAACTCCTTACTGAGACCCTGGACAGCCTCTGCCACTCAGTGTGAATAATAATGAGGTAGGTAGACCAATAAAAACAGCCTCCTCTGTTCCAAACCTAACTGATAGATGAGGAATCATGAACAACTAGAAAGCTAGGAATGCCATACGCTTAAAAAATTCAGAGCTGAGTCAGGATAGTTAGATGTGTTTGAATAATCCTGACTTCTTCTGTTCACTGAGCAACTAACTTTATTTTATTTCCTGAAGCTGGTCCCTGTAGAACCTTCCATGGCCTGATTCACTATCTAGACCTACATTTATGTATGTAGCATAATTGACTATACCCATGTCAAGCAATTTGCTGTGTAATGCTTAAGAGTTTGGCTGAGGTTTTTAAAATAGGTGCAAGCAGGGGAAATCCACAACTGTTCTTTATGCTGCAAAAGATGTGGCTAGGAGCAGTTATAAGAATGTTGATTAGCTCACAGGACTATTCCATTTTTCTTCATCAAAGGGGGATATTCACCATACAGATCCTACCTACATTAGCTTGAAGCAAATATTGGCAGCAGCACGAGCAGGTGATTTTAAGGAAGGTTGATTGACTGATTAGGAAACACATGAACACAGGTTGAAGAGGCAGCTGGATGGATGCATGAATGATTAGTGGGATGGAAGAAACTGATTTGGGAAGTGGCTCTTCAGAGAAACACCACAGAAAGTTTTACTTGCTTTTATTCAATGAAAATTTGTAGGCAATCCCAGGCTGATCTGTGAAAACAAGAAATAGAAAAAGCGGAAGTAAGAGGATGTAGATAAATGGATCCTATTCATTTTGTATATCTCTATGGCAGGTGTGTGTGGAAATTGCATTCTATAAATATTTCAACTTATTTTTTATTTTAACTTCTGTTGTTTAACTTCTTTTGCTAACTTCTTTTTGAGAAATGTGGATTGCATCCCAATAGATACTTACCTGAGAATAAATCCCACAGAACTTATCATTTGAAAGCCACCACCCTGGGAGGGCTTTGTCCTGAAAGGTAGTATAAGAGCAGGGCTGGTCCTACCATAAGGTAGAGGAAGGCAACTGCCTGGGTGACAGATCAATCATTTTATTCCAAAGCTACAACCATGCTCAAGGTGGTTTACAACATATTTGAAAAATGCATTAATACAAACATATCAAAAGTAGTAATAAACAATAAGCCCACAATGAAATTGAACAATTTTCATATAAATCTTAAAATCCAAACTAAAGAAACTAAAAATTAACAGCTACAACAGCAACAACTCCCTTCTTCAAAACCCTCTCTAAACAATACCCCAAGCAAATAGTCTGCTCAGCAGCCTCAGGTTTTGCAGCTGGAGTCAATCAGGGCCCTGCCCTCCTAGGCCAGGTGGAAAAGGCAAGGAGCAGGCCTTCCTGGTCTCACAGCCAAGATGGTCTCAGATGCTCAAGAGCAACTCCCACGAATTGCCCTCTGCTGCCCCATCGCCTGCCAGGAGTACTCCAGTCTGGCCTGCTGCCTCTGGTGTGGTGGAGAATGTCATCCCATCACCAGCATTGAAGTAAGATTTAAATGTAATGCCTTGTGTTGAGCTTATTATGTATGGGGATGTTTTTACTGTTTTAATTGTGTTTTTATATGCTATAAACACATGTGACCTTCAGGTGCAGGTCAGGTAAAAAAATACAAAAATAATAATAATTATTAACTCCAGTCTGGCTGGCTTTTGTACATGAAACTAGAAGGCAGAGCCACTTTGTCCTTTGCGTCAGGCAGCAAAATGCCTTGGGCCAGCCCTTTATTTTTTTATTTATATAGCAATGAAACCTCTAAAGTGGTGTCTTAAACCAATAATATAAACTCAGTGGGGCGTATTTCTGAGTAGACATGTATAGCATTGGTAGAAAATTAAAGGATTCCATTTTGGAAGAACAAAACCCCAAAGCTTTAAAGATCAATAAGAGCAAGGTAACTTCCAAGCATTGTGAATAAGAGAATTGATGGTCTCCTTCAGATAGCTCAGCAGGCAATTAGAAATCAGTGGAAGAGTACACTCCAATAGTACATAAGTTGAATTTATTTCCTGCATCTGTGTTCATTGCAGAGGTTTCTAGAGAGTCTTGTTCCAAGGGCACACACTATGAGAAATCAGTGTCTGGCCTTGAGAGAGAAAGAGACTGAGAGAGAGACTGAAGTCTCTGTGGAGGAATTAACTTGAGAAAGTAAAGAGCAGTAAATTGCCAGGAGCATATGGTATTCATCTGAGGACCCCGAAGGAAATAAAGTGTGAAAGAGCCCTGGGATTCTGATGAGCCTGTACAGTGTATGTCAGCCATGCTAAAGTGATGTCTATCTTCCAGAAATCAAAGGAGATACCTGGAGAGGCTCTGCTCCAGCTTGGCATTTTCAATCATTTGAAAGCCTGAACTAAAATTATCTATGAACGTAGGGCACTTTCCCCCACCCCCACCCCACACCCTGGGAAACCTGGAAAAAGCCAAGTGAAATTTAGGAGAGCCTGAAAGGGCTTGTCCATCTCAACCCAGAAATAAGTTCCACAGTTATCAGTGTGGCTTACTTGCAGGTACGTGAGCAAAGGGTTGCAGGCTAAGGGAATCAATACCAATAAAAGTTTGTACTGTAGTTCACTTCCAGCAAATTTCATGTAAACTTTTTGAGGGGAAACTAACATAGCAGCATAACTCGCTCTTCACTCTCCACTATGCTTGCAGTATTCAGCAACTGGCTGTAGCCCCCATGAGAACTGCCATCAACCTCCCTTGCGATCACTACAATAAGACTCTCTTGGGATTGCGGGTTCACCCCCTTGAAACTCTGAAAATAAATAAAAAAGCATGCCTCAGTGGCTTGTCTGGAGTGAGGGAACTTGGAAAAGAAAAAATGCACAACAATGACTCTTCCCTTCATCCGTCTGTCATTGCCTGTTACATTAGTGTAACCTTGGGCCCAGGATTTAAGGGGTGGGCAATTTACCTTGCACTTTGTCCTTCTGTGGCTGCTGCTCATGCTTGAAGTTTTCTGTCCATGGTCCATGCTTGCTGAGTTGATGGAAGTTGGAACCCAACAATATATGGAAGTCTCCTGCCTTGGGCGGAGGGGCTGTACTGCACAGCTATGCCTCACATGAGAGTAACATGTGAATAGGGTTTTTATGATCCACTGCTGTGCCTTGTCTATTTCCAATTCACTTGCAGTGAGATGGGACAACCCACTACATCTTTGCAGTACGTGTGATGGATCAGTCAGTCAGTCACTACTGATGCAGAAGCATAGCAGAATGACTAATCCTCAGGGGAGATTACCCAGCTTGGCATTCTCACACATCATTTTTGCATAGTTGCTAATGTCCCAGCACCCTGGCAGGGAACATCAGCAATGCCTGCCCTGTGCTCCTTTAAATATGATGCTGCGTTCAATGGCACTGTGGGAAATTAAACTGGCAGGTGCCTGGTGCTGCCAATCAGAGGAGCACCAGTGCCATTGCTCTATAAGCCACCAGGAAATGTACTGGCATAGGAGCTAGTCTACCAGGGCACTTAGACAAAGGTCCCTGCCAACCTGAGACTACTACCTGTTCCATCTTTGCTTGAATCATTACTTTAGGCACACCTGCTTGGAAGCAGGACAATGCAGAAACTAAACTGGCAGGTTCATTTGCGTGTGGACAGTTTTAATATTTCACACTACGAAAACCAACTTTTTCAGGTGCAGGAGTGATGAGTGCTTTCAGTTATAATTCAGAAAAAAGTATCATAAGATTACCCTGTTCCATAAGAATTCCACAAACACCCAAAGAACTTCATTAGAGCCAAGGCAAATATTTTTCTGGCTCTAGTCTGGACATAACTAACAAACAAAAGTGAAGTTAAACTAAAGCAACATGTTCAAATTCCCAACTGCCAAGAACAAATATCACCCACACTATAACACATTACTTGTCTCCTGGTACCACCTTAAAAAATAACTTGACTGCCTGCCCCACATTGTACTTGATAATGCATTTTTGCTTTAGAGAGCTGGTGGGAAAAACGGCAGAAAGGATGTGCAAATTCTACCCCAGGAATGTTATTTAAATGATACAGTTCTTAAGGACTGGAAATTTTTCCAACCCTTCTATCCAATCTTAGTGTTTGCTTTTTTAAAGAAAAAATATATCTAGCATCAAAAAATAAATAAATGCTTGAATATGTCAAGAAAGTGGCTTTATTGTTGCTACAGACGATATAAAGCATCAAGGATGTGAGCAAAGCTGAATTAAGGATCCTGCAAGCGACGCTGCACAGCACAAACCAGCAATGTAGATTCGTAAGCCTGTACCTTGAACTCTAAGTGGCTGCCTTGTAAACCTCTGGAGTAAGAGCTGACCTGAGGCTGGATGCTGTCACTGCCACAGATCTGGTTGAATGAGTTCCAATTTGACCCTCAAGTGACAATTCTACAGGGAACGGCAGTGAGAAATGCAGGAAGACAACCATTTTAATATAGTTCTCTTGGACACAGGCAGATCTAATGTGCTGGTGTCACAAGAAATAAAAGATGGATGGACTTTCTTAAAAGGCTTTATGTTCTCTGGATCAAAGCTAAAGACCTGTTTAGATGCCATTGGAGACGGAAGGAGCCATGCGAGCTACACAAAGATTGTTTGGGAAGGGCTGGGATAATTGTCGGAATTGGAAGTCCATTTCTGTGCATTGTGCCAGCATGCCAGGTTCAGTTACAGCCCCCTTGTTAACACTGTATTATTGCTAATCTCACAGTCCCTCCATGGCCTCCAACCTTCCCACTAATCTCTTTTTGGTAGCCACAAGTGTTAACTTGCTGTGCGAATGTTGACAGAAGCATCACTGCCATCATATTGAAGGACCACTCACTGGGAGTGCAAAAAAGAAAAGAGGAAGAAGTAATAATATCACAATTCCCCTGGAGCCGACTGTATTGTTAATATCTTAGCAATTTTATCAGTTACAGCCTCGGGAAGCATTTGGCCTGAGATCAGCATCAAATCCATATATTCCTCCTTGCAGTGAATAGTATATAGGTGCAATGAAATCTGAACAGCCATTCCCGCTGCACCTGTTGTCAAAGAAATGTCTGGTTAATGGCTCGAAATGCCGGTAAATGTTTCCAGCGGGAGTTAATGGTAAGGAGAAGGTCACACAATTGCCCACCCCTGTGCATGAAGAAAATGCACACAATTTTAATTTATTTACATACTTAAAATATTTACAAGGTAGCTGATTCTTTTTTGGTAACTACCCTCACAAGGCTGCTTCCAGACATTAAAACACGATTATAAATCCAGTATCAACAAGCGCTTTGCAAAAATAATAATACCACATCAACATACAAACCAGTCTTGGCAATAAAAATATAGTATCAAGCTTCTAAGGAGACCCCTGACCATTAAGTCCAGTCACGGATGACTCTGGGGTTGTGGCGCTCATGTCGCTTTACTGGCCGAGGGAGCCGGCATACAGCTTCCGGGTCATGTGGCCACCATGACTAAGCCGGTTCTGGCACGGAAATGCCATTTACCTTCCTGCTATTTATCTACTTGCACTTTGACGTGCTTTCAAACTGCTAGGTTGGCAGGCTTCTACAGTCCCATTAAAAACCAGCTAAGCCTTAACAAACTTTCATTAAAACAAAACAAAAGAAGCTCCCAGCCAGTTAAAGCCCCAATAGATGCACAGCTTCTTTTTACACAGAAGCTATTGGAAATAGGTGAGTCTTAAATGCCATAGGAGAGTCTTAAGGCATGGGGCCAGCACTGGAAAAAGCTCTCCCTGCTGTACTCCGTGGGCTAATTTATCTCATTGTTGAGTGTACAAGGAGGGCCTCCTAGGCCAATCTAAAGACATGGGCAGATCAGTTTTTTGAGGCAGAGAAACAAAATAAAAAAATTCCTTCCAGTAGCACCTTAGAGACCAAGTAAGTTTGTTATTGGTATGAGCTTTCGTGTGCATGAATACTTCTTCAGACATTGAGGCAGAGAGTTAAGTGAAGACTCAATGCATCTTTGATTGGAGGATGTGTCTCCCTTTCACGCTCAGTGATGCAGGGCAATGGATCATTTGCCAGGCAGGAGTGTAGTGCTATCAGGTTTACCTCCACTTATGCTCTATTCTGCATATTTAAAAATGAGACAAACATTGTAAAAATAAAAGCTAGAACAGGGGTCAGCAAACTTTTTCAGCAGGGGGCCGGTCCACTGTCCCTCAGACCTTGTGGGGGCGGACTATATTTTTTGGGGGGGGGGGGAAATGAACGAATTCTTATGTCCCACAAATAGCCCAGAGATGCATTTTAAATAAAAGGACACATTCTACTCATGTAAAAACACACTGATTCCTGGACCATCCGCCCCTCCCCCCAGGCCTTAGTTTGCCGACCCATGACCTAGAACATCTCCAGTGTTCAATCTCCAAAAGAAGCCAAATCTTAGTAGTGTTTCCCCACGGCATGGATAGCCAATGTGGCGCCCTCCAGATGTTTTGGACTATAATGCCCATTGGTGTGGCCAATGGTTAGGGATGAGGAGAGATGTTGTCCACAACATCTTGGCGGCACCACATTAGCTGCCTCGGCCCTGGAACTTCTCACTGCTCAGGGAAATGAGGCAAGGTTAGCATAAGCTGCTTTGTGGCACTGAGGAATTCAATACTTTGGCCACCTCATGAGAAGAGAAGACTCCCTGGAAAAGACCCTGATATTGGGAAAAATTGAGGACACAAGGAGAAGGGGACGACAGAGGACAAGATGGTTGGACAGTGTTCTTGAAGCTACGAACATGAGTTTGACCAAACTGCGGGAGGCAGTGGAAGACAGGAGTGCCTGGCGTGCTCTGGTCCATGGGGTCACGAAGAGTTGGACATGACTAAATGAAACAAAACAACATAATGAGAGAAACTAAATACAACATGAGGCAAGTAACAAGGAGATACAGTTGGTTCCTCTTAACGGAAACTTAAAGGAACACACACTGAAGGGAGGGGCTGATTCCAGAGCAGACACAAGCTACACCCACCAGATACCAAGCACTCTACTATTCAAATTAGGGCCTAGTGTTTTTCTTATAATCACAGCCTTCCCTATTATGGTGGAGTAAATCTTATTTCTATTTAAAATATAGCAGTTATTTCTAAATTTCCACCTATATATAAAAATTTACATATGCAACAAAAGTATTTCCTCATTTTGTCCTCTGTATAGTGATCAGCTTCTCCTAAAACAGAGAAAAATGTAAGTTGTCAGCTAATGTTAGATGAAAAGATTGCTTCTCATTAGACACTAGGCACTAAAACATCAACCCTGTAGCATTTCAATTATGTAATTGTATTTTATTGTAATTTCTTACTGTAAAGCTTCTAGGATATATTTGTATGACAAGTGGGATGTAAATATCTGAAATAATAAAAATTAAATAAAAATTGCAGTACCTTGGTCAGATGAAGTGGGAATACTGAGCTGAAGTTAATTAGCATGTTGACAACGGATATTTCATTGACTACTTTTGTTGTTGTTGTTGTTGTTGTTGTTGTTGTTGTTGTTGTTGTTGTTTAATACCCTGAGGAGAATTCAGCAGCCCCCTTCCTGCTGGTTGGGAAGTCAGGGCATTGTACAATTTTCTTATGTTGATAATGACTAGCATTTGTGTGTCCTGTATGGTTTGTATGTGCTGTATGGTAAGTTGCCCCTGGGTAAATTGACTTAGTAAGTGGCCATCAAATATCTTATTAATCTTAGTGGAATTCATTAGTGTGGATGAATCCAACAGTGTCTGCTGTACAATGCAACAGACATTTTTCAGGGCATCAGTTTCTGCTCCCTCTATAGCTCTCTATTTTTGGATAAAAGCAAATGCATGTCCTTCTTTTGAGTTTGTTGTTAATGTGGTACTTTAAACCACACGAGGGCACTGTTTGTGTAGCAATCTAGCCAGCACATGCTTGTAAGCCTCTTTGTCTATGTTAACTCCGCCCCTAAAAGCAGAACAATTTTGTTCTTCTCTACAGACAATATTTATGCAACTTTCTCTCATCTCTACTCATCTATAAATAGTTACTGCATGAAAAAAGCCTTTGAACTCCAGAAACTGTAAGTGATTACCTTAATCAAATTCATCCAAGGTGCAAGGTCTGCTAACACCTACCACACCCGAAATCTGCTCCAGTGGATTGGAGGAACCTCTGAAGTAAAGTTGGGAAGTGGAATTCCTGTTGTGTGCGCAGAAGTTTGCTTGTGGTGCCTTCTGTAATTTGTTTAGAGTCAGGGTATGCATTGTAAAGTAAGCCTTAACTTACATTATTTCTTCTTATTCTGCAGTAACAAACAAATACAGTGGTACCTCTGGATGCAAATGGGATCCGTTCCGGAGCCCCGTTTGCATCCTGAAGCGAACGCAACCCGTGTCTGTGCGTCTGCCCATGCGCAGGTCACAATTTGCCACTTCCACGCATGTGCATGACGTCATTTTGAGCGTCTGCGCATGCACGAGCGGCGAAACCTGGAATTAATGTACTCCGTTACTTCTGGTTTGCCGCGGAATGTAACCTGAAAACGCTGAACCTGAAGCACATTTAACCCGAGGTATGACTGTAATGGATCATTGTTGCTAATCTCCCAGCAGCTGGGAGAGAAAAAATACAGCAAAATTAAGATATTCTCTTTTACATTGGCTTTTATTCTCTTTCCCCTTTACTTCAAAATATCAAAATCTTAAGCTGATACTGTGTATAATATTTAGGCTTTGTTTTTCTGTGTATGCCTTTTGGATTTTTGTTTTAGTAATTTTGTTTTATACACTAACTTAATTACCTCATGCACACAAAGGAATTTGTGGTTGGCTATCTACGTGCTTGCAACAGGGATCCAGCATAATTAAACAGAATTCCCTTGCTTGAAGAGTTGCAGATGCTTTGTGCACGTGGTGCTGGAGGTATTTTTTGAAACAGAAACTGAATCGTCACAAGAGCCCTTCATTAAACAAAATTATGTGGCTGCACAGTGTTCACTCTCTGCCCACACCCATTTTTGCTAATGGCCTGCTTTTGCATTTGCAAATTCATGAACTGCATTAAAGTAGTAATGTTTAAAGTATTTCTCTGGGACATAGAAGTTCACACTCTGGAGACGCTGAAAGGGGGCATCCCTCACTGGCCACGCGATGGGCAACATTGGAGCCGAAAGCGAGTTTTGTGCCTTCATAAATGGCTGCCTCTTTCCCAGTATCTCTGTTCTGCTTCCTCCATGTCCTCCTTTGTGTAATTTTAAAGTGAAAACATACGAGTGCCGGCCAGCCCCCTCTGCATTTATTCAGCTGCACCTACTTATTCAATTTAAATTGGAAGGAGGGTTTACCAACTTTCAAAAATAAATCCTGGACCAGGCAAAAGACTGTATAAACATAGGTCTAATTTCATTTCTACTTGTTTTTAAAAAATCCATGTAAGCTGGGGAAATGGGTGGGGTGGAACAGGGAGAAAGTTACAAGTGACCTTTTTCTACTTGGGGGTGGATGGGCAGAGGAGGACGCTTCCCCTTCCTTCTAAGGGCACAGCCAAATTAACAGGCCCTGAAACAAAACTGAGAGATTAAATTAATGGCTTCTGGCAAACTGTCAAGTGGCATTAAGTCTATCATTCAACACAATGTCAGTTTGAAAAAGCTTCAGATAGGGCATTTGAATGTTAGAATCCTGATTAACTGATTAAATGAATTCCACTTTTATCGTTGAACATGCCCCCCCTAAGACCAGGATAGCTGGCTGGCAAATCCTTTGTTAGCCACACCTGGCTTTACTTTCAAGTAGGAGGAGATAATCATAATGAAAACCAAAGGATTAATGTAGATGATATTTCGGGTGCAGCAATTTAGAACTTAAATTTTTATAGGCTAATTTAAATCTCATGATGTTGTAAATGTCTCAGTTCAGAGTGACCTGGATCTGGACTTTTCCCACCTGATGTACATATTTTATTTTAATTTATTTTTTAAATGTAGGGTGATTTCTCCAGCTGCTAACGTTTTCCTGAAAGAGCCTCTGTTCCTTTAAGAGCTGAATAAGAGGCCAGAGCTTTGCCTATCAATCACCATGCTCAAAATAGTCAGCTGCTAACTTTTTAAAGTTGCTTGTGAGACTTTCTGTGGATGCTCTTCTCCCCCCAAAAAACTAATTTATTTTGTGTTGAAGTTGTTATAGGAGTGCTCTTTCATATCCTTTCATACGTTCTCATTGGCACCATGTTGAAAACAAGAAAGACATCTTAGCTCCCTCTGCACAAACATTCAGGCATGGCCACGTGGAGCCATGGATTTTGCATTCTTAAATAGATGCATAATCACGTAATCATTCTCATACATGTATATTTTTCTTGAGGTCACACTATGGCAAACAGCTTGTAAGAATTCTTCTGACTAGGGGCACAGCAGAACTGAACGAGGGGATAAATGTGCACAATTTTAAGCAGAGCTAGGCTCATGAAAGTGAAATTTATTGCTGCAGATTCAAAAGAAGCAGTGCAAATTTAATTATGGTGGTCCATAGTTTCAGAACAAAATTCTGCTTTACAGCATAAAATTAATTCAGTGTTAATGAAATTTTCTAGAATCGAGCTGTGTACTAATTGCTGGTCCTCCAGTATTTGGCTTAAATGCTCCTCAACAACCTGGAATTATATGAAATATCAAGTGATGACAACTGTATTAAGCAGCTATCAGGGGTCAAACAGCAATAGAAAGAGCTCCCGGATTGCCTTAAACAGAATATGGAATGGAGGCATGCAACAGAGGCTTCAAGACTTCAGATGATCAAATTATGAAATGCTGCACATCTATATGCTAATCAGCCCATAATCCTCTTGTTCCTCTGATGTGGGGTGATAGATAAATTTAAGAAATATTGAAATAATTTTGGAAGCTCAAGATCTCTGTGTGATAAGGGACAACCCCCAACTTCCCCACCACCATAATCAGGGCTTTGTGGAGTTGTGGGGCTACAACAGTAACTGCAACCCTGTCGCTCAAGAGTAGCCATGGCAGATGGTGGGAGGCAGGACCACTGGGCCCAGTTTGGACTCCTTGCTGTTGTGTGATGGCAGTGAGGCTAGGGCAGGATCCAGTGAATCCCAGGCTGGCTCCATGCTTCCAACGCTCCATTTCAGGGCTTTCTGACCCGCACATTTGTTGGGCACAAGGGGTTGCGGTGCTAATGGAGGAACATCTCTGTGACCAGAAGGGAGGGTTTTAGTGCTCTTTTATGTACTGGAAGTACTTGGTGGATAGCATGCTAAGTAACTGCAAACTGCAAATCGAAGAGACAGTTTCAGAGATGCTTTGCATTCCTTCTACATACATCCTGAAGTTGTCAATAGGGAAACAAGAGTCAAGTTTTAAAATATTGGCATGTCGGAGATGACATGCAGCTGTTGGTGAATCAGTTTCAGGGAGCTTTGCCAGTTGCATGGATCTGGCTGTTCCAATACATGAACACCGGTACTTCAGCCTGGATTCCTGCCAATTCCCTGTAAGTGAGTAGGAAACAGTAACAGTGAACTCTGTTCCAAAACAATCATCCTCTCTGTAATAAATCTGGGGCTGTGCAAACTGTACTAGGCTGTGTTGTGCTCTCCTTTCTGACGGACAGCTACTTTATATTTTCATATGCATTGTTATCCCTTATATTAATATATGCTATTTGAACACAGCTTTGGTCAGAGGAATGTGTCCAAAAACATGTATGTTAGGGATAAATATGCATATATTAAAATGATATCTAAAAATGAATTATACCAGGAAATATAATCGATTCACAGAATCATAGAGTTGTAAGGGAACCCAAGGGTCATCTAGTGCAATACAGGAATCTCAACACATGGTCCCCCATCCGATTTAAAACTATACCAGACCTTGCTTTGTTTTGCAAATGTGCCAGCAGTTGCTTTTTTATTGCTGCACCACTTCCTTGCAAAATATTAGGCAAAAATGCATACACAACTGCTGATGAATTTTTGTGAGGGCTGGGGTGGGGAAAGAAACTGATTTGGAAGTGTGTTGAATTGAATTTAAGATTGGAAAAGCAAGAAACCGAGTGAAACCCATTTTGACTGATCTGTCCATCTCTACTTCAGAGATTCATCCATCCCTAGTTCAGTAACACAGAAAGATAATTTACTACCATCCGAAGATGGATAATTCTACATAACAGATAAGACAACACAATTTGGCTTCAATAGATTCTTTCAGCTAGCGCACCATCCAAAATAATAATATAATATAAAAACAGCTATGTCTCCCTAACCAGGAATCTGCGTGTTTCACATAAGGCATGGGACAGATCTAGGTAACACAGATAATGAATGTTTTCAAGAACTGAGTCCACTTATTGCTTCTTTATTCCAGAACCCTAGGTGTGTACCTGAAATCTCAAATATCAGCAGTACCTTAGATTCAGTCTGCAATCTCCTTCATAGAACATGGTCTGAAATATTTTATTGTTAATTTTTTAGTGATAATGTTATTGTTTTATCTTTTTTGTAAATCGCTTTGAGGTTTTTTCAACAATCAAATGGTTAATAACTGTCAGGGAAGAGTTAGAAGTTTCCTGTTTATCAGAGGGAGAAAGCATTCCCCAAGGGGGGAGGGAGAGCAGTGAATCTAATAGAAGGGAGCAAGAGGAACAACAGGGAGGGACCGGCTGTTCACAGGAAAGGCAAGGGTTAAGTTCTAGCTCAGATTCGGAGGAGGGGAGATACAGGCCAGCTCTAGCCAGGAGGTTAGAAAAAAGAGCGGGAAAACGAAGGGAAAGGCGCCTTCGCCATTTTGAGAGTGCTGGTCACGGAGAAGCAGAGCTCAGAAGGTATCTGAAATAAGTGACTCTGAGGAATAATAGTTAAGAACTGTTTATAAGATTATTTTGTTAATACACAATAAAAAGTTATAAAAGAACAAGAAGCGTTTGTGTGGTGATCTGAAGAGGACAACGACCAGGCCTGACAATAACAACAACAACAATTTTATTATTTATACCCCATCCATCTGACTGGGTTTCCTATATAAATTTAATGGAATAAAATGAAATAAGCTACACTGTAGTTACAACATGCAACTAATATTTCTACGCCCCACCCCGCTCACCCACCCTTCCAGAATTTTGGAGAATTAGCACCTGGAACAGCTCAGTTGTTAGAGCATGAGACTCTTGGATGTTGGAGTGCCTGAGTGATGCCACGGGGCCTATTGAATACAATGCAAGATTCTTATCTTGCCTCCTTGGCAATTTTCCCGTAGGCTTGGCAGAACATCCCATTGTTTAAGAAAACAGAACCCATATTTTCACCAAAGTGTCAGCAGTAAACAGACAGCTGCTTGTTATATCACCTGAAAACCTCTGCTTCTCAGATCTCCATTTTGTGAGGAGAAAAGTGTATTTAAGAACATGAGTGAGGTACAAAGACAGAAATCTGAGCTCCAAAATGTCTGAATGCTCTCACACAATGCACTGCAGGAGAGCAGGACTTTGGGAAGGTGCAAACCTTGAGGCAAAGAGATTCCTTCCTGGTTTTCACTTAAAGGTCCTGCACATCAGAGCTGTATTCCTGTCCACACCTAGAATATGTAATTTCTACTACTTGTTATTCCCTATAGCAGTAGGGACCTCTTATCTCTTTAGTTTAGAGTTATGAATGGGTCAGGATGCTAATAATTGATGCTGCCTTGCACCATTCCCTTTTCTTGTAGTAAAAGAGTTGCTTTAGTCTGGTCTGGATCTAAATTTGTGAGCTTTACACACTTTCTTCAAGTACATTCAGGGCAGCACCTGGTTTATTTCCTCCAGAAAAAGATCTCTCTCTTATCTAGGAGGCATTTTTCAAGTGATACGTGAGTGGCAGGTTCACACAATTGAGGGTACCCAGTAGGAATGTGTGTGGCACTGTTCTATAAAGCAGTTTGCCACTCAGAAGCATCTTGTGCTTCTTTCAGGACCTGTAGATAAAATTCTCCATACTCTAAAGATGACTTTTGTGTGTGCAATTGTCTTAGTACCTAGGTCCCAAAAGCTTGGTGAACAAGGCAGATTAATAACTTGGGAATCGTGGTGGTTAAAGATATCCCTGCACTTTTGCTAAGGCAAATACTTTGATCTTGACTAGATAATCAAAGTTTCTTCTATATGTCTGAATAACTTCCACCAGCTCATAAATCTGAATAAGCCTTGGCTTCTTCCACCTCTTTTACGATCCCTTAATAGTTTTTCTCCTTAGCTCCAAGTATTCATCCAAATTTTTCTCTTTGATGGCCAAAACTTTGGTATAGGAAACCTGAAATCTGTATCTAGTCTCATATATGTGTGTGTGTGTGTGTGTGTGTGTGTGTGTGTGAGAGAGAGAGAGAGAGAGAGAGAGAGAGAGAGAGAGAGAGAGAGAGACATATATGACTAGATATGGATTTCAGGTTTCCTGTATAAATTTTCTACTGAAAAAGTCCAGGTTTTAGAGCATCCCCTGAAACTTCTCACTGCTTGAAAGTGGGGTGTTTGTGCATAACAATATAAAACGTCTTTCATTGTTAGGCTTTAGTATTTTAAACTTCTCATTACTCCAGTTCTTTATTGTTTCAGTTCTCTAATTATGTAGAAGGGGGCTCCAGAATTCTATAAATATAAGAAGGATCGGGTCTACAATTCTATGATTCTGGGCGAGAGGGGGAAGCTGAGGGGAGATTTATCTTTTAGTCAAAAATGCTGAATGGAAGTCTTTTTATTACGTTATATATCAACGAAGTAAAATTGCCTCTGAAATCTGACCCCAGTATCTATTGCCACTCTCTTTTCAGAAAAATCTAAAGAGGCTGGCATGGGGTTACCTAAAGCCAAAGGGAATGTGACTTCAGCTGAGGCATTCATGGCTGGGCAAATATTGATGGTTTGTTATGCTAGGAAAGAAGCTTTATGAGCCCCTCTGGTGACTGGTGTTGTGACCTGTGCTCATATAAACTTGGAGTTAGATGTCGACTGCATTATGTGGCTTTGCTATAGAATTTCCTTTAGTGAGTGCCTGAGGTAATTCTCAGATGGAAGAGCCAAATTGTTCCTCCTGAGCTATAGCTAATAAAAGGACCTCATCCTGGCTTGTTGTCTACCAAGCATTTACCAGCTGGGTTCATTTAATAAATTGTAAGTTGTTGTGTGTGACTGTGACCATATTCGGTAATGTTGATGAATTATCCTTTGTTGAGGACATATTAAGACCACAATCCTACCCTGGATTAGATTCAGTGAATTTAGTTGCATTAGCAGAGGGTAAGTGGCCTCAAGAGTGGAAGACAAGTATGTGAGATTGATGAGAGTGTTGCTGTTGTAATATTTCCATGAAATTATAATCTGTCAGAGCTAACTATGTGACAGCCATTATTACAATGATGATACAGACATTTCTGATCTGTTTATGGGGTTGCCTGTTTTGAGGTAACAACCCATTGACTCATTGCTGCCTTAAATTTGTGTTCACAGAGTGAGAAAAAGAACTTTAAAATAGCCAGCAGCTCTCTTCTCACCTGTTTTTTACTTCAAAATAAATGAACAGAAAAGCCCAGGGCCTCCCTCCAATATTTTTTGCCATTTTCTCTCATACATTTAGGCGCTGCTACAATATGAAATCTCTCTTCAGTCCCTTCTGTTGTCATTGCCTCTGTGTTGGCTCCCATGCAACTTTTGATATAAGGTATGGGTGGGAAACCCATGACCCTCCAAATGTGGTTCGATTAGTTATGTTGTTGTTGTATATTTATTTATGCCCCACTTTTCCCCCTGATGGGACTCAAGGTGGCTTGCAAATAAAAACAAGAACTGCCAAAAACTTAGGAAAATGAACCCCAAAATACAATTAAGCATTGATATAAATAAAACTAGGCACATATATAAAATTTGTTTAAACATATCAGTAATAACAACAAAAGCAGCACAGCACCAGTCCTTTCATTGAAATCAGTCAGTTCCCAAAAGTCTGTTGGAGCAAGAAGATCTTACACTTTGGAACTCCCTGCCTTTTGATTTCAAGCAGGCACCTTCACTGTACTCTGTCTGGCACCTGCTAAAATCATTTTTGCTTAGCAGGCCTATCCAGCTATCTAGAATGTTGACGTGTTTTGATCTGTTTTTGTTTATCACTAGTTTTATTTTCTAAAAGGTTTTTAATAGTTTCACACTGTTTTTACCATGAATGTTCTTGTTTTGTTCTTTAGTAAACCACCTTGAGAATTTTTACAAATCATGCAGTATATAATCTTATGGAAATAAAAGACCAGGGACCATAAGATTGCAACTTTGGGAAGATTTTTATTAAGCTCAAAAGTAGCTATTGTAGTATACATCTCTGGTTCACATTGATAAGACCGTTTGATACTTTCAGTGTTTTATCCCAAGCTATCTACTTTCAGACCAATCCTTTAAATAGATTTCTTATGCAGAATTTTGTTTTAAGTTTCTGAGCAGCCTGCCTACCCATGAAAGAGATGAATTCCATATTTGCCAAGCAGTTTGTGAGAGACTATGGTTCTTCTCCTTCCCCTTCCCTAAGTTCTTTATTGAAAGATTGCACATTAAGCCCATTTATAATCATAACCAACCCTACAATTAGCAAGCAAAATGCTTGCTTGTCAAAGCCTTTATGAATGCGCTCAATTAAATCGATGAATGGTGTTAATGAACGTATTTTCCCACACACTGAATGCTAAAGCCTGAAGAGTGTATCTGGTTTTTAATGTAAATATTTTAACAGAATGTTTTTATAAGTTGAGGGGATTTGGGGAGGTCTGTCTAATTTACAGCCCAAGAACTTAGTGTGAGAATTTGAAGAGTGTTGTGCCTTGTCATCCCAGGCAAGATGATCAAGTGTTATGGTGCAGTATGGCATGTGCAAGGTCAATGCCAACAGCCAGCCTCCTCAGGCACTGGCTGGGGCTCTTGTGCTCTGGGAGAGACCACAGCACTGACACCTTCCCTGGACTGGGACTTCCTGCCATGTCCACTGGCTCAGACTTGCAGAGCAGAAAGGGTGGGTGGGTGGGAAGCCGCCATTTTTATATTCCTACAGTGCTCTGGATCAGCATCATGTGAGTCCACTTGGGGATTATCAAAATGGTGGGTGGCTCACAGGCAGAAGAGCAGTGTCTCCTGGAAATAATTTTACACTTCTAAAAATACCATTATACTTGAGGGAAGGGCTGATAGTATACAGAAAGCCCCAGGTTCATCTTCAGTTAAAACAATCAGTACACATTTTGCAAGGCTTGTGCCTTCATCTGAGGAGAGGTACTGCCAGCCTGAGTTGGATAAATAGACTGAACAGCTGCCTAAATAAGCTCATAATGAGCTTCAATTTATCCCACCCCCCTGATGTTGCTTTGTGCTCATTGGTTTCTGTTGACTAATAATAATAATAATAATAATAGTAGTAGTAGTAGTAGTAGTAGTAGTTGTTGTTGTTTACACTGCCCATCTGACTGGGGTACCCCAGCCACTCTGGGCAACTTCCAACAAAATTCAGAGAGGGGAAAGACAAAAACAGATATAACATTGAAAGCTTTGTGAAACAGAACTGCCTTCAGATGGCTACCTATAGATACCCAGGTCAGTTTATATATGGTTGTCTTAACAAATCAACTCTCTCTTTGTGACTATCCATTTCCTTCCTTCCTTCCTTCCTTCCTTCCTTCCTTCCTTCCTTCCTTCCTTCTCTCTCTCTCTCTCTCTCTCTCTCTCTCTCTCTCACACACACACACACACACAGAGAGAGAGAGAGAGAGAGAGAGAGAGAGAGAGAGAGAGAGAATTATTGAGATTTGAGGAAGGAGAATGGTGACCTTTGGTATCTACCGCCTCACACATGCTGCATTATGAAAGGAAGAATGTCTCCTAGACTATAGGGAATTTATCATCTAACACTCAGTGGAAAAAGCAACAGCTACAAACTAACTACCTCTGCATTTTGGAAGCATTAAAATAGAAAAATAAGTCATATGGTGGTTGCCCCACGCTAATTATGTTTTTTGGCCGAGAATGGTTTCTTCTGTTAAGCTGAAAGTGAGACATGCCATGTGATACGCAGTGGTCTATAAATCATCCAGATATTTATTATCCACTATCCACAACTGCATGGCTGTTGTGGTCAATATAAAAGAGCATTCCTTTTTGTCTAAACATAATAAATGGTGTATAGCACAGGTTTTTGCATTTCCAGTGTGTATTTTTCCACAGAATGAGGAATTCTATGGGCCCGTTGTTAAGGATTAATGGTCAGATCACTTCATAAATATAATGCACACTCTTCAGGAACACAACAGCTAGCGCTGAGACTATGATGAGTGTTGATTAGAAAATTTGTGTAGTTGGTTCATTGCTCCAAGCACTAATTAGGCCCGCGTCACTGAACATTCCTATTTAGTTTCTCTATTTTTATTTATTTATTTTGCACAAAAGCCATGTTTTATTTGCAGTGAGTTCTGACAGCGTAAATTGCTACCATGCTGAATTGGCCTATATGGGATAGAGGAATGATGGTAAATCACATTTTAATTCACTGTTCTTGGGGATATGAAAAAGTAGGAACATAATTTCCTGCTTTTGGGGATATGAGAAAGTAGGAACACAAGAGCTACCTTACTGATTTAGAACAAAGTGCTATCTACTGCTGCATTATTTGGCCAAATGAGGCCAGGCAGTTGCTTCTGGGCAGCTCATGAGAAGGGCATGCCAGCAACAGCCATCTACCCCCACCTCACCCCGCTAGCAGTTGATATTCAGAATCATGCACTCTGAATAAGTACTTTTGTCTGTCCCGAATCTATTACAAATCAGCCTCTATCAAGTTCCACCCACCCCCCGTCACCTTTTTTAAAATCAGAAAGGGCTTGCCTTTTTATTACAGGCAGCAACCATTTTAGGTGCATCAGATATGTGTGCAACCATATATGCGTGCATTGCGCCAAACCTGGAAGGGACCAGAAAACATCAGAAAAGTGGCACAAAAAGTTCTCAGCTAAAGAAGTCTGTTTTAGTGGTGATTTGTCTTAATTTTGTTTCTAAGATCAACAATTTTACATTTGAATTTTTGCAAGGTCCTGGTCTGAACTTTGAGATTCATTAATTTTGAATTTGTCATTGAACCCTTGAACCCACCTCTTAACACTTCTGTGGTTTGGTTGTGTGCTCCTGTGGGGAAGAGACATGCAAAGAATTCATTCAGGGTTTATCTTTAGTTACTTATGTTTCTATGAAAGCCATGGCACCATGCATGTTGTTTCCCAGGAAGTCACCCATCCAGCACTGACCAGAACCAGACAGGCTCAGCTTCAGCCAGGTGATGCCCTCAAGTGCCTTCAAAGCACATCTTGCTTCTCTGCGGTCTCCCTGTTCTGCTTCAGTAACTCACCTTTGAACATGTGTATTGTCCAAAGGACGTACCACCTTGTTGTATTGAAAAACATGTTTGTTTTCCATTGCAAACATTGTAGCATTTGCACTCTTGCCTATCTCTTGCCTTATTGCCAGCAATACATGTGTTTTGCTGGACTCTTTGCTCCTATATATTTTTTTCATATTCCAAACATGTCCACTTTTTAAGGGAGAGCATCTCCGTTCCATGCTGGACCTGGACTTTGTATCTTTCTGGTGTTTTCTCTTATGAAATTAAATATTACCATATTGGACTTTCCAGGTAACTTTCCAATTACTTGCAGTTTAAATTGCTTAGATAATTTAAAAGCAGAGATTGCAAAATCAGTTGATAAGAGATGGAAAGACAACTTAAGCTTTCACAAATGAGGGGGGGGGGATATTGTATTTGATAGACTGGTAGATGTTGGGAGGAGGGTAAACCAAGCCCTGTGCGAACCACTAATGCCCCACCCTGCCAGTTATTTTGCTATTCCTTGCATGACTTTTCGCATCACTCTGTGTCCAATGTTGCAGCTTTGGTATGTGTGGAAGCATAGACACAAGTGGGCCAAAATAAATCACATTTAGTAACTCTCATTTATTGCACTGGAAGAGACTTACACACCTCCTGAAAAACAGGAGTTAAAATACTTGGGCTAAATCACAATTCCAGACACATAAAAGCGGTATGTATCAGCTTCTGCTTCACAACAAAACGCATTGGAAAATGTAGCTATATGCTGCATACCAAGCTCTACATTTAAAAGATGTTCTTTTTTTATATGTAAGGGCGGGAGTAAGTTATGTATTTATATGCAACCATAGTGCGTTGGTGGTTTTTTTTTTGTGTGTGTGTTTTTGCATGGGGAAGAATGTATCTTGAAGTTGTCAAAACTCCCCTTTATCTCAGGAAGTGTGTTACAGATGCTGTTATCCCTGCCGCATAAGGGCTTGCTTCAAACACTCTGCTTCCCTGTCAGCAGGGCTGATACACTGTATTATAACAAGCCTCCTCCATAACAACTGTTCACAGGCAGCGCTTGTAGCTTTACACGTGCAGCCTGCAAGATTCCTTGCCAGCATTAGGATGCTTCCGCTTCTGGGTCTCTAATTAGACCTTCTCCCCTACACTAAGAGTCTCTCTCTCTCCCACTTTTCTTCTGGGTGGAGGGTGCCTTAGGGAGGAAGGAGCGGGGGAGGGCTGTGCAAAGGGGGTGAACAGTAGAAAGGACTAGGTCACCTGTATTTCAAAATTAGAAATTTGCTAAACATAGATAGATAGATAGATAGATAGATAGATAGATAGATAGAATAAAGGTTCATGCATCTTCCCCTTGATGTTGGTGGAACAGCAGTGAGTATATTCAGAATATGTTTCATTACTGTTTCAGGCACCTTTTAGCTGCATAATACAAAGTAATATAACCTTCATTGTTATAGCAATGTTTTTCAGACTAACTTGTCAAAGGGATGAAGTATAGTTTGCTTGTACCCAATGAAACAGAAAGACTTGTGTAGTGTTAATGAGTTTCTATAGGAATCTTAGCAGTGGAAAGACAGGGTTTTCTTTCTTGCTAAATTAGCATTGTGCCTCTGAAGTTAGGAGCACAGCGATTTGCCTTTATCTCGTCTGTTGTTTTTCCCCCAATTTAGTTATAAGGAAATTCAGATTGTTCAGATTGCAGTTTAGTTTGCTTTATAATTAAGAGTTGTTAATCTGTTAATTATTTATTGGACTTGCTTTTATGAATTCTGCAATGTTTTAGTTACTTTTTTCCTATATATTTTTATTATTTTATTTCATTGTTTCCACTTGGGGGGTTGAAATGTTCCATGAAAACACTTGTGTGGGGGTGTGGGTCTGGAGTCTGGCAGTCGCTCTGGGAGTTCTTAGCCAGGGTCCTTCTCCATGGACCAACCACTCCTGAGCTTATGGATGGATTGCATCTTTCTGATTTAATTTTGCAGGCAATGCATCTGACTAAAAATTAGAATTTCCTTTTCCACCAGCAACATGACATTTGGGTCAAATGTTCAATAAAAAGAGAAGCAATCCATGAATTCTTTGCATATTTTATTTTTCATTTTGATTTCCAACTCACACACATCTGGCATATTTTACATCTTTGCAATAAAACATGGTTACAATAGCTTAAGGAATTTATATATCCAAAATATTTCACCATGATCTTGAGATGAAATGAACTTATCTTCCAGATGTTCAATATTCTCCCAATTCTAAGCTACAAACTCAAGATATTGCTTACAGACCAATGATGAATAACTTAATCATTACATTGATTCCCCATGATTTCAGAATTTTATAAATACAAACAACAATGAAGAAGGTATTTAGTGCTAAAACTTACTAATACAAGGTGGAGAACAAATAAGAATCACATCAATAAATAATGATATGTTTCTGGTGCCAGTACAAAGAATCCGTTACCTTGTTTTTATCTTTTTTAAATAAATGACTGCAAGTGAGTGTAAAGTCTGAGAAAATTACATTCCTGTTACATGCCTCATAGCCCTACCGACACAATATGTACATCTATGACAATACAGTCACCAAATATACAAAGAAGAAACATGAAGTAAAGTGTATATACCCCTGGGTGTGTTACTTGATCCGTAGAATGTGCGGCAAATTATCCTGATAGTCATCGTTACAGTATTGTCAGACATGAAGTGCCGTCAACAGAGAATGTGGCTTAATGCGTGACGTTCAGAAGAATGTAAAAGAACAACCCCAATGAAGCTAAGGTCCTTTTTAACCAAGCTTTATTTCCAAGGAAATGAAGAGAAAATCTTAATTGCTCTCTCCCTGCAATGTACAGTATGCCAAATGTGATGAATCTAGAAGTCTAGCACTCTTGCTTTGGTGGGAGTCATTAAGCACGCGAGCATCCTCTCATCTCTCTTCCATGCTCCTGCCTTTCTATCGCGGTACTAAATTAATAAAGGAAGGATTTTCTCTTCCTCTTACAACGCATAAATATGGCAAACAATGGCTTCATATCCAAACGCTTCATGTCATAAGCAAAAACTCCACTTAGAAGGGGGTGGGGGTGGCTTGAGATTGAAAAGAGCAAACCATATTTCAGTGGCAATGACAAAACTGCGGCTTGTGCCCCATTTCAACCCTTAAATGCAAGCTGGGCCCTTAGGCAGTTCACTTCAACCTGTGAATGTCGCCGTTTCATCAAGACATTCAGGTTTAAAGTACATGCAAGTTGTAACTCCACAATAAAGTTAAGAAACATTTTTTTGTTCTTTATACAAGGTTTTACTTTTACAAAAGTATCCCTTTAAAGTTAAGATGTGCATCTGATGTACAAAGTATCAAACGTAGTTTATTTTAATCCTTTTAATTATTATTATTTTCAGCTTGAAAAGAGGCTGGAAATGGGAAATGTATGCTAGGTTCATGGCCCCAAACAATGTAACAACCGGACACAAGTTTCCTCAGAATATTCAAAAGTCTCTTGTGACATGTTCTCCACTAGCTTTTCTCAGTAAACAAAGGTATATGAAATAATTACCAAAACATCTCCTAAGTCATTATAATTTACATGATACAAGCTCATTTCTGCAGCAGCTGGTGTTCGGTTGTGAAAAAACACACAAAGTAAAATGGTTGCTGACTACAATGGACAGCTATTGCTGGGTGTAATGGAATGTACAACGGAGGTCGATGCAGACTTGTTTTTCCACCAGAGATTATGCCTTTCAGTAGCACTTGTGCTCTCAATTTCGCCTTTGCTTTCAGTTCTTCACTCCGGTTCAATATCTATTCTGATGCTCATAATGCCACCGATTAAAATCTATATTAAAAGCTACAATGCTACCAGAAGCCATGCCAGTAATTAGAGTCCTGAAAGAGAGACAGAGACACAAACTGTACATACTAAGTTATTTCTTTAAAAAATGTTCACAGCAGTCAGGTTTTTCCACCCTCAAACTATACTTATACTGATTCCAAAGATCATAGAATCATATTAGACATACAGTGGTACCTCGGGTTACATACGCTTCAGGTTACATACGCTTCAGGTTACAGACTTCGCTAACCCAGAAATAGTACCTCGGGTTAAGAATTTACCTCAGGATGAGAACACAAATCGTGCTCTGGCGGCGCGGCGGCAGCAGGAGGCCCCATTAGCTAAAGTGGTGCTTCAGGTTAAGAACAGTTTCAGGTTAAGAACAGACCTCTGGAACGAATTAAGTACTTAATCCGAGGTACTACTGTACAAGAACAATGATGGAAATGTGATATTCTGCTACTGCATCTAACATGCTGCATAACACGGATGTATTTCTGGGTAGGCAAGTGAGTGAAATTAGGGATTTTCATTGAGCCATGGCTGCCTCCATCTCCCCTCCAGTGTGCTGCTAATGAGAAGCCTTGGTCAATGAAATCTGAAACCATGCCAACAATGAAACATGGTGAATGCTAGCCAGATTTTTCTTTTTTTAAAATTAAAATTACACATGTAGATCCTGCCCTTATCCAAAGGAAGTACAGTGGGATAGTCCCATGACCATCTTCACAACAACACTGGGAACAAGGCTGGCTCAAGACATTTAGGCATCTGAGGTGAACCACCAAATCTCCCCCTCCCAGAGAAGAAGGGGTGGGTGAAGATCTACATCAGGAACAAGGGGGCTTGGAATCAAATCAACCTTACCCAGTGGTTGAACTAGGAATAAAAAGCTGTTGGAGGGGGAAAGGGGCCTACTCAGAATCATGCTGGGCGGGTGCAGAGCTCAGGAGACCCCAGAGTGCAGCACTCATCATTCCTCCCCTAAGGTGGGAGGAGACCAGCAGATCCTCTCATTTGCCAAGAGACTGCTATAGAGGCAGCATTGTGGGGGCCAAGGAGGAGGCAGCAGATCCGGCCTCCAAGGAACATGCCACAGCCATTAGTGCTACTGCAGAAGTGGCAGGTGATGCATTCCTTGGAGGCCGGATCTGCCCCTGTGGATCCTGCCACCTGAGGTGGTTGCCTCACCTTGCCTAATGGGTGGGCTGGCCCTGCCGGGGAAGGAAGGTAGAAATAACGAGTTGCTGACACACACAAAAACCTGGTACTGCTGCTGCTTATCGAAAAGGTGTGGAGGTGGAGCAGGGCAGATGTGAGGTCAAAGCTGTGCAGGTTCACTGGCAGAAATGCTGGATTGGCTCTGTCAGTGTTTGCCTGCACATCCATGATCTCACCGCCATCCTGCTGCCACGCCATCCAGGTAAGCAGCAGCGATACCGAGTGGCTCCATGGCATCAGCTGCTCATGAAATTAATGCTTGGCTCTTCTAACATGCATCATAGCTGAGGAGGGGTTTGAACTCGGAACATCCCAAGGGGGTCCAAGCGTGAGAATCTATCTGGTACCCCACATTACTATCTACAATCCTGACCATGGGGGTCACAGCTTTATAGCATTAAACCGATGTTTCACAAGTGGGTAAGCTGGCTCTTCATACTCCATTTTGTGTTTGGGTGTAGGGAAAGAAACAAATGCATACAGATTCAGTAGTGGAGAGAGCATGCATATGTAGAATCACCCCAGGGAGGTTTGCCTGGTGCCTTCATTATAGATTTTTAGGCACCAGGCGTAAACATCCCTCTTGAACCAGGCCTTTGACTGATTACTATTCTATAGCCTTTTAAATGTGTCTATGGGAAGGTCGGGGTATTGTTTTGCTGTTTGGTTTTAATTATTTACATGTGTTTTTATCGTCTATTTTATTCTGTGAATCGCCCTGAGATCTTACGATGAAGGGTGGTATATAGATTTAATTAATAATAACAATAATCTCCGCCTTTAAAATGTAAGGAAGTAGGAGCCCAGTCGAAAATGCAGCATGAGGAGTCTCCCGTAATGCAGCAGAATTAAATAAGAAAATTAGAAGCTGTACTGCTTAATCCAGAAATCATGGAGAGGTGAATTGTATTGTGTGTTTCAAAGAGAGGCTGAATTACTGGGGGGACAAATCAAATGTGCAAGTTTGAAGAGGCTCACTGCTTCTCTTGCGTTGAAACTTACCTCTGATCATGAGACAGGTCCATTGCCCTAATGCCAGCATCACAGCCAGGGTAAATGTAGAGCTGCTTGAAGTCACAAGCCTGCCATACTTCCACGACTCCATTATCGCCACCCGTAACCAGGTTCTGCCCATCGCTGCTCAGGAGGATAGCCTACAGATGAGCCAAAATGAGTAGTGACATTAAATGCTGTGTAGACTAACACAAACAGTTTCTGTGAGAGGATATTTCCTTGTCCAGCCTAGGACAGGAGCAAAGAAGGCTTTGCTGGAAGTCACCATGGATCATTTCTGACTTTGCCCTGCAACAAAGGTGCCATCAGTAACACCTCAAGAACTCCCTTTACTCTCTCCGAGGTGTCAGTGATGGATTGGACTCCTCAGGGCCCTGTATTCATGTCTTGGCTCCTAGTCAAGGGAGGACAGATGTCAAGCCATGTAAACTTTTAAAGCACAGACACTTTAAAATCTGTATGTCTAAAACAGATATACAGGAATCATCAAGTGCTCCGTTTTAAAAACAGAGAGTTCAATTCTAGATTGAATTAGAGCCGAGACGTTTTTCCAGTAAATGTGATCCCTAATTTTCCAGTGATCCCTAATTTCTCATGAGACTTCTTCAAGCATTACTGTTGTTATACATCATAATAAGTTCTGAGAGGAAATACTTACCCTGGTTGAGTCGTTGATCTCCATCTGTGCCAAGAGTTTTCCATTAATGCTAAAATTGCTGAACCTGCCTCGTTCATAGTAGATGATACAGTGGCCTTCACTAGATACTGAAATTAAGCGAGGATACAAGCAGTTTTCTGTTCCTTCAAGTGCTCTCAGCAAATCTCCAGTAATTGTGTGCACCAGGCAAGGTCCTTCTGTATATTGACAAATAATACAGTATATATAACAGAGAGGCACATAATTTAGTTAAATTATGCCAAATGCATACAGAGATGGCACATAGTGGTATATAAACAGTGAAAGAATGTGTAGGGGAAACAATGTCTCTGATCTAAAGTGGCACTTCAGCAAAGTGAAATATACATTTAAACAGTGAATCGCTTTCAAGTAGTGTGCACATGTGTGTGTATATGTTCACATTTCCGTTGCTGAGCAGAACAATCCCAGCCCACAAATCTGCTGGCTGGAAATGGTTAGGAATCAGGTGGCGGTTCCTTCCGGCCAACAAACAGGAGAAATGCTGCTGGGGAGGTTACATCTAGCACAGAGGCTTCCAATACACCCACAGAAACATCCACCAGTGGTGTTTCTGCAGGCAATAGATGCTACTATAGCTGCCCCCCAGTGCTCTACGGATGAAGTAGATGTGGGTTTGGATATATTTCATTTCCCCAAGAGGCTCCAGGACCATGCAAGTCTGGAGCTGGTGTAGGCAGTTTTCCCACTGGTTACAAATTAGTTGATTTAAAAAAATGGGGGTAGGGAGACACATTGTTTCCCTTACCCTGGTGCCTAATGCAAGCCAGGAGGTCTTTGAAAGTGGTGGATCACCCACCACTTCATTTTCCTACCTCACTTACAATTGTGGTATGAACGTTTAAAATGATATTTTTCTGAAGCAAGTCAGCGGTCTAAGTCATTGCACCCTGTCCATATTTATCAAACATTTAGTATCTGTACAGCAGGGACAATTTTTAGCTGAAGTTTGGTGCTATCTTAAATAGTTGTGTTTGTGACTCTGAATGTAGGAGGATGACATACTTCTTTTCGTACCCTACTGTGGCAAGATATTTGTCATTCTGATACAAAACCTGAGATATTCAATGAACAATACATCCTTTCAGCCACATCTTGGATAGCATTGTATGAAAATTATCGAGGAAGTAAACTATAACACAGTTTTGTCTTGCTTTTAAGTATACTGTGCAACAGACTAGCATTTTTGAGACAAATGGTTGTGTGGTGATAAATTAGTTGGATTTTAAGGTGCCACAGGACTTTTTTGTCCCTTTGGCATCAACAGAAAAGCACAGCAGCTCTTCTGGAATCATGCATACAAATTCAATACACAGAATGACTGAGGCATTTTCTTAGATGCATCCATTAAATTCATGATTTGTACACACAGTTTGCAGCACGTGGGCAAACCCATTTACTGCCTTCCTGCCTCTGGTCCTTCCTTCACTCATAAGCATCATTGATACTCAATTTTCCACACCTCAGAAACTATTCCCATCCCTAGGAGTTTTTAAGAATAAAACTTTCCACTTTCACTAGACCAGCCGAAACTATTCACAAACAATTAATTATTGAATTTTCAATTCAGCAGCTAGGATGCTTGCAAACCTGCATGGGCTCATAGCAGCCCATGGCAGCTGAGGCAGTGGTGGAAGTTTACAAGCAGGCAGGCTGGTGGCAGATGAAGCTCTGCAGAGGATACAGAAATTAAAATATACAGCATGTAGGGTAATGAGAGGAGGATGAAATTATACTTATCCTGAGGCAAATCTTACTGATGAGGAAGTTTCAAATTTGTAAGACTAAAATTGACAACTGACCTTTAGCACCACTTATGACAAGTCCCAGTTCGGCACACACTGATACGCAGACGACCTCATGGTCGTGACCAGTCAGAACGGCTCTGGGAGCAGGATAATCACCTAAAACAGATCACACACAAAAAGGTAAGACATCTCACGTAAAATATAATTCATCAGCAACAAATCAGATTCAAACTGGCTTTGTAACTTTTTATCTTTCGTTGAACCTCTGTTTCTCCACCGATTGGCTCACTCTTTGTTGGGCTTGAGCTAAGAGTTCATAATGTCCTTTTCTATATTCTCAGAAACAACATAAAAACAGTAGGCTTTGTAATACCTTCTGGGGGAAGGATCTCTCTGGTATTAACCTTCTGTATAGTCAAGAATAATAAAATCTTTGGGGCAAAACTAGAGATGGCCAGATCTGTCCATTTCAGTTTCTTTTTCCAGTCCTGAGTTCAGTTCCTCACATTTGCACATCAATTTGCAAAACAATTTTTTATAGAATTTCATAGACTCACACAATCATAGAATTGTAGAGTTGGAAGGGACCACAAGGGTTATCTAGTCCAGGAATCTTTTGCCCTGCATGGGGCTAGAACCTATGACCCTGAGATTACGAATCTTGTGTTCTACCAACTGAGTCATTTTATGCATCTTTGTATATAATTTTGCCTAACATACACACTTTTGCAAAGCAATTCCTTCATCTACATTCCCCCAATCTATGCTTTTTAATGCACACTTTACATGCATTTTCATAGACATTCCTTGGCTGGAGAACTGAATCGCAAAATTCAGAGAAATGTGAAATTTGAAGTATAGCTGTGTTTCAGTTTCTGTATTGTTTCAGGAAGTGGTAGATTCACCTTCAAGTGCAAACTGAACTGAATTTCTCCTACATCTCTGGGCAAGACTAAAATTTCCTTCTTGTTTTCCTTCCTAAGATTGGATTAGACATTACGATCCCTGCCAAGGTGAGTTGTTATGGTCTTCTCCATGAGAACTCACTTGCAGTGAGGAAGCAATAAGAGAGTTCCTTGGGTAATGGCCAGCAGTGGCCAGCTGCTATATTCTTAGAAGCTGGAAGAGAGGTTTTGAATTTTGATACTGGTTAGTAACTATATTTCTCTTGTTCGTATATTATGCTTCTTCATGAAGCAAAAAACTAACTAACTAACTAACTAACTAACTAACTAACTAACTAACTAAGTATATTATAAGACATGTGGTGTGCTCTAATATTTTAAAGTCCAGCCATGAGATTTAGAAATGTAAGCATGGTTTGAAAATAAGCTTTTAAAATAGTGGATTGCAATGTACATTCATATGACACTAGGACCAGAGGTTTTAGGGAAACACCTTTTTTAAATAACAACAACAAAAAAATCACAATAAAATGCTAGGTACTATAATTTGCACCAAAAAGAAAAATAATAGATTGAAAAGAATTATTTTAAGCGGCACAGTCAACACACTTATATTTATGATGCAGGCAGGATTAGTCTGCAAGACTTTGCCACTCCAAGCAACTGCAATTTTCCAGAGGATGGGGGTGCAAATCTAAGATCACTTGCAACAGGGCACACCTGTTACTTTGCTCAGTATATTGGTGTGACCACTTGTGTCCCATGTGCTGTCTAACCAGGCTGCCTAATTATGGATGGTGCCTACCTTGGTTTCACAGCACCTTGGCTGGTGCTTATTTAGTGCTATTTAGTCACTTATAGACTGCCTTTCACTGTGAAAACAAGGCAATTTGCAAAATAAAACCAGTTTTATAAATAACAATAAAACATAAGCCAGAATATTCAGAGTTCAGTAATGCAAATAGAAAGGAAATTCTGTTCACATTTTTGTGTGTGTGTTTCACATTCTTTCTTACTTAAGCTCTACAGGAATATGTTGGCAGTAATATTATGAAGGGTCAAATTACTATGAAAACCATGAAAGCTTTTGGCCAAGATGTGGGTCAGGCTCTGTCAAATGTTCCCAAACTGGAATAACTGTGTTGGGTTTTCCTGCTTTCTATTAAACTTTGTCATGTGTGGGTTTCTTGGCTCAGTCTAGCCTCTTGTTCAAAGGTCCCATAGGGTGTGGACTGATCTTTCAAGGCTTTGGAATATGGAAGATCTTGCTTCAATGAAGTGAGTTAGAAAAGCCAAAAGGCAGGATCCTTTCAGAATGGGTCAGTTTTGACATTAGGTCAATAGGTGACTTGGGAGGGACTCCACCTGCATGAGCAGTATAACATTAAAGTTATGCACTCAGGTGAAAGGTCAGCTCTTCTGTGAACCCACCACACCCACGTGCTACAGTTTGATCAGGTCTCCCACTGTCCTCCCATTTCTCTTGATACTGGAGAACCTCAGCTTTGTACATTTTGAGTATGTTATTTGGGTCATGATTGCAATTAGCATGCTCTATTTGGTTATGTAAATAGCAGACTCAAGGAAGCTTGAACAGCCCAGGGCCATGGGGATAGAAGGGAGAAACTACCTCTCTCTCTCTCTCTCTCTCTCTCTCTCTCCCCCCTTGACAAGTCTCCCATTTTTGAAGCTGCTATTTGCATTTCAGTGGAAGCTTCCACTGAGATCAAAAGAGCCTTCTCTTGAAATGTAAATAGGAACTTCAGAGAAGCCCCTTTTTTGTAAAACCATGCAGGAGAGAAAGAGTTAAACCTTCTCTGCCCACCTCTTCATAATCCTAAGGTTGTTCAGACATCCCCACAGCTGTTACTTAAACAACAATAACAACAACAACTGTTCTAGTTACAGGTAGGCAGCCATGTTGGTCTGCCGTAGTCGAAGCAAAATAAAAAAATTCCTTCCAGTAGCACCTTAGCACACAAAAGCTCATACCAATAACAAACTTAGTTGGTCTCTAAGGTGCTACTGGAAGGAATTGTTTATTTTGTTTCAACAACAACTGTGCATGTTAATTGCACATGCACAATGTCATGTGGTATCTAGTTTGCTGTTTGATCCATGCTTTAGAGTTGATTTAAATGTACATTAATTGATGTGCAGGAAGAAATTATGATTTCTGCAGTACTGTACACTAAAGACATAGGAGAGAGTGTAAAGGAATCATGTCTAAAAACATGATTACTGATACTATGCCGCTCCCTCACTGCCCCCTGACAGCTTTCCAGTCATATATTAATTGTAAGCGTAATTCTGAAAATGGCCACTTTCAATGTGTTCCTATGTGCACTTTGGGAAACATTCTGGGTGGTATTCAACTAAGTTTTACTCAGAATAAACCCATTAAAATTAATGAACATGGCTAAGTTACAGCCATTAATAACAATAGGTCTACTCTGAGTAAAACTTAGTTCAATACCACCCCCCAGGTTGAAAAAAACCAAAAACCTAAGATTTCTCCACATGTGTAATAAATGCACCCATAGCTGACATCACTTGCACAACAGGATTAAGTTTGCAAGGGGAAGCATACATTTGGAATTTCTTAAGTCTCAATGTATCACTTTTCAAGCAAAAAAAGTTGTTTAGAAACAGGTTTTGTTGTATGTCTCAGATTATCCACCACTTGCAATAAATTAAACTCAGTCCAAACCTCCGTTTCAAAATAAACAGACACATATTTGCCATGGAGAACAAAGACCCATATGCGCATAGAAAAGAGCCAGAGAAGAACAAGGTTATTACAGAATTTGGGGTGTACAGGGAGACGATAAGAAAAAGTGAGAGAAGTTTCCCTGTTGTGAAAGTGGATGCAGGACTGGCACCAGCATTGTCTGAAAGGATTGTGTGTGTGCGTGACAGTGAAAAAGAGAAGGAAGCTAGGAAAGACTCTGCAATACATCTGTTCTGTGTCTCTGGGCAGGATGTGCAAGGTTTTGATAGGAAGGGGCCGTTTCTGTGGTTTACTGCATGTTTTGTTGACTCTGTATTGCTAGCATAAGGGAGATGGAGGTGAAAAATAGAAATTATGTAAAGGAATGATGCAATCCTCCGAAAGATGTTTGCATCCTTTCACCTTTCCTGACACAACAGCCCGTTACAGGGAATGACTACAATGAATGACTGCAATTTTTAAAAGTCTAGTGGCATTTGTGCATATGCTACGTGAAGCATTTGATTAGAGATGGGCAACTTGTTCAGCACAAAGAGTCATATAGGAAACACATCAGGAGACAAAGAGTCTCGGCTCAATTGCATATTTCAGAAAGATGCTAAACTACAGCTGGCAGAGGGCTTGAACTTATTCTACAATATTCTTATTTTGAAATTGCTATTCTCAAATGTGAATTACTTGAGTTGGCCCTTGAAAAACCTTGAGAGTTTTTTTGACAGTTGAAAGGAAAGCAAAGAAAGGCAAACCAGCCCATTATCTCTATTATGCATGATTCTGGAATACCAAACACACAGTTCTCACTGAAGCTGCAGGTTATCTATAATTAAATTGAATCTGTACTGTGATCCACTTCATTTGCCAAGGCAAGAGCCCACGAGGACCAATATGGTCCTTGAAAACAAATTTTTAAAGAAATCCTAGCTATACTATGCTTTCCAAAGCCTTTAGAATCAATCATAGCTTTGCAATAACAGTGAGTATCATTTCACCCTTTAGGGACAAATGAAAGAAAATACAGTTTTAATCAGAGATATATTCTTCCAACAAAGCCACTGTGGGGGGGAGGAAATCTCACCCCACATTACATTTCACTGCAAAAGGCAGAATGTCATGGACCTTAGCAATCATTCACAATCCAGTAAAATATTCTGTCACCAGCACATCACCACTGATAGATGCAGCGAGAGGTTAAAGGCTGTGGCACCAGGGGAGCTGCAGGTGAAACTTGACCACTGTGAATTGAAACAGCATCACTTTGAACTCACAGTAATTTCCCCAACGTGGCACCTCTGTATCTGCAGTAGAATCACTTCAGGGCAAAATGATAAAATATACGAGACCAAGCTACCAAAACAGTTCCCTCAATGTAGTTTAAAATAAGACGCTCGCTTTTGTTCTCCACAATGGACATAATATGTGATTTGATTTCTGTGGAAGACCGAACGTCTTCCAATTCTAAACAGATAAATATTATTAATCTTTTTTTTTATTCTGAGATGTGCTCGTTTCCTTGCAACCTAATATTTCAGGTGCAATGGAAACCTCTCTCTCCCCTGCCGCACCCCAGTTTTAGAAAGCACAGTAGCACACTGCCAAAAGTACAATGGGAACAGTTGTTTTAAAAAGCAGGAGCCATCAAAGCATCTCATCCTTCGCAGAACAGTTTTCTTATCTGAAGGAAACCAAGAGCACTGAAAACTAAGCATTTATACAATCACCTATAGACCAGGTAGAGGCCACAAAAGATCCCGAGGATCAAATCCCAGGGAAGAAGCACTGTTCCTTACTTTTCTCTACAGCAACCTACCTGTGGGTAAGCAGCCTAGATAACCAGCAGGCCTGACATTGCTATTCCTATTCTAGTCCAGGAAAGTGAAGGCTCGGACACATGAAAACACTTTAAAAATACAGCATATAGCAAACAGGTGTGTGTTCCTGGCTCCCTCCATTCCCCATGTTTCTTCTGCTCCATTGCTTCCCACACCTGCAGAATGGGCAGATACCCATTCCAATTCCCTGTGCTGTTTTTTGGGAGGAGAGGGAGGTCATAGCAGGATTTGCTGCCGCCACCACCTCTCCTCTAGGAATCTCTTTCCTATTTTCATTGTGAGTGATGGGCTGGAAGAGAAGCTATTCTGACAAGAAATCCAACAGTGAGCGCTGGGAATGCCATCTTGTGCCTTGTTACAAGCCTTGGCCTGAAGTGGGTTCACACCTGCCCTATGACTATTTCTTGGGCTCTGATAGGAAGCTCCCTTAGGCCCTGGGGAGTTAATTTCTGTGTCCCCGCTCTTGATAAGCAGCTGAAAGGTCGCACCAAACCTGGGGTTGCATCTGTCCCTCAATAGACAGGAAATAAGGCATACAAAATTCACATGGCTATATTTTTGTGGGAGGAAATGGTGAAATACAAGGGGCACAAGCATGTATGCAAGTCTGACTGCAAACACAGATATGTGAGTCTGTGTGACCTTTTTTATTAAGCAATCAAAAGTCATTTTACCCCTGAGTTGGCCTAACACAGTTTCAATGTGATTTTGAAGAAACTACACTGCAAACAACAGATCTGAGTGTGCAAACAAAGCCGGCTGTACTAGCAACCTCTCAAATAACATGAAGTCAGAAGAAATAAAATGTACGAATGCAGGGGATGTTTTAAGTCTAATGATCCTATCCTTTCAATTTATTTAGAGAGTCTTTTAGATTTGAAATATTTACTTACCAGTGACTTAAAATACCTTGAAAAGTGTTATTCAAAAAAAAAAAAAAATCAATGTTGCTCTCTCCCTGGAAGTCTTTATAGACACATTTAGTATTTCCAATGCACGGGGCTGTTTACTACTGTCATTTATTGAAGTACTGAACTTTCCCTTTAAGCATATGTAAAATGTGTCAAGTGATACAAAATGCACTTCAGTGTCTTTAAGGGATATTTCCTATAATTGGTCCACAAACTGAGCTTTGGGCTGGTTGACACAACATGCTCATAGCGCTCAATGCAAACACGGCCAGGGAAAGCAACGTTAACTAACACCTCTGGTGACTATCTGGTATGTAATGAGAAATGTCAAGTCCCAAGATCAATGAAGTTTCAGACTCTGGGGACACAACAGGAATAGCATTGATCCTTTTAAAGAAACCAGTCAAAGGCTGAACGCAATATATTGCACAGATAGGCTCAAGAGGATAAGCGGCCAAGTCCAGCATACCTACATGACAAAAAATTCAATCAGCTCTTAGCACAAGCTGCTGGCTCCATTCTCCTTCTTTTCATGCAAGAAGAAGGTTCCAATTAAAGTGTGCAAATTAATTTTTATCACTTCCAAATTAGTTTCTGAATTTGTGTCGGTTTCAGAAGAAAACATCTGTCCTTCACTTTCGTTGTTGCAATTTCAGCTATTTGGGTATTTGCTCAAAGATTCAGATTTTTTCCTCAACCTTTGTTTTTTGTTTTTAAATGTTTGTGTGTCTGTATGATATAGCAAGTCATCTATTTAGTACAGGCTAGAGATGCAAATGAAACGATGCAAATTCATAGTCAGAATTAGATTCACCAAGTTATAGAAATTGTTTAGGTGGAACAGTTTAGTAAATGGTATAATAAACACCTGTTTTCTCTAACTATTACTTTGCATAGCCTGATCCATAACAGTATCTGGCACAGTGATCCAGGATATCAGCACTTCACATGCCCCAACTTTTACAGGCAGTGGTAAAGGTAAAGGTAAAGGGACCCCTGACCATTAGGTCTAGTCGTGGCCGACTCTGGGGTTGCGGCACTCATCTTGCTTTATTGGCCAAGGGAGCGTACAGCTTCCGGGTCATGTGGTCAGCATGACTAAGTCGCTTCTGGTGAACCAGAGCAGCGCACGGAAACGCCGCTTACCTTCCCGCTGGATCAGTATCTATTTATCTACTTGCACTTTGACGTGCTTTCGAACTGCTAGGTGGGCAGGAGCAGGGACCGAGCAATGGGAGCTCACCCCGTTGCGGTGATACAAACCACCGACCTTTTAACTGGCAAGTCCTAGGCTCTGTAGTTTAACCCACAGCACCACCCAGGTCCCTTACAGGCAGTGGACCCTACTCCAAATACTGTACCCTCCTATCATGAAACCTCAAACTGCAGTCTGCACACAAGGGCAAAAATGAATGGGGCTGGGGCATGGAAGGTGCTGAGAATCTATACAGAGCAGCATATTACAATAGTTCAATGCTGTAACAGATTTGCCTGTCCTATTGTGGCAAAAGCCAAGACAGATTCCTAGTTGCCTAAATAGCTTGCAGCTTCCATGGAGGCTCAACTCCCTCCATGTGCTACACAGTCCAGAGCATCAAATTTGTTACTTTAAAAAATGTAAACTCTTTTCTGCTGGAAATAATCAAAAGTAAGAAGCTTTCAGGGGTTCCAGCTCCAGGGAGCCAAGCCCTCCCCCCCCCCCGTATTTTTGGGTAGGAGCCAGCCCCACAATGTCCACAAACTGTGGAGGTAAAGCATGGAGCTGATCTCAACACAACTCCAGTGGGCTGCTCCTTCCCCTCCTCCTTCTGCTGTGGAGGGGAAGGAGGTTTGAAACAGCCTTCTGCCGGTGGTGGTGCCAAGAGGAGGAGAAGGAGGAGAAGCTGCCAGCCATGAAGCTGCTGACTTGTTGTTGCTGCTGGTTGTTGCGCACATTAACTGGCACATGCTAATACCCCTCATGGTGCAATTCCATATATGTCTCTTCGGAAGGGTTCAGTGGGACTTGTTCCCAGTCCCAGGTAAGTATTGTGCATAGGATTGCATCCACAGTCTCATGAATAGCAGAAGAACTAGCAATGGGGCATCTTAACAATGTATATGCCACTAATTTAGTTTCTCTTTTAGAAATGATCATAACCAAAAATACGGAGGTGAAGCATGTGTCGTGTGTACATGCACATGTATGTGAAATTTCAAAATACAGGTTTACAAGTGCTGATTTACCAAAATAAGGAAAGGAGAGACCCTCCTTTATATGATTTTCTGAAACAACTGAAGTTCCTTTTAGTAATTGGATGCACTGAAGCTGAAATTGATAATTAACTGTCTTTCAGCTTAAAGGATCATTAGAAAGTCAAGCACCTAGCCCACATAATTACTGTAACCTGACATTTTTCTTTTGAATTCCTTACCTCCTTATGCTCTGTGATATAAAATATCTTATCTGTGTCTCCAGATGACAGCTTTTGAGAAACTAATCCTTTTCTGAAAATATCATCTGCATCTTCCTAGAGATTCATTTTAAAGATGTTAACTAATTGGATTTAACCTACACTGTACATCTCACTTTCATTTTTCTTACAAGATAAGCCCTAATCACCTGGCAGTAAATGTACAGGAACTGTAAATGTTACAAAGAAATATTTCTTAATATAACTGCTCTGTTGACTTAACACTGTGTTGCCCAGTTTAAATATAGGATCTGGGGCTGACCATACTGCCATCACAAGTGGTGGATACAGCCACTAGTAAAATAAGTGGGGAAACCCAGTGAATTTACAGTCATAGGTCAACAATGACAGTATCAAGGCAGTATGATGAAATTAGTTGGGTAGCACTACAATCTTCATGAAATAGTAACAGATCACCTTGCTGGTCCTGTGGCATGGCAAGTGAAGAGGGCCATATATATTGCTCCTGCACTCATGGCCATATGTTTTGGACTACAACTCCCATCCGCTACAGCCAGCATGGCCAATGATCAGGGATCATGGGAGGTGTAGTCCAAAAATATCTGGAGAGCACCAGTTGGCTATGCCAGCTCTAGAGAGAAGTGCTGGATTACCAAATACGCAGAGTAGCACCGGCCTATAGGCTGCACACCTTTTAGGGGCCCTGCGACGAAGGTTAAAATATATTGATTTGATCTTGAAAGAAAATTACAATCAATGTGATCCCACTAGAGTGTGCGCATGAGGGGGACCCCAAAATTTTGACTGCCTAGGGGCCTCCACAGGGTTTAATTTGGCACTGCTGGAGAGATCATGATGGCTGAGGTAGTAAGCAAACTGGGGGTGGGGGGGTGGGAATAGAACAAAGCCATAACAGGAAGAAGATGAACAGTCCATGTATTTTCAACAAACCTCTGCAAATAAGTAACATTCATTGTTGGATTTTGCCTGTAAAGTCAAGTGGATGACTCAAATATTTAATTTTACATATATGTGTGTGAATTATTATTATCATTATTATACACACACACACACACACACACACACATACTTTTTTAAAAGGTTATAAGAAATTCTGCAAAATACAAAGCTATATGACTTATACTTGGGGAAAATTTGAACAAGCTACTTAAAATGTTAGGCTCTATAACTGCTCGTTCTGTTCTTCCCAAAGTGGCAAGCTATCTGGTATTATGCATATTATTTTTCCTATTTGATTTTTAACTTTTTAACAAACATGTAGCCCACAATTTGTGATTACTATAAAACAGTGTTTACAGAATGCGTACAAAGTTTTACTGTCATTCTAAATGTAAAAAATGATGATTAAAGGCAAACACTACATACATGCACACATAAACTACAGAAAATTATGAACTTACTGCTATTTGGATTGTCACCAATGATATGATGTCGGCCACTCCAGTACCACAGCAGTAATGTAGCATCACGAGAGCCAGAGACTATGTAGCAGTCTCCGCCGATATAAGATTCTGATCTTGCAAGGCAAGTGACTACATCCCAGTGGCCAAACACAATCTGAGTTAGCTTGCCTACAACAAAGAAATGCTGTGTTACTGATGTTTTTGTTTTAGAGCATTACAAATAGAAATGCAAATAACTGTAATGTAAAACAAATACCTGTTTCTGTGGAATAAACTCGAAAGCTCTTGTCCCAGAAACCACAGATAAGAATGTAGCGATTATCGGCTGTGACCACAAAACAATGAGCATTGATCTGAATGCTTTGATCCACAAGATCTGTGATTTGACGTTTGTTCACACCAGAATTATTAGCTGCCGAAAAAGAAAAAGCATTTTCACCATTTAATTTTGGGAAGAAGGACTTAATGGTAACATGGTTGTCCCAAGCTTTTAGAAATCTGAAACTAATAGAAGTAGAAAGAAACATCATAAAACTGGGAAGACAAAATGGCCAGACTCACAACCAACCTCACAACCCAGAAAAGATTAACATGCCTTCAGACCAAATAGTTCCTGATGATGCATGTCTCAGGCTCCAAGGAAGGCAAAAAGACTTCTAGGGCTACTGATCAATCTGTCTCAGAGGAAATTGCTTCCTTATCTGAAAACCCACCCTTAGTTTATTTCAAAAATTCCCCTCTGAGCTACCCCAACCTCTTGTCTCCAGGGCTGGAATCATATGACAGCTAAGTTTATAGTGGCTAATTTAAAGCATTCTGCAGGCAATTCTAACCATATGAAGGTTTGTCCATTTGTAGTCCTTGGCCAAGTGGTAACATGGAAGCTGAGGGCATCATAATGACTGGCTCACTACATGCCATAGGGGAGAAAAATATGATTGCCTTCCCTTTAGGTTAGAACCAGAACATGAGCACTTTTAAGGTATCCACTATGGGGTAAACAGTTGTGTGATTCCAGCCCAAATGTGGTAGGTTTTGATTTCCAGATGAAGTGGGATGTGGAGAAGAAGCCTTAATTTGTCCAATGTAGAAGGCATCCAACAGGCTTTATAGAATGCAAACATTTTTTCCCCATTTCCAGCTCATACTGCAATACTGTTTCCCTACGCCACCCCATCAACCCCTCTAGTGTATTATCCTAAAGGAAAAGAAAATACACCAAGGAGTCTTTATTGTTGGGTCAGATCTGTGCAACTTGGTTCACAACTTGGCTGATTAGAGCGTGTCCAGACGAGGTGCGGGCCCCCCTGGGGGATATCATCAATTTGTCCCTTGGCACCGGGATATTTCCAGGGGAATTGAAGGAGGCAGTGGTGCGCCCGCTCTTAAAGAAAACATCATTAGATCCCTTAGATCTATCCAATTACCGCCCGGTTTCGAATCTTCCATTCCTGGGTAAGGTGATTGAGAGAGCGGTTGCTGAACAGCTTGGTAGGTTTCTGGATGAAACATCGGCTCTGGATCCATTCCAGTCTGGCTTCCGCGCTGGTCATGGGACCGAGACGGCTCTGGTCGCCCTAACAGATGATCTCCGCAGGCAGCTGGATCGAGGCGGGTCGGGGCTGCTGATTCTTCTAGACCTGTCAGCAGCCTTCGACATGGTTGATCACGAACTCCTGGACCACCGCCTTGCCGACGTGGGGATCCAGGGCACAGTCCTTCAATGGCTGCGCTCGTTTCTCTCTGGTCGGGGACAGAGGGTGGCGCTTGGGGGGGAATTGTCATCCCGCCACTCCTTGGTGTGTGGAGTGCCTCAGGGTGCGATACTCTCCCCGATGCTTTTTAACATCTTTATGCGCCCCCTCGCCCAGCTTGTCCGGAGTTTTGGGCTGGGTTGCCATCAGTATGCCGATGACACCCAACTCTATCTGTTGATGGATGGCCATCCTGACTCGGCCCCAGACACACTGACCAGATGTTTGGAAGCTGTGGCTGGATGGTTACGCGGAAGCCGATTGAAGTTAAATCCTTCGAAGACAGAGGTCCTCTGGCTGGGACGGGACGATATGGGATTGGGGGGGCAACTCCCATCTCTTGCGGGGGTGCAATTAGTGCCAGCACCGTCCGTTAAGAGTCTGGGTGTAATCTTCGATACCTCCCTCTCTATGGAGGCGCAGATTACAGCTATAACAAAGGCGGCATTTTTTCATCTCCGCCAAGCTAAGCAGTTGGCCCCTTATCTCTCTCGCCCTGACCTAGCCACTGTGATCCACGCGACGGTCACCTCCAGACTGGATTATTGTAACTCGCTCTACGTGGGGCTGCCCTTGAGACTGACCCAGAAACTCCAGCGGGTGCAGAATGCCGCGGCAAGACTCCTTATGGGGTCTTCGCTGCGAGATCACATTCATCCGGTACTATACCAGCTGCACTGGCTCCCGGTGGAGTACAGGATCAGGTTTAAGGTGCTGGTTCTAACCTTTAAAGCCCTATACGGCCTAGGACCCTCGTACCTACGGGACCGCCTCTCCTGGTATGCCCCACAGAGGAACCTACGGTCTGCAAATAAAAACATCCTGAAGGTCCCAGGCCTCAGAGAGGTTAGGCTGGCCTCAACTAGAGCCAGGGCTTTCTCAGCTGCGGCTCCAATCTGGTGGAACGCTCTGTCACAAGAGACTAGGGCCCTGCGGGACCTGACATCTTTCCGCAGGGCCTGCAAGACAGAGTTGTTCCGCCAGGCCTTTGGTCAGGGCCCAGCCTGACTCCCACCTCCGGCAACCTGCACAGAACTTTGCTTAACGGTTGCCATTAATTTGATTTTAATTAATTTTTATAATGAAATGTTTTAGAATGTTGGATTATTTGATTGTTTGATTATTTGTTTGTTGTTAGCCGCCCTGAGCCTGGCTTTGGCTGGGGAGGGCGGGATATAAATAAAATTTATTATTATTATTATTATTATTATTATAAGCTGAGGGAGTAGGGTGATGACTGAGAAAGATTGCTTCATTGATCTGTTGCACATTGTATCTTGCTGACTGGAGAGGTTTCTTCACTGACACCTGCCTTTGTTTTCTTACACCTACATACCTATACGATGGGGAACCAACTCAAGCAGTTTACATTTTAGATTTGGTTTGTTTATATGGTCCATTGCCCCTCGTATTAGTTGCATATCTTGCCTTAGCTTTAATAAGATTAAATACTAGCAATCAGAATGTGGCATGAAAAGTTGCTTCTTGCCTCACTGCTATTATGCACACTTCAATTCAAATAAAAAGTAGTTTGATTGTCACTACTTATGGCCAGAGTGACTTTCATCTGCATAACAATTAACACCCGCTGCTGTGCCAATCTAAAACCACCATCAATTCACTAGGCTAGTGTAACACCTTTAATGTAAATTGATGCAATTATTAATTTCAATTATCAATTATTGTGCCCCATCCTATAAATGTTTTGCCAATTTCACAAATGTGAAATTGTTCATCTTCTAACAAAATTAGGCAGCTTTGTGGATTACACCAAATTATTCAAGATGCTAAAATCCCAGCAAACTGTACTGTTTTCTCAAACAGGGTGCATAACCAACAAATGAGATTTGATGCATACTGGAACAAACAAACAAGAAATAAATTCTAACTTCAAGCGCACATAGTTGAGATCTAAAATGGCTATGCCAACCAGAAAAGAGTTCTTGGGCTTATGGCAGCTCAATGAAAATGTCATTTCCGTATGCAGCAAACTAGATGGGCCACAGATTTAGGGCAGACCTCTTCACATAATGCATAATTAATTTGCAGAGCACACAATGCAGTGATGGCTACTACATTTGATAGATTTAAACAGGGAATTTAACAGATTCATGGATGATAGGACTATCACTGACCACTAAAGGGACAGGTATTTGGAACTTGCATATACACTTCTGACACCAGTTGCTAGAGGCAAAGAAGCAGGGATAGCTGTTATTTCTTTGATATTAAAAACTGCAGTGTTTTTCATTCTTTAAAGCCAGGGGTGGACAGTAACAAAGGACGCTTCCTTATACTGAGGCAAACCACTGGTCCATCTAGCACAGTGTTGCCTGCTTTGACTGTCAGTAGATCTCCAGGGTTTCAAGTAGTAGCTTTTCCTAGAGAAAGGAGGAATTGAACTAGGGACCTTCTGCATGCAAGGCAGATGCCTTATGGTCCTTCCCTCCTCCCTGAAGTCTTCTAATTCATTATGAAGCACATTCAATATGTTTTGAACACATCACGTTCTAATAAACAGATACTTTATATTCTCTGGCATACCAATCAATGGGTCCATTTCAATGGGAAGATGATGAGCTTGATCCAAAGAATATCCTGGGGCTCCCCTGAGGCCTACATAGTAGAGGAGAGAAAAAAGCCAGTGAGGATTGTACAAGTATTATTTCACTTCACTTTAATGGGTCTGCACTGCAGGGTGATCATGTTCCTATTTTTTACCTCTTTAGGTTAAAAATATGATGTCCTACTTTGAACAGCAAGAAATCAAGGGAAGATGAACAAATATTTCAAAGTAGAAAAATGGACAGCATTTTGCACTACCTTCTGGCCCTGAGCCCACTATGGCCTCCTGGTTTCTTACTTGTTCCTCTTTTCCTTAGGACATCCCTATTTTCATTGGAGAAATGTTGGAAGGTATGGAGTTATCCGACCCTTAACCCGTCTGAAGGCAATCCTATATATATATTTTAATGTTTAATGCTTTATTATTATTATTTTATATATATAAAATATATATAAATATATATAAAATATATATACTGGGCAACCCAGTAAGACGTGTGGGGTATAAATATTAAAATTATCATTATGAAATGGGACGTTCCCATTTTCATTGGAAAAATGCTGGCGGGTATGGGAGTGCTGATCTGAACTGAAGTTGAGACAGCAGACTATTATAGCAAATTGGTAGGATGCCACTCTGTAAACATTACCCCCTAGGCTTTGATAGAAGAGGGAGGCCATATGCTACCAGGCCACTGAAAAACAGTGTTCTGAGCTCCCTTTCCCAGGGAAGTGCTGCTTAAAGCAGAGGCAGGGAATCCCTTTCAGCCTAAGGGCCACATTCCCCACTGGACAATCCTTCAGAGACAAAAGTGACTCCTAATAGACTACATTGCAGGTGGGCAAAAGTCAGAGGTTGCCTCACTCATATACCACAGATCTTTCCATCCTTGTTCTGGGTAGGTAAGAAGGACCATCACTGTTCGAAGAGACATTTAGTCAGGCAAAAGTACTCAGAAGGATTGGCCTGTGGGAGAATAGGCAGCCTGGAAGTGTTCTCAAGGAGGGTCTCCCAAGCCTGAGGGTCTCCCAAGCCTGAGGGTCTACAGCAAAAGTGTTGTGGTGTTCTGGACAAAATGGCTTAGAAAATCAGGCAAGAAGGGGATAGTTGGGCCAAGGATACAATAATGTTTTGTTACAAGATGGAGTGGTTCCAGGCAACCTGAGAAAGTGGCAAGACCATTCCTGAAGAAAACTACGCTGTATCCAAATATCTAATTTTAGACCAGTAGAGTACATTGCTATCAGTGCTACTGGTGATATGTACTTCTGATGAGGCTGTGAATGTGCTGAAACAGTGTCTGATTGTGATAGTGGACTGGACAACAGCCAACAAACTCAGGCTTAATCCACAGAAGACTGAGATGGTGCTAGAGGGGTGTGCAGCCTGCTCTAGATGGGCACACCATCACTCAAAAAGCTTGTCTGTAGTTTGGGGGTCCTACTGAAGCAACTGCTGTTCCTTGAGGCATAGGTGGCCTTGGTGGTGAGGAATGTCTTAAACCAGCCTAGGCTGGGGGCTCAACCACAACCCTGTCTGGACAGGCATAACCCGGCTGCAGTAATCAATGTTCTGGTAACCTTAAGATTGGATTACTGCATGTGATTTATGCGGGAGTGCCTTTGAAGAAGTTACAGCTAGTGCAAACAGGCTATACTGCCGACAAGCTCAGGGTAAATTGATCATGTAACATTGCTTTTAGCACAGCCGCACTGGTTGCCTGTACATTTCCAAGCCTCATTCAGTGTGCCTCTCCAAATATGAACCTTTGGTTGTTCTGTGAGGCCCTCCTCTGGGTGCATTCTTGGAGGGTGGAGACCACTGGAAGGTCTTTTCAGTTGTACCTCCCTGCTTGTGGAATGCTCTCCCAAGTAAGGTCTGCTTGGTGCCAATGTTAACATCCTTTCAGTGCCAAACAAAAGCTTTTCTCCCAGGCATTTGACGCATCACAATAAATGTTCTGATGTTGATTGATGAAATGTTTTCTGCTGCTGACATTTCTGCTGTTTTGGTGTGTCTGTGTATGGGTTGCTGTTGTGGTTTTATTCAATAAATAAAAAGTCAATAAATAATAATAATAAAGAATTTACTTGAATGTTTTGTTTCTGATTTTATGCTATGTTTTTGGCTCTAAACTGTGGACAAGATATAGATAACCCTCAGGGTCCCTTCCAACTACAATTCTATGATTCTAAGTTGCTTAGAGAGGTTTTGTAGTAAGTAAACAACAACAGCAACAACTAAAACAACTGAAGTATAGCAATAGTCCAAATAACATCTATTTGCAACTAAAAGAATTCTTTGTAGAAAGTTCAAGACAAACTCTCTTTAGGGAGACATACCTACTGTGTTGTGCCATCTATTCACTGCAAAAAGTCGGCTGCAAGTCACAGTTACCACGGCAGGAATAGTAAGATGCGGAAGCGTGTTGGCTGCCACATGTGTGACAGGAGAATTGGATGGAAATTTGAGAACCATTATAACATCCTGCTGCATCTGATCTTTAAACATAAGTGGACTCTGTGGAAGGAAACACTGTTGAGTAGAAAGGAGAAGAGAGCAGAAGAAAACAGAAGGGATAACACAATTAGTGAAGAGGTCTGAGGGAAAAATAAGGTTAAGCGAATCAGGAAACATTTGCACATACAGGGGGAACAATGTTATATGCACATCTAAGCTACAAGAACAGGACACCAAAACCAGCAAAGCTATTGGTGGAGCATTACACAAGGGGAAATAGAGAAGAGGTATGGTTAAGGTCCATTGGGTTATCATTACAGGGTGTGAAATGATAAAGTCAGCATTAACAGAAAGAATATCTCAATAGGTACAGCACTTCATTTAGTGACAGTGTCAATCAAACAGAAGCACCACTTACATCTTTCATAAGGTTTACATTATATATAATGCAGCGGCTGAAAAACAACCAGTTAACAGTTTCATAGAAGCCAATGGCAACACTGATTTTAATGGCACCCACGGGACAAAAAACCCCCCTACACATTTTAAGAAATATTGGACTCTGTTGAAAATGGCAGCCCCATGTGCATTATGTGGTAAGTATGCATGCATGTGTGACTGCTGTTTCAAATATATATATATATTTAAAAAAAATCTAGTGTGGCTCCCCAAGCCCATGGAAACCGATGGACATCCCTTAGGCTCTTTGGGTTGGAGGCACATGTATGGATAAGTATATAAACAGCTATTTTTGTCTTTGAACAATAAATAAATAAAATGTTTGAAAACTAAGAGTGATGAGGAGAACACTGCTAATGAAATTTGTTTTCAGAAGCATTATGCTTTCCAAGTTGACGTATAGGATTTTTAACAATCTTGTCCTTAATCTAACAATGTAAACTGCTTTTTATATTAAATAAAAGATTTCAGACAGCCTTGATGACTGTTTTTAACTGCCTTCAATTTTAACCTGAAGATTGCCACTTGTCCAGTTTTAATTTTAATTTGTTTGAATTAATTGTGGGATGTATCTTAATTTATTGATCGCTTGCTTTATACATTGTCTTACTTGTATGATGTTAGCCGCTCTGAGCCCTGCTTTGGCTGGGGAGGGCGGGATATAAACATTTTTTAAAATTATTATTATTATTATTATTAATGGGGAAAGTTCAGTGCCGCCAAAATTATTACTTATACTATGTTTCCTCTAAGTTTTTTTTAAAAAAAACTGTCAAAAATACTATACTTTGGAATTTACTGAAACTTTATTTAAAAAATCCTGATCGTTATGATGTTCCAAACAAAGAGCAAAAATAAAAACAGATCTCATTGTTTCCAGTTTTAGGTGAATAATGGATTTCTTCTTCTTCTGGAATAAATACACAAAAGAATGGATAGGAATGATTTGGGAGTTCAAACTGAAGTTAAAAGTGCACACTGTGTCCTCTCCAGAGAGTGGGCTGGAGGTTTCCCACATGATTTGAACTACAATTCCTCACTTCTGACAAGTAGCCAGTGTTCATAAATCACATAAATCATTTCCTAATGCTGCATTCTCTTCTTGCAATATGATCCCCACCATAAGAAAATCTTCTAGGCTTTTTTATTTTGCACAGTAGTATTCATCAAATACATATTCATGATGATAGGGACTTGTTAAAAGAAAACCAAGGAATTGGGGAAAACAAAATCTGTGACTGTCAAGCCACAAATTTACCATTATACTATAATCATGCAATTTATCTGCACAGAGTAAAACATACAGTGTTTGTGGGGAACTCAGGGCACATAAAGAGAAAGTGTTACTCAAATTGGTATTTTATGACCTATAAAGGATCCTCAGATTCAGAGGAAATAAATTCCCAACAAGCAGTTATATCTCACCAGGTGCATGGCAGAGCTCCGAGGCGGATGTGGCTCAATAAGCAACTGAGATGGCGTCTGTCCAAAGTTCTGTATCTGTGCCTCCATGGCCTGCAGGGAAAGGAGAGTGATTGTCATAATCAATATGCATCAAAGAGATAGGTCAACACACTCCTTGACAATGCAAGCATATCCCAAGTCAGCCATGAAAAAAGTCCAGAAAATTCACCGGGTGCTCTTCTCCCAGGCTGCAGACTCATCCAAGTGTTAGTATTTTGTAGACAAGCTTTGCTTCTCCTTTCAAGCATGCTTCAGTTAACCAACTAACCATTCCTATTTCAAGTAGCTGGAAATGCATGTGAAAATGTTAACCTGTGAGGACATGCAGTTAAGGTCTTGTGAGATTTCTCTGCACTAAATACAGCATGTATACCTTAATAAAGTCCTTTGTAAGGAGGAAAGTATGAGGATCCCTAATAAAATAAGCTTCTGGAATCTTAAATGAAAAAAGAAAAAGAAAATGTGAAATGATTTTTTGGGGAAAACACAAATCTAAAAAAAAATAATACAAAAAATTACAACAAAACTAACAATTACAAATGATTCATATATCAACAACAAGGCATAAGTGTGGAAGATAAAGTATGCTACGAAAACTATTTAACGTGACATGCTTATATGAGTAATTGTGGTGTGCTTTGTTCTCACTAAGTGCATGCTTTTCTAACTAAGAATATTTAGCTGTGCCCATGATTTGGTCCACATTGTTATAAAATTTATTTTAGAAATTAAAAGGAGCAATTTAAAGCAGAAGTAAAACTTGTCCTTCAGACAGAAATCTTTCCAAAAAAAAATCATATTTATTCTAGAACAAAATCCAGAAAACTGATCTTAAATCATTTTTTATAGTGGCCATTCCCATTTGGCTTCAGACTTGGATTTAGTACCAAAACACCCAGGGATTTGAAGTGTGATGCCATCAATATGCTGATGACACTCAGCTTTCTCTCTCTCTCTCTCCATTTCACATGAATCGGAAGAGGCTGTGCAGGTGCTACTCTGGTGCCTGGAGGCTGTTATGGACTGGATGAAGGCCAATAAATTGAGCCTGAAAATACAGAGGTGCTGTGGGTGAGTGGTTCCTTTATGTGGATTAGGGAAATGACCTGTTTTGGGTGGGGTTGCATTTGCCCCGAAGGATCAGGTATGTGGCTTAGGGGTACTACTTCCTTGATTCTAAGCTGGTATTTGAGGCTCAGGGAGCTTCAGTGGCAAACTACACCTGGTTCTCCACCTATAGCCGGACCTGGCTTCAGAGACTCATGCTTTAATAACCTCCCTAATGGACTCCAATAAGTGCTCTATGTGGGGCTAGCCTTGAAAATGGTCCAGGAGATGCAGCTGGGGCAAAACACAGGACAATGTGCCACCACTTCTTAAAGCATTGTAGTGGCTGCTGGTCAGCTATTGGGCTAAATTCAAGGCTTTGGTACTGAAGCACAAAGCATTGAGTGGCTAGGGGCTGGAGTACTTAAAGGATTGCCTCTTGCAATACTTACTATGAGATCAGTGGGGGAGGCCTTGCTGGTGGCACTGTCGATGGGCAAGGAAAAGTCTTTTCCATGGCTGTTGCTACGTCAAGTGCAGGGCCAAGAAACACTAGGGAGAGGGACTCTTAAAATAATGTTAAATTCAGGATCAGTGGGACCCCACATTTGCCTAAATGCCAGCTGCTGATGCTGGGCTTTCCTTCTCCTCCAAGTCATTGGTTGTTTTTTTAACACCAATGGTTCCAATTAACAACCTGCATATGTAGAACATAGAAAACTAGGTGTGCTCTTTTTGTCCTTGTGTAGTAGGATCCATTCCTTCTGCACTGTGTGTGTTGTGCGAGCATTGGATTTTGCCTTTTACTATCCCTCATGACACCTATTGGGAAAGTCAAACACTGATACAACAATATATTCTACAGAACTTAAATAACTTAAATTATTTAAAAAAATATATTTTTCAGAAACTTCTTTTTTAGACATCAGCATTTTATCATGCACATTCCTGTGGAACCAGACTGCTCCCCCCTCTCTGTGTTAAATATTTAATCATAAGAGTGTGTGAGGAATAATACAAATGTTTAATGCCAAACAATGTCTGTTGAGGATGCAAAGGTTTCCAGAAAAAGCTCTTTTGATAAACAATTCAAGCAAATAACCCTTATTTTCAGTAGTCTGACAACATTAAGGCAATTTTCTTGTGCTTTTAAAGCATCATTTTGAAATAAAAATGTTATATTGAGTATCTATATTAATCATGGACATTCATCTGCCACTTTTTATAGTAATGGCTTAAATAATGTTTCTTTTCTTTTGCAGATGCAGCAGAGAAATGAATTAAATCTTGCAAAGTGCTGCCGGGCTTTAATTTACACATTTGCTTTCAAGTTGACCAGTCTTTGGCAAATTCTGATTATACAGCTACAACTTCAGTTTACACCAATGCTATTGATTTTGCCTCCTTCTTCAAACAGATTTATGTTAACAAAGAGGGAGGTTGAAAACAGCAGTAACTTCTAAATAAGATGGGTTGTTTAGATTATAAGAGATGGGCACTTAAATTTATTCTGTCAAAGGCAACCATTATTTTACAGCTAAATACATCTTATTTAGTATGTACTCAGTGGCTTTTTACCACCTGATTTTCTATACAGAGGAGTCAATGGTAACCCTCTTAATTTTCAATACCCATATAGGCTGCAAATCAGGCGTAGCTATCAGCTTCTACTTGCCAAGCTATTATATGCTAATATAAAGATAGCATCAGATATTACTGTTTATGTTGGTCCAACTATTATTATCTATTACAAGTCTCAAAATACTTTTGAATTAACATTCTCAAGGAAGGGAAAATGCTAGAGAGAGGTGATCTCAAGTTTACATACACCTGTCAAATTAGACAAATACAAATTTCTTACAATTCCTACATGGACTGGATACAGAGAAGGTATTTGTAATTCAGAAGGAAATTGTCCCCTAAAGTTTCACTAATTAATTAAACACCAGATATTCCCATAGCTTTGTGATCTTAAAAGTAAACTAACCTACATCTTTAGTACAGTTATCGTTGACATTTCAAGTCACAATCAAGAGTTTTTTCACATGCTTAAATTGGTTTTGTTACATGTCTGATTGCTGTTAACACTGTTAGACCATGTCTTTGACACCTAAAATACAGCAATTGTAATCATCTTGACACATGATAACTGATAATGATTCCAGAGCCTTTTTATTGTCCATTATTTCATAGAATTGGCTACAGGAAACATCATAGATGCAATCAGTTTTGAACCCACATGATACATGAAATGGAAAACATATGCTATGCTAACACATTATGGGTTGGGTCCTGACTAAGTTAATTGCTCCTAAGTTTCATGGAAATCAATGACCAAGTTAGGTGCTATTTAAGTCCCATTGCCTTAAATGGAAATGAAGGCTGCATACACACCACACATTTAAAGCACATGGCTTCCCCCAAAGAATCATGGGAACAGTAGTTTACCTCCTGCAGAGATATAATTCCCAGCAGTTCCCAGGGTTCTTTGGGGGAAGTCATGTGCTCTAAATGTGTGGTGTGTACTAGCACTTTAGTCTGGCTCATTTAGACATACTTTAGCATGTCTTTTGGTATAAGGTAAAGGTAAAGGGACCCCTGATCATTAGGTCCAGTTGCGGATGACTCTGGGGTTGCGGCGCTCATCTCGCTTTATTGGCCGAGGGAGCTGGCGTACAGCTTCCGGGTCATGTGGCCAGCATGACTAAGCCGCTTCTGGCGAACCAGAGCAGCGCACGGAAACGCCGTTTACCTTTCCGCAGGAAAAGTATTTATCTACTTGCACTTTGACATGCTTTTGAACTGCTAAGTGGGCAGGAGTGGGGACCGAGCAACAGGAGCTCACCCCGTTGCGGGGACTCGAACCACCGACCTTCTGATCAGCAAGTCCTAGGCTCTGTGGTTTAACCCACAGCGCCACCTGTGTCCAGTCTTTTGGTATACATATAAATTAATCTACAATAAGAATGAACTGCAACTCCTATAATCCTTGACCATCAGCCATGCTGGTTGAGGCTGATGGGATTCCACTCTGCTCCACTGGTATGTCTTACAAATATGGGCGTTTATCACTTATACATGTCATTTGGGGGCTGGTTTCTCTCTCCCTTCTTTTTCCACTTGCCAAGTGTATTATCAGGGCAAAGTCCCACTTAACAAACCCTCATTATAAAAAACAACAACAGAAGGTGGCAGTCATACGTGTGTCCATTCAGCACTGACATTATATCAAAACCCCATACAGTGGTACCTCGGGTTAAGTACTTAATTTGTTCCGGAGGTCCGTTTTTAACCTGAAACTGTTCTTAACCTGAAGCACCACTTTAGCTAATGGGGGCTCCCGCTGCCGCCGCGCCACCGGAGCACGATTTCTGTTCTCATCCTGAAGCAAAGTTCTTAACCTGAGGTACTATTTCTGGGTTAGCGGAGTCTGTAACCTGAAGCGCATGTAACCCGAGGTACCACTGTATATAAAATGCAGCTTTGGTGTTATTCAATCAGGAATAGCAGGAAATCTATCTGGCAAACAGAGCTCCAGATGCTTTGTGGTTATACCACACCTAAGACAACATCTGCACTTCAAGCACTTCAGGGAACATTCTGGTTTACCTCAAGAAAAAAAAAAGGGGGGGGAGGAAGGTTCATCTATCTTTCTTATCATCTGCATTTGTCAGTCCTCCTCCCCTCTTAACGGCCTGCTGTCCTTCCCTCATCCTGCTTTTCATTTTTCTCCCTACGCTATCTGATGGCTCATTCTGACAATGATATTTCTGAAATGGATACAACACCTCTGTAGCCTCTTAAAAATTATGAAACACCTTCCCTATGTCATATTCACAGCCAGGTAGCAATAGAAAGATAATGCCAGGCTCACAAAATCCCTGTGGCACTAGTGAGAACCATAGCAACATCTTTTTTATTTCTCCCACGGTATTTCATGTGATCTCCATCTGGCCCTTTTGAAAAGTCTGATCACAATGTAAAAAAGCCTCATTTTATTCACCCTGTAGCTACAAAAAGAAACTGTTTTCAAGAATTAAGTGTGAGTTGCACCTCAAGAAAAACAAAACCAACTGACTACAATCAGTAGTGGATTTATAGGTATGAACAGCAGTAGGAACCCGTATGGCTGGGGGCACTCAATATCTCAGTATACATCATTAACTGAGAGGATACCCTTGAAATGTCACTACAAACAATTGCCATGTCATTGCTGGATTCTAATTTGCTGTGGTTTCCACTCTTCATTTTTCCTACTTCCTGCTGTAGAATACAGACATGTTCTTTACTAGAACTTGCCAGAACTTTCTCCTGTTCATAGTTATCTTAAGAAGTGTCTAGAAAATCCAGTAGTAACTAGGGGTATTAAAGCAAGTGAGAAATCTGGCTGTGGTTTATTTCACCTGTTATTTATGTGTTATGAAAGAAATACTGTTTGATAATATAAGAGTAAAAAGGCAGCCTGTGTTATTAGTTATCTGGTTCTTATGCATTTAGCTTTGTCATACTTTTAGTCATGCATAGGTGAACCAAAAGGGCTCCTCAAAAGGACTGCATAAACCATAAATCCAACACTGACTACAATCCACTGAAGAATATGTGTGTCATCTAATCTGAATGGGGTTTACATAGAATAAGTGCTTAATGGCTTGATCCCGCTGTTTTGTGACCATGAATGCTAGAAACATTTGTAGATGAATGCTGACACTCCTCGCAATCTTTTGTGAATTTCTACATTTAACAAAATATTAGTAAAACATCCTAAAGATAAGAGCTCGTTTATCATTGCCTTGGGAGGCGGTGGGGTCTTTCCTTGGAATGATAAGCACTAAGCAGAGGCTAGTGGCCATCACTGGGTATGCTGAAGATGCTAGAATTTGAGCAATGAATTGGACTTGAGGATTTCTGACTATACAGTGGTGCCTCGCAAGACAAAATTAATCCGTTCCGCACGTCTCTTCGTCTTGCGGTTTTTTCGTCTTGCGAAGCACGGCTATTAGCGGCTTAGCGGCTATTAACGGCTTAGCAGCTTTAAGAAAAAGGAAACAAACTCGCAAGAACTCGCAAGACGTTTCGTCTTGCGAAGCAAGCCCATAGGGAAATTTGTCTTGCGGAACGACTCAAAAAACGGAAAACTCTTTCGTCTTGCGCGTTTTTCGTCTTGCGAGGCATTCGTCTTGCGAGGTACCACTGTAGGTCTACGTATGTAAATACAGATCTCATACCCTCCAACATTTCTCTGATGAAAATAGGGACATCCCGTTCCATAATGATAATGTTACTATTTATGCCTCATACATCTTGTTTCCCCAGGCACTCTGGGTGGCTTCCAACATATATAAAAACATAATAAAACATTAAACATTAAAAAACCTTCCCTATACAGTGGTACCTCAGGATACAGAAGCTTCAGGTTACAGATGCTTCAGGCTATAGACTCTGCTAACCCAGAAATAGTACCTTGGGTTAAGAACTTTGCTTCAGGATGAGAACAGAAATTGTGTGGCGGCGGCGCAGCAGCAGCGGGAGGCCCCATTAGCTAAAGTGGTACCTCAGGTTAAGAACAGTTTCAGTTTAAGAATGGACCTCCAGAACGAATTAAGTTCTTAACCCAAGGTACCACTGTACAGGATTGCCTTCAGACAGCTTGGGGGTCAGATAACTCCATACCCTCCAACATTTCTTCAATGAAAATAGGGACATCCTACGGAAAAGTGAGACATTCTGGGGTCAAATCAGAAACTGGGACAGCTTCTTTAAATCAGGAAAATAGGGACACTTGGAGGGTCTGTAGCTATTAAAAGTGCATGGTGCAGGTGTCTTTCTCACTTAGCCATACTAGTAGAAAACCAAAATATAATCTTGCATTAAAGCAGCAAAATAAAAAACATTGTAGGAGATGGAAGAGCTATTTCCTTAAGCACATATGATAATGAATTGAAACTATTTTCATCTTTTGTCTCTTGTGCTCAATAAGTAACACTATTAATTTTAATGCTATTTCTCCTTTTAATGCTATTTCTACAAAGCCAGCATGATTAATAGCCCATAAGCACTCTGTTCTTTAGACAGGCAAGACTGACAGCCCTCTGGGTAGAAATCATATGCAGTTTGAAGATGTTATTGTTTCATACTAATGATATGAGATCCTGCTTCTTTATTTGTGCTTACAGCTGTTAAAATAGCATCAAAATATTCGGTACTTGTGACAAGCTAGGTGAAGAATATTGATTTCAGTTTGGCTTTGGCATCTTTAAAAGCATGGAAGAGTTTCACTGAAAAGCAAAAATGAGTCTTCAGCTGGCACTATTGGGGGATGAAGACCAAAATGAAAATGGTGTAGAAGTTAAAAATCCTGCTTCATAAGTCCTAACAAAATCAAGTATTTAAAATGTATTTTCAGTGTAATGTATATAATGGCAGTGATTTAAGTGGTACATCTGTATGGAAGAATATATATACTATGTATATGTATATTACCCCATTGTAAGTCTTCTTAATTTAATTTCCCCCCTCCAGGTATAAAGGAGATATAATCATTGAACCACATAAGCCTAGTTATTCCATAGTTCTGGGGCACTACTGAAATTCTGTTGTCTTTAAATAGCAATCTATGATTACATTAGTACTTTTCGAGAGTCACAACCTAAAATCAACATTAGTCAAGCACCCTCAGTTCCTACAGTTCACCTTCAACTTCTCATCTTTATCTTCTGTAGCACTGACTCTTCTGAAGGGGCTGGTGGCTTTCTGCAATCCAGAATGGTAGACTGTTGGCACCTGCAAGTTTAGGAAGCAGTGTGTATCCAGCCTAATGGTCCATCTAACAAAATGATGTCAACCTTAACTGGCGATGGATTTCCTTCCTAGCTATGGTCTCAGCCTCCAGCTGCCTGTGACCCATTACTGGATAGGCTGAATATGATATCACACATACTAATCATATACTTCACCACTTCATTAAAAAGTAACTGGCCAGCCCACCCAGCAATGATCATGTAACCTTCTAACGGAAGTGCTCTTAAAAAGAGATCAGGAATGGTAAAATAATTTAGGAGAGCACAAGGTATTAGAAAATATTTTTGGGGAAGCCAAGATTGCATGGTCTCAAACTACTAGGGTACAACTGGAATGAAATGGCAAGGAGGAAGACATTAGGGATAAAATTGCCATTGGTGCACCTAGAAACAAACGAGCAGGTACCAACGCAGTACTGGTGAACTAAGAAAGGCATCCGTTTTGAAAAGGCAGAGATGCTGCTAGTGGGAGCTTCAACCCACCATTTGGGCAAGTGCATCTGAGTACTTGCTGGCAGGGTTGGGAGGCTGGTGGAAGGATTTCCTCTTCATCCAAACCCTCTGCAGCACAGTGGATTGGGGGTTTGGATTGCTCTGTTAGTATTTCTTTATTTTTAATATTTATATACTGCCCACTAACCAATATTCTCTATGTGGTTTACAAGTAAATAATAAAAACCATAATAATGCAAATGTCTTCAGGCAAGTCTCACGTATTTTCCATCATGCTTTTCAGGAGTTACTAATGGAACTGCTTCTCATGAATGGGTCTCATATATTTCCGCCTGACCACCCACCATGAGCTCAGAAAGCCTCACTTTTTTATTTGTATAAGAAAAAGCACTGGATTTAATTATATTTTTAAGGAGCCTAGAAGCCATTGGCTGAAAAGAATTTCATCCTCATCTAAATTAAATGCTAAGATTCTGAATAACTTGAAAGGAGAAAGCTTTACTGTGAATTTGAAACTGCCCCCTGTCTCCTGATAAAAATGCTTTTTGGTGCTCATGAAATTTAACAGCAATTGCTTACAGCTGCCTAGTTCAGTTTTTATTTAAAGAGCTCAACAGTGGGCTTTAAAAATTATCAGCCTAAAACAGGCTTGATGCATGCCATGTTTACTTGTGAGGATTTCACTTTTCAGGCATACTTTCCATCAATGTTTGGGTGGATGTTCTGTTTGATTTTCCTTACACTTGGGAAATCTTTATACCTCTTATCATCAATTCTGCTGCCCCTCACATTTTGTCAAGTAGTGGGCACAGATTTGGACAACAACAACAACAACAACCACAACAACAATTTATTTATACCCCACACATCTGGCTGGGTTTCCCTAGTCACTCTGGGTGGCTTCCAACAAAATATTAAGAATACAATAAAACATCAGACATTAAAAACTTCCCTAAACATGGATTATGGCAAGGGGCTCTCATATAGTCCATAATGGCTTTTGTAAGAATATTTTTCCTGAAATATCTGATAAAATATAGCAGAGAAAAGCATGCAGTATAGAATTTCAGTTACAATAAAGATTATATTACAATATCACATTTATATAGCCATGCATAACCCCACAGCTCCTGGTGATTGCTTACTCATGAAATACATGTATATTAATGGTAAACAATAAACCCACAAACTACCAGCCTTACCAGTCTACAGTCTTGTTTGTAATTTCAGTATAATGAGATTCAAGGTCTTCCAAATATTCTTTTATGGGATACTATTCAACAGAAAGGGACGCGGGTGGCGCTGTGGGTAAAACCTCAGCGCCTAGGACTTGCCGATCGTCAGGTCAGCGGTTCGAATCCCCGCGGCGGGGTGCGCTCCCGTTGCTCGGTCCCAGCACCTGCCAACCTAGCAGTTCGAAAGCACCCCCGGGTGCAAGTAGATAAATAGGGACCGCTTACTAGCGGGAAGGTAAACGGCGTTTCTGTGTGCTGTGCTGCCTCGCCAGATGCAGATTGTCACGCTGGCCACGTGACCCGGAAGTGTCTCCGGACAGCGCTGGCCCCCGGCCTCTTAAGTGAGATGGGTGCACAACCCTAGAGTCGGACACGACTGGCCCGTACGGGCAGGGGTACCTTTACCTTTATTCAACAGAAACTGAAGCCCTTTGGTTTCAGCGGCACTAAAATGCTTACAACTGTGAACTGGGCAACAGCAGCCATAGAGAATTTATAGTCTTTATTTGCAAACACCTAAAACTCATGCTCTTCCACAATTTTCTTTGAGAGATAATGATTTACTCTAATTCAGTCCAACTGAAGTGTGTCTGAAACACTCAGCCCAATATTCCTATCTAGAATATTTAGATCCTGCTTTTCAATTTGAATAAATTTCCAAAATGTGTAACAGCGACATTATAATACAAACAATGATTTAAACAAAAATATAATGAAACAAATGATTCAAATAGCTAAGGCTTATAGCAAACAAAGAAGAATGCTGGATGGAACTGTGAAACAGGAAAAGCCTCCTTCTCATACTAGGTTTGCAAAAACGTGTTGTGGCTGTAAATTTTACTTGTACTAATCTAGATTGCTACATGCAATGCCATCCTACTGTTTTATTTTGTATGGTTTCCTGGGGGAACAATATTTGAATGGTTGATTATGATACTTATTTAACTATTCTTACTGGCAGTGCTATTTTTTCTAGAAAAAGAGGTGCCAGAACTCACCACGAACACCTCCCTTGTTCTCTTACAATGGCAATGGCGCCCACCTGAGAGGTGTCAGAACTGGGGGGAAAGCCCCGCTTACTGAGGAATCCTGGGGGGGGGGGGGTTGAACTTTGGGGGATTATTTTCTTTCTTGAAATATACATATTTTTAAATCTAAAGAAACAGGAAACTGTTCTAGTTTAATTTTTGCTTTGGATGGGTTCATAGAGCTATTGCTAGAGCTATTTATATTAACATACTGTTAAACTTGCTACTGTCCAAGCCCATCTCTTGGGAAGAACTATTGGCTTGGAGAAATCTAAATCCCTACACTTCAGCAACCTGATCCCCAGAGAGGCTGCATGAAAGCCTCTCATCTAACTTCCTTATAAAACACAGAAGGGAGCCCTCGAGCAGAGCTGATGATAAAGGCTGCAGCCAGTTCAACTATAGAATATTTTCACAGTCCTGTGCTGGTTCCCACAACTATAAACTTACGACAGCAGTTCTTACCATTGTTGCGTCATAGAAACCAACTAACCAGGTTCTTAAGCATTTGGAGAGTCTTTGGGAGTCATCCCAACTGTCAGATTATCAGGTAAGCCTCCTAACAACTGAACTGCAAGTAAATAAAACGTTCAGAAGTGAAGATTATAGTTCCCAGGCCTATATATATATATTTTCTTGACTTCACTGCCTAATCCTAAAGATAATGGAGAAAGAAAGAAAATCCATTCTTTGAAATGAGCATACCCAAGAAGTAAACTAGACCAGAAATGGCAGGTGTGTGAATGTTGTTGTTTTAAACAACCCTGAAATGCAGCGATAGAATTCACTATTATCTTTTTCCCAAAAAGGTTGGAAAGCAACTGGGAGGCAACTGGGAGGCATGCTGCTCTAGTCAGATTTTTAGGCCTGGCTCCTGAGACTGCCATGCCCTGTCTAGTTTGGCATGGGAGGATTTCTGGTCACATCCTTATCAGGAAACGTGTGGTAGCCATTTCCAACTTTACAACACATGGTCCTCTATTTGAAGGGCTATCCAGTCCAAATCTAGTTTGACGATAAAGAACTGTAAAAATTGCAGAGCAGGTTCCTTGAATCTGCCAGTCAACAAGACCCGAACAGCAGACCGCACAGGTACACATGTCATCTGGTTACAATCTGCTTGACTATGGTGAAATGTATTTCATTTATAGTTAAACTTTTTTATTTTTAATAGCGCCTTTTTGTTGATTTGGCTTATTAAATACAACATGACGATGAAAAGCATTATTTCTACATTTGCAATTTCTACCTTTGCAACTACCTTCATGCAAATCAATGTCTTCTTTTGACTTCTTTTTTGGTGATGAGATGACTCCCTTACATAAATATCAGGGACACGGTGTTAGAATTCCTGCTCCATGATTGCAGTCATGGGATTTTTCTCTTTCACATGACGGTATATGTTTTGACTTCCCAGAGGGGGAAGTGACGGAGACAGGATGTTAGTGTTACTGTGTTCTGTGAAGTGGGACTATTGTCCTTTGTTCTCTCTCTTTGCTGTCTGATGCTAGAGAGAGGGAGCCATGTTGCCATGCTGAGTTGCTGAGGTCTGTTACGCAACTGCGCAAACTCTGCAGATCCCTAAGTGTGCTGGTGTCGGTTGGCATCGGTCGCTGTGATGTTCAGGCTGAAGAAAGCTTTTGAAGCTCCCGAACGATCGACCAGGAGGGAGGGAACATGCCAGTTGGGCATGTGTCTCTACCAGAGTTCTACTCTGGTGTAGGCTGAGCTCCTGACACACAGGTGGCGTTGTGGTCTAAACCACGGAGCCTCTTGGGCTTGCCAAATGGAAGGTCGGCAGTTCGAATCTGTGCGACAGGGTGAGCTCCTGTTGCTATGGCCCAGCTTCTGCCAACCTAGCAGTTCAAAAGCAAAGCTTACATAAATAATATATTTCTCAGAATGCATTGAAAGTGCATTATACAGGGTTGTATCCAGCACAGCATTCTGTTAACGTTCCATCAGCAAAAGGACTTCTGCTTTCACAACACAACGTTCTCACCCTCTCCTCCTCCCTGCACCCCTCCCAAATTTGTTCTAGAGGTTCTTCCAAGCCTCTGTGGCAGATCTGGAGAGGGTATGAGCTGCACACGGGGGGGGGGGGAGTCCCATTGTGCAAGTGGAAATGTTTGTGCTAACCGAATGTGGTGGGCGAGTATGAGAATCAGCCACAGTGATTATTTTGGAGGGGAAAGATACTACAGTGGTACCTCGGGTTACATACGCTTCAAGTTACATACACTTCAGGTTACACACTCCGCTAACCCAGAAATAGTGCTTCAGGTTAAGAACTTTGCTTCAGGATGAGAACAGAAATTGTGCTCAGACGGCGCGGTGGCAGCAGGAGGCCCCATCAGCTAAAGTGGTGCTTCAGGTTAAGAACAGTTTTAGGTTAAGAACGGACCTCCGGAACGAATTAAGTACTTAACCCGAGGTACCACTGTACAGCCAATAGCCAGAGGTCTTGAGTAGATGCACTAGTTGCATATTTCACTGGATCCTGGCCTACAAGGATAAAATTAATTCAATTCAACTCATTTAGAAATTAATTGAAAATAAAAATGCTAGCCATTAGATGCAAAAGCCATGTTACATTCCTCTGACCTCCGCCAGAAGTCGAAGAACCTGGGCAATCTTCTTATGTATTAATAACTATGAACAGGAGAAAAGCAGACATTTGTCACTAACAAAAGAAATACCTCACAAAGCAGAAATAAATTAATAGCGTATGTTCTAATTTTCTCTTCTTGTACAAATTAATTCAACCTACATATTTATAAATGTTTTATATCAAAAACCAAATGCGATGTTTTGTTCCATTTGCTTAATAGCAAGGAATAGTTTTTGTGAAACATGACACAGAGGAAACCTCGGCAGGCAGACAGAAGAAAATAACCAAGCAAACTCTGGAGAAAACTTGATGTTGAAGGAATGGCTTTTAATGGTATTGTTTGTTGTGGTGGTAGCTTATTGTAGAAATAAAGCACGATCATCTAAAGCATTATTTTTAATGCCTAGGATATGGAAACAGACACACTCAGTAAATCCAAGTATGTAATAGCCATATTTTTCTTAGGTTATATACACAAAGCTGTATTAAAAATTTAAATGTGATTTTATGTTCAGTTAGTTCACAGACCAAGCTAGAAAAACATTTGACCATCTAGGACAAAGCATTTTATATAGTGGGAGGCAGTGGAAGACAGGAGTGCCTGGCGTGCTCTGATCCATGGGGTCACAAAGAGTTGGACACGACTAAACGACTAAACAACAACAACAACATAGTGAATTAAAATTTTGTATTCTACAAATTCATTGCACATTTGCCTGCTAAATATCTTATCAGTTCTGATTACACAGAAATGAAGCCACCCTATATATATTGCTATATAGTGATACCTCGGGTTAAGAACTTAATTTGTTCTGGCGGTCCGTTCTTAACCTGAAACTGTTCTTAACCTGAAGCACCACTTTAGCTAATGGGGCCTCCCGCTGCCGCCGCACGATTTCTGTTCTCATCCTGAAGCAAAGTTCTTAACCCGAGGTACTATTTCTGAGTTAACGGAGTCTGTAACCTGAAGTGTCTGTAACCTGAAGCGTATGTAACCCGAGGTACCACTGTACTTTACTATCCTGGACTTGGTGCATTTTTTTAAAAAATGCAGCTTTATTCCATGTTTTTTTATTAATTTGAAGGTATAAGTATTTGTATAGGTGAAGCACACTATTTGTTTATTAGATTGTTTAAAACTGTCCTTTCATGTGCGATCCCAAGGCGACTAACAAATATATAAAATGAAAGCAATTAAGACTCATTAAAATTGCACACAAATACCCTCACAGCAATAACAGAACACAGTGAAATATCCAATTCCAATTCATTAATTATATTTATTATTTGCTATATTGCTCTGGTATCTGTGCTAAAAGAGGGGGGAAAGTGTCAGAAACCCCACTCATTGGAGCCTTGTACCTATTTCCCCAGCTGTGTGCATCACACAATCACAGGAACCCAGCGCTTCATAATCCAGCCACCACATAACTGCACTTTGGTATTTTGCCAATAACTTAATGGAAAAAACAAAAGCAGATGGCCACACCATCAGTTACTCTGAACAAGGCTCAGTAGCTAGTCAGCCTAGGAATACATGTTCTGTACAACCTCAATTCATATTTGTTGGCTGAGGTAAAAAACTACTTCTTGCTCCACCTTTTCTTGAAGGAGCCACCAACTTTGTGAAGCCTTGGATTCAGGTCTTGTGTTTGAATCACTTCTGCTGATTATCTGATTGTATCTAGATCCTGGCTCAAGACTACCTAAGGCGAAGGACAAAATAGTGCTCCCATTCCATGGACAGAAATCTGATTGGACTAGCAGCTGGATATTATTTAAACACTGGTGACAGGACAACATTCTACACCATACTGAGTGCAGTAGGCCTGCTTAGGAGGTACTTGGCAGACTAGCATAGAAGATTCAGGGAAAACAATGGGTGACTGCGGCTGCCCTCTGGCACCTGCTGTCTCAGGCAGCTATCTCACTTTTCCTAATAGCAGGACTGGCCCTGCTTGTTTACCTGTGTTGATCAGATCTTTAACTGCTGAGTTCTGGGTCTGATATTATACATACATTTGTCTAGAACAACTGTCACCTCTGGTTTGAACCTCAAAATCTCTTATTAATATCAAAAGTATGATATGGCATGTTATGTAATCATCTATATACATACAGTGGTACCTCTGGTTGCGAATGGGATCCGTTCTGGAGGCCCGTTCGCAACCTGAAAAGAGTGCAACCTGAAGCACCGTATCTGCGCAGGCGTGATTTAGCGCTTCTGCGCATGCGCAAGCGGCGAAACCCAGAAGTAACCCTTTCTGGTACTTCCGGGTCGCCGCGGGATGCAATCTGAAAAGACGTAACCTGAAGTGTCCATAACATGAGGTATGACTGTATTGTAGGTGAAGAAGAGATAGAGGTTGTTGCCCACACAATTTTGAATTAAGATTAAGATTAAGATTAAGATAAATTTATTGTCATTGTCCGTATATACACAGTATACACAACAACGAAAATCAAACACCCACCCAAAGACCGGGTTCACATACACATTTGCACGTATCTCCAACACTCTCATCCTATTCAGACATAATCTATAAAAACATATCATACTCCAGAATGTAACATAACCTATTAAAGGCATAACATAACCTAAAAACCTGTCTCATTTCTTCCTCTGGTAATCCTCTGTTACCTGTTAGAGTCATTGTTTCTCCTTTTCTCAGGATTCCTAAACCTTTGCTTCCATTTGCCCTTTTTTCTGCCTGCACTATTGTACAGTGCAGACAAATGCTGACTTCACGCTAATTGTGATTAACAAATTGGAAGCTAGGCGTAGAAGTGCAGTAAAAGAGTTTATCAGCAGTTAGCTGCAGTTATGGGTAAGAAGGATTTCCCCTAAACTTGTCATGTGGGCATTTACTCCTGGTGAGAGTGAGAGTGGGAGTGCAGGTTCCTGAAACTGGCTCCCAGTTTGCAAATTGAAATTTGGAGTGTTACAACTACACTGCACTACAGAGATTCTTCAGGCCATTGTTGAAGTTCCAAGAACAAGAAGCAGCCAACCTTGCCAAGGTCATTTCAGTCAAAGGAGCTGTTGAATTCAGCTATTTTGTATCCTAAAAATAAATCCAAAATTATTTCAGGGAATTCAGATAATGGAGCACTCTGCTGTATATTACAGCAAAAAACTTGAATCTATTGTTCATGCTGTCTTTAAAAGACAATTAAAGAGGCACATTATCAATATGTCGAATATTGTTAAGATGATCAGCTCTGCTATTTTCTAAGAGAACTATCTAAATTGTTCAGCAGTCTTTACTGCAAAAAGTTGAAGAATGCAAAACATTGTAGAATAATAGGTAATTTATTCTAAGGTAATGACTGCAATATAGCTGAAATCTGTGCTAATAGAGTAAAAAGGCTCCCAGCTATTTCTGCTATAAACAGCAGTCAAGTAATTTTCATTCTTCTTCCCTACAGTAAAATACTACTTTAAAATCAATGCTAAAATGTTTGCTACTAATTTCTGAAGTGCAAAAATTACTACCTGTAAACAGAATGTACTGGCAAATAAAAGAAATAAGCAGCTTTCACAAATGGCATTCCTCCTACTTTTCAAATTGCAGATGGGGAAAACACAACAGCACTGGAGTATGTACAGGCCTTATTGTCTACAAAAAACAATTTAAAACAATGGTCCCAGGTGAATATATAAGAAATAAAAATGTGGAGTCATATTTGAATAGATAAATATCTATAGGGACATGACAGGTGTTTATACAATATACTGGAGTGTAGGTACCTAACAAAATTGCTAGACAAGAGGACTTTCCATTGCTCATAACTGACTTGTGGAATTTGTGGCCACAAGATGAAGTGATGGTCATGAAATAATGGGTCACAGAATCACAGAGCCTGAAGGGATCTCAACAGCTATCTAGTCCACCCCTCTTTTGATGCAGGAAACCACTGCCATAGCATCAGTGAGAGAAGTGCTGAGCACAGAGCTTGCTAAATGTCATTTGGACAGTGCTTCCAAAGCGCTTGACAACCAGGCATTTGGGAAGTGCTGCACAACTGGCAGCAGCTGCCAAGCCCCATTTGGCCAGGCCTCACCTTTGTCTGCCTCACACTTAATGCCATTTCTGATGACAGGTATAGGGTAGGTGGCCGTGATTTGGCCAGCATGGCTGTGCAGACCAAATGGGGAGCCTTGGCATTAGGCTTGTGGGTCAGAGGTTCACCACCTCAATCTAAGGAGTGCTAGTGACCATGTATGCAATAAATTCTGCTGTGACAGCAGCATGAGTGCTCAGTCAGCCACTGTGTTTCTGTGATGGTGCTTGTGTGGCAGTAGGGATAGGATGAAGTGCCCACCAGTTGGTTGGGTGGGGAAACGATGGTACCATGAGGAGCTATTTCTCATCCCTACCGGTTTCCAAACCTGTATGCTAAGACAAGTCTTTCTCTGCACAGTTCTAAAACCGGAAGAGTTGGCTCTCACGGCTAATGCTGCTAGTTGCTTTATCTGTGCTGGGATCTTCTGATGTAGGATCTTTGCTGGAGTTTGCCTGCCTACTATATAGACTGAAAGTTGCGTGGGGTTTGAGGTGGGTGGGCCCACCTCCTCAGGTAATGAGGAGATTGCTTGCCTGGGCCTGGAAGAGGGGACTTTTCACCACTACTAGCTGTCCTCCACTTAAGGAGAGAACTTATTCACAGTTATCCATAAATTCTTCGTAGAACCACTATTATGTGGGAGAAAGCTAGTCTCTGTATATTGAGACATGTGGGAACTAACATTTAAGCGATCAGTTCTGTAGATACAATTAGATCAAAGAAGATCTAGAGTGATGAATTTTGATATTCCTGTCAGATTAAGAAAAATGATTGTAAATCAGGAGGCTCAAATATGTGAATTCAAAATGTGAATAGCTTTCTCAACAATTAATACAACAGAGATCTCCCACCAGTTAAATATCGCATTGTCTTTTTATGAATGAGTGTGGATGTTTTCCACATATATGTTTCTAGGCGTTACTAGTCACTATGTAAGGCTAGCATTCCGTCTATTTTGTTAAAGATATATCTGTCTTGTTGGGTCTTGACAGCCCTATCATGTCAACCCCCTGTAGCAGCATAGAGTTTTTCAGCAAGGGGAAGAAAAAGTAAAAACTATGCTTCCAGTGGGCATATTTCACTATTGCCGATCCTGAGGGATGATTTGTTATTCCTGTCAGATCAAAGAAAGAGATAAGAGAAGAAAATAACATCTAAAAACTTGAACCCAGAAATGAGGGCAACGGCAAAAACGTCAAGACCAAAACATTATGATGCCACTTAAAATAATTTAAATATGCTGGATATCAAACACTTTCAAAAGAAATAAATGTTGCATAGGCCATATGCTCTGCTAGCTGACAGGAGAACTAGTTTTTAAGGTTTAGGAATTGGTCATAGAAACCAACTGTCAAATGCTATTCATTTACTGATTTTTTTTTTCCAATTGGCCATGTGTGTTGTCAGTAAGATGAGGTCTTTTGACAGGCAACTGCTTGAAATATGACACATATGTCACTAGGACGTTCTTCTGCAAAGGCCCATTTAAAGATATGGAGGCTGTGCAAAGGCATGCTCATTTCATTGTGGGCTTGTGCAAGAGAAATGCCTGGTCAGTTGTGTCATGGACTTCTCAGTGCCTGGTTTTGTGCAAACTTACACTTTTGGCTCCAGATAGCTATTTTGACTGAATCTGCACCATACCATGTTTTGAAATTGTACAGCACAGGCTTGTAATATGTAGAATTGAATATGAATAAATAAGACAGCCCAGAGGTATAATACAAAGAGCAATTGTCCAATATAATCCTTCACTAGCTTTTAAAAACATTACTAAGGATAAACAGACTGCATCTAACAAACATAGATGAGGGGTTGGCAAATATTTGAAATAAGAATAAGTAAATAAAATAAACAATGTACTTGAAATACTGACTTCTTGTAAGTGTACACAAAAAGTCTGTTTTCAATGTTGCGTCTGACAAATTTAATTACATTTGTGAGATCAAACCAACTAGTGCCATTTAGCCTCTCTAATTTTAACTTGTGCAGAAGTAATAAACCATTACTTATGTATTCACATCACTGTGTTAAATTAGTTTTGTGTAAACAAACGTCATGTCTGGTTTTTCTAGAAAAACACATACCACAATTTGTAGGAACGGTATTGTAGGAACAGGCATAACGTTTGCAAAAGTGACCCAATTTCTTGAAGCCCAGTTTGTAAAAATTGGGTTTTAAAGAACAGGTAAAGAACAGGTACACAGGAAAACAGCAAATATAAGCAAATATTCAGCGTGCCTCATGCTATTTTATATTCAACAGGACACCCGGAATCATTTGAACACAAATAAACAATCAACCTTTATAGCTGCAGAGGGTCACATTTCTATATGTGAGAGGGTGAAAAGCACATGACAAAAATTATCTTTTTTTAAGCTGTAAGGTATTGATAATCAAATGAAATAATAGGAAAAACATATAGAAATGGGTTTTGGAGGGATAATAAGTTTTAAATGCCTTTGTTCTGTGAATGAGTTCCCTTAACACAAGTCTTGGAAGACAGCTAAAAAAAGTCTGGAATAATAGGTTTGGATTATGATGTACACCAACAGTAAAGACAATTCCAAATAACATCTAGAGTCCAATATAACTGCTGTTTACATATTAAAAAGAGATACAGGCTTTGTACCAGGGATGTTCTGTCATGTTTCTCCACAGGAGAAGGCTGTCATGGTAAAGTTCATTATCAATTACTGCTTTACAAGTGCAAGATGAGTTAAGCTGTCATAATTTTCTCAGCTAGAGATCCTGTGCTGTCAAAGAATGTCAATTTTTAATCTGACACAAGGAAGAAAATTATCTCTTATTCTGACCTCTAATTTCTTGACATTTTAATGCAATAATTGCTGTGGTTAGTGCTGCAACCATGATTTCACCTGTCAAGGAAGAATGAATCAATATCCTTGAGCTGTTCATTAAATTTCTAGATTTTGCTTTACTAAATTTCTCCGTTTTTGAGGGGGGGGGGGGGGGAAAGAAACCATTGATAGGCATGCCTGAAAATGTGATATACCGAAACTACACCTTGCAACATTTTCCATTTGTTTTCACACTGACAATTGTTCCCTGCCCCCCCCCCAAAATAAATCCACACTACACTATGAATAAAGGTTTGACACTAGCAGAAGTTACTTTGCTTGTACTGAGTTCTGCATTTGGAATATGGTGCAAGTCCTAACAAAATGAAGGATAAATGTTAATCTGGCCTATCAGAGATCTGTGCATGTATGATAGGGATGGGCATACTCATGAAAGCTTCTTTCCAGCTCTGTATAAGGAACAAAGTTGTGTCCCATCCCATTTCTGTGTGGGTTTTAAAGGGGAAATTTTAAAAAAATCCATAGAGGAATGCATATTGTCTTGAAATCAAAGGGCAGCCATTCTAGGAAGGACACTCTGCTTCAGAGCTCTCCCTCCCAGAACAATTACTTGAATGGGACAGTGGTGTAGCTAACAGAATGGACACTGGTGTAGCTAAGAGATTTGATCCATTGTTTCTTCTAATACAGTGCTACATATACAGTGGACGCTCGGGTTGTGAACATGATCCGTGCGGAATGCAACTTCACAACCCGCAGCGTTAGCAACCCACGTCTGCGCACACGCGGGTTGCGATTCGGCGCTTCTGCGCATGCGCGACCGCCGAAACCCGGAAGTAACCCGTTCTGGTTCTTCCGGGTTTCGGCGGTCCGCAACCTGAAGCGTCTGTAACCCGAGGTATGACTATATATTTAAAACCCTATTAAAACTAGTAAAGTATTCAAAAACAAGCATAAGCACAATATTCTTGTAGGTGTGTCTGAATTGCTTTCACTTCTTTGTAGCTTTCCCTCAACCAAATAATATGGGACTTGAACACAAGCACAAGGTTTTATAGTTATTACCTGTCCCAAAAGCAATGCAACACATGTACAGCTATTGCATCTTAATATGTTTTCACCAAACCTTAGCAAATTGCCTAAACAGTCGTACCTCGGAAGTCAAACAGAATCTGTTCCAGAAGTCCGTTCGACTTCTGAAACATTCGAAAACCAAAGCGCAGCTTCTGATTTGCTGCCGGCAGGCTCCTGCAGTCAAACAGAAGCTGCAGTGGTGCCTGCCCTGTGGAATGCCCTCCCATCGGATGTCCAAGAAATAAACAATTAAATGACTATTTGGCCAGGGTTCGTGTTATATGCTCAAACTGTCTTGCCCCAGAGAGCACCTTGGCCACTGAATTCTCTCCACATGCTTTAAACTACAACTCCTATCAGCCAGAGTAAGTATGGTCAAGTGTACATATGCAGGGCGCCAGTTCCCGTGCAACCGTTTACTATTATTACAATTTCTTAGATTATATTAGTACCCAGATTATTAATGATGTTATATTGTGAATGGAACAAAAGCTTTAAATACAAATGAAAGAGAAAGAGAAAGAAGTCTTCCTACATTTCTCTAAATGGAATAAAACCAGCTCATATTACTATGAAGGGGGTTTCTAATATCAAATGATGTATCAAACCACATATAAACTTTACAGATATCCTAAAAGCATTTATAATGTAAGGAATATATTTGCAAAGGTTGCAATTAAGCAAGATATAAGTTTTCAGTTTTTAAAATTCAATCAAAAAATGCCACAAGTATTCTATTGCTTGACAATGTATAAATTATTACTTGTTTTGCATACAACAGATGGCAGATATCATGGGGCAAGGAAGCTTGTGTATGCAGCTTCACCACAGCAACACTCATCTTGCAGCTGTTGCATCTTCACACTTTTCAACCAAATTGAATCTTTCAGAGAACGCTTTAATACTCATAGCTGTAATCTTTTAATAATTATTTTATTATGATGGGCTGACAAGACTGGAAACAAAACATGGAAGAATAAGGTGTGCCCTGTATAAACCAAATACCTTTTTAAAAAAACCCCGTATGAGGCAAACACTCAAGTAACTAACACAAAAGAAAGAAAATGAAATCCTTTTGCTACTTTGGGGGTATTGTTTTGTTCTTTAAACATTTCATTTGTTAACCAATAAAATAATCTCATTTGATATTATGAATATTATAGGCATATTTATGAATGGATAGGGAGTTTAGCTCTTTTACTCGGTAATTCATTAGATACCCATATGTTCATATAGTCAGTAAATATACATCATATATAATTTTAGTGAATTCTTCTGTATGGTTTAGGTTGCAATCCTATACATAATTATCTAGATTTAAGACACTGTAAGCTTACTGCATAGGATGGTGCTGTCAGTTTAAATTGTTCATTAATTAAATGCACTGACCAAAATCCAAAGAAGTACTTAGGCTGCCTGCAGAGTTCATTCAGAGCTGGCTTTGAAATGATTTGGGGGAGATTTTTTAAAAGACTGCCTCAAAGCGGGCTCAAGTTTCTAAGCTATCCCCACACCCACCTAATTCAAGATGGAGACAGATTCCCAGTTTCCCCTGTTCGTCTCAAAGTCAGCTCTCCCTTAACTAACCCATCACCCAGCTTAGCTACTAGAAGTCAGTTTAGGCATATTCAAAGGCCCTAAGGTACATACACTGCAAGCCTCTGTTCCAGATCATAAACATTTTGGAAATGTATGCTATGAAACAAGGGATTTTGTAAGATAGATACAGTCCAAGGAACATCCAAAATTATTTCCATGATTCTTTGTACCTTGATCATTAATCTATTCCATTTATTTCTGATTTTGAAATTTGATATGGTTGCCTGTTCTTCTGAAGAATAAAAAATATCCTATGCTCCAAATGAAGAATGCAATATATGGAGACAGAATTTGATATGGTTGCCTGTTCTTCTGAAAAATAAAAAATATCCTATGCTCCAAATGAAGAATGCAATATATGGAGGCATTTTGCAATGAAACTTAGTAGCATGTAACAGGGAGCCAGAATTACCTACCTCCCTGAGCACAGGATCAGTGACACTGTCAAGGTTTACAGAACCTTCATATGTCAGGTAGTGGAAAACATTAAGTGCTCGTACTGCTTCTGGCCCTCGTTGCTTGTAGCCAAATATAAGATCAATCCACTGATGAAGCTGGCAGGATACAAATTCACTTTCCAAAGCCTGGTAATGAAATTGAGAGGATGAAAGAAATTTTGTTTCTCAGCTTTTATATTCATTCATTCAGCATTTCATCATTTTATTCAAAAAAAGGAAATGGAATATTATGATGGTCTTCTCCACGGTGGCCCCCAAATCATGCAACTTTCTCCCAAGAAATGTTTACCTGGTGCTGTTGTTATTATTATTTATACTACAGGGGAAGACCATCCTGTTTTCTTGAGCTTTTAAAATTATTTAATTACATTTAAGCTATTTGCATGTTTATTTGTTTTTATGGATTACTGTTATTGCGTTTCTGGTATCTTTTGTATTGCTGCTATTGAGATCTTGGTGAGAAGCCATGACAACAAGGAAATAAGTAAAAAAAGTAAAAAAATAAGTAATGTTGGAACACACTTTTGTTTTCTTTTAAGATTTATATACCCCCTTTTCTGAGAGTGTTTTAAGGCAACAAAGAGTAAAACCAAACTATAGAAGCAGCATAATAAAACATACACACAAAACAGAATATTATTGGTATGATACATTCCGTTGGTACTGTTACAGGGTTTCTACAGGAAGTTTATTTTATGCATTTATTAAATACCTCTGAATATACAAAAAATAAACTATTTTCCATGCCTATTTATTATTTAATGGATTTCTAACCTGTCTATTTTTAAAATTAAAAAGGCAGCAATTGTATGTTTATCATGTCATTTAGGGATGTGGTTTCTTACTTTTCCATAAAATCCCACAAAAGAAGCAAACACCATGTCCTAGTCATCCATTTAATTTGCATTAACATATTAGAATATTTGTCAAAACCAGCCAGCTGAATCAATGGGTCTAAATCAGCTCAAAACCTACTATGTCAGATTAACTAGGTTGTAGATCAAGCTGTAAGATTGTGGCTCTTTTGTTCCAGTAGCAGATTAAAATTTTCCATTTGTGTTGCTCCAAACTGGCAACATGCAGTCTTTCTGCTCTTAAAGACAGGGATTGTGTATGTAAACCAAGCACTGCTTTATTATACGGTCAATCTTTAAACTTTTATATAGAATTTTAAACAGTACCAATATTATCCAGTTATGAATATCACAACAGAGAACTTAGGTGCACAGTGGACAGCAAGATTTTGAATTCTTATGTTTTATTCCTGCCTCAGCCATTTTTTTCCAATATTTGAAACATTTTATTAACTATTCTATACATAGAACATGAACTTACTGAGGCTTCAAATGGAAATTATTTAGAACACTTCAATAAAATTGCCTTAGGTCCAGCTTATCAGTGGAAATATAACTTCCAGTGTTCTATTTAAATTCAAAGCTGGGTGAATTTATCTTTCAATACCTTTTGAAAATAATGGTACCACCTAAAGAGAAAACCAGTTAAAAGAATTGTATTCTTAAAGTAGCTCCCATAGGCCAAAAACTTACAGAAAGCTCTTAAAACATTAACAGTGCTATCCTCCACATCTACGCAAAAGTAAGTTTCACTGAGTTCAACTAAATTTACTGCCAGGTAAGTGTGTGGGACGCGGGTGGCACTATGGGTTAAACCACAGCAGTTTGAAAGCACGTCAAAGTGCAAGTAGATAAATAGGTACCGCTCTGGTGGGAAGGTAAATGGCGTTTCCGTGCGCTGCTCTGGTTCACCAGAAACGGCTTAGTCATGCTGGCCACATGACCTGGAAGCTGTACGCCGGCTCCCTCGGCCAATAAAGCGAGATGAGCGCCGCAACCCCAGAGTTGGCCACGACTGGACCTAAAGGTCAGGGGTCCCTTTACCTTTACCTTAAGTGTGTGGGAAACATTAAGCCCTCCAGATGTTGCTTAACTATAATTCCCATCATACCTGACTTTTGGCCATGCTTGACTGGGGCTGATGGGATTTGTAGCAACAACTGGAGGGTTCCCCATTCCTGGTGTACATAAGTGAAGTCCAAGGCATAGTGGGATGCACATTAAATGAACATGTATAGACTTCTGAAAGGCTGCAGTCCTATACTAGGGATGGCTAGCCATACTACAGCCAGAGAAACACAGATTGCTCCCTCTCATGTCCTTGTTGTGGGGTACAGTGAGCCAACACTCTGCCTTTCCCAAGGTGGAATGATATAAGCCTTGTGGCAATTTATCAACTAAGCAGAAAATGAGCTAAACATCCTGGATTTGAGTGAGCAGTGGAGGCACCCATAGGCTGCCAAGAAAAGAAAAGAAAAGAAAAGAAGAAAAGAAAAGAAAATGGACTTTTGTAGGAGATGTCTGTGATGTTGCAGTCACATCATAAGGTCACTTGGTCAAGGAGCTGGGCACTCTAAATGGGACATTTGTGAATGATGTATCAACTAAGGTTGAGGCATTATATCCATATTGCAAAAATGTGTTAGTGTTACACTTGGGATCCTGGTCATATCCACAGATTTGCATATTAATATTTTTATGCCTACTTATTGTAAAAGAGCCTCATTAGCTTCACTGTGGATATTTACCGTTCTATAGCAAGGGTAACTCAAGACAGAGAACTTTGAAGTTGGGGAACTACTCTTTTTACCACCTTGTTGAATTGTGAATTGTTCATCTACAAGATGCTTTAGTATTTATGTACACCACCGCATTCACCTGATAATACAATGCCATCTAATTACAGTGGTACCTCAGGTCACAGATGCTTCAGGTTACAGACGCTTCAGGTTACAGACTCCGCTAACCCAGAAATAGTACCTCGGGTTAAGAACTTTGCTTCAGGATGAGAACAGAAATCATGCTCTGGCGGCGCGGCGGCAGCAGGAGGCCCCATTAGCTAAAGTGGTGCTTCAGGTTAAGAACAGTTTCAGGTTAAGAATGGACCTCCAGAATGAATTAAGTTCTTAACCCGAGGTACCACTGTACATTTATTCTGGATGCCTTTCAATTAGTGGCAATTTTAGTTAAACCATGCAATACAGGTACACTATTGCTAACAGAAAAATACTAGGAAAGGGACCGTCTAACTTGCCTAGACCCAGCTGTGCAGCCAAAATTAAATTAACATAGGATTAAGGAAGGGACATGGTTCCCATTGCCTCCTCCAAGTACACCCATGGATTTCATGGTCTATGGGGAGCCAGTGTGGTATATTGGTTACAATGTCATATTAAGATCACAGAGACAGGGTTCAAACCTCCACTCAGCCACAAAGCTTACTGGCTTACCATCTCTCAGTCTGACCTACAGCTTTGTGAAGACAAAGTAGTGGGGGCTGAATGCTGCCCTGAGGAAAGGCGGGTTAAGAATATAATACATAAATAAACAAATAGCTGTTTGGGGCAAATTGGGGGGAAGGTAATTTACTGAAATGTGGACACCAGCTTTTGTGCTGGTGTAATATATCTGCAAATGTGTGAAAGCTGTATCCCTGTTCCCCCAAGCAACATAGAAACCAAGTAAACAGGGGTTTTTTAAATCTAAAAGTATAATTTGTGTTACATGTTTCACTCAGCATTATAATTTGTAATGCACTACAATGTTTTGTGCTTAATAATCAAAATATTATTATAGTTAATCTTGGATTGTGGCAGATCGCCTCTTCAAATTACAGAATGCTTATTATACAGGCTGTGCTCTATTTTTCCATGCTACAGTTTTCTGCCTCAATTTAACATGCTTGGCTTGTTGGCTGAATGTGTTCTATTTTTGGCTCTCAGGACCACCACAAGTCTGCTGGGATCAAAAAGCTCAGCAAGACTACGAAGTCACATCTGTGGAAAGCTTTTTTCCCTGTTTTTGTAAACTGGTAGATTATGATTGATGAACCTAGCATTAGGGTAATGTTAGCAGGGACACTTACGGCTTCTGTCCTCTGTGACATCACTGAGGTCAGACCATAATCATGTTAGCATTGAACACAATGCTTTATTAATGTTTCATGGGTATGTCAGTAGTAATCAGTCTAGCTTGCTATGGATAAATTAAACTGGGCCAACAATCACTGATGTATAAATTGAATGCTCTTAAAATCTACTGAAACATCTCCTAAAAGTTACCAGACTTAATCACTTCCCCAGTCTTTCTAATGAGACCAATTTTCACAGGAATTTCTTTCAATGAAAGGCTATTTCTCTCTCAGAGCATATATTTCTAAAACACAGAATATCCTCCCACTTCCTTGCCAGTAAAATGCCAGATACCTGTTTAAGACTGAATTAGATGGGTGTAATTTATCATCTAGTCACTACAGTGTTTCTATTATATAAAACTTCTATGAATGTATAAACAGGTTGAAGATAAAGATTTACAGACTGATTAATTTATGAATGGGGTACTGAGTCAATAATCATCAACATGTGCTATATTTTACATGCAATGGTCTGCAAAATCACAAAGGTCCCAAATGAATATTTTCAAATGGCTTGGGAAACATTGGATTGTGTGCACTATACCTTTTAAAAAAATGTTCCGTATTTAGTAATGGTACTTAAATTATACCTATTTTTCCCTAGGTCTGTTATCAACATTTCAGTTCATAACAGAAAAGTAATGAAATTTATAATAAGTAACTCTACAGTTAAATTCATTCCATTTGTACCTTCCCCCTCTTTAAAATGGATTTAATGTGACTTTTATTGCATTATTGTTAGGTCAAGCATACAAAGCACCATGGATAGATTGTATCTGACAACAACAGTTGCTATTATTATTTGCAACAACAACCATTGTTGTTAGCAAGGGGATGCGAATGCTTTTTTGCATTTAGAGCATTTCAAGTCAGTTGAAATATGAACTTCTCTAGTGTGAAAACCCAGGACATCCAAGGGAAAGAAAAGAACAAGAAGATGTTTTTACATGTGATTTTTTTTTTTTATCCCTGTCTGTACCTGTGCTGGAATTGAAATTGCTTTTCTTTCTTTCGTTTTTATGTTATGGGATGTTTAATGGGTAGCAATTCACAGATGCTAATCATTACACTGTGAAACTAGGCTTGCCTCAATAATGCAATTATTTTATATTGGGAGGGGGGAAGATAGGTATTAACAAAATGAACAGCATCCAAGGGAATATTAGGTATGTCTTGCAGTGCAACCCAGTGCAGAACAGAGGGTGGCTGATGTTTTTAAGCCCAATGGCTGTATTAATGCTCAGATGCCCAGCTCCCAAGGATCACCTGCCAGTGGTGGTCATATCCCAAGCACAGCCATGTGTGCATGAGCATACACACTACACAAACAGCTCCTACACTCACTGCACTTGTACATTCATGTCTGTGCAAAGTAGATTGATGGATAAATTGTGAAGAGCCTCTCATATGTGTTGATTTTTGCAGAGCGAGGGCAGCTCTGGGTTGGGGAAATGCATCTTAATGAGTATCTCTAAATATTCTTATTAAAACACTAATGCCCACAAATTCAAATTAAGATTTTTTTAAAATAATGAATATATAAATAAAATGCTACTAATCAGACAAGTTTTCAATCTAAGGAGGGTGATACTGAGCTGATTTTAAATGCACCAGTTACTTTTTTATTGCTGCAGTGTCTATTCTATTGTACTTTCTATTCAGCATTTAGATATTTGAGTTAAAAATACAGTCATTAACCTGAAACAGATAAAATTCAACAAACATGTATCGTTTCAGATGGTGTAAGACAGCAGCTAGGAAAGTATGCTTGATCCCTGTGTAATCAGTTACCCGTATTTTTCGCTCTATAACACGCACCCGACCATAACACGCACATAGTTTTTAGAGGAGGAAAACAAGAAAAAAAATATTCTAAACGAAACAGCGGATGTATGATTTTTGTGGTTCATGCTGTGGCCACAGACATGTGATCTGACAGTGAGTTTGGAGTAGCCCAATGCAAAAATCCTGAGGATCCATGTGGATCCATGCTTTGTAACCACGTTTTTGCACCACTGCGGCCCCAGGCAACAGTGGGTGCGTGATTTTTTTGGTGCAAGATGTAGCCATGGACATGCTATGTGATCTGATGGTGAATTTGGGGTGACCCAGTGCAAAATCCTGAGGATCCATGTGGATCCGTGCTTTGTAACCACGTTTTAAGTGGGGAGGGAAGGAAAAGCACTCAAGGGACAAGGAGCACGCGTGGAGTGTGTGGAGAAGGATGCTGCTAATAATGCAGAAGAGGGGTTTAAGGGGAGAAGAAGCACGTGTGGGGTGGGTGGAGAAGGATGCTGCTAATAATGAAGAAGAGGGGTATAAGGGAAGAAGGCTCCTCTCCTCTCCCACTTTGCTCCTTTAAAGCAAGCAGGCTCTGCTTTTCTCTCTCCTCCCCACTCAACCCCGGCTTAGCGAGCTGAAGAACTTTGCTGCTATGTAGCGAGCTGAGTGGGGAGGAGAGAGGGACAGAGAGCCTGGTTGCTTTAAAGGAACCAACCGGACAGGAGCCGCTTACACTCGTGTAAGCGGCTCCTCTCCTCTCCCGCTTTGCTCCTTTAAAAAAACAGGCTCTCTGTCCCTCTCTCCTCCCCACTCAGCGGCTCTTCTCCCGCTTTGCTGTTTCAAAGCGAACCACGGAGGAGGGAAGAAAGAGGAACCATGGATCCTCTGCTGACGACTGCAGCAGATCCCCCCCCCCACCCGTAGGCATTCCCTCCATAACACGCACAGACATTTCCCCTTACTTTCTGGGAGAAAAAAAGTGAGTGTTATGGTGCAAAAAATACGGTAATTCCTTTCAAAGGAACCAGTTTTGCAAGGCACTAACTTCTCTCTTCCAGTGCTCCTATATACCGTATTTTTCGCCCTATAGGACGCACTTTTTCCACTCCAAAAATGAAGGGGAAATGTGTGTGCGTCCTATGGGGCGAATGAAGGCTTTCGCTGAAGCCTGGAGAGCGAGAGGCGTCGGTGCGCACCGACCCCTCTCGGTCTCAAGGCTTCAGGAAGCTGTACGCAAGCTTTGCACGCCCCGCGGGAGTTCCCGCCGGGTGCACAAGGCTTGCGAGCAGCAGCCTGCAGCCCGAAGCACGGGGCGCGCTCCGGAGTATAGGGCGGAAAATACGGTACCTTTGGCTTTTTAGAAAATTTAGCATTTTGGTGGTTCTTAAAAGCCTGCCGCTAGGGAGCAAAGAATAGATTTTATTTTATTTATTACATTAATCTCCTGTTCTTTATTTAGAAAGTTCAGAGTGGCATACAAGGGGCATCCTGGCAGTGATCACATTATGAATCCCAGTTGAAGGGAAAGTACCGTATTTTTTTGCTCTATAAGACTCACTTTTTTCCTTCCTAAAAAGTAAGGGGAAATGTCTGTGCGTCTTATGGGGCGAATGTAGGCTGCGCAGCTATCCCAGAAGCCAGAACAGCAAGAGGGATCGCTGCTTTCGCTGCGCAGCGATCCCTTTTGTTGTTCTGGCTTCTGAGATTCAGAATTTTTTTTTTCTTGTTTTCTTCCTCCAAAAACTAGATGCGTCTTATGGTCTGGTGTGTCTTATAATGCGAAAAATATGAGTATATAAAATCTACTGCATAAAATGTATATGCTGTCAAATATAGGGTGGATGCAATCAACCACTTCTTCCATTTGCTTTTTTCTTCCTCCCATTTTCAACTTCTGCCCTGCGAAGCTGAAAAGCTAGTGATGTGCCAGCTTGTTAAATCATGGAACTTGTTACTCAAGCTTAACTAAAAGCCTTCTTACCATCCTATTGATGCGCACAAAGTCTTCGGGCTTCTTTGCCCAAGGGGGAAGCTCAACATCATTCACAACAACTTCATCTTCTCTCACTCCAAGGTTATATCCGTTACTGTTGACAAACATTTCTGGTAGGTAGTAGAACTCTGGAATTAACTCCTGTAGTTGAAGGAACAAACACACTGTTTCTGTAGACAGAATTTATTCAAGAATTTTTGCAACCTTGTCCTTATGCTTAATTTTCAATGCTATTATACCTTTAAGTTAATTTTTAATACAAATCATTTAATTACTCAATAATAGATGCAGCAACCGTCTCAGTTCCATTCTGCTACAGAGGCCATTGCTTAGATAACCTTCATTAAAATAAACTAATATAATTAGAAATACTGCTGTGTGCAGAGGCATATCACAATAGGATGCTGCCTTACCCTGACCCAGGCTGCTACTTGATCTAACTTTCCTTTTATTGTGTACAACAACAGATTTCCACAGCTAATAGCATGATTGCCTGTGGACTCCCAGACTTCAAAGTGTGAAGGAATGGCCTGTTGGGCTCTAGCTCCCATGGGAAATAGGCAATGGCCAATGGCAAGAAATAATTGGATCTGTTGTCCACCAACATCTGGCTAGCACAGATTCCCCATCCCTAATGTACAATAATAAGGGTGTATAAAGAATTAGCCAACAATAAAACTTTTCAATAAAGATATCACATTCTACAACCTTACACGGTTCCTAAAATATGTAAGACTAGGGACTATGCAGTGTGTATACTATTAAACGTGGGTTTATTTGAATGTGAGAGATGTAAGCACATGAGAGATTTTAGCTCAAGTTTTCTAGAAAAACAGCTGGGACTTTAAAGTGCCTAAATTTCAATGGATCTTGCCAAACTATAATTTCAGTGTCCATGTAATATGTCCTACTTATTGTTAAAGTACATACTCCAGAAGCTGAAATGTTTACAGAACACTAAAAGTTCCTGGACAACAACCCGATAATTCTATGTGACTTTTCACAAGATGGAACCTTTCCTGTCCCCCTTGAATTCTCCTATCCGCTCAAATAACTTAAGATTTCTGTTACTTAATAAGCAGCTACTTTTCCTGTGGTCTTAGTAGCTTAGCCTTCTTTATTTCTTCTGAAATAAAGAACAATGCAATAAAGCTACCAGGAACTTTTAAAAGGACAAAAATGAATATTATACCAGACATTTTATGTCTTTAAATATGATCTCTAGTTTATTTTAATAGCTATGCTAAAACCCAAAGGTATTGTTAATAGTATTACATGTGTTATGTCTTTGTATGAGGTAAAAAATGCCAAACTACATTTTCTAATTTACAAGCTTTGGATAAATTCAAGCTGCTGAAAAATTAAACTTTAAAACTTGGTGTTATAGAAGGCCACTATTAACACTAACATAATAGGATACTATAAGCCTCAAAGATGACATTTCAGTTTAATATGTTTTGCCAGGAGTACACCATTTTATGGCCTCCCTCTGAAATAAAATCCAATACAGACGTTTTCAGTTTTCTAATGTAATTCACTGCAGGGTTTTAAAGCTGTTTCCCTCACCACCCCCACCTCTGCCAGTTTCCTTCTTTTCCCCCAAAAGCTGATCCCTGGGTATCCATTAATTCAACAATCACCTTATATTGGGGGAGGAGGGGTGGTCATTCAGTTATAAGAACCTCCATTAACTATATTAATTTACAATCTGTCACCTTAATGACATTTTGTCATAGCTACCTTTTTTGACATCGACATACTCTTGTCCAAGTGCAATGTAACATGTTTGAGAAGCATTAGAGAAGATTAGTTCTTGAGCACTCTATTCTTTGGATGCCAAAATTATACAAATTGAAAGGAGTGGGGGGGGGGGGAGGTGCTAGCAAATGTGAAAAATGAAATGGTCAAGTTAGGGTCATTTTCAAGTGGGGTGTTTGCTAAAGGATAATTCCACTAGTATTCATTTTTTGCTTTGTACTGATTACTACAGGGAAAGGTCAATGTTTCAAGAAAGGCGAAAATAAACCCTTTTTGGCAGCATTTTCCTTTCTGTGCTGTTACACAAATTTGTCAAATATGGCATCTTTTAATACCTGTATTTGAAAATTAAGCAGTGCAAACACACTGACCCAGTTCAGATGTAACGGTTTGTTTTTATAAGAACAACCATGTGTGAGCCTCGGGATCCTTTCTCCCCTCCCACACAAAGGGAGTAGAATAGAAGCGGTTTGCAACAAACAGTAGTTTGCCATTTTGTTTACATGTGGCAGAACAGTAGTTTCAGTGCATTATAGTTCTTAAGCGAGCTTTCTGTTTTGTGAACTAACCATAGCTTTTGACAAAACTGCAACTGATATTTGTTGTAAAGCATAATGAAAAGCTTCTTATTTTCTCCCCCTGGTTTGGAAGGGAGGAGTGAAGGTATAAGACTGAGGTGTAGGCGTACTTCTTCTCATGACAGCAAACCATTGCTTCTTGTTTTTTTAATATCTAGATTGGGATAGTAAGCTTTCACTGTTTAATTTTAAACATGGAAATTCACCTCTCATGAATAAAAGGGGGTGGGATGGAGGAAGAAGATGTTTTCCAACCTGAAGATAGTGCCTAACTACAGGGTCAACATGCCTTCCAAATACTAGGCAAAACTACAACATTTGGCATCTATTGTCACTTTACATTCTGTACCAATGGAACAAGATGTCTTGTGCTTGCAACAGCCACAACAACTATCATACATCTACAAGCATCCAGTCTAACCTTACAGTCTGGATGCCTTTCAGGGTAGATATTCAACAGGCTTTTGTGTCCTTGGAATGTAGATAAGATGAAAGTTGACAACAACTTTGGAAATTAAGAAAGCCTATATAGCCTATATAGGGACGCGGGTGGCGCTGTGGGTAAAACCTCAGCGCCTAGGACTTGCCGATCGTATGGTCGGCGGTTCGAATCCCCGCGGCGGGGTGAGCTCCCGTCGTTCGGTCCCAGCTCCTGCCCACCTAGCAGTTCGAAAGCACCCCTAAGTGCAAGTAGATAAATAGGTACTGCTTTATAGCGGGAAGATAAACGGCGTTTCCATGTGCTGCGCTGGTGCTGGCTCGCCAGAGCAGCCACGTGACCCGGAAGTGCCTCCGGACAGCGCTGGCCCCCGGCCTCTTAAGCGAGATGGGTGCACAATCCCAGAGTCGGTCACGACTGGCCCGTACGGGCAGGGGTACCTTTACCTTTATATAGCCTATATAGCTTCTCTCTCTCTCTCTCTCTCTCTCTCTATATATATATATGAACAAAAATAATAATCTAGTCTTTAATTATCTTATTTATTTGATTTTTTGCAATTTTGTCCAGTATGCCAATCGCATATCGGGTCAGTATCCCAATTTACTAAAGATCTATAATACATAGATCACAAAGTTGCCTTTGAGTACTTCAAACATATATTTATACATTTCAAAACCAAATAGCACAATGTAAGTGCATCAAAATGGCCTGGCAAAGTGGTCTGGCAGATACTATGGATGTTTATAGATTCAGAGACATTTCAACTAAAACAATAGAAAGGGAAACAACAAGTTCTGATGAAAAAATGATGCATTTCAGTCTCAGCAAAACTGCACATTTTGAAAGCAAACAAAACTTAGGGCTTTTAGCCCAAAGAAATATGCATAAGTGAATTATTTAATGTGTCAGCTGATCCTGATCAAAAAGCATTGTTTTCTTTACAATGCCGATGACATACCAAATGACATTGGTTTCCAATGGAATCAAAATCATGGCAAGTACCTGGTAAGAGTTTATGAGTTTACCAGTGGTTTTTTGTTCAACCAATTATTTCTCTCTCCTAAGTCGAAGCAGAAATTCAATACATAAATAATGTAACTCTTAGTAACATCAGTATAAATGGATTTTGAGATTGTAAGTGCCTTTAAAAAGACTCCAGCAATGTGCTTTTTAAAAAAGAAAGAAATAGTAACCAAGTTTCTATTCTTGTTTCAAATAAGAGTGAGTGCCTTGTGATAATATAAATTTGATTTCTTTTGTAAATATTTAATAGCAAGACACAATCAGAAAAGATCTAAAATCAAACAATGTGCTACTAGCACTTTTCATGTAGTTTGGAATCTATCATATTAACTGGTAATCAGGAGAGGACACTTCTTAAAATAAAGCAAGAATGTAGGATTCAGTATTCAAACATAAAAAACCTTTCTATAGAACAATGGAGGTATAATCACAATTGTGAAATGACCCTGCTCGCTGGCTGTTTCTACGTATTGTGTAGATATTGGTTTAATCTAATGTGTACTGTTGCATAATATCCCCAGGCATCGTCAAGTAAAAGCTAAGGCTTACAGAAAAGCATACATTTTAAATGTGTCTTGTCATTAATGCTTTATTAATTGCCCCAGGCAATGCAAAGCCAGAGCTCAGCAAGCTATAACAATATGACACTTTAAGGTCAAATGCAATCTTGCTCTGTTTATGGAATGGGCCAAATATTGAGTTAACAGCAGGAAAGAAAATTTATTGGGCTTTTCTCTATCTTGTGATTATTTGATTTAAATTAGAATGGTTGTGGGGGTTTTTGCAAGAACAAAAGATCTTTTGAGCACTCAAATATCAGAAGTGTCTTTATTTCTCATTGTATATAAAAATAGCATTTTAGAGCAGTGAAGTCTAAAGCAGCCATTCCTTTTGCTCTTATGTGAAACAGAACTTCAGGAGTGCACGAGTCGATTGTTTATTTGTAGCATGTAATAACAATAACAGTTACTCAATTATTTTGCATGCACATGTAGCAAAACAATAATCCTACCTTCACATCTGAAGTGTCTCTTTGGCTAGTTCTCCAAGATCTTGCCACTGAAGAAAAGGTTCGATCTGGGTGATCAAATTTTCCATCATTTGCATTGAGGAAGAATGTTGTAAAGGGTTCCTACCACAAAATTAAAATAAAAAATAAAAAAATGAATACAAGAGTAATAAGCAAAGGAATCCAAAACAACTTCATAATTTGAGTGCCTTCTAGGCTTAATATTTAAAATTAATTAAGGGAAGAATTAATAAAGAATTAATCAGCACTTCACACTAATACATTGCTTATGCTTAATCTCTTGATGCAACTATTGCTACTAATAACCCAAAAGCATCTGAATCCTAGAATGGAAGGATTACAACAAATGATGTGCTGGCTCTATATTAGAATAATGTCATCAAGAGACTGGAGTATTGCAGTTTATTTTACACACACCAGTCTTCCAAAATACTTCAGTAATATCTCTATTTCACTGACTAAACTCCACTGCTCTTTAGAGAACTTCCCATACGTTTTATTTTATGTGTGATATTATATATATATATATATTAGATGAAGAGTAAATTATACCAAGCCTTCAACAAAGAAATGATTCATAAAAATGAAACATGTTAAAGTTCCATTGTTTTCAGGATGAGAGATCTAAGCATCCACTCAACTCCCTAAGGAAGGAAAAATGGGAAGTGCTTAATTTTGGCAGAATGCTACTCAAACTACATATCTTCAAACAAATTATGTAATTAAATGCATTTAAAAAATCAACATAGAACTGTATCATTAAAATGTTTTTGTTTAGATGTTCAATAAGAAATTAAAGCTAAATCCCCATACCATTTCATATGTGGTACCAGGCTGCCCTCCACCATTAAAAATAAAATAAAAAAGACTCTTTCTAGCTAGCTCTCACAAGTGTTGACTTTTGCCTACAAGGGCTACATATGGAAAGAGGAGTTAGGCGGCAAAATTCCTACACAATGAGTAACACACACAAAAATGGGTGGGGAAGATGCAAAGCATTACTAGATTATGATGCCCTTAGCTCATTATGTAGAATCAGATGATAAAGACTAGAACTTATATTTAAGCCACATACAACCATTTGGCCATCAGAAATTAAAGCAGCAATGTTTTTGCCCACACTCTAAAGGAAGTAGATATCTCAGTTCTGATCTGAAATGCAGCAATAATGCTGAATGGAATTTGCTCCCAATAAGAAGAAGAACTGTTGATATGTTAGTTTCAGACTTGAAATCCGGGAACGACAACATTGTGGTGCTCACCTGACTTCTTGGCAACCAAGTCACTGTTGCCTACCTAGAAGGAGGGCAAGGGAAGGGGGGGGGTCAATGTGGTGCAAACACACTGGCAGGAGCATGGGATTGGTTCCAACAGCGTGTTAGCACCACATCAATCTTCCTTCTTCTCTGTAAGCAGCAGCTGTCAAGAGATCAGGTGAGTTCTGCCACCCCACTCCACTGTGCACTACTGACTTCAATGATGGCATGTATCCATGTCTACAATATAAATAATTTTACCCATATTCTATCAATTCTGATGGTCCCAGTAGACCAGGGATATGGAGCCTATGGTTCTGCTGATGTTGAACCCAAACTCCCATCAGACCTTGCCAGCCTGGTCAGTAATCAGGAATAATGGGAGTTGTAGTCCCCACCACTGCAGCGGACTATGTTTTCACTGCTTGCATAAGCCATAGAATTCACCTTAAATCCAAAGTTGCAATCCTATGCACGCCCACTAAGGAATGAACACCATTGAACACACCGGGACTTAATAAACATACATAGGATTATCCTTAATCTCAGAATGAAATTTTTTAGAATGAATTAGCAGAGCCCTAATAGCATTTCTTTTATATAGTTATGTGAATTAATTCACAGTGATATACTCCAAAGCATTTCTTATATGAAAAAATCCTCATTGAGAAGAATTGAATAATTACAATTTTAATATCACTGCATTAATTACCATGGCAACTATTAAGTTCTGTTAATAACAGCTATGCTCATTAACTAATGAAAAGTATCCCCTAAACATTAGGCAGCTCCAGTCAAAAAAATGTATAGTCTGGAAGGTTGGATTTATAACGAACATGAAATACAACGCCAAGCAGGAAGTAACATGGAGAACATAACTGTGTCTGAGCAGTGTGAGTCTAGGCAGAGGACTTCATTCCAAGCGCAAGTAATTTAGGCACACACTACCCACACTAATTTGTTCAAATGTAAGAATTTATTGTCAGGCATTTTCAACTATGGGTTGTAAATAACTGTCGGTCATGTGCAGTTAATGGCTAAGGTTATGAGAGTGTTTCAGAAATGTTTACTGAATATTTTAAGGAGCACCATTTGCTCACAGACTTATTTAGCATATAAGCAATGCCTTGTGAAACTTATGTAATTCAGAGGAGAAAAATCCTCACTTTCCTATTTTGTGGCAACAAAAGACATGAAGCAGCCATGCTGTAGGTGAAGGCCTGATAGGGCCAACTTATGTGACTGCAACATGGGATGTGGGCCTAGCACCAGCACTGGGCATAGTGGGGCAAGCACCAGGCCCCATGTTCCCCAGACAGCCCACTATGGCTTGCACAAGTCACCAACATTTATTTATTTTTTATTTTCTCTTTTTCTCATTGATATATTTATATAAAAGATTTCTCATTCGCCCTTCATTATAAGGTCCCTGGGTTAGTACAACCATTTAATCATATAACACTTAAATCCAATAAAACAATTTTAAAGAAACCAAAGGATGTACATGAAACAATAGAGGTGGGCCCACAAAAATCACACAATCTTAACTGCCAAAGGACAGGGTAATGAGGTGCATCGTCAGCAAACGATGGGAATTATAATGAGGGTTTTGATGCACTTCTATGGGGAGGGAGTTCCGCATTTTGGGAGCTGTCACTAGGCACTAATTGTTATTCTGAGCCATGGAGATCTTTTTGAATGATAACATTATTATCCTTTTTCCGTAATGTGATAAAATAGCAGCTACAAAAAATACAAATTGTAATTCTAAGCTCTTACCACCCACAGAGGACAGTAGCTCCTCCCAGCTCTGACCCTGGAAGACCATCATTTCCCTGCCTCTCACCCAAGGTCCTGGCCAGGGAGATATTCTTCAAGAGGGGATGAACCACTGCCTCCTTTAAGCATTTTTAGAAGGTGCTGTTCAGTCCAGCAATGTGAAGCGAAGGGCAGGTTATTTCCTCCAAATTCCCCTGGGCCCTATGTTGGAAGCAACGTCTGCTCTGAGCATGATTAGCATGGATTGGGTAGAAAGGGGGCACTGGATGGGAATATGGGAGGTGTGTCCACATCTCCCATCTACTTAATACCCTATCACATATTTAATCTTAGTTGGTTGGAATATATTTTGATTGGAGGGGGGAAACACACTACCTTCTTTTACCCTGCATCTGCTCCAAAAGTTTGTTTGACCAAGCAAAGCAGACATTAGGGTCTGCCTTACATGACCAGGCGATTAAAGAAGCTGATAGTGGGAACAACAGCCTTTACTGATTGTCTCCTGAGTTTGCAAAAAGCAATCCAATTTACTGCGTCTATTGCTACACTAATAACTGTTCTTGAATAAAGAGCTTCCAAGCTCTCTGAGAACTCTAGCTCTTGAAATCACAGCATGTTCAGCAGGGTTCATTGAGCTTGATCCATATGTCAACAGGGGTGACTCAAGAATAAGAAGTCACCCCAAATATTATCGACACCTCATCTGTTTTAATGTTGGACCTATTCATGTAAAACCATACACATGGAAAGGTGGGGTAGAAATTTGAATAAACAATAGCTACTGGGACCTGCTGTATAATGGAGAGTTCTTGTTCATGGTTCTAGCCAGGCATTAACTTCAACGGGTATATGCTGAGTAGGATTCGTGTTGAATACTGCCAGCTTTGGCTAGTGATGGACTAGTTCCTGTTTAAACCTCACAGTGGAATATATCAGATGCTTAATCCTACATCCCTTAATGAAGGTTAGATTATGGAGGTGATATGGTGATGGGGAGGAATCACCTACTCTAATATGAGAAAGATCGTCATTGCCTGGCAAGTGGCCAAACAAAGCAATAGCTAAGTCAGCACTACCAAATATGCAACTTGGTGATGGTTCATGTTTTTAATTATATCTCCTTTGAATAAATAATAAAATATTTTGTATATGCCACAAATGGCAAGCTTTAAAAGAACAATTAATCTGTTCAATAAGAGTAAAATTTATATCTCATTAGTGTTAAAAAACCCCCCATTAATCTGAATACTTGAATTTTATGTTGTACTTTTAAAAACCCAATAAAACTCTGTGCACCTTTACTTTGATTTGAAGATTGTTTTGAAGGTGCTTATTGGGGGAAGCTGAGATTCTAAAATCAGAAGCAACTGGGGATTAGGAAAAAGCAGTAGGAAAAAGGTAATTATAGTCAATTATGTTACAGTATAATCCTAAATTCCATGACAACATTATTTAAGAGTCTGAGACAAACACAAAAGCAAGAAAATTCATAGTCAAGGATTAAGCCTTTCATAGTTGAACACTACGGGGTGCCCCATTAGACCAACATATGGTGTCTATCTTTTGGATTTTTAATCCTTAGCCTCAACACATAGGCTCTTCTACATTTATCATATAACCTCAGCATTAGTTCTTACCCTCAAAAATAATTTCATATCAACACACACTATATTTCCTCTTAATTTTTCTCATTTAATTATAATTACATTCAGGTAAAGATGGCTACGTTTGAAAGAGATTAAAAGAAAACCATGGCTTTAAGAGAAAATCACGCCTGCCTTGCTCTTCCCCCAATCCTGTTCTTGCGCTTCCAGGAGCTAAGTCATGGCTTGGCTTAGCATTACATGTGAACCCAGGCTTGTGATTTGTCTCCCCTAAATAGAGCATGAGTGGTACATCAAGAACCTTGTCCTCCAGGCTATTTAACACCCACATAAAGCTGCTGGGAGCTGTCATCAGGTGTGTGTCACCAATATGCAGATGACACCCAGCTCTAGCTCTCTGTTCCACCCTGTTTGATTACAAAATGGGGTGCTTCAAAGTCGGAATCAGACTTCATAATTATAATTGGTCTACATTTTATTGCCAATGGCCCACCCATCAAGAAAGGCAGCCTAGGAACTGGTAGGACCTGCTACCACTGATGCCAAGAGAACGAGCAGATACAACGACAGAAAATCATTTCTTTGGGTGACACAATGACAGAAAGTCGCAGTTGCAATATGCTTCATATTAACTGTTTTGTCTGTCCAACTCAAATGTGGTAATCGTGCATAGTCTGATGAAGTAGTGTGTGATTTCCTCCCTATCAATGGAGGTGTATTTTTCTTGCTTTTCCCCCTTCCTTGTCTGTTCACAGTGGATACATCCACCATGCAGTAGAGCACAGGGATTCACCTGGCTGTTCTTCAGAATGGCTTGTTTATTGATTTGCATTTCTAACCCACTTAATATTTTTAAAATCCCTAAGCTGTGTACATTATCCATTAAAACAAAAAGGTAAATGTAAAGGTAAAGGACCCTGGATGGTTAAGTCCAGTCAAAGGCGACTATGGGGTGCAGCGCTCATCTCGTTTGAGGCTGAGGGAGCCGGCATTTGTCCACAGACAGCTTTCTGGGTTCCTGTGGTCATAAACCACTGCTAGTGCATGGAGGACTGTGATGAGTGCCAGAGCCCACGGAAATGCTGTTTAATCTTCCCGCTGCAGCGGTACCTATTTATCTACTTGCACTGGTATGCTTCTGAACTGCTAGGTTGGCAGAAGCCTGGCCAGAGCAACGGGAGCTCACCCCATCGTGCAGATTTGAACTGCCAACCTTCCGATCGGCCAGCCCAAGAGGCTCAATGGTTTAGACCACAGCTCCACCCTAAATACACCCTAAAGCCAATAAAAAAGATATCCAAGTTAATAAACCAGGATTCCACACACTTAATCAGGGTCCAATCTTATGGATCAGGGAAAGCCTTGTTGATTTGGTGACTTGATCTACTTGCTCCACTGCAATTTCACTTCTATCATGGTTACCCAGAAGCAGGGAGCCATCTAAGTGGTTACAGCAGAAAAAATTACATGGATGAGGATTCTGTAATTCCACGTTTTATGAAAGTAAAAAATGAATTTGGCTTTACAGGTGAAAATACTGAATGAATAGGAGGCGACAAAAATACTTACAATGCGAACGAGCCAGCATAAGGTACAAGTAGATGTCGAATAATGAGTGTTATAATGATAAGGTGGAGTCTGGTCATCTTCCCATGTCTCATAGCGCTCTGCATAAAAGACTGCTCTCTTTGGATTCAAAGCACCGATGGGCTGCAAAGAGAATACATATACATCACTATATGAACAGCTGGAGAATGCTTTGGAAATCTATATCACATTTTTAGTTTGCATCCTTTAACAAGGATTCACCATGTATGACATTCAGCAGCCCAAATGTTGATAATTCATATTGCAATTTGTTCAGACTGCTTGAGAAGGAGTGGGAATTTTATTTCAGAGGCTTGAGTTACTAAATACATGACTGCTTTAAAAACCAAAAAAATGTATATGGCATAAGTCTGCAAAAGTTCAAGACCATTTCAAATGGGGTGGGGGGTAGTTTCCCAGTGAATTTAACAATATATTCTGGAAATATACATCTAAACCTACATTTCAGATGCTTTCAAACCAAAGTAACGTTACTCTTGTCATTCACCGTAATGGCACAGCTAATGAAATGTGACTTCTGTTCAGGCAGGGTACTTTGTAATGCGCATTTCATGATGAAAAGATTTTACACAGAAGGCCTTGTGGTGTTTGGTGATCTTAAGCAGAAATTCTTGAATATGTACACAGTATGAAAAGACAGCAGCCACTTCCAAAGACGGCCAGTTTTCACATAAAGAAACGTTCTCAAGAGGGAAAGTGGGCAGTAGACACCCCCCCTTTACTTGCCTATTTGTGCTAAACAGGAAAGGCCCAATTCTAATTCTTCCTATAGCTATTGCTGCAGTGATATACTATATAAGGCAAACAGTGGAAGATTCCCTCCATCCCAAGGAGCTCAATTCAAGTTACCAAACTTCTCTTTTCTTTTTGCTTCTCTCGCAAATCCTCCACGTTTTCTCCCAAAGGGAACAACCAAATACGCAACTCTACTCACATGCTTTTCCTTTTCCTTTGCTAGAGTCATCTTACCACTTTAGCAGTTTGAGTGTCATAGGAGAAGGCTCTTAATAAAAAGCTAAGAAATTAAGTGGGAAGTGATGGATCTAACCTGCCCCCGGCACGTTCAGAGTCCCACCAGCTGCTCATCTCCTTTTCTGCACATGGACCTGCCTCTTTGCTCTCAGACAAGGAGATCCAGTGGATCCAGTGGTCCCTCAGTTGGCTTTCCCCGGAACTTAGGATTCCGCCCTAACTTAGAAGTCAAATGAATACAAATAAAAAATATATTTCAAATGACCCATAATACATCGCAGGTGCACTACAAGTGCACACCTCCAGAGCGTTACAAATTGCAGACCCAGGCGCCATGCGCCTCTATGAATCGCCAGAGCTACTGATGCAGATGCACCCTGGCCAATCACTGCCATAGCCACTGGACTTGGATCAGGCCTGATGCCAGCTGGCTGGGAGAGCAGCTTGGGATCCAGCAGATCCTAGGCCAGCTCCATCCCATCCTGTCCTTGTGAGGCCCCCTTTGGGGGATCTGCTGCTGTGCTCTGCCAGCAGGGATACCATAAGAGCACTGAAGGAGAAGGTCTGAGTCACTTGCGAGGCTGAACTGGCAGAAACAAGCTGAAGGGTTCCTCCATTCAGTCCAAACCTGATTCATAATCAAAATACAGTGGTACCTCGGGTTACATTCACTTCAGGTTACATACTCTTCAGGTTACAGACTCCGCTAACCCAGAAATAGTGCTTCAGATTAATAACTTTGCTTCAGGATGAGAACAGAAATGGTGCTCCGGCGGCACAGCAGCAGCAGGAGGCCCCATTAGCTAAAGTGGTGCTTCGGGTTAAGAACAGTTTCAGGTTAAGTACGGACCTCCGGAACAAATTAAGTACTTAACCCGAGGTACCACTGTATAAAATAGCCATTATACTTTGGTATATATATTTTTTCCTTTTATCATTTTTACACAATAATTGCTTTCTCATATTTTAAATATGTGTACCTCTTCTTACTTACTATGTTTAGCTCAGAACCATAAATGTGTTTTATAGTGCAAACTCCATGTTGGGCTGCATGGTGACTTATTCATGCCTTAAATTCATAGTAGCAATGTGTGTATATCCCCTAACCTAAATCAAGGTGAATACTACAAAAATAGAGAAATAAAACATATTGACAATAGAGAATGAATCAAATGTTTATTCCTTTAATTCCAGATTCTTTTGAGGTAGGTATCTGTTAAATAAATAAAAAAATTAAAAAGAATAGAATTGCCTACCATTTTATAGGGGTTGTACCTTGTGGATAATTATAGCTTAAGTCAATGTTGTACCAAGATTTTGGCGTCGCTAAACATTTTGATTGTTTAATACTTTGCTTTGTCAAGGGTATGCTAACAGCTTTCTCATGTGTGTAAAATATTTTAGTAATCCCTCAGGATCTAGCTTATCTGATGCAGATTGCACTGCAAGACCTCACAAAACATTCATGAAAGGAAAGCATGACCCATTTCTTAATCTTTTCCAGGCATCTTCCCAACTACTGGAACAACAATAAAATAAATATTTACATTTTTTATTTTACTCAGGTTTCATAGGCTACTCAACCTTTTCGGTCTTTTATAGTTCAGTATGGGGTACGGTAAAGGCAGGCCAGAATTATTTGGGTTGTTTGCACAAGATACCTTCAGTAAAAATATTTGCTTAAATAATTATTTAGTGTAGAAATAATAAATTGGCCTACCTATTGATATGACAAGGTGCAAGATAGGTATGAAATGGTGTGATAAGATTTTGCAGTTTTCGCTATAGCTGCCAGAACAGCTGCTAAATTTGGAATAATATGGCTTGAAAGAACAAACTAACATTTTATTCAAATATGTTTGTGATTAGTCTTAACAGGAAAGGAATGCTGTCTAGTGATCACAGCAGGGATCGGAATCATGAGAGGAGAGGTTCACTCCTGGCTTTGATGGCACGTAGCCTTGCACAAAAAAAATACTAGCATGTTTCCCTGTTTCATGACCTCTACAAAAAAGATACAAGTTCTGGGTATGAACTTGTTTTCACTGCTGCTTTTAACTGCTGCCTTTTATTGTGATAGGCCTTAGTCCAGTGTTTCCCAAAGTACTTCCCCCATGGACCACTTGAAAATTGCCAAGGATCTTGGCAGATCATTTCTTCTGCATACTGTAGCAATTGTAATGTGCTATGCTAGATGCTGTATAATTTTATTCTATTTTATTTGGCTTCTTGCATTTATTTTATATTGTCTTTTGTTGCATTCCATAGAATTCACACTGTAATACAATGAAATATAATGTGAGAATTAAAGGAAGCAATAAAAATACAATTTTTAAAAATCATTATGACTATTCAGTGCGATGGATGTGCCGCTCCCCAACTTCAACCTCTAATCTACAGACCACCTAAATGAAGCTTGTGGACCACTGGTGGTCCACAGACCACAGTCTGGGAACCCTGCTTTGGTTGGTTTTATTGTACTGGGAAATTGCCCTGGGATACATTTTGTCTAGAAAGCAGAAGAGACATGTTCTAAATAAATAAAATTAAAATGAACACATAAAGTATTTATAGACAAGTATTGTGAAATCTAATGTCAAGTCAGAAATGTAGGGAACGAGGCCCAATACCCTCACTGAAGTACTTCAAAGATGGATGTTAGATTTAGAACTACTGTGGATTGCTATTTTTTATTAATTATTATCATTATTAACTTTATTACCTGCCCTTCACCAGCAGGTGCCAGGGCACATTACAACAATAACTAACTAACTAACTGACTAACAAACTAACTGGAATAGGAATAGAGTGGTTGTCCCTTGTCCTCACTGTTGTTTATTATGACATTGGAAATATTGCTTCAGAATATGAGAAACAGGGAAATCAAAGGTATTGGGGTGGGATGTAGTGTCTATAAATTAAGGGCATTTGCTGCTGATGTGCTGTTGATATTAGAACAACCTTTGGAGAGCGTTCCCAAAGCCTTAGAAGAAATTAAAAGGTTTGGAGAAGTGGTGGGTTTCAAAATACATTCAGATTAAACCAAAATGTTGGTTAAAAACATGGATGAGCAGTGGAAATATTTTTTAGAAAGGATGTCTGGTTTAAAAATAGGCAAAAAAGTTAAGTATTTGGGAATTTGACTGACAGTAAGAAATCTTAACCTTTTTGAAAATAATTATATTAAAAGAGTTGGTGATATGGGGGAGAATGAAACTCTCCCCATTAAAATGAATTTACTACCTAGAATGCTGTTTTTATTCCAATCAATTCCAATTGTAAACACTTTAAGCTGCTTCAAAGAATGGAAAAATATATTTCTAAATTTATCTGGCAGGGAGGAAAGCCAAGAAATAAATATAAAATTATAATAGATACAACAGAAAGAGGAGCTTTGCTCTGCCAGATTTGCAAATGTATTGCGAGACAGCCTGTTTGTGTTGGTTAAAAGAATGGATTGTATTGGACAATGTAGAAATCTTAGAGGGTCATGACTTAAAATTTGGTTGGCATGCATGTCTCTGGTATGGGAAGGCTAAAATCTATAAGAGTTGTATGAACCACATTATTAGGAAGAATTTGAATAGAGTTTGGGAGAAATATAAAAAATCTGCTGGAAATAAAAACACCTTTATGGCTATCTCCCATTGAAGCAATTACAAATAAGAGAGACTTACAATGGGTGACTTACAGGGAATTGCTGAATTTTATGGGGGGGGGGTGCAAACTGAATTTTTTTTTGCCTAAAATGTATTATTTCCTACTAGAATTGGAAACAAAGGACAAGCTTGTTAAGTAATCTTATGGGATCATTCAAATGTATTCAAATAAGCGTAGGATCTCCCAATATAGTTGCTCACGTTTCCCCTTAGTGACAGGCACAGTAGAGAATATAAAAAGAGGCTTATCCCTGAGCAATGTCTAAACAGGACCACAGTATGATTTATTTTTTCTATAGAAGCAATTCTTATTACTCTTCTTCATTAAGGAGAGGTTCAATTTTTATTATTATCTAGAACTGTGATTTGCTATTACTTATTGTGATAACCATATAATGGTGAGACTGTTCAGATGTTCTCCATGTGTAGAAGCTATGCATGGATAACGGGACAGTGTGACTGTCTTGCTAGCCCCACCTGGCACTGGCCCTGCCCTTTGGACATCCGTGAATAGGCATCCTAAGAATCAGGAAACTGCATACGCTCGGCCAATTAAAAATGGCTGCTAACACTGGAGAAGTTGATGCTTCCCCTCCCCACAATGTTCCCAGAAGAATGTAACACCATGACATAATATGCTTCTGCAGTGGCACTATGGGTTTGCATGCCTCCAGAGAGCCCAGGAAGTGCCAAATCTGTTTTAAAATATGCTTTATAAGCTGAGGGAACAAGAAGGGGAGAGGGGAACCTCTGCCGCTGGCTTTGTAAGTCTCCTCCACAAGGTTTAAAGACACTGTCCACTGAAAATGTAGTGTTTCTTTCCGCCCCCTAAAAATGTGCCTGGAAATATTCATTCAGGACTTGATTATTCACCGTAGGCAAAGTGTTTCTAAAACATAATGCTATTAGACTAAGAGAGTGTTACTTCTTACAAATTATAGGTTCCAGGCATTGTGGAGTCATTTTGTAATTTATGTCTCATACTGCAATTAACAATGATTGCTGAAACTAGAGCTGTCAGCTGCTTCCCCCACACCGAAAAATCTTCCTATGACACCAGAAGATTGCTGTTATTTACTTCCTGACATGCCATTTGTCCAGACTCTTTAGTCTTCTGCAGAGAAATACAGAAAACACTGCATAGATGTACTTGTTTACTATTTCGCTGGCCAATTTATTGTAGGATCAGTTGATCCCACTGCATAGTTCCTCAAAGTCAGCATTCTGCTACCAATAGGGGCAAGTGGATGCCTAAAGGCACTCATTTGGAAGGCAAGGAGACTGCCTTCATAGAATCTTATAGAGTTGGAAGGAACCGAAGGGTCCTCTAGTCCAATCCCCTGCAACATTCTGCTGTTGAATGTTCCCAGCATCTTGTATTTAGAGAAATACTGCTTCTGTACACCTGTAATTTCCTTTTGTAGAGGTCAGCTAGCATCTCTGTTTGGGGACTGCCACTTGCTTGATTACTTTCAGAATGGAATCTCATGCAAACTGGGTAGAAGGAGATTTCCTCACTTTAGAATCAGCAACTTAACATTTTCACATCTAGCTCATATCTTTTGTCACTGAAATACTGTCCAAAGCAATCACCATTAGATAGATAGATAGATAGATAGATAGATAGATAGATAGATACAGTGGTACCTCGGGTTACATACGCTTCAGGTTACATATGCTTCAGGTTACATACGCTTCAGGTTACAGACTCCGCTAACCCAGAAATAGTGCTTCAGGTTAAGAACTTTGCTTCAGGATGAGAACAGAAATCGTGCTCCGGCGGTGCGGCAGCAGGAGAAGGCCCCATTAGCTAAAGTGGTGCTTCAGGTTAAGAACAGTTTCAGGTTAAGAACGGACCTCCAGAACGAATTAAGTATATAACCCGTGGTACCACTGTGTGTGTGTGTGTGTGTGTGTGTGTGTGGAGCTTAGACAGAATTTCTGCTTAGTTCCCAATTAAGAACAAAAGCTCATTTAAAATAAAAGGCTTCAGCATCGCTGCAGCCAGTCTGTTGCCTGATCAAAAACATTTGCTTATATTAAGAACTGCTTGCTTGGAAAAACTCACACTTCCATGCATTCAGCTGTGTTATTACATTTATAAACCTTAAGGCGGTATCACTTCCTTCTCTTTAAAGCAGCACAGTAATTTAAGAAAGTGGTTATGCTTATCTTCTGCCAGTCAAGCACTTTGTGCATTAACAAAATATAATTTTCCCCTTCAGCAGATGGGTGTGTGTGATGTACTTCACATATGTCAATATTAGTAGTCCTCCCCAGTAGGTGATGGAGCTACTTTATTTAGCAGGGTGCATGACTGGAAGTAAAAAGGGGGAAAAACCCATTTACACTTTAATGAGTAGCGACAATGCAGCATGTCAAAGTCATGTACTCATTGCACTTTAGGAATCAGCATTATACAATTTTGCACAGGAAAACCACATTAAAGTACCACTCTTAAAGGAAATCTAGCATACCATAAAGGTTGCAAAAATACTCCTTGTATGAATGCCTAGTGGCATTTTGTACAGGAAGGTCCAATCAAGGTGAAAAGAAGCAGATCACCTGATGGTTTGTTAGTGCAGAGATAATATATGTATCTATGACAGTCTCTTTCATTAGCTTTTCAACTTGTCAAACAATAAATGCAACCTTTGACCTCGTGTATGTCTTGAATAAAGCTTGAGAAGTCTGAAATATCTCACTGATAGAACACCTTGATCGATATTTTAGCTAACTTTTTAAACTTTCAATTAAATTACATAATTAAATATGAAGGAAGGAACTATGACAAATGCTGCATTGTAAAGAAAATACAGTGCAGTAACTGTTCGCTAAAACACTGTTCGTTAAAGTGGGCAATTGGATATATTGAACAAAAAACAGAAGCCACATTTTATAGCTGTCAATTTTGGGCTTTTCTTTACAGCAACAGTGAAATGCCTTGTATATTGTCCTGATTTCTAGGTCCTTAATGTTCCAAAGAACTATTCCCGGGGCTGTTTTGACTAATTATAGAAATAATTACCTACTTTGAAAGTACATTTATAGGTCACTTCCTAGGAAAAAAAGAGGGAAGGAAATTCCTTATTTTAGGGCAAAAGTGCACAAAAAAAGAATATGTGTGCGCATGTCTGTGTATTCTAAACCTTTTCTTTTAAGCATTTCTAAACCACTTAATAGATAAAAATCCAAGCATAGTACAGAAATACAATAAATAAAACCCAGAAAAACAGTGTTATAAAAACAGATAAAAAGAGGAATTCAGTAATAACAAGTCCAATCTTAAATTGACAAGGCAGATGACTGGATATTTGTTGGATTTTAACAAATTACTCCTTCAAACTAAATTTCAAAAATTGCCAAGAACTGTGAAAGCATTTAGCAGTCGCCTTATTCACTGCTGTGCTTTTTAGCCCAAACAGAGAGGTGAAATTGACAACTAGTAGTCAAAATGCACATTCCTCTTTATACAAAACTAGAATTCCTTGCACTTAAGAGTACATAAGTAAACATCTCTGTTCAGTTCAATGGAGCTTTACTCCCAGATATATAGGATTGCAGCCTGTTTTGAAGTGTCTGTTTTAAAATATGATTGAAATTAAGCTGCAGTCATTGAACAAATAATTACCAATTAATTCAGTACTAGCAATAGTCTATTGAAGTGTATCAGTCTAGATCCTAAGAACTGGATCCCAAGGGTACTGGATCCTTCAAATTTTTGTTTCTTGAATTGCAGTCCTTCATGCTACATTTTCAGCAACTGGGACGTTCCAAGGTGGGGGGGGGCGCGGTCTGCCCCGGAGGCCATTCCAAAGAAGGGGTGACAAAATGCCAACCCCCAATTGGCAGCACCTCCCGGGGTGCATGCCACGACCCCTGTGGACGGCGCACCACGCCCCCTGGGATGCGTGCCATGACCCCTCGGACACATGCCGGTTGCTCCACCTATGTCACCAACAGGGATTCCCCCCCCCCCGCGCCCAAGGCTCCTGGCCCTGTAGGAGTAGGAGGGATTTCCATTCCAATTTTGGTGGGGGACTGAAGCCTTTTCCATTCTTGCAGTGAGCATCTGGCTCCCTAAACACTGCTACGCATACATCTATTTTGGATGGAATTAGACTTTGAGATTGGGTGTGGTGTGGTAAGTAAAATTCCAATGGTGCACCCAGCCACAAGAAATTTTCTGGAAGATGACCAATAATATGATAGTAACTTCTGCATTCATATAGTATTGTTTAATTCCCAAAGTACAACACATAGCATCGCATCGTAAACTAGGCCAAAATCATTATACCCATATAGGGATTGAAGACTAAATCAAATGAGTGCATGGCTAAAATGAGGTTTGAATTGGGAATTTTCTGGTGCACAACTCATATTTGTAGCCATACACTTTCACCAGCTCCATTTTAAACGCAAGGTAAGAGTTCCAATGCATTTAGGCATGCTTTAAGCCTATTGAAATTCATGAGCATAAATGGACTTTGATTATGTTTGCAGTATTTTTAGAATGGTTATCACTAGAACAGAAACATTCATAGTTCTATATAGCAATGACAACTACATCTCTTGGCACTTTTACACGTGCTTCTCCTTGCATGTGCTCCGTGCCATGTAATGGCATTTACACATCTCTGATAGGTGCATATTTGCGACAGTTTCTTCTAGCCAGCAGTTTGCTAGATATTGGACAGGACTTTAGCAGCAGCACCAGCACAAATCATTCTGGGTACCTTTAATATTGGCTGAAGCTGATGTCATCAGTACTAGTATCATGACATAGTATCACACTTAAGATATTTTAATAGAATCAGCCTGTTCTATTGCAGTGAGAGTTTATCTTCACAGAGATATACGTATGTATGTAAATTAAAGTTACCAGATGTCCCCGTTTCCTGGGGACAGTTCCCAGATTTACAAATCAGTCCCCTGACAAAATCCATCCCCATCAACTGAAGTTGAAAAGTTGAAAAGTGAAAAGTATTCATTGAAAAAAAACTGGTAACCTTAATGTAAATGTATATGGGTGTGGGGTTTTGTTTGTTTTGTGTGATACACACAAACATACATATACACACTGTCACTTTCTCTCTCTTTCTGCCATAAGCTAACAAGATGGGAAATTATGGTAAATTCTAACCTAAGATCCCAGTGCAAAAGAAACAATACAAATCATGAGGATAATACAATTAATAGTACAATCCTATTGTATTAGTGTAATTTATTTCAGTGATAATTACTCCCTAGTTAAATGTACACAGGAGAGAAGCCTAAACAGAGCAGCATCACACCAACATCAACAAAATCCAAAGCTGCAGAGGAAGGGAAATAAACATTTTCTGAAACTTTTTAAAAACATAAATTGAGCAGGCTTGTTGGATCTTGCTGGTGAGAGAATACCGTAGCACAGTGATCCTCAAAAAGCCCTGTTCCTGATAGACTACAATCCCATAGCAGATAGTGATGGCACCTGATTTTTAAAGCCATAATGAAATTAAGTCTCACATGGGGGAAATATATTAAACTTCATTCAAAAATTATTAAAACAACAGGAAACTTTATCTGCCTTCTATACGATAGACTATTTGGTACAGTAGATGTGCTGCAGATGTAGCAACCATAACTTCATTTACAACTTATCTTAGGTTATTTTTTCATAAAGGGTACTAATTTAAGCAAATCAATGCTTTACATGTACAAGAAGCAACTACCAAAATGCAGAACTGTTTGGGACCTTTCACTGAACTCAGGTTCTTACAAACAGCAATAACTATTTAGGAAATACAGGGAGTTAAATGTTCTGGTGGACCACATTCCTCCAAAGGAACAGCACATTACACTAAGTATTCTTGGACACCTGCATACATGCCAATTCAGTGAGTCAAAGCTGACTCATACATTACCAAACTTTCTATTTCCTCTTACACCTATCCACTTTTACTTGGTTTCCATCCAATTTTCAGGTTTGGCAAGTCTCATTAGCTTATGAAAACTTATGAAACCATAATCAGAAATACAGTTAGGGAACCAAATTAATTTATCTGTTTTTATAAGAAGGATTTTATTTCCCTCTATCCCTAACAGGTTATGAATTAATTTCTATTTGTTTTTGTGTGGTCTAGGAAAGCACATGATAAGTGTGCTTCTCTACACAGTTGGGTCTAATGAAAAAATTCCTTATGGATCCTTTATAACTTTTTCACAATGAACTTAATGCAACTTTGATAGTTCAGTTGGTAGAAATCTCAGGGTCATAGGCTGAAGCCTTACATTGGGAGAAAGTTTCCCGTGTTGTAGGGATTGGTCTAGATGACTTCATGATCCCATCCAACTCTTCAAGTCTATGATTCTTTGAATATTCACACAAAGGTATTACTGCTATGAGCAATTTTGCTTAATGATAGTGTGCCGTGTGTTGATGACACTGTTGTCGTCATTTAAAAGGTACAAAAAGAATATGCATTCTCAAAATCTACTGTTTGGTTTCCCTCAACCCAATGTTTTAAAACAATTGATTAAGCTCAAGTGCAGGCCATTAAAACTTGCTAAAAATCTTGCTCTACATACTGAAATCCACCACTTAACACCAATATCCTTGCCTTGTCTTTGGGAATCTTGCATAGGCCTCCCCAAGCAATTACAAACAGGTGTACTGGGTTTTGGGGCACCATCGTCTTTAAAAACATACATGCTGCTTGAAATGATGTGTTGCTTTCTAAATAATAGAGATCCTGCCACAGATCCTTTTATGCTGCCATCCATTTGTCTTGGGAGACCCTGGAGGAGTGTGCCTTGGGGAGCGAAGTCGAACCGTTGGAGAATTACAGTGTGTGCTGTGGCTGTGGAGACTGATACAGGAGAGGTACGTCCCCTTACATAGTAACAAGTAATGTTACTTTTCCTCCAAGAAGGGTGCTTTTTCCTTTCATAAAAATAATTCCGACAAACAAATAGTTGAAACATACCTTTGAAAGATCTCTGAAGTTTCCTGGCAAGGTTAGATCCAACTCCTCCGATTCATAATTTGTTAATACCCATGGAAATACAGGGTATTGGTTTAGATCATTATATGTACGTCCTGAAAATGGTGGAGGGAAACGTGGACGATATTATATGGTTATTAAACAGGACAACTGAACAACTGATAAAAAACAGAATACACCAATCAAAGATTTTTCTTCACATCCGTGTAATATCACATTCTGAATTTCACCGATTTTGAGAAAAATAGCTACACAAAACAATGGGTCACTGTGTCTGGCTGCTAACCAGAAGGTTGGTGGTCCAAGCCTACGCAGGGACAGCTGTGGGCAGGATTCCTGCATTGCAGGGGGTTGGACTAGATGACCCTCAGAATCCCTTCCAACTCTACAATTCCATGATTCTATGAAATTTATAGCATAAACAGACTACCATTTACATGTATTTTATTTGCACCCAAGTTCTTTTCATGTAGAATAAACATGCATTGGGGGATGTAGCATCACAGCGGTACACACAGTATACATGTATAAACCTTCTCTCCTCAATCAGGAATCCTGATCCTAGGGTACCTGGTTGTTCAAAGAAAGAACCTACACATAAACAAATTACAGTCATATCTCGGGTTACAGCCACTTCAGGTTGTGTTTTTTCGGGTTGCGGACCACCAAAACCCGGAAGTACCGGAACAGGTTACTTCCGGGTGTCGGCGGTTGCGCATGCGCGGACATGCTAAATCGCACTTTGCGCATGTGCAGAAGCACCGAATCGCAACCCGCACATGGGTTGCGAATGCTGCAGGTTGCGAACGTGCATCCCGTATGGATCACGTTCGCAACCCAAGCGTCCACTGTATATACATGTAAGCTCTGTGTAAAAGATCCATTGGACACGCGGAAATCAGGATGAGGCCACTCCTCCCTCCCTCAAAAGCCATTCACTCTACCCTGTTTGGTCACTTGCAAAGGACTTGAATGCAAATCTCAGATACAACACCCTAAGACTTGTGAGCATCTCCAAGCTTAAGGCAGCTCACAACCCCTGTTTTGCAGCCTGTCATGTATATTAGACACAGGCACACCCTTTTGTCAATCCTAGGGAGGCTTAAAATCAGACCTTTTCTTTGCAAGGTAAGCTTAACGAATTGCAGGTTATACAACCTTGCATTTTTTAGCAACACCTCACACATTTAGGCAATGCAAACGTTTTAGCACTCTTGATATGATTTAGTTCAAATGTGCCGGCTGGATCAACCTTCAATAAACTCTGCCATCAGAAGAAAGAGTTGGAGAGCCCATGTTCAGGACCAGCACACAGACAACAGAATCTGCACAGCTTACTCTGTGTGTGCATCTGTTGGGGGAAAGGAACTTGCTTCCCTTACTCTGTGAGACATCAGGCATTGCAGTTGCCTGCTGCACAGCACTAAGCCAACCAGGAGAGGCTTAAAAAGGAATTTGTTTTTTCCCATGCAGTCCTTAGTTGTTTGTACATAAGACTTTTCATAGATTTATTCCTTATCCAAATAATGAATTGCAGAAATGCAAGCCTCTATTGGTGTATGTTTTACCTTTACTGAAGGAGCAGATTTTCCTTCAACTAGGCTTATAGAGATTAATGTTAAAGGCTGAATATTAAATATTGCAAGCCTATGACACTAATCTACTTGAACAATAAAAACTGAGGCACAGCAAATGAGATCTCAGAAATACTGGAATATGTTTCTTCATTAAAAATAACTTTTTAATTAAACCATCCAATTTAATGTTTTTATATGGCACTTCAGTCTTGAAGGTAAAGTGATGTAGAGACAGCTGACAAAGAAATTATAACTGCAATTCCTTGGTGAAAATGTTAATGACAGCAAAATATTGTTTAATTAGATGATTGCAGCATCTGGATTAACACTCTTTAAAAGCGATGTTCCTGTGCTTGTCTACTTCTTCACACTTTACAGACATTTTGTCATCTCTAGGTCATTAGGAAAGAATTTTTAATGGTTTTTCTAGATGCAAGCAGTTCAAGTTACATCTAATTAGATGACAATAATAAGCCCAACACATGCAGTAGCTAAATATATACATAATTAACCAGTGAGGGCTTGTACATCACAGAGTAAAAAAGTGGAAAATGCTAAATGGAGAGGGAAGAAGTAGGGCTGAATTTGTTACCTGAATATGTCAATTTTCTACTAACATGTTAAAAATACTTTCCATCCGAAATAAAGAGAATATTGCTCACCCTTTTTAGTGTATGATTTTCAGCTAACTATGTGTTTAAATATTCATTTTTACTAATTAGAGCTTTAACATTTTATGTTTTAGTTAAGAAATACTTTCCACGTCTTATAGAATATCATTTACAACCAAGTCTGCATGCTCTTCTTCCTCATTCACTATTTTCTGTTGTGACGTATGATGTATATTATTATTTTTTTATTTTATCTATATCTATATCTATATCTATATCTATATCTATATCTATATCTATATCTATATCTATATATGAAGCATGATTAACCTGCTACCTAAAAACAGACGTAAGTACTGCAGTGAGACATAATTCTGGCTGCTAGACTGAACCACCTGACTCTTCCATCTTTTCCAGTGGAAGGATCTTTTATTAATATTATAGTAATTAAAGTGAGAGCGTACTGCTTGCAGTTCTGTTCTTTTTAATTGCTTATTACATATAGCATCTTTCATTTTCTAGTGAGAAAAGTGGTGCTGAATCAGTAAAAGTAGTGATTTCTCCTTCTCCTCTCTATAAATCAGGAGATTCCTGAGAATTGTGCAGAGTCAGAATTTTATAAATAATTCTGACTCTGCTCAATTCTCAAGAATTCCCAGTCAGGAAGTCCTACGTCTACAAAATGAAGACAAAAGCCAGGGGCAGGCAGAGTATAAAACTTAGACTGACTGATAAGTAGCAGAGTGCCATGTTTACCTTTGGAAAAAGAAAAAGAAACCACACAGCGCTGTAAACATGATGAAATATGTCCAGTGACAAGAGGGGCAGAGAAGAGGTGAAGACCTTGGGAGCAGAACGAAGTAGAGAGAAAGCAACTGGGTATGCTTGTCAAAAGAAGAGCTCTCAGACTCCGAACAACCATTTTGACTGCAAACTACAGATACAGTTATGGAAGCGATGAGATGTTCGCCTTACTTTTAGCAACTTCCTTGCTGGTTTGTTATTGTTATTTTATTAGTGAATAGATTTTGCAGTTCTTTGATTGATTTAGAGCATTATTTTAAAATGGATGAGATTAGTATATGAGGAACGTCTGCAAATCCATTAAGATTAACTAGAGTGCAATCCTATTCTTATTTAGGCAGAAGCAAGCCCACAATGGGGCTTACTCCCACTTAAATATGTATAGGATTGCAGCCTAAGTCCCTCTAAACTCAGTGGCACTTACTTCTGAGTAGACATATACAGGATTACACTGTAAATCTCCTAAAGCTCTAATCTGTAAATGTATTATTATATTCATATTCTGCTTTGTGAACAGATTAAGAAAGACTCATGTAGTGAATCTCATTTATGCATCAATAACTTCTGTTGAGCTCACTGAATGCAGATTTAGATCTAGTCCCTAACCATTATTACCATCCATGACAGCTATGCTACTTACCTCTTTATCATCAAAACTTTATTTGATGAGGACTGTAACTGCATCAAGCAAGGTGCTTATCTCCCTCAAACAAATGGATAGGCAAAAGGAAGGAAGAAGGACTAGCTAGCAGTAAATGTAACACATTTTTGTTTTTAAAGGTATCCACAGAAAATCCAGAATCCATGTCAAGCTAGTTAGCTTAATGTGTATGGGTAAACTGGTGGAAAGCATGAATGAAGGAAAATATCAATCATATAGAAAATAAGTCTTGCATAAGATGAAACAACATGGTTTCTGCATATACAAGTCCCATCTCTCTCTGTTCTTTGAGAATGTTAAGCATGTGGATAGGAGTGTATATTAGAGATGGATGGTTTAGCCTATTTCATGTGTTTATTCATAAATTTGTTCAGTCCAATTTCTGCATTAATCAGTGGATTTTTAAAATTTAAATAGCTGTATGAAAATTCATATATACATACATATTTTGTCTCAATGCACTCATTTCCAAATGCATTTGATCCTAAAATACATACTTTTAAATTGATGTCAGTGTGTGTCTTCATTCAAAAACTGTATCATTAAATTTAGAGGTGTAAAATCTGAAGAATTACATTCTGATCCGTATATAATTCTAAGAGGTGCAAATTAGGTTAGTTCACTTAAATATACAATCCAAGCAAAATTATCCTCCATCCCTAATGTTTACTTGGATTTTCAAAAAGCTTTCAACAAAGTCCCTCTCCAAGGCACTTAAGTAAATGTAGCAGTCATGGGATAAAAGGGCAGGTCTTCTTAGACATCAGTAATTGGTTAAAGAACAGTAAGCAAAGATTTAAGACGCAATGGACAATTCTCACAGTGAAGGGATGTAGGAAGAAGTGTGGTTCCCAAGGACCAGCATTTTTAACTTGTTTGTAAGTGGCATAGAGGAGGCGGTGTCAACCTTTTTGGGCCCATGGGTCCATTTGCAAACCAGATAAACTATTGTGGCCACCACAACCTATTATATTGCCTACAATATAATGCATCTTTCAAGTTTATTTTCAGCAGGGGGAGGGGACTGTTGGGCACCAGGAAACAACCCCTGTCCTAGAGCTAGGATGAGCAAGAGGGCAATTCAGTGTAAGTGTAAATTGATGCACAATGGTGCAAAAAATCCTAATTTCACATATATATTGACAGATTCTGAGCTGATGGTGACTGGTCAGGAAAAGATTATGAACATCTCAATGAAAACACTGTGCATGACAACTTGTGTATGACAAAAGGGATTGAAAACTTGCTAATATCACAATATCTGTATAAAAATATTTAACGCAACATATTTGGAATACTGTGAACAATTCTGTTTGCCAGATCTCAGAAAGGATATTACAGAACTGAAAATGGTAACCAATTCTGATGAGAGGAATAAAGCAACTCCTTTATGCAGAAACTGCTGGGGCTTTTTAGTTTGGGGGGGGCAGACAAGAAAGGAGTTAAAATTATGCATGATGTGCAGAAAGCGAATAGAGAGACCATTGATAGGGTCATCCAATGGGCGATTCTGGACAGAAAAAGTAAGTACTTCTTCACACAGAACTTAATAAATGTATTAAATTTGCTATGGCAATGGCCATCAACTTAGATGGTTTTAAAGGGGTACTGGACAAATTCATGGAGGATAAAGTCTTCAATGGCTACTAGCAACAATAGCCATATGCTGCCTCCAGGGCTGGAGTTGCTATGCCTCTGAATGCCAGTTGCTGGGAAGCAACTATGGGAGAGGGCTATTCTCTTAAGCTCTTCAGCTTATGTGCTTCCAACAGAAACATGGTTGGTCACCCTGGGAACAGAATGCTGGACGAGATGGGCCTCTGGTCTACTCCAACAGGGTTCTTACGCCTGGATGGCTAAGGCAACGCAGTGGGTTCAATAAAAGACGACCCAAGATGTCTCTGTTCATTTATTTAGGCAAGGGAAAACTTGCTGCTGCTAAGTGAGTTCTTACATCTCAAAGCAGGTGGAAAAGAGACAAAAAAATAATAATAGAAAACTCTTGATAAAGGGAAATCTACAATAATACTAGGCTACCAAATGGGATTGCTATCAGGATTCTTGAACTAATTTATGTGAATTTTTTTGAGCACTCTAAGTGCTATATAAATGCTAGATATTATCATTAAAGTATTTATAGCATACTAGCTTAAGAAAGTTAATGTCATTGCATAATGATCCACTATTATGGTAGGTTATTCTAACATCTAAAATTCATTAAATGGGATTTATGGCTCTACATAGTATTGAATTATTACTGTAATAAATCCCATGCTACAGACTAACAAATTAATCATACTGAGTCATTTTCAAAGTGAAATGTATCTGGTCTGCATGGTTTTGCCTGGCCCAGGCCTAAGCATGACTTACTAACCATATATTTATAGAATATGATACAAAATAAATACCAACATGTTTGCACATTTTTCGTGTGTGTGTGTGTGTGTGTGTATTCCTTCGGCTCCTACCTAAGGCTCAATGGACATTCAGCTGAATTTCATTCCACCTGAGAAAATTTACCTGTGGCAAGATTTGTATTATTTTTGGATGCTGTGATGTTGATATATTAATGGTACAACAACCATGCTGTTGTATGTTAACAGTAAATCCTTGTATATCATTTTATATTTCAAGCCAGCATGCATTAATTAGTTTCAAGTGCTAGTGAAATCCACCTCTCATTAAGTGATGTAGAAAGGTTTTGAATCGTGGGCCTAATGTTAAAGATCAGTTCTCATGCATTCCAGTTCAAGGTGCTAAAAAAGGGAAGATGCCGCAATTTAATCATAACACCACCTAGGTGACATCTGTACTAGGCAGGATACTACTGTTATTTTGCTGTCTAGTTGCTGTTGCTAAGAATGACGAAGTAGCGAAATTACATTTTCCCATTATTATTTCCAGACACACACTGGCAATGGTTTGTTGACTCTAATAAAGCTTCAGACAAAGCTGTCAGCAGAGGAAATGGCAGAAGGAGAGCAAAGAACAACCACCACCACAATAAATAAATTTGAAGTCTGGGTGATAGGTTGTGCATTTTTCGATAAAATTTAATGTGAGTTTTTCAGAATCTATCATACAGCCACAGCTAAATTCCAGATAGATAAGTGTATTCTATCAAGTCACGGTGCTCAAGAAGTTGACAAACATAAACATATTATGAAGGATTAAAGAGACAAAAGACTTACCTGCTATAGTATTGAGAAACATCAAATACTCAAAGTTTGAAATCTCCCTTCGTTGCCAACGCTGAGTCATATTGGAAGATTTATATAGTTGACGGGGAGTGGCCAGAGAAATTCGTCTAGGAATTAAAATTTAAAGAACACATTCTAATAGTTGTTTCTATATTGCAAACTTACTATCATTTTATAACTCAGAATTATGTATTATTTTTCACACCATTGTTGAAAAAGACTTAGTTGTTATTAGAACATATAGAATACATGTGAACAGGAACACTAGATGTAAAGACTGGATTCACAATCCAATCCAATCTAATTATAGTATAGTATATATAGTATAGTATATACTTTCATGACTCTTTTAAAATTTAATTGAACTTGTATGAGAGTAGCTGTGCAGAACTGCAATCAGACAATGGACTGGATGAGAGCCAACAAACTGAAGCTCAATCCAGGTAAAGCTGAGGCACTGCTAGTGGGTGGTTCCCTACACTAGTTTACCTGCTTTTGATGGGGTTATACTTCATTTGAAGGGGTGCGTATGTGGTCTGGGGGATACTTCTGGATCCATTGCTGTCACTTGGGCCTCAGGTGGCTTCAGTGGTATAGAATGCCTTCCATCAGCTGCACCCCTATCTGGACAAGGATAGCCTGTGCCGTCTGTGCTCTGGTAATTCTAGGCTAGATTATTGCAACATGCTATATGTTGGGTTGCCTATCAGGATGGTTCAGAACCTTGAGTTGTTGCAGAATTTGGCAGCCAGGTAGCTCACGGGGGCAAGATGGTTTGAGCATATTTCACCGATCCTGGCCCAACTACATTGGCTGCCAATTAGTTACTACACACAGTTCAAAGGGCTGGTATTAAATGCCTCAGGATCACAACACTTAAAAAACCACCTTTCTCCATATGAACCTACTTGGATCATCATCTGAGGCCTTTCTTGGTGTGCCTCCTTTAAGAGAGGTCTGGATTGTGACAACACGAGAATGGGTCTTTTCTGTGATAACTTCCTACTTGTGGAATGCTCTCTGCAGGGAAGCTTGCCTGGCACATTCATATATTTAGGTGCCAGGAGAAAACATTTCTCTTTTACCAGGCCTTTGGCTGTGTGGCCTTTAAATAGGTTTTTTTTTGGGGGGGGGGAGGTTACTGGTTTTTATTGTTCTTGTTCTTGTTTTTATTGTGTATTTTGTGTTCTCATTTTCTATTTTTATGTTGTGATCTTCGGATGAAGGGTGGTATACAAACTTAAATAAATAGTCGTAGTAGTTCCTGCTTAAAATCTCACTTGTACCATGAATTCAGTCAGTGGTCTTAAGCAAGCCCCTCTCTTTCAGCTATATTGGTCTCATCTGCTGGATGGGGATCATATTAACTAACCTTATAGACTTATTATAAGGACTGTTATATATTTGGTGTAAAAGAACTATACCCGCAGAAATCATATATGCAGTATAATTAACTTTGTATGATACAGAATGGTGGAGTAGAAAAATTTGTTCCACTCGCATTTTGGAAATGTTGGAATATTTTATTTCACTCACAGTATTAGTACAATCTACTTATTTTTGGCATTACTTGGATCCTTTAAGGGCTTTTATTTTTGGATGCTACCTTCTGATTTGACAGAATATGATGCAAAACAAATCTCTTCTGATAGCTTCCTACTGGTAAGATAGCTGAAGAAATTCATGGAGTGTGAATTACTGTGGCAGAGTTAAATAAATTATGCACAGTAAATTGGTTCCATGCCCTTATGTTTCAAATAACGTAGGAAGGACACACTACTGTGGTGTTTTCTAAATCTGCCCAGCTTTGATCAAGTCACATTACCTTTTGGATATACTACCGCAAATGTGTATATGGAAATGTTACTTTTGTTTATTGGAAAACAGCAACATCTCAACAGACCAAGGAAGCAATATTCCCTAAGCACTTGTGTGTCAGCATGACTAGTAAGCATTTCAGTAGGAGATGGGAGAGCGTTGGTTGGTGAACTGTGTCCTATGAGGCTGGGGGTTAACAAAATCATCTAAATAACCAGTATCCCTACCATTGTGAGCATCTTTATCATGTTCATGACATTTTAAACATAAGTAAAATCCTTACATACATTTTCTGTGCTGTTAGCATTAAACGCCAGTGAACAGGCACCCCTACATAAAAATCTAATTTCTACACAAAGGGATAGTCTCTGACTTGTAACAGTAGAGTAGGCAACATTTTTTAAAAATCAAAACAGTGAAAGATCCACACACTATTTAAACAATAATTTTCCTGTAAGTGGAACAGACTAAAATACAATGATGGTGAAGGTGGAATTTTCTAATTATACTTAAAAAAGAATGTATATTATAAGTAATTTAGGCTGCAATTGTAAGCACACTTTCCTGTGAGTCGCCAATGAAGTCAGTGGGACGGAATAAACATTTATAGAATTGCACTGTTAAAAACTAATCTGTTAATTCCATCTTGATGACGATTCCAGAACACCTGGCAGTAACCTGTTTAACAATTATGATTCCTGTCTGAACAGGAAGCGATCTGAGAGTGAATGGACATGACACCCACAAATGATTTTACTTGAAAGTAATGCAATGTTTCCGTGACTATGATCACTGACGCATGATAGATGCTCCACATAATCGAGCTTTCATGCATTATCATCACATGACAATCTTGTGTGAATCTACTCTGAAGTTACCACAAAAGAAAACAGGAAATAAGATATATCATGATACCTAGCTTGTGGCAAGCCATAGCTGGTTCCTACTCCAACACGAGGTAAGCTGTACACAACCTTTTTGACTGTTGCTTGGTCAGGAAAATTGAACATTACGGAAGCTGTTGGACAACCAGAATTGATATGTTAGGAACTGACTTATGTGCAAACAGATGTTTCTATGTACAACACCTCATGATATCTCACAAAAAAATTACATTTATTTATAAGTAAAAGTATTACTATACAGCCCACTCACATACAATATCAAGGTACCGCAATAAATAAAATATAATAACATGATGCAAAATAGTCACAAGAATGACTTGCTCAGAATCATAAGCAACTGAATAGGTCTGTTGGCATACAGAGTCTTCAAGAGACGTCTAAAAATTAACAGTGATGCCTGGTGTTATTCAAACAAACAAACAAACAAACAAACAAACAAACAAGCATATTTTAATAAATCTATATGATAATGCATATTTATTTATTAAACTATTTTTAGCCCAGCTAAAAATCTCAGGGTCCAAGTAATATTTTACGCATAGTATAAAATAACAGTTACGCTGCTATAGATAAGATCACAACCAATCAGCAAATCTCATCAAACTGGGAGGTCCAATATCAACTACAGTTTGCATGACCCAAAGGCCTGCATAAACAGGCAGCTCTTAACTTGGTGACAAAAGAAGACCACTGATGCTGTGGTCTCTGAGGGGAGAATGTTATGCAGCTGGGACTCCACAGCCATGAAGCCATCTCTTTCATCTTCATATATAGATAGATAGATAGATAGATAGATAGATAGATAGATAGAGATATATATAGATATAGATATTGATATACCAAAGAAGGGAGGTAAGAAAAGGTCATTGGCTGTAACTTTATTCTTCTATGAAACCAAGGCACATTAAAGGAGCCTTCTCAGATTCCTACATACAAAGGTAGGCAGATCTACACTGTGGATCAAGGTCCTATCTTGCAGAAAACCATACTCAGGAAGAAAGGTGCACATTCACCTGTTCAGTCCTGTAGCACATTGAACAGAATGCTCATTGGTTACTTTAAAAATTCACCAGAACTACTGTTTGTTCATACCAGTTACACTGCTTTAATATTGTGGTGATTAACACTGCTTTTTACATCTAAAATACATACTTGGATCCTTTGAAAAGTGACACTTGTTTTACATAATTGCTTATTTGGGCGTAAAAGTTAATTCCTGAAGTGTTATTTCCTAGTATACATATACACCACCCATTCTATAACACAATGGACAGACAATTTTCTCCTTCGATTTATAACTAATAGCCTCCATATTTTGGACTCAGTTGTGGGGGGGACACAATATCAGCTTTGTATTACACAAGAACATTCCAGTAATTTCAATGATGTTTGCAGATCATTTCCAGGAGAATTCACTGTGCTCAAATGAAGGGTTAATTGTTATGTTTATTTTTTTTGCAATACACAGATTTTATGCTACCAACAAATTCATCAGATGGCAAAGTTACACTCTCAGCTGCTTAAGATTCATTGTATTTTGAAGTCTAATAATTTTAAAGCATTATGTTGTTGTTTAAATAATTAGAGTGAGGACATAAGAAGGGCCTGCTGGATCAGGCCAGTGGACCATCTAGTCTAGCAACCTGTTCTCACAGTGGTCAATTATACACCTATGGGAAACCCAAAAGCCATTACCTGAGAGGAGCAGCACTCTACCCCCTTGCAAGTCTCAGTATCTGGTATTCAGGGGCATACTGCCTCTGACAGCCGAGTAGAACATAGCCATTGTTCTACTCATAGCTGTTGATAAAGCATATCATGTGGCCTATCAGAGATATATCAGGTAGGATCCGAATTTCACCTTCTATGGATGGAAAAGCTCCTTCCCATAGCCAATATTTGCTAACAAATAAAAACAAAATTACTTTGATAACCTGAAGTCAATCACATTTGTTGTTAATATTTTGTTCATGAACTGCACCAAATATTTTATCTAAAACTGAGTAAAATTCAGAATATGAGCCATCCCACTACAGCAGCTGGGCTCAGTGAAGCCTCCTCTTTCCCACTGTCCCATGCATTGGCATGTATGGATCATTACTTCTGCCTGGAAACAAAAAGTGAGAAACTAAATATCACTTCTGGATGCACATTTTCAGATCTGGTAGGTTTTCTTAGTTTTTAAACAGATGTACAAATACTTTATTCAAAACATGCATTGAACATACTTCTGTTTGCCATGAACACCTCCAAGGCTGTATTCTGAAGAAGGTAACGTCTTGAGAAAACAGCTCGAATTTCGCTGAACATCCATTTTCCATGAAGGCCTTCTGTATAAGCAAGAACCTACAAAAGAAAAAGAACACTTTTTGACTTGTGATTTTGGTGCTACTAATAAAAACCGACTTATGCTTAAGTATTATTTTTTTCCTGTATCTTGAAGAATTCTTTTTATGTGATATGATGCCATTCCCCCGTTTGCTGGGCAATGTCACACTTTAAAAAGATCACCACCTGCCAAATCTGGCGACCCTATGAATCATCAGCCACCTATTTTAAGGGAATCGAGATGAAAGAAAACCCCTGAGAAAATCCTGTTACTGAAGGAAACGTTGGTCAAATGAAAGCAAAGGGAAGTTCAGAGAAAGCAAAATTGTCTCAAGTTATTTGTCAGTGAAATAACCAACCAGAATTTTTTTATTGGGTTCCAGTCCTCCAACAGGTATCATGCCTCTATTAATGACAAATCTGGGTTTGAGAAACCACACAAGAGGAAAATACAAAAATGCAACATGTGGACAAATATTTCAGTTCCGCACTTTGACAATGACAATGGCAATAGCAGGAAGTTTTTATCATAGCAACATGCTGGTTTTTAAGGTGACCACAAGCTAGAAGCAGATACCTGAAAGCAAATTTTTTTGTTACTACCAAAAGACTTGACAATAGTATTATCATCACCTTTTAAGCTTCTTTTTTAGCCTTCCACTTTTGGGAACTGATTAATGGCCTGATTTGATTTCTAAGGCTGCAATTCTAAGTACGGTATATCACCTAGGAAGTGAATGTCAGTGACCTCTGTGGAACTTACTTTGGAGTAAATATACGGCACATTTGGGTTAAATGTATGGCTGTCCACATCTAATTAATATTTGGATAGAGTTACATTCTTATTTATAGTCTAAAGTATGTTTTAGAAAGCAAACTTCTATGATTGATTGATTGATTGATTGATTGATTGTAATAATTCTAGTTGGCTAAAAAGCAAAGAAAAAAAGTGCACAGCTTAGAAGCACAGGTTTAAAGAACAGTGGGACTACAAGGACACCGTATTTGAGTCGGTGCATATATACGATCCCATCAGTTATTGCTCATATACTATAGCTATCCGTGAATCATGTTGTAGAACATACCTTGTACTAAAGACTCCAAGTAATTAAGAATTTGCTAGGTGTATTATAATGATTAATTATATTCACTATTTGATCAATGCAGCTTATTCCAGAACGAACTTTACCAGCTAAACATCGAATCAGTAGATCATGCAAGGCCTTTGTCTATCAGATTAAGGAGATTTTTAGCATCAAATGTCTTCTTCTGTGTACATAATTACACACGTATCAAGTCACCTTACAATATACCTTGATAGACATTTAGTTTTCTTTGATATATGATACTAAATACCATAAACCTTTATGCAAAATGTGAGGTAATCTAAAACAATAACTCCTCGATTTATACCAGTTTCTGTATAGGGTATTTTTTGTTAATGCTAAGCATTCAGTGTTCTAGAAGAAATTAGAGACATCAGTGGATTTAAGATGCTAAAAATGTATATCTAGGATCATATGATGTTCTGTATGTCACAGAAGCTGCAGCCAGATACCCATAAATGTTCACCTGGTTGCTATACATAAGCACCAAAATTTGGAGTTATGCTAGAATTGGACCTTTCTTAACATGTATTGTTGTCCACACAAGTTAATGAAACATATTTAAAATCTGTGAAGAAATAAACTTTAATAACTTTATTAACTTTAATAAAAATTATTTAATAATAAAGAATAATAATCTTTATTATTAATATTTCTAAAGAAACCTTAGAATACAAACAATGAAAAATCCTGAGAATACAAACAGGGACATATATTCTCTCTCTCTCTCTATGAAACTGTGTGAAATACCTATTTTTCTGTCATAAAGGGAAACATTCACATGAAAGGAAAACAAGTAGGTAGAATGTGACAGTATGCATAAATATACATGGGCAAACCATATTCATTTGTTTAAGTCAGGGAAACAATATATATTTATGTTTCTTTATGCAAGGGAAAGGGTTTAGCTTGGAGGTAAAATCATACATTACATAGCAGCTCAGGATCTGATTGTCTTACTTCGGGTCTGGATGAAATTCCCCATAGGTCAGATTTATAGGGACTCTTGCTTTTGTTTTCTGTTCTCTCCAGCATGCTGTGGCAGAATTCAGCCCATGGACTGTTTTCTTCTTATAGTCATATTTGGAGAAGATATTGTAGGTCACCAAGTTCAAATTTCTGCTTGATGCAAGAAATCCAGCCTTTGGTTGAATGACAAGGAGAGCCTATTTCTCCCTATGCTAATTAATTGCATAGTTAAACTCATCTTACAACTCTGAAATTTTCTCTAATGCTGAATCAAAATCTACTCTCCTGTAACTTAAGTTCATTACATCTACTCCTCTGGGGCAGCATAGGACAAGACTTCTTCCACGTAAGAAACCTTCACATCTTTGAAGACTGCTATTATAATCCTCCAGTCCTTGGTCTTCTCCAGGCTAAACATACCCAGTTCCTTTAACCTTTCCTCATTGGGCTCCCCCCTGTTAAAGGTAGGTCCCCTGTTAGGTCCAGTCGTGGACAACTCTGGGGTTGCGCGCTCATCTTGCTTTACTGGCCGAGGGAGCCGGCGTACAGCTTCCAGGTCATGTGGCCAGCATGTCTAAGCCGCTTCTGGCAAACCAGAGCAACGCACGGAAACACCGTTTACCTTCCTGCCAGAGCGGTACCTATTTATCTACTTGTACTTTGACGTGCTTTCGAACTGCTAGGTTGGCTGGAGCAGGGACCGAGCAATGGCAGCTCACCCTGTTGCAGGGATTCGAACCACCGACCTTCTGATCAGCAAGTCCCAGGCTCCGTGGTTTAACCCACAGCGCCACCCGCATCCCTTATTCCCCTGTTAAGCCTACCCTAAAATGGATAGTCTCATGCAGTCTCTGCAGAAGACTCCCAAGTAGACACTCCTACTGGTACAATGATCAAGTACGTAATCTGGGAGTATTCCTTGATTCAACAATGTCACTGGATGCCCAACTAGCCTCAGTGGCAAGAAGTGTCTTTTTCCAGCCAAGCCTTTGCAAGTCATGCCCAGGCTGAAACCCATGGAAAAGACTGCTGCTTAATTTGAGGGCAAATAGCACCTTCATTTTAGTGGTAATTTTTATCGTACCGCTATTGCTGTTGGAATATAATTTTATTCTCCAGAATGCTGCCGCAAGAGGGCACAGCAAACTTCAAACTTCAATAACTGAAGGAGGAGCCAGAAACACCTCCCAATGAATTATAACCTTATACTAATTTACACAGTTTATGTGCATGCGCTTGTCTTCATGAACGCAGACATCCCAACCCAGGTGCTAAGCTATAACAGTTCTGTAGCCAAAAGAAGGTGACAAAAAACGTGATGGAGGTATCAGCATGCTTGGGGGAGCTCCAAGGTTTGCAGAAGAAGGGGAAAAATCTAATGGACTATCAGCTCCTCCCAAGAAGTGGCATAGGTGGATTGAGAATGCTGAAAGGTTGGGTGGGGGGAAACTGAAAATCACGGGGTAGGGGAAATACAGTGGAAAGTCTTCGGTGGCTTGAATCCCCACAATAGGGTGAGCTCCCATTGTTCAGTCCCAGATCCTGCCCACCTAGCAGTTTGAAAGCATGTCAAAGTGCAAGTAGATAAATAGGTATCGCTATGGCAGGAAAGTAAACGGTGTTTCCATGCGCTGGTTCACCAGAAGTGGCTTAGTCATGCTGGCCACATGAACCGGAAACTGTCTGCAGACAAACACCAGCTCCCTTGGCCAAAGAGCGAGATGAGCATGCAACTCCAGAATCGTCCGCGACTGGACGACCTAACGGTCAGGGGTACCTTTACCTTTACCTTTTAACATCAAACAACACAACACCATTCTTAAATAACGTATTGCCCTTGTTTGCCATTCTAAATCCTTCGAGGGTTAAGGTGATCTACCAACGTGAATAAGTGGTATGGTAGGTCTTTTTTCATTTGTACTTGCATTTGAGTATCCCACCACACAGACACAGAAAAAACAGTGCCATCCTAGCCAGAGTGCCTTGTTTCCCTTTTTCCTCTACTGTGGCTTCTGACACACTTGTGTGCTCTCCATAACTTCAGCTTACAACTGAGCATGCTAGAAGTGGTTTGAAAGTTAAGATCCAAGAATTGAAGCAGCCACATTCGGAGTCCTTTGGGTCTTCTCTCGCGGCCATAATTAATACTAGTAATGGAATCATTTCGCCCAAGGCAATGAAATAAAACTGTTTCTAGAACTACAAGTGAATCCTTCCAATGTTTGTGATCTGTTAAAGAGCTTGCATTCCCTCTTCTCCGCCTATTATTAGCCAGCATCCGTCTCATTGCTGATTGCCATTCCCCTGTGGCTATTTTCTGGCCATACCCTGTTGGCAAACATAAGGGTATTGTGTGCATATAGCTAAAGATGGCTCTCTTATCTGGCACACATATCCTCAAATAAGCTAGTATCCACATACCCACAGGGTGGGGGAGGGGGATGTGCAAGTCCCAAGCTAAAAATAATTGTAATGTCTAATCTTTAACTTTTTAGCATCAGGCTAGGTTGCTTTCACAGCAGCCTTCTAGAGAAAATCCAACACACGCCAGATGACAATTGCAAGCTAATCCCTTTCCTGCTTTCGATTTCTTTTTATGAACTGCAAAAGCAAGGTCCAAGAGACAGCCTCTGATGCATCTCAAGTCCAGTACATGCCTTTCAAACCTAATCAAGAGGGTGTAAAAATGTATATGGAAAGATGAAAGTGTCTTTGCCTTTGTAACATATGGCAAAAAAGCAGGAAAAGGCTGAAAGAGATGTTCCATAGGGGAAGGTTAAGTCTGATGCTAATGCTTATTTAAAATGGTGACAGTCTGGAGTAGTGAAGCCTTGCTGGGCTGCTTTAATTTCTCTCTGGAATAGCTTTCTCCCAACCTTCTGCAGCACATCAAAGTCTCTGGAGCTCAATTAAAATTGGATTATATTGAAATGCTCTGTCTATGGGACTGTGTGCTCACTAACACTTTTCTTTCGGTAATACTGCAGATGACAGTTGCCCATCCCAATTTAAACAGTTGTCATAGAGACCACAAACTAAAGTAGCAGTAACTAACAATACAAAGGAAAGGTAAGCGCTCGGATTTCTATGAATGAAGGGGTTGGCTTTCAGCTGCACTGGATATACCACAAGCCGTTAAATGCAGCTAACATAAAAGGCTGTAATATGCCAAGCAGCTTGGCAGAGAGAAGCAAAGTAAACGATTCAAGTAAAGAATTTCATTTGTGCCTAGATAGCAACCCTGTAATTAGACAAGCATTTTGTATGTGGCTATTCTTCCACTACTTAAAATATCCAAAATTAATAGACTCTCTCTAAGGATCAGTACTGAAGGTGGGATATAGACAATAGCCAGCAGTCAGTAAATTGAAGAAGTTAATAATTACTTTCTAATTACCAGTTTAACATAATTGGAGTAATTACTAGGCACAGTAAGGGATTATTCTGTTATTTAATAAAAACAGAAAACTTTGTTTCCATGTGGATATGTAAAATGGGGAGCACCTTCATGCAATTCCATGAAAATTGAAATATAAACAGAGATTAGACTTCTTTGTATCATTTTATTAGTAAGATGTCCACTGAGAAAACAGAGGCTTATTTTATATGAGATTATATCCTGAGCTATTCCACAGACTCAAGTCAGATAATCATGTTATTCAACACAATTTTCATGATGTACAATGTAAATATAAAACATTTTAAAATAACCCATCTAAATGGGTACGTGATCAGACCTAAATAGCTTTTAATTTAAAATCTTGTTTAATGTTATTATATTGCTTCAAAGATTGTCGACTTTTTATATATAAAAAAATCCCTGTTCTGGCACTTTTCAAAAAAGCAAAATACTGTTATGAAGACAGCTTATATTTCTGGCAGCCATGCAGAGCAATACATTTGACAGCATAGATTGCAAGTAATGATATCATGTTCTCATGTAAATGGCATGTTTCTGGCACCATAAAAACTCACGACTTTTCTTGTAATTGGCTTACTCAGAGTCCCAAGGTTTTCTTCCCCTTGTCATTGTGCTGATCACCATGGAAATGAACAATTACTGTTAGTTTACTGTATGGCTCTATTTTTCTTTAAAGCCCTGGGTAAGCATGCTCCGTGCTCTCTTGGGGGAGACTGTGTTAGGATTTTGAAGCAGCAACAAGGCAGAGAGCACAAAGTGCAGGCCAAAGGGGAGGGAAGCAAAAATGTGTCAGAAAATCTAAAAAGTGCACAGATCAAAATTTGTCAAAACAAGGACTAGGTTTAAACCAACAAGAAAGGCCCCTACAGCTTGAGCCTTGACAAAGCATGGCCTATTTTATTTATTTTATTTTATTTTAAGCCCAGCTGTAGAAAACACCATCTAATGAACCTGTCTGGGGCTGCTGTCCCCATCCTGTCAGGCATGTCAGGAAATGACAAGCACTGGGGACAGGCCGCCGCCAGTCATAGACAGGCCTGCCAGCTGGAGAGTTCAGCCCCAATCTAATCACACCACCAGAAAATAACTTTTCATGCTTTCAGTCTGAAAAGATGGGCTCAAGAAAAGGGTGGGTGGGGGAAGACTGAAACAATGCCATTTGCTTCAATTGCATATTGTTCTCCAGGCAGAAATTTTAAAAGAACTTATCAGCAAATGCATTCATGCTAATTAATATTAACAGAGCCTTGAGTTGGCCACAGAGGCTGACCAATAACAGACCATATTTATCATACTGCTATATCTTGTCTATGGATTCTAAGCTAATGAAAATGGAAGCCCAGCATTTTCCATTGTATTTTAAAATTAGCTCTCTTGAAGAAAAAAATAAGTACTGTTATAATTTATTGTGATGTCCACACTGTTTTTTACATGGTTGCTTTTTGAGTGCTTGGCACCTACAGATCCATTCATTACACTGAAGCAGAACATCTCCACCCTACTTTAGGGAACCTTCCCTAGGGCAAGTGAAAGTGTTGGCTTGGGAAGAAAGAAAAACAATCTGTTTCTCGGAGGTCATTAACAATCCTATAATCTGCAAGGCTACGTATGCAAAAATCAGTAACCTTCTTAGTCTGAAGTAGTGCAACGCAATAGAAGGACACTAAAACATGTTCTGGTTTTGTTCTGTTTTTTAAAAAAGCTTCCTAGGACAAAAGTCATAATGGCGTATAATCGTTCTGCGCCAGAAAAAGCTGCTATCAAGTAGCGGCTTTACAAACACTTCTAAAGTAGTTAAGAAGAAGAAGAAGAAGAGTTTGGATTTGATATCCCGCCTTTCACTCCCCTTCAGGAGTCTCAAAGCATCTAACATTCTCCTTTCCCTTCCTCCCCCACATCAAACACTCTGTGAGGTGAGTGGGGCTGAGAGACTTCAAAGAAGTGTGACTAGCCCAAGGTCACCCAGCAGCTGCATGTGGAGGAGCGGAGACGCGAACCCGGTTCACCAGATTACAAGACTATCGCTCTTAACCACTACACCACACTGGCTCTTAAGAAAGTACGTTTCAGGAATTTGAGGCCTATCCTATCCAATAGTCAAATACTCAATGTTACAAGAATAACAATCACCGTGCTAAAGATATATAAGCTTCAACTGATTTTATCACAGCCCAAAGAGATGCATTGTGTGATCAGCTCTCCTAACTTTCCCCCCCCCTTTAAAGCAGCTATGGAAAGAGGGAGTTCAGATTCTGAATGCAGCAGAGGTGCATGAGGAGATAATGTTTAACCCTTCCCTTTATACCATTTCCCCAACGGAAATAGCTCTTCTCTCTGCAGGGCTGGGTGGAAAAAATCTGTTGGTATCCGTCTGTCTTGAGAGCCAATGGAGTGCACCTACAGCAGTGAAGTCAAACTGCTGTGTTAGCAACACCTAAGTGACTTCCCCAGGAAGCAAGCCTGGGCACTGTGTATGGAGATCCTGGGCTGCCTAGACAATGACCCCCATCTCGGCCTCACAGATGTGTTCCAAAGGAAAGCACAGCATTCATTTGGCAGTAGCTTGGCTACAGGGCAGTTGTCTTAGGGACTTCGCTGCAGATTTGTGTTGGGTTTTCTCCTGAAGATGAGCAGGAGGTTTAGGGTCAGAGTTTTCCCTCTCCTAGATGGGCTGCCTTCCCAGGTTGATAAGCCCCATCTGTCCCTTCCATAGCACACACAGAAACCACTTTCTTGACCGTTGGACCCACTATTGGTCTCATCCATTCAATATGCCAGATCCTGCCTTTATATGCAGGGGAAGTCCCTACCTCACCAAGGATTTAAGACCCATCAGCTGCCCTCACCTGATTTAGCCAGCCAGTCAAAACCATTCCTGAGGTGTGGCTGCTGTCACATGCTGACAGCTTCTAGGAACCACAGGTGAGAGCGGAGTGCAGGGTGGGGACCTAAGGAGGATGAATTACCCCACAAGGAGCATGATGTGACCCCCACCAGAGGTACCACCCCACCCCTAATACCCTATATATATACCCCTCGTGTGGAGAAATACAGGTAAGATATTGGTACCTGCCTCCCCCCGCCAGTGGAAATGAAAAATAAAGATTTAGAAATGGCTATTCCTTTCCACAGTAAGTGATAACTTCCAATTCAATGAACAAAAGCTATTTTGTTAAATATCTCACATAGTTTCACACCCTAAAATATCAACATGAATAAATTATACATGTCGCATTCAATCAAAACCAATTTTCTCACAGGAACTTTACATCATTCATTGTATGCAATTATCCTCCAAGATCCAGTTACTAAAAGGGGGTGGCAACTGTGATATGTGCTTTATCAGCGGCTTTAATAACTATTGGCAGTCAGCAAAGGGATACACAGGTTAAAGAATCCTAAATTCCCTCTTGGATTCACAAAGAAAACATGTTGTACTCACACACACTTGCCAGCCCGTTCCCTCTCTATTTTCTAATACCCTGCCCAGATCACCTTGAACTGTCTTGTATGTCTGGAAGTAAACCTAACTTCTTTTTCTACTGCCAAGTCCCACTGAGAATACAGTATAGTTTTATTATTGTGTAGGCCTGTGTGCCTAATGATAGATGAAGGTATTCTGCTAGGAATAGAAACTTTTCAGAACAAGTGTAAACAAACTGTAAGGTATGCACATTCTGATATTTTAGAAGTTTGTAATTCTGCCAGATTTTCCTCATAGGAAGAGCAGCTTGCATCTAATTGTTGCCCTGCCAACCTTCAGTACTTGATGCAAAGCTTGGACCTCGCTCAACAAGCAGTTCAAATAAAATAAAAATAACTAAAATAAAGTGAAGTCCCACCTCACCAACCTTTAGCAGCTATTTGAGAATGTCAACAAGCATGTGGATAGGGTTGATCTGATAGACATTATATAGTTGGACTTTCAAAAACCTTCAGACAAAGTCTTCACTGAAGGCTGTTGAGCAAACTTAGCACTCATGCAATAAGAAAATTACAAGTCCTCCAATACTTTAGGAACACGTATCAGGAAGTAGTGGATAATCAAAAGTAGGAGGAGCGAGTGCTATTGTGCTCAGATCCTGCTTGGGGGATGGGAGAGGAGGAATGCAGGAGACTGTTGTGACAGGATGGAGGAGAGAGCTGCCACTTGCCATTTGAGGGCATTGGGGTGAAGGCCTCTGCTGAGGCTTCCTGGAGAAAGGAAAAGGATGGTGGAAACTTCCAGTTTCTTGTAGAAGCATCTTATGATCGTGCACAAGAGCCAAAAGTTTTTCCAGGCTGGCTGATGTAAGTGGAGGTTGGAGAACCTCTGATAGAGAAGGAGGCTGCTTCATTGGCTCTGTGAATGGCAAAGTCCAAGTGGCGTTCTTTAGCGTCTGTCAGCTGGGAGTCCCCATCCTGAGGAAAGTAAGTTCCTAGAGACTGAAGTGAAAACTGAAGAGTCCACATTTGGGATCTTTAATAAGATCATAAACTCAGTATCGAGGGAGTAGAATTGGTTAGAAATAGATGCTAGCTTCTTAACTTGGTGTGGCAAATCCCATTCATATTTGGATACATTCCTTAGCAGAGGTAGAACTGGAACACCAGAGTTAAAAGTTTTAGGTTCAGCTGGCACCACTGCTGCCTCAACATGGATTTGCAGAAAATGAATCAAACAAGCTTTATTTCTCTTTTACTGTAACATAACCTTCTTGATAATGAATAAACAGTAAATGCTTTCTATAGGAAGGCTTTCTACACTTTCTCATATGACTTGTTGTGAAGGCTCCGATAGTCTGTCGTCTCCAGATTTGGTTACAAAGCAATGAGTTCATTTCATCATGCTAGCAGATTGTTGGATAAGGCTGTCTAAGAGCTGTTTGAGAGTGAAACAGATGCCCTCAGAAGGTGGTGGGCGCCCCTTCATGGAAGGTTTTGAAGCAGATGTTGGATGGCCATCTGCAATGGATGCTTTGAGATTCCTGCATTGCAGGGGTTAGACTAGATGACTTCCAACTCTATGATTCTAAGGCCTTTTTGAACCTGTTTTGGAGGTCTAGCTGCACTTGTTGATCTGCCAAAATAGGTCTAATTTCACCAAACTCCCAGTGGGTTAAGATAGTTGAATTTAGGTTTCATTGAATTCATTGAGACATTAGTAATCACTTCTCATTGATTTCAATGAAAACTAAGTTCAGCTAAGTCTGATACAAGTGAAGTATCTGTTTAACTCTCCACCCCCAATAACCTATAGTTACAAGTGTGGAAAACAACCCAGTGATACAGTTGATAATAAACTGAGCATGAGTAAGCAATGCACTCCCACTGCAAATAAGGCACCATAATAATGACTTACATTACTAGTTGTTCAATCTTATGCATGTTTACTTAAAATTAAGGCCCTTTGTATTCAATAGGGTTTACTCCCAGGTGTACGGGATTGCAATCTAAGGGTATTACAATTATTCCAACTCTACTCTGCATTGATAAAGCTGTTGCGGCAGTAATGTGTTCTGTTCTGGTTACTGAAGTCCAAGACAGACATAGATAAACTGGAAGAAAGCAGACTAACAAAAATTATCAGAAGTCTGTCTTACTTAGCTTGAATAAGAAGAAAAACTGAGTGAGAACTAGATATGGACTTCAAAGGGGGTCTTTTAAAACTTTTCTGATTGCTTTCAGGAAGGGTAGAGCCGAATTAAATTACAAAAAAAAATAGGCTGCTATTTTGATGCCATTGACATTATGTGGACACTGCAAAAACCTTTCATGCATGAGCAGCACAGATCCCAAAGTAAATACCCAGTAGTCTTAAAGAACTTATTTTATTGCCTACTTTGGATACCCTAAAAAATTGTCTGCAAAAATAGACAGGACATTTGGATAATTTTTGAACTCTTAGAATGGCAAAGAATATGGTACAAAACCTTCCATGATACTTATTGATGATTGAAATAAAATCAGTTTTTATGATTATGACTGATGACAGATTGGCAATTTACAAAAGATGATCACTCTAGTCACTATAATTATTACTATCTGGTATTATGTTGAATGTAACATTTTTCCAGCAGCAACAAAAATAACGGGTGATAATATTCAGTTGTGGTGTCGTGCTTGTGCAATAAACTTCTACTTGTGGAAGTGGAACTTTCTCTTCTCATCCTCCCCCTTGCAGTCTGCCATCTTTGCAGAACTGGGAAACCCTCCAGAACAGATGGAGGATAAAGGGGGATGCAGGGGACAGAGTAGAAGTAATTCCACCACTGGTTAAACATTGGATCATGCCCACTATCTCTGTAGGGAAAGTATGCATATATCTGTATATACAGTATGTGACTGTACTTCACTAAGGGTACATGAACTAGGAAGGCTATGCATGCACCAATCCCTGCTCGGCCAGTCTTGGAAGATAATAGCAGTATGTAATCAAGAGGAGGTAATAACAGCAAAATGAATTTTGCAGGAGTTTGTATTGTACAGTCTGACACATGATGTAGCAACCTTGCTGAGACTAAGAAGGTCTCACATGTGGTCAGTACTCAGCTGGGAAGCTTCCTTAGAACCTTGTGCATACTGTCCAGAGTGGAAGCAAGGCTAGATAAGGGAAGAAAATGCACGTTTTTAGTTGTGTTCAAACATTTCTGAAAGGGATTCCACACATGAGAGTATTTCTAGCGCAGGCCATTAACATATTTAGAAAGTTGCTCCATGGTATTTCAGAGCCTGTCTGTTGATATCACTGTGTTGATTGAAAATAACCATGGTTCCCTCGTTGGCCGTAACCTAAAACAGTTAAGCATGTTTAAATCGACTAAAACCAATTATCTTGCGCATGCTTAGCTCACTGTTGGATTGTGACCTTTATTTGTTAGCTTGATGCCTATCTTGCTTTTGGATTGCAGGGATTGCATGATTCTCACTTTATCTGAGTTGTGATGGATTTGACCATTGGAAATGGGCTCAATGGGGTTCTTTTCACCAAATGGATAATAAAATCCATTAGGAGAAAAAAAAATAGAAACAAAGGAATATTAGTAACCACAAATGAATGGAAAATTTCTTTTATCTTTTCTTTGTGAGATGAATCAAATATATGGAATAACCAGTTAAAATGTTGTTTATATGTAAGTATATAATTTTGTTGCGCACAGTATCTGTATTCAAACTTCTAATGTATTGTTTGTCATTAGCTTACATATTGCTGCCTTACAGTGGCATTATTCAATTCATTTCATTCATCCAGAAGCAAAGAAAGCTCTGACCTCCTGACCCCAATTTTCACTTAAAGAAACAAATTTCTTTTTGCAAACAAATTCAATTTTTCTCCTGTCAACCTTTAGCCTTGCTTTAAAATATTAAGCTTTCCCCCATTATAGTAAGCAATCAGGTTTCCACTATACAAATTTAACATTAATCTCTACTTTATAATCTGGTGAGAATGTTACCTTCATTTTATTCAGTACTGCCAAAAAGAATACAAGTAGGTATACCCTTGCAATCTTCAAGCACACAATGACACTCTAAGTGCAAAGCTATACTTTTAAATTTAATTGCTTTTTAACATTTTGCATGGTAAAACAATCTGCTGGGTAGGGGATACAGCTCTGCTTAAAAGGGAGGAAACATGACACATGGAGAGCAAAATCTGTTGATGAAATATAAATGTATTCCAAAACAAATGGTTCCACAAGGCCCCAAAGCAGTTGTTTTGAGGCAGGGATACAGAGGCCATTTCCCCACCTTCAGTCACTACCACTTTTTATCATGAAAATGAGGTCCAGGTTGGAGGTTACGGGTGGGAGGCAACATAATGTCTTTTTTATTTCCCCCCCAGAGCAAAACTCTCCCAAGATAGTAATGGGATTGAAATCACTCTGTAGCAAAAGGGCAGAAATGGCAACATAACTGTGGCTGTATTACTATGCCAAATTATAATGTATTCCTAACTCAATCTTGTTCATCAGACATTGCCTTCTTTTTTTTAGAAAAAAGTACATAACTACTTCTGACATCAAACTCTTCTGCTTGCAGTATAAAATAAATATGTGGCTAACTTGAAAAAAGATAATTTATTTTCAAAAATATGTTTGCTGCAATCCAAGTTCCACAAACAACACTGTAGCTGCTCCAACTCCCTGAATTCCTTCAAGGTAAGGTAAAGGACCCCTGGACTTTTCTGAGCTGTTCCCAAAAGCCAGGGGACTCATCAGAGTAGCATAGGATGTGTCATGAGGAACTGCAGTTGTAAGAAGAAATCACAGAAGGCCTGATATTTCAAGGAATTTCTTAGGTGTTCACATAAGGGTCTGTGGACTCCACCTGTTATTATCAGTCATAATTAAGCACTGAGGTGACACAGAGATTTGGTTTAAACATAGTGTCAAACCAAGGTTTAATGCTGCAGTGACAAGTCTAGAAGAAGCCTCTCTGACTCATGAACTCAAGTGTAGTTAGTGACTTTCTTGTTTGCAGCAAACCATATCTGAATTGGCAGGATTACAAACATTGGTAGGATTGACAGAAAACTTGTAGTTAAAATTTGAGCCATGTATTGGCGAAGGATTCATAAAAATAGAGTTATGAAAGCGATGCAGAGGGGGAAATCATTATATTAAGATCCAAAATGGGGGTCGGGAGGGAAGTCAAAAGGGATTATATGTTTATGTATTTAATTCGTTTGTTTATGTAAAATAGAAAATGCAAAAATAAAATTTATTTTAAAAAATCTGAATTGGCAAAGGGTTTGGGGAAAACACCCGGATAAACCAGGATTGCAACCTAGGATTAAACCATAATTTAAATAGTTCAGATCTCATCCCACCCCCCTCCGCAGCCTGATCACAGTTAAGATTTCCCCCCCCACTTTTATTGAGATGAGGCTCATTAATTAAAGGATCCATGAAGGGATTAATGTTTTGTGGCCTTAGCTATGAAGAAGTGTTTCTTTGAATTCCCATCACTAGAACTAATTGTATTGACTGTTTTTTCTGACAGAAATTCAATCAGTACAATTCTTCATTGGAATATAACGTGTCAGAAATTTCAGATTGGCCCACAAATTTTTGTTTATTAGAATTGTAGACAACTTCATAATGGACTAGATTAATTTTTGGTTTTTCTCATCTGTGAATAACAATAACGTAACTGGGTCAAGGTACATGCAGGAGGCAGGAGAACTAAAAGTCCCAGAGCTCTTTCTTGCGCCTCTATGTTTTATTGTCTGCAGGCTTCCTAGGAAGTACAGTGCCTCTGCCTCACAAGCTAGAAGTAGAAAGGCCTTTGCCAATCACCTCTCAAATAAGTACAGTACTTGAATACTTGATTAATGAGTCACCTGCCTTGAAATGGCGTGTGTGTGTGTGTGTAATTCAGTTCCAGTTAAGTAAGGTTTAAGGCAACTGAGAGCTCAATTGGTAGAGCACAAGACTCTTAATCTCAGAGTCGTGGGTTTGAGCAAAGTAAAGTTGAGTAAAGATTCTTGCATTGCAGGAGGCCGGACTAGATAGCCCTCATGGTCCTTTCCAATTCTATGAGAGGTTTTACATTCAACTAACTCTAGGGGCACTCAGACACGGGTGGCACTGTGGGTTAAACCACAGAACCTAGGGCTTGCCGATCAGAAGGTCAGTGGTTCAAATCCCCGCGACGGGGTGAGCTCCCGTTGCTCGGTCCCCTGCTCCTGCCAACCTAGCAGTTCGAAAACACAGCAAAGTGCAAGTAGATAAATAGGTACCATTCCGGCAGGAAGGTAAACGGCTCTGGTTTGCCAGAAGCGGCTTGGTCATGCTGGCCACATGACCCGGAAGCTGTATGCCGGCGCCCTCTGTCAATAAAGCGAGATGAGCGCCGCAACCCCAGAGTCGTCCGTGACTGGACCTAATGGTCAGGGGTCCCTTTACCTTTTTAACTCTAGGGGAGAACCCTGTAAACTGATTCACAGTCAGGTTTAGTCAGATTCGTATACTTAGATAGTAACTTCCAAGCTTTGAGCTTTTGGATGAATTGCATTATGACTAACTAGTAATACTGATCTTCAGAGTAACTATACTCCTTATAATTTTTCAATGGCTGTATCATATTATTAAATCATTCTTAAGAGTGAAAATCATTCTTATTGTGCTTCGATTCTTGCCTTTCAACTGTTATTAGCTTTAATATTATGGAGCTTAGGCTACCCTTTAAGTCAGAAGTGGCTCATTCAAGAGGAACTGGCACAGACCTTGGAGCTACATTTACAAGGGTAAGGAAAAGCACAATTCCCAAACCCCTTCAACATACCACATAGAGAAGAGCTTCATATGAAAGCCTATTTAAGAGAAGAGATTGCAACAAAGAAAAGGCCTACAAATAGCTTTATGATGGTGCTGCAGGAGTACTTTATGGAAACTGAGTAGTGTCTAAAAAGTGCCCTGTCAGTTTTCAGCTCCCTCTTGCCAGCTGCATTAAAATGCGGCTCTGGGCAATATTTTTTTTTTGTCTGGAATTTCAGGAGCAGAGAGTACAAAAGAGCTGATGAGCAATGAATGCTTCACCCTTCCTCAATTAATCTTGTCTTTCTACCTTTGCTTTTGCTTTCCCTCTACATGAAGGTAATAATGACACCCTCATCCATTATCCTTTTATCCCTGTTATTCTCGTGAAATTGCTTAATAATATGTTACAGATTCGTCTTCACTCACATAATTCTTCCTGTCATTTGCAGTATATCATCCTGCAAACATACAGCCCACTTTCACTGGCCGTTCTTTGAAGATTATTGTCACTGACATCTTGAGGATGCGTTTGGAATCTGGAGCATCATTTCCGTTGCGATGGGGAATTACACTGACTTATCTGTCATTGCCAAAAGCACAACAAGCAATTCAGTGTTAATGCAAAGGTAACACAGGTTTTTATCATGCCGCCAGAACAAGAGCTCTTGTGAATTTATGCTAATATGGCCCTTTTATACTTTAATAACCTCCTCCCTTACTGGAAAAAAAGTATTAATGCATGCATGCACTTTCTCTTCCTCTCTTCCTCACACACACACACACACACACACATACACACTGTTAGTTTGATAATCTATGTCATAGTGTGGTAAGTAATTTGTAGATGATCCTCTTGTAATTATTTATTGCAAATCTTTTTATGAATGCTAATCTCATAGAGTTACAGCAGATTGCTAGTTCTATTCAATATGGAGAAGTAGTGAGAACAACCATGTCTTATTTCTTGCAGCTAAAACAATCAGTGAAATGATTCTTGCTATGCTGTTTCTGGTTTTTTCCACCAAAGTAAGTGCGGGATTTTTTATTATTTTTTTTAAAAACGGCTTCCAAAGCTCTCTCTGATTGCTGATTCAGTTTGCTTTCCTCATCAAGAGAATCAGGAATACTACAAGCGAGCAGTTCGCCTTGATCCAGGGTGGCATTCCAGAGGGACCAAGGCTATCCAGCATGCATGCCAAATCTGACAACACATGACAAGCCGGTCGGCGTGCAGTAATTTGACTAATTATACTGGATTAGAGCATATTAATGCAAGCTGTTTTCTCCAGAGTTAATGACCTGCTGACTGGGTTCTGTAAGGCCCCACTAGGTCTACAGACAGCTAAAAAACAAAACCTTGCCTTCTAAGCCCTCGTCATTTCACATCAGCAAATGAGTATATCAAACTACTGAGCAGCAAAATGTAAGCGACATTTTGTCTGCTACAAACTCATGTATCCTCCCTTAGCTTTCCACCTCAAGGGTTTCTTTGATATAAAATTAAAATCTGCTTTTTGCGGGTCTGAAAAATACTACCCAAAAGCAGAGGGAGAAATTGCTTTCTAGATGTTTATTTGTCAAGTTAAAGGAATAGTGGAGGGTGTTAAATATATAGAGAGACAAATTACTAGACGACATAACTGTGAGACATAGTTTATAAATCTTTCCTTTACATGATTCTTTTTTTTATTACACAAAATGGATCTATTACCTATAGATATATATTAATAACAAGGAAATGGCTTTTCCATCTATGTCACTCTGTTTAGTTGCTTATACAGTTTTGGAAATTATTATTTATGGCTGCAATTTTCTTTTTTTCTTTCTTTCCTAGAGGTGAACTCTTTGTAAATAGTTGGTAGTTCATAATAATCTGGACAGCATTATGCAATAAATGGCAGCATCCAATGTATTTATTGATTTATTTAGATATTTAACCAAACCCTTCTCTAAAAGGTCCAGAAAGGTAACAATAAATGATAAAATAACATTTTAAAAGATAAATACAATTTAATATCACCACAGTGCTAACCATCTTCCAGTCACAAAATAATTGTACAGTACTAGTTTTCAAACTTCCTTCCTTGACACACACACAGAGCGAGCGAGCAATGTATTTTGTCACATTTTATATGTTTATATGTTATAAGGTCATAGAATCATAGAGTTGGATTCTCTCTGGTTATCTATTACATCCCTTGCTCAGTGCAGCATCTGCAGTTTAGGATGCAGCTACAGAATCCCTGGCATATGGTTGTCTAGCATCTGCATAACTACCTCTAGCAAAGAAGAGCCCACCACCTTCAGAGGCCGTCTGCTACACTGTCAAACTCTTACTACACAATATTGGCTTCCCTGCAATTTCCACCTACTGGTTCTACTCCTGCCTTCTGGAGGAACAGAGAACAAGTCTGTTTCGTTTTTGGATATTTGAAGGAAGTGTCCCATCCCTCTCTCACTAAAAAAAAGTCTATTCTCACCCAGATGCTTTCAAGAAGACTTCCACTTTCATGGATTTCCATGCAGGTGTATATATCCTTTACATAGAATGCTAATTACTCTTCTTTTCCGCTGGGTCTATTCACCAATATATTACATTCACAAGTCTTATCCTACCAAGTCTCAATAACACTTATGAGATTGTATTTACCTCCCTGTGCTGTTTTCCTGTGTTTATTTTTCATACACCATGTATTAGTATATAGCTATCAGAGGCCTAGGATGTTGCACCTTCCCAGTTTCCCTGCTGTGTTTAACTGTAAATTACTGGGTGCCACCTCCACTGTCCTGCTTCTTGCTTTGTTTGAAAAAGACACGGTGCGTGCCTAATTAGTGATCTGATGAAAGGATACTCTGCATGAATATGCACATGTGTACAACCCCAAAACAGATGGGTGGCACAGAGAGATCTGGCAGTGTGTATCACCTGTATGGGAGGTGAAATCATTGTCTATATTTCACCCCAAGCAAGTGATCAGAAGTGGCAAAGCTGTTCATGTTAGGAAACGTGTGCTGAAACATACAGACACTCATGTTGTGATTGCCGGACGTCAGAGCAGGCTTGCACAACTGGAGAGCCGCAAAGTGAATGCAACTCACCAGCCATGAATATCAGCCACAAGATGTCCTGGTTTTGCTACCTGCCTGGGAGGCTGTCCTGGGAAATTGAGAGGCACCTGAAAACCCACCATATATGGCTAGTGAGCTACACTTAGCTTTTTATCTCACAAGTTCATGACAGAAAATGAGATAATATTATATTTATAAGAGGGCAACACAATCATCAGCTTAATATGAGCAAAACACAACCTGCTTGTTCCCTCCTCATAAGTTTTGTTGTTTTTTTGCTGTCAAAGGCATATGAAATTTAATGCTCTTTTGTGATTTCCCCCCTGCTCACTTAACCAACACTCTATACACAAATACAAAAAGTGTGTCAGGAATATTAGAATAAAAACCTTTTAAAAATAATAGTAAGATGTTTAACTCTTAAACCTAATCTGTAACCCGAGTAAAAATTATACAGTGTATGTGTGTAAGCATTGGTGGAAATCATTAATAGCATTGATATTCCAGGATATGTGCCATCTAGCTTCACAACTGTGTAATGAACAAATGCTACACTTCAGAATTGGTTGTTACACTTTTTTTGCATTCACTTTATTTATTCTCTGCCTTAGTAAGTCCTGCATAAAAGCATGCAAGCAAGCGTTTATTCTAATGGGGACCCATTAATCATTGTGGTAGGAGAGGGGAAGGACACAGAATGGAAAGATTATCTTTACCTCCCATATTTCTCAAGGGATAGGAGAGAGGACAAACGTGTCTCTTCCTCCTTCTATCTTACCCCCTGGAGAAATATGTGGGAAGGTGCAGGGCTAAAAGAAAGGAAGATCATAATAACAGGTAATGAAACCTAATAATAGTGGAGAAACGGCGGTTCTCCACTATTAGAAGCCAACTTGATTAGATGGCTTCTAACCTCAAGTCTCAACTACCTGCCCACAGCATACAGGGTCATTACGTGAGCTATTGAATCCTATACCAACAACATCTGAATTGAGGGCCACACACCAGCAAGAATTGCTCTATGAGTTGAGCAGAACTAGGAGAAATCACATCGGCAATGGCTAACCTGTGAAACTCCAGATAAAAACAATCAGATACCTGGTGATGTAAAAGGCCTCTCCCTTTGAGCCTGGAGATCTGATGCCAGTCATAGTAGACAGTACTAAGCTAGATAAACAAATATATGCACCAGGTAGAAGGCCACTTCCTATGGTGCACACATCACTTAAAATAATGGGATTTACGTGCAGCCAGCTGCACAATATGACAGTTATTGATCCAAGTCTAATGATGGAAAATGCTGCCAAATGAAATAGAACAAACAAAATTGCACAGGGCATTCTTGTTTTGTAAAGAAAATTTCATGGCAAGGTAGAATAGTAGTACTCTAAACACACTGATTCTATTGAACATATTGGGCCATTGTTTCCCACATATACTGTTACAGCATCTGTTGCCTCAATGCATTCTCAGGGAGCAGCCAAGCAGAGCTCTTTCAGGTGGTAAAAAAAAAGTTCCTATCACCTGCCTCAGTTAATAGGTGCTGGAACTTCACACTGATCTTGATGCTGATGTTAATAAATATGGTCTCTGGTGAGGTGGACAGGACAGTTTATTTGAACTCTGTGGGGTCAGGGAAATGAGAACATGCAGGAGGTGCTTCTCACTTGCCCTCTTGGCCCTTGCCCTTCCTGGCTTGTGTGTGTGTGTGTGTGTGTGTGTGTGTGTTGTTTGTGTGACGGGATTGATCCCAGTGGTAGTTAATGCATCCTTGCATGAGATGATGTTTCTTATCACTTTGAAGAAAGCAGTGGTGCATCCATTCATGGAAAAAAGCTGCCTGCACTCCGAGATTCTTGACAACTTCTGCCCAGTCACTAATACAGTGGTACCTTGGTTCTCAAATATAATCTGTTCCAGAAGTCTGTTCAACTTCCGAAACGTTCAAAAACCAAGGCGCGGCTTTCGATTGGTGCTGGCGCCCAAGAAACAACTGCATTGGAAGTTTGGCTTCTGAAAAACTTTCAGAAACTGGAACACTTACTTCTGGGTTTTCACCGCTTGGGAGCCGATTTGTTCGTCAACCAAGCCGTTCAAGAACCAAGGTTCCACCGTACTCCCTTTTCTAGGGCAAGGTGCTTGAGAGGGTGGTGGTTGTTCAGCTGCAAGCACTAAAACGTACCCTATCTCAAAACTATCTCACCCTTCCCTTTCGGTCAACTGTATCAAATTTGTCAGGGTAACTATGGATACGATTGGACAAAGTTAGCATACATGTGTGTGTGGAGATTAAAATTCTGGGTTCACAATTCAAGGTGAAGGAAGTACACACATATATACATATAGGAAAGCAGACATATTTAAGAGAGTGAGAGGCAATAGTAAAAGTTAAATGAAGTAGGATAAGTCTTGCTGGTATGGATGTACCCTTAAATGCTTCAAACTACAGTAAAGCTTGTATACTGTATTTTTCAGTGTATAAGATGCCCCCATGTATAAGATGCCACCTATTTTTAGGGACTCCAATTTAAGAAAATAGGGGGGAGATTGTCCCATGTATAAGACGACCCACAGTTTTTCCACATAATTTTAAAGTAAAAAAACCTAGTCTTATACACGGAAAAATACGAAATTGGGTTCAGGATTGCAGCTTAAATGTGCATGATCGTCTACTAGGCTTTCATCCCTGGAGTAGACTATGGGGTCCTCCAGGTCAATGAAGGGTGAGGCATATCAACAGGACAGGGGTGAGAAAGCCTGCCTTGCTAGTACTCATGCATAAATAAAAGCCCCTTTAGTTTTCAGGGCTGTCAATCCAGATCTAAATTATTTTCTCACACATACTCACACACACAAAAATGCAGATAGCCTGGGGGAGGCTATCATATATAACCAGGTAATCAATTTTTTAAATAAACATTTCTACAATGAAAGTACTTATAGGCCACTTTCCCCAAACTAATGACAAAGTCCTGTCACTGTAATAAAAGTAAATAATACATACTACTACAGTATGTGACTACAGGATTAATTTTTAAATATCTTTTTTTCTTCTTTATATGAAAATATTGAAGAGAAAAGTACAGAATGAGTAAAAATGAATTAACTGCAATACATTGATAGCTAAGAAAACCCCTTAGTTTTCACTAGCAAGATTATAGACAATGTTTGCTACAAATATGGTAATGATAGTATTGAAGTATGTATTGTTTATTGTTTTCAGTGTATTGCCACCTTCCCTGTTATGACTCTAACAGGTACCGCATATCCACTGGAATCACAGATCAGCAGCAGTGTAGAACTATCCGCAGCCATACTGAGCATTTCAATAGGAAAATTATGAAATTAAAATCACATATTGAAATAGTAACGTTGGATGATTTCCCACCTTATGGATTGTCTTCTGAAGCTGTCAAGTAAATACCGTATTTTCTAGGCTCGCTAAGTAGCTGGACTAGAAGAAAGAGATAGCTTAGTTGGTAGAGCATAAGACTCTTAATCTCAGGGTCATGGGTTTGAGCCCCATGTTAGGTAAAAGTTCCCTGCATTCCAAGGGGTTGGACTAGATTACCTATGTGGTCCCTTCTAACCTTGTGATTCTAAGAATTCTAAGTGTTGAGACACATTTAATCAGGAAATGCTTCTTCTCAGTGATCCATGCGACGGTCATCTCCAGGCTTGACTACTTGAAGCTGTCCCAAAAACTCCAGCGGGTGCAGAATGCTGCAGCGAGGCTCCTCACGGGGTCTCTGCCATGGGAGCATATTCACCCAGTGCTTTTCAAGCTGCACTGGTGGAGTACAGGGTCAGATCTAAGGTGCTGCTTTTGACCTTTAAAGCCCTTCACGGCCTAGGACCCCCGTACCTACGGGACCGCCTCTCCCGGTATGCTCCATGGAGAGCCTCAAGGTCCATAAATAGCAACACCCTAGTGGTCCCGGGCCCTAAGGAAGTTAGATTGGCTTCAACCAGAGCCAGGGCCTTTTCAACTCTGGCTCCGGCCTGGTGGAACGCTCTGCCTCATGAGACCAGGGCCCTACAGGATCTGATTTCTTTCCCCAGGGCCTGTAAGACAGAGTTGTTCCGCCTGGCCTTTGGCTTGGAGCCAATTTGATTCCCTCCCTCTCTTTCTTTTTCTTTTCCTTCTCCTGCAATGAGGCTACATTTTAATATTTTAATGTTTTAATATTTTAATGTTTCAATATTTTAATGTTGTATTTTAATTTTGTTTTTAAGTTGTAATCATTCAACTTGTTTTTATTATTGCTTGTAAGCCGCTCTGAGCCTGGCCTTGGCTGGGGAGGGCGGGGTATAAATAAAAATTATTATTATTATTATTATTATTATTATTCTCTTGCAGATGCCATAATGAAGTTCCAGTGGCAACCCTTTTGAAATCAACTCTCAAGAAAACATTTTTTAAACAACAACAACAAGAAGTGATGGTGGGAAGGAACTACTTTGGGGAAGATTAATAGACAAAGTTTAAAATTCCATATATCATTTCAGATCATAAGGCAGCCAAATGAATAAACTGATCTTACTTAAACATATTCTCAGCTAGCATCACCTTACAGATCCTCATGACCTCAAAGATTGTTCATTTCTTTCTTTTTTAAATACATGGGTGCTAAACTCGTATCAAACCTTAAAGCAGAGATCCAAGTATCAGCATATAAGTCTCAAATTTAGTGAACAGAACATATTTCAAAAATTGTAATTAACTCACAAGTAAATTGTATAAAAATGAACAGCTGTGAATAAAAGTTTGCAGCAGAGCCTCAACGAAGCATTTAGCTGGTGTTGTCTACACTCAGCTCTAGTGGAAAAGAGTAAGCTGCCAAAAAAAAAAAAGTGCTGCTGAGAATTTCAAACCATATTGTACAGAAGTCACATCAAATTAATACTGAGGACCATTTAGAGCTTTTATTCTGAAAAGCTTTTTGAAAAGGGATTAAACTATGAAAACTCGCATGATACTAAAGTACCTATTAATGGGTTTAGAAGGGGGGGGAGGAACAATGAAAGTGTTATTTTTAGATAAATCGTTACTTTGTATGTAGCAGCACAAAGCATTTGCTAAGGAGATACGGCAACAGTTCTCTGGCAATATCCCACACATCTGAACACTGATTAGCAGGAGTCTTTTTGTTATCGTTAAGAATAATCTTCTGTGAAAACGGGGTCTTACCCATTCCCCCCTTTCCCCCTCCCGCCATGACAATTTTAGGAGTTTCACTTACACTCTTGGGCAAAACATGAGAAAGCCAAGGCAATGGAACTGCTTAACGTGAGACAAAAATGCAACCCGATGAAAGTATAAGGTGGCTGTTCTGTCTTCCTCATCCTACCAACACAGTTGGCCCAATTATATGTATAATCTGAACTAGTCTGTATATCCTACATCTCCCCAAGATCTCATACCACTGTTATTTTAAAAGTTTCAATTGTATGATACCCCTAATGTGCAGGAAAATGGTGTGTTATTTATATATATAGAGCCAGAAAACAGCATGAGCAACGAGAAGAAGGAAGCTGGGTAGCTGTCATCTCGTCAAAAATAATGAATTCTCAAGAGACTTCTAACTTTATGTCTTCCCAGTCATTTGTCCAATAACAATAGGCTACCAGGAGAGAAATGAGTAGGCATAGAGCACACACTACTTCGGCTCTGGCTCGCACCTGTAACCCCCAAACAACTATGTACCAGCTGAAACCTACAAGACAACAGGCCCAAAAGACAACTGGAAATGTTGTTCCTAGCCTGCTGTGCCTCCATTCAGTTAAAGGATGCACCACATGGTGGATGACAGCTTTGTGTCTATCCCATCTTGCAGCCTTCCCTTCCCCCAGCCCCTTGACAGTCATGCACACAGAAAACAGTCTTATGGCTAATGATGCAAACATGAAGTGCAAAGTCTCCTTAATTTGACCCTTGTTAAACTCCTAATTGGATTGAGGCAGGCTCCGAGTGGAAAGCAACCCTGGATTATTTAAGAATGCTTTTGCCCAAGGAAGACCAATTTACAAAAGGCGTCCACTTTGGCTGTGGGACACCAAAGAACAAGCAATGAACTGCAGCTGTCACTTAAGTTAAAAATCTAATCGACTGCTTTTTTTAAAAGAAGAAGAAGAAAGGTAACTTTTTGAACAGCTTCTTCTTTGTGGAACCCTTTGGAGTGTGTTTGACCCAAATTTAATAAGCCGTTCTTAAAGCAGAAGAGCAGCTGTACAGCAAACCTTGTGGAATGATACTAGTGTGCTTGGCGTCTTAATTATTTTAAAATGATTACAACCACTGCTTCATTCAAGAGGCAAAAAGCTTAGAGCTCTTTGCCCAACAATGTCTTAACACAAACTGTCTGAACAGGCAGCATTCATTCGTCCTTCATGAACCCCAAAGGTCAGCTGCATCGCTGAAAACAACTCAGCAGTTTAATTGTGTTTCTTCTGAAGGAAGAGAAAGGGAGGGGGGCAAAAACTTGAGGATTCATCCTCTGTGTGAAAACTAGCCCCCTTTTTTTTATTTGCAAGGAAATATACAGCTTAAGTACAGAGACAAGGAGTGCATGATATGCAGACAGGTGTAAAACATGAAGTAATTATAGAAGCTCAAATTAGTTCCTGGGCCTGAGGCAAAAAAGAGAACAGTGCCTTGACAAAAGGGAATAGCAAATAAGGATAGCAAACAAAAAATGGCTTGAATGTGTAAATTAGCAAGAAAAATGAGACAGAAAAGCAGCTTTACTCTACTATTATTCCCCACATGAGAACAGAGCAGCTGAACATGATCAAGAGGGCTTTGGAAGAGAGAGGCAGGCATCAACACCGAAACGAAGCCAAAGAGTGGCAGCTCCGCACTTTCTAGTCAGTCACTCATTATGTGGTGAAGTGCTCTTGAGAAGTGCCTCTTATACTTGACCTATCATATTACTTCTTCTGTAAACATATAATCCCTGCTTGTTAGGTGGTGTCAACACTTGCATTCATTCCTTGTGGTACTGCTTTTGTGTATAGGCACTTTAGAAGTGCTGCCAAAACCAAAGAATTGACACCATAATAAAACAATTTGAATTTCAACCAGGTAAATACTAGGCTTTCCAAGAGAGGAGGGAGCAGAGTGTAAGCACTACATCCATTTCATCTTATTTGAAATAAAGCCTCGGGACTCTGACTTGAGACTACAGCAAGCCTATTTTTCTCAGTGACTGGTCTCTTGGATGCCACAATGACAGGCTGCTAATTAATATAATTTAATGGACAAGATCTAAGATCAAGAATAGTAAGTCAACTGTTCAATATATCTGTACTGAGCAATTTTATACATTCAATGGGTGGGGGAAAGCATATGTATGTTACGTATAGCTGGTATAGCCATGATCAGACAATAAATGAATTTAATTGTTGCTTTATCAGATCCAGTATCTAACCCATCATTTCCTTCAGGCTGATGTGGTAACAATATTGCAAATATGACTACAGCTTTATAAAACACATAATGGCCAGCATCCAGAGAACTCCCTGCACGAATGGGAGGCAATTTATCTTTGTGCAAGGGAGTGTGTCCTAATTCTGCGGATCGTTTGTTTCCCCCAGTACAGTCACTTGCACCATATTTCAATGCTGTTCTGGAGTTTTTTTGGAAAGGGAATAAGAAGCTATAGTAGAAAGGGGGACACAAGACACCCCTGTTATACAGGGGGAGTCTTCTAAAAGAGGCCCCGTGGAACATGTGTACTCTGTATCTACTGGGCCTCTTTTAAAGGACTCACCCTGTATGAGCAGCAGCAGCCAGCAAGTTTGGGGTGTTGGCACTAAAGTGTCCTCTGGGCAGTTGCATCACTGCTGCCTACCAGAAGGTGGAGGAAGTGGCTGCAAGGTGACAGGTCAGGTGCAAATGCACCAACAAAAGCCATCTGGTGCTCCCACCTCTGTGTCTGCACTGCACCAAGCTTGTTGCTACCATCCCCCACCTCTTCTACACCTAGTAAACAGCAGTGAGGCAACCTACTGGAAGCTGTGAGTGCCACTGTCCCACCACACTGTCTGCTATGAATGTACAGAATGGTTCTGATGGCTTTCTGGATTTCATCCCAAAATCAGGGAATCATAGAATTGGAATGAACCCCAACGGCTATCAAGTCTAACACTCTGCAATGCAGGAATCTCAACTAAAGCATCTGTGATAGGTGGCCATCCAACCTCTGCTTAAAAACCTACAAAGAGAGTCTACTACCTTCTAAGGGAGTCCATTCCACTAACGAACAGCTCTTACCATCAGAAAGTTTTTTCCGCCTGATGTTTAGTTGGAATCTCCTTTCTTGTAACATTGGTTTGAGTCCTACTCGCCAGAGCTTGCTTCATCTTCCATGTGACAGCCCTTGAGATATTTTAAGATGGCTATCATATCTCCTCTCAGTCTCCTCTTTTCCAGGACAAACATATCTTGTCTGGCCCAAATTTCTCCAACTTCTCCACAAGAATATTATGGGGGACTTTGTCAAAAGCCTTACTGAAATAAAGATGCACTTTGTCCACAACAGTTCCCTGATCCACCAAACTTGTAACTCTAATAAAAAAAGAAAGAAATGAGATTTGTCTGGCATGACTTGTTTTTGAAAAAACCCATTCTAAGTGCTCACAGACCAATGGTTTAATTATCTGTTCCAGGACCTTTCCTGGTATCAGTGTCAAGCTCACTGGTCTGTGGTTACATGGGTCTTCTTTTTTCCCCATTTTGAAGATGGGACAACTTGCCTGTTCTCCAATAATTCTTGAACATTACAGAGGCTCGAGATTACATCTGCTAGCTCCTTTAGTACCCTTGGGTTCATCAGGCTCTGAATATTTGAATTCATTTAAAGTAACTAGGTGTTCCCTTACTACCTCTTTTCCTATCTTGGGCTGCTGCTACCTCCTTACATCATTTATTATGTTATCACCAGGTTAGGCACTGCTTTCCTTTTGGGTGAAGACAGAGGCAAAAGTAGGTGTTGAGCAGTTCCACCTTCTCTCTGTCACCCAATAGCATTTCTCCGTGTTCCCCACACAAAGGACCTACCACTTGCTTGTTCTTCTTCTTACTTCGGACACTGCTGAAGAAAACCTTTTAATATTATTTTTAACCTCTCTTGTAATCCTGAGCTCGTTCTGAGCTTTAGCCAGACTGACTTTCCCCCTGCAACTGTTTAGGGTTATTATTAAGATAAGACATGATTGTCCGAATTGGCCCACTCTTAAAGAAGGCAGTCACAGTACTTTAATATATTTTTATTTGCTGTTGTTCTTATGTAATTCTGTTTAACATGGGGGGGTAACGCTTAAAATATGATAAAAATAAAGATTCCATCAGAGTTAAAATTATTGTATAGTCCTTCTCATGGGACTATAAAATGATCTACTTTTAAATAGAGAATAACACAAATGTTAAATATCTCTTTAGTTGCACAAAATATTATAAACTATTGTTTAACCTGTAGAATGCAATGGTCAAATATTTAGTGCTTATTGTAATGAATATTCAGTGACTTCATATAATACAGATTTAGGCAATCACATTGCAATACAACCTAGTTCATCTTTTTAAGATTTTCCTGTCCAAGGCACCTGTTTAAGAAAGTAACTTGTCCGCCACATTGCTTGGGCAATGTGAACCAAAATTATCTCCGAGTTCAAACGAAGTACAACAAGAATTCTAATTCTGAGTACGATATCAGAAAGCAAAGCTTTATAACAGTGTGAATAAAGGATAATGACATAAAATATTTGGTTCATTTTAAATACAGTTATTCTGCATACTGATTCACCATCTTATGATATTCAAGCCTCAAGTATGAAATTTTTAAAGCCCAGGAACCCTTTAAAACATAACATTTCAAAAAGTAATTCATGGAAAACTCCACTGATTCCCTGCTTAACATGATAATTTGCTTTCAGTCCCCTCTCAGATGACCTGATTTATTGTGCCATAAGCTTCTGTAGGTAATACACTAACTTTTGCCAGACACCAATGCTACCACACTCAAATTATTTATGCTGCTATAGACTAACACTGTTGCTTGTCTCAAATTATAGTTTATGCGGGATTTCTGGCTCCTGATTCAGAGGTTACAGTACCTCACCTCTATTATTTATTTACCTTTCTCATTTATAGTTTAATAACATACACAAGAACTTCCCCATAAATGAAGCTTTCACACACACTTATTATTTTATCCTAAATCAGAAGATTCTATGTTGCATAGTAAAGGTGATGTTCCACCCTATCTTCTCTGTATTCTTTTACGAAATTGCCTGCCCAGCAAATTTGAGTCTCGTAATTAATTACCCGGGTTCTAAAATTTAAGCTGACTTCTTGAGCCTATGGAAATGGAATGGTGCCAGACACCCTTAGGCATGTCCAAAATATTGTGCATCATGTAACAGTCTTGCAGCAACTTTCAAGAATCAGACAAGAGACGAATAAATTACTCAGTGAACAAGCTGTGTTCCAGGCTCCATTAGTTGTAATTACACCCCAAATATGCTCAGCACAATGCACACATGTCAGCTGGAAGTGACACACAATAGAGCAGCCAACTTATAAACTCCTTCACGCACAGAAAGGAGTCCATAAAGCAACTGACTTTATGCATTTGGATTCATGTGATAACACCTCCTCCTGCATAAACCACCAGATCACACAGATGGGGCAAATCCAAACATGAAAATGCTTCTTTTGTTTCGGCGTTGATATCTATTCAAGCAACAAACTGCGGAAAGCTGTGGACAAAGCACCACAATCTTTGCTCTTTTCACACCCCAGACAGTGTAACTGTTGCATAAAATAATATATCATAACACACCTGCGGCTTGCAAGAGCTTTAAACAACAACAAAAATAATTGCTGAAGTTCTGTTCTAAAAACAGGCTACAAAAAGGGAGCAGATTAGAACACATGAAGCTTGTAAAAATAGTAACATTCATACATATGCACGTAAGCTTGCTGCTGATTTGACCTTTCCAGTTTTTAAAAATAAAAATCTCTCCTGCCAACAGATCTTCAGAGTCTACTGCAGTTCCATATAAGTTAAGGATGAAGATCGCAGGTCAGTAAAACATATGCCTGAATAAAATAGTAAGATTCAAACTGAGTTCTGCTTTGTGGATGAGGCCACATTACAAGTGTTTCCACAGAGTTACTCTGGTCAAACTATGGAACTGCAATGTTTTAATCACAAGGCTGACATGTTCTGTTCTAAGCAGCTATTGCTGTTTTCTCCCTTATTGGCTAGGAATTCCTATATTCCTCCAGGGTGAACCTGGCAAACTAAACAAAATGGGAGGATACCTCTTATAATTTAGTTTCCTCTTTGCTACATGATGCAGCCTAGTCATTAAACCACTCACTTCATAGTGTATTCCTAGCTATGCTCTGGCAACTAATAACATTACTATTGTTTATTTATAAAATGTATATACTGTTTAATATTTAAAAATCTCTTTTTTATTTAAAAATCTCTTTTTTATTTAAAAATCTCTTTTTTATTTAAAAATCTCTTTTTAAAAGCAGTTTATGTACAATATAATCAGAGGGGTCACTATAAATTCCAATAAATACAACTAATAAAAGCTAAATAAGAGCAGAATAAAACCATATCAAAGAAAGAGCTGAGAATTTCACACAAAAATGGAAATAATCATAATAATTTTGTAGCAAATTTCAAGATACTTCCATTCTCTAATTCACTGGTATATTTTGTGGCATTAATATACCTTTGGCCTATGACTACACTCTTGTTTCTCTCACTCCACACATCCAACACATGGGTTTCCCAGATCACATTATTATGGCTTTTTGTTTCCTCACCATTTACATACTGAGCCTAATTCCACCAAGTCTAGACATGGTTCAGAGCTCTTAAAACCATGCACATATCACAATTCTATTATGGCTTCCATTTAAGGATTATTTGGTCCACCAGTTTGCCACTCCTAAGCAAGATCAACCAAGGCCCAAACACAGTAATTCCTGTGAAGTAGGAGGAATTTATTCTTCCCTCTTTCTCGGTTTTACAGTGATCTGTCACCAATAGTGAAGGTGTAGCCAACTGCAAGGTTTTGCAAAGTGTGGGGAAAGCCTGCAAGACAAGCTCTTGCAATTCCATCCTTCTGGCATTGGCCATAGCTGATAGAAAGACCTCTCTGTCTGTTGCTCCCTGGCTGTGATCGCTCTAGGGCCAAGTGCACTCCTAGAATGCTCAGCCTGGCAGAACCACTTCTAGGCAGACCATCAGTCTGCAAAGTATTTACTGGAAGGATGTCAAAATCTTTGGAGGCTCCACTGTGGTTTGAGGCAATGATGGGCTTCCTAGGAAAAGGCAGGAGGAGGGTGGTAAACCAGGTAAAACATATAAGACACTTTCTCTACAAAAGACATAGGTAAAGGTAAAGGGACCCCTGACCATTAGGTCTAATCGTGACCGACTCTGGGGTTGCGGTGCTCATCCCGCTTTATTGGCCGAGGGAGCCGGCGTACAGCTTCCGGGTCATGGGCCAGCATGACCAAGCCACTTCTGGTGAACCAGAGCAGCGCACAGAAATGTCGTTTACCTTCTCGCCGGAGCGGTACCTATTTATCTACTTGCACTTTGACGTGCTTTCGAACTGCTAGGTTGGCAGGAGCAGGGACCGAGCAACGGGAGCTCACCCCATCGCGGGGATTCGAACCGCTGACCTTCTGATCGACAAGTCCCATACTCTTCCATTATTGCTTAAAAAGCACTTTGACTCTCCAGCTATGCTCCAGCCTCACATAACTTAGTTTCAATAAGAATCATTTTCCTTTAACTCTTTTTATGCAAACACTTATGTGGTCATTTATAATAGCAGCTGAAGCTACGACAAATTGTTGCCGTGTGGGATGCTCCTGTTCAGGGTTTCAGTCATCTCAACATGCCCCTTTCCAGTATACGTCATCCCACGTTCCTTGCCTAGGAGAGAATTTTACGACCTTTGCCTGATTTACCAACTGTGGCCATTCCTAGACAGAGACGGCTTAGCAACAACAATTCATACACTGGTAATCTCAAGATTGGATTATTGCAATGAGATCAGTGTGGAGCTGCCCTCAGGTTTGCTTGAACACTGCAGTTAGCACAAAATGTCGCAGCTAAGTGGGACACCACATCACATGCACATATTACCAATGCTTAAAGAATTGTACTGGCTGCCAAGCCAAGTTTAGGTGACAAAGTTTGAGATAAGGGTATCTGAAAGAATGGCTCTCTGTGTGTAGAACTACCTATCCACTACAGTTATCAGAAGAAGTCTTCTGGGTCATGCCATATCCTATGGAAACTCAGCTTATGACTACTCAGAGACAGGCTGCCTTTGTAACAGCATCCATCTCAGGGAATGATTTCCACCTGGATTTCAAACAGGTACAACAGTATAGATACTTCATTGGCTAGTAAAATATGCCTGTTCACTCTGGTATTGAGGACCTTTGATACATTTTTATTGTTCCTTAGATATGTCAGATGTAACATTTTATACTCTAATGGTGTTTAATGTGTTTAGTGGATCGACTTAAGTTATTTTATTGTACACTGCCTTGGTAACTTGTGAACAAAAGTTAACATGTACACAGTTGTCATGCTTGTAACAAACAAATTGCCTTTCTGCCTCCTGCTTAGCTATCAGTCAGCACATTCTGTGGACCATTTTTCAGTTTTTATTAGGTGCCCCCTAGCAGTTTGAAAGCATGTCAAGGTGCAAGTAGATAAATAGGTACCGCTCCGGCGGGAAGGTAAACGGTGTTTCCGTGCGCTGCTCTGGTTTGCCAGAAGCGGCTTAGTCATGCTTGCCTCATGACCCGGAAGCTGTATGCCGGCTCCCTCGGCCAATAAAGCGAGATGAGCGCCGCAACCCCAGAGTCGGTCACAACTGGACCTAATGGTCAGGGGTCCATTTACCCTTTACCTATTAGGTGCCCTCACCCTGCCCTAAAGATCTTTCAAACTTCTCTATAAAACCCTGATATTTCCCTGACTTCTGTGCAGGGATGCCCTTTTGAATCCATGAAGATCCATACTCAAGAGAATGAATTCACTCTAAGATTATGGGATCTTGTCGCAAAATATGCCTATTATTTAAAAATTCACTTCAAAATATGCAAAACAAGTTTGACAAACTTTTCTCATTTGAAAGCTTCTATGATGAACATTGACAAAATGATTACACCAGAAAACAGAAAATATAATCCTAACCTTTTTCTTCATACAAGTCCCCTGAGTAAAATGCAGACATATAACACTAGGAAAAAAATCAAAGACCTTGTTAAATTGAGGCATAGAACCTGGAATAAATGGAATCTGGATGAGACTACTGGAAGCTCCCAGACAGAATCACAGTATGAACATCCAAGAAAACAAAAATATAATTTTAAAAATATTGCACTAGTTATATCTGTGAATATAAGTGGTGGTGGTGGGACTGGGGGTATGAAGCTGCCTGTTACCGGTGGAAGCATAAATATAGCCATCCAGCTTTCTTCCAGATAGTACAGATAGTCTCTATCCAAGGTCAGTTTAAGAATTCATGCTGGCAAAGTGCCTTTACTGCTTATAGGTACTATCATGTTGATTGGCTGTTCTTGTAGCACAACAGGTACAAGAACTATTTGTGAATTTATTACTGTATTAGCTTAAAAAGGGGGGAAAGCAATAGTTATTGAAAATAACCCGGCTAATAATTTCCTTCTGACACTTGAGTTTAAAAGGTTAAATTACTATCTGAGGAAAGGTAATCTGGCTGCCTCTCACAGCAGCCTGCAAACTCGGCAATCTGCATAGAGAGGAGTATTTGTCATCATTAGCTGAACTGTGACAGCTGGTACCCAGGGTGTCCCAGATTCAAGAAGTGGCAAAGGCACTCTCTTCTTTTAACTTGCCATTAGGTGTAGCATGTTTCATAAGCAACAAGATATTTTGCAATACAGCATGAGAACAACAGCCCTGAATACATCTGCATTTTATATGGCATAAAAACACCCTGATGCTGCATAAATAGTATTATTTGCCTTAAGGCTACTAGCTCCAAGCCGAACAACCAATACTTTCCCCAGGAAAAAGAAAATGGCTTGTATGAAGAACACTTTGGTCATGATTTTTCTTTAAACTATTAAATTCCGGTTTTTAAATGCAGTTTGAACCCAATAATGATCACATGTTAGAGGACATGTAATAAGCTGTGAAGCAAGAAACTCAAATTTATTTAATGCAGCAACTGAAAGCTTTTAAAGAAAAGCTACAGATAACATCACATCAGTGGTGTTATTAGAAACTTAAAATTGTTCTTAATGTGTACTTTGCAAACAATGAACTGACTTGCAGTCTTCTATTCAAACTTGGAAATAAACTTCAAAACAGATCAAATTTACCGTACATTTTTTCCAAATGGGTTTAAATGGGGGGGGGGGGGAGAATGCCCAAGAGATTCCAAAAAAGGCTTTCCCTAGGAAAATCTGGAGTCAGATGACTAAAAATCTTTCAAAGACTTTTTCTTTTTTTAAAGAGGCATAAAAATAAAGGTTTGTGGGGCTTGAATTTTGTGTGTGTGTGTGTGTATCTCAAACCCTTGACAAGATTTTATTATGCACAGGCCTCTACAGTTTCTTCCCCTAGGTTAATAAACATAATTCATACTACACTTTGCATTATTATGTAAACTACTTTTCACAAATAAACTAATTTTTCTGTTAATGTAAAATCTATGCAAATACATGCAGTCATTTATCAGGAAAGCTGACAAGCATTCCATATTGGAAAAGGAAAATGAAACTGCCTAAAGAATAGAGGCAATTAATTATTTCTGTATTTTCTCTCCCTCTGACTTAAGGCACAAAAGTTAGCCATCCAGTTAAAACAGCAAATGAAATAAAGAGTTTCTTTTTTATTATTTAAACACATATGGCTTTTGCCTGCAATACTGATCACCGCAAGGTCTGCAGATGCCCATGGCTAAATTGTACACTGGCAGATGGACACAGGGGAAAACTGTGCTAATGCGGCATGGTGAGCAAAACAAATGAAGAACTGAATTTGGTGGTGGGAGGGAGTCTTTCCCCCCATTGAGATATGCCATTTGCTTATAAAGTGCAAATTAGGTCAATAATAAATTTTGTACAATAAATATTCTACTGCTTATTCCATCAGGAGAAATTTAAGAAATCTTGTGTAACAAAAATCCAAAAGGCAGAGACAGAGATACCAGCAGCAGTGGAGATGGAAGTGTGTTGGCAAAGTAAATTTCCTACACAGTTTTATTCTGACTGCTAAATGCTAATAGCACAAATAATGAACATGTTTAATGAGTACAATGAGGCAACTGTGTCCTACGCGTGTGCTGTTATTTTACCTTGGTAAGAGGCAATCTCTCAAGGTGCAGATGAAAATTGCAAACTTTAAGGCACAACCTAGCAAATGTGATATTACTTACATATACTTCCTACTGCCAATGAGAAGTCTTTATTTATTAACTGTTTTGTTTTACAGGGTTATTAAAAAAACATGTAGGGTCTAAGTTAGCCTTTGATATACTTGAGAAATGATTTATAGGAGGGAGAGAGAGAATGTGAGTATGGCAGAATATTTACTGGAAATTGTTCAGTATTATTTTTCTAGCAATAACTTTTCTGCTAATAGGCCTGTAAACATGCACAAAGTTGACTTGAAATTACTCTTTCAATTATAACCAAACGTCTAAAATAAATCACATATCCAGTTTACTGTTTTGTACTGTGCTGAATTTTTAAATGAATTTCTAGAGCACATTGCACAAGCAAAATTGCTTCAAAATAATTTAGTGACACCATGCAATATTCTTAAAATACCAGAGTATTTCTACCCTAACTTTATAAACTACATCTGGAAAAGAAATATACAACCATTCCAAGCAACGGCAAAAAGCATTACTCAGAACATAATGATTCTGTTAAAAAAATGTTTGCCATTGGCTGAAACGGGTATACGTTTCTTTATAGAGGTGACCATGAATAAGCTGTTTCCAGAGTTAAATTGGAAGCACTATCATACATTTTACAGGGAAGAACAAACAAAGGGGATGAAAAATGGTTAAGAAATGAGCAAAGATATCCATTCGGAAGAAGGACTTTTTAATGGAATCTATCACTTGATTGTATCACATTGTCTGAATCAGATTTCACTTTTATAGCTACAGAGTTTGTAACACTGTTCAAACACATTCATGTTACTCATAAAAATGTAAATGGCTTGTTTTATATTTCAAACATCAAACCCTTTTGGAATTCCTCTCTTCAATGTACTGAATGCAACCATGAGCCCCATGCACACAGGGCTTTCTAACTGGGGATGTGGAAAAGTGCCCTCTGAAAATTTGATGGTTTTATCAGAACACGTATGGCTTCCCTTGAGATTCATCTGATGTTCTGCCATAGAAATAACTCCTAAACTCACTTCAAATTTTGCTTTAGGACTCCTTTTCTTTTCAGTGGAAGGAATATTATCTACACTCTACACAAGCTTTTCGTCTTGCATGTGCTGAGAATTTCTCTCTTGTTGAAAACAAGAGATTGCTACTAGGCAGACTGGAAATGCATTCAAGAGGAGTGTATCGATATAATACTTAAAATGAAGTTTGATTCCTGAATTTGAAACATATTTATCTTTTTTCTTGTTTTAATATGCAGTATGAATTTACTTCCAGATGAGATACAACATCAAAGATTCCTGTCTTTGTAGATCTGGTTCTCCTTTTTCTGCTCCCTCTTTGTTCACAAATAAATCTGCTGTGTATGTAAACAATAATACAACTCTCCAAACGTTACAGCATATGTGGACAATAAAACAATTTCCCAAACAATATAGGATGAAATCTCCATTTTGTACTTTTTCAAACACCAATGGGAGATTATGCATGGATGGCAGGTTATTGTCTCATTTCCCCCACTTCCTTTCAGAGAAATATCATTGCTCTAAATCCTGTTTAAATTTTGTTACATGTTCCTGTGCCTCTCAATACAACTGAGAAGGTTGTAACTTTAAAGAATGTGGTCCAAAACTGAGTAATTCCATGCAAAGAGGAGAGCAGTTGTGTGCTGGAGAAAGACACTCCCTGTCATCAAGGCTATTTGGGCCCCAAATGATTGCATTAACTCAGGAAGCACCTTCAGACTATAAACTTACTCTTTTCAGGAGGAGTGCAGTTCCATTCAAGACAGGTCACTTATTCAATTAGTGGACTTTAGAACTACCCACAATCCATGCCCAAATCTTGTCAGGATTCTTTCTTAGCCCTTATCCAGCCCATTACGTCCTCAACCACCAGTCCAGCACGTGAACAGTCTCTCCTGATTCAGATGGAACGGAGACACAGAGTGGTGTCATCCACACACTGATGATAACACACTACAAATTCCCAGATAACCGTCATCAGGGACTGAATGGAATCTTGTGGAGCCCACAACATAACTGTCAGAGAGCCAAGCAGAAATCACCCAATGCTACTTTGTGGTATTGATCCTGCATTTAGGAACAAAACCACTGTAACAGACTGGCCTCAAATGTCAATCCCTAGCACTGATACAGAAGACTGCCACAGCCAATGGCATCAAAATCTGCTGTGAGAGCAATACAAGTAATCTATGCGGGTGACCAAGGCTCTGTCAATGCCAAAACATGGCCTGAAACCATATGGAAATAAGCCTCAAAACAATTTCCTCCAGGGACACCTGAAGTGGACTGGAAATGACCTATCCAAAAAAGAGGGCCTTTCTGACCAGGTGGTATAATAATAATAATAATAATAATAATAATAATAATAATTTATTATTTGTACCCCACCCATCTGGCTGGGTTTCCCCAGCCACTCTGGGCAGCTTCCACAAAGACCAAAAATACACTAAGTTGTATTAGTTGTCTAAGTACAGTGATATCCTCTTAAAGATACACACACATGTACAAATATTCCTCAATCACATTCCCTTCAGTTGCATTTTTATATAAAACCTAAAAAAGGTAAAATTTTAGCATTTTCCAAGTGGTTTCTTCAGCATCTTCAGCATCTCAGCTTTATACTTTTAAAACTAGAGGATAAACAAGCACTATATCAATCAGGGGGCTTTGGCAAAAGCCTATTTGACAACCCAAGAAGATCACGTCTACTGGATGTTTTCTGTGTAAATGAGCAGCTACTCTTACCCCTAAAAGAAAAAGAAAAGAATCCCTTTTAAGGTTATGTGTCTGCACCAAATTGTTTATTTCTGGGACAAGGAGGGTCTCTCACATATGTCTCTCTTTGCCCTGATAAAGTCCTGTGCTATTAGTTTTCATGGCACAGGATAAAGAAACTGCATGTCTTTCTTACCAACAGATGATGCACGGAGATGCATATGAAGATGGACCTCACCCCTGTGTCTATAGAGAAGAACAGTGGGGGAGAACTGCATTAAGTAGAAAAGCTGGAAAAACCTTTCGCTACTGCTGGTGTGTGTGCGTGGTTGTGTGTACAAGTACTCCAGCCTGCTGTTTGACAGGCATCCTGAGACAACATACAGATAAAATGAGTGCTTCCTTTAAAAAGTACCCACTACCCCCCTCCCTCCAAAATCAATCCTAATTAAGGCTAGTACAGTGATGAGGTACAGACTGCACAAGCTGTTTTCCAGTACCTCTCTCAAGAAAAGCAGCTGGTGTAGAAGAACTTAAAATGTTAGTGAGACAAACCTCCCTTTGTAACAAGCTACATTGACCGTTCCTCAACAAGGTTGGTTATATGTACCATTCTAGCTTTCATAATGCATTCTGTGCTTGCCTGGAAAAGGGGTTAGGCGGATAAGTCTGTAGTTTTCTTGTTTTTAAAATAAAATAAAATAAAAATATTATCTTGACCACTTTCAAGTCTTTTAAAAAGAAGCCAGATTTGCATACACATGTAAGTTCAGGTATTTCGCATCCGAGTTTTTTCGAGAATGTTTGAGTAAATGTTATTCAGCTTTTAATTTTGTTAGTTAGCTTTAAGTGCAATCCTTGGCAACCTCTATTTGACGTGGTTCTTCTGATGTACTACTAGAATAAAAGATGCAAGGGGTTTCCCTTTGACATCTTCCGTAGTAAATTTTTAAGATTTATCTACACTTAAATATTTGGAGAGAAAGAAAAAGGCACAAAGAAGAACTATAAGGAAGATCATGAAATAAGCTGTATGTAATTGAAAATGAAAAGTGAAAGCGGGCGGTGAGGCCTATGAAAATGTATCCCACAATAAACCTGTTAGTCTTCAAGGTGCCTGGGGACACTCTGTTGTTTTGCTGCAATAGGGCAACGCAGCTACTGCTGGAAGTTACAGACCACAGAGACACTGAGAGTGAGTTTTACCAGCACAAAGCAAGCAGCAGAAAGCAGCAAAGAAAGAACTGCAAATGGAGACAGGATGCATGGCTGTCCACCAGTTATATAGCAATGACATTTAGGAATGGATACCATATTTTATAGACTGTTGAAGAGCACGGCTCAAAAAGGAAGAAGCAGCAAATCCTAGGTGCTAGCTTCAGCTTTTTGCAAGCCAACAGCAGTTATTTAGCTTCTACCCTAAAGCCAATATTTCAGATTTTTATTTTATGATGCCCAGGTAAGCAGTTGTCTCCAGTCCTCTTGACATACTGAAGTACAATGTGGACAGTTGGTTCATCCAGTCAGTAAAAGAAGAAAGGCAGGAAAATGACATTCCATCAGGACTGACCCTACCACTAGGCAGAAAAGTGTGGCTGCCATGGAGGGGGTTGGGGACAGATGTAGCAAGATGTGGCTGACAGAGCTTTACCTGTCCTGCAACCCCTAAGCAGATTTTCCTCAAATTTCATGTTGTTTTGATTTTATTAGTTGTTGGTCTTAATACTGTGTTGCTTTTATGTTCACTGCCCGATAGACTTCTGAATAAAGGTGTGGTTCAGACATTTTCTGAACTGCCTTGGGATGCAGTGGAGGACACTGGCAGATGGACAATGTTGAGGTTAAGATTCAGTTATCAGTGCAGCTGCAAATTGTGGAACAGAGGTTGGCGGAGCACCATCTTGTGCTTTGTCTCAGGCAGCTCAGTGACTTGGGCCACCCTGAATTCCACATTTTTAATCACAGCTTCATCTGCTTTAAAGTGTAGTTTGGGGAAAAACTTGCATGAATGTTGACTTTTTGGATAATCTGTCATGGCTTCATCCGGAATTAGAATATTTAAAGAATGTGTTCCAGAGGGGATGCATTTCATATCACTCATCAAAATAATTTCTCCAGCAGTCATTAATGGGGACATTTAGAGACATTCCTCACACTGGCAAAGGAAGCATTACTGAAAGCACTCCTGCCCTGTATATTTTAAAACAGTCGTTAAGGTTGCTATTGTATACTCACTTATCTGGGAGTATGCCTCACTGAACTCATGGGGATTACTTCTGAGTAAATGCATGTAAAATTATACAGTGGTACCTTGAGTTAAGTACTTAATTCGTTCCGGAGGTCCGTACTTAACCTGAAACTGTTCTTAACCTGAAGCACCACGTTAACTAATGGGGCCTCCTGCTTCTGCCACGCCACCGGAGCACGATTTCTGTTCTCATCCTGAAGCAAAGTTCTTAACCTGAAGCACTATTTCTGGGTTAGCAGAGTCTGTAACCCGAAGCGTATGTAACCCGAGGTACCACTGTATCACAGTTAGAGAGTTATAACCATTGAAGCTCAGCAAGACTCATTTCCAAGTAAAGATGTACAAGATAATTTATTTTGGAGAATCATAGGACAGTGGAAATTCTGCTTTAAGTGCTCCCCCCTCCTACAAAGAGTAGATAGTCCAATACTGAGACTTTGCATATTAGAGAGAGAGGTTTACTATGGGGCTGCAGTTTATATTGTTGCTGTTGGCATCCGTCTGTCTCGAGAGTCAACGGAGTGCACCTCCAGGAGTGAAGCCAAACCGCTGTGTTAGCAGCACCAAAGTGACCTCCCTGGAAAGCAAACCTGGGCAGCGTGCACGGAGGTCCTGGGCTGCCCAGACAACAAAACACCCCTCTAGGCCTTGCTGATGTGGTCCAAAGGAAAGCAGAGCACTGCCGTTTGCACTAGCTTAGCTGCAGGAGTTGCTGGAAGGAGGCATGCAAAGCACCATCTAACTGTCTTTGGTAAAGTACCCCACTCTAGATTTGTGTAGGCTTTACTCCTTAGCCCTTTCTTCTCCTGAATATATCCCCCAAAGCAGTACAGGTTTAGAACTAGAGTTTTCCTTCTCTTGGATGGGCTATCTTCCATGGTGGAGAAGCCCTATCTAGACCTCACGTCCCTCAACAGAATGTGCATAAACTGTCTTATTGACCGTTGGACCCACTATTGGTCTCATCTGTTCAATCTGCTGGAGCCCGTCTTCACATTCAGGGAAAGTCCCTAACTCACTGAGGGTTTGAGACCCCTCGGCTACCCTCACCTAGTTTAACCAGCCAGTTGGAAGTCACTCCTGGGGTGTGGCTGCTGTCACATGCTGAGAGCTTCTAGGAGCCATAGGTGAGAGCTGAGTGCACCATGGGGCCCAAAGATGGACAAACTATGCTAGAAGGATCACCAAGGGTACTACCCCTCCCCTAACACCCCACAAACCCCAGTTAAGACTGGTGCTTAAGAGAGCCAGTGTGGTGTAGTGGTTAAGAGCGGTAGTCTCGTAATCTGGTGAACCGGGTTCGCGTCTCCGCTCCTCCACATGCAGCTGCTGGGTGACCTTGGGCCAGTCACACTTCTTTGAAGTCTCTCAGCCTCACTCACCTCACAGAGTGTTTGTTGTGGGGGAGGAAGGGAAAGGAGAATGTTAGCCGCTTTGAGACTCCTTAAAGGGAGTGAAAGGCAGGATATCAAATCCAAACTCTTCTTCCCCTTCTGCTTGCTATTTATTTTAACTGGACTTTTTTGTTCAGATCTGCCATTGTTGGTTTCTATATTGTGTTGCTTTAATATTATTCTAAGCTACTTCAAGTGGACTATAACTCAAAAGGTGTGACACAAATGATTTTAAAATACATTTGTTAGTCTACCGTTAGGCTTCAAATCTGAAAAAATGATTTGCAAAGTAGTTTCCAAATTTCAACTAAAGAATTATTAGATCATGGTATATAGAAGTCACTAAAATAAAGCTGCTGTGTTACTATTGTTATTGGCCTTTTTTGGCATAAGAGTGTGTTACTATTCATTCCTGCCAACTCTATGGTGCCAGCATGCAGTATGGTCCATACACAGCTGTGTTGCCATGACATTTCCCTTTTCTAATGCCAGTTCAACCAAAACCTCTCCACCTACAAACATATCAAATACCATAATGTCCATAAGTCATACAATGGCCTGTGCTGTTGCAACTACTGAGAAAAGATGCAACAACGCCCAATTTGAAAAAACTAGGGCCACAGGCTAACAATAGCTGAGCATATATGGTTGATACATCTCCATCAGTTGCAGCAGTAACAAGGATTTTCTACCAACCTCTGGACCTTGGCTTAATTGAATCCAGATATTTCTTTGGTTTCTCAGGATAAGTGGCTTCTTGTTAATGGCTATAAGGAGTAGCAGTATAGTATGGAGGTGACTAGTGGTGGTGAAGTTTTGAATTTGCCTTGAACTATCCACTAAATTCATGACACTTCTAAAAATCAGGTGTACAGCAATTTGTTGCCTTGCAGATTCTCAGTACCTAGGAATTTCACAGCTTAAATCAATGTATTTTTTAAAGTTCAAAATCACAGCATAAAAGTTTGAAAATACTGTGTTGCAAAGTCTGGTTCTAACTGCAGACTTTTAATTGATCAAAAAATCCAGAAACACAGATGCTGTGTGATTCTAGGCACTACTTCCAGAAACACTGGTTTCAGCCCAGTGTAATGCATGCCTAACAGTGGCCTATTAAAACTCATGCTCAGCTTCATACCTACAATGATTCATTTACAACTTCTGCCTCTGAATACTTGTGGCAGATTCCATGTGACTAAAAGAAAAGCTATGTATTTTTCTCACACTGGTTTCTACCTAGTATCATGCATAATAGTGGCCTTAGATGTGAAAAATAAATCTCAAAACAGCCCTTACTTGGGAGGCGAATTAAACTAAAATCAGTGGGATGGTTACGAGTAAATGTGCTTAAAGTGAGGTAAAAATCCATTTAAGCACGAGTACTTCACAATAACTAAGGCAGCTTGTGTAAATCATGCTAACCATCCGAATAACATCTGATAGTATATGAATGTGTTTTAATCTTTTGTGCATTTTTACTTATGTCTGCTTCTATAAATTCAGTTCCCTCTTACAAACGATGCCTTTCTGGTCATCCTGTTCACTCTGTTAAACAATACATTTTAGAAATCTTGTTTATAGGAAAGATTACTTTAAGCTTTCAAAGCTGTTTATCCAACACATGCTGCTTCATTTTCAAGGTCAGTATTGAATATTTTAGTCACTTAATCACATACAACATGAAACAGTAATGAAAGTTCTGTTGGATGACCCACTGCAGATGCAGTAGATTAAAGGGAGCTAATCCCCTCTGATTCCATGGACCATTCTGGGTTCAGGAAAAAAGAGCATTCCCAAAGTAGGATTCTTAAAACGTCACTGTTGGACTGCTTTAACTGAAATCTGGCATGCTGAGAATGTCTGCTTTTGATGCAGTTGATAAATAAATAAACCAAACACGGCAGTGCATTATCCTGCCTGCGATTTACTTGCCAGCACTATACAACCTGTTGTTGCAAAGAGGAAAGTGTGTTTGTCTTAAACATTCTTCTAACAACACTGAATGGTTTATTTATAACAGAGATCTTAGTGGTTGTTCTCAAGTGTCCAGAAGAACAGAATGTAGTATAAATACCATTTTGGAAATTTACGGAGATACTTTGGCTTATTTTTGGCACAGCGCCATAACTGATCTGTGAGAAACATTATTTGGATATTACCCACTATGCCTGAGCTCTGTGAGTGACATAGGACTCTGTGTGATACACAGTACTCACATGTGATTTTTGCTTGTACTGTTTTAATTCTTGCTTCCCAAGAATCATAGCACTAAATTATATATTTGGGGAAAGCAGTTAGGATAGTGCTTTGGCAGAGGAGGGGGAATGAAAAAACTGCATTTCAAAGAGACAGGAGAAGAGGCTTGAGCAGCCCATGGCAGCTATCAAAACACAGATTATAAAATTCCCTCCTCAGACATGCTGTGATGGATTATCTGGGACATGGGAAACAGGAAAACAGACAACAACCATCCCTAAACATCATTACAATACTGGGTTTGGGGTCCAGTGAGTGGGGCACTTCTCAGTCAGAATGCAAATAAGGCAGGCAGAGATATGGAAAACTGTATCAACTTAACCGCAAACAGAGTCACTGTGGAAATAACCCTGTTCACCTTTTTTTCAAGAGCCGAATGACACTGCTGAAATATTTGTAATAGCTTTGCAATGTTTTGGAGAAAGGAAGTAATGGGGGGAGGGGAAAGAGTAGAGAACATAATTCTTTCTAGACCAGCCGTGGAACACTCCCATCAGCCTCAGCCAACATGGCCAATGGAATGATGGGAGCTGTAGTTCAGCAAAATCTGGAACAGAGAATATATGTGTAAAAAAGTTCTGGGACTGTAACTGTGTCAAGTACAAATGGTATGGCCACAGTCTTAATTTTTGCATGAGTCGTACCCTGTGAAATTTCTCTCTAAGCAACTGTAAATAAATAAACTTATGCACAAGTCCTTTGTAATATAACAATGCATTCTATCTGCAGATAAAGTATTTAAAAATTATAAACACGAAAAAAGCATTATGGACATTACTCTGATTACCCTTTTAATAGTATGTTCCCCCCCTTTATTCACTCTTAGTTTGAAAGAGTCATAACAAAAGAAATACAAAAACTCAAAGTCACCATACATTAAACTGGAAGAAAATACACCTTTATTTTTTCCCCAATGACAATAAAAGTGAATCTGCTACAAAGATGTATGCTTCATTTCTCTAGTGCAAAAAAGAAATTTATTTTGGCTTGCAGGATGATGTGTAATGAAATGGGTGGGGGTGGAGAACTGTTAGAATATCAGATACATTAAATGAGCCTTCAAACCCACTCCAACAACAGGGATAAATAATTCAATAAAACCCACTTCATATTCTGTTTCCCTAGCGCAATACACAGATATTAAAAAACAAGACTTTAAACTTATGAACAGTGGTGTGAAGAATCACAACTACACAAAGAGAATTCAATGTGGCATAAAGAGAAGAGCTTGTACATTCAAAGCAACCAACACATTTTCTCTAGCTGGAAAGCCAATATTCGTAAAATTACAAATTAAGTTGCTAATTAATAAATTATGTTTGCTGAACACAAAATCAGTCTAGGCACACTTCTTTTCCAACTGAGATAGGCTTTTTGAATAATACTACAACAATATTGCACAAAATATTTTATGTGAAAGTATGGGAGCGGGAGTTCCCAGCAGAGTCTGTAAAAGTGAGCAAGACTGTGCAACAGGAACAACAACAGCAGAATTTGAAGAAAGTCACTCCTCAGACTTTCCTACACCTTTAATTCCTTACACAATTAGCAATCCTAATTTCCACTGGGTTATTTTCATCTTGCTCTGCTGATAGAAGTCCTTATCGCTAAGACCAAACTTGATTCAGTCGATAGGTGGATGTAATGAAAACAGAAAACTGACTATTTAAAATATAGGAGAATATGTAAAGTGTGCTAACCACCTTCAAACAAGCATATTAATTTATATTTGTTCATCTAATGTGAGACTTCTGTATGACTATGAAGTCTAAAAGTCTTTGTTAACATTCAGTCCAATTCATCGCAAAGAGAAGCACAGGGATTCATTCAGTTTAGTTGCATTTGGATTCACTGCAATTAAAATTGGCATAAATCCTGGCAGGACTAAAATTTAAAAATAAAATTAAAGTTCACATTGAATTTTGTATCTAGGCTAGTTTTAAACACCCTTACTACAAGTGGATGTGAAAAACCTCCAAAGACCTTTAATTTTTTTTTAAAAAATGCCTTACAAAATGTTTGAAAATTGGAATTAATTTTAATCTAGTATGCTAAATTCTATTACATCATTGTTATGTTACACAGCTTTTCTCAGTGCCTACATGTTTTTGTATGCAACAACAAATTCAATATTTTAAAATAATAATAATAATAATAATAATAATAATAATAATATATTCCCTAAATGTTATCCTTCTATATTTATTAGATTAAGTTTACAGTTCAAATAAACCAAAATATCTGGACCAACTGCATCAGTTACTGAATTAATTTTAAAGAATCAAAACTTTTACCACTATGTGAAAAACAGCTTGATCTATAAATTTATAAAGGAATATTTATTCTAGTGAAACTGGAGTTCAATCATTGCCTACAACAGAACCTACTCTCCCAAGTACACAAGCTTGCAGTTTTAGTCTCCAATTCCATACATAGTTACCAAGTAGTAAGTTCCACTGAATTAATTATATTTTACATGCAAAGTAGACATGCACAGATCACAATATGAGGTGTAGCAACATTTTGCTAACGCAGGCTTATAAATTGCTGTAATTATTTTATATTTAATGACAATATTCTGCAAGAAACATTAACAACTTTGTGGTGTGACAGATAATTCAACCCATTTATAGCTCAATCCTAACCAATGTAAGGAATTTTAAAGGGAGTTGATTCTAACCTTCACCTTATCATTATGGAAACAAGCTAAATATAAGTCTAAAGACTTCGCTGTATGTGTCATCTCAGCAGCTAGAAGAGTATAGAGGAACCACTTCAGGAGAGTGCTTTGTTGTGAAGATTTTCAATTATCACAGAGGAGTTTTGTTGCACCTCCACTGAGAACCGAATTTCATTTTATTCCTATGTGTTTTCCCCTGTACTAAGCGGTTCAGTAGTTCACTGCACAGTTCCAGCTAAATTTCTGTATTTGGGCAACACAGCCTGCTCGCTACTAATACAGTACTCTTAAAAAGAAGTGCAGGGACTGTGCTCCGGAGCCGGGCTCCCGGTTCAGAGGAGCAAAGTCGAGATGCTTGCCAGACTCTCCTTGCGCAGGACCCTGGTCCCTTCTCCCACCGACCCCCAAACACCCTCGGGATGAAGGAGATAAAATGTGAGAGCGCCACGCTAGTGCCTTTCCCCTTCCCAAGCTCAAGCCTTAGCCTCTTAGAGGCGAGAGGGCGAAGGGATGCAGACGGGTCTCTTCTCTGCGGGAAAGAGATTTGCTTGCGCAGCGTCTCTCCTGGCGCCCCTCCACCTGTTGTTGGGCTGCTCGACCCCAGCCCACGATCCTTCCCTGCCCCACGCACATTTCTGGAGCTAAGTTCAGGCAAGGCCACGCTGGTGAGCTGCTGTCTGGAAGCGTCTCGACGCCGTTTGCAATCCCTGCCCAGACAGAAAGCAGCCGCGCAGAAAATGCGCGCCCCGCCAGATCCTCATCCGCAAAGCCCTGCGTCCACAGGAGGATGCGCTACCGCTGCCTCCCCGCGCCTTGGGCGGCGGCTCCAGTTTCTCCTCCTTTCGCCTCTATCTAATTCAACGACCTAACACGCCCGGATAAGCGCGCAGTGAAGGCAACCCAAACAGATCGCTAGACGCAAAGGTGATCTGAAGGGCCAAGCAGCTACAATAGGATCCTAAAGGGACCGGGCTGCTGCAATGCCCAACATGCGACTTGTCGATGGACTTGCTTGGAAGCAAATGCCTTTAGGGCCGGGCGATAAGGAAGTTCACCATTATCTGGAAGTAGGTCTAATCAATGCAACGAAATAATAATAATAATTGACACCCGAGCTCTGAACGAATTCTGCAAGAGCGCAGGAGGATAAGGTTGCAATCCTATTCCGTTCCTTGGCAGTAAACCCGACTGAACTCAGATGGCCTTACTTCTAAGTAGACATGCATCAAATTTAAGGGAGCAACTGATAAACAAAGGGGCTTAAATTCAGGGCAAATCAAGCGCGCCTGATTTCTACTGAAATCAATGGGGTTTAGGCACCAGCTCAAGGCTCTAAAATTCTATATTCATTTACTCGAGAGTATGCCCCATTGAACTCAGTGGGAATTAATTACGAGTAGAGGTGTATAGGCTTGAGCCGTAAATATTTTTTTAAAACACCCATCAGTCTAGTTTTACGCTTATTAATTGATTTTAAGGGATATTTCTGAGCAACATCTTTAGGATGCAGGCTTAAATCCCATTGATTTCGAATTAACTAAAGCGCGCTTAACTTTCCCTAGACAGCACCCAATTAATTTTAACATTAAGATGCTCATAGATGCTTTTGGAAGCCGTTCAAGGGAGAGGGGAAGGTGGAGCTGCTCCAGGGCTCCCCTCCCAGTTCCGAACTGTGTTGCTTCTTGGAACAAGAGAGCAGGCAGCAAACCAGAAGGTTTGGCCGGCTATGCGCAACCAACAGCTCTGCTTGAAGGCACTGGAGGGGATATTGGCTCATAACTAGCGCTGCCCTAAACCTGGACTGTCCAAATGGGACAGAAAAGCTGCCTGCCCGCTTGACCGCGATTTCTCCCGCTCCTCCTCTGTCCCGCGTTCCACCCAGACTGCAAATACAGTCCACACGGGGGTGAGGTGGGGTGCAGAAACCTGCCCACTTCAGACCATTAAGAGTTGCCATTTACTTTGCCACAATGTCGCTGCTACTGACAGCGGAGGCGGCTGGGCACCTTCGCGACACGTGCGGTACACAAAGGCGGCAACTCATTGCTCGCCAGGGCTGCGCGTCTTCCGAAACTCAATCCGGAAAACTGTCAAGCCCGCCAGCGACTGGTCGCTTCCTTCAGCTGCTACCAATCTAAAGAGCCAGGTAAAAAACGCGCCTCTATTTGCATCCAATCGATTGAGACCCGTCAGCTCGCCTTTTGTGCTATTTAATTGGGGAGGAAGAAGAAAGAGGAGGAGGCTGCTGCTCCTGGTACATATTTCCCCTCTATCGTACAACCGGTGACTTTCTAACACTAGGCTAGCCCAGTTGTCAAGCGGAGAACTTCCCAGCTGTTTCCAACGTCTATCAGGCAGCGCCAGTTGAAGCCAAGTTTTCGCATGTGATGTCCTTTTCCCCGGAGCGAAGCGCCTCTCCAGTTCGCCGGGAGAAGGGTGCCGGGTTCCTGGCACCTGCGGTCCCCTTTGCGCCACGAGCAGGCTCCGGAGGACGCCTGGCGAGAAGAGTGGCAAGCAGTCCTTTCCCCAACAGCCGTAGCCGCCTTCCGCCTCCTCGCCTGCCCAATGGGTCGCTGGCCTGGCTGGTCCCTTTCTGCCACCAGCCCCCTACCTTGAGTTTGTGCGTTTCTCTGTCTCCCCGAGAGGGATTAATTAACCAGGCTGGAGCTGGAAGAGGCTGCCGTGACGAGCCCAGTGGCGATTGGCCGCCCGCCTGCCTGGCCCTGCCTTTATAATTTCCACGCGAGTGCATCTGGGCTCTTATACAAACCAACAGCCAGCTTCTCCTGACATATACACACACTCAGAGACAGGGAGACACACACACACAGAGGGGGAGAGAGAAAGAGAAACACCCAGAAATCCGCCCCCCCCCCCTATCTGACTACCAACATTGAGCGCAGACACACACACACACACTCACACCCCGTGGTGACTCCAGGAGAAAAATAAATGCCTGCTCCGATGTGTTATTATTTTGACTGGTGGGAGCCTGGCTGCAACTGGGCGCAAACTTTGCTTCCCTTTTTTTAACTGCAGCTCTTCCATGCTTTCCTCTGCTCCCTGAAGGATCCTTTCCAACAAAAAACCCAGGGGTTTGTGTGCCTGTGCGTGTTTGGGAAAGACTCGGAAATCTGTCCGGGGCAGAAGTGTCCACCTCCAGCCTGCAAGGAGAGAGAAAGACAGCCTGCGAGCGAGCCTCGGAGTTGAGGAGGAGCCGAGCAGCAGAAAGAGCAGCGGCGGCGGCGGCGGCGGCGGCGAGAGCAGCGCCTTTGGGCGGCCTGGGGCTCCGCTTCCCCGCGCCGGGCGTCCGGATTCCCGTCTGAAGTTGGCTCCCGCCTTAGCAGCCGCATTGGATCCCAGCGCGTACTGCGAGACTCCGGTCTACAACCCGGATCTCTGTCCCAACATGATCGCGGCGCAGGCCAAGCTGGTGTACCACCTCAACAAATACTACAACGAGAAGTGCCAGGCGCGCAAGGCGGCCATCGCCAAGACCATCCGCGAGGTGTGCAAGGTGGTGTCGGACGTGCTGAAGGAGGTGGAGGTGCAGGAGCCGCGCTTCATCAGCTCCCTCAACGAGATGGACAACCGCTACGAGGGCCTGGAGGTCATCTCGCCCACCGAGTTCGAGGTGGTGCTCTACCTCAACCAGATGGGCGTCTTCAACTTCGTCGACGACGGCTCGCTGCCCGGCTGCGCCGTACTCAAGCTGAGCGACGGGCGCAAGCGGAGCATGTCGCTCTGGGTGGAGTTCATCACGGCCTCGGGCTACCTGTCGGCGCGCAAGATCCGCTCGCGCTTCCAGACGCTGGTGGCGCAGGCCGTGGACAAGTGCAGCTACCGCGACGTGGTGAAGATGGTGGCGGACACCAGCGAGGTCAAGCTGCGCATCCGCGACCGCTACGTGGTGCAGATCACGCCCGCCTTCAAGTGCACGGGCATCTGGCCGCGCAGCGCGGCGCACTGGCCGCTGCCGCACATCCCCTGGCCGGGGCCCAACCGCGTGGCCGAGGTGAAGGCCGAGGGCTTCAACCTGCTCTCCAAGGAGTGCCACTCGCTGGCCGGCAAGCAGAGCTCGGCCGAGAGCGACGCCTGGGTGCTGCAGTTCGCCGAGGCCGAGAACCGGCTGCAGATGGGCGGCTGCCGCAAGAAATGCCTCTCCATCCTCAAGACGCTGCGCGATCGCCACCTCGAGCTGCCCGGCCAGCCGCTCAACAACTACCACATGAAGACTCTGGTGTCGTACGAGTGCGAGAAGCATCCCCGCGAGTCGGACTGGGACGAGTCGTGCCTGGGCGACCGGCTCAACGGCATCTTGCTGCAGCTCATCTCGTGCCTGCAGTGCAGGCGCTGCCCGCACTACTTCTTGCCCAACTTAGACCTCTTCCAGGGCAAGCCGCACTCGGCCCTCGAAAACGCGGCCAAACAAACGTGGCGGCTGGCCAGGGAGATCCTCACCAACCCCAAAAGTTTGGAGAAACTTTAGAGGGCCAGCCAGCGGCGGCCTGACACTATTCTTCTCTCCCCCGCGAAAAGAAAAGAAAAGAAAAAACTGCCTTTCTCTTCGGAGGATTCTGCTGGGTTTACGGGGCAAACGTCGCCCTGCGTTCGGGGAAGAGGCTGCCCGCCTGCGCGCACACGCACACCAAGCCAACTGCAAGTATTATGACTCTTGCCGGTATCCCGGTTTTAAAAGCCTGCCCGGAAAACAAAACGAAACGAAACCGTGTATGATTATCACCAGGGGAAATGCAATATTGGCTGCCGTTTTTAGCCTGATTGTGACCACTCCGCCTAGAAACCAGACCAATGGATTATAACGAGGCCGGGATTTTTGTGCGAGTAAGAGAGAATCTGAAGATGCCACCCAAATAACCACAACTGTTAGATAGGAAAAGAAACAAAACAAACCACAACTGTCCCAACTCTTCCCCTGTACATTTTTTTAAAAAAAATTGTATGGAATATTGTGATCTCACATTGTCTTTGAAATTGTGGGTGTTAGTGTTTTGTGATTTGGTGAAAAGAAGTTAAATTGCCATTTTGGATACTTCAGGACATTTTCTGCTCAAGAAGATACCGCTTAAAAAAAAGGTAGATTTTATCATGGTACTTTTGTTACTTGTCTTTTGAAGTGTCTAAGCTAAAAAAAAAGTTTACATTTTTTTTGTTTCAAATATATTGCTTGTTCTATTTCTACCATTCCATAAATATACTTGAAATGTTATTTAAATATATTCAGAAGAAATTTGGATTTTGCTTATATAATTGTGAATATTGGAATTATATATTGGAAAAATGCACTTGAAATACACTGGATAATTACTTTTTGTGATTTAAATTTCTGTTGCTGATTTTATTTAATTACAAGCTAATAAATAAAAGTAAAATAAATATGCTTAAGAGTTTCAGTGCTGGATTCCATCTGGGTTTGTGCAAGCCCTCAGTCTGCTACGTTCTCTCTTTTTGGGGGGCGGGGAGGGGCCGTGTAAAGCGGGTCTGAAGCCCTTGACGGCCTGTTAAAAGTAGCATAATTTAAAATGAAGATAAAAATCGGTGTAGCCTACCCTAAAAAAATGGGGTCCTGAAGGCCATCGACATCGGTCACACTCCGGTGTGTGGCAATTAAGCGAGTAACATTTTTACAACCGTCAGGAAATAAATCTACTTCTCAAAAGATTTAGTGGGCCAGGCTAACGCGGCTGTCCGGTTTTGAACCAAGCTGAAGGCACGCATTACCCAAGTGAGCCTAGTTTGTAACAAAATTAACAGCACTTGGAGAGCAGGGAGGGGGAAGCTGCAACGTTCAGAGATTTGCGGGGGTCAAGCCAACAATCGGCAGGTAAAGAATGTTGCTACCTTTGCCCTAAACATCACCAGCCTGGCCATGAAGCCGCCGCCAGATGTGTTTGGGGAAAGCGAGCGTCGGCCTCTCCGGAGGCCCCGCCGGAGCAAAGGAGCCGCCTCCGCCAGAAGCCCCGTCCTGCCCTTGCAGAGAGCGCAGCAGGCAGTTCCTTCCGGATGCAAACCGTGATTCAGCCAAAGGGCAAATATCCCGGCAAGCATTGAGGGGGTGCAACAATGTGCTCAAGATCTGCCCAGGTGATACTGTTTCAAACTTCAGCTGCGCTCTGCCCGCGCTTGGATGCGCTGCAGCAAAACCGTTAGACTCGCCATGTTACCCAACTCCATGTTTTGTTTTGTTTTGTTTTGTTTTGTTTTGTTTTGCTTTGCTTTGCTTTGCTTGCGTGTGTGTTTTAAAATCCGGAAGACCCTTTTAATTCTTCCTGTCAAGGTTGGCAGGCGGGCAACAGACGGATGGCCTCGACATTGAGGCCACAATAGTGTGTATTTACACAAGGCTACGAAAGTGAAATTAAAATAACAATATCACTATAGATCCGGAGAGAAGGAAAATGACATGGACGTGAACTTTTGAATTCTGTAACAAGGCAAATCTCCGCTCTATCTCCTTGCTCCAGGGGTCTTCGGGAGAGATTCTGTCTTTGCGCACTCCAACCTTGCTAGTTCCTACAGGCCCGGGCTGTGCAATAGCTGCTCCGCGCGCCCCTGCAACGCGCACCCGCGCAGAAGCGGAAGCTCCAGTCCCTGGGGACTGCATCGAAGGCAGACGGAGAGGGAACGCGTCTCCTTGTCTGCCGCGGGTGCCCGAGGAAAGAGGCTGGAGTGCGGGCCCGCCATTACCTCGAGGGATTTCCGAGCAATTGGCTTAACTGCTAAATCTGCCCACGTTCATACAAAGGCCTTGGGGGGGGGAGTGGGGGGGGGGAGATTTGTTAAAAAGCGAGCGCGGGAGTAAGAGCGGATTTTACATCATTAACGCGCCGCGCTCTTAAATAAAACAGCCACGGAGTCAGACGGAGGGGGGCAAGGAGAGGGGCGTTTCCAGGCACTTGGGAGCATTCCTCAATTCATGGTTATGGGAAACCTCCCCCTCCTCCTCCCAACCCCCCCCCCCAACTTGGGTCCTGTACTCACTTTAGGGTCGATCTTCTTGAAGGCCGGGTCCTCCTCGTCTACCTCGAAGTAGATCTCGGTGGTGGTGATGGAGAGGGTGCCCTTGGCCACCACCACGGGCGCGATGAGCTGGGCCGGCGTGCTGAGGACCACGGGGCCTGCAAGACAAGACAGAGCGGCGTGAGGAGGCTGCGAAAGGGAGGCCGGCCGCTTTGCCCGACGACGGCAGAGCGGAGCTAGAAAGCCGTCGGACTCAGGCGAGGGATGCCTACGGATCGCTGCCGGGACACCTAGGAGAGGCTTCGGGAAGCGGGACGCTGTGTATGCCTGAAGCTCAAAGGATGGTCGACGGACCACCGGAACAGCAGGCCGCTTTATAGGTCTTTCAAACAAAACAACACCCAAGAACTAGGGTGTGTGTAGGTCTTGCCACTTAAAGACAGGAAGATTTATTTGAGAATACTAGCGGGGTGCGGGTGGGGAGATCACAGCGCTGATGAAAATAGCCCCTCTCTTCCTAATCTCGAAGCCCGATCCCATAAAGGTCGAGTGCAGGTCCCACTCAATTCAGCAAATTTACCGGTTTGCACGTGTGTATAAAGCGCAGCCCAAGACGGGCAGCGAGTATTTAGAAAAGAAGTCACGGAATAAAAATCAGAGGTGCTTCCAATAAAATATATTTAGATTTACGCTTCCTGTATCTAGTCATAAAATTGCAATACAAATTATGCACCACACATATCGAATATGTTTTACTTCTTTTTTATTATTCTGGACGTTAGGCAATGCAGTGTTTTCTACATCATAAAACTATCTGCGAGACATCAGATGCCAGACGATGGGTCCCTCTGTGCAGAAAGTGTGAGTGTGTGTGTAAAATAAAGTGCAGCCTTTATTGTGAAACAAACAGTTGTTATAAAGAAAACGATTTGTCTCCGCAGAGACGCCAGAAACAATCTCTCTCTCTCTCTGAAATTTATTGAAATGTTAATGCTGAGAGCATAATTACTCCAAAACAAAAAGATTCAGGGTTATTCTAACTTGCTTACACGCATGTATATTCTACAGAATTCATCGGGGTTTACTCCCAAGTAAATGTGCACAGAATCGTAGCTCAAACCTGCAAGAAACCCCCGGAATTATTTGGGCATTTCTAGTACTGTGCAACGCAACCCTCTGCAAGTTTCCTCGGGAGGCGGATCCGGCTGTATTCGGTGGGTCAGGCTGCCTAGTTAGGGTCCTGGCGACGGCAACCTTAGAGCCAAGCGCCGTGGGGCTCCTCAGAGCAGGGGGACCAGTAATAGGAACCAGGCATCTGATGGTCTGACAAGCGTATGCCATAATAAATGTGTAAGCATTTAAGGTGCCATAAGGCTCTTTGCTGTTTGCGGACCATTATTACATTGAATCTAAGGAGACTTCCCATCCGGATCCTAAACGAACTTATTGGAAACTCCACCTCGAGATCTATGCAGATCGCATAAAAATAAATGCATGGAATAATGGGATATTGAGCCAAGACCGCCCTATGGATAAATAAACCGAAACATCTATTCGAATAACATGAAATGCAATACACTGATGCCACATTTTAGAAACTGGGAAATAATAAGGCATAGTATTATCTGGCTGCTGGTATTGTTGTTGTTTTTTCCTTTAGTTGCTGAGACTGTTAATTCCGTGTGTGTGTGAAATGTTGTGCTCGGTCGGATTTGGTTTCTGGTGTCTCTCCAGCAGCCTCTCCCCGGCTTCCTTTCTGTGGGGAAGGCAGCTGAGGTAGGGCTGGCTGGCTGGCGCTGGGTCCGACCACCATTTGCGCTGCCAAGCTCTGCCCTCCTCCAGGGCCCAGTCTCCTGCCTCTACGGATCCCGCTGGAGGCTCCCCTTCCTACCCGCCACTTAGCCCGAGCTCAGCCCGTCTCTCGGCCTGACGGAGAGCGTGGCAGGCCTCATTTCAGCGCTAACTTCCCTCCCTTCCAAGCATCGCCTCCTTCCCTCCTCTCCACCCAGCCCTAGGCAACGCTCGGCTTCCCGCCTCTGACAGCTCTCAAGCCAGCCCACCAGGGGATGGATAATATGGAGACAAACTCTATTTTCGTTCATTTTCTTGTTTTCCCCGCGCCTAATAGGCCAGCCTGGCCTCTTCACCCCGGTCAGCTGATGCGGACCATACGCGCGGGGCTTGGGCATCGCCCTTGCTCTGTCCTCCCTGCCGCCTCCCCCTCCGGCCGGACAGCGCCAGTGGCGCTCGGCGAGCGAGCAAGCAAGCAGGCCGGCAAGCGGGCCGCCCTCCTGGCCGGCGGGGCTCCTGCTTAGGGCAGCGGATCGATCCGAAACGGCGCTTTAAAGGCTCATCAATCTTAATCTCGGTCGCTCGAGTAATTACGCGCGATTCTCTCGTGCGATTACAAGTGGATTTGGGTTTCGATTCCCCAGGCCCCTCGCCTTTGTGCGTAATGGCAGGCTGAGCTCTCCAGGCAGCAGCAGCAGCAGCTCCCGGGCCCTGCTGCTGCTGCTGCTTCTCTCCGCCCCTCTGCGATCGCCACCCCGGCCCCTCTCCTCTCCCCGCCCCCGTGTGCCTTTAACCCTTCCTCGCCACCCGAGCGCCGGGGCTTTACAGGCCTCGGCGAGAAAATAAAAAAAAGTCCCTTAAAGATGATGCAGTTGGGGAGCCGCGTGATAGTCGATCATGATAAGAAGGCGTTTAGTGGGCCTTGCGCGCTCCCAGAAGGAAGATCAGGTAGTTAACCCAATTACCTCCCGGCTCCCCGCTTGTTATATGGGCAAAATAAAAAGGAAGTGGCTGGTAGTTCGCGGTCAGGAGGCCAGAGACTATAACAAGAAATCTTTTTCTTCATCGAGAGAGAGAGAGAGAATGCCTAAATCTTTTGTGTGCGGGGCGTGGGTGCGCAAGGGAGAATGACAGTGGCGAGCCAGGTTTAATTTTCAGAATGGCTGATGGAAATAAGTGCATCGCGGAGATTTCTGAGCAAAAGGCCTGCGAGGAACCCCTCACACTTCCAAGCGCTCTGAACAAACGACCTTGTGAAATCCTATACGAGCCTGAACTAGGCAAAAACAGCTACCACTCAAACCAGCGGCGTTTCGAAGGATCACAAGATGTTTCCATTAACTTTTTTTTTTCGCTAAAGGGAAGAAAGCGGTGTGTGTGGGGGTGTTACTTAGCAGCATGAAAATTCCTGATTATTTCATTATCAAAACCCATGTAAGTAAGCAAGCCTTGATATTATCCCAGCGAGGAGGTATCAGAGATGGAAAACAGAGTCAGCACTCAGGGCCCTTGTGTCTGGGGGTGGTCTGTTAAGTACTGGTCCTTTTACCCAGCCACCACCCCTTGCTTTGGGCTTCGCCAGCCCATTGCTTCTGCCACCCCCCCTCCAGGCAGAAGGCAGATGCTTCCTGCTCCCCAACAAAAAGTGGGTGACTGAGCGGTGGCTGCAAGGAGCTACTTCCTTGCTTTGATCACTGACCATCTCTTATCTGGCTCATGCAGGGGAAAGACATTTGGCCCAGTGGCGGCACCTGAAGAAAGTGCAATGAAAGATGGTGGCTGCCCTTTGCAAGAACATCTGTACCTCTCTCAACTCATTTACCCCCCGCCCCCCCCCGCCCTAGAGGGCCACCCAGGGAGAGGTGGCAAGAGCAACCACCACTCCACTTGCTTGCTTGGCCCTCTCTTGCTAGGTGGGGTGGTAGGGAAGAGTCCAGTAAGGGAAATCCACATAGAATCATGGAATTGTAAAGTTGGAAGGGACCACGGAGTCATCTAGGCTAATCCCCTGGGATGCAGGAATACTTTGCCCAACATGGGACTCAAACCCACAACCCTGACATTAAGAGTCTCATGCTCTACCAAGTGATACTTTCCTTACTGTTGGTTTATGGTCCCTTTCCTATGGAACATGGTGGAATGCCCAAACTGGGAAGTTGTGTTAGACGTAATATTTTAGAATGGAAACCCTTCAAATATTATGTATTAACCCCTTCGCAACCAGAACCCATCTGTAAGAGAGGAATGGCCAGGGCACAACAACTTCAGAGCTAACTAGATCTATCACTAGTGATGTATGGAAGTGAGAGCTAGACCATCAAGAAGGCTGATCGCCGAAGAATTGATGCTTTTGAATTATGGTGCTGGAGGAGACTCTTGAGAGTCCCATGGACTGCAAGAAGATCAAACGTATCCATTCTGAAGGAAATCAGCCCTGAGTGCTCACTGGAAGGACAGATAGTGAAGTTGAGGCTCCAATACTTTGGCCACCTCATGAGAAGAGAAGACTCTCTGGAAAAGACCCTGATGTTGGGAAAGAAGGAGGGCACAAGGAGAAGGGGACGACAGAGGACGAGATGGTTGGACAGTGTTCTCGAAGCTACAAACATGAGCCTGACCAAACTGCGGGAGGCAGTGGAAGGCAGGAGTGCCTGGCGTGCTCTGGTCCATGGGGTCACGAAGAGTCGGACACGACTAAACGACTAAACAACAACAGATCTATCACATTCACAAGTCACATATATAATATAAACCACAAAAATATTCCACAGAACTACCTGCTCTGGGTCATAAACAGAGTAAATGCTCTGGAATGTTAACTTCTGAGCTCGCCTAATCATCCATATCCACCAGTCACACATAGCTAGATGGGTTTCATGCATTAAGCCACAAAACCTGCTCAGAAAACAAGTTCCAATACCTCTTCAGGGTTGTAAATTATATTCTGGAAAAATGACATGGAACACCAACTTCTCAGTTAGTCATACTATCCCAGTTTACAGATGGGATTCATTCCACAATACACAAAACGACTAGGGAAACCATGCTCTGAACTCCTGTAATTTGTGCCTAGCTAGGAATTCTTACCAGCCCCCTGGCCGCTGCATTTTGCAACTGCTGTAGCTTTGGAGCAGTCTTCAAGGGTTCATGTATAATGCAGGCTTCATGTATAATGCAGTACTGTAGTCCAGCCCTGAGGTTACCATAGCATGCAGCACTAGAGCCAGACCATCTCTGTCCAAAAATAAGTATTCCTAGTTACTAAAGCCAGCTTCCAGTGGCAGCGTTTGGTCTAGGAGCATTTTTAAGCTTCAATTAGGGCAGTGCCACTCCAAACTGAACAGGTTGTTTACTCACTTCCCACGGGTGAGAGCCTGCAACACACAACATCTCCATTTTGTCTGGAATCAAATTTCAATTTATTGGTCCACATCAAGCACCTGAACTGTATTTTCTGATTCAGGTGGTAAAGCGACATAGAGTTCAAGGTCATCAGCTGATACCTCACTCCAACTCCCCTGATGACATCCTCCAACAGCTTCGCATATGTTGAATAACATGAGAGCCAAGAGTGATCCCTGCGGGTCACCAAACTTCTATGATGTCAAGTTATAGTTCAACATTGATAAGTCTCTGGAAGCATGAAGGTAGGAGTGAAACAACAGCAGTCTGGTGCAGAGGGGGCTCCATTTCCAACCCATGAAACTGCTCCAAGCTATGGTGTGCAGTATCAAATGCCTACAAGGTAGCACTAGGACGACCATGGCAGCTTTGGTGCCATAACTGGGCCTGAACCCAGACTGTAATCCACTTCTTCCAAGCACACCTGTAAATTGAACTGACACAAAAATCTTGAGCATCGTGCCTAAAAGGGATTGTTAGCAACTGGGCAATAGCTATTCAACAGTTCTAAGTGCAGAAAGGTCCTCTGAAGGAGAGGGCACAACACTATATCTTTAAAAGCCAATGGTACCCCATCCTTCTGCAATATGGCATTCACCACTCCCTGGACCTATGCTGTTAAAACCCCTCAGGTTCACTCTCGTACATCACAATGGGCAAGAGTTGAAAGGACAAGTGACCAGCCAGACCCTCTTCCAAGCAGTCTGTCAACATCAGGCTGCAACAATTTAAACTCATCCAAGTAAACTGGAACATGTGGTGCTCTAGACACCTCTGGACTAGTCCTGATAGTGGCATCTAATAGTGAGCCCACAAAACAATACAATTAAACAATAAAAAAAATCAGGCTTTTAATTCAGTGCTTGAAAAAAGTACGATGAACAATATACTCAGCAGTAAGAGCAAATGAATATTTGCTTATCACTTAGAGGTAAGCTCAAGATATGGTTAGACTACAGCTCCCATGATTCCTGGCCACTGGACTTGTGGCTGGGGCTGATGGGAGTTGAAGTACAGCAACACCTGAAGGGTACCAGGTTGGCTACCCTCGATTTATAACCTATGCTTTCTACAGACCTGCACACTTTTAAGAACCCCATATCTATTTGACTGGAATAACTATAAGGCATATCAAGAGATTTCTCAGATTATGCCCTTCCAAGATTTCTTAAATCCACAGTCTGCATCCTTCTTAATTTTCACCTTTCTAGGATATTCCCAGTGCTGATTCCCAGTCCCCTCAAACAATACCTGATTGTGTGAGTCTCATCTCTGGGGTTAAAACTGAAAATTGCAACCTTTGCCCTATGTGCAGAGGTGCACTGGTCTCAGTGGATAAACCTGTAGGAGAACTCAACCCCCTCTCCTGAAACGAAAGGGTTAATGGCATAGTCAATAGATATCCAATAGACTTCACTTTTCTCAGGGTGAGCAAGGAGAGAGGATGCAAATGACATGGCTAAACTAGACTGCACTAGACTGATTAGCCAGAAACTGTTTTGTTGTCTTTATCACACCAACTGATGACCTCCCTCTTAATTTGCTTTTATAACTGTCTTGAATAAACTTTACGTAATTGGACTGCTTCATTGGAGTGTATTTTAAAAAGCACTCCCTGGTCGAATTCCGCCTCGCTGCCACCACTTGAGGTACCCTGCTGGCTTTAGCACACAGGAAGAGGAGAGGTCAGGCTTAGGCTTGGCTAGGAGTTTCCGCTACTGCTTCGCAAATATGCCCCACCCGTGGCGTAGCGCACTCTCTCCCAACTTAGGCAGACTGTAATAAGGCAGAGGGCGTGTTGCCAGGGTCCAGCTTGTAGGATTGGCGTTGGAACGGTGGATGCTCCTCAGCCGCTTCGAAAAGGGGCTTCTCGCCCAGGGCCTGCAGGAGGAGATCACAGGATCCGGGAACGCGTCCAGCGCACAAGCTGCCAGGCAAAGGCAGGGGCGACTGCTCAAAGGTCAAGCAGCCTCTACCTGCGCGCAGGGGAGGACGATCTCCGCCGGACACGAGGAGGGACAGGGCAAGTAAGGAGGTGGCAGATGCCCCCTTCCCAGTTGCCCCTTGGCATTACAGCGGGATGGATTGGGCCTTCTGGGTGAGGTTAGCAAAAGGACAGGGATCCAAAGGCACTTGGCGCCCCTCCCCCACATCATAACCTGAGTGTAACATTTCACATATTTCACTCGGAGCCTCTGAAGCGCCCCCCTCCCTCCCGCCCGCCCGCTGAAAAGGCACCGAATGAAACGCTCCTTCTTAATAGTGTGTCGTTTTTACACTTGTCCTTTGGAAATCTCCAATTACAAGTCCCAATACCACGGCACATTTAAGGAGCGCGGAGTCTTTTTGTTCGAGCCTTCAGGGAGCAAACCCGCCACTGAGAGAATACGAAATTAATCCACTCCAGCTATAGAGCGAGAGGATTATGTTCTAATCCCCTTTGGGAGAGGCTCTGGATTTTAAGGATCCGACATTAAAATGTTTACACCAGGCGTAATCAAAATAGTGCAGCTTCTCCATATGGCCCCGAGATAGCAGCGCGGCATTGGCTCCGCTTCCCAAACGGCTCCCCAAAACAATAACGCGGCGCACCGGCATGGACTGGATGGAGAGCGCGCCAGGCGCTGCCGATCCAAGCAATTCCACCCCTTTGGGGAGGGGGGAAGCGCCACACTCCCAAGTCCAAAACAGCAGGGGAAAGAAGTGAGACCCCGCCACCCCCACCCACTTATCGGCACAGCTTGAGCGCTGCCCCTGCGGAGCCAGGAGCCGCTTTCCACATCCACCGGGACCGTGCTAAATCGCGCCGCGGAGCTGCAGATGCTCCCACCTGCGCCCGCCCGGCCCCGGCGGCCGTGACTGGTCCAGGGAGGCCCGTACGCTTTGTTGTCCCTCGGCGGACGAAAGAACAAAGGGCGGCAGGCCGAGGCGAGCCGCCGCGCCGGGGCTTGGACGGAGGATCCCCGCTTGGGCGTCCCCAGCAGCCCAGCCGAAGAAGCGGCAGGCTGAGAGCGGAGAGGCGCCAGGGCGCACAGAGCCCGCAGCGCGCAGCCAAAGGGCCCCGGGGCGAGTGACGCCTGGGGAACACGCGCGCCGCGTCTCCAGAAAGAAACGGCGAGATTGACCTTTAGACATCTTTTAGACAAAACACACACAAGAGTAACAGGGAAGAAAGAGTCGGGTATAGATTCAGGAGGCAACACCTTCTGAATTTCGTTTGGCTTGTTGGAAGACTTCTCGGTCGATGCAAACTAAATTGTACAAGCTCACACAGCTTAAAGAGCAGAAGCCACGAGGGAGTTGTTCGACCTGAGCCCCACTGAATTCCTGGTGTGCATTGCCAGGTATGGATTATAGCCTAAGGCAGCAGTTCGGGGCACAAGACCCACCGAACTCATTGGGAATTACTTCCGGGAAAACAAAGACAGGATTAGTTCTGCTAAAGACGGGAGCACTCTCTCTACAGTGCTCAACAGGATGTGCATTGGAAGTGCTACTGCTCAAGCCCTGCTGCGAATAAATGGAAACGCGGGTTGCACAGAAGTAGCGCTTATTGGATCACTCCCTTTTCCTGTTAATCATTAGCCCCAATTTTATGTACCTGCCAGAACAGTGTTTCTAATTTCAGTGAAGGCATTTAAAGCATAAAATAGCTAATAAAGCAACTAAATAGTACCGGACCTCTTGGTGCTATTGCAATTAAATTCTGCAGATGGCTTTACACATATTTATCCACCAGTATGGTTTTGCAGGGTTTGTTTAAAAAAGAAAGTTTTAACAAGCTGCTATGTTCCAGGGCAGTATCAAATCATTTAATAAATAGGTAATAAGGATTTTTTATAAAGTTAAAATAATTTAGGCACTTTAGAATCAAATGCTTCTTTTAACTAAAGCAAAAAACAAAAATAAGCTGACCCTGAAAAGACATGTTTCAGAAGAACAATAAATTTCCAAAGTATTAATGAACTTGGGATGTAAGATCGACTTTTGTCTCTAAAAAAAAAAGTCAACCTGAAATAGTCAATTTCCCCAGATTACTATATTAAAATTGGCATTTAAAAATTGTTCAAGACTAAAAAGAAGACAGCTGAAGAACAAAATAATTTTCAGAAACAACCCAGATGTGAAGACGTTTCCCCCAAAATGACAAGGTATAGAACTTATGGTCCATTTTCACATGGGATACCTACTGGTGGACTGCCAAACCACATCAAGCACTGTTAACTAGAAGCAACAGGATTTGCTTCTAAATAAGTAACTTTAAGATCAAGGTGCTATTTAGTTTAGAACAAACTTTTTAGGGCTCCAGTTGTACCCACACTTAACTGGGAGTAAGCCCCACTGAATAAGATTTCACTCCTGTGCAGGGCATGGTTTAGGATTACACTGTAAGTCATTTTGAAAATCTATATATACAACCAGCAAGATTCTAGGCTTACTATATTGTAAAGTGGCAAGAATTAGAAGGGTGGGAGAATGTAAAGACAGTGTCAATGAACTTGTATAAAAGCCTAACAGCATATTCTTCTACAAGATGTAGACACACAGGGAACAATCTGTCCACTGCACATGTAGTGTTCACATAGAGAAGACTGCCATAGGCTCAGAACCGTATTTCTCCCCTCGTCTACAGAAATACAGGTGTGAACACAAATGCACAAATGGGATAGTAAGGGGAATCAAAGGAGCATGTCTGCCGCCAATATCCCCATCTGACACTTTGTTTTCTGTCAATGTTACTCAGCATGAGAAACATGTATCAGGGCAAAAGGAATGGTTGGATGGGATAAGGGAGGTGTGCACAGACCATTAATTCCATATTTGCATTGTCCCAGTATGTGAGGGAGAGTGAGAATGGAGAGATAGGGCTCTACTGAGCCTTTGAGAATACTCTGTGAAGACGCTATGTCCATGGTCTGGATCCTGCACTTTATTTTTATTTTTGCTACTATTATGTACTTACTTGGGAGAATTTCTTGGAAATATGTTTTATTTGTATCAAATGAAATTAATTGTTCCTCAGTATAGTTTGTAAAGCTATGGATAGTTTACAAAACAAAGTAAAAATGCAAAACATAAACTAGTTAGATGCTGGAGAATTCCCTTGCTGTGTGAACAGTATTTTTAAAGAAAAATAGTCAACAAATAAAATAAGTAATATTCACTAACATGTAGTCTGTAAAGTAACGGTTATAGAAAACAATGAACTCTAAGCTCATGCAGAAATTCTAAGAATATGTAACACACCACAATTTCACTATTTTTGTTCTTTAATATTAAGATCAAGTGGAATTTGACTTTTGGCTGCATAACTGGTGAAATTTAAGTTTTCAAGAACTTATTTCCACCCATCTGTATCAAAAGCAAAAACTAAAGATTTCCAGCAACTCTGTTCCTGACAAACTGGCGAATAAACAGCTTCAAAAATGAATTTATCAGTGATGTACACAATAAAATTAACTGTGCAAAAGTGCAAAAAAAGACTATTCAGCATTAAAGAGGAAAATCTACCACATGGTGTATGCATAGTCTAGATTTCAAGGGTAACTTGCATATAAATTCAGGAGCCTGTTATTTCTTCACACTTACACATATTGCGTATGTTTACAGAGAAAGCATTTCCTCTCAATATATTTATATTGCTGCAGACATTGGGACATACCTTTGCTATATATACTTGAAGGCATCTACTGAGATGTGCTTATTTTAGTAAACTCTGGGTATTTTTCTCCCCTGCAGCAGGCTCATATAGTTATTTGCTCATTAAAACAACTTAAATCGTACTGCAGAGCCAACATACACTATAGTTTTGCCCCATGACACTGTGAAAAATGTTGGTTCTTCCTTTCTAGGGCAGATAAAGTTGAAACAATGCTTTTGAACTGTGCTAAAAACTAACAGTTCACATGGATTTAACATGGTTGTGGACAAAGTTAAAAGCCCCTCTCATCTGATGCCAGGTGATCATGTATCAGCAATGGCCAAGAACTACTTTTAATCATCTGCATCTGGCACAGAAACTGTGACCATTTTGGATAGAGAGTTTCCTGTAAGATTCTAGATTTGTTCTTTTGTCCTCTCAACGTTTTACAGGAACATGAGTGGAAAATATCCTTATAACGTTTTTGGTAAGTGATGATAGATGAGCTAAGGCTGGGCCAGAAAAAATGCAGCTTGCCTGCCAATCAAATTTCTGTATTCCGCTTTAGAACTTACACTCATGGCTGCCTACGGGGTTGCAGATGATAAAGGTACTACTGTCACTTGAAGCAGCCCTAAATGAAGTGGTGCATTGGAAAGGTCATTTCACATCTGCTGTATGGTACTAAGGCTGCGATCTTGTGGGGATAAACCCCAGTGAACTCTGTGAGACTTACTTCTGTGTAGACATGCATAGGATTGTACTCTTAAGTAAAGACCCCTTACCTCCAATCAGAATATCATATCTGAAAGGGACAGAAATTTTAGCTTTTACCATTAAAGTGATGGTGGTGAATTAGTTAGCCACCATCTTCTAAATCATGAACACTTCTAAATTTTAAAACGAATATACCAATTCATACATGGCCATGAACTATTGTTAGTTCAGTCTTAGTCACATAAAATAGTGACTGAATAAACATGATGAAAACATAGTATCTGTGTGTGTGTGTGTGTGTGTGTGTGTGTGTATTTCTCTCATTATAAAACATCCTGAAATAGAACATGCGGAAAAAATCAAACTGCTGGACAAAAGCACCTGTCTTTCTATTCTTTATACTATATTTTCACAGAACCTCTTGGTAAGTTTGCCTTTATTATTTAATTTCTGCCATTTTTGCCTCTAAGGAACATTTCAATATATTTTAATGTGGATGTTAGTATCAGAGTACGAAATAGATGCATCATCTCACATAAGAAGGGCTCATGGATGTACAAGTTGTAGGGATGTCCATTGGCTCTGTGTGTACCCCAAATAACGAGACAAATTGAAGTGATTCTGCACTAGCCTCCACCTGATTCAGTCACTGTCCATAAGCAGCCAAGACTTCACTCTTGCATCCTATGCTATGCTTCCACCCAGTCAACACAAAGTCACGTATAAAAGTATTTTCAGTGGTTGCCGCAACTGAACAGTTCTGCCAGCACAAAGACTTTTAGTGGCCCGACCGAACTTCCTCACCCTCTCTTCTCCCCGTGCACACCCTAAATCTGCTCTGGAGGTGAGTGATCCCTCAGAACAGGGAACTAAATGTCAATGAGCTAGTGAAACTGTTTAGTTGAATACTGCCCTCGGTTTGGGGAAAATGGCGAACTTCCAGATGTTTTTCATTTGGGCTCATTTTCAACGAATGGAGTTGTGTTGGTAGGGGGAAGGAGAGGCTGGAATGATAGCTTAGTTGATGTTTTCTGAGTTGTTTCAAACAGCACATTTTCAAATAGCCCTATACCAGGGGTCAGCAAACTAAGGCCCATAGGCCGGAAGTGGCCCGCGGAGGTCATTTGACCAGCCCACATCCCGAACCAAGCTGCCTGCTCGTGCGCTGCACTAAACCAGTGCAGTGTGGAGTGGGGACTTGCTTCCGCGGTGCCGAAAATATCATCTGTGCATGCGCATGCACTGAAAATCGTGGGTGCTCACACATGCGCACGATCCAGCCCACGGAGGGATCTCCATGGGACCGATCCAGCCTAGGCAAGATAAACCTTGTTGTTCCCTGCCCTACACTGAACTAGAGGGCTCTCCAGTCTTCAGGATCGACTTTTAAGAAGTGCAAGGGCTGAAGCAGGAAAGTGCCAGGAAAGCCCTAGTGGGCACATGGGCCACATCGCTACATCTAAATCTGTGTTGCTAAAAATTGCTGAAGCTTGTCCAGAGGGAAATTTAAAAATTCACAAATCTTCAAACAAAAAAAACCAAACAAATATTTCAATCATGTAAATATGCGTAGCCATTTAAGTAATTATCCAAGGAGGAACCACCTATTTCTTGCTCTGCTTGCCTCCCCCAATTCCTCCATCTGCCTTCAGGATGGACAGTCCCCACAGCAGTGTGCTAAGCCAGCTGTTCCTGCAGTTCTGTCCTGCCTTCAAGCTGGAAGCCAGAAAGACAGGAGGGAGCTGGAATCAGATAGAGATGGATAACATCCATCCCTCACTCCTCTCTCTCTGCTAAGAAACGAGACAGAAAGCTCAGATATAACCTGGCACACAACACTACTGCCCCACTTTCTCTTTGGCTGCACAGCAGTGAGCTATAGTTTCCTCTGTTGAGGCTAGAGGTAAGAGCTAGACACGGATGCAGAAGACACAGAGCTGTGCTTTACTTGCCACCTCTCAAAACTGTCAGCCACCTGGATAGCAGGCAACAGAGTGGGAAAGATGAGCCCTCTGAAAAAATGCCACCCAGCACCCAAAGAGGAGGATAGGAGAAGCTAAGTGAATGACTAATGAGACACTTACCTTTTGTGGTGGCAATACCTATGTGCACACAAGGGGCAAGGGAGCTAGTAGGTGGCAGACACCTGTGATGAGCCTGGGGTGGAATAGACAAAGGCAGGGACGCAATGCCACTGCAGGATGGGAGGTGTTTGTGCCACATCTTAATGAGTGCTACAAACAAGCTTGGAAAAGGGCCAACATGCCAAGGTACCAGAGAACCAAGAAAGCAATTTGCACAGGATAATTACAATGTTGCAGCTTTCTACAGCAAGTATCATACACCTGAATAGTTACTAAATGTTTTTCTTTCTTTATTACGGTATTTCCCAGTAAATCAACCATTAGACTTTTCCCTAGCCGAAGAAGAGTTCACAGTCAATTTATGGATTTAAAAAAACAAAAGAATGTTACAGAACCCAGAATCACTTGGGAGGTGCATCTTAGTGGAGGTGCAGAGTTTCTTATTCAGTCTGCATAGCACACTGTCACCTACCATTTTGGAAAAGAGGGGGGAATCCTTAAAAGATCTATGCACATGTGTGCAACTGACAATTTTAAACTTAGGGTTTTGCTTTTAAAGCTCAGAGTGGGTGTACCCGCTGGCACTAGTATGCCAACACAGCTGTACAAAATGAATTGGCTCCTATAAATTAGTCCAAAGTATTGCATGGGCGCTTGTGCTGTGGCACTGGGAAGGGGGATGAGTGAAAAGGGCAGGTTTGCTACCTGGGCAGTGGTGCAGACTTGCTTATTGGACAGCAGCTGACCATTTTAAAATTTCACACCTTCATTCTCCCATCTGGAGGAGAAAACAGAATTGTTAGGACAGGAGAAGACTGATGGGAAGAGATCCTCCTGCCAACTTATTCTGAACAGAACAAGAAAAAATGGAGACCGGGCAGAAAAGACTTGGGAAGACAGAGCTTATGGTTTGGAAAAATGGGAAGTTTTCTTTTGGGGGACGGGCAGCAGAGGGAAGCGTTAACTGGGGGCATGAATTATTGGAGACACTTGGGCCAGCCAGATTTCCCTGGAAACTCAAAGATGACAGCTTTCCCCTATTTTCCTCTAGCACCTGATATTCAGAGGTACACTGCCCCTGAACACGAACTTTCCATTTAGCTGTCACAGACAATAGTTGTTCATAACTAATCTTCCGCAAATTGATCTTATCATTTTCAAAAGCCTTCTAAGCTAGCAGCCATAACATCTGCAGCAGCATATTCTAAAATGGAAAAAAAAAATCTTTCAAGGGTGAAGAAATAATGTGTGCAATACTGCTGTGTGAGGTTGCCTGAATTTGTTTTTCCCTCTGGCCTTTTTTAAACATGAGAAGTTGGATGAGGAGGAGCAATTCAGAGCATGGCATTCAATGGCATTGCAGCAAATCAGTCAAGTGGAGTCATTTTTAGAAGGGGAAATAATTTGGGGAGGGGGTGTTTGGGGCTCAGACCTCACCGCGGATTTGTATTCGGTGTGTGGTCTTGATAACTGCTTGTTTCAATCTTTTGTCCAGCACTCTCTTTCCAACAGTGGCAAGTCAGATGTCCCCCGGGAATCTTACAAAGAAGGCACAAGCCAACAGTATTCCCCTGTGGCTTGTCTCCAGAATCCAGTATTCCTAGGAATACTGCCTCAGAACATGTAGGCTTGCTTACATATCATAGTTGATAGGAGATACTTTCATGAGAGAGCAGGGTTGGGAGCCATAGATGGAACCAAGAGGAAAAGTAGTAGGCCTGGCTCAACAGAGTGGGACTTGTAACACTCCCACTTTTTAAGAGATACCAGGAACTCCTGTGCAGAGCCTATGCTCTGCATGCAGAAGGTCCCAGTTTCAATCCCTACTGCCTCCAATGAAAATGATTTCAGGTGGCAGAAGAACTGCCTCTGCCTGAGACTTGGGAGAAGCAGAACCCATTTGCATAGACAGGGGGTAAGCTAAAAAGGCCAGTGGTCTAATACAGTGTAAGACAGCTTCATATACCCCTGTAAATTTAGTGGATGGCCTTGTTTACTATTTCTGAATCTCCATCAAGGGTTGGAGTCCAGATCTCTGGTGTTCAGAAATAAAGCAGTGCTTTACAGATCACACTTGTTATAGAAGTTACTGATTATTCAATATTCAGCCCCACGTTCAAACCAACTCTTATTATCTTTACACTATCTGTCAGTAAATGACCACAGAATGCTAGGAGCATACTTCTAAACTACAAGTTAGTAGATTTGTTATTCAGGAAATTAATGAAAATCATGTTTTAAACATTTATGACATAGAAAATAAATGGATCAGATAGACAAGTTAATAATAATCAATTCGCTACAATTGTGCAAACTGAGATGCTGCTGATTCATAGTTTTAGACACCAAAAAGTACTACTAGTTATTGATTTTTCTCAAGTGATTTATCAATAAGCAACTTGCCTCTTGAAATGAACAGTCTGGGAAGAAATTTAGGAGCTAAAATTGAAACAGAAAATTATGAAATATTTATTATTATGAAATAAGGTGATGAAATACAAAGTTTTTTTTTATAAAGTTGACTGCAGTTCATTAGGTGGCTACATTATTGTTGTTCTTAAAACCTTAATAACATTTATCAGATTTTAAACACTATTTAACTGTAGTAAGATTTCAGCCACACATGATTCTAACACTAAAGAAAATGAAAGCATTCCTATGTACTTTAGTTTTACACAAAAAGTAGTCAAGCTGTGAAACTTGAAAATGACCAGAAAGCTCAGTGTACATGTGCTCTAGAGGTATGGCCCTTCTCTTTTCCTGTGCCAAATGCAGAGTAGCATCATGGGAGCCTCTGAGTTAGGCAACAACAGCACAAACTGTAAGGCTTCACCATAGGTATGGGTAAAAGGTATCTGCACGTGATCAGTAATTGTTGGGCAGGAAGGAAAAAGAGGTAGCTGCAATGGCTGTGCAGGGAGAAAGGACAGTAGCAAGGGCTGCGAAAATAGTAGGTAGGAATGAGAACCCCAGCAGCACAGATGTGGAGGAAACGCTGGTAAGATAAGCAGGAGAGACAGATGAGAAACTGATTAGAAATACTGGCTGGGTGTTTTGTGGCATTTACCCAAATGAAGGTTTTTGGAAACTTTGGCTCTCTGTTTTACATAACGTCATGAATTACGGTATGCTACTGCTGTATTCATTGAAATAGGACCGAGACTTCAGTTAAATTAAATGTAACCAATGTATGTAGATTTTGCATTAGTTAGGAATGCTATTTTGTGTAGTCTTCTATCACATCGGTTTTCTTCAGAACAACAAGAAGTGGGCATTTCTTAACAAAAGTATATAATGAAATAACCCCAATCCCTCACTACAATTTCAAAAGTGACAAAACATAATTTTACATAGTATTTTCTGGAATAATGAAATTTTGCACGAACAATAGTGCATCATTTGTTTGTTTTTGGTCAGATTTTGAAAGTGTATCTTCATAAAGTGGTAAATCTAGTAGTCTAAGGTATTATGCCTATATTTATACAAATTAATTATGGAATTAATGGAATTATGGAATAATTAGCAGTTCAGTTATCTAATATTGTTCCATCTGTGCTACAATAAGCTACTTTGTTATTCCATATCATATTAAACTGTCAGAACAACCCTGAAAATGTGAAGCCATTTTTCACGCTTACTTCACAGAATGTGCAGTTTCCCCCTCGCCCCTGCAGCACACTCACCAGAATCCACAAGACTAAAACCTGTCTGCTGTAAAACATAGGTACAAAGGTTTTCCCTTTGAATCTGAAGCCTAGCTGAAAGTTTCCTTTTGATCCCTAACAACTGCCAAGCACCTTCTGCTTCCTTCAGCCTATTGAACTTTAGGAGAAAATGTGAGTTAACCTAAAACTTGTCTAGATTAACTGGTATGGGGAAATGGGAAGGAGTAATTACACTGAATGCAAGACAGATAACAGAGAAGTATGGGGTATCTGTTAAACTATACTTTTCTCCAGGAAGAGATTCTCCACCACTTCTCATTTCAAGTGTTGAAGCTACCATTAATGCCCCAGAATTAACTGCTTTTATGTTAAGAGGATCTTAATGACATTTATTGTTTCAGCAATCATTTTATTTATGTTAGGACCAATTGCTGTGCTGGAGCTGGACTCTGATTACAACTGCATTTGTGAACAAATGATACTTATTATTTACCAAAACATGCTTAGTCTGAAGCCCTGGAAAATGTTGTCTGATCTATATATACAGCAGATTGCTATGAGCCTGTAAGTCTCTTCACTGGCAGTGACCTGGTCTGCATCTCACATTAAACCATAGTTAAAATAAAGTATGATTTAAGGCAAACAAGCAGTGTGATGGTGCATGCCAGTGAAATCATAGGCGTTATATGCTTGTCCTGGTCCTGCTATGCTGTCAGGAAACAAGCCATGATCTGGCTTGCCCTGTCATTCAAACCCAGGCATGGGGTTTGTTTTCTAATCTTGTAATCCAAATGGGGAAAGTTTTGAAAATCACCCCCCACTGCCCGAATAAAATGTTCACATGGGTGGGAATACTTCTAAACATAACTGGTCAGGCTGATACATCTTATTTTCCCTTTTGTTACATTTTCACAATAAAAATCCTTTAATACGTCTAATTTACTGCACTCAAAATATACTTTCTAAAACATAGATCAATCTTTTTTTATCAGTGTATTATGACAGTGTATTATGTGTTTATCAGTGTATTATGATTGATTTGGACATGAGTCACCCAGGTTCATCAGATCTTTGACTAACCAGTATTTTATAAAGTTGTGAGGATAAATTAGATGAAAACAGTGGGGAACTTCTGCAAGTGTTTCCAAAACAACAAGGCTCACTATCTCACACAAATGCCAATACCAGACACAGTTGGCAAAGTTTAGAAAACCAGCTCAATTATATATGATTTATTTACATCAAACTTTTTTAAAAAAGATTTTTACCTGCAAGATTGTCAATCTCCTTCTCTTGGAGCAAGCTGACAGCATCATCATCTCCTTCCAGCATGAGCTCAGTTTCAGCATTCTGATTGACAACAGCTTGGCTTCGGAAGGTTTTCTTTGACTTCACGACATCTTCCTCAGTGCCTATAAAAAAAGGTTACAAACATTTTAGAATTCTGTTAGGTCTTTAGATCAGTCTCAACAACCTGTTTTCCAATACAAAGCAAATTAGGCTTGCCATATATCAGGAAAATTCCTGACATGCCCTGGTTTTTGGATGTATGGCAATGCGATGGAAAAAGCAGTGAAAACAGCTCCAAAAGGTTCCCCCCCCCCAAAAGCTCAACAATTTTGGGGTCTTCCTAAAAAAAGCTAAACAAGAACTTTGAGTGTCAGGGATTTTACTTTTTGAAATATGGCCACCCTAAACAGATGGAATCTATCCACTGATACAAATATCAATTATCAAAAATACACTTCAAAACAGCCTTTCAATAACTTTTAATGCATGTGGATGTGTGCTCTTAGAGAACAAAGGCATGGTAGTAAACTTCAAAACAGAAGGCTGGGCTCCAACTTGTTTTTAACTAGCTTGTCATTGCTGGCAGTAATCCTCTCACATCAATCTGACAATGCATTGTAGCAGAAAGGTACTGTACTAGACGCGCAGGTGAATGTGGCAAATGTGCTGATTAATGATGTAGACAAATCTTTCTGAAATCAGTTTTGTTTTACAATATTAAACATACATTTATCTGAAAGACATATAAAACTAGCCTGTTTTGGTTTGATAGAAGCTTGTTGGCTTGGCTGTTCTTTAAATTTATCACTCAGTTGAGTATACCTCAGTTTGCCACAATATACCAGGCATTTATCTAAATGAAAGTGTAGGAGACCGAAAGTTGCCCTTCAATCACTGTATCCTTTATGAATTAGAGTTCCATTTATCAAAATTACAGAAAGAAGAGGTAATGTCTCAGAAGGCTGTCTCATTACAAGGCTTATAAACACTGCCCTTACAAAGAAGTGGTTTAACACCTAACAAATCAAGAATTGATTGGGAATAGAATTTATTTGAGATAATCTATCTTCGGAAGACATGCCGTACTGAGTGCACTTCTTGGCCTCAGTACCCATTCATCAAGAAATTAACAAGCAAGTTCCACAGACCACCAGACTTCCTTGGATTCTGAAGTACGAAATATGTTAAAAACAGATCTGTCACAGATGTTCTAATTGCATACTCCTGAAGGTTTTTTGTTTCCTTAAAGGATCTCAAAAGAAAAGATACAAGCTGATTATTTCTAATTTCTCTATAGCAGTGCACTGGCAAGATTGCAGATATGCATTTGGAATCAAACTGTACTTAGTATTGTTAGCATTTCTAAAATATAATAAAAATAATTTTATTTATTCTAAAATAATACAAATACCAGGGAAACATCTAGACAGTGCAATCTATCAAGGACTGGGGAGCTGCAGAGTGGCAGATTCCAAAGCCCAGTCAGCTGCAGCCAGTCAAGGCAGAAGAGGTGTGTGAGTGAGAGAGGGAATCTTTCCTTTTTTGCTGCACCATCTGGGGTCCTCAGGAGATTTGTGGAGCTTTGGATCTCATACACACAAAGGCTCTGCCATTCCGCCCTGACATGCCACATTTGAGGTCTTCAGCAGTGGGGTCTTCTATCAACAGTGGGAGAAGAAGTGTCAGTAGCTTTCTGTCTGTTAGGACATTGCTTGGTTCTTCTGCCATGGCAGAGTCCTGCCCTGCTAGTGAAGAGGGGCCTACGTACCATCCTAAACTCATTCTAAAGACATTACCATCGTGGGGTCAGGACAGCAACTTAAGTATGCTTATTTAACATGTTTCATTAGAGGTAAAAATATGAAAGCAGTTTTAAAATCTCTTCCTTGTAGCTTTTACAAGCTGCCAGCTTCGAGAAAGATAGTATCTGAAGATTAGGAAGCTATGAGAAAAGATCCAGGAAAATGGCTAAGAATGTTTTTCTTGATTATCCTGGATATTTTTGTCCTTTCACTATGATTCGTAAGACAAGGTGACGATCCAGAATGCAACCCTGCTGATAGTATGAGAATCCAGTCTCTAAGTTATATCACAAAGTGCTTTTGCAAGTATCCTTTGTTTCAAAAGCTGCTATGAGAAACAGGAGTTATTGTTTGAGGGACACAAGCACTTAAGTCCCTTAGACCTGTAGACCAAGTTGTGTGGTTCTTTGGATCCAGACCATGGGCTACAAGCTCACGAGGTATCGTTTGTACACATAAGTGACAATGCACAAACTGGGGTGCCCCCCCGTTTCCTTACCTAAGGGTATGCCCCACTGAATGCAACAGGACTTACTCCTGAATTGGCATGGTTATATTTGCACTGCAAGGAATATGCAAAAGAGGAGAAAAGCAGGTCCCTCATACTGATTTTTACTCTCTGTTTGGTTCACCTAAATGATTACAGATGCCAGGTTCCTTGCAGTTTATTCTAGCCTTAAAACTTTGACCTGTGTACCTGTATTTAGGACCTTACGTAAGGACACTGGTTTCCTGTTTGAAACCTGAACTGGATAAAAATCTACAAATCACTTTCTCTAGTATATTGACAAGTAAGTATATGGGCCTAGTGCAGAATAAAGCAGCTCTGGGTTTGTTTTTTGGTTGTAAGTGCATAATTTAAATGGCTGAAACAATAAATGTTTTCCTAAGATGCTTACATCTGACAGAGCACTTGTGATGCTACCAAAACCACAATTAAAAATGAAGGATGGTATTCAGCTAAGTTTTACTCAAACTAGACCTATTGAAATTAATGAACATCACTAAGCTAGGGTCTACTTTGAGTAGAATCTAGCTAAAAGTTCTATGGCATGATAAAGGAATTGGAATTTACTAGTTTCTTGTTTTACTAACATGTTATTTGCGGAAAACCACTAAGTAAATAACCACAGAAGAAACAAATGTTGAAATCTTGAATAAAAGAAATAGAAATAAAGGATGGGAAATATCATTCTATACTATAACTCAGAATATAACGTCTGAGGAAATGAGAAAAATAAAGGACAAATATACGAGGAGTGCTGCAAACCATGTTAGACTTAAAACATACCATTTTTTCTAGGATATATTAAATAGGGTTCAGTATCATTAGTCTTCTGCAAAACATGACTGTGATAATATTCCCCCAAAAGGTTTTTATTAAATAGGTTGGCCCCATTCTTGATCCGAGACTAAATTTTACCTGTGACAAGTAGATCCCACAGTTATTCATACCAGTTTCTAATTTCGGAGGTATTGATACATTTCTATGCGTTTGCTGTCTGAAATTTAGCTGCAGTAAGTAACTGGGTAACTGAGTCAATGAATTATCTCTGAAACAAAGACACTGAAGAGCCCTATCCATGGATCAAAAAGAATGGTATATCACTTTTGATATGAGCCAGAATCTCCCTTCAGAATTTTAATAGTTTGGGGCATTTTTGGACTATACTATGTATAGAGATACATTCAGACCTGACCACAGCCCTATCAAGGCAAATTTGAACAACTCTAATGTAAATGGCTCAGTCTGCTCGGTGGGAGATGCCATCTAGTAAATAACATATAGGTGGCCTCTTTTGTGTTTAGTAAGGGAAATGTGAGCACCACTCTTTTCTTTTTAAAGGTTGTATGAAATTGCAGCTAAGAGTTTAAAAGTTTAATCCTTCTCACTGAAACACAAATTCTACTCAAGGAATCACCTGAGACCAGTATATATTATGAGCAGATAGACCAAGGTACAAATAATCCAGATTCCATCAAATCAAAGGGAATGGGGCCTCTGATTCAATGGAATAAGGAGTGCACTCATTATAAAGAATATTTTCTCTCTTTAAAGTACAATGAAACAGCAAGAAGCATGAAATATAATGACAGAGAGCCTTTTGAAAACGGCATTTGGCATGTCAACATTTATTTTGATAACATCCATATTTTCCTCTCAGATTTCATTTAAACTTGTAAATTCTCATTTGGATTCTTCAGGTCACAGCTGGTACTAGGTATGCAAGCTAAGCTTCAAAGATAACCTGCTGTGTCCATGCTTACAAGAAGTCAGTTCAAGGCTACTTGAATAAATGTAGACTCATAACGTGGCTGATTTCAGACATGGGTAGACTTTCTGAGAAGCAGAAGCAAAAAAAATACAAATACAAATACAAAATTCAAACCAAGCACGTAACTCAGTTCAAACAAACCACTCAACATCATCACTCATTAACATCCATTCAACTTTTAAGGTCACTAATTTCATTTTAAAAATAGAATGGAAATAAAAGTAAAGTTTGCTTAGAGGCCATGATACAAGCCAAGGGAGAGTCCTGCGTCTTTCAGAGTTCATTCCACAGCTTACTTCAGTGAATTATAGATAAGGCAATTTATGCAGAGAGTTCTCTTTCATCTTTGAAGAGGGCTGGCAGAATGGAAAGTTAACTCATTTTAGTGTTACCTAAATGTACTGACAGGAAATTCTAATGTTTCCAAACATCTGGAAATCAGCTTCATGGGATGGTGATTTCTTTTCTTAAAGAATGCCTTTTCATATACCGTCTTTTACAGCTTTATGTGGCTCCTAAAAGAGTGTTTTGACATAACTAAAGTCTGTCTGCTTCACAATAAAATGCTGCATTTAATTTAAAAAATCTTTTACAGAATAAAGATGTTTTTGTGAAGTTCTACTCTCTTGGACACTTATACGACGTTTCTTATTTCTTATTAAAGTATCTTAGCCTGTGTTGCTTTTTAGCATAACGTCCCTGTTTCAGTTTATAGTCAAGGGTACTAATGAATTGACTCTTAAGAGATAACACATTTCATTACCTGAGGTATTTGCGACTCTGTGGCGCAATGGGTAGCGCATTGGACTTCATTACCTGAGGTATGAAATGAGAGCAAGAAAACGTACACATTTGGCATGTCTTCCTTGTTTAATATTGTAAAAGTAAAACTGTGTCAGGCGGTAAACAATTAAAAAGATGCAATCATGAGACTGCAAAGTCCCAGCAGGCACTAACTTGCAGATCTCAGGGCTCAGGGCACTAACTTGCAGCAGGGCTCAGGGCAACGTTTTGGAAGAATCAGGGCAGGTCACAAACCAAGAAACTGCTGGACTGGTTATTGCTGTATAGCACCTCCCTAATAATGGCCAGAAGGTGCACTGCAGTGTGTAAGCCCAGTTGAGAATCCTGGTTTGGTTTGGCTTCCAGTCTGAGCAACAGAAGAAGAAGAAGAAGAAGAAGAAGAAGAAGAAGAAGAAGAAGAGTAGTTTGGATTTGATATCCCGCTTTATTACTATCCTAAAGGAGTCTCAAAGCGGCTAGCAATCTCCTTTTCCCTTCCTTCTCCACAACAAACACTCTGTGAGGTGACTGAGGCTGAAAGACTTCAGAGAATTGTGACCAGCCTAAGGTCACCCAGCAGCTGCATGTGGAGGAGTGGGGAAGCGAACCCAGTTCACCAGATTATGAGTTCACTGCTCTTAACCACTACACCACACTGGCTCTAAGCTAGTGTAGTAGCTGTACAGACTTCCCAAAACTAATGTTTTGTTGCTTGAATATCGGCTTTGCCTCACCTCACCAGAGGCCTACTTGAATCTTGCCTACCATTTTGTCTTGCTGAAAGTCTTACCTGAATGTTTACTGAACTACTGGAACAGGTTCATAGTCTCCTAGATCTATCACTAACTCTAGAAACTTCAGTGGCTAGGAGTGCCTTTTACCAGCTTTGGCTAGGATAGCCTGACGAATGCCATCCATTTGCTGGTAACCTCCAAATTACCGTATTTTTTGCACCATAATACTCACTTTTTTCCTCCTAAAAAGTAAGGGGAAGTGTCTGTGCGTGTTATGGAGGGAATGCCTACGGGTGGCATGCCTACGGATTTTCCTCCTCTAAAAACTACGTGTGTGTTATGGTCGGGTGCGTGTTATAGAGCGAAAAATACGGTAGATTACCATAATGTGCTCTGAGTGAGACTGCCCTTGAGGCTGACTCAGAAGCTGCAGTTGGTGCAAAATGTAGTGGTTCGACTATTCACTGCAGTAGAATATTGCCACCATTATCAGTTGCTAACTGCATTGGATTTGAAATTCAAATTATATATATAATTAACTGTTTTTATACAGGTGTTTTTTTTAATTGTTTGCATATATGTAACTGTTTTAAATATACTTTTAATTTATTGTGAAATTATGTCAAGATATTCATAGGAAGCGATAATAAAATAAAGTATAATAGTAATAATAATTCATACAGGAATTATGCCCATAAGCATAAGATCCCTCAACAGAATCTCATCTCTTAATGAATTGTTAAGAATTCCATAATTTTCCAGAGTTGAAAAAGAATTAAAAAAACACAAAAAAAACCCAACAGAAAACCAACTAGGGAGAAAAGGATTAAGAGGAGAAATAGCAGGTAACCTATATTTGAAATAAAAAGAATGCAATTACTGGGCACTTAGATTTTCTAAGCTCTGTATAAAAATTAAACTACAGAGAGGCTATACGTACAATCTAAAGTTAAAAACAGATAGATTTAGAGCACAATCAACAATTCTATTAGTAAATATTTGATTCTACTAATTATGAGGAGAATTCATTTTTTGCCCTGCTTTCCAATAAACATGCCAAACACTGGTGGTTATTTTCATTTTGAGAGGTGTTGTACTTAAGAAAATTCAGTACTGTAATGGTGGAACAGAGCAATGACATCTGACCTTGTAAGCAGCATTTGTCAATGAAAATCTCATAAGGGATATGTCCAGATAATTTAACCCATATTGTACATACCTTTCATTAGTTAACATAATGTCTTAAGTTGCAGACATTCATTATATAGCAAAGGCTAGCAAATAAGGAGGTGATTACTTGTGATTTAATGATCTTATATTACAAAATATTGAAAATGAGAAAATAATGACAAGTAGCAAAAACTACATTAATAATAATTATGCTTGAATACAGTTTACAAAGAATAGTCATAACTGAGTTATTTTCCCAAATATAACAAATAGCTACTGCTCAGTAGCAAAGGACATCAAGGACACTTGCAAGAAAGAATTGGATCAATATTAACGTGATTTTCATTTCATGCTTCCCCAACTCCAGTAAGCTGACAATATACTCTGATTATGTGAACTGCCTGTGAGTAACATAGAAAAGGTTATTAGAGCAAGAGGTGGAAATGGAATGCACTTTTTATATTGACAGATTTGCTAATAGAGTGTACTGACTTTCAAAAGCCATGCAATGCGTTTTCACAATTTGCTTTTCCAAATACATCCTACCTACCTTCTAATACTAGTTCAAAAATATATTTTTAAAAGAAGACATATTTTATATTTATATAAAAGATAACTTTTATTGATAGGAAAGTTATTTATAAAATAGACCAAGAGAAAAAATGCAATTAAAAAAGCTAAAATATGTTCTTGAATTTGCAATATGACTTGAACACTTGTAATGTGATTGTATACTATGGAAGTGCAAGATAATGTAAGAATACTCTTAAGAGAAGGTAGATAATTATTTTGAAATAGAATATAATAAAACTTGCCTTAGAGGTTACACATAAATGATAAGTATAGAATCTTCTAGTAGGGTTTTTGATTAAAATGTAACAAGCAAAAGCTAAACAAAACTATGGTTCCAAACCTGATAATTAAACTGCCCCCCATCAATGCTTCTTGCCACTTGAGAATTAAATACAACTTGGGTTTCCTTCATTGAAAACAATGAAATTGTAGAATGAATCTGAAGGGTTGCTGCTAAGTCCAGGGAAGTAAAGGAATTCATTCACAGGACTGGAGATGAAACTTCTGAAAAGCTCCACATATAAATTTTGATTCTGTATTTAAATTGGCAGTCACAAGAGTATAAATGAGTATAAATGATTTTATCGTTAGAGGGGAAATTCTAAGAGTAGACAAAATATTCTATACCTGACTCACAAGGTCATTCACCACATAACAAAGCAAAAGTCTCCAAAGCAATTTTTTTTTAAAAAAAACCTCACAAAATGGTGGCAGAATGGGACACTGTGGCGCACATAGCTATCTTGTCAAAAGAAAAACCCAACAGGTACCTATCACACCTGAACAGCAGCAGTCCACATAAAAATCATAGCAGTCAATTAATGAACATTTTGGGGCATTTCCCCACATTCACAGGACTGTGCTTGGAAAGCGCAATATTCTCACAAGAGAACAGCAACCTCAAAACAAGACACACTGTGCATGGGAAATTATTAACAAATGTGTACTGTACAAAAAAAGATGAACATGCATCAATGCAATGAAATAAATTTTGGATAGCAAAGATGCAGGGTGAAAATGGAAAGGTTGATTGATAAATGAACCAAAAGCAGCAAAAAAAGAAAGAAAGGAAGAAAAAGGAAGAAAATCTGGGGAAGACAATGCTCTTTAAGTAAAACGGAATGGTTTACATGCCTGTCTTACATTGCTTCCTCTGAGATCATCACATTTAGACTGAAGAACAGAGAAGAGTTATTTGATGACATCTGGAAGCCCTTTACCACTGAATACACATTTTAAAAGAGCTCGTCACTGTAATATCTAGATTAGTATCTACATAATCTCTGTCCATGAAGTGGATGCCACTCCATAAAAGTTCCAGAAATATATTCTCATCTTGTACTTATATAGAAGTAAAAGCTCAGCATAAAAATGAACAAAGAATGTTATGCTACGTGTTATGCTTTGTGCACCGTTACATTTGAAAATATTATTTTCAAAAGACACCGAAAATGAAAGTAGCTTTTCCCCCTGGTAGGGGAAAAAAATGCATGATTCACTAGTAAGAAACCGTAGTACACATGCACAGATGGGAATGCTTAGCCATTTTAGAAGGAATGATTATCAAAGCAGTTATTTCCCCCCACTTTATCTTGTAGCATTCTTTTATGAACATTCCTAATTCAAATTGTAAGTCACAAGACTAAAAAGGCATGAGCAAATGATAAGTTGAAATCAAAGAGAGATTGCGACATTCTGTTTGCAATGGAAATCCATGTGTGCACAACCAATTTCTCTTCACAAATAGGAACATATGCATAGGATGCTGGGTGGTATAGATTTATGCTCCTTTAAACTAGGCACTAAATTCTATAGCTAGATGGCATGGATTCGGCTTGAAGCTGGTCATTCTTATCCCCCCACCCCAAACAGATCCATACAACAGATCAAGACAGTGCCATGCCCTATTCTTTGCTTCAAGCCTGCATATCAACCATCTTTAATTCCCAGTGACTATCTGCTCCCCTACATACGATTTCCCCCACCCTTCTAGATCTTTGAGGAAAGCCCTGGTCTGCCACCACCTTTGGAAATTATGATGAGTGGGACTTTTTCTGCTGTGACATTATAGCATAAATGGCTTCGGGTCATACATATATTAGGGGCCACCTTTATTTTCATGACCACTGTTGAGACAACTCAATAGTGCTTTCTTGATTATACACCATCCACATACCAAGTAAATATATGTTCTTGGAAGCTGATCCACAGTTTATGAAACTCCTATGCCAAAGTACATACGTGAGACCTTCATATATCCACAATTTACAACACAACCATCTGAGAGAATACACAGAATCACGAGCACTTATATCCACGTGGCAAGTAGAAATTAGTGAGCTTTCAGAAGGTCTTCTTGTATGAACATGGAATTTTGTTGCCCCAAATGATATATGCTCAAGTAATTGTATTGAGCCAATCTGAGGGCCATTGTCAGGAACCTCCTCACTTTCCAAAGGAGTATTTGTATTTAGTTCCTAAGGGGATTGGTGTGTGTGTGTGTGTGTGTGTGTGTGTGTGTGTGTTGTGGAGCAAATCTGCGATTGGAGACCAAAAGCCAGATGTCTGTGGATAGCCCCACTGAGGATCAAGGGAGTCAGGTCTCTCTCCCATTTTATACCTGCAGTGTTTCTCCTCTCACACACAATCTCAGTGCTAGAGGATGGAGCTGCTTCACACTGAATTAGCTTGTATCGGAACGGAAGAAATTAACACAGTGGGTTCCTTTGCTAAGTGCTAGTATCTGGAAGGCTCAGAAAAGGAAGCTTACAGATTGGAAGGCTCAAATCCAGTTTGGACTCAGGTCCAAGCCAAGCTCAGCTGAACTCTCACATAATCCCTATTGGCAAGGAAATTATACAAGCAGCTCTCTACACAGTTCACGGTCATTTTGACCTTGCTAGATTGCATAAACTGCTTAGAACACTAACAGTTGTACTTTTAACAAACCACTGTACTCTGGGGACTGTGTCATAATTTGTAACATTCTCTCTCTCTCTCTCTCTCTCTCACACACACACACACACACACACACACACAATGAAAGGAAACAAAAGAGAATGAAATTTGATTTGGAAAAAATTAAAATATAATTTTACAGAAAAAAGAAAGTTCTCAATGATGAGCTGCTATCTTTGCATATAATTGTAAGAATTGTCATAAGAACTGCAGGTGACGGCTTCAGGTAGGCAGAGAGCCCAGGGAATGGGTGTCCCAGGAAAGCAGCATGGGTGGTGGGTGTCCTAGGCAAGCCACAAAGGAACAGTCAAAAATCTGGGAAAGTTCCCAAGCAACCACGCTGCCGCTGTGTGCCTCACAACAAGGCCATTTTGGTTGCAGCAGCATTGGAGACCAAGGAAGAGGAAAACAGAAGCAGAGCAGGATGGTTGTTGGGGAGCTGCCCTGTCCAGTGGTGTGTCAGAGGCGTGGTTTGGCCGAGCTTTAAGGGGAGAGGGTGTGATCTGGCCTGGTGAGTGGGCAGGTCTTTGGGGCCGGCAGGTGGGTAGAGAGGAAGGAACTGGAAGCAGATGGGGTGGAAAGGGGAAGGTCTAAGCTGCCCAATGCCAATCCTTTCAACCTCTGGCTTCCTTCTGTGGCTGTGCCTGCAGCAGTGGGAAGGGGCTACAAATGACCCCCCCCCCAAACTGAATATTAAGTTTTCTTCCAACAAAAGATTAATTGGATGCATTTTACAAAGAATCAAAGATTCTTATGTTTTTTTATGGAATATATAGAATATATAGAAACTCAAGTCATCTAAGTAATCTTCACCACATTTTTGTATGTTTCCGCGCACTAGTTAACAGCTGACGCTCTCCCCCCTGAACAGGTGCAAAAAGTCACAGACAATTTTTGCCATTCTCAAGACTTCCTTGTTCTTTGGTGACTGTGACTATCATATTGTTACTGTATCCAAGCATTCACTATCAATACCGATTTAAGTCGAGATTAGTTAGAGAGTGCTCTTTTATTCATCAAGGTCATATCTTGATGGCTGTGCAAGCTTAGATAAATCGGGTATTAAGCAGGCACATCTCCAAGGAACCTAGAAATTCTCTCATCTGCAGACCTCAGCATATCTTGTTATTTATTGCCAGAGAAATGACTGATTAATTTTGTCATCTTTGCTCTGTGTTTTTTGCTCGGCTGAAGCTGCCTGCCCTCGTCTGCAATGCCTGATCAGACCTATTTAAGCTGATGCCTTTGATCGTAGACACAGAGGAGCTTGCTGACTTAGGCTTTGACTAAACATTCCTTTGCTGCAATATTTATGCACAACCCCCCTAAATGATAACTGACAGTCAATGTAGATAACGAAAAACTACTAAGATGTTTCCCACTATTATATGGATACTCAAAGCAGCATTCATGGTACTACATTTAGAGGCAAGATTTAACAAACAACAACCCCCACAAAAATGTGTTATGCGACTCATTACTCTCTCTGTCATTTTCCACTAAGAAGATATCCGAGGCGAGTAAACTACCTCCCTTTAAAACAAAAAAACATTTGATTTGTCTAATGTGATTTTCATTCTTAAAACTAAGAGTAATTTTGCTACTATACCAGACAGCTATAAAAATTATCAAAATAACACTGATGAAAAATCCCTAATGAAAGTTAAGCCCCATGGAAAAAAAAATCTGTGCTTCTAGCGCTTTATTAATCACATTCCAGCACCAGAGGCTGAAAATACATCAAACTGCACCAAATCCTTTTCACATGACAACCTCATAAATTATTCAACTCATTAGTATCACCAAGAGGCATAAAAATAACATCAGTGTTAAGGATGTTTTCTTATAGAGTAAGGTCAACTAAAAGTTTTAATATTAAAATCCATAAGCACAAGCCTCAAAAAGTCCATCAAGGTAAAATCTATGGGATTTAATCTCACAGCAAGCTGTTTTAAATTCCTCTAGAAGGCTGTTGTTAATTTTGATACTGAAAGCTTCAGAAACATTTATGTTAGTACCGCGTAAGTGGCGACTTCCTTCTGTTGTGATCTGAAATATAACCAATAGTGACAAAGCCAACATTTCTCCACATATGTGCCAGTTTTATTTCCTTCTTTATCTGAATACAGTATTTGGAAAACAATATGAGGTTCTCTTAATTTTACTTGGCAAGGGCCTATTTTTTTTGGGGGGGGGGAGTTTTCTATACCTCTTAATCCCATTTCCTTGTATACTCATTTGCTGGGTGCTTTGCCCTAAACATGCTTGGCTGAAAATCTTGCTGCCCCTGCTTCACACGCACCCCTCAGTTTTAGACTGCTTGCTTCTAGGTACAGGATTCAATCTGACACTACAGCTATGTCAATGTATATCTTATACAGCTCCACAGTTGTGATCAATAGTCTTCGCCCTGTACAGATCATGACCTAATTTTAGCCCAAATACATTACTGCTTCTTTTCACTCCTCCCTGCTTCTTTCACCCTCTTATTTGGTTTTGTCTCATTATGCCCACTATCTTTCCGCTTTACTGTCTTTCCTCTTCTCTATAAAACACAAATAAAATAAAATGCCCAGTGTGACACAAGCCAGCTTTGAGGTAGGGCTATATAGCTCAGTGGCAGAACAAAAAGCTGTACTCACAGATGTTGCATTTAAAGCACTAAAGTACAGTGATACCTCTGGTTATGAACTTAATTTGTTCCGGAGGTCCGTTCTTAACCTGAAACTGTTCTTAACCTGAGGTACCACTTTAGCTAATGGGGCCTCCTGCTGCCGCCATGCCGCCGTCACACGATTTCTGTTCTCATCCTGAGGTAAATTCTTAGCCCGAGGTACTACTTCCGGGTTAGCGGAGTCTGGAACCCGCGGTATTTGTAACCCGAGGTGTTTGTAACCTGAGGTACCACTGTATCTGACAGTCACTGAGAATCCTCGGAATGGTAGTTTGTCAAACTGTAGCTCTGTGAGGTCAGCACCCTTTAACAAGGTACAGTGCCCAGGATTCTCTGTGACGGTTTAAGCAGAATAGTGCTATGTTATGAATGTGACTTCCAGTTGCAATCCCTGATACCTCAAGGTAGGAATGGAAGGACTGCCTGAAACCTCTGGAGAGTCACTGCAAGTCTGTGCAGACCAGTGCCCTCCAGATGTTGAGGACTACAACTCCCATCAGCTCTCGTCAGCATGGACAATGGTTAGGGATAATGGGAGCTATACTTTGCATCTTCTGAAGGGTACCACATTAGTTGTCTCTGGTGTAGCCAATACCGACTCAGATGACCCTCGGTCTAAAGAAGTAGAAGGAAGCTTCCTATATTCCAGTAAGTAACTATATACCGTATTTTTCGCCCTATAGGATGCACTTTTCCCCCTCCAAAAATGAAGGGGAAATGTGTGTGCGTCCTATGGGGCGAATGCAGGCTTTCGCTGAAGCCTGAAGAGCGAGAGGGGTCGGTGCGCAAAAGTCGCGCCGGTCTCCCAAGGCTTCCGGAGAGCTGCCTGCATCCCGAAGCCCAGGGCGCGTTGCGAAGCGCGCTCCAGGCTTCGGGCAGCTCTCTGCAAACCTGGGGAGACCGGTGCAACTTCCCGCCGGGCTCCCTAGGCTTGCGGATAGCAGCCTGTTCTGGGGGCTGGGGTCGGGGGAAGCTCGGGCTTCCCCCGCCCCAGCCCCGCACCTGGGGGGGGGGGGAATAATACGGTAATACTTAAGAGCTGGGCTTTTTGTTTTCCAGCTGGAGCTCACCTCTGGCACCTTTCAGATAGAAGCCTTTGTTATTCTAAGAGAACATGGGAGAAGTTCATGGTGAGCTCTGACACTTATTTTTCTAGAAAAATAGCACCGCTTAAGAGTGTAGTATACAAAGTCCCCAAGATAGCATTATTTTACTAATTCAAACCAGAATTAAAAATAGTGATTCACAGGTTCTGTGTATACTTCATGAACATTAACGTGAACACACACACACACACACACACACACACACACACACACACACAGTTGTATCAAAGGGCTCTGAAATATCTACACAGAACAAATAATAGCATGGACCCGATCTGGTGGAATGCTCTGCCACAAGAGACTAGGGCCCTGCGGGACTTGACATCTTTCTGCAGGGCCTGCAAGACAGAGCTGTTCCACTAGGCATTTGGTGAAGGCACAGTCTGACCCCCTCCTTTGGTAATCCTCAAAGAACTTTAGCCCAATGGTTGCCATTAATTTGATTTTGAACTGATTTTAAAATGAATTGATTTTAGAATGTTGTGTTACTTTTATTGTTGTTAGCCGCTCTGAGCCCGGCTTCGGCTGGGGGAGGGCGGGATATAAATAAAATATTATTATTATTATTATTATTATTATTATTATTATGTGTGAAGTATAATTTTGAAGTGGAATACAGCAGTTTCAGCAAAACCTTTAGAATCTTAGTACATCTTAAAAACAAAATAAACTCCCAAAGCAAATTTCTAATGTTTGTGGTTATAGAGAAGGGCAACCTAATTTGTTGGTAGAGATTTCTGTGGTCATGAGGCACATGTATAAAATGTTTCCTAAGGTCCTACTTCATATCACTGTTTGGTTGCTCACCTTGTGAGTTTTAAATATTTGTATATTATGGGGGCAAGCCCCTGGAAATTTTAATCAGAACTAATTACAGTGTGGAATCGCAAAACATTTCTGAAAATGAACACTTTGCAAACTTGGAAATATTAAACCATAGCAAAGATTGATTAGAGTTCATTTCAATATCATTAAGCATGTGGGGGGGGGGGGGGAGTGTACACATGAAGAACATTCATTTATTTATTTGAGGTAGATAACTGATCCCCACAGACCAAATCTGGCCTATAGATGGCTTCTTCTTGACTGACATAGCAACTAACTGGCTGGCTTACCTCTCTCTGCTACATTGTTCTTTCTAGACAATGGTCTTATTATCATTCAATTCATTTCTATACTGCTTTATATTTTTCAGAAAAAAAGTCAAAGCGGTTTAGCACACTGAGGCATCAAATAAAACAAGCCAGAATAAAAGGATCAAACTGAGAAACAAAGACACACAACCTACAAAATTATTATTTTTTGCATCATCTTGCATCCTCATACCTGCTGCCCACTACTAGCCTGAGACACTGCTGAAGCTACGAGCAGCTCCTTCACCAATGAGACATGCTAATAAATATCCTGCATAGGAACATACTGTTGACAATCCCCCCCCTTTCCCACTCCACAATGTGATGTCGTTCCACTTTCTCATATATTTTCCCTTAGTACTCCTGTCCAACAGGACACTCCTCTTTATAGTAACCTCAGATTGCTGTATCCAGTAAAGTGCTAGCAACCTTAACCATAACTGAGTAAAATCACTGCACCCAGAACCTCTCCTTTACCTGAACACAATATGGGTCCTATTTGAATAACATGTCTGCTCCTTCTCAGGGATAAGAAGGGCCTCGGAAAGTAGGAGCTCTAAACACTGAGTACCCTACAAAGCTTGTAGCTATGTGCATCTTTCATGCAAGGCCAAAAAGGTACTAAAAGGAAAATGGGAGTAAAGTGGATGGTTCTCAGAAACATCTTACAAATAAAAATAAAGCTTTTTAAGAGAGTGGGTATGTTACAATGAGTACTGACCATATTCCACAGCAGCTTTGAGCAATGCCTCAGAATGGGTGGAGCCAAAGGCGTTGCGAACAAACCGCCTCCGTCGACGCAGATCATCTTCCCAATAATCTAAGCGCCAGAAATCATGCAGTTGGCTAAGAAAATAACAACAACAATAATAAAAGATTAGTGTCTACTACACTGGGATACAGAGAAGGAACAGCAGCTCAATAAAACATTTCCTTACTTTTTTCAGTGAGTACAAGGAAAATGTTACAACATATATTATTAAAGTGCAGTATTTGAGTACTTCTTTACTTTCATTGAAGCATTTAAGGATTCAACTTTCTCAAACCGCTCTGCTTACTGCAAAAAAACATTAATCAGAGCAAGCCCATTAACAAATGCAGCATCAAATTACAAGTATTAATGACACAGCTTGCTTTCTTCTACAGTGTTTCTTTTAAAAAAAGATTGTAAATCATAGAATGGACCTAAGAGCAAATATTTTGCAATTTAATGATTATGGTCTCTTAGCAGACTAAACTTAAAAGTATAAAATATTGCCCACTTGAATTTTTGTGGAACTATGATTAAAATAATGTGCTGAAATATTCATTGAAATAATTCCCCATTGCCCCCAGCAACCTGAGAAAATTGCAATTTTATTCATTATTAATAACTCTGAATTAGAACTGCAAAAAATTCCACCATGTGGTAATTGTCTAGGTAAATTATTATTCCAACACCAACAGAGTCCTTGGATGATTTTATAGCTCCCAGCTAAAACAAGTCATTAACAACCATGGCCATCATCATTTTACACTGCCTGTTTTGCATTCAGAACCAATATTAAAGTTTCACAGAATGATTCAGAAACCATTGTTAACCCATATCCTACCAAACGTGCAAATACATGCATTCATTTATATTAAATTTAGTTACTAAATATGGAAACAGTTAAGAATCTCAAAATTTGCAATATGGCACTGACAAAATGCTAACTATTATTATTTTATCTACAAGTTCCATGTCAATATGATGGGTGATCAGAACAAGATAGTGCTTAAACCTCTGTCTTACTACATCAGCATACCAGGGTTGGGGGGTTGGGAAGGAAACAAAACTAGTATTTGGCATGTACATTACATATTTACTGATATAGTAGGGTATGAATGGCACTACAATGCACCTTAATCTTGGCTGTTTTATGCCTTCACAAATAATAATAATAAATAATAAATAATAATAATAATAATAATAATAATAATAATTTTTATTTATACCCCGCCCTCCCCAGCCAAGGCTGGGCTCAGAGTGGCTTACAAGCAATAATTAAAACAAGTTGAATGATTACAACTTAAAAACAAAATTAAAATACAACATTAAAATGTTGTATTAAATGCAAGTCTTTACACAAAATAAATACAATGTAAAAGAGGGGGGCAGGAAGACTGGAGAGCCACCATGATGGTTCATACAGAATAAGTTTCAGTACTTATCCATCTTTAAATCATACCTGCTTCTCTCAGAATTAGACTTTATAATGACAAAAAAAATGTTGTGAAAGTGGGAATGTGGGGTGGGAAGGCAGTTGCAAGGGATCATTAGCATGGGAGTGGATGGGTGCTTAGCCCCTCCTGTGCCCACAGATTTGAGAGAGAGAGAGAGAGAGAGAGAGAGAGAGAGAGAGAGAGAGAGAGATACCCTACAAGTAGGTTATACACTCAGTGGGCACAGAAGCCAGCCTCACATTCTCACACACCTTGCTCTCCCCACATATATAAACTTCAAAGTGAACTGGCACCCATGAACGCCACTGTAGGCTATGGGTAGGCTGGGATCACCTGATCTATCAACATCTATTTTTCCTACTGGACAGATTGCACAGGCAACTAGAAGTGAGGACATAAGTCCATGTTAAATGTGATATGTACAATGGAAGACAGCAAATTATTCCTATGACTATTCCGGCGGGCCCCCTATACAGGCAGCAAAAGTCTTACCTGCGTCCAATTGACGTGCAACCGTGCACGAGCACATTGTGGTGACCAGGAAGTGGCCAGAAAAGGGGACACAACAGGGGAGGGGAAAGAACAGGGTAGAGTGGGCTTATGTGTGCTCCGCTGTCGTGGGTAGTGACCTGGAACACAACCCCCATGCAAATTGGGGGTTGCCTGTATAGACAAGATCCAGATCCAGCTTAACAGCTTTGTTATTAACACAGAAGATACCGGAGACACAACTCTTACTAAATTTTTAACTTTATACATATGCAATAAATTTCAAAACCTCTCCATCCTTCCTCTGCAGGGCTGTATTCACCTTCTTTCATGCACTGGTATGCACACTTTCGGAACTGCATTTTTAAAAAGTGATAACCAATATAATTTGACCCCCAGTAGGGATGAAAATATTACTGCCATTGGCTGGTGCAAGTAAAGAGTTAGCCAATGAAAGCTACAGTATCTATTTGCAAGAAGGTCGCTTCAATATGAAAGTCACTAAGAAATTGTTAATGAAATGCAAAAAGCAAGTCAAAATCTTTTCACAATTCTGTATGATTTTTTTTTAACCTGAAACAAAGATCTAACAAGCCTAATAGTTTCCTTTTAAAGAGAACCAAATTAGTAATTTGAAACATGACTTGGTCCTTCATTGCTTATTACATTAGTGTATATAGTTACCTGTAAGCAATCAGATCAAGAAACCTGTTGTTGGCAGAAACTTTACTGGTGTTGACATGCAAGTGGGAAAATGGGAAGTCCCACTAAGAAAACGCCTATTGCGATCATTTGCCTTGAGAAAATGAATTATGGCATCTCATTTTTCAGAAACTAACATGGAAAAAGCTAAATCTGTTGCCGATAAAGACGTATTTAGATAGATATATAGAACTGGTATCTCACAAAGGAACTATACCCGAAAGCAAGTAAGACATTTAACTGGACAACTGGTTCAACTAAGTCAGTCTGAAAACAGGCAAAACACAGATGTTTTCAAGGAAGGTGCAAGAAACTTTGTAGTTGACATTTATGGAATAAATGTCACGCCAGAGATAGGCTGCACTTAACCTCTATCAGTTAGCAGTTGTCTTATGCACTGAAGCATGAGGGTTTAATATTTTTCCAGAAAAAATATCCAGTCTTATCAAGGCAAATCTCATTGATACAAAACTTTAATTCTTACCATTCTCTTTGTTTCAATGATATGCTGAGATAGACTCAACGGGTTAATTACGTATACTGAAAATCTTTAAATTTGATGCCTTCCTTTTATATTTATTTTCTTCATTCACACAAATCATTACAAATGAGGACAGTTATTTTATATGCGACAGTAGCTGGATAATCTCAGCATGCAGATTCTATGGGTCTGTAATAATGTTTAGTCCCCACTTAGAAATTTCAGCTTGTATGTACTTATTTGCAAAAATCTATTGTTAGACCACCTTTGGCTAGCTATTCACCTGTAGTTGTTGGAGAAGACCTTTATATTAGTTCTAGCTTCCTATAATGTAGTTTACCTCTACAGTTTAAGGAAGAGAATGAAAAACAGCTGTACTTTTAAACATATTTCTTCTCTGATGTTATTACAATTAAAATTAATATCCATATACCTTTGGTAAAAATCTGATATCATGATGGATGATTGATCAACCTTTACTTCAGTTAACACTTGTAAGTATGATCACATGGATTAAGGCACAGCACTTTCAAGAAACTATCAAAATCACACTGAAGTCAACAAAACACAGAGGTTAATTAGTTTCAGTAGAACTTGGATCAGGAAGCCATCAATTTTCTCCCATTCTGTTTGAACGTATTCCAGCAATTTCAATCACTTTTCACACAAATCCATATTCCATAACACATGTGCACGCTTCTGTTATATTGTTCTGACTAAATAAAGGCACACTTTCAAGAAATAACTAAGGATTAGTCTCTCACACACATACAAAAGCATACAGGGCAAAAGATACTCTAAGATGAAGTGTTTGTTTAGGTTAGCTGGTTTAATTTTTTAGGAATACTGTTGCTTTATAACACACTGTGAGGAAAAGTGATGAGAAAAAGACACAGACTAATGATACGGGGGAGGAGAGATGAGGGGTAATGGGAATTTGAGGACTAAGTTTTTTTCTAAAACACAGAAGTTAGTTAATTATAAAACATTAAAATATTGTAGTGAAATTTGCATTCATTAAGTTAAATACACACTCCTAGTGAGACAGAAAAGTATTTACTTTTCAACAACGAAAGTATTGGTAAAAATAGCAAATGCCTTTGTGAGGTAATCTTTTTTAACAGTTTATCTTCAAAAGTAAAGTAACTACTGAAAGCTATTAAAGTTACCTGGAGTGTAAACATTACAGAAATTTAAAGAGGCAGGACTGCTCAAACTGCCACTGTTCAAAAGATGAACACTGAACTTTGCCACCAAAAGGAGACCTGAACACAGATAAATCTTCTCTTAAATTATGGGTGGGACATATTGGAAAGAAGAATATTACTAACAGATGTACAGAGAATTCATGGTGTTAAAGATCTTTTGGTTGGTTGAGGACAGCCTTTTCTAAGTACTGGAGATGGGTGTAGGTTTTGATGGCCTGTACCTAAATACAATTCCACTGAAACTTTACACATTTTTCCATCTCCAGAAACATCACAAGAAGAATCCTCTTCAGAATTGTAATTCTACAGCCCTCACTATGAAATTTATCAGCTTCACATACTCCAGTGAAGATAGCAAAAGAGATGGCAGTGGAAGGAAACAAATGTTTTCTTTAACAGTTTCAAAATGTTAAAATGCATTTGGGTTGTATCCAACTGTGCTCCTTCACTGATGTAGGGCACTTTGACCCAGTAAAGGATTCTGCCAACAGAAGGCAAGATGTGATCTTTGCCAATTCCCCATGTCATTCTCTCAATTTACTCCAGAAAGTTGAGGCACCCTTTGGAGCAGAGTAGAAAGTGGTGTGGGGAAAACTGAATGGGTGGATTAAATAATCTGTCAGATATGTGACAACTTTGGATGCAACTATTTGTCCATTCTTTTTTCTAAATAGATGATACACTTAAAAGCTAATTATGCTGCAAATGGAAATTCTTTAAAATTACAAAGTCAAAATATGGGTGGGTAACTTTTGCACATTACTGGACAACAGACTAAAGTTTTAAGGTGTAAAATGACACCAAAATCGTAAGAAGCGTATTAGCTGCGTGCATATATTGACCATATAGGCCAATTCAAAAAGCAAATACAATCTCTCTACATAAAATTAAGATCAGGGTATACAATTTGACTTATTATTACATACACCACTTAACTTTTCATGTATTGGTTTTCAACCTAGCAATTCAACTTGTTGATCAAGTTCCTTAAACTCAGTGTGCTATTTAAGGTACATTGTACTTATATAAAAATATTTGCCACTAAGTATGCAACTTTTAATGCTCATTATTTATATGAAGATTTAAGAGAAACTCTACTCAGGGTCAAATGGCTGCATTCTGAATCAAGAAACTTTGAACCTTTGATTTTTCTATCCATTTCCCTATGTCATCGGTAGAGATATAGAGAGCTCATTCTTTCGCATAGAGAGCAATGAAATTGATTAAGCTACTGCACACAGTACAAAATCCATTGCTGTGTTTTGCTGCACTGTCCTATAATAAAGAGATTCTCTATAATTTAGTTTGTACAAAACAACCCAATGTGACACAGCCAATTTATAATTGCCACCCAATAGATTTTTTTAAGGGAAGCTTTCACCTACATTGAGCTCAAGATCCATTGTATTTGTAAACCTCCACAACGTTATTTGGGGTTTTTTTTAAATTTGAGAATAGATATTTGTTCCACATTGAGCTTCACCACTTGCTAAGACAATTTGTCCAGATTTGATACAGGATATTTCTTACTAATGGTCAGGATGAATTGCTGGCTTCTAAGCCAACTGATTAAGACATCAAAAAGAAGTTTAACAGAAAAATACAAGTAGAGTCTCACAATAAAATGTTGCAGTTTATCCCTGGCCCCTAACTAAAGACTGCAGCCTTAAGCTTGTAGAGCTGTTTGAGGCGCACAGAGGAGCCCTTCCTTCTTCTCAACCATTCAACTGCTATGCTGTACAATGCAAATGTCTTAGGATTATACTGACCCTTTCAACCTTTAATGGTCCAACTGGCTTCATAGACTTAACTGTTAGATTCACACAGTCTGCCCAACTTCTTGTTCCTTTTTTGACCCTTTCCCCCAGACTAGAAATGAGAGCTGCTTATACTAAAATGAATAAATCCAGGATCTGAGGACTGTATTGTTATGTTTTGGCAACAACATTTTGCCCACCCCACCCCGCAAAAAGGTGGAAGGCACCAAAAGGAAATTTTGAATTTATTTACACACACACACACACACACACACACAAAAATTCCCAGATAAAAAGGCTCACTACTATGGGGAAACAATGCACTGTTTTTTCTTAGCACTGTTCACTTGATAATTAGGGACTAAGTTTACTATTAGAAGGAATGATGCAAATTAAGTGATTTTCTTTCTTACAAGTCTTACAAGAGATCCTGACTTTTAGGATACAGGTCCTTCAGAGGCAGCTTAAAAGAAATACATATCAAAACAACAGCAAAGAACAATATCAACATATAAAAGTAATCAGGGCAGCTGATGGTAGAAGAGCCCTGCAGGGATTGTCTAGCCCAGGCATTGGCAAACTCGGCCCTCCAGATGTTTTGGGACTACAACTCCCATCATCCCTAATCATCTGTTAGCTAGGGTTGATGGGAGTTGTAGCCCCAAAACATCTGGAGGGCCGAGTTTGCCTATGCTTGGTCTAGCCAGTGCAGACTCTGAAGTGCTGCTTGCTTCTCTTGGGATCCTTCCCACAGGACAGTGGATGGCTGATTAACTGCTGTTATGTGCCTTTGTCTGGTTACCCTTGAAGATGAAATGGAAACGACAGGCAGTGGACCAGAATGTTACAGCTTGCCTTCTTATTACGTCAGGAAGGCAGTAACACAACCAACCTGTACTAATTGAGACAATTTCACTGGCTGGTTTGGGGTTTCCAGGCCCATTTCAAGGTGCTGTTTTTGATAGTCTGGGATGTAAGCATCTGGGAAAGCAACTCCTCCTGTATGAACACTTTCCCTTTCTGCCTCTTGTCAAATTCAGATTTACAGGTAGAGATTGTGACTTAATATTTGTATGGCTATTGTTCCATTCATTGCATTTTAAGTGTCTTTGATGATTTTAAGCTATCACAAAGCATAGGAATTAGATTTTAAGCTATCAGAAAGCATAGGAGAAAAAGGGATGGTGTTTTAAATGAAAATAAATGTTAAAACACTCATATTTGCATGTGGAAATACATATAATAATAAATATGCTGCCAGAAATTACATCTTATTGGTACTCTATACACTAGGATGTTATTTGTGTCCCTTTAAAGCTACACTTCATGTACTATCAGTATTTCAGTAGACATTTTGTATTACGCCATTCACAATAGACTGGAAGTACGTTAATATGCTCTTTGAGTAATGGCTGTTTGTTAAGTAACACTAGCTATTTAAAAATATAGTTTGAAAATAGTTTTAGAACATTTTAGGACATCTGTGAAGGGTTTGAAGAAAGGTTAGTTTCACTGAATCTAAAACGCTTTCAAATGGGAATTTGTTTTTCAAAATACTTTCGTAAATTTCCCTTCAACACATCTGGGAATACTAAGTTAAATGTAGTTGTTTCTGCCTTGAAGTTGTATTTGACCCACTTTGTTTGTTTTTGCCTTATATTTATGTTTACTTATTTAACTACAGTTCAAAGGTTTAATTCCTCAGAACTTAAATCCACTATTTTTGACAAGTCTACGGATCCAGTGGATACATAATTTTCAAACGGTTGTAACATGAAGATTTTTTGCTAAGCTGTAATCGTTAAAAGTGTTGCATTTTCTCTGTTGTGACCCTAGTTCACTGCTTGCTCTCTCCTATGGCCACAGCTGGCCTCTTGCTGTTCACAGCTGAAAAGTGAAATCAATGCTTAGTCTAACAAAATGCAGATGAAAGCCATTCTGATCACATATAGTCATTTCCCGTAATCTTATCAGCCTTCAGTTACTTAAATGATCTCTGGAAATGATTGTTTGTTCATCTGAATACAATACCAGTTTTTGTGTTAAGGAAAACAATACTTTCATAAAGCGCAACAGTGGTATGTGCAGCTCACTTTGACTGAGTTTTCTAATATCGCTCTTCTTTTCAAAGGAATCTTTACATTCTAACTAAATTACAAAGGTTGCAATCTAAATTCCACAGATTTTATACCCAGTTAGATGCTAGTGTCATTATCCATTTAATTCTTCCTACTTTGTAGAAAGGTTGAAAAGAAAAAACAAACTATTAATATGTCAATCCACATTTTCATTGATCTCAACCACTTATTTTTATCTGAGCAAGCTAAGTTGAAAAAGCTATGTTGTATCTATAGGTAGTGTTATATTGTAGCTTAATGCTCCAAAGGTCAGAGAACAACAAAGTGTTTGATGGAAAACAGTCTTTCTTCCTATTTTAAATGGTTTCTGCTTTGATTATAGGCATTTATTATAATTATGAAGAGATTAGTCTGTTATAGAATCCTAGTAATGGAACCATTTAAAAGGAATATAATAGCAGTTTATTGGATTTTGTAAAGGAAAAGAGAACAGATAAAGTGGTTCTCTTTACAAATTGATCAGCTGCTTCTAAATATGCGCTTCTTATTTTGTTTTCTTTCAACTAATTTTGTTTTGTTCTATAACTTAACAATTAAATTGAAATGAAGTTATATGGGTTTATGGTTTAAAATCAGCACAAGTTTATTGTAACTTCAAATACCTACAGCACAATACCTTCTGAAGAAAAAAGCAATTTTGCCTTATATGGGCTTTAAAGTAAGGCAGGAACTAACAGATAAAATATTAATAGATAAAATAACAGTGAAAAGAAGAGGAAGCACACTTCAGAAATAAACTTTCATTTTATGCAGGCATTTCATTCACATGAGCAGAATCTTTATTTTCCACTCTCTCCTTAGGTTGTTTCAATCCATATTGTATGCAATGCTTTGATAACGTCCATAATGTTTGTTGCACCAAAAATAACAAATATTACTTGTGAAATGAGTCCACCCACAGAGAGGGACAATGTGGCCACACTGCTGGCCCCATCCTGATGCCTATCCACTTCCCATGTGCTAGGTGTAGACATCTGAGTAGCAGAACTAACAACACTGCACTACCACTTGAACAAATGCCACTGCTACCAGTCCTCGCAAAACCTTTGTTAGCTCTAGCAGAAATTAGTTTAGTTTAGTTGCCAGATGCAGCTTGTCACGCTGGCCACGTGACCCGGAAGTGACTGCGGACAGCACTGGCTCCCGGCCTATAGAGTGAGATGAGCGTACAACCCTAGAGCCTGTCAAGACTGGCCCGTACGGGCAGGGGTACCTTTACCTTTACCTTTTTAGTTGTTTTATGTAGGAGCGAAACTGATTTTTTTGGTGTGAGGTAGCACAGTTGAAATGTAACATGACCTCCTTGCTCCAAACCACAAAATTCCACATAGTTTAATGTGTACATGAAATTACATTTTAAAATTCAAGCCATGAACTTGATGGGCTCCTTACAACACTGTGTCAAACAGCCTAACATCAAGAATATGGAGAATTTGCCAATGGCAACCAATGGCCTACATAAAATCGTGGTGATTTATGAAAATGACTAAATCTGCTAAATTTAGACAGACTATAAGCAGCAAGACATAGGGTCACAGTATAGTCTATAAATATCTTAGCAACAATATAAATGAACTGAATTATTCAGTCAGCTAATCACCGGGGAAAGAACTATATAGCCTCAAGCTAAGTTAAAGTTAGACATTAGGAAGAATTAACCATGGGGCCAATTGGCAGTAGAATAGATCCTGCCCCTGGTATGTAATCTGGACTTGTATGTGAGCAGAGTCATTGACCTAGAATTAGACACTAAAATTGGCTTTTGGAAACAAATCCAAGGCAATAATAAGCCTATTCTTCAGTATGCTTAATGAGACAGTAGTAGTTGTAACACAGTAAGTAGTCCTGTAAAATATAAGGCATGAAACCAGAGTCATTAGTTTTCAAAATGCAACATGTATTATAGCATTGTTTGCATCAAAATACTGTGGCTCTAAATTGACATTGTGGTTTACATTTTTATATTTATTTAGATTTTAGTCCATCCTATCCTCATTGACTCTGGGACTACTGAATAAAACGACTGTTACAGTATTATTTCTGCACTGATGAAATCATGATATAATATTGTACATTCAAATTGTTCTCTGAATCCAATCACTGAAGTCAAAAGATGGCCTTAAGGGAAAGGTCCTTTTCTGGTCAAGATAAACTGACAAGAGCTAGGGGAGAAACACAGTTACAGACTCAAAATAAAGCAATTTGCTTCAAATAATAATAATATTTACTCCAAAACGTACAGGAGAAGACTTTGTTCTATTAAGAAAATGATTAGTTCAGTAAATCATGGCCTGCAACGTAAGATTGTGGTAGCCCCTTGATAAGGGGAAAGGGGGTTAGGAGAAGAGTTTGAGTGGTTCATTTCACCACAAAGTAATTATACTGAGCCACAAAGTTACCATTTATCATGGCTGAAAGATGACACTCACTGTTAACCAAGGGAAACTGCAACTGAAATGCTTCCATCCAGATCAATACACACCACATTTTTCTCCAGCAAGAAGTAATTATCCAGCAGAAAACTTCGCAATCAATACCCTTTCCTAAGTTAACTTATGGTCTCGACTAGAGGCATAAAGGTATAGTACTGTCAAATGTCATCAAGGACTGTACCATTACACTCAGAAGAAGTCCGTATTCCTTATAGTCAAAGGGTTTATAGCCTACTTTAGACCATATAACATACTGAGGTACATTCTAAGACGACGTTTGCCATCTGCTCTGTTATAAAAATGGGAAAGGAGAAAAAACGCACATGCAATCTTAGAAACTAACACCTTATTGCACAGTTGTAATTGGCAGTTAGAACAGTTGTTAAAAATCTTAACACCAGAGCAAGAAATCAATCATTTAATGAAAAATATCAAGCCCCCCCCTTTAGGAAGCAAATGATTCCTGAAATCTTAAGATTGATCCCCATTGCTTGAAATAGAGTCAAAGACAGATCCATCTGAAATATCACAGTTGATTTTTTTTTTAATCTCACAATATTTATTCTCCAAGCCCATGAGCAAACACAAAGGAGGTAATAAAATTAGGTTTCAAGAACTCTGAAAAAATACAAACAATACCATCTAAATGTCTCCTCTTCTTTTTACAACTGGCTATGGAAGGTAAGCTTAGCCTTATAAACCTATCTAATATATAAGGGAAGGTTAAAGGGCATAAAAAAATCACTACTTCACTGAAAAAAATTTGACATCCAATTTTCAAGCTGATTTATCAGTAGAAAGCTAAAATTGATAGTTTGCCACTAGTAGGTAGCTGGCTGTCTAAGAAAGCTGTTACAAAGCCTTTAGTTTTGATTTAGCCACATAGATCAATACAAACCTATACTGTTTCAATTTTACAAATATTGATTTTTTGATATAACCTCAGTAAAAGAACATATATCATCAGCTTTACTGAAAATAATCTTGAAATTTATTTCATAAACTTTGTTTCATCAACAAAAGGTACTGAAAGGTCTAGTGAAATACAGTTTAGATGACAGTGAAAATATAATCCCTGCCAAAAGAGTTCTCAACAGATAGATCTGGTTCATTTTAAATTTTGAATACAGATACTGATGTTTTCCTCAGGATTCATAAAGATCTAATAGACTTGTTTCATTATAAAATAAAGGCTTCACAGCTTTAGCATAGTGCCAAAAGACTTAAGATGTAAACTAAATTCTTATTAACTACCATAAAAATGTAACATTTTGTCTATTCACATTTCCCTGTCAATATGAAGATGAAAAGTGCTCCCAACAAGTGAGAATCTCCAAAACACTGCAGATGCAAGAGATCTATCATAAGGCAAAGGGCGATATTTCTCTCTATTCCCCCTAACCACATCCCTATTGTTTCCTACCACTCCAACTTGGGAGATTTGTACACAGAAGATAGAATATGAACAATATAATGCACCACAACTGCAATGCCCATCACTGAAGTTAGCAACTTAGTACTGAAGATAGCTATATTTTGGAAAGTTGTTTGTTTACCTGTTCGCTATGTATCTGGAAATATCTTAAGATATTGTAATCAAATTTGCATGACGGTTCCTGAGATCAACGAGCAGGTTTTTGTCTATGTTGTATACAACTGGATGCCATTCTGAATCAAGATGGTAGACAGAACCTTTCAAAACTGCAGTGGTTTTAACCACTGAATTCAAAAATTCCTGGGCAACACCAGGTGCAAGGCAGCCAGCATTTAACACATTATAGAATTCTAAATCATTCTTCTACATAGTATCAATATATGGGCCATTCTTCAAAATGATATGGTTCACTCTCTGAAAAAGAAGTCATGCTCAGGACAAAAAGCAGACAACTGCATCATCCTGCTTCCCAACAGAGACAGCAATTTCTTTCCAAAGAAGAAACACACAGCCAGGTCCTATGCACCCAGCAAAATAATATTCATCTCCCTTCTTCCACAACACTGCATCCTGGGGTTTCTGCCTTTTCAGCTATTGTTATGCTTTCATAGCCATGCCTACCATATTCCACCAATTAGGAACCCCAGCTCACCACAGTCTTTCTTCAGAATCTCAGGGTCAGTAAAATAAACTGCCAATTGCATTGCGTGTGCCTTTAAATAAAATAAAAGCAATAGCAGGTGCACAATCATAATCATGACTGAGGCAGATAGGAAGGCAGTTGATCCCCGTGATTCCTATGCCTCAATCCCAATTATACCCCCCAAATTCAGTTTTGTTTTTTCTCTTGGAGGAGAAGCTGCAATTAGCACTGGCTGCCTCTTTCTAGGAGTGTGAGAAGCGTGATCTTCACTGGGACCACTGTGCAGGTGGAGGAAGGATTAACTCCTATTCCTATGTGTCACTGTCTCAGTTGTGATCAGATTCGGCTCAATACCTGTTAGTGTCTCATAAAAAGCAAGAAATTAGTGTGAAATTAGTGTGCCATGCTCTGTGTTTGGCTGCCGCTGCACTTGGTTCAGAAGCCATGGCTAGCACAGAATGCTGCAGCTAGAATATTGAGTGGAACATCCAATGCTCTTTTCTGGGGGGACGCAGGGGTACACATACCCCTAAACATTTTGTGAATCTTTGTACTTTTGTCGATTTACTGTATTTATTTTTCCTGATTGGAACTATAAAAGGGTATTTTCTTGAGTCAAAATGAGAGTACAGTGGTACCTCGGGTTAAGTATTTAATTCGTTCCGGAGGTCTGTTCTTAACCTTAAACTGTTCTTAACCTGAAGCACCACTTTAGCTAATGGGGCCTCCTGCTGCCGCCGCACCTCCGGAACACGATTTCTGTTCTTATCCTGAAGCAAAGTTCTTAACCTGAGGCACTATTTCTGGGTTAGCGGAGTCTGTAACCTGAAGTGTATGTAACCTGAAGCGTATGTAACCTGAGGTAGCACTGTACCCCTAAACTTTTTTTTTTTAGAAAAAAATCACTGGATACATCTAGACACACACATATTACACTGGTGCTGAAGGATGTGCACTAGCTGTCTATTGGTTACCGAGCCAAGCTCACACTTTCATTATTGATATATAATGCACTGAACAATATGGGTACAGTATAACTAGCAGACCACCTCTACTACTATAGGCCAAATCACCCTTTATAATAATCAGAGGAGACTGCAGCCAACAAATTGCCATCAGAAGCCTCTCAGAACTGGCCCTTTCTGTTATAGCACCAAATTTTGGGAGGTTCAGGCAACTTCATCTGTTGGGTGTGTAAAATATCTCTTAAAACTCAGTTATTTACCCAGGCTTCTCTAGATGTCAGAAAGTACTAACCTAATCAACTGCTGACTTGCTGTTTTAAATGCATTTTTTTATATTTTAGTCTGGTTCCACATGAACTATGGATGTCTGGGAAATGTTACCCTAAAGCAGCGGTTCTCAACCTGTAGGTCCCCAGATGTTGTTGCACTACAGCTCCCATCATCCCTGAGCTCTGGCCTTGCTAGCTACGGGTGATGGGAGTTGTAGTTCAACAACATCTGGGGACCCACAGGTTGAGAAAGGCTGCCCTAGAGCATCATCTATGGCTACGTAACTTCAACTGATGGCCAAATGGCATAAAATGTACAGAGATACAGCACATATAGAAATCAAATTTTCATGTACAAATCACATTTCCAGAAATCAATAGATATGAAGGTATAAATAGCTATAAATAAGCTGTGATTTCTGCATCTGAAGGGGTTGGACTAGACATCCCTTGGGTTCACCTTCTAACTCTACGATTCTATGACAGAGTGGAAGAAAATAGTTTATTAGCCAGCAGGCTCTTCTTATGTTCTGATGTCAAAGAAAGAGCATGGTGTTTCTTCTCCACTCCCTGCCAAAAAAAGATGCTCAGCTCTAACTGACAGTTTCCCTGAGGCTGCAGAAACAAGGAGAAAAGACACTTTGGCCCCATCCATCGGCCAAAGGAACAAGAGCCACCAACTGCGACTGAAGCAAGAACATCAACAAGAAAAGGTCACCCTGGCCCAAACTGGCAGTTCTTTGCAGTTCAACATTCTACCTTTGCCCTCCATCCCCTTCAGTTGTATGTATTGTAATTTTCAATTGTAAGCTTGCTGGCAGGGCCTGTGTCTCTTCTTGTATTAACCGCTTTGGGAGACAATAATGCTCTGAAAAGTGGGATAAAAATGTTGTGGGCATCCACCTGTCCCAAGAGACAATGAAGTGTGCCTCCAGGGGTGAAGTCATAAAATGTAGTTATTATATAAAAGGCTGTTGGCCATCCTTCGTTGGGAAATATAAGAAAATGTGTCATCACTATGTGTTTCAGTGATAATGATTTCGTGTGGCTGCATATTTCCAGAGCCCATGATGTGCACTGTAATGTAAGATTAGAATGAGAAGACATTGACTTTCCAAATAACAATAATTTAGCAGTGGCCCTGTATGTGCTTATGGGGCAGGTTCCTTTGATTATATGATCCTTAATCAACTGATACGGAATTTATTCTGGAGATGTTAATAAGACTCCTTTGCTCCAGGTACCAGCCAACCTAACATCACAACAAAAAGGAAAGCCACCTCCTCATAGAAAACACAACGGTGATGATTTTAAGAAGCAACTATAGCAAATGTATCAAGCAACAAAAATCAGACAGCAGATTTATATTGCTTAAGGGCTTAATATTTTACAGCAGCAGCATTAATGGAAAAGTTAATGTAGCATTAAAAACAGTGTACAGCTCAGCTGCTGCCACATAGCACTTAGGTCATGGAAATAATGCATCATTGGGGGGGGGGGTAAATTCTTTTTTGCCTATCGCTTTTCTTAAAGAGTTTAAAAACTTTTCTACATTATGTAGTTTCCAAAAAAGATTACCCAAAAGCACACATTACTGACAGGAAGCTCTTCTATTAAATATCCAGAAATAAAATTCCACGTGCAAAACATGCAAACTATTGCAAAATTGTAAACTGCTCTGTGATCCTCAGATGAAGGGCTGTATAGAAATTTAATAAAGAATACTCCTAATAAAATATTATTTAATTCACGTAAATGTTCACTGAATTTCTACAGTTGCAATGGATGAGGGTTCCAGTCACTTTTAATGCTCAATTAACTAAAGGAGAAGGGGAATTTCTGTTCCTACCTCATTCCTAGTGAAAATCAGCTTTGTGTATACTCAGTCAGCTTCGTGTAAGTACACCAGTATTCTCACTAATCAGTCAGTCACCAAAGGAATGGAGGGAAGTCCAAGGCTCGATAGAGCCTAACTTAAATATGTGATTTATATGTGTAATGTATGAATGTATGTGTGCTTGTTAAAAATCAATAAAAATTCATTAACAACAACAACAACAAAAATCAGTCAGTCACCAACTGTGCACTTCAGTGATTAGGCCAAGACCCAGAACCCAACAAACCACTCCATGAAAGTCTGCTGAACAATAAACCCTTTCTTACAATAGTTGCCAGCCTAAGCGGGAAGGAATTTAAGAAACTTGGCTGCTACATTTAAGAAGATACTTCTGCATGGTCATTTACAATTCAACAGAATTCAGAACAGGGCTTCAGCTGGAGATTCAAATGTGTGAATAGGTTATATCTCAACCAAGCTCATGGACGACACCAAAAATGTGCAAGTTGGCAATGAATTAGACACTTGTGAGTTTCAAAAGCTATGGTGTGGGGGGGGGCCACTAGGGGTGCATCGGAAGATGGCGGACAATAACATCTCTCCGACCCACACGAGGTAATTAAGAGGCTGTGATGGGAGTAAACAGCCTCCCGCCCCCCCCAAGCGTGTGGGGGGGACTGCCCTTGCCTGCTGTGCCCTATACCACCCCCGAATTTGAGGGGGTGGGGGCACTAGGCAGAAAGCCCTTGTGCGGACTTCGGCGCTCCTGGACACTGTCTCTGATTCGCGCCTCTAGCTGCAGCAACTTCAAAAGAAACAATTAGGAGGAAGCTAATGCACATATTTCAAGGAAGAATGGGGAGTAAAGACTGCTAACCGAAGAGATCTCTGAGAAACAAGACGGGTCGGAGGAACATGAATAAATCATGAGAAGACACACCAAGGCTCAGTATGTTCGGCAACGGGACTGGATTGGGGGGGGGGGAACTTTCCTTTATTTTCTCTATGTGATTAACCAAGAATCCCCCCCCCCACAAGTCACAAGTCAGAAATGCCGTTTAAATGACTTAAGCTGAGGATTTAAGACTGTGTGGAGATAATTTTCTAACCAAAGCATGTTTTAAGGAGACCGTGGAAAGTATAAGAGTGTGCTGGTCCCGGGGGGAAGGTTACTGTTACCGTAGTCAAAGTTCAGTCCTAAGTCACTAGCCTGGAGATAGTCCACAAAGTGCGAGGTGAGGTCCGAAACAGGGAGCCGGGCGGGGACAGGAACACTCGAAGATCAGAAGCAGGTAGCCGGGCGGGGAACAGGAACACTGGAGGAACAGGACTGGATGCTGGCCAAAACAGCTCTTCAATGACGACGTTGCTCCCGCAACCTGGGACCGGGCTGACTGCCCTTTATCTTCTCTAAGGCCAGGGGCGGTCCCGGCCCCCAGGAGCCCCGCCTCTCCTGGCCTTAAGGCAAGCACTCCTCCTGGGAGAAACCAGTTCCCTTCGCCTCTCTGCCCTAAGCCTCTGCAGTTCAGGAGAGGCCGAAGGGTTACTGGGCCCCGGGGAAGGCTCACCTGTAGACACTGAGTCCTCAAGCACCTCTGGGGCCAGAATGGTTTCACCTGGTGCCTGCTCCTGAGGATCTGGCACAGGTGCAGGCTCCTCAGAATCTAGGCCTTGCCCCAGTTCAGCCGGCCCTGGAGGCGGGGACTCCTGTGCCGGCTGGGATTCCTCCGGTTCACTCTCAGAATCGGAATCCCAGGCCATCACAAAGAGCTTTGGAATGACACGGCAAAAAATAGCGTCACCATTTTGGCAAGTTCTGTCGAAAGACTCATGTCTGGGAGGAGGAATAGATTTGTTTTCATACTGTGAGTGAGCCTCCTCAGAGGGACTAAAGAAGACGACAGATTTGCGAGACTGATAATGGAAAGAGTGCTTTTATTTATGAAAGTGATTATATATGGAATATATGGAAACCATCTCGACATGATGATTGGACGAACGGAAAATTCACACAGGATTATAACTGGTGTTTACCTGCTTAAGGAGATTATCAGAAGAGATCATAAAGAAAAAAAGAAAAATATACGAACATGTGAGAGAGATGTGAGAACAGCAAGATAGGACTGGATAGAATTATGAACATTATTTGGACAGATTTGTAGATATTAACGCAGCAGCAAGAAGATGATTGGAATCCCCTTCGGAACTTGAAATATGGGTCCCCCCAACAAAAAATTTAAAATTCGGCTTTGTAATTCGGAATTTATGTGATGTGATTTGATTTGATTTGATTTGATTGGTCGGTTAATAAAAATTATTTTAAAAAAACCCCAAAAGCTATGGTGTGAGAAATGATTTTTTCACCTAGATATAACCGCACTCCCTCTGAAAGGGCAGGTGTGTTGTTTTGGGGTGATCCTGGATCCATCTCTGTAGCTGTATCTCAGTTGTGAGGAGCAGCAGTTGGCAGCTTAAGCTCCTATGCTGCTATGACCATTGCTGAACAGAGATAGCTTATCTCCTGTTGCCATGCAATGATAACCTCATAAATTCCTGAGCCCCTTGGAATTAGACTATCTATGAGCTCACTTATTTCCACATAATCTACCCAGGTCACTGTGGACTACGGATGACTGCACTGCAGCCTACTGAGGAATGGTTGGTCAGGATGCAGAGGTTGGCTTTCTCTATCATGGCACCTCCTATGTGAAATGAGTTCTCCATAGAAATCAGGAGATTACCAATGGTGAGGTACTTCAACAAAGGGTTGAAGACTTACCTATTTTCTCTAGTATTTCCTGACTACTGATATTATAAATTTCCTGGTTCTGGCTACTGTAGTTTCTGTACTATGCACTGATTATTCATCTGGGTGCTTTTGTTATTTATTTATTTTACTGATCTGTGTATATTGTGAACCACTTTGATATTTTATGTGAAAAGGAACATATACATTTTTAAAGCAAACAAACATATAAGCCTGAGCCAGTTCACTCCAGCGGAGATCCCTCTGTGGGCCGGATTGCATGTGTGTGTGTGTGTGTGTGAGAGAGAGAGAGAGAGCATGCAGACGCAATTTCTGGCATCTGCATCTGCGCAGACATGATTTCCGGTGTCTCAGCATGTGCAGACATGATTTCCGGCACCACAGAAGCGAGTCTCCACGCCACGCTGTGACGGTTTAACGCAGCGCGTGGGGACTCGCCGAGCAGGTGGCTCGGTTTGGGGGTGGACCGTGGGCCGGTTAAACGACCCCCGTGGGCCACTTGTGGCTCATGGGCCTTAGGTTTCCTACCCCTGATATAAGCAGGGGAATGAGTATGCAGAGGGAATAATATATAGAAGGAGAAGATGCACTGCTGCCCACCACCTACCTCACCTCACCTCACCTACCACATCCTCTCTTCATCTCCTTTATTGAGTACAATTAAAGCTAATCATGCAATTAATCCTAAATGCAAATTGATACAGAAACTATGCATCCATTTCCTGATTTTCTAATTTCTTTATTATATAGTAAAATTATGCACTGAGAATTCTTGCTGAGAAGATGGTAAAATCAGGGCTGAACGATGTTATGGTTGTTATGGTTAATAGGATTCACAGCTGGTTAAATGTCTATACCCAGTAAGTGCTCATTAATGTCTCTCTGTCAACCTGGAGAGACGTCCCAAGTGGAGTGCCACAGAGCTTTGTCTAGGCCATGTGCTGTTCAACATTTCTATAAATGACCTGGATGAGGGTGAATAGGGAGTGCTTATCAAAATCTGCAGATAACATGGAGCTGGGAGGGATAGTTTATGTCATCAGCTCTGTGGAGATGTCATGGAGCAGATGGAAGGATCCTGCATAGGAAGGGGAGGATATCAAGGAGCTGGAGCTAGACAACCAAGGGGAGGGTCCAAGCAAGATGAGGGAGGTGAAATTGGGCCCTCAAGAAATGTCTCAGCTGGAGGAGGGGGCTGGTGATTGAGAGAATCAGGAGATAGATCCTGGGGAAGGTTCAAGTGGGTTGCCAGACAGGTGTCCCACAGGCGTCCCTAAAGGGATAGCTGCTGCCCATGCTGCCAGCTCCTCCTGTCACTCCTGTCAGTAAGGAACTTTCTCCTGAGGAGATGCCTGAGAGTAATTTGGATACATGGAGATGCCAGCACTGGCACGAACAAGTCTCACAGGTCCAGCACACTCTGGGAAGCATCTGTTTGCTTGCCCAGACCAGAGAAACCTATTGTTCGCTGTGTGAAAGCTTATGCCCACCCTGTTCTTCAAAGGAAGAGACAGAGGGTTTGTCACTCGTTGGATCCACATCTCAGCTTGTGCTTAACCATGCAATTCACCGACTGGCACTTTAACCATCGTAACGCTTAGATTTACATATTTAAATTTCTGGCAGAAACAGAAACCTGAGTTTGAGTGAGGGCCAGGAAAGCTTACAGCATTAGATCCAAATGATATTGAGAAGCTGAAAGACTGGGCAAAATAAACACACTGAACATCAACCAAGATAAATGCAAAGCCCTGCATTTAAGGAAAATGAAAATAAATCAAAAGCATGAGTACAGAATAATGAAGACCTGACTTCAAAGCAATAGGTGTGAAAGGGATCTAGAAGTTTTAGTGACTCGGAACATGAGCAAGCAGTGTGGTGCAGCCACTGATAAAGCTAATGCAATCTTAGGCTACATAAGAGAAGCCTAGGGCTATGACATCATGAGGTGTCATAGTTTCACTCTGTTCTGTGTGATTCAGGTTGCATCTGGAGTACTGCATCCAGTTCTGGGTGCCATATTTTAAGAAGGACAATGGAAAAGTGGAGTATGTCCAGAGGAGAATGGCCAGGAGGGTGAGGAACCAGGAAACTAAGCTTAGTTTCGAGAAAGGAAGACATGGGCAATGGTATATACATAAATACATGTTTGTCGGGCAGAAGATGGAGATCTGTACTCTGATGCAGCAGAGGGTGGGATAAGAACCAATAGGCAGAAACTGCAGGAAGCAGCATTCAACTAAATGTTTGAGGAACCTTCCTAGCTCTGAACTATTAGAGAGTGGGACAGTCTCAGGAAGTGGTGGGTCCCCCCTCACTGAAGGAATTTAATATCAGGGATAGTGTAGTTGCATTTTGCATGGAACTGGAAGAACTAGATGACTTTCAAACTCCCTTTCAACTCAATGATGTTACGCATTTTCTTCCTCAATATTACCTGAAATCACTTTTTGTTTTAGGAGGTGGAGTTGTACCTGTGTTTTCGTTTGTCTTAAATAAAATACCTGTTTTGGCAGTGAGAAAGGGAATCAAAACTCCTTCTGAAATCAATAATGTTGAGTTTCAGTATAATCTTTGAACTGCGTGCTTTTCAGTTGAAATAACTTGCTAGGATCATTGTTTTAATGTTTAGCAGAGGCATTCTGCGAATCATTTAAAATGTACTACAAGGAGTTAAATTGATGTGTTAGCAGATAAGAACAAACCTTTTGAAAGAAGTACACTTGTAGATTGTTCCAATCACTTCATGTGCTTTCTTCCTTCATTATTCTAAATATCCCCATACCATACTTAATTACCATGACTTGATAATCACTTTTCATGTCCTTGATGTTGAAATATGTATTTTCTAAGAATACTTTCTCCTCTGGTTTGAATTGCTGCAAGTCCTGTCTCAATCTCTTTGTTTCAAAGGTTTGTTCATTTCATTATCGTATAGCTCTTTTATCATTCCCCACCCCCATTTCCCCACTCCCTTCTAAAGTCTTTCCTTTCCATATTATTATTTCTCATGTCTACCATTCAATATCCAGTTTCACTTTTAGTTGGTGTTTACTTAACCTTATCATTTGAGCTAGAATCACTCCTGTTGCTTCAGTTTTTATTTTCTCTTTTTATCTGGCACCATGCATTTCAGCTGACATTTTATTTGACAGCTTTTTCTCCATTCAACATCATGTCCTGCTTAGGATAGCTTTGCCTACTGTTTTATTTATTTGTGTCATACTGATGGCTGTTTGTTTAGGCTTTTCATGATCTATACTTCCTTTCTTTACAGCTGTGTTGTCTCTAATCACTTCCTTTTAATCATTGTTTAAACATTATCTTTTCACTCCACAAATGCAGATTCATATTACCAGCCCACATCAATAAAGGGCTACCATCCTAACTGGAGAATTTGAGCTTTCATAAAACTTTGGATTTTGGCAGAGAGAGAGGTTTCACTGTTATCAGGAAACGACTCCTCCTACTGGTACTTTTTTTTTTTTTTTAATGATACAATTTATAGACTTCAAATTCTTCCTTCACTTTTCTCCAGCTTACATTTCTTTTGCCAGAGTTTTCCCTTTTTGTTATTGTTTGGGCAATACTTTCATTTTCAGAGGAAACTGTTTTCCCTTAATCTCCGAGCATTTTGAAGATATTTAGCCCTCTTTCCCTCTTTCAATTTAACAAAGACTCTTTGTTACCCTTTTTAAAGTATGTCCCCATTAAGTTTCTTATGCTCTTTTTTTATACAATCCCTAATACACGTAGTCTGTCCATTTTATAAAGTTTATATTCAGAGATAACCGTAACCCACTGATTCTCTTCACTGCACCAGTATTCTATTAAGTCCATTGTATCTATAGCAAGGAATCTTGTGGCATCTTAAAGGATTAAAAAAAAATACATTACGGCATAAGCATTTGTGAACTACAGTTCACCAGATGAACGAAGAGTTATCTTGAGTTCCAAAGTTGTTCATCCATACATCTATCTATAGACTGATAGACAGACAGACAGACAGACAAAAGTCGGAAGTAAATAAAATGCAGAAAAGGTAATTAAAAACAGGGAAGAAATGAAATCATTACCCCATGTATATTTGTACTGCCAACTCAGGATAACACTTCATTCATCCAGTGAAGTCAAGTGAGGTTTATGAAAGCTTATGCCACAAGTGCTGGACAAAAAATTAAAACCAAATAATCTCATTCTCAAAGTATTACTATGACCAAATAAGAAAAGAGAGGAGAACAAAGGTGAAACTGGTGCCAAAAAAATGATAAAAACACTTAGTTCACAAAGGGAAAAATAAAATGGTAGAACTATGCTATAAGGCCAACTATATACCAACACACCACAGATTTTTTTCTTCTTCTTGGCTCTTAAATCGTGTGATTATAATAAACAATAAACTGTTTATGTGTTTGCATGCACATTCTGCTTCCATGATTCATGTTTCAAAAAATGAATTATTTGAGGGGTGACCTGGGGTGACCCGACAAAGGAACTACCAGGAGATATTTGCCATGGAAGCAGGGACAATGAATTTTGCAAGACACTGAAAGGCCACTTTTGGTTCTGAGACACTGCCATGATGACTGGACCATTCACTTTATAAAAAGATAAAATAAAATAAATGATGGCAGCAGAGTTTCTGAGTGCAAAACCCAGCAACTGACAGCAGACTCATCATCTGATAGCAGACAACCTAAATATAAGATTCCAATCAGTACCAGAATATGCCTATAACACAGGATGAGCTGTATGATCAGGAACGGATTCTGGCGAATTACATTACAGTCTCGACTGCTCACTATAAAGACATGACACATCCATTTAAAATACCAGTTCAGAAGCATATAATTATGTTACGATGATTAACAACATACCTATGTGAGACAGCTCCCCAAGCACCATGCTTATTTGTTAGGATATTCAGTATTTTCTGTTTCAGTTGATTTGCAGTAACATGATCTCGATGCTTGGCAGCACTGATAAGATGGTCACACATCTTCTCCTCTTCCCTTCTGTCAGCAGCATATTGGGCACACTGTGACTAGAAAGGGAAAACATGTTTATTTTTTCAGTAGGCAGTTTTGGAAAGTGGCTGAAGAAGACCTCCCCCCCCCCCCAATGTTCCACAACTGCTACTTTTTAAAGCATTCACTATAATATATACATAAATGAAGTACAGTGACAATTGCTTAATAAACCTGCTTTGTGCTAAATGTGATCCATAGAACGGATCCAAAAAGAGTGCAAGCAGTGAGACACCTCTTCTAACCCAAGAGGGGTCTGTGATATATGCTCATTTGACCATCCAGCTACAGCCAGTTGCATATCACATGCAGTCCCTCTTGGTCCCTGGCCATCAGAAGCAGCTTTGGGGTGGGTACAGAGGACTACATTCATTGGAGGCCAGATCTGCTGCCACCCAAGGTGATCGCCTCACCTTGTTTCATGGGGGTGGAGCAGCCTTGGCACAAACCTGAGGTTTGCTCCAGTGCATTCACATAGCAGGAACCCACGGTGTCTTGTAGTATCAACATTTGGTGACTGTTGAGTAAATCAGAATTTACTCTTGTTCAAACTTTGAAGCTGATGTCTCCCCAGAAGAGCAAGTGGCACAGAACCCTTCAACAGATCACCACCCTGCTAGTGATCCCTCAAAGCCAGTGAATCTGGATACTCTTCTCCCAGGATAGATCCCCACAGCAGCTGCCTGGTCTCCTGGCTGGCTCTTAGCCCCACCACATACCTCCCCTAACAGGAGCAGAGGAGATGATGAGGCTACTCAGAGGATGGACATGTGCAAGTAAGCTAGCTGAGAGCCATGAAGAGTGGAGGCTCCAGCTCGTATATGAATGCCCAATATGAGCTGAGCACCAGTTTAACACCCACACGAGATTACAATATAATAAAAGTAAAGTTAAGCACTCATTGTAGACCCAAGTGCAGTATGCACGTGACAAGTATGAGGAGAGAGCCAGGTAATAAAGACACAGGACATTGGTGTTGGCTGAAAACAGGCCAAAACTTTATTGATAAACGTCAGTAGGCTGTGGCAGAGGCACTGCGTAAGTAGGATCAACCAGCCCACCTGCTGATTATTTTGGCTGGGTCAACCCCGAGTTAAGGGTCATCCTATAACGTATATCAAACCAGGGCAATCGTACTAGGACTGCCAATTTGGGAGGCTCCTATGTCCCATCGGGCCCTGTATCCAGTGTCTCCTGAACAGAGACACCCCCTCCTGGACCCCTTTAGCAGGGTACCCAATGGGCTAAGGATCCAAATCAGTGCCTTATCAGCCAAAAAGATGTGACCAGACTAGATGTGAAAACCACCAGACTAGATGATCCTCAGGGTTCCTTCCCTGGTGTTGAATATGGCAAACAAGTTTTCCATTCCTGCTCACCTTCAGGCAGGACCAAACAATGCAGGGTGGAAGAGTGAGAATTCCCATAATGAACTGAGCTGGGAGGCTCCAGCGCAATTTCCTTATATGAAATATAGGTGGACTTGACTGAGAATTGCATCCACCAGGTCTGGCATTGCAGCCAAGCTATCCAGCCCATCTCTCATTGGCTATATTAAACAGCCAGTTCCCAGTGTTTCATGAGGCCATGGAAGGAGGCATGCGCATTCCCCAATGGCTGTGCAAGGCAGGAAAGATGGTCCCTGCCAGGCTGTGCCCACACCGCAAACCACCTCTCCCCAGCATTGCACCAGTAAACAGCCATTGGCAGAACACTGGAGAATAGAACCAAGTTTACTTCCTACTGATCAGTCAGTAAACTATATACTAAGCAGTGTGTGTGTTTTTGTATGTGTGTGCATGCATGCAAATATATTTGTGCATCCTGCATATTCTACCCATTATGTAATGCTAAAAGTTTAGCTAAATTTATTTTGAGAGTACAGACATTATGGGGTTAATTATTTTTTCAATTTATCTTCTTGTACCAAGAAGCACCAATTAGTACAATGATCTTCTTCTGTAATGAGGTTAATATTTCATCAGCTCATTGGACAGTTAAATCAAATGTTCATTTTTCATTCTGAGCAATTACAGAAGCTAACAGAATGAATGAATGTTAACTGTGGAAATTGTGGTTCTAGAATACAGTAATTGGACTTTCTCAATAACATTTACGAAATGAGAGTTTCTACAGCTAGAGTTATGTCAAACCACACAGTTTTTGTACCTTTACAACATTGAAAAGGAAGGTTAGTGAAAAGGATACATTTAACTGTATTACTTGGTTAAAAAGATTTTCACGCAGTGAATAACTGTTAACAAAAACAGAAGCAAAATAAGTAATAAATATGAAATTGAGTCTTATGTACCTAGCAGATTTTTCATTTTAAAAAATGCATGCATGAATGTAGAAACAGAAACAAATATAAAGATCAAAAGCATCTGAAATGTTGCTGTACTTTAGAAATGTCACAATCATATGCCTTGCCCTTTTAGGCAGGGACTCAAAGAATTATATGCATGTGCGTCCAAGGGCTACTAAGAATGCATCAAGATAATTTCAGATTTCTCCTTCTCTGTGCAGCTACTCCTAATTTTCTGGAACAGGTTTTCTGGGGACACAAGTCTGTAACTCAGAAGTATTTCTAGAAGTCCATCTCTAACTATGGTTATTTAAATACTTCTCTTAATATTAATTCAAATAACAGGTTTATACTGCCTGTCTAAAGTATCGTATTTTTGAAATAGCAAGATAACACAAAAATTTGAAGAATCTCACATTTGAGAAAGATCTTGGTTTGCTTACTAGAAAATTGACTTAGGTTTTTCCCTTAAGGGAATTTGGTTAATATTCTAAATTGTATTTGCTAACTGAAGCTGGAAGCTAATTGAATATTCTCATTTTGTCTACGGTTCTGACAGATCTTATACCGCAACAAATTCTTCAAAGGGCAGATAACTCAATCTTCTACTGTCATCTTGGTTTACTGCATGATGCTCTGATAAATATCAAATGTTATTTACTGTTGAAGCAATATGAAACCTCACTCTGACATACACTTAATTGTAAATGTGATTTTTTTTTAATACCTAAACTCAAAATATCCAGAATATGCTTCGTAATAAATTTGTTGCAATCCCATATGACAAGTGACTGCTGTCTCAGATGACAGAATAAAGTAAAGGTTATATATACTGAGAAAGAAAATATCAGGCAAAGTTCTGTTTTCAATCTATGCAGAAAAGAACAAAACCATATAAGAAAGATGCAGTGAAGAGAGCTGGCCAAATGTTGCCAATAAACCTCATCTCTCTCTCTCTCTCTCTCTCTCTCTCTCTCTCTCTCACACACACACACACACACACCCATACACACACACCCTCTTCTCTATCCTTGATCTTATGTGACATTTCATGATAGATTATTGCTATTCCTCCAGTGGTTGAAAGTTAGTGTGACCCAATAGTGCCTCAATAGTGACAGTACATCAGCTTAGGACAGGCTTCCTCAACCTCGGCCCGCTAGAAGTTTTAAAACTACAATTCCCATCATCCCTGACCACTGGTCCTGCTAGCTAGGAATCATGGGAGTTGTAGGCCAAAAGCATCTGGAGGGCTGAGGTTAAGGAAGCCCGGTTTAGGAATAAATTATACTGTATTTAACAGGTCCTACTACCTAGTAAGTGTGCTTAGAATTGCAGCCTAAGGTTGCAAACCTATAACCAAGGAGCTCCAACCTTCTTCGGACAATGAGCTGGGCAAAAGATTCCTGCATTCCACATGATCCCTTCCCACTCTACAGTTCTATGATTCTGTAACCAAAACCTTTTATTGGAACCAATATGCAAGCCTAATTACAGAGAGGGAGGGACGATGTAGCAAATAAAAAAAACATTTCAAGTCTAATTGTGGCACAGGGGTATTTGGGGGGTTTGTGTGAATCACAGCTGGGGACAGGTAAGTTAAGCCTTCTTTTGTTGGCTGTAACCCCTTCCAACACCCACACCGCATAGGATTGAGAATGTATTTTGTTGGCTACAATACATGTCTTCTTTCAGGTCTAACTGCATTACAGGAAAGGGTGGGGTGAAGAAGGGCTGCTGTGCACCCAAGGAAAGGCACTGGTGGGAACATGTGCACCAACGACCACTGCACTGATAATCCCAGTTAAACCTACTTGCCTCATTGAATTCAGTGGGACCGCCTTCGGAGTATCAGAGTGCACCAAAAGTCTAAATAAATGACTTTTCACAGCGTTTTTCAAAATAAAAAACTAGTGTTTTTTGAAAAGAAGAAGATATAAATGCATTCACTGGAATTATATGACTAAATTATCAGTTATGTAAGTAGAGTGTAATGTCACAGGGTGGTATCCCACAACAGGCGAGTGGACTTCCCTTTCCTCTGTTCTCCCCAGCAACACCATGTGGCCCCAAAATCTGCTCTGAAGAGTTTGGAAACTGTTTGGATTGGATTTGAGGACTGTGTAGAGAGTTACAGGGGGCAAGAAAGGATGAGGAAGTCTCATTCTGTAAGCATGTGGGGTGGCCCTCTGGATCAGATTTGCGAAGCTACGAGGACCTCGAAGTGGGAAGTGAGAAAAGAAAGGCTACAGTGTAAATGCTAGCTGAATGAAAACAGAAAAATCAGAGTTTTATCAGCTGCCGGACTTACCTCAAATTCCGCATGTTTGTGTACATCTTCAGCTCTCTGCCTGTTCAAGATAAACTCCGCCTCATTTGCAACACGTACAATATGGTCCTTCATTGCATGACACAATAGTCTGGAGAGAAAAAGTTAACTGAAATCAGTCTTAATGTATCTTCATTAAAAACATTTCATACATAAAATGTAAATATACATGAAACTGTATTTGTTTATATTAGCATGAAAAAACAATAATTTGGTAATAAACTGATCTATAAAATCAGACAAAATCCACCAACATAAATTGCCATAATTACTATAATTAATTAGTAGTTGTTATAAACAACTGTTTTATTTGGATTATGTATGTCCAGAGAAAGCAACCAAATACTTTTTTCCATACCATTCAGTCAGCTGTAATGATCCTTACCTCATTTCAACATGTTACTTTACTTTATTTTAATGATGATTTTCACAGTTCTATGCATATTTGATTTTGGTTTTGATTCTTTTGTACAGTATTTTAGCTATGTTACATATTTCCATCCTGGAAGCATTTGGTAAATGATAGATCATAATTTTAATAAATAAATAAATGCCATATCACACCTTTTGTAATTGCATAGGTTTTTGTTCATTGCCAATGACAATTTGAACAAAACAAACCTTTAAAAATTCCACTATACAAAATCATGGATGATTGAAATCATCTCTTCTTCTCCCTTTTCAGTTCCCCTTAAACAAAACAGAAACCAACTCTATTCTCTGGATAAAATGCAAGTGCTTAATACTGGCTTAAAAGTCTGATCCAACAGAACACAATAAATGTGTTATCGCAGACTTCAGCAGAAGCAGATTTAAGCCAGTGATGAGTGCTTTGAAAATCCTGCCTTTGTGTATCTGTTCTTCAAAGGAAGACGTTTCATGAAAAAATTCTAAGCTGCAGAAAAAGTAATGTTCTCTACTAGAAGCTTCCTTCTTTATAATGTGCACTTTGGTGCCATAATGAGACATGATGGCCTAAAATGGGCTGTCACAAAAAATGCAAATTTAAACTACTGCCCATTCAATATTCTGCCCTATCTTCAAGTATGGCCTCAGATACTGCGCCATTCAAAGTCACTGCCCTGCATTGTTTGTAAGGTTTATGCCACAATCTCTTAACATGTTGCAAAGAATGCAGGCATTCAACTCCGGGATCTTACAGCAGGGCTGGGCAAGCTGTGGCCAATTAGATGTTGTTGGATGCCAACTTCCAGTGCTCTTGTCTAGAAAAAAAGGTGTCAGCACAGCATATTGCTAGAAAAAAACACTGCCAACTTCCAACATCTCCAGTCCACATAGACATGAACAGGGCCAGATTTAGGTTTGATGAGGCCCTACGCTACTGAAGGTAATGGGGCCCTTTATATGTCTAGCTGTCCTTTGTCAACAACAAATTATTGCTGTTTTTTGTGTTGAATATATGCTATATGGTAATTTATAGACCTGATAGGTATCTAAAGCCATTTGAACATGTTGCCATGCAACCAGTCCATGCAGAATGTAGGCACCCTATATATAGAAATGAACAAACCATTGATATTTTAGGGAGCAGACTAGCAGGCAGAGCCCATTACCGTATTTTTCGTTCTATAAGACGCACTTTCCCCCTCCTAAAAAGTAAGGGGAAATGTGTGTGCTCCTTGTGGAGCGAATGCAGGCTGCGCAGCTTTCGCTGAAGCCAGGAGAGCAAGAGGGATCAGTGTGCACCAATCCCTCTTGCTCTCCTGGCTTCAAGGATAGCCACCCGAAACCTCCTGAGCGCAGCGGGAGCTCTCCCGGTGTGCTCAGGAGGCTTCACGTTGCTTTCGCTGAAGCCAGGAGAGCAAGAGGGATCGATCCCTCTTGCTCTCCTGGTTTCACTTCGCTGGAGAGGTGCTGCGTTTCTCCTGTCGCTTCGCTGAAGGGGCGCTGCGCAGAGAGGGAGAGAATATTTTTTTCTTCTCCTCTAAAACTAGGTGCGTCTTATGGTCGGGTGCGAAAAATACTTACATCATAGGAGCCTACACAACACAAAACACTGTTGATGTATATAGGTTTTATTTTATTTGTTTTTTATCTTATATTTTGGAAATGTACATCCAGTTTTTTCTTTAATTTTTTTTAGGGCCCCCAAGAGAGTGGGGCCCTAAGCTATAGCTTGTTTAGTTTATATGTAAATCTGGCACTGGTCATGAACAGCAATGGTAGGAGTTGTAGTTCTAACAACACCTTTAAGGCCACCCATTGCCTAGCCCTGTTCTACAGTGTTTGGCAGGTGCTCTTAGGAATATTGCCGACCAAAGGAAACATACTGGATGCCTGTGGAAAACTAGCTCCTTCTTCTTTTTACATGTCACCTGCCTATGCTTCTCTAAAATGTGACATTGGAGCAAACTACAACATTGAACATGCCTCTACTGGACCACACTACCTACAATACACGCATACAACCTAATCCTGAAGCTATGGTGCATGGACGGGTATCAATGAACACAAAAGTTCCGGATGGTCAAAGCTGTTTCCATTCAATTTTATGGGCAGCCCTATGCATGGCACAAAAAAAGAAAGATCATGGCAACTGGTCCCATCACCTCCTGGCAAACAGAAGGGGAAGAAATGGAGGCAGTGAGAGATTTTACTTTCTTGGGCTCCATGATCACTGCAGATGGTGACAGCAGCCATGAAATTAAAAGATGCCTGCTTCTTGGGAGAAAAGCAATGACAAACTTAGACAGCATCTTAAAAAGTAGAGACATCACCTGGCCAACAAAGGTCCATATAGTAAAAGCTATGGTTTTCCCAGTAGTGATGTATGGAAGTGAAAGCTGGACCATAAAGAAGGCTGATTGCCGAAGAATTGATGCTTTTGAATTGTAGTGCTGGAGGAGACTCTTGAGAGTCCCATGGACTGCAAGAAGATCAAACCTATCCATTCTTAAGGAAATCAGCCCTGAGTGCTCACTGGAAGGACTGATCGTGAAGCTGAGGCTCCAATACTTTGGCCACCTCATGAGAAGAGAAGACTCCCTGGAAAAGACCCTGATGTTGGGAAAGATGGAGGGCACAAGGAGAAGGGGACGACAGAGGATGAGATGGTTGGATAGTGTTCTCGAGGCTACCAGCATGAGTTTGAGCAGACTGCGGGAGGCAGTGGAAGACAGAAGTGCCTGGCGTGCTCTGGTCCATGGGGTCACGAAGAGTCGGACGCGACTAAACGACTAAACAACAAATGCATGGCACATGCCCCCGAGAGCTTCACACTGGCCGAATCGCCAACATTAAACAGAATGTGCATCCAAATAATGCTTAGCACATTTTTTTTTTTAGGCTAGTGGTAAACATATTCACTCCTAATACCCACCCATATCAGGGAATAAGCCCACTGAACTCAATAGGACTTGCATCTTAGTCTAGGATTGTACCGTAAAGATCTAAATAAATGTAGTTTTTACAGCACTTGTCAAAATGATAAAGAATGCTCTTAAAGAAGAAAAGTAAGAAATGTTGACACAAGATTTATGCATTTGGATCTGAATAAGTGACACAGACTTGGCTACAGGTTGGTAGCATTTGTGCAGGTGAAGATACATCATATTCCATTTTTGCATCCTCTTGTATCATTCAGACTTGGAGCTCACTTCATGCGTAACACTGCCTTGTGAATAAGTAGTTCTTTGGATTCTGGCCCATATCCTATAGTAAGAGTATCGCCTATAACTTTATCTAGGTCTTGATCCATAGAATCATGGAAACTCTGTGGGGTTTCCCAGGCAGTTTGAAAAATGACTTGCTCATAGAAATAATGAAACAAAACACAAATCCACTGGTCATGTTGAAAGCTGTGGGAATACTCTCTGATCACTGTACTGATTTTATACTTGACACTTTTGGGGGTGTTTTTTTCCAACCAACCCTAATTTTCTATGTTTAGCCTAATTTGCAATCAAAAATGTTTAATTCTGTAAAGCAAGATGCCAGGTTTTTCTAAGATTTGCTTGATTATATAACCTTACTGAAATTAAAATAACAACTGGAAAGGGATTCCAAATCCAATCCACAAATTCTTTTGCAGTGTTCTTCAATTCATAATTTAAAATTCAATCATAAATGCATAGCAATTATATGCAATTTTACATTCCATTAACCTTGCTTTGTTTTAATTATAAAGCTCTTTTGTTGGATTCCTTTAAATGATCCAGTTTATAATTTCAGGCTGTTCAAGGGAGCACTTTAATTCTACTGCACATTCATCAACTGTTTATGTCCTGTTAATTGTTGACAACTGCACAATTGCATTCTCTAGCTATGATTGATGAATTGCATTCAAACTTTAGCTATTAAGAAGAATAAATATTTATAACAATTTCCTCTTTGCCACCAGGAGGGCAATATCAAAAGCTCAGGACAGAAAAAGTAGTCTTTTAGCAATAATTATATGCATATGATCTGATAGGTATTTTGGTTAAAACTATGTGTTAGAAAAATATGACTACAGAGATTTTGTTTTCATTCATTTATGCTCACATCAGCAAAAGCAGCAACTCCCCCGCCAAAAGCTATTGATCAGGAACTAAGAAAATGAAAATATTTTTATTTTATTTATTGAATTTATTGAATTTATGTAGCCATACATAAAAAAATCCACACAATAAATAAATTGTGATTCGTTTAGTACTTATAGTATAGCATCAAATATTCCAGCAGATCTGATTGTCTCATGTGACAAAACCATGCAAAGGAATCATGCCACTAACAAACGTTAGAAGCCCCTAGTATATTCCAGGGCATAAAGAGGAGATAGTTTTCTTCGTTTGTTTGCTTAGCTAATATATGTTCTGATCTTGCTTCCAAAGACTTCTAATGGCGATAAAACTCTAGTGCAGTCTTTGACCTCTGGCACAAAGATTACAGTAAATCCATGGGGATATAAGTGATTTATCAGTGCAGGTTATTCTGTTTCTACACACAAAATAGTGTGAGGAATTTTTTTTGCTCAGAAAGCTTATAAACATTTTAAAAAAGTGGCATATTTCATTCTGACTACATTTACTGTATTATTCAAATGTATCACACAAGTGATTGTAAATAAAGTTTTATAAATTTGAGATCTTACATTTCACCCTCGTTAATCTTATACCCTCAGAAAAAAATAGACTTTAAAAACAATTTTTAGAAGAGATACTTTCTTCATTTCTATATATAGCCAAATGATTAGTTTACACATACTACTCCAATAGGTCAACAAAAATATACGTAGATATGGCAAACTCAAATTTAAATAGTCCTCTTGGCAGCTTAACTAAAAAGGTGCCTCGAAAGGTGGGGGGGGGGGGAGTTAAAACAGAGTATTCAGTAGCATCAACATTAAAATCACTTAGTTGAGAGTGCAAGTCACATTCCACATAATTCAAATTAAAACATAATTAATCTGGATTGCACCCAAAGTTCTAACTGTCATCGCAATGAACTGGCATGCATAAAGTATCTATTTTATAATCTAGTACCTCAAACAAACATAGGGAATTATGATAAAAAATAGTGCTCTGTCATTAACTGCACAAATACACTTTACTATATGATGTGCAGATGGAGCGGCAGATGGATTTGCAGATTGGGTTTCTTAAGATTCTATCTGGAGTGGAGTGGACTTTGCTGCTTAAAGTTGGTGGTTCAAATCTCAAAGCAACTTTAAACTATTGCATAGGTGTTCTCAGATAAATAAACATTTGAGTTCAGTATTTTATGTATTAACTACAGAAGTATTTTATAAGCAAAGCTTCCCTGCTGTTAAACTGTTTAATTAAAATAGTTTGTCCTCTGGTCTTCCTGGAGCAGATGGTGAAAGTATTATCACCCAAAGGAATTAGATACAAAATGACTACTTGTCCAAAAGCTTTAAAATTAATTACCTTCCTTCATTGATGAGCTCAATAAAAGCAAGTCCTGCATTCTTCTGTATAGAATTCTGCCATTCCTAAAGGGGAAGAATAAACCATCTTTTTTAAAAAGCAGCAATTAATTTTGAAAGTATTTAATTTTGATGTATAAAGATTATTTCATCCGTGTTTTACAAGGATTTCTCTGGTTACCATATGCTCACTCTTCACAAGGTCTCCGTTCTTCCATTGCATTGTAATGATACATACTGGAAATTTGTATTTATTGTAAAAATGCATCAGATGTTTAAGCAAAATCTAAAAGCAATCTACTAATTTAAGATGCATCATGTAAATGTTTTGACTAACTATTGTTAAAAGAAAGAGGCATTTAACTGGCAAGCAGTTCAGAATTCCTAAGTCATAAAAGAAAATATAAAATATATTTTGGAACATTTTGCAAGAGTAAGGGTACCATCCTCCAGATCCTAGAAGAACCATCAAGGGAATCCCCCTTCGCCATACTGGCACCTTTGAGTACAGTGGTACCTCGCAAGACAAAAAACTCACTAGACGAAAGGGTTTTTTGAGCTGCTTCGCAAGACGATTTTCCCTATGGGCATGCTTCGCAAGACGGAAACGTCTTGCAAGTTTGTTTCCTTTTTCTTAACACCGTTAATACAGTTGCGACTTGACTTCGAGGAGCAACTCATAGAACGCGGTGTGGTAGCCTTTTTTGAGGTTTTTAAAGACTTTGGTGATTTTTGAAGCTTTTCCAAAACTTTCCCGACACCGTGCTTCGCAAGACGAAAAAAATCGCAAGACGACAAAACTCACGGAACGAATTAATTTCGTCTTGCGAGGCACCACTGTACTCATCAATGTTCAGCACTGGCTTTTCTAGTTCCTCACACAGCCCTACCATTGCAACCAGGATTGCCCTATTTTAAAAACGTGCTCCATTGATGGAGGAAAAGTGCTGAAACAGCTAGACAAAGAGGATGTTAGGGGTGGAACAAGCTTAAATGGACTAGATGGTTCTGCTCCCTCATGAAGCCCATCTCTGGAGAGGTGGTTCTGCTGCTCCTGCCCAAACCAGACCAGGCTGAATGGGCAGGACAGTATTCTATTTTGAAGAGCTATTCTATCCTATTAGTCCAAAATTGCTACAATTCTCTTCTAATTTAATATAAAAAAGGAACTCCCTCTCTGGAAATTAATACATTTTGACATCAACACACTTAGGCAGTGTTCCATGGTAAAAATTACTTAAAATAAACAGTGGTACCTCCGGTTGCAGACGGGATCCATTCCGGAGCTCCAGTCGGATCCTGAGGTTTCCGCAACCGGAGGGACGGCTTCTGCGCATGCGCGCGGGACGGAACACGGAAAAATACTTCAGTGTTTGCCGCGTACGTATCCCAAAGGATACATAACCGGAGGTGAACGTAAGTAGAGGTACCACTGTACTGCAATTCAACTAATTTAAACAACTGATATATTGTTGAACCCCAAAGTTTCAAAGGGGTGTAAAATGAAGTCGCAGAAGAGATACAAATGATAAAATCAGTTAAAATTAAGAATAAAATAAAAATATAAAAATATACGATTTCATATAATAATGAAAGCAGTGGAGCTACATGTGATGAGTTAGCGCTATTCTCTGACCAGCATTGTTGTTGTTTACCTAGGAAGGACTGGGGCAGGGCAAGGCAACAGTCTCCCTGGTACACCTGTGCAGCCCTGGTGTTGCTCCCATTCTATCCCAGCCCTTTCCAGGAAAGCACTAGCAATGGGAAGGGCAGCTCCATCTGATCATATGCTGAACATAAAGGGTTTTTAACTGTTTGGCCAAATCATGGAAGAATATGTACTTTGTTCCAAAGTCCTTCCTATCACTAAGTCATGTGTCCATGTAGTAGCCGTGATGGCTGCTCATCTCTGTATGCCAACACTCTCCCCCTTTATCCAAGATTTTCAAACCCAGGTATTCAGACCTATTTACACCTCTCTAACCTTCCATTACACTGCCTAGCAATTTTCTGCAATCACTACCATTTTGTGATGTTCTTAGTATACCCCTCCCACATTTTAGTGATGTGTTTTCATATCCAGTAACCGCAGCCACATGTGATAAACTTTCTCCAAGCAGTGTGAATCAGGTGCTAGTAAAGTTGTAATAAAGTGACAATTTCCTGATCCATCAGGAACAAAGCAAAAAAATTAATACTAATACTAATACAATAATAATAATAATATTCAATCAATTTGTATTTGCGTAATGAAAAACAACACTGTTCTTTTCTGAAACACCAGAATTTGTTATTTCAACACCTAATTCCCATTTGACTGCCTCTGACATCTCGCCCTAATGAGCATTGTCCATTTGTTACAAAGTTCAAACCCTCTAGGCAGAGACTGTGCCGCCTCAACATTATGTACAGTGACTTATCCATAGTTGGCATTAAACAGATATTATATATAACAACACTGAAGTAAAAATGATTTCATTTGTAAGTAACTTGGGTTTCCTAATAGTTTGAATGCCTCCAATGCACAGAGGAGAAGAGCTTTCCAAACTTTTCATATCGGTGACACTTTTTCATTTCGTGACTCGGTAATTCAGTTTTACTAGCAAGAGAGGATAAAAGAGTGGAGAAAGGAGCTGGCGGGGGAAAGAACTATTTTATATCTTATTTTTATGATTTTGTTAACTGCCCTGAATGTCATTTGAAAATTAGATGGGATATGAATTTAAATAAATGAATACACACAGAGACACAATGTGAAAGGTGGCACAAGTATCCATATTGCCATGAAATTATAAAGATCAGGAAGTCATTAAAGGTAAAGGGACCACTGACCATTAGGTCCAGTCATGACCGACTGTGGGGTTGCGGCGCTCATCTCGCTTTATCGGTCATGTGACCAGCATGACTAAGCCGCTTCTGGCGAATCAGAGCAGCGCACGGAAACGCTGTTTACCTTCCCGCCGGAGCGGTACCTATTTATCTACTTGCACTTTGACGTGCTTTTGATCTGCTAGGTTGGCAGGAGCAGGGACCGAGCAACGGGAGCTCACCCAGTTGTGTGGATTCGAACCGCCGACCTTCTGATTGGGAAGTCCTAGGCTCTGTGGTTTAACCCACAGCGCCACCCGCGTCCCCAGGAAGTCATTACATGTCCCAATTTTGGACTCAGATATCAGGATAGAAATACATTTTGGGGAAATGCCATACCAGCACTAAAAGTTTTCTAGAAAATTTTCTAGAAAGAAATTATTGACCTGCTGAACCATGTCTAAAAGGGATTTCTCTCACTGCTTCCTAAAAAATAATAATTCTGAATCCAATTTATACCACTATTATTAATTCTATCCATTTCCCTTTCATTCTCTTTCCCCTGTGAAGTCAAACTGAAAAATTACTCAGTGGCTATCTTCTCACCCAATAATTCCTGAGATACAGCATCATTCAAGAGCATTTGGCAGGAACTGTGGCAACTGACCGGGGGAGATCATATTTTGGTGGCATCAATCCTCCCCCCACCGTGATAGCTGCATCTCGGGCAATCTGGTTGGCAGGATTTTTACAGCTAATTAGGTTGAGACTTACCCAATCAGTACATATATTAAGAGATATCATAATATCATGACCTGCTGACTAGAGATGGAAGGATTTATCAATTTTTTGGTTGAATAATTGCATCACAAAATTCAGATAAGTGTGAATTTTGAAAGATGGCTGTTTCAGTTCAGTTTTGAAAAGTGAAAATTTGAAAGATTCGCTTTAAAATTCAAACCAAGTCAAATTTCTCCCCCATCCCTACTGCTGGCTTGATAAATCATAACTACTAGGCGCAAATACACACCTTGACTAATGGAACACTTTCACCTCTTGAAGTAACATCACCTTTTGACTTGACAATATCACAAATCTTGTTATTTAGAGGGTGTAAATTTTATGTGTTCTTTGTTTCTCCACGAATAAAGGCTTAATAAAATACTTAAGATTTGCCTTTAGGTTTCAGAAGCACTTGTCTAAACCATATAAATCTCCTGCCACTTAGCTCTACCAAGCTTAAGATTATATGCATTGGGATGATTAATTGTGCATGACCTTTACATCATTCCAAAGTACTCCTGCTTGCATTATCCAAGTGTCTTTAACTAGCTGGAGCTAAATATGTGGCAAAACCTTATTTTAATTTTATTTGTTAAACAATTTCTAACTCATTCAATCCACTTTCAGACCTAGTGCCAGTACCGAAACTGCCTTGCTTGATGAATGATCTGTGCAATGGGAAGGACACAGGACTGCAGTCCTGCTAATCCCATACCATCAACCACAGCATCCTTCTAGATAGGTGTCAAATCAGTGTTTGAGATCAGTAATGGAATAGTTGAGGTTTGATCACTGGGAGCTTAATCCCAATACAGAGGCACTCTTGATGGATACTTCACCTGTTCAGGGAGAGTTTTTGTGTGTGGGTGTGTAGCATCTGTGCTAAGGAGTATCTCTCACTAGCCAAGACTGCTATGGCTATTCACGTTCTGATCACCCTAGAGTATATAGACTATTGTAATGTGTTGTCAAAATACAGCCACTAGGCTACAGACTGGAACCATTCATGGGGATATCTCACTATTTAAACAGGTCCACTGGCCCCCTGTCAATTATGTGCCACTTTGAAAGTCTAGTTTGGGACCTGGATACATGAAAGAATGCCTTCTCTCACAATCACACAAATATGCCCAGTTTTCATTCTGTATGTTATTGGGCTTCCAACTCTCTGTATCGCCAGTCAACATAGCCAGTGGTCAGCAATTGTGGGGGTGTAGTCCAGCAATATCTGGGGGACCACAGGTTCCCCATTCCTTTTAAAAACAGCAAATCAGAGAGTCCCAAAGTCTCATTATGGGGGGGACGGACTACTTTAACCTAACATCTAATAAGAATGAAGGGAAGGAACTTAGGGAGCGAGTTAGACACTTGTGGTGCTACTGCCACAAGGAATAACCATTCACTACATTCCAGTCAGCAGAGATACCTGGAACAGGGCCTATGAAGAAGATCTTAAAGTACAGCTAAGTTTATATGAGAAAATGAGGTATCTGAAGTATCTTGAAATTAGACAATTTATGTCTTTATAGGTAAAAAAAATGCAGCTAGTTAGTTGCCTGTTCACGATATGGTTGCACTCCCTCCAAAGGAGCAGGTGTACAGTCTACATTGCTATTGTTGGAGGCCCAAATGCCTTAGCAGTTACAAAAAAAATCAGGAGTAAAAATACAAGATTGTTGTTACCACAAATAAACAGTAACTGAATAGTTGAGGTCCTCACATTCAGTTCTTGGGTGATGTCAACAGACATGGGCATCTAAACTCATTTGTGTGTGATTTTGTTCCCAGTGCTGCTTCTGAACACATCAGTAGCCACCTTCCGACCCAGCGGAAGTTTCAATTGACTCCCCATAGGCTGCCTCACAGTAATCTTAAAGTACTCTACTCTGGATGCCTCTCATTATGATGGCTGGCAATCCAGGAAAGACTGCAGCTGGCATATCAATCTAAGCAGGTAAAATGTGCTCTTAAGCGCGATCACTACCTGAGCATCCAGATATAGCACTGGATCCAAAATCACTGTATACAAGATAAGACAAGCTGCATTGAGTTTAGATGCTTTAGATCAATTACTGTTTATTTTTGGTAACAAGGATCTTTTGTGTTTTTTCCATTAAATATCAGGTCCATTTCTAAATATATTTTCCACAATGCAATTTTTCCTTTTCATTTGTCGTAGTTAATGGAGATAAAGGTGATACTATTTAAAGATCAACGTTTTAAAGCCACTGTTCTAAACACTTATTCTTTACTTATGCAGTTATTTTAAGTACCTATTGACCACAGCTTTTTGTAAAGACATAGTTTCAAAACAGTAACTTAGCTCTTGGGCTGAAGTTCTGTTTATGTTCTCCTCCCTATGAGGGTCTCATAGGGACTCTCATCTGTTAACTATAAAGAAATCATTTTTGCTTGTTACAAGTCAAATCCCTCTTCATCAATCCTCAAGCAGTGCCTCTAGGGTGATCATGTATTCAATGTATAATATCTGAAAGTAAACATGTTCCTAAGGAAAACGATAACAGTATCTCCCCTGCCCCGCCCCCTGTGCTGGTCCTTCATTTAAAAGCCTTCAGTCAAGATCTCAAGATTATGGGCTTCGTGAAAGTTACATCACCAGAACATAAAAGTCCCTTTTGGTTAATCAGAAAAGTCAAATGTTCTTGGGAAAACGTTATGCATATTTAAGCTAAATGTGTTTTAGAGTTTTAGGTCCCAAAATAGTTTCACTCTGTTCCCTGATTAGTCACTATATTGAAAAATATAAGTGAACAATCTGTATTAAAGAATGAGACCTTTATTTTCTAGTTAAGAAAACAAAAACTACTGGCAGATACAGTACAGTTTTGTAGAAAGATGAAGACTCACAAGATCTAGCCTAATGCAGTGAGTACACCAGTATTCTGAAGAGGGGACTTGTAAAACAATCTGGAAATAGTTAGATGCTATTGTCGTTCTTAAAGAGAAAAGGAACCATTACTGAAAACCAAATCTGCTCTGTATCAAAGAAGGAGCTATACTAAAAAAGAGAAGAAAAGAAATTTAAGAGAAACTTCATGGTTTATTTGAGAAATCTGCCACAAAACAGTATCACAGATGTGATAAATAAAACTAGGCTATAGGGAACAAAGACCAGCTAATAAAGGGCAGTTCTTGTCAAAAACAACATCTTAATCCCACCCACCCCTGAAAATTAACTTAATTCAAATGCATTGAACATGTCATTACATATTATGAATTTTCCAGAGGACCACTGTAGCTGCAATAACCAAAATCAATCTAATTTTAACCTCACGTTCATATGTGTGAAATGCAGTGTGTTAACACAAATGAAGGGAAGCTATTAAAAAGGGACAATAGCAACCAAAATGCAAAGAAACAACAGCCATTTCTCAGTGCCAAATAACGCAGTATCCCTTTAGGAGTTTCCATAAACCTTAAAGCGAATTTTTCACAAAGACTAAATTCCTCTGGGGAAACAGACTTGATTGCATATCCTTCGGAGTCTAAAAACCTGCCCATATGAACTGAATTATCCATGACATGTACCTTCAGACGTTTGTAATGTGATATTTCATGTAAATTTAGACCATACCTTGGACATGAGCCGCTGGCAATGTTAAGTTTATTCAGGAGCTCAGATAAGAAAAAAATTCTGACATCCTTGCTAATCTGTAGTCGTTAACATGGAATTTCCAACATAAAGAGCATAAAAGCATCTAATTTGCTGTAGCAAATGAAAGGAAAACAAACTTTGCATTTCCCTTTCCTTTTTCAGAGTCTACTGTTACCCTAGTTTATGCAAACAAAATATTTTCAAAAGCCTTCTCGGTCATCTATCTTTTTGAAGATAGATACTTCAAACTCTTACATCAGACTGCAAAATGTAATTAATTTAGAACATAAAATCAAAACTACTCTTGTTCTCAAGCACTGTCTAAAGGTACCTGTATCACAAAATGGGGAACTTAACACAGGGAGACTACAAATATCAATTGGAAATGAAGGTTTTAATGAAGTAGGGAAGGTAGTAAACAGTATTTCCATTTTAGAGAAATATCAGCTATGTTTCCAAGAAAATACCCATCTTCATTTGATTCATCATTTTGTATGACTAGAATGTTGGACAATGAGCTGTGAGACCAAGCTTTGAATCCCCACTCAGCCTAACCATCCTTACAGGGTTCTTGTGAGGAAAAAAGGAGGAAGGAAGAACTATGATGTCCTTGGAGGAAAGGTGAAATACAAATGTTAACAATAAAGTAATGCACTTTGCAACTAGTTTTCTCTCCACATCTCAACTAAGTTTGCAGGGTGACTGATTATCACAATATTTTAATTAATTAGCAGTGCAATCCAGCACCGGTCTACTCTGAAAGAAACCACACTGAGCTCAGTGGGATTTGTTGCCAGGCAAGTGCATATAGGAAGAACTGTTTACTTAGAACAATGATGAGAAACCTGTGGCCCTCCAAATGTTGTTGGAATGCATAGAAGTTGATTAAGCATCTATGTTGTAGTAGATTAGTAAATTAGTCTCTAATATGGAAGTGTCTTTCATACGGGCAGTTGTTCCTCCAATAGCTGGAATTCAGTACCAACCCACCTTCCAAATTCCAGTTCTTCTTTGGACAGTATGGACTAGGTTGTTGTTTCCAGAACAACCTTATCACAACCTGAAGAACCTGAATCATGAGTTATGCTTAATCATAATCATAATAAAAAATAGCTGCTCTATGGGTCATCACTTTTCTAAAAGCTGGTAAAGCTATTGGTTTTGAGGGACTGGGAACTTTGTGAAATCTCTCTGTTGAGTTTTTATTTTATTTTACTTTCATCATTATAGTATTTTATCACTGTTGCACAGCTGTGTAACACTTGGATTTTGACTTTATTGCGGAACTTTGGTTCAGGATAGGGTGAAATTCAAATAAAATAACAGTGGTAATAAAAACAAGTATCAGGAAGGCTATTTTTCAGATTGCAAGCTCCTTGGAGCAGGAACCTCTTATAATCTGTTAATTTCCATGATCACTAATGATGCCAAATAAATAAAATAAAAAAACCATGGCACCATTGAAAGTGATTATTATGATCTTCCACCAGCCATAAAATATAGCACCCTACCTTACACATCTTTCCCTCCCAAAGGCCGTTGGGATGGTGAAGGATCTTCTACAGTGCTTGTCTAAGACATTTTGCTCCCTGAGGTGCAGGAAAAGATGGTGCCTCTTCGTATTTCACATACATAAACTGATTAGACTGACAGATGAACCTTAATTCAACACTGCTAATGGAGTAGTGTTCTCCTCCACATCTGAAGCGTGTTTAGGGGCACGATGTCAAGTCCTCCAGTAAAGGATAATGGCCAGGGAACTTCAAAGCAACATCAAGGTGGCTCCTACACCAGCATCTCTTGCTGAGGCAGCTGCCTCACTTTACCTAATACCAAGGTCAGCCCTGCTCTTCAGAAAAATATGGAGTATAGGATACCAAGTACCAACTCCACAATCAAAAAAGTTTTCTTAAATTCTGTGTACCTGTATTTCATTCCTATTTTTGTGAAATTTTGAATAAAATATATGCTTTGATACCTGGGGCTGAGGACTGGGAGAAGTGAAAAGGGAATTAGGTACCCATCCACCTAACATTGCCTTTCAAACCATAAAATAAAAAACACAGTGTAGCTTTGTTTGTTGCATAGCTCCACTACAATGCTTAAAAGACAAAAATAACAAAGGAGCTTAAATTTCTCACTCTTCCCCTCAATCAATATTTGAGGCAAGTTACATCTCTAGAGTCCTTAATGGCAGGAATTCCTGGAGCCAGCAAATGAGTAATGTTAAACCTATGATTAGATGATGAGGCCATCAAAACACACTAGACCCTAATGCTGCATTCCACTTTATCCTTGTGAAATGCAGTTAAAACAAAGAGAACGTAAGAAGGTACTGGGAGTTATTCTCTCGCTCAAGAATCTGCCTATGAACTGCTTGTTAGAGAACTCGGGGGACTAAAAGAATATTTTGCTATTTCCCATGAATTAAGGACTTAAACTTTAGGTAACAAATTTTCCAAGTTCTCTCCAGGAGATGTTTTGAAGCTCAACCATTGGTGAGAAGTCCTGCTACGGATGTCTTTTCTTTATCACAAATCCACTCTGCTCACAACAACAACAACAACAAAAGGCTCAGTTGTTTCCTCACAGAATCCAAAGGAAAGTGCTACCAATCAACGAGCAAAGAGCAGGTAAGAGGGTGAAATACCTAAAACTAGGCATAATTGGCATTAACTTTCAACTCTGAATATTGCTAAAACATTTGAATCATTCATAGGCACAGAACTGATGGAAAAGGAGACAGAGCTAAGACTATCTAAAAAATCAGAAGGAAGTATACAATTAATGTCAATTGATTATATTCACAAAAATAACTTTATACGTGAATTTTGTACTTTGGAATACATGTACTGTTTAAAACTGATCATAGAAAGAGAGAGATTTAAGTAATATATGGGGGAGAAATGAATATGCTTATTGAATTAGTAGGAGATAAAAGGACAGTTTATCTTCCAGTACTTTAATGTTAAAATCCGTATTTATTGTCCAATTAGAACTAAAAACAAAATCTCACATCCCAATGTCTTTTTTGGATTTCCTTTTTTCCCCAGGCTCAGAAATATGCCTTGAAGTGTGCTAACCCCCTCCCCACCCTGTGGTTCCTGTGTTTCCTGGATTCTAGTCCATTTAAAAGATACCCAGTTATATTTCCCTGCATCCAGGATTCAGTAGCCTACTGTATCTCATATTATTTTATCAATGGTATTTCAAATATAGCACCAAACTCTAAATGGCTTGCAAAGTAGACTGCACAAGCAATACTTCCAAAGAGAAATATACTAGAACAAGCAAAATAAGCTGTCCATTTGCAAGATTTTTATTTAATGCTGAACCATCCATTAGTATTTAAGACTGGAGTTACCGGCCAATCCATTTATCCAGTTACTAATGCAATTTTAATTAAGCTTTATAATGAAATATTAGAATGTATTTTTAAAGCCATAGGTTTTATATCTGTGTGCTTCAGCGGGACTGTGAATGCTTGTATGGGTACTGATGCAAGAAAAATAAGGGTCTTCCTCTTCAAAAATGTTACGGTGATAAACATTACACTGCATTTTGGTATGATGGCGCTGTCAACAGAACAAGTATTATATTGCTAAAGCCATGAATAATCTTACCTGTGAACAAAGAAGCATAACAAGCTCAACCACTGAGGTGCTAGACTTCATGCAAACGAGGCCTGTAACAAAGGTGAAAACAAACGTTCAGTCTATAAATATAAATAATAAAACTTGTTTTCCCACCCCCTTCAATATGGAGCAATCTAGTAAATAATTCTTAGCAACAATCTAAATCAGTATTTATTTGTGACCCAATCATATTAATGCTTACTCAGAAGTAAGTGCTATTAAGTTCAAATGTGCTTACTCCTAAGGAAGTATGCATAGGATTACAGACCTCTATTATTATCTCCCACATATCCAGAGGACTAAAAACAGTTTATTGTTATGAGTATGTACCCTGTTTTGCAGTGCAATACATTTTAATTACATTTTTGTTGTCTAGATAAAAACACACTAGAAATAGTCTTATGTGGCATGAGAGAGAGAGAGAGAGAGAGAGAGGGAGAGAGAGAGAGAGAGAGAGAATGAATATTCCTGGGTGCTGCAGGAGCCTCCCACCCCCCACCCAATGCTGATCCAGAGTGCACAGGAAGCAACTGAACTCCCACAGACCAACATTCTCATCCCACTCTCATTTTGCTTGTAGTGTCACACTTCAAGTTATTTCTAATGATCAGTTGTGTTGGTCTATCTAAAAGCTCCCAAATGGAAGCTTCTTTGGTGGCAAGATATTGGGCCCATGCCCCCTTGCAGTAGAGATAAATATCTCATTTTAATTCTTACTGAGTAATCAGAGTATCTTGCCACGTCTAGCAAGTTTCAGCTTTCTAACTCACATGGGATTAGTGTATGTGGATTGGTATATAACAGGGATGGGGCTCTTCTGACCCATACGTTGAAAGAGGATATCCAGGCCATGCCTATGCCATGCCCTTCACAGTCTTCCTTGAATGCTTTTGCCTGGCTGATATATTCTTGAACTGTGGTAGTGCCTCTCACTTGCCTGAATGCAGACATAGGAGTGTGAGATGCCCTGGTGTGACTAAAATGTAGCATACTATACTAAGGGGAAAGGCTTATCAGTTGCTCCACCCATTTTTGCTAACACTTACTATTTCACCCCAATACATGGCTGACTTTGTGCTGATGTGTTGGCCTCTAGTAAGAGATAAATGATGCAGTCCAACTTTTGACTATTAATGTGTTTTTAAAATGTACAATTTTTGGACTGTTTTAGTAAGCAGAGGCTCCAAATTTCAGCATTCTAACTAATGAGTCCTGCTTTGTAGGAAAAACGTACAGTGCCATAGAATTTCCTGGATTAGACATCTTAAACATTTCAAGTTCTTAGCCATGTGCAGTATCTCCAAAATTTCATTATGTGAACAACAAAAATATGAGTTTGTTAATTGTAACATGTCAAGCCCTTTTAATAGATGACAGAAATTAACATACACTGGTTAGGATATCTTCCCATCATTACATTCTACATTCTCCATCCATAAATAAATAAAAAAATCCGTATTTATAGTAAACAGAAGGCCGCACAATATATTTCAAGTAGTCAGAGAGAATGAAGATCTATTTCTTAATATAACTAGCCTGCATCAGATTGGCTTGGAAATAAGCTGAGCCATGCCCCGAAAAAGAAAATCAGGAAATGGCTCGGTTCATTTACGAGTCAATACAAATTTGACCTTCCCTCTTATTTGAAAGTCAGGGATCGCTTGAAAGCCTCCCAGAGTCCTGGCTATCTTATGACAGCCACACAAAGCATTTGACATAAATAGTCTGCACAGATGAAAACTGCTGGTGATGGGGGAAAAAATCCACCCTGCTAGAGGACTCTTGGGGAAAGATGGTCCTTGGTGGGTGGCAAGCTCCTACCCGCAAGCACTTTTAACAGCTGTAGCTGTCAAAATTAGCCAAGGATTTTGGAGGCCTTTCCAGTCCTTGACTAATCCCAATGTTTTTGGTTTAGGTTCCCTATGGGGTTTCTCCTAACTGTGCAAAGATGTAATTCTAAGGCTTGAAGGCTGGTTGAGTACCGGGGTGGTAGGATGGGGCAATTATGCCAGAAGAAGAACTGTGGGGTGTTTGCACTGATTGCCTCTTTTCTGATGAGAACGTCGTTGTTGTTTAGTCGTTTAGTCGTGTCCGACTCTTCGTGACCCCATGGACCAGAGCACGCCAGGCACTCCTGTCTTCCACTGCCTCCCGCAGTTTGATCAGACTCATGTTTGTAGCTTGGAGAACACTGTCCAGCCATCTCGTCCTCTGTCGTCCCCTTCTCCTTGTGCCCTCCATCTTTCCCAACATCAGGGTCTTTTCCAGGGAGTCTTCTCTTCTCATGAGGTGGCCAAAGTATTGGAGCCTCAGCTTCACGACCTGTCCTTCCAGTGAGCACTCAGGGCTAATTTCCTTAAGAATTGATGTGTTTGATCTTCTTGCAGTCCATGGGACTCTCAAGAGCACCATAATTCAAAAGCATCAATTCTTCAGCGATCAGCCTTCTTTATGGTCCAACTCTCACTTCCATACATCACTACTGGGAAAACCATAGCTTTAACTATACGGACCTTTGTTGGCAAGGTGATGTCTCTGCTTTTGAGAACGTTACAAGTCCCTAAAGCTCATGTCTCATGTGCCAAGGCAGCTACGCAAAAGCTCTAAATTCATCTTTTTTATTTAAATGTATTTATAAAATGCTTAATATTTTTAATTTTTCTAAATAGTGTACAGGAGTTTGTGTGTGTGTGTGTGTGTGTGTGTGTGTGTGTATCTAACAAAGCAGAGCTTAAAAAACCCTTTCAAATACAAGTGCTATAGGTCTCCTTATAGGAAAAGGCTAGGTGGAAAGTAATGTTCACTTTGCTTCATACAAGCCCTATATGAATGACTTAAAAGCTAAACTAACAATGATAGGATGACAAACGTGTATTTTTTTGAAAATGAAATATGTTCCTTTAGTAAAAATCATTGCTTGTAGCTCTAGGTTCAATAGGTATGGTGAAGAAGCAAATTGATTTAAAATGGCGTGGATGAAAAGCCACTGAAGATAAAACTGTTTCTACAAAATAATACGTATATTTATTGCAGGTAATGGATAAATGTGCTTTTGTGCCCATTTTGCTAACAACCCCATCTTATTGTACAGCAAGACAGGACAAGCTGTAGGAAGCTGCTAGCATTCTACTCTATCAGATTTACAAGCAGACAGTTAATTAATAAAATAAGAAGTAGATGTAAAAATCTCATTTAAAGAGACAATTGCTGTAATTGATCAGCTTTTCTCATGCTCAAGAGCTGAAGGATCAAAAAGATTAATGGGACACTTATCACCTGCAAACCACATCAACTATTAGACATCTGACAAAAAGAGCTAAGCAGAAGGCATTACAGCTAAAGCACCCACAATTAGCATGATCTACTACACTGCAAGGCCCAGATTCAGGTAGGTAGCCGTGTTGGTCTGACGCAGACGAAATAAATTAAAAAATTAAAAAATTGTCCAGTAGCACCTTAGAGACCAACTAAGTTTGTTCTGGGTAGAAGCTTTCGTGTGTATGGTGCTTCCTATTCCAGTCTGAACTCTTCTCACTTCTGCCCCTTTAGTTTCTGCCAAAGCAAGGAAGAGAAAAGTCCGAACACTCCCCACCAACTGCCTAGTGGGAAGGACCTTGCCTTGATTACTATTAAATATTTTAATATAATTTTTGATTTAAAAATAGGTAATTTAAATGTTCCTTATAGATCACTTGAGAAGGATCTGTATCCTCAAAAATGAGATACAAACTAACAGTACAGTGGTACCTCGGGTTACAGATGCTTCAGGTTACAGACGCTTCAGGTTACAGATGCTTCAGGTTACAGACTCCGCTAACCTGGAAGTAGTACCTCGGGTTAAGAACTTTACTTCAGGATGAGAACAGAAATCATACGGTGGGGGCGCGGCAGCAGCAGCAGGCCCCATTAGCTAAAGTGGTACCTCAGGTTAAGAACAGTTTCAGGTTAAGAACGGACCTCCAGAACGAATTCAGTTCTTAACCCGAGGTACCCCTGTAATACATATATAAAACTGTCTGCTAATGGCACAATGACCTGTATTAACTCTGAACTGGGGGGAGGGGGGAATGCTGCTTTCCAATGCTGCTTTTTTATGCAATGTGGCATCTGAAGAGCTTTCTGTTAGCAAAGTGCTCAGCCCTTGACTCCAGAAGTTTTGCCCTACCGGCTCTGGCCTTTGCAAAAGCACGAAGGAAGCAAACCTTGACACAGATTGGCTACCCTCCCTAATGTGAGATAAATTCACTATTGACTCAGAGGAGACCAGAGTGCTGGATATTGTTGAAAAATGCCCTGGGGTGCCCCTGCAGCCCCCAAACTCCGAGCGTCCACCGATATGTGCAGCTCTAGAAAAGGCATTTCCTTTCTTCTCCAGTGAGCTTCAGCAACATATATCAAATGATATATGCACACTAATCTTCTAGCATAACACAGTAAGAAGCACGAGACATCGTAGAGCTAATCTACGTATTGATTTACACACTATGTACAGACAAATGATTCATGGTGTCCTTTCTCTCCAGCTCCGAGAGAAGAACAGACAGAAGTAAAAGCAAAAGTACAGTATAATAGCTAATACAGCGGACGAGATAAGACTATCTTCTGTTCCCACACTCTTCCCAGACAGGCATGTGATTTACACCAATCTCATCTGCAGCATCGGAGGTGTGAATACTAACAGATATATGGTAATGCCTAAGTATACCTGATCTATTTGCCAACTGCCAACATGAGCATACACTTCTATCTGGTCATTAATTACCCTGGCAAGACACATGTGTCCTTTCCAGTTGGGAGTGCCCCAAAGGTAACCTTATCAATAGCTATTTGCAGATCCTCCACCTTTGCAGCACAAGAAACTCCACAGGTATCCAGCCATAGGAGTCAACTCCTAGGGGCTGAGGTCACTTACTCCCCTCAATAAAATACTTGAGAGGGCTACCCCCCCCCCAAGTTGATGGACGCTGCCATTCAAATGGTATGTGTGTGCCATGTCTTGTGGTCAGTTTTTGGGTGGGACTTACCTGGGCCTCCCCAATATTTTATTCAAGTTGGCACCCATGTTATTCAAGTACCCACCCATGTTGTGCTTGGCATTCAAGTCCAAATGTGGAATAGATTTAAGGAACCTTGCCTTTATTAGCTCCTGAATCTCATATTGCCTGATCATTCTCTTACCTCTAAGTGCTTAACATACTACCGTTTTTCTTTAAAATATCCTTTCCTTTCCCTAGCCCCAGCCTCAGTCTATTTGTCTCAGGTAAACCATCCCTTCAGGAAACAAGTCTTATTTGCTTGTTCTCAATATACCATGTAGTGCAGCCCACTACGCTGAGTCACCTAGAAATTCAGGTCACTGCTTGACCTCCTTGGCACTTTCAGGGCCAACTGCTCCAATCCCAGCTAGTTTACATCACTGCCTCTTATGCCCCACTCTCCTGCCTCTCCTCCATGTTAGTCAAGAACACTGAGGAGATACAAGCGTTATGTTCTTCCTTGAGGTAATCTTGTTTTAGAAATATATCAGGCGTTTGTTTATGGGATGTGACCTTTTAAATCATAATGGCTTGGAGTCAGGTTTATTTGAAAGATCGCCTACTTTGACATGTAGCTATTCAAACCTTGAGATCTTCCAAGAGAGTCCATTCCACTGTTGAACAGCTCTTATAGTCAGAAAGTTCTTACTGATACTTAGTCAGAATCTCCTTTCTTGTAACTTGAAGACATTGGCTCAGGTCCTACCCTCAGGAGCTGGAGAAAACAAGCTTGCTCCATCTTCCATGGGGAACTGGGTTCGTGTCTCTGCTCCTCCACATGCAGCTGCTGGGTGACCTTGGGCCAGTCACACTTCTTTGAAGTCTCTCAGCCCCACTCACCTCACAGAGTGTTTGTTGTGGGGGAGGAAGGGAAAGGAGAATGTTAGCCGCTTTGAGACTCCTTAAAGGGAGTGAAAGGCGGGATATCAAATCCAAACTCTTCTTCTTCTTCTTCTTCTTCTTCTTCTTCTTCTTCTTCTTCTTCTTCTTCCATGTAACAGTTCTTTAGATATTTGAAGATGGCTATCATAGCTCCTCTCTGTCTCCTCTTTTCCATGCTAAACCGCTCAGCCATTCCTCATAAGACTTGCTTTCCAGACCTTTCATCATTTTGGTTAAGCTCCTCTGCACACATTCAAGCTTGGGTGATATACACATATAGTTTCATAATGAATCTTTATCTAGGATAATTTCACCCCATGAAATTCCCAGAGTTTGTCTCAGCAATGTCTCCTTCATGACCTACATCTAACCCTGTTCAGATCGCATTGAATAATTGATACCTCATAACAAGAAGGATAACATGACATGTACTTCAGAGACAGCTGGGCACAGACTGCTACTATCCAAAAGGCAGAACATTTAGAAGTATTTAGGTCAGGATTTCTTTTAAAAGGCATTTCAAGAGCTTAGAGCTTTCTTTGAACATCAAGGCGTAATAACTGTCTTTTGGTTTTCTCTGTCACACAGATATCATCTACTCCAATACAAGTTCCTTAGCTGTGTCCTGTTAGATGAATCAATGAAGCTAAAAATTAGGGATGAATGAATATACTCCGTTCATGTAAGACCCATTTGAGTTCAATGCAGTTTGGGTTCCATTGGAGTTTACAATTGCAGACCAAGTCCACCCCTCAGCCAATCCCACTTGCCTGCCTCCTTACCTACAACTAGTCTTAATATATGGTATTCGCTGGCATCTTCCTCCTCCTTAGTCTCAATGTTGCTTCTGTAGAACTTGAAAGCATAGAAGAAGATAGGGACTAAACTAGAATAAGTGGCTCTGCCTGTTACTGAACCCAGCTCCACATACTGTTGGGCTCTATGCCTTCTGCCCTACCTGCCCCAATGGGTACCAGCCACCCTACTGAAGAGAGAACAGAATGTGTTCCAATTAATCATCAGTAAGGGGGTTATTCTGGTGATTCCACACCGCCCCCCCCCCAAGAATGTCTGACCTTATAAATTTCCTGGTACAGTGGTACCTCTGGTTAAGAACTGAATTCGTTCCGGAGGTCTGTTCTTAACCTGAAACTGTTCTTAACTTGAGGTACCACTTTAACAAATGGGGTCTCACACTGCTGCCGCACCACCACCGCACGATTTCTGTTCTCATCCTGAAGTAAAGTTCTTAACCCAAGGTACTACTTCCGGGTTAGCGGAGTCTGTAACCTGAAGCATTTGTAACCTGAAGTGTTTGTAACCCGAGGTACCACTGTATTAGTTTGAGACCACAATTTCTTGCTATGATGGACACTACCTTACAAACAAGATATTGAAGTTCAAAGTAACCTGCTGATTTAAAATACACAGATACAAATTATAAGACATAAATAAAAAGACACATTATCTTTCAGATTTTAGATATGTCTGTTTATTCAAGTATCAGATGCAACTGCACTACAATGGATTGTTAAGATCTGCTACTATGCATTGCAGGTAAAGATTTTTCTGTCTCTAACTGGACATGGGACAATGCTTGAAGCAGATTGTGCTGCGACCAAAATGACCCCCCAAATCCTGTGGTAACAGCTGCTGCTTAGTTCCTCCTGTGTAGCGCTTCTTCCTCCCGCCCCAATCTCTCTTGTCAAACAGTATCTTCTGCCAAATAGCATGGAAATTGTCAAGACCCTGAGCACTGCCTCCACTGGAAGGCAAGCATGTTAATGTCTATTGTGAGCATCTCTTTAACCTTTCATCATTCACATTCAATCATTCCCTGAACCTGACTGCAGGCATACTTATGTAATACGGCACCTCTTCAGGTATATTTAACTAAACAAGATTTTTTGTATAGGAAGCATTCAGTATTCTAGAGAGTACAGAGGCTGGAAAGCCACATTCAGGTATGCCATTTCAGCACACATCTCTTATGTCAGCCTCAAGTAACACAATGAAAAGCCCTGCAGAGCATATGCATCAAATTCCATTGAGCTATAGAGAATACACACAGTAAGCAGAATCCACGTTGTTTCTGCTTATGACAGAACTAGCACTGTATGCAATTGAAAAAATATATCCCTGCTGTGAAATTTATAATAAAATTTAATTTATGGATTTCTTTTACATTATCAGCTACTGCGGCAAGTGCTCGAGAAGGCCTATTTCAATATATCTCTATATAAAAGTTAACTGAGATAATTAGCAAAGATAAGCAGATACTCAGTTACTTCATTAACTGCCTGGTGTCAATGAATTCTCAAATGTAACTGGCTATTTTTTCCCCAGTCCCTGTGAAAAATGAGAGAATGGGTGGTAAAATGTGTAAAGTGATGGATGGGGGAGGAATCAAAATTTCACATATACAAGCATAGGCTCTGAACTGGTGGTGATTGACTGTCATGGACCGTTTGGGTGCAGAGGAATGGTGGCTACAGGTAGTGGTTAGTGAGAGGAGAGTTTAACCACAATTCTAGTTGGAACAACACACAAAGCTGAACCTTGGCCTAGCTTCCAAGGACAGGGTAGAACAAAGCAGCTGCAATCTCCTCTTTGGGAGCCAACAAGTTTGCACTAAGCCACAGTTTAGCTCAGTGTTACATGTGAAGATGGCCAATGCATCGACACCAGATAGCATATATGAATTATGTTGGAATTGAAAAATTGGTCGAGATGTCATAATTGCAAGCTCTACTTCTTTAAAAGAATGAACAATAATGATAAAGTATTACCTTCTATTAGAAGCTCTTGTCCGTGACTGCCCAGCAGAGTACGAGACAGGAAAGGGGCAAAATCCACAAAGATTTCCCGAAGGAGTGGGGCCACTTTTTCCAAAGCTCTCTCAAGCTTTGCAGTGATGCTGTTGAAAACAAAGTACATTGTGTCTAGAAATACAAGCAACGCAAGATATCACACAACTTATTGATGCTTCCCAGAATTTGAGGGATGTACATATCCACAGTTAAAATCAATGGGTCTACACTATTACTTAGCTAGATATCACCCACAGTAATTAAAATAATTTAAGCTAATACAGCAACACAGGTATCACCAAAGTGACAAAACCTCCTGCATCATAATATGTTATATATACTAAATAAATCAGAATTTATCATTTTCTATTTTCCTCAAAAGAGATAATATATGGATATGTCTGCCCTTCATACTGATGCATTTATACCATATAAGCAATTTAAAGTTTAATCCATTTTGTGTGTGAGTGCTAAACTTTATTCGGAAAAACCTTAGTCATGATTTCTTTGAAATTAGTCCTCCCAAGTTCAGTTGCACCCATTTCATGTTAAGTTATACTCAGCATTGCAGCCTTGATTTTCTTAGGCCACTTGACTAAATGCTGGGCTTTTCTTTAGCATGTGCTCAGGAGTGTGCAGTTAAGTTGGTTATTTATGCTAAAGTAAAGCAGTACCAGATTGGGAAAGTGCATGTAGACCATCCCCATCAGAGGTATTTTTGTTTTACGTCAAAAGACCCAAAAACCTAGCCATGGCCAGCATTTTGCATCTTGTGCCAGACACAAACATATCAGACATTGACCATTTCAACTTGTCAATCAGGTTTCTTTTTAAACATCAACAACACCACCTCAGGCAGTGCTATTTTTAAAGAAGAGTTTGCGATGGTTTATTAACTTGTTCAAATGTTAAAATCCCACAGTTTCTAATGTACAAATTAACTTAATTTTGCATTCTTTACAAGTGACATGACAAAGCTATTACAACTGTCCCATTCAAATAACCTTTCAAACATTGGGTCATCAATTATTGCTTTATTTATGCAGTGTATACATTGTATGTCCAGTTCCTAGTCTCATTTTCTAGTCTGATGTCCTTGCAAATCACAGCCAAAAAGTACTTTAGTTTTGTAAGACATATGAACTTAGAAGAAGAAGAGTTTGGATTTGATATCCCGCTTTATCACTACCCTAAGGAGTCTCAAAGCAGCTAACATTCTCCTTTCCCTTCCTCCCCCACAACAAACACTCTGTGAGGTGAGTGAGGCTGAGAGACTTCAGAGAAGTGTGACTAGCCCAAGGTCACCCAGCAGCTGCATGTGGAGGAGCGGGGAATCGAACCCGGTTCCCCAGATTACGAGTCCACTGCTCTTAACCACTACACCACACTGGCTACATTCCTTAGGAAGGAATGTAGAAAGTGCCTTATACCAAATCAGACCACTGGACCATCTAGCTCAGTTTTGTCTACACTGAAAGGCAGTAGCTCTCTGGGATTTCAGGCAGGGGTCATTTCCAGCCTTATATGGATATACCAGGGTTTGACCCTGGGAACACCTGCATACAAAGGACATGCTCTTCTTCTGAGCTACAGGCCTTCCCCATACTGTATTGTCTCTACCCACTCGATTGCTATGAATTGTACAAATATTACCAAACACTAAAGAGGGAGAAGCAAAGAGTAGTTAAGGAAAACACCATTTCATTAATTTTAAAGTTTATTTCCTCTTTTCCATGTGTTCTAGGCAGATTACAAATATATATAGTATAACAAAATGAATACAATCATTCATAAGGTTAATAAAACATGGCATGAACTGCTTCTTTAAATAGATAATGTTAACCAACTTGGAGACGGATATATTTGGGCTTCTTTTCATTATGTTGTTTGTTTAAATAACTATTAAATGGAAATAATTTATTAATAATGGCAAAATAGCCACTGCTAGGTACATCCTGTATGCTTTTAACCCAATAAAAAGGAAAGCAACTTTAAATTACCACTACCTATTAACAGTGGTGCAGAGAGGGCTGAATTTTGTGGCTGAAGGTGAGGCTCCAAATGCCTGGCTAGAGAGCAACAGATGAGGAGACAATGATGGCAAACAGACCAAGTGTCAACATGAGCATCTAAAGGGGTCCCAATAACACTGTTAAGTTGAGAGTCTAAAGTTAACTAGTTGCACCACTTCCCATAAGCTATCTACTATAAATGCAAAGCCATTTGACTTGTTTTTATGATGTAGCAGGTCACAGAAACTATGTATGCTTAGGACAGCTAAAGCAGAACTACAGATGATGCACATTTGTAGTTGGAGCTGACAGGCTCTCTGGTCATCTCTGCAGAACCACAAGTTTGCAAAACCACCCAGGACTGGCCTAGACAGTTCAAAAACTATATAATGTTCTTCTGTTAATATCTGAACTGTCCTGGATCCCCAGTGGCCAAGATTTCACATGCTTTTTTTGGGACTGGAAATTTATTTTTACCTTGAATATAGGAGCTCATCACAACTGGATAGTTTTTGGTGCATTTGTGAAACCCTAACATAAAAACAAAATAAAACAACTATTGCATATTTAAGAATCAGAAATAGATGTGAGAGCATTGTATCTACCAAAGGCCAGACTGCATTCCACCCGAGGAGGGGGGGGGTGTAATCCATGTGGAAACCACAGTAGATGGTTCAGGAAGACAGGTTTGGGGCGCAAAGCTATCAAGATGTTATCAGAAACTGCTGACCATTACCCCATGTGGTGAGCCATGTAACTGCAGTCTCTCCAGGTTTGAGGCCTTGTAAAAATAAGCCCAGAACTTGTATATCCCATAGTTACTTAGTCTCTGTTAGTAGGCAGTTCTATTAGTAGAACATAGGACTAAACTCAGTACTGAGCCAGGTCCCAGTGCAGTTGAGAATTCAAATGAGAAGACCAATCCACACCATAGGCTATCTATATTATTATTATTATTATTATTATTATTATTACTATTATTATTACTATTATTATGCCCTATACCCATAGATCTCAAGGCAGTTCTACATATAGCAGGAGACACGCTCAAGCCATCTCTCTTCCACTACAGTCATACCTCGGGATACCTCGGGATGAATACGCTTCAGGTTGAGCGTTTTCGGGTTGCACTCAGCGGTGACCTGGAAGTAACGGAACGTGTTACTTCTGGGTTTCGCCACTCGCACATGCGCAGACGCTCAAAATGACATCGCGCGCATGCGCAGAAGCAGCAAAACGCGACCCGCGCAGGAGCGTGTTACATTCGCTTCAGGATGCGAACAGGGCTCTGGAACGGATTCCGTTCTCATCCAGAGGTACCACTGTACTGCAATGCCATATCAGAAAGAGCATATTAATATGAGAACAGTCTCTTAAATATAAGCATTATTTATCTTTTTATCATCCTACAGGACTCAGCTATTCCACTGCTTAGCAATAGTCATCCTTACAAGAACAATCTTTAAAACGGCTAAGGGATTGCTGGATTATAATGGTGAAATGCCTGCATGCTCATGCCTGCAACTCTGTTTTATAGCCCTCCTAGAAAAGAGCATTATGAAGCAAATTGTGCAAAAACAATTCTCAGAAATTATCTGAGAGATAACCCAGCCCCACTGCTTCTGCCTTTCAGACTTTTTAGTAAATCAGTGAAGTCAGGGCTGTGATTAACATGGGAGTTGTTTTGGCACCAGGTTATTGGAATCCATGGGATCCTAAGAACTGCTGTTTTCCCCTCCCCTTTCCTGTACTTTTCTTTCCTGTTTCTGCCTCATTTTCAAGGCCTTGGGATCTCCACAGTTCTAAAGACCTACATTTTGTAACTTCATAATGTGAAAACTTTGCAAAGACGCTATGCAGGCGCTTATGTCCAGGCTCTCACGAAGAATTCAGTGTATAGTAAACTTACAATAAAATGGCATACACGTCTATTGAGAAGCAAATCTCTTTGTATTCAATGTTGCTTACTCCAAGCGAGGTGGGTACAAGATTTCAGCCTTGGCTTTTTTGTGAGGTTAGGGTCGAAAGGTTCATAGTGAAGGGGTCAGTACTGCTGCAAATAAAACATAACTTATAAGCAGCTTACTATGTTCAAAGTCAATTTATAAAGGAGGGGTTTAAAATCAAATCATACTTTTAACACAATTAAATTATTATTTAACAGAATTAAATTTATTCTATTACATTTTTAAATCCTGTTAGCTATTCACAATGGTTTTGCCATTAGGAAAATGGAAGCAGGTTTTATTTATTTTTTACTGTGCAATTAGGGAAAACACAGAATGTATTTTTTCCTAAACATTTTGCCTGTAAAGGTAAACCTGTAAAACAAAAACAAAAAAAATTAAATGGAGGCCCAGCTCCAGTGGCTACAGGCCTAAACTAACTCCTCTCAGGAATCAATCCAACCTGGGAATAAGCTCACCTGAACACGAGTGGGGCTTACACACAATATTTAAGCCAGATTGAAGCCTTGGAGTTATACTAATCTGAAGGGGGAGGTCCCAGAGAAAAATATTTTGCTTTCTAGTACAAAGACATATTACTCTGGTTAAAGAAACAAACATAAGATGTGAGTTCCCTTTCACATCCATTTTAGACCTCCTTCTGTCTTTTAACAACAATCAGGTGGAGAAGAGTAGGCTGAGAGTTGGTGACTGGCTCAAGGCAGGAAATGAGCAAAACAAAGATGAAAAAAGTGAATTTAAAATGTAGAACTGCACGTGCTCAGAGTATTTTATTTTTGTTTATCAAGGTTGATAAATGTTTTGCAGGTGTTTTGCTGAGTTGCGAAACTACACACACATGGAGTATTTTTGGTAGTCACAAGACATATTTTGTGGTACTTTATTTCAAGCATTCATTTTGGGGGGAACAGGGGCCCTATTTTGGGAAGTAAACTAGAGCCCCCTAACCACCTTGGACCAAGAGTATATTTTCTCCAACATAGTTCCACTGAGCATTTATTCTGATACAGCTATCAAAACCTATCCTAAAGTTACCCCCCACCCACCTAATAATGCTCACTCAGTTGTTATAAAAACACATGGAAAGATATACATGGAATCAGGGCCACCCCACCAATTAGCCTCGGAGAGGCAGTTGCCTCATGGCGTAGGCTGGAGACAGATCTGGCCCCAGGAGCAGACTGCTCGCTGCCTCAGCAGCAGGGGAGGCAGAGGGGATGGTGGTGGAGGATGAGGTGGGGGCAGCCCCATTTTCTGTTTTGCTTCAAGTGGCAAAATGTCCTAAGCCGGCCCTTCATGGTGTATCCAACTGAGTAAAGAGATATAAAGCTTGTATTCTTTGTGATTACTGGAATTTTCCCTTGGGAACAAATTAAAAGCATGTATATAAAACTGGCCATTACTGGAATTTTATCTTCCCGAAGAAGCGTTTTGTTTTCATTGTAACGTGCTCACAAAAGCAATGTCATTTTTACCAGAAGTGTCACAAAACAATGCAGAAGGGGAAAGATAAAGAATTATGCTGATTGCTGGTTGGTTTTTTTCTTGGTTTGTGTGTGGTGTTCTCAATCTAAAAATGGCATTAACAAAAATAAATAAATATGAGAATTACGTACAACTTATCACGTAGGGAAGAGGGTTTTTAGCCCATGCAACATATATCTCTGGAGACATAGAAAAGGGGTTTAGCAATTGAGAGTTATAAATTGATTATTTTGCTATGTAAACTAAATACAACTGTGCAGTATAGAGGCCATAGGAAGAGGAAAATCTTTAAAAAAATAAGGTTGTCTTAATATATACTTATGGAAAACCATGTTTTATGTAAAATCCAATGATATTTTGAATGGTGAAATAGAAGAAAATGTAAAGAAACATAGGGGAAACTTCTACTTATTAGCATTTTTAATCACAGAGGAAACACACTTCTGAAATTAATGCTTAAATAAATACAGTTCAACAATCACAAAGTGGGAATCAATAGACTATTCCCTAAGCAATATAGCAATTTTAATATCCAAGAGAGCCAGCCAGAAGACGACATTCCAAATGGACTATCAAAAAGCCTGTAACACAATCTTTGACTTGCTAATAACGGGCTTTTTTCTAGATTGATCAGTGAGCAAGGAGAAAATTAGGCACATAATCCGTTCATATTTTTTTTACAGTTATTTGACTAAGATGGATAGGCTTTATAAAATTTGATTGGCTATCAAGACACAGAAGAGCAGCTTGTAACAAACATAGTTTTACACACTATTATATTTCAATGGAAGCTGGCCATCTGCCCTGCAGTAACCCTTTTCTCACATTCAGTAAACCTAAAAAAGGTGCAAAATATATCAGTCGCTTTGTAATATTTGCACTAAAATCCCCTCTGAAAACAGCCAGTTAGGATTTATTGGGAAAGGGGGAAAAATACATTCTTTTCTATGATACAGTGCAATCTATGATACAGTTATAGAGCTCCTAAGAAAGGGTCATGTAGTCCAGCCCTCTGTACACCAAGGCAGGATTCTCTATATTGAGAAATGTACAATTGAGAAATTGTAATCTCTAATTACCCATCTATATTTTTTCTAGGCAACACGATCCATTTTAAATTGTCAGGAAGATCATCATAAATATTTAACCCTCCTGTGACCTAAGTCCATTGCCTCTTGTCCTGTTCTCAATAACAATTGATATTTATGACAACCAGCTTACATTTGAAGATAATATTAACCTACTTTATTTCCACCTATTTTTTTCCTCCAAGACATTATGGAGCAGATTTGGCCAAACTGGAATCTGCTAGTCACTTCCTTTGCACTGATAAGCACAAACATAAACTCCCAATTTCCACACAATATTTTATACGTTTCATTTTTACCTTATTTATTTCTAAATTTATATATCAGTTTTCCATGAAAATATATGAAGGCAAATCTAGTTGTCTGAGAAAAAGGAGCAGGCTGGTTTCTGTTATGCATGGCCTAACTTTTTATTTTATAATGTTAAGAGTTCAATATCCTTTAAAATGCCAAATTAAAAAAATGCAAATCAAAGGTTTTCAACTGGTAAATGTATAGCTATTCTATCTTAATTGTGAGTCTATATTCCTGCTTAAGGGCATATAGGACATTTAGCTGGATGAAACAAAGATCTACCTAGCCCAGAACTCTGTTCAAGAATCCTTGTAACAAGCAGGTTCTAGGTGGTCCACTAGAAACTGCCAACCGGTCCACCTCCTAGAATAATTTATAAACTATACCTCATGTTTTCAGCTGAATCCTCTGGCATTGGTGCAACTGTCTGAACAGCTGGTAGGTTCTTACTGGTAGCACCATTCACAAAACTAGAGGACGATGATGACGATGACGATCCAGAATCCACTGCACCTATCCCCAAAATAGAGTACATTCAGTCTGAAAAACAATGCATCAACTTCACAGTAAATAAACATATTTTCGGAACATCGTAACTCAGGAACGAATGACTTTTTTTTTTTTTTACAAATAGCTCATAAGACAAAAATTAAGCAGTAAAGCTTCCCCCAGTGTAAGGTGCTGGGAACTAACCTACATTAATCATGCTTTAGTCACACTGAAATCAATGGCTCTTAAACTAGTCAAAATTTCAGTGGGATTAAAGTCTAGATCCATCTGAATGTACTCAACCAGAAAGTACTCAAAAAAGTTTCATAAGATTAAATCTATTCCCTTTCACATCCTGAGGTTAACACCCTGCTATATATTTAGACTATTTCAAATTCCTCCCATAACAATGTAATGACTGCCATGGGGAAAGGGGGACTCAATATCAAATTATTGTACTGGGGAGGGGCTAGTAAAGATAACTTAATCTACAAGAGTCTACAATCCAAATGACGGGAAAGGGTTACATACATGGCTCAAAAATATTCACCTTCAAATACTATTTTCCAAACCGTTTCCTGTTGTTTAAATATCAATCATGATTTAAATACTAAAATTAAAAATCCAGGTCTAAACTACTGTCATCCCCATATGACAATTCACTACTCTAACTCAGCAATACAATCTGATTTCTCATTAAAAAATAACAACAACCTACGAAACATTTTCAGTATCATACAAAACTACTTTAAGCAGAAAAGGGGAACTGGGGGACAGAAAATGTCTCAAACAGTACAATCCTTTGCATGTTAACGCAATTTAAATTCTGCTGTAATCAACAGCAACACGACTTGCTACCAGGAAAGTGTGACTTGAACTGCATCCTAAATGACTAAAGTGAAATCTTCACTCTGCAGTAAATTGTTCAGTGCTATGTGCTGTTTGAAAGAAACCCCCCTAGGAAATATTATAAGCTGGGCAGCATCTGGATGTACTGAGAAAAGCTGCCTAGAACAGGCTAAAATTACTATGGACATTATTGTTGGCATATGTTTGCAACTGACATATAATACATACAGGGTAAATGAAAAGACATGAAGGAAAAGGATATAATTTACCCAAATGCAGCTAGCATAGAGCAAGCAATCATCCACAGTTATATTGAAATACGTGTACAGGGCCCTTGATTAACAATTATGTTATTAAACATCTGAAAACCCCATACAACAACATTTTCAGAATAGTTATTCCAGTAAATATTTCAAATGGGAAATGAGAGAAATGGTAGCAATTAACTCCCCCATATTTTTTTTAATGAATGCCTACTCAGGTAGATTCAAGCATAAGACGACTTACACTAAATCAATAAAAAGTCAAGGACTCTGAGACTTCTTAGAGAAATTTGCAGGCAACCGGCACACTATAATACAATTAAATGTTTCCAGGGAGCCACAATACTTTTGTCCTTTTTCTACAATTGACTAAATTGCATAGACAATTTTGGAAGATCAGATGGATCCAATGTAAAATGCAGTATGTTTGCTTATCAAAATGGTTCAGCTGGAGATAATCTTGTGCCTGAGCAGGGTTAGAGAGTGAGAATGCTTAGAGGCACTTACTACAGAAGTACTTCAAACACAAAAAGATACCAAAATTATACCAACAAAAACGAGCAGAAAGAAAAATACAAGATTCACAAAAATATCTAAGGGCAATACCTGTTGTATTAATCATACTTTTTGGTGTAGCTCCTGTAGCAGCAAATATATTAGGTGTGCTACTGGGTGGGAGTCCACCTCCAGCTGTGGCAGTTCCAACTGTGGTCACAGCTAGGCTTCCAGGAGGAGGTTTTTTCACTGGCACTACAACACTCCTGCAGAGGAAGAAATAAACACAAAATCAGAAAAGGTTACTGTGACAACTGTATCCCCCCTCAATCCCCTTTGTGGAAAAGGGCCAATTAATGTTTATGTTCTAGAACAGAGTAGTCGAACACACGGCCCAAGGGTCACATGTGGTCCCCAAGGCTTTTTTTGGCGGCCCTCAACAATATTTGGTGCCCCCTCCGGTCCTCACACCGCTTTTACAAAGCTTGGTAAGCAAGGTATTGGGCTTTTGAGGTTCCCTGATAGGGTCCTAGACTTCTCCGGCCTCCTTCCCAAAGTCAAGTTAGAGCTTCCCCAGCCTTGGGAAAGCAGTGTGAAGGCTGGAGGGGTCATCCACATTTTGGCCGTGCTCCTCACCTCACAATGCAGTGTGTGGCCAGGAGGTTCTGTGTCAAAGTACTCTCGCGGGCCACTTGGTATGGAAAGTTGGACTGCCCTGTTATAGAGCAAGGGTGGGGAATGCTTTTCAGCCTAAGGGATATATTCTCTTGTGGCAGCTTTCTGGGAGCAAAAGTAGCCAGAGCAATGGATGTGTACAGCAGGTTACATTCCAGTCACACACATGCCAGAGGTCTCTACCCAACCACCCAAATCCATAGCTATCTATCCACCAACCAGGCAAATAAGAGACATTATCAAAGTTCAAAGGATTCTTCCAGCCAGGAAAAAGCATTTGAGGTGGCCATGGAGCATGAGGCATGTGGCCCATGAAGAGGATGTAATCTAGGGAAAGTCCAAGGACTAGATAGAGGACTCTGGAGGGCTGCATTCAGACCCTGGGCCAGAGGGCACCCATTCCTGGTATAGTCGCTACAATTTCTGACTCCAGGTTCAACCCCTTTTCCTGTAAGGACACATCATCAATGTTAATATATTCAATATCACACAACACACACGCACAAGTGATGATTAATTTTCACTAGCTAATAAGAGAACTAGATTGTCTGTATTAGAGTAAACATTTGTTGGAAATATAAATCAGTGACAAAATAAAAGGTGCGCACACACAACTGTGCAGTATAACATAAAGCTAAAAAAAATAAATACATGAATTTGTGCAACAGGCAGAACATCCTACTGTGCATGTTTCAGTTTCAAAGTATAAAATAACAATCAAAATACAGCAAAGAGAAATTTAAGATTAGAAGTAGTATTTAAACTGAGCCGTTTAATTTTTTTAGATACAACAGAAAGCACACTTTTAGAGCAAATGATACTTTCAAGGGCCCGAACACACAAAGGCCACAATCCAAAGACCCTATTTAGATGTTCAGGCAGGCTAGTGAATTCTTTAGAGTATAAAATGCTATTGCTAAATGGCCAAGGCAAACAGTTCATATGCTTACTCATTACATATGTGGTCACGAATATATGTAGAACAAAAGATTTAGTACTTTGAGCAATGAAAACCTTGAATAAAACACAAATATTTTCAGAATTAGTGTATTTTTAAAGTACTCTGAATGCAGTTGGCTTTTACATTAGATGTGTGAAAGTTATATGAAGTTCCCAGTTAAATTGTGAATGAACATCTCCCCCCAAAAAGGCAGTTGTAGAATCTAGAGACTAAAATGCACACCATGAACAGTTTCTTCCCCTGCTTCTCCTGTTAATAAATCCCTGTAGTTTAAACAACATTTTGGAGGTTAGTGGGAAAATGGGTGGAAACTGCTTCCAAATAACATGTGCTCCATGTTGCTATGTTCTCTTTTAGGGAACCTGCTTCTTAAATTCATTGAAGTTTAAAAAGCAGTTTGTAAATTGTTGGTGCTGGGTTTATGGAAGAAACAACAACACACTAGTGTACATACTTTTAGATCTTGATCTACAAGTATATTTTTACATCTGCAACCTCTGTATTTTTTTTAAAAAAGGTTACTTTAACAACAGAATGCTTTCAAGCAAGACATAGCCAACGCAGAGTAATATACCAGACCTCTTCTCTGTGGAAGACTAAAAAAAAGAAGATTTTTTAAATGTATTTTTTTATTAAAGATTTCTTGGTTTACAAAGTATGTAAACTCACTAAGTTGTTTTTTTAAAAAATTAGTAACTGTGACAATATGTAGTATATGCATATTTGTTAATAATGTAGAGAAAAATATAAAAAGAGAATTTGTTATGTTTACTCTAGAACAGTTGTAAGTCTAGAGCAACTTGTGCTTCTACAAATATGGTCCACACATTATTTTGATGTGATTTTAAGATGAGTCCAGACTCCAAGGCCAGAGAAATCTGTTTATATAGCTCATAATGTAATTACAGCTACCTTAAGACAGATGAGGCAGAAGGCAACAATATATTGAAACTGATTGAAAAATGCAGTTGTCCAGAAGCACTTGTGGGGAAGAGGTCTCTGAAAAGCTGCTCAAAGCTTCAGAGTTTGAAGTGAAATTTTTGATGTTGTCACTCTCAATCTATTGAATGGCTGACGGACAATCAAACCCGTCTGGCTAGCTGGCAGCTCATTTTGCTGGCAGGTGGCAAACAATTAGACACACCAATTTGTGCCTCCTGATGACATTAAAGCATGAAACTAAGTTGTATGCAGGGCCTAGTGATTTGTGTGAAAGCATTTCAAAAATAATACTCTTTGCCGTGGCAACTCATTTCAGACTGCCACCTTCCATTATGGCTTTGAGTAGTGAAGACGACAGACTTGAGTTACGTGCAGTGCAAGGGCGCTTCTGTTCAATCCGTCATCAGCGCCCCCCGAGACCTCAATCCCTCCTTTCATCAATATCACCTCATCATTTACATTCGATAGTACTTGAACTGCTGAATACATTAACTACACAGAAGACCTATTCCGTAAGATACGCTGAAACATGTTTCTCTGCTTCTACATTTCCAATTCTGTGTACTTTAAAATGAATTATAATGTTCATAATGTTTCATAGGACAGCACTGTTAAGATTCTACCACTTCTGTTTCTTCAACATATTCCTTTCGTCATAACTTCTGTATGATTATGAGCACTTAATTTCTGTGTGATTTTGGACATTTAAACATTATTCTTTTTTATACTTTATTATTAAACTAAGCCACTGGAGGGGAAAACACCTGGCATTTAGATACTTTAATGCTCTAAAAAATAAATAAATCCCTGCGGTGATTTGAAAATTTGCAAGAACCACCGCAATCCTGCAGAGATAAAGGTTTAGAATACTAATAATGAGATTGTTAAGACTCTCTAGTGATATCAAAGGGGCTTGAATAAGCCCTTGGCCAGTAGCTGCATGCATAGTTTTGGAAAAATAAGTTTAGCATATTTCTTGTTAAACCAACACAGATGGTCATGTCAAACCCCTCCTTTTTAGCATTGTAGGAACTGTAGTGAGCAAACCTCATTTCCTCTATCACACATGTGGTGATTGAAAGCTTCCACTTTCAGTTTTGAGGAAACTGCAGTTTACCATTATGACCAAATTAGGGACACTCTAGTTTATTCTGTTTCTAGTTAACTGAGTCAAACAAGTTTATGAAACCATGTGCTCAGTCCTGGTTTGTTGAACAGGGGATGGTGGAACACATTAGAGGTTACCCACTATGGTTTAGCATGATGTGTGAACTGGGCAATACTATTCACAGTAGGAACTACAGCAATGAACTTTAAAAAGAAAACACATGATTTGCAAATACAGATCAACATGCATAATGAATTCTCTCCAAGTGCATTACAACTATTTTAACAAGTGTTTGAAGTTTCCTGTATACTTCCTTACGTTTATAAATGATAATAATATTACTAATTTTATTATTTGTACCCCACCCAAATGACTGTGTTTCCCCAGCCACTCTAGGAGATGCATGTTTTAATTACACCTTCTCCCCTTCTCGTTATAGCTTTATAAAGTAGATATGTTCATTGACTACTAATTAGACTTAGCTGTTAAAAGACACAATTCAATCCAGATACCTTTCCCATAAACAATAGGGACTGTTTATAGTAAGGCAGTGCACATAGATGTAAACCAGCTGTATTTTCACTGCACAGTCTTTATCAGCATATTACAGACAATATATACGTTCAAGTGCCAATATGAATATATCATAGTAAGTGAATCAATCATGCCATATACCTGTCAAAGGAGTGATACTGCATTGGGAGAATAGGCTGAGCTTCTCTCTTTAGTGCAGGATCAGGGTACGGAATAGGATCAGGCCCACATTCTGCAATTTCAACAGGGGCTGCCACCAGACTTTTTAATATTTCCTTGACATTGATGCCCTTGCTTTGGCTGATACTTGATATTGAGGATGCAGGTTTCAGAATTTCACTGGGGCTTTCTGTTAAACTTTCCTGAGATTTCTTCACCTCAGAAGACAAAGTAGACAATAGTTCACTCATAGCATCAGGACCTGTGCTTGTTTCTAAGTCTGTCCCGTTCAAGATACTGGGCATTTGCTCTTCTCCAATTCCGGAATCAGTATGAGGAATGGAGCTTTCCAGCTGAATATCTTCAACTGGCGTCGGAGTTTCTTTTTCTTTTATATTATCTGGAAATACAGCAGGAGTCTCTGCAAAACAAAATTATTTTTAAAAAACTAAGCTTGAAAATTAGCATTCCTGTATCAATAATCTTTTATCAATAGAGGACAAAACTCTAGGTGTGCTGGTAGAGGCACACCTAAGAGGCTCACCGTGATGAACATGTTATGAAACTGAACTCCAGAGCCAGCCTAAGACATTTTGGTACCTCAGGTAAAAGACAGGATGGTGTGTCACATTCCTACATAGAGAAGCTGACTGGAATGAGAGTTAAATCTTCATTTTACACTAGTAACAGGTTACTGTCCTCCACCACACTTGAGAGCAACAAGGTAGTTATGGGGTTTTAAGATAGGCCACCTACCTGGCACACACAGTTCTGACCTCTAAATAAATGAGTCCAGGTAGCTACAACCTGCGTACTTGCTTCCTCTTTCAAAAAGAAGCCACTGAACAATTTCCCAATTCAAATGATCAATAGCATTCCAGAAACAGGAATTCCAGATCTTAGGGATAATATTATTCTCTACTGTTATATTTTCATTTTTTGAGCATATGGTAAAAGACAAACTATTTTTTTACATAATTATGTGAAAAATATAGATTCTCTCCTGATTCAAGAATACCAAACATTCCAAATGGCTTCCTACCATCCTACCCACAGCTGCACAAGGAAATCAAAGATATGAGGATGCTCCATAACTGAGGACAGCCTAAATTATGAGCCAAATAGTTTGCTAAGTAGATTATATGTAAACTAAGACTAAATATCACAAATGTAAATATTACTTATTTGATTTCAGTCACATTTAGTTTTAAGAATGCTTAAAATCAAACATAATCGAAGTGCCCTATTTCCTGAAACTGACAAACATATTCAGTAGCTAACATTTTAGCTTAATTCACTGCATTTCTATCCTCCCTTCCTCCAAAAAACTCAGTGTGGCATACATGGTGTTTCTCCTCATCTGCACAACAACCCTGTGAGGCTAAGATATTTTACCTGGATCAAAGTCAACCAGTAACATTTGTGGCTGAATGAGTAGTTGAACCCAGGTTTTTCCACTCTTCAGTGCAGTACTTACAGCCCATTATTGTAATATGTAAATAACTTCAATGTACATTTTTTAATTAATAATAACTATTACCATAATTTACTTTCTAAACTGCTGGCCATTTTATTTATGACCGTTTTGTGAAAGGCTGTCTCTAGACATATTTATTAACAGGAGCAGCATTTATATGGTACTTTCCCTGTGAGTTTAAAGAGCTGCACATATATTATTTTAGTAATCCTTGCAACAGGCCTGTTGTTGTTGTTTAGTCGTTTAGTCGTGTCCGGGTAGGCCAATATTATCATCTTCATGCTGTAGACAGGAGACTGCGCTCTAGAGAAAAGCAGCTTGTTGATGGCCAACTAGAAGGTGCATTGCTGAAGTGAAATTTACATTAAGGGTTTCACATCACACCCTTTAACCACTGTACTACATCTCATTTGATCCTACTAAGAACAATTGTTTTATGTCGCCAATTTTTCAAAATATCAGAAATCCCCAGTCAAGCTTAGGAAAAAGTTATGGAAAGTTGCTCTATCATAACACTACATTGTTGCAAAGGTCTATAAATATTTACATTAAAAAGTCTGAAGAAGAAAGGGAGAGGGAGAGAGAACTCAAATTAAGCAAATTGGAGCAAACAAAGTGCAACCAATTAAACAACTAACATTTATAACTCCAATGGAGTACTCTCAAAATGATTTTAAGGGGAGATCTCTGGCAACAGAGTATAGGTAAGGTAATTGCATGATATATTTCACCTGTGTGGTTTTCAAGCACCTAAAACAGCTGTGGAAAGGGAGAAAGGGACTTGCTACTATGCTTTGACCCTTTTAAATTCACCCATCCCCCATTCCCCTAGCCAATTCTGATCTTCTTCAGAAGTCAAAGGATATGGAACATAGCAACTCCATCTTCCCAAGCCTTTACCCCATTGTAGTGAAAGAATGGTGCACGCTGCCACAGAGACTGGAACCTCTGCATGAGTGCTAACAGGCAACACCTGAGCAGACTAAACAATCACATAATGGAAGAGGTGCTCATGCCACACGCAGGCACTCCTCTCACCTTTCTCAGGATGCCAGAGCAACCATATTTTTTATTTCAGAAATAACTTTTTTTTCCTTTGTGTTAAGATTTCGGCATTAAACACCAATTTTCTCTATTTCATAAAACCGTGTGCCTCTGATCTTTGAGTTTTATCACAAAGTTGACTTTTTACACCTACTTAGGTACAAGGAAAACTAAAGAGGGGCAGCAGCAAAAATGATAACCAATTACATGTGTTTAGGTTATAATTTATAAACCTGCTGTCAAAGCTTTCAACGATCCTCATCAGTTTACTGTAGCATTAAGACATAGCAGTAGACAAAGGAAGGAGAAATGCTAAACCTGGTAATTTTAACCTTGTCTGAAAGAAAACAGTTGGGTGCCAGATGCCTCTTTCCTACCATTTTTCACTGTAATTGCAGAGTTCATTTATTACACCAAAGCAAAAAAATAATGACGTTAGTTATGTAAATTGGTTTCTGCGATGACCTCATTCTTTTGGGGAAGGGCTGTGGCTCAGTGCTAGAGCATCTGCTTTGCATGCAGAGGACACCAGTTTCAATACCTGGCATCTGCAGGTAGGGCTGGGGATGCCTGATTGAAACCCTGGAGACACCCTGCCAGTCAGTGTGGGCATTATTGAGATTGATGGACTAAGATTCTGATTCAGTATGAGATAGCTTCTTATGTGCTTTTCTCAGCATGCCTTGATTTGCTGAGATTTTTGAAGCATGCTTATCTATTTTTGTCTACACGAATAAATTCAAAAGAGTTGATACGAAGCTATCATTTCAATGATTTATCCAACACATAGGTATTTTATCCCAAGTTGGAAGCGAACCTTCTCTCTTTATGAAAGAAAATAAAAACAGGCTCCAATCCTTTGTCTGGCTCAGCAGTAGACTTGGATGAGGTAGAGTTATCATCTGGAAAGCCATTTCCTCTAGTCCCAGATCGCACAGGCCAAAGAATGTGGCCTTATTGCACCCCATGGACCAGAGCACGCCAGGCACTCCTGTCTTCCACTGCCTCCCGCAGTTTGGTCAAACTCATGCTGGTAGCTTCGAGAACACTGTCCAACCATCTCGTCCTCTGTCGTCCCCTTCTCCTTGTGCCCTCCATCTTTCCCAACATCAGGGTCTTTTCCAGGGAGTCTTCTCTTCTCATAAGGTGGCCAAAGTATTGGAGCCTCAGCTTCACAATCTGTCCTTCCAGTGAGCACTCAGGGCTGATTTCCTTAAGAATGGAGAGGTTAGATCTTCTTGCAGTCCATGGGACTCTCAAGAGTCTCCTCCAGCACCATAATTCAAAAGCATCAATTCTTCAGCGATCAGCCTTCTTTATGGTCCAGCTCTCACTTCCATACATCACTACTGGGAAAACCATAGCTTTAACTATATGGACCTTTGTTGGCAGGGTGGTGTCTCTGCTTTTTAAGATGCTGTCTAGGTTTGTCATTGCTTTCCTCCCAAGAAGCAGGCGTTTCGTGACTGCTGTCACCATCTGCGGTGATAATGGAGCCCAAGAAAGTAAAATCTCTCACTGCCTCCATTTCTTCCCCTTCTATTTACCAGGAGGTGATGGGACCAGTGGCCATGATCTTCATTTTTTTGATGTTGAGCTTCAAACCATATTTTGCGCTCTCCTCTTTCACCCTCATTAAAAGGTTCTTTAATTCCTCCTCACTTTCTGCCATCAAGATTGTGTCATCTGCATATCTGAGGTTGTTGAAATTTCTTCCAGCGATCTTAATTCCGGCTTGGGATTCATCCAGCCCAGCCTTTCGCATGATGAATTCTGCATATAAGTTAAATAAGCAGGGGGACAATATACAGCCTTGCCGTACTCCTTTCCCAATTTTGAACCAATCAGTTGTTCCATATCCAGTTCTAACTGTAGCTTCTTGTCCCACATAGAGATTTCTCAGGAGACAGATGAGGTGATCAGGCACTCCCATTTCTTTAAGAACTTGCCATAGTTTGCTGTGGTCGACACAGTCAAAGGCTTTTGCATAGTCAATGAAGCAGAAGTAGATGTCTTTCTGGAACTCTCTAGCTTTCTCCATAATCCAGCGCATGTTTGCAATTTGGTCTCTGGTTTCTCTGCCCCTTCGAAATCCAGCTTGCACTTCTGGGAGTTCTCGGCCCACATACTGCTTAAGCCTGCCTTGTAGAATTTTAAGCATAACCTTGCTAGCGTGTGAAATGAGTGCAATTGTGCGGTAGTTGGAGCATTCTTTGGCACTGCCCTTCTTTGGGATTAGGATGTAGACTGATCTTCTCCAATCCTCTGGCCACTGCTGAGTTTTCCAAATTTGCTGGCATATGGAGTGTAGCACCTTAACGGCATCATCTTTTGAAATTTTAAATAGTTCAGCTGGAATACCATCACTTCCACTGGCCTTGTTATTAGCAGTGCTTTCTAAGGCCCATTTGACTTCACTCTGCAGGATGTCCGGCTCAAGGTCAGCAACCATACTACCTGGGGTGTACGAGACATCCATATCTTTCTGGTATAATTCCTCTGTGTATTCTTGCCACCTCTTCTTGATGTCTTCTGCTTCTGTTAGGTCCTTTCCACTTTTGTCCTTTATTATGGTAATCTTAGTACGAAATGTTCCTTTCATATCTCCAATTTTCTTGAACAGATCTCTGGTTTTTCCCATTCTATTGTTTTCCTCTATTTCTTTGCATTGCATTGCTCGTTTAAGAAGGCCTTCTTGTCTCTCCTTGTTATTTTTTTGGAAATCTGCATTCAATTTCCTGTATCTTTCACTATCTCCCTCGCATTTTGCTTGCCTTCTCTCCCCCACTATTTGTAAGGCCTCGTTGGACAGCCACTTTGCTTTCTTGCATTTCCTTTTCATTGGGATGGTTTTCGTTGCTGCCTCCTGTATAATGTTACGAGCCTCCATCCACCATCACTACAGGAGCCAGCAATTACAGAATAGGGCAATGGCCCCTCAAAAGACAGCTCTTCTCAAGTCCTAGAGAGCACTGGCTTCTGTGAGCTTTCTATGACAAGCTGTCATCCACCCTGCCACTCTAGTTGGGATCTGGCAGCGTTGACCACTGGATTCAACTGGATTATTAGACTATTGGGTAGGACTGCAACAGAAGACTCGACTAAACTACCACCTTGCCTTGTTCCTGCTCTTCAGGATGTGACCCCTGTCATATCAACAAGTGCCCCAGCATCAATCTGGCCTCCCCAAAAAATCTATGCCAGCAGAAGACAGGATCATATCCCAGCTTGAATGCTTGCAACCCGAATTAAGATAAGCACAGCCCTACTCCCAGACTGCTTCAAGCAGGGCCATGTTCACCTTGATCCTATGAGCTGCCTCCCATTTTCTCTATCCCAATGACCAGAAATTATCTTAATCATTGGCAGGAGGTGGTAAGCATCCTCTAGGTCCCAACAAGAGTGTCTTTTCCTGCTGGAATTACTGTTAAGGAGAGGATCCTGGAAGGGTTTTTCTCAAGCCTACTGAATAAAAAGTCCATCCAAGAGTTTTATCACCGGTGGAAATGATATTTGTAGCATGTTTCTAGTAGAGCTAGTTCAGTCTGGTAGGAAAATATGCAGTTGTAGGACACAATAGTGCCTCTGCTCCAAAGCAAGTATTTAGGCCTTGGGCAGGAAAAGGCAGAGGCAACAGTGAATGTTCCTTTGTGAGCTCACTCCAAAATTGCTCTGAGAACTCAAATCAAATAAATAAAGTTTAAGGCTTTCCAAGCCTCAACTGGAATGCATGCAAGGCATCACTGTTTTGGGGGTGAGTAGTAAGAAATGCATCCCTATTCCTTAGCACGCAAAAATAGTAAAGTAGGTTGCAATAGCAACTGCATAGCAATTTCAAACTTTTATAGTTTAGTCACTTAAAATACATTTTCAATTAAAGCTTTCCTTAGAATCTTCTATAAAAATTATATGTCTTATTAAGGAGTTATGAGCATTCACCAAAAGATGGGAGTGCAAGATTACAAGGATGAGTTTATTTCAATCATCACACACAAAAACAAGTTCTAAGTGAAATCAACGTCAAATTCACCAGAACATTCACAATGACAATACAACAATAGAAGAATGATAATGGCAAACATTTAATGAGGGTTTTGATAGTATATTACTATTAGTCTTATAACTAGAACAGGGAATTAGCCTGACTCACACTTCTGCTGTTAAGGTCATACCATCACAGAAGGACCACCATTGGCACTCCGGCAGGCCAATCCTAAACATATTTTTTTCTGGAAGAAAGTTCCAGTGTGTCCAATTGGGCTAACTTTCATATAAATAAAATTAAAGTTGTAGTAGCAGGTGCAGCATTGGCTATTAAAGTTACAGTCAACTAGGTTAAAATGAAATTAAATAGCACAGAGACTCATTCTGGAACCAGTGCAAATTCCTAATTTAGCAACAATAAACCTTATTGACTGATTGCTTAGCCCATGCAAGAATAATAGTTAATCCAGTGGTAGGCAATGACTGATAATTAGGAAATCCAGACCCAAAGCATTTTTCTGCCAATGAAACTAACAACTCTTGTAAGGGTCTCTCAAAAAAGATTTTAACAAGTGCTGTCCTTCATATTCCTACCACGTTCTGCAGCAGAAGTAGCAGAAGTTGGCAGGCTACTGTGTGGAAAGCCACTAAGAAGTCCATGAAGATCAATGGGGTCAAATCTTCTAAATTAATTCCTAGGCATACAATGTCCAGCAAGGCTGCTAAAGAAATTTCTGTCCCCAAAGCAGCAAAGAAGTCAGATTGGCACTGCTGAAAAATGACGAGTGATCCAAGAATAGCTGCACTTATACAGTAACCACATCATAAAGTCACAGCATGGGAGATAAAACAATGCCAATATGTGCAGCTGGATATGTAGCAAATCTGCTGCAAATCAATGGTATAAATTATTTTGCTGCTGTTTATGTACTTTTTAATGCCTGAGATTTATCCTTAATTTTGCAATATATTTGGTGGTTTGACATGTTTTATTCTTGGGTTTTTGTTCACTACCTGGGATTTTTATTGATACAAATGATTTTAAAAGGGATCTAAATGCTGTCTCCATTAAGGGTAATGGAAAGCTGCCCTCATTTAAGAAAGAACAATTCCCAAAAGCAGCAAGACCAGCCTTTACTGACTTTGATTATCCATGATCAGCCATCTAATCTAAGATTCTACACACTACTTAATTCATTATCTAATATAGCTGCTTACACTTAGTAGTAATCCACTAGGTCAGGTGTCCTCAAACTGATCTACATGGACCGCTAGCTGTCTGTATGCTCTATTCATAAGGTACATGGATAGAATGTGGAGCTGTCAAGATTATCTCAACTTGGCCCTCAGTCTAGGGCCTGTGATTTTGATAATATGGCACTGGTTTTGATGAGGATGCAGGCACATGTTATTTTATTTTTCTTTATATTTAATCCCAAAGTTAACCAAGTATTTGTTATACAACAGAGAACAAAGCAAAGCAAAAACTTAAGTGGTCTACCAAGTCCCACAATTTTTAATAATGGGGGCACCCAACTTTGCGAAACACTGCATTAGCTAATTTAGATCCAAAACTTTATTGTTTCGTATGGATGAAGTACTGCAACCCTGGTCTCCAAATAACCTCTTAACCATATTTGGGATATTGTAAATAGATGGTGTCATTTTGGAAACATTCCTTCTGTTAATCTTCTTGTTTTTGTATCCTAGGAAGGTAAGTGAATCCATCAGATTGTTATTTGACCTCTGGTCCCAGGGCAAATCTGGACCTCCATTTGGCCCATAGACCTGTTTCAGGCAAGTCACACTCACTTGGCCTACATTTCACATTACATATGGGGCAGTGCTTTGCCGACTAATAGTGGTTGCAAAGTCCTTTGTGCAGTGTTTCTGAAACACTTAACAACCAGGCGATTGTGATAAGCTTGGGAAGCGCTGTACAGAGCTTTTTGCAAGCCTTATGGTTTTTTTTATTTCTTCAATAATTATTGAAGTGTATTCAGGAATAGAGAAAGAATATCCAGTGTCGTGGCTGTTTAACTAAGTATAGTTAATTTCCAACAACTGCTATGGTCTTCTTGGTCAGAATGATCATACCTTCACTTCTGAAGTTTTCATTTAGTGGGGCTATTCTTACCTGCAGAGGTAGGAGGAAAGCATTACAGAGGCACTTCAGACTATTGTCAGGTACGCCACCCTTTGGGCAGAGATGATTTGGCCACAGTACTCCATGCTCTGGTAACTTCCAGATTGGATTATTGCAATGTGCTCTATGTGGGGCTATTCTTGAAAATGACTCAGAAACTGGTTCAAAGGCAACTGGCTGGAGTTGCCTTTAGAACTCATATATATATAACTCCTGTTCTAAAACAGTTGCATGCATGTTTCTGAACCCAATTCAAGGTGCTCACTTCAGTGCTTACAGCCCCAAATATTTGAAAGACCAGCAGACATTCTATTGGATGGCCTCTTGGAACAGTTATTTTTCACTATCTTTTTTTCCTAACCACACACATGAAATTTTATGCACACACACTGCTATGGAAAAAGGAAAATACTTTCTATCTAGGTCTCTAAATCATATACAAGATGGTGATTTGCAAATGTTTTAATTGTGATCCCACCAGATTAGGGTACTTCACACACTCCACTTGTAGACTTTTTGCTGGAAAACCTTATTTGTCAATATCCAAAACTGATTATAGGGAAGGGAAACAAATTTATTAAAATAAGGAACTGCTTTACAGCAGATCAAACTACTGGTCTGCCAATATCTTCGTATTCTGTCTATCAACCACTCTCTAATGTCTCTGACTTATGTCTTTCCCAGCTACCTGAGCCCCTTTTATCTGAAAGGATAAAGGGATTAAGGGATTGAAGCTATGTCCTTCTGCATGTAAAATATTTGATTCAGCACTGAACTACACCATTTCTCAGGCACTGCAATTTCACATAGCTCTCAGGGTAGCATGCTCACAATCTAGAGCGCCTCACATATCTATGGCAATATTTGCCTGTTGGGATCTAATTGAAACACTATCATCTTAATAATTGTAGACTATCCATAAGCTTGTTTACCGAACTGAATTAATGACCTGAAATTTAACCTACTGGCCAATTCTTTTTAAAATAAAAACACAAGGTTCTGGAAGTTCCTGAAATGGTATCCAATTTTTAAAAACAGTACTTCCTGTGACAGGACTTGGTCTACTTGCAGGACCTCCAGAACCTTCTAGATAGAATGCTGAACCCTGAAGACAGGAACACTTTCCCTTGAACAATATCCTCTCTGATTTTAAGTGAGACTGGGTCTTTAGTTGGTTGAAGGATATCTTAAGCAGACTGATCAGAGCTACTGGCAGTCTAGATAGTCGGCAACAACTAATTGTGTTGAAGCATTCCTTTGTCAGTAAAGCTTCTGTCTAGAAGACTCTATCACACAAATGTTCTTACCCAAACACCTCTCCCTTTCCTTTGCCCCTTGCTACTAGATGTGTATTGCAACCTGATTTCCCTCTAACGAATGAGTATTTCTATCTCTTGCATAGGTGCAGAGAGCTGCTACTGCTTCCTAGCTTGTGGGTCAACTTCATCTCATCTTAGTCTTTGACCTTTTCTGTTATCCTGTCAGATACAGAGTCAATATAAGCCTTTGCAGGAGTAATAATTTCTTGTATTAATTTGTCATCTCTTTCTCGCTGTTTATTTTTTGAGTTTAGCTTCCTGAAAGGTTTAAACTGGGGCTTTTCAGTTGACTGCAGAGAGTCTCTTAAATTAAAAAAGTAAACCATCTTTGCTGTGAGTCTTGGAGTACCTGCTCTCTGTCTTGCAGGCCTTTTCTCTTGTCATGGTCAGATCACTTCCTGTTGAGATTTAGGCTTTCAGCACCTTTCCCCCCTCTGCAGTGGCAGGGAACCTATTAAAATGCTCCACCCTCAGAGGCTAATGGATCCAGTGAGTTTCCAGACAGCTCTGGGGGACTTTCCGGCTGACAGAACTGGTTCTCCTGTCAAAGCCCTGGCCAAACTCTGGAATATCAGAATGGCTCAGGCTGTTGAAACAATTGCCCCTGGGTGCCCTCTCCCACTTCCTGGAGTCCGCTTGGCTCCCTGGTATACTGCAGAGCTTAAGGTCTGTTTTTGTTTTAGCATTATTTTGTGTTCTCATTTTTTTGTTGTGAACCACCCCGTGATCTTTGGATGAAGGGTGATATACACATATAATAATAATAATAATAATAATAATAATAATAATAATAAATAATAAACCTAAAATGCACTAAGCATTGTAAATGTTCAAAGGGGAGAACTGTGCTGTTACATAGGTACACCATGCTGCCTGATCAGGTGGTGGAAGCTAAATATACTGTGATATACAGAAGAAGAAAGCTGTGAATAATGTCCTTTCCTGCTGTAAGAGAGCAAGATGGTTGTTTGTGTGTTTGTTTGTTTGTTTGTTTGTTTGTTTGTGTGACTGCTCCCCCTGGTGATATCAGAAGTTTAGCTCTTACTGCTATCTCCGGTTGCATAGTCCTCCTCACTGGGATTAAAACAACTGGATGCTATAATCCAAAATAAAAATGTCTATATTAAAGACTGAAATAAATGCACAGCTAAACAATATTAAAACATACTACTTCAAGAATATGGTGTTAGATATCTTCCTTATCTTTTTTAGTATTATTTTTCAAAGGTTTAAAACATATTGCTAAATAAGAAGAAAAGGAATTTAATGAAAATACCTTGTGCCTTGTATATATCATTGTGCAGAATTATACTTTTATAATCTATAGCAACTCCCTCCATTAACAAGGTACCTCAAAATCTAGACATAGCTGGGCAGAGGATTTTCATTGTATCCTTGCAGGAAATTTTATCTGTGTGTAACCCAAAGCGTATTCTTATTTACCAAACAGCTATGTTATAGTTAGATTTTGAATTACATGAAATGAAACAAGTACACCCAAACAAGTTAGGAGGTTATGTTAATATTACCTTTGTAAAATGAGTGGGTAAAGCTCTGCTCAGGAATTAACTTGGCAAGGAATCCATGGTTCAAACTTGGGTGTGGGATAGATGGTATGACCACAACTGTGGAGAAAATCATGGAGTCAATTGTGAGCCAGCTGCTTATCGCCTGTGGCTTGGTCCACTGTGGATCCATGAGACAAGTCCTATCTCACTGAAACATGCAAACATGGCACTAACGACGTGTTTCTCAGAGAGAAATCAAGAGATAGGAAAAGAACATACCTTTAAATAACGCATCATAAAAACAACATTTATAGTAAAGACAGGTATACACAGACAAAACAGGCATGGCCGGAATAGTGAAACCAGCAGTTTCCTACTCCAGCATCACGGCATAATACACAAATGGGGAAACACACAAAATATAAACACAAAATCAGCATGGCTACATTATTTAGTTGATTAATTGGTCAGATCAATCAATTAAAATATCATAATAAATTAAAGTGTTTGGATATTTCAAAATACAAGTTTCAAAAACAAATACTGTAGGTGCCATGGCACCCTTTTAGGCATTCTTTCTTCTTCCCCACACAAGGGAATATATTTTCTAGAATGGTGCCTCTTACAACATGTGTGTGTCATCTATCACAAGTGAACCATGCCCCCCCATCTTTTATTAAGAAATAAATTTGTGTAGTTTTAATCACAGAAATTTACTCGAACTATTAGAATATTTCTAGAAACAGGGAAGAACACTAAAAATTAGGTTGTACACTTAAGAACATGTTTATAGCAAAATGCTTTAATGCAGGAATATTTTAGAGTACCCAGTAAACTAACCTATAACAGTTAATAACATGGGTTTGCTTTGAATAAAGGTAGCAGCATCAAATTTGGTTTTATATGAATATTTTACTAATTTTACTGCAAGGTGCAAGGTCTTCATGATGTAAACAGTATCAAAGATTAGTAAGCCAAAAACTACACCTGAAAATAAATATATAGGAACAGGTTTACATGTGTGTGTGTGTGCGTGTGTGCATGTGTGTAATACTGAGTTCTAAACAACTTTCATTTGGAAGAAGAAAGCATATGGATACATATGGCACAACCATGAACCAATGCAGTGGAACTTAAAAAACATGGGGTGGGATTCAATGTAGTGCTAAGGAGATCACTCCATCAGCACAAGCATTTCTGCTTGCCCTATGGAACAATTTCCCTGTGTGTTTTGCTAGGGGTTCTCCCAACACTGCAAAGCAAATTTGGGGAGGCACAGAGGGCATGCGGGGAGTAGGAAAGGGAAGAAGGCTCTGCTGAACTAGTGGAAGGTCTAGCTCTGGATTCTGCTTATGGAACTGAGTAACTGAATATGGCCTATGGTTCTCAGATTAATATGGTATGCGATGCAGAAACAATCTCAATGACAGCTTCTTCAACTGATAAATGAAAACACCTGACAGCTTCTTCAACTGATAAAAATCCAGCTGAAGCACTAGTTTAACTTGGCAAATTGATAACCATGTTAATTACTAATTTTGTCCGTGCAAAAAAAAAATGTGTTAAAATGAGGAACTGTAAATACCTAAGGAACTAAACAGGAATAAAACTATTAGATATAAGATTTCATAGGCTTGTCTACTCAATCATAAAAAGCAGGATTCCCTGGAGTGGCCAAAACAATAAATAACTTTTAAGAAGCATTTTAGACCACAGAGAAACTAAGTATGCACCTGTATTGACCTTACTTTAAAAAGATTAATTTAAAAAAACCATTTTATGACATATAGAAGCTGTTTTCAGTATATTGAATATTTTACAAGACTTGCACTCTGAAGAGGATTCTCTTTTGAAGTTATGCAAAACTGAAAAAATGAATGCATAAAAGTAAACAAAGTTAAAGTAAACCTTATATGTAGTTAATAGATGATAGATAGATGATAGATAGATGATAGATAGATGGTAGAAACTGTAGATAGCTATGTAGATATAGATACATGCACACTATTTCTCCTCCAAAAAACTGAAAGTCACTCCTAGGATAATTTGACCCAATCTCATCTTATAGGGCACAGACTACCAAAGAAAGACAGAGGACCATGAAGACACTTAACTTCTTTAAAAACTTTTTTGAGCTGGTACTGAATTAAAACTAAGGACTTTGCTATGCAAAGTTGGACACCACTGCCATCAAATGTTGGTCTTCCTTTCAAAATCCATTCAAAATAAATGCACTGATGCACTCCAATTTTCCATCACTGGTAAAAAGGGATGGGTAAGTCTCACATTAATCATCAGTGCACATAAAATGCCTTATATCAGGTGGGATTATCTGTCCACCCAGTCCAGTATTGTCTAGCCGAACAGGCAGAAACTCTCCTGGTTTTAGGCAGGGGCAATTCCCACACTATCCTTTCTTTCTTTTTTTTGAGTGGTGAGCCGGGAATTGATCTTCTGCACTGCTTAGCTATGGTGCCTTTTATGCAAAAATACCCAGCCACTAAATGTGGCACAAAGTGTGGAGGGAACTGAGAAAAATCACATCACTTGTGAGCTTAATTAAAACCACATGACAAGTTAAATATAAATTAAATTAACATTTTAAAAAAATATTTGTCTCTAGCTCCATTGCAGAGGAGCAATTGATTAAATGTATACTACAGAGAGGTACCATATCGGAAGATAACAGAACTTTTAACAGCCTGTCTCCTATAGTCCAAGACAATGGCCAAGCAATGCTAGGAATGACAAACCAGACCAAGAAAGCAGAAATATTCCCAAAACAACTTAAAGAAAACAAGACCCATCAGAAACTGAATAAGGTTAATAGGTATCATTTGAACTTTTTTCCCCTATAGTCAAGTATCCATTGTCTAAAAAATTATGCAACATAAACAGAAAAACAGTGGTACCTGTACTTGTTGGTGAATTTATTTCCTGCCTGATATTTCTACCTGCCTGGATTCCAGACCTTGCAGTTTCTCGTTGAGGTTCGAGTATGTCCCGATACTTGGAGACCATCAACACAGAAATGAAGTAAACAACAGCCAAAGCTAAAAACTGAGCCTGCTTGCTATCATCCTGCAGAAAAATCATAGAATACAATTAAAATACTCAACATGTCCTGTCACACTTAACAAATGTTTCTAGACTGAAAACTGTACTGCCAAAGAACAAGAGGCACTAGCTTGCAAGGGAAATTGGGGGGTCTGACGCGATGTCAGGAAGTTGGGAGGAGCCAGGGGCAGAACTGAATTCAGTGGCAATGTGACTTCAGTGGCCGGCGACTCTTACGTCTCCTGCCACTGCCATGAGGCTGCTTCGACTCTCCTTCCCCTCCATGGCAGGAGGAGGAGGAGAAGGAGGAGGAGTCGTCCATTGAAGCAGTGCCGCACTTGGTTCCACACTCACTCTACACCACCCCGATTTTTGGGGACATGGGGGGTGACCCTATCTCAAAAAAATAGGGAGGCAAAAGTGCTCAGCCCCCTTGAGCTGTTGCCCCTACAAAGAACTATAATTGCCTATGGACGATTTCACATCTTCATCTCCCTGGGAATTTGTGACTGGATATACAGAGATATAAAGATATATATCAACAGGCATTCATAATAAAGAAATAAAGAGACATACACATCTCAGCAGGAAGCGTGTATACATAAATGTGGTTTCTACAGTAGTTTCTAATGGAGGTTTTGTTTTAGGCCTGATTAAAAATGACCCCAATTTACAAGCTGCGAATTTGGAAGAGCTGTTTTGGAAACCGGGAGCAAGCAATTCACTGGCTTATCAGTTACCAGTGAGGGTTTAGGCAAGTGGCAGCTGAGCCCATCTCGGAAGCTGCTTGCCACCCTTTTTTTCCTTTAACAATATCCCCTCAGAACAACACTACGTCATGGTGGCCACCAAGAGGAGCTCCGCCAGTGCTTGTAGCAGCAAATTAAAAAGAGAGTGGAACTGCTTCAAAGCAGTGAGCCCCCGTCTGCAAAAAAAAAAAAAAACCTTTCCTAACTATTTTCCTCTGAACCTTTCCCTATCCTCAATATGTAATTTTAAGACCAAAATTTTCAAGGTACAACTTTTAGCTCAGCTTAAGTTTTAAACTTTAAATCAGCTCCATAGTATAGTTTAACTATTCAAGGGAATACCTTTTACTGAATAAAGTACTTTTTTTAGATAAAAGAGTCTCTTACAATTCCAAAAATAACCTGTCCATGCAAGGTTCTTGATCTTGCTAAATCTGATCAAGGATGTTAAATTTCAAAAAGTGGATGAAGTCATCTTTACTTAGGGGATTAGATAACAGCTCCCAGTATAAAAATAATTTATTAAAGAAAGATGTTCCACATATACATGCATAATTACTATTTTAAGAAAAAAGGATGCATAGCGTAGATTTACAAATACCCTTGTTTCTCTCCCATGGACATTACACAGGCAAGAAATCCTTTAAGAAAAGCTGCCAATGATACTACTCACCACATCACGAAATACAACTGCTCGCAGACGATTAATATCTACATCCTGAAGAAGTCTATCGGGATCTTTAATGGGCGATAGGTTACCAGGAACATTTTCCAGTGGAGTCTAAAGACACAATAGTTATATAGTTTCAGAAAGGTTCAAGCTCAAAATACTCAGCTGTTCCTACGTGTGTGTATGTCTTTGTATGTATCACCTTGTTTCATAGATAAAATATGGTATTGTAAGCTTTATGAAGTTCTCTAAAACACAGAAAACGACCTTTAATGTCAAAAAACCTTTAAAGTGTCTCACTTACATTCCAGGTACACTTCTCAAAGCTCCACTATATAAGTGATTCACCTGCTTTGTATAAGGTTACTCAAATGAAATCTGCTTAAACAAACACAAATTTCTCACCAATACAAGTAGAGACTACAAAGAACAGTGAAGATTTTAACTTAAAAAGAAAACTTCATATATGATCTTTAACTTTCTCTACCACTTTATCATCTCCACTAATACCCTGCTTACAGACTCCAAGGAAAAAAAAACTAGGCCCATATAATAGTTCAGAACAGCCATGGTAATAAGGCTAAGCAGAACTTTCCCCTGGGAAAATCAGAAGACTGTTCTTGTCTCCTGACCAGGAAGAAGTGCTTTTCTGTTGTAAAGACTGCCCCCTCTGGATTTATAGAAGGGAGTAACTTCTGTTTTACCAAAGTGACAAATCATCATAACCAATTTAAAATATTATATGACACATTGTAATTATTTCCAATTCATTCATTTTATGCAATGGTATATATTATTTTAATAGTTTACCTTAGCGGTAGTAGTTGCACTTATACCCTGAAGAGTCTCCTGAGTTTTACTGCTGATTAGTGAAGATTTATTTACCCTTTCTCTCTGTCTCTGTCGACATTCCAAACAGTTTCGCACAGCAACACAGCAAACTAAAAAGGTTTAAGAAATAGCATTGGAATACCAATCTTAATGAAATTCTTAAAGCAACAATGAAAAAAATATTGTATCCTAGTGCCTGAGATCTGCCATAATATGTTACCCTTTCATGACATAAACGCTGGATTTTACAACAGCATCTCTATGCACTAATGCTAAAACTGAGGCAGAGTTAAATATACTAATCTCTTAATCATGTGTATTTAATATTATTCAGATAAGATACTACTGTTGAACACTAAATGAGCAGCAACAATATACACAGCATGGTAGAGAACACATTTAAATAAACCCTCCTTATGCTTTTGCAATTTGTAATTGATGGAGATGGGAAAGTGGTTGAGGACTAGTATCTGAATTGATTGAGGAGGGTCAGATGAAAGAGGAGCAGCATACAAAGTGAAGCTAGGGTAGTCCTGATAAGGCGATCCTGAAGAAGGAGGATGCCCGGCAAATGGAGAACTATGCCATTTGAGGCATAAGGAATGGATGACAGAAAGCACAGAGGTAAAATGATAGAAGACCATCAAGTGATTGGCTATAGATGAGAGGACACGGTTTAGTGCTGGAGCATATACAATGCATGCAGAAGGTCTGAAGTTGCCGCAATTATTAGTGAAAATGAGAGAAGTTACAGGGCTTGAAATCATCTCTGATTTGGAGAGGCCCACAGCTAGAGTACACAACGTTGCCTAGGGTTACTGATGACCTAACAATATTAGGCAGTTTCATATAAGCATGCATGAAACTGACAGAAGAGATAGTCAGAAGAGGATTGTAATTTTAATCTTGATTGTGTATATGGGAAGGAGTACAAATAAAACATTTTAAGGAGAATGGTGAGCTAAATATAGTCATCAACAGAGGACTAGAATGAGGAATCCATTAGCATGCCAGTATGCTTGTCATGCACCATAACCAAGGCTCCTTCAAACTAACAAGCTCCGCTTTTTATGTCTCACAGCACGTAACACATTATCTTCCTTTTGCAGCAATCATGTTAGCTTTTTTAGTATATGTGGAAAATGTACTACTTTTAAGAATACTATGTACAATAACATAAAGCGCTCTTGCTATAGTTTGAACAGTTCTGCTACGTAGAGAAATACTTGTTATCTTAACCTGGGCTGGGTGCAATTTTCTTCAAACACAACAAAATACAGAAATTTTTAAAAGGTAGAAGCTACGAACAGTTCTACAGAGCAAATGAACATATGTTCAAAAAATTTGCTAATTGGCATAATAAAAATTAATGGTGGTGTTGAAGAGAATAAGCAGATATTCTCAACTGCACAGACTTCTAGATTTTTGGAACCCAAAGAATCAAAAGCAGGTCAGCTTTGGCTTTTTTCTTTTTTTTTCTTTTTTACTGCAGCCTCATTTCGTTGATCTGTAAGTAATTATTTAATGCACTGAACTGTTCCATGCAAACTTACCAAGCCTTAGGCACTGTCGCATTAAGCCTCCAGAAGACATGTTTTTTTCAGCTTCAATTTCACTAAAATTTAGCGAGCTGGCAAATACTAGTACATCAACCATAGCCATCAGGCGGCTGAGGAAAGTCACTGCTGTCTCTGCTGACATACCCTGAGTTACTTCAATGTTCTCCAATTCAGTCTTTAAAAGAAAATCATTACATTAGACTCCTAAATCTATCACACATTTGAACGCATGAAATATACCAAAACAATCTCCAATTAAACTGAACACAAACAGTATAGAAATGGGCATGAGAAGAGATGGATTCACATTTGCATGCCATATTAGGTAATACAAAGTTCCTATACTGGTAAGTAAACTAATGCTACTCATATGAGCCAAAGCACTATGAGTGTGTGAGACAATGCAGAAAGAGTTCTTAATTTTGTCTATCTGTAAATTGTCCATATTAAGAAACAGAAGCACAGGACAAGGAGGACTCGTAGAGCTGCTATATCTTTCCTGCATCGTTGGGGAATTAAGAGAAGATGCATAGCCCACGCAAAATATAATCTTGTTCTATCTTTGAGGTACACTTGGGAAAGCATTCTTTGAAAAGTGGACATAAAGCATAATTTAATTTATTCTTGGAGTACGAGGAGAAACAAATATGATTGCCAAGACACTGTCATGAGGTGAGTAAAGTCACAACTGATTATACAATCTAACATTTTGTTTGTTTATTAAATTTATATCCCTTCCTTCCAAATGAACACACGGCAGCAAACAAGTGATAAAAAATTAAAAACTATTCCAATACATATTGGAATTTTACACTAGGGTGATTATTATTTTTTACTAAGTGGGATTTACTGCAGGGTGTCCTATTTGTTAGCCCTACAAAATTAAATATATGTTGTTGTTGGCATCCGTCTGTCTCGAGAGAAAACGGAGTGCGCCTCTGGGGGTGAAATCAATCCCCGCACACACACATAAAGTATATCTATCACACACACACACACATACACACACATTTATTTCATGCAATGACTTGTCAGATTGTTCCTATGAGTGCATGTATACACAAAAGTTACAATTAAATTATTTAGCAATCCAAGGGCAATCTTGCGACTAAATCCTGTTTACAAGACCGTAACTGGAAAATCCATCCTTTTCCATGTCCACAAAGTCACAGGATCACTTCCAAAAGTGGTATAAGTGCCAACTGTTATGTTGTAACTATCCCAGAAAAACATTATTAATAGTGCCACTCTACACCCAAAGCAGTTATTTTGAAGATTATACCCAATCATATGTGGAGGACTATAGAACACCAAGGCTATTATAAACAAGTCCAAAGAAATTTGCTCTGATTTATATTTAAACTCATTGTGTTCCACAATTACAAATTACAGTTAGTTTTTAAGAACGTAAACTCAATAGGAAGGTCCATTTTCACAGAGAATCTGACAAATATGTTGGAATATGATTTTGCTCTCATTAAAAGTTAGGAGAAAGAAGTCAACGATTTTAGGACGTGCTCCCCTTATTGTCTGGTTAAGTAATTATTTCACCAAACAGATTTCACATGCAAACTAGAATTATTTTTCTCTTTAAAATTTAGGAATGTGAAATCCCTTCAAACACCTGCCTAACTGTACCTTTTTCATTCCTTTTCACAGCTCTTGTTTTCACCCCTCCCCTAAACTGCATGAGTGCATCCCCAGCCAATCAGGGGTCGCAAAGAGAACATGACAATGTTGTGGCACAACACAAACCATCATAATTAACGACGTGGCACCACTACTGAGCGAAAAATAAAGCAAATGCTTTATATTTAGTGTAAATTGGTGGGGAAACACTTCAGTTCTTGTGATGACTGCATTGTCTTACAAGAAGGCCATACAGCATTCTATTGTAAAGAAGGGACAGTAAAATACAGAGAATCCTAAATGCACATCTGGATGCAGATATTGTTCACTTACATTACAAAACTTCCAACAGGATGCACTTTTGTTAGTGCACCAGTGGGGCAACAAAATGTTGTAATGGTGAGCCTGTTCAGGTTTGTAGCCACTTCCTCCTGAGATTTCCACTTCTCCACCCCTATCAATCAGTCAACATTTAATGTTCACTGGGCATTCTCAGCTCTGAATAGATTGTTTTAGGCTTCCCCCTCCACTTATGGGTTTCTTCTATTTTTTGGTAGTCCTGCAAGGCTTAGGATTTGTGGTATCCTTCTGAACCGCCTGTGAGATGAGACCTCGGGCCACTGCTTTACAGTGGCTCTGATCGCTCTTGGAGGGACAAGTTCAGAAAGTGATGCTGGGTTCAACCCCATAGTCACTTTCATGCGGGGTCCCTCAGATCTCCATCTTGTCCCTCATGATATTTAACATATAAACTTGATCCAGGTGCCAGATCAAGCACCCAGCCAAAGTTTCTATTCTTCGTCTGCTTGCCCCACAGCCTCCGTTGCTTTTAACAAGCTTATTTTTATTGCAGTGGAACCTCAGTTTTTGAACGTAATCCATTCCGGATGATCCTTCAACTTCCGAAATGTTCGAAAACCGAAAATCAAAGGGCTGTCAGCAATTTCAATGGGGAAAAAAGAGAAACGCACATCGGAAGTCGTTTGAGTTCTGAAAAATATTTGAAAACCAGAACGCTTACTTCCAGGTTTTGGCATTCGAGAGCCGAAATGTTCAGCAATGGAGCCGTTCGAGAACCGAGGTTTGACTGTACTTTGTATTTTATAAAGTTGTTTTAAAATGTTGTAATCCAACAACAAGGGAGATCCAACTTGGGAGAAAGCCGGAATATAAATACCGTAGATTCTGACGTATTAGGCGACTGGGCATATTAGACGACCCCCCAAGTTAGCAGCTGCAATTTGGGGGTTAGTCTTATAAGCCCAGTCGCCTAATACGCTGGGCAGCTTCGCGCCGGAAGAAAGCCGCCCAGCTCAGAGCGGAGCCTGCCACCGGCTGCTGCTGCTTCTGAAGAAGCAGTGGGCAGGTTCCACGCCAGGCAGCTTTCTCCCGGCGCAGAGCCCGCTGCCCATACCCAGCATATAAGACGCCCCCCAACTTTTAAACCTCTTTTCCAAGGTTAAAAAGTCATCTTATATGCCGGAATCTACGGTACACTAAACAACCACCACAATACATAAAGATAAGGCCTGTGCAAATGAATTCTATTTATTTATATGATCCCAAATCCACAAATTGAGCTGGACTGTGGATACAGAGCTTTGGACTGGCCATGTTTGTGATGATAATATCTTCCTTCTACCCAGCACAAAATTTTGTACCCTCCAAACTCTTTCCTGCAAAAATAGATAATTTGGGGAGGAGATAACACTTTGTCCTCCCCTCTTTTAAGGTCTACTCTATGCTAATGTTGCCTATTTCATAAAACAATGTAAATACTCAAAACAGATCTTTTACTATGCAAGTGCTAACAATCCAAGCATAAATAACAGTTTAAAAATAACCAGTCAATTTGTTTAGGTTTTTCATTGATATTTATCCAATAAAAATTAGGCCTGCAGTAAAAATAATCTTGAATGAGTATTTTCCTGAAACAACAGCATGTTTATTACCGGTAAGTCCCTTGATCCACTACACACCCACTAAACACAGATCATGTAGGTGAAAGCACAATAATACAAAGTGGCTGGTATGTCCTCCCACATTTTGATGCATCTGAATCAAAGTATTGCATGTGGTGCCCTGTGATATGTCGTGAAGATGGCATTTCCGACTGAAGATCAATATATTTACAGTGTTATGAACAATTTCATAATGCATATATTATTTACTTCATTCTATCAAAGGCTGGATAACTGAAAAATGCATAAGAAATAAAATAAATTGTAAAAGCTATGAACTGAAACTTGTAGCAGTAATACTAACCTTAGAACCCTGGACATGCAACAGACAAAGCAGACAACAGATCACAACAAAAAGAAAAAGAAATGTTACAGTCAAATTAAAAAATACAATGCAAAATAGAAACTAATACTCTAAAAACATGTATTTTACTTTACAATTTGAATGTTTTAATTTTTAAAAGCAACCTCTTGAAAACAAACTCTGAAGTTCAAACTTAAAATTAGATATCATTTGACCTATGCAGTTCAATATACACAAATAGATGAAAAACAATAAATATACAAAGAATAAATACGTTTTTCTTAGTAAAAGCTAGAAGTCAGAATTACCAAAATGGGGGGGGGGGGGGCTGGCTTGCTATTTGTAAACTTTTAATTCTTTAAAGACAGGTAAAGGCGAAGGTAAAGACAAAGACCCCATGACAGTTAAGTCCAGTCAAAGGCAACTATGGGGTAGTGGCATTCATCTTGCTTTCAGGCTGAGGAAGCTGGTGTTTGTCCACAGACAGCCTTCTGGGTCATGTGGCCAGCATGACTAAACCGCTTCTGGCACAACAGAACACTGTGACGGAAGCCAGAGCACACAGAAACGCCGTGTACCTTCCCGCCGCACCGGTACCTATTTATCTACTTGTACTGGCGTGCTTTCGAACTGCTAGGTTGGCAGCAGCTGGGACAGAACAATGGGAGCTCACTCCGTCGTGGGGATTCGAACCGCCAATGTTCTGATAAGTAAGCCAAAGAGGCTCAGTAGTTTAGACCACAGCACCACCCACTCCCTACCTTCAAAGGCAACCCCTCCATCAAAGTAAAATGAAGCGCTTGGTGCCTCTAAGACATTTTGAAACCCAAAAATTTGCCAGATGCAAGGATCTTGTGATCTGCAGGTATTTTTTACGGTTTTATATTTACATTCACCATTCTGAGCTGAAAAATAGTTCTAAGCAACTGCTGAATGGCTCCATGCCATCAATCATTTTCCAAAGAGTATTCACAGATCAGCTGCAGTACTGTGAAGTGTGCCTTGTCAGTCATTTGGCTGAGAAAGCAACATGGTTATCTGACATGCATTACCAAAATAGCGGCTGTGTGCATACTAGAACATTTCTACATTTTAAATTAAATTTCAAGAGCCCCGATCCAAATAGCAGTTTTGCGCGCTAAATGGAGCTCTCGACTTATATTTGGAAAACCACTTTTGAAACTCAGAAAAGTTTTTCAAAAGCAGCCTACAACTTGGAATAGGTAAAAGACATATGCTGTTCAAACGAAAGTCTCAGATCCCACTGGGGGTGCCCAAAGTAGCACTTTGAATCTAAGTTGCTGTTTCCAAAGAGAAACCTGTTCTATTCTCACCTATCAAAACCTAAAGGCAATACACTGTATTTGTGCTGTAATTTATGCTGTAAATGTTTCATGTATGACCTCAAACAAACTCCTCCTGTTTGCCAATTTGTACAGTCTATTCATGACTGTTGTGGTCTCATTGTTTTTTAACTAGGAAATCTATCTTACACCAAACTTTGCATTCTTACTGCAAAGGGAAAAAAAAAAGCCAGGGCAGCTTAAAGATCCAGAGGATTTCTCTCTTCTACTGACCAGGAAAGAATCTGCGCTTTATTGGAAACACCAGATTCTTTTTATGAAGTGTTCCAAGAACTGAGCGCATCCATAAGTGATACCCGTGCACATGAAATGCCAAGAGGCTAGTAAGACATGTGGAAGAGTGGACTACATCATCCCAGGCTGCTAGTGAGGTATCTTTTCTCTCTCTTTTTAATATTCATTCATTTAAGCAATTTCCTGCAGGTTAATTATCATCATCATATGCATCAAGGAGAAAGGTTCTAATCCAGCCTGCTCCTCATTCCACTCCTGGGAATTTTTCAAGTAGGAGGTTAATACAGAAAATGTGAGCGCCACCTCCCATTCTATAACCCCAGAACTCTACAGTCCCATTCCCACTTCCCTGTTCTTCAACCTTGGGTGCTCAGATGTTGCTGGACTACAGCACCCATCAAACACGGCCAGCTTAGTCATCTGTCAGGGCTGATGGGAGTTGTAGTCCAACAACATCTGGGGACCCGATGTTGAACACTGGGCTAAGTGGGAAGTTAGGGGAAGATCAAGAGAAAAAACACTGATCAAAACTTAATTCTGTATCACAATGTGTTGCTTATAGAAGGGTGACCTGTTTTATTTATTCATATTTATATTTAATAATTGTTGTAAACAGCTTAGAGGTTTCATTACAATTCAGTGGTGTGTACATTTTATTAAATAAGTAAGCATTTTATGCATAATATAAGTAAAGCTGTGACTGAGATCCAGAGTTATGTGCTTGGCTCCATGTGTGCAGTGGGCCTCCTTCAGAAGTCTCTCCTTTGAGTTCTCTGTCCTGCTCTCAAAAGTATCCTTGAAACATGGGGCAGTTTCAGACACTCTTTAAAATATATTGTGATGTTTTGGGGGTAAAATGAAGGGAAGACGAGAAGTACCATTGGATGTGTGCAAGCCATTGTACACATCTAATAGGCCTCTTTGGAACTTATCTTTGTAAAACTGATGTAAGATTCCAGCAATAATTCTAAATAAGGTATTTTACAGTATTAGTGCCACAAGGAAGAAGTGGTCAAGGAATTTGAACTGTGCTTGTTTGTACTGTATCCAACAAAAGAATTCCACATATACCACCTGCAACGAAAGGGTGTACATACTTTGTCTCCCCTAAATGGAATATGCTCCCAAATTAAATACATATTTCTCTTGAAATGTTTAGTACCTCCACTGAAATATTTTAGAAAATCATTCTATAATGATTCTAAATGGGATAAGCTAGGTGAAAAGTGGTTTAGCTATTGGTATAACTTTCTAGCAATTGTGGCTATTAGTTTTCCCAGAGCATTTGAAAACTGTACTGTTTCAAAAATAAATCATTGCTTTAATACAGCATTACCTATATAAACTGGTTAAGAAAATGTTTGATTAGAATTCACTTTCTAAACTTTTTTTTTAAAATGCACATTTTCTTCTTTTAAGGGAAACTTCCAAAAACAAAGCATCTGACACATTGTTCTTGGCATGCAATTTTCAAGATACCCACTAGATGGAAATATTGTACTTACAGTTGGGGATGTTGCTGCAGACAACAATGGTAGAATTCCTCCACAAGCAATGATAATATTGTCTACCATTTGGGAAATGAGGTGGATAGTGTTATGTACAAAAATAATATTCTCATTGCTATTGACAAAATCCATGACAGACTTTGTGGAATGGCTACAAAAAATAATTGAGGAAAAATGTGTTAGGGAAATTTTAGAATAGATTTCTAACACAAAGATAAAAACCAACATAAAGGTTTATTAACAGCAAGAAATCACAATGAAAACTATTTTTAAAAGGTAGCCTTGCAAATAAGTTATGAAATGCTACCATCCAACTTTCTTTTTAATAAGCTGTCTGCCAACACATATGATACATTAATGACACACCTACCACTGGAAACAAAATGAACCAAACTTTCTTCCAGCTTTTGGAAGCCCCACAAAGTTCCATGCAGCTTATTCCCTGACCCCGATATAAGAGTGTATGTAGCTTAAATTGGCTATTCTATAAGCTGCTACACAGGACTATTAACAAGAAACCTAATATGCTTCAAGGCCTAAGGGAAAAGAGTATTTCTCTCCTCTGTATCCCAGTTAGTTATTTTCTACATCTTCTTTTCAAGAATGTGGAGTAAGGTGGAAGGCTATTAAGTGGGTTAAGACCTGGGAGACAATGGCTCAAATCTCCACTTGACCTTAAAATGCACTTGGGCTAATCGCTCTCTTTCTCTCAGCCAACCTTCCTCACAGGATCAGGAGAACCAGGAATGTCACCTTGAGTCCCAACATTCTTGAAGCTATATTACTAACCATGCTGAATGCGTGTAGTAAATGCCAAACAGAAAATTTACTTTATGAAGAGCAGGAAGCATGCTACTCATTCAAGTAGCTAGGTAAAGGAATACATTAACAGCTTCCGCAGCAGTAAGCTTAACTGTCTAGTGTAATTAACAGGCAATGATAGTTTTATTATTATACTAGTGAAATAAAATAATCTGTGGCCCCTTACCTTCTCCAAACATGCACATCAGTTTCTAAAGCAAAAAGCAAATCAGTAAGTAGCCTCTGGTGCATTGGGGACCATTTAAATTCTGGAATACGAAACATTGTTGTTCGTGGACCGGGACTGAACTGTCGCCTCTGTTCTTCTGTCATGGGCATTCCCCGAAATCCCAAATCAACACGCAAGTCTCTATCCTGTTGTGTAATAGATCGACCTTGCACAGCCTAAATAAGCAGTAAATATATTTAAAATATTCAATGCAAAATTCTGGCACTGGTCACACATGGGAACTAAAACACACGCATTTAATGCGATCTTTCTTCATAATTAAATAAAACAATGAAAGCAGTATAAATTAGTCTCTAGCCATCCTTACTTAAACAATTTTGTCCTGTTCTAATACCGCCTATGAAGCCCTTTGTAGGTAAAAGCATGCATTTTGTCTCTAAGAACTAGTGCCAGTTTGCTTCCTCCCTCCTTCCTGCCACATTCTTTGTATTTTGTGAGGCCTGACCTTCTTATCCCTGAAATGTCTAAGCTGCTCTAGGAGCCTTTTTTAGTTGAAGAGCAGCATTAAAATGCTTTAAGTAAGTAAGTAGGTAAGTAAATATCAGCACTAAATTTGGCTTTATTAAATATTATAATTACATTTTGAAGTAAACAAAACATTGGTTAAGTTTTCTCACTCTTTAAGTGGAAGACCATTATCCTGGCAGGAAGTGATACAAAACACACAGGTTGTCTCATGTGAGCTTGCTAGAAAGCTATTCAAAAGCTGATTGTGTGCCGTTTGGTTGGTTGGTTGGTTGGTTGAAAAGCAGCCAGGAGGATCCTCTAGTAGTGCTAGAGAAAATGTGTTAGACTCTTCCCTGCTATGATCTTTTTCTTGATCTAAATCCAACCCAGTAGCTATTTTCATCCTGTCTGTGTTGGGAAAATATGTATGTGAATTCCACCCAGCCCCACAGCACTGCTTTGGAATCAAAGAATGCTAGAGTTGGAAGGCATCTAGTCCAAGCCCTGCTCAACGCAGGAATCTTGAAGCTAAAGTGCTCCTAGCAGATGTTTGCACCATCTTCTACATGACAGCCCTTCAGATATTTGAAAACATGTATCATGTGTCCTCTTCATTTTCTATTATCTGGGCTTAACATCTTTCAACCACTTCTGTGCAACTTGGTTTCCAAATGCCCTCATTATCCTGTTGCCCTCTACTTTGTCGACAGCTTCCTTAAAATGGGACATCCATAACTTGACAAAGTCGTCCAGATATGCTCCGATCAGCAATGTTACTTCTAAAGAAATGTGATACTTCTGCAAATTTGGGGGTTTACCCTGAATCTACTGAACCTCCCCTCTTGTGGATGCATGTTACACTTTTTAAACAATGGTACTTACTACTTGAACAATACAAATGTTCAACTGCCTTGTCTACTGTAATACAAGGTCACCCTTGAGGACAGCCCAGAGGTTGCAGGTAGTGCAGAATGTGGCTGCTAGGTTGGGAAGTGGGGTAGCCTGAATGTGACTATGTGTCACCACTCCTGAAAGTGCTGCACTGGCTATGAGCTGATGTGCCCAACTCAAACTGTTAGTAGTAGCATACAAAGTCTTATATGACTTGGGTAGTACTTAAAAAAGCACCTTCCCTAATAACCACCATCTTGGGCCCTACAATCAGCAGGGGAGACCATGTTGGTGGTGCCATTGCTAGGTAGTTTCCAGCTGGTGTTCACTAGTGACTGTTTTACACAGTTTTTAGATACTGTAAGTATATTTTTATTTTATTGTCTTACCACTTTGGGGACTGCCATGCTGAGCTTTTTTGGGATGAAGGGTGGGTTGGAAATTTAATAAATAAAAGAGAATGGTACACAAAGTATAGCTGCTTGAATGCAGGAAAAGAAAGACATACACCTGACATAACAGAAAACCAAGCCTATGCCCTACATAGTTTCTTTCCTAATGTAGAATTTTACTTGGGATTACAACATACTGAATTTTATTCTATTCATGAGCAGTCCCAATTGTCTCTAAGTGTGCACTGATGTAGACAAATGTGAACAGGGCAATCACAAATATGTTTTTTTTTAATAGGAGTGGTTGCAAGTTGTAGTATTGCAAAGAAGGTCAAGACAGCTTGCATGTAAAACAAATCTATTGTGTGATCTAGGGTTGTTTCCAGGTCTCAAGGCAATGGCCTAGGTTTCATTCACTGACAAGGAATCGTGCTGCTGTAGAGATAGATGTCAACATTCTGTTTCTGAAATAACTCCTTGAACTGCAAGCAGATAAACACAGGATTGGCAGAACTCTGTAAAGCTCTGAGTGCCATTTACTATGAGATGACTTCCATTTTTAAAGTCTTTATTTTATAACAAACAATACCCTATTAAAACAATTAAAATGGAACACATGAAGCCACATACTTTAAATTGTTTTTGATGGATTAGACCTAATTTGGGAGATGGCCAAAAAGCTGCCACAGCATTTTGCTTGATCATTAACAAACAGGAATCACTTTTGTTCCTTGACAAATCAGTGTTTTGTAGTCAACACCAACTATGTGGTTTTGAACCACATTCTGTAGGTATTCAAATAGCTATTTTGTTGATGTTGATTGATTCAATATTGCTAACGTAGATTTCTGGATTATATATCAGCCTTCACTGTATAATGTTTTATTCTCAAGGTCATAATTCAGTCTGCTTGGTAAAGAAAGGAAGAAAATGAAGTGTCAAGGATAATTACTAGGCAAATATTCAACGGCCAGCAAAAACTAATTAGCAGAATTACTTTCTAGTGCTAGACTACTGAAAACACTTCTGATCACGACCTCCAAAGTGACTGAATAAGATACTGGATCAGCATAAGGATATATGAAGTTTTACATGTAAACAGTCTAAATGCAATAAATAAAATAATTAGTTTGCATTTAAGAACATTCATTTATAATTAACCAAAGTCCAGCCCCTCAGTACTGTTTTAAAATGGGATTAACTTCTCATGAAAAGTATTTGCCTTTGTAATGTAAGGACAGTTGTTTCTTCTACAAGAAGAAATGATTTTGATGTGCAAAATAAATGGAAACCATTACTCACAATATTACTCCTAGTATAACTCCTTTTACTTCTCATAAGAATATAAGAGCCTGCCATGATCGGACCAAATGCCTCTCTAGTCCAGCATCCTATGACCAAACAGATGCCAGTGGGAAGCCTGTACGCAGAACCTGAGTGCAATAGCATTCTCCTCAAACTGCAGTTGCCAGCAATTTATATACAGAGGCATGCTCTCTCAGGCAGTGGAGGTAGAATACAGCCATTGTGGCTGGTAGTAGTATCCTCCATGAATTTGTTTAATCCTCTTTTAAAGTCATCTAAGTTGGCAGCCATCACTACATCCTGTTGGAGTGAACTCCGTAGCTTAACTATGTGCTCCGAGAAGAAGCAATTTCATTTGACTGCCCTGAATCTTCCAACTTTGAGCTTCACTGGATGGACCCAGGTTCTCTTATTATGAGAGATGGCGGGGAAAAAATCCTTATTCACTTTCTCCACGCCATGCAAATCTCCATACAAATCTCTCCAAGCCATACACACCTCTGTAATAAAACTGTAGTAAGATCTACCAACTATTCCTTGCAATATACATGTAATTCAGGGGTAGAGAATCTGCGGCCCGACCGATGTTGCTAGCCTACAACTCCCACCATCTCTGACCATTAGCCATGTTGGGGATGCTGGGAGTTGAAGTCCAAAAACGTCTGGAGGGCTAAAATCTCCCCACATTTGCTGGAAGAAAGACTATCAAGGAAAAATGAAAGAGGGCAATTACAAAAGAGCAGCCTTTTATCCTCTATAACACAGCTTGCAGGGACAAGGTTTCTACACACCTTTGCACTGAAAAGAAACACAGGCTTAACCTGTGAAAGGTATTTTTCTTTGAATGAAAATCTGCTCTCAGTCGGATTTGAACAAAACTTTACATGATGGACACATACGCCTTTGCTGAGGTGGCCTTGAGGAGGCTTGTGCTCCAGAATGTGTTTAAAACATTTTATTCCCAACCAGCACAACTGTCTAAGCTGCAAACACTCACACTCAACACAAGAACGATAAAAAACACACACCAGCAACAGATAGCACCAACAGGACTTCTTTGGATGCTGAAGGCAACTTGGAAACAGAGCCACTTAGACTAGGCAGTCAAAGAGAGAAGTGAGGCCTGAGACCTCCTTTTTACTCAAAGAAATATACTTTTTACAGGTAAGCTCAACAGCTGTGAATAAGCTCTCAGGTGGGACATACAAATGCTGGGCCCAGAAAGGGTATATAATGGCTATCTGCAACCCTAGAAACACATTCTGGAGCACCTGCCTCCAAAAGGCTGCCTTAGCAGAGGCGTATGCATCCATTCTGTAAAGTTTTATTCAAGTCCGTCTCAAAGCATCTCGAATCTCATATAGGAGAAAGAATTGCAATGAAGAGACTCTTATTTATTCTCCATGTGTGAGGTTCTCACTTGTCAAACAGAAGGGGAAAAAATCCTGGGAGTCATGGGTAAAAGCACTGCATGTGGAGAGTGCACTTGAACTATTTTCAGTTTGAAAGGAGTGGTGTTGCTCTTCCTAACAGCATCCCATTGCAATCGATGGTGCAATGTATTTGTGCCCAGGTGGCATATCTTGAATTTCTGACTGGCTATTGTCAAAACTGATGTCATTTAGAGAATCAGTAGGCAGGGTGAGAAGAATCAGCATACCATTCTCTAGTCTGCAAAAAGGCATTGTAGTGCCTAAGAGACCCAGCTACTACAATGTTTTGTTTTTAATAGGTGGACCCAATGTGACTTTCTATCATGAAATCACCAAGAGGTCTTCAGCAAACTAGTTTCCCTCAGCCCCACATCTACAGTATATTGATCATAATACTGACCCAGCCTGCCTTACATGCCAGAACATCATCTTCTGTAATTGTGCATAGTGTCTTTTTTATGATTGGGTAACTATCCTAAACCCCCATGTTCCTCCTTCCTTTCAGTCTAATTCCCAAAGGGATTCAGAATGAATTTCTGTGATTATCTGCACAGTGCTCACTTTATGGTTTATTCCTGGCTACTGTTTACTGTTATTCTGATCTAGACTTAGATCCTTCACAGTTAGAAAATTTGCTATTCTCTGTGGAAGCATGCTTGGTCTATTTCTTACTGAAACAGTACTGAGTAATGTCTAGATAAAAATGTTTCTCCAATGCTACACGGTGACAGCTTTATTTATTATTTTAAATAAATGCCACAGAGTGAGAGTGAAACACAGTCAATAAAGTCTTCTTCAGTTGTAAAATTCTGGGAATATAACGTTTAAGAGAAAGCACACTGGTTGATTGCTTGGGAGTCAAGGCAGAGTGTTACAGTAGTTTCACTGCTATTTGCAATGCCAGTTCCAGAAGGTTTGCTCCTCTCCATGGCATTTGCACTATGGGGGTCTGAATGTTTCCATCTCTTTTCATTCTAGTAGCCTCTGTCCTTGACTCATTTATTTCCTAGAATTGTAGAGTTAAAAAGAACCATGAGGGTCATTTAGTCCAACCCGCTGCAAGACAGGAAACTTTCGCCCAATGAAGGGCTCAAACCCAAGACACGGAGATGAACAGTTGCATGCTCTACACCGATTCGTATCTACATGAAACTGCTGAGAGAGGTTATCTAGGCATTTACTTCTCTTTTATAATTGATATACCTAAAATATAGACACACACTTTATTAATAAATTTAATAATATAGTAACATTGCCATTGTACCAAAAAACTTACTTGGGTTGTAGTGGTGGTTTGGATTTTTCTTATTTCCTTCCCCACTTCTTTCCCATCATCAGATCTTTCTGTATCTGATATAATACTCCCTGCATCTACATTTGGTACAGTTTTACCACTAGAAGACTCAGTCTCAAGAGTTGTAGCAACCATTTCTGCATATTCTAATCCTTTGGATGATGAAGCCAGGTCTCTCTCAGAAATTGTGCCCATTGCATCCACAGAGGTATGAATCTTGAATTCTTTATCTTCTATTATGCTCGAGCTACATGCTATGTCAGCACTACCAGTCATGTGAGCGAGGAGTCCAAGGTCATCATTCACACCAAGGTGCATCTGAGTCTCTTGCATATTTGCAATAGTAATGTGATTGCTGGACAGTTCGGGGAGCAATTTCTCCTCTTGGCTGGGTATTTTATCAAATAGAAATGAGGTATTGTTAGAAGGTTCATCTTTCTCATCAGCGAGTGTTATCAAGGGACCATTGTCCTTCTCTTCACTTTTCTTAATTATGCCTACACTTCCGTGAACATTGTTCTGAAGTTTTTCAACTGCAGCACTATATACATTGTCCAATAAGGATTCTACTTCCACAAGGGCACCATTCTCTCTGGTTACCAAAGTCTCTGGTGATAAATCCATATCGTCCAGCTTTACTTCTGTGGCTTCTACCTTTTCTGCTTTTATATCAACTAATAGATCGTGAACTTCTACATGCACACCACCCCCTGGTCTATCTGCGCTTCCAAGCACATCATCAGATACTTTTGTTGCAATAAGTAAATCCCTAGTATCTGTACCAACAGGGTAGTCCGTTTCACTTTCTGGGCTTTGGCTTTGTGAAAGATCTTCAATTTCACGAATTTCTATTCCACCTTTTGCTCCTGTTGTCTGAGCTGAAAGGCCTGAGATAGTGCTAACATTACCCTTTTTCCCCTTTTTTATATTCTCCTCTTCTTGTCTTTGATATTCCTCGTACATTTTTGCTAGGTACTCTTTGTGAGCTTCATAGGTGACCTTAATACAAACAAATTACAATTTTAGGAGAAAAGTCAATACTTACACGTTTAACTAACATTAAAACTGTTGGAACACTATCAAGCCACTGTGTTCCTTGAGTGAAACAGAACAGAGTATGGGCCCTTAGCAGGTTATTAACAAAGGGGGGAAATGGAACTATTAGGGGCAAATGTCACCAAGAACTCAGAAAAACAAATAAAGTAAAAATTTAAATGTAAGTGGAGGAAAAAAGTGATAAGATACTTAGCATTTAAATAAAATTGACATATAATATGAAGAATCTTTATGAAAACAATTATAAGTAGACTACATTACTTACATAAGTTTTATATCTCAGTGGGAAAAACTTTTCCTATCTGTAAAAGTAATGGCCTGTATCCAACATTATGCTCTTAGCTCTACTTGCACAATGGGACTTCCCCTTCCTATCACCTTCCCCTGAACTCCCCAAATCTCCTCCTAGGGGTCCCTCAACCATCTGGACAGATTTTGAGGGTGCATGGGGAGCTACAGGGGAAGAAAGAGGAAGGGGGAGTTATACTGAACAGCTGATCCACAAGCCTGATCCACGAGTGGAATGACAGCATTGGATGCAGCCATGATGCACTGATTATACCAACTATAAATGAAAAGATTGATAAAATCTAGGAATCTACATTAATTGCTAAATTGGTTCACTACATAAGAACTAAGGAAGGGAAATAACAGCAAGGTATCTTAAAAATATATTTTTATTGAATATTTTATTGAATAATGCAAAGAAAATTTCAAATTTCCACAATTTAGAGGATTTTTGTATAAAACTCAATTATCAGTATTTCTCCTTTATTTAACTAGTAATATAATATTATTTAACAACATTTCTGTGAGTGTTCATATACACTGTGTTAAGATGTTGAATTTTGAGTTAAGATACCAAATTATGGCAAGCAGATCTATGTGATATGTTAAAGTCTATAATTGTATATCACTATTTTTAATTGCAGCTGATGGAAGAGCTATAGTGAAAATAATCCAAGGCAGTGGTAACTGGTCATATTTCATACTATCCACAAGATGGCACTAAATTCTATCTATGGCATGTTGGCTACTATGAAAGCAGCTAAACTGAACTTCTGAAACTGACTCTTACCTTGGAATGGGCTATGGAAAGAGTATCAACCCAGACCCTCCATCCTCCCCACTCATACTTTATTGCATGGTACAAAAGAATGCGGAAGATGTTGTACACCATCTCAGTAATTTTCTGTTCTTCAGAGTTCTTTGGGTTGATATATCCCAGAGAAAACATCCAGTCCTGCCACACTGAACACTGTAGTAAACATCTAAAATAAAATAGTTACAATATGATCACATGGCATTTGAATTTTTCCATTTGTTACAGATGTAAGGAAAGCCTGAATATTTCATTCGAAATATTCATTCAAAGCATTCCATTCTAAAATATTACAACTTGTATTTCTTTTAATTAAGTTTTGTTTGCCTCTCAGCATCACATTACACATCCATGGAAAATATGCTGAGATTTGTAATTATTCTTTCTGGATTTTTTCAGAAGGTTACATAAAGCTGAATTTACACAACTATAGCTGAACACCCCTCCACCCAGATGAAAATAACCTTGATGAGCTTCACAAACAAAAGAGAATAAAGATTACTGGCATACCTCCTATTTTCACGGCTGTTACTGAAAAGTTTTATCATATCTGATAAAAACAAACGACGAACTTCCATTAGTTCTGCACTTGGAGTTGAATTCTTTAATAAAGTTGCCACAACCTTGAGAATCACTTTAAAAGAGAAAATGCATGAATTATATTTTTGAATAATTAAGAAACAAAGTCAATGAATTTGACTCAATTGTTTTAGATTCTATAAAACTGTGCAAATATGGTTGTTTCCTAAAATATAAAGGTAAATGGACCCCTGACCGTTAGGTGCAGTCGCAGGCGACTCTGGGGTTGCGGCGCTCATCTCGCTTTATTGGCCGAGGGAGCCGGCGTACAGCTTCCGGGTCATGTGGCCAGCATGACTAAGCTGCTTCTGGTGAACCAGAGCAGTGCACAGAAACGTTGTTTACCCTTCCGCCAGAGTGGTACCTATTTATCTACTTGCACTTTGATGAGCTTTCAAACTGCTAGGTTGGCAGGAGCAGGGACCGAGCAACGGGAGCTCGCCCCGTCGTGGGGATTCTAACCGCCGACCTTCTGATCGGCAAGCCCTAGGCTCTGTGGTTTAGACCACAGTGCCACCCGCTTCCTAAAATATATAACCTTATAAATAGACTGATATATTGAAATAGACAGAAAGGGAGCATCTACCATTTTAGCTACCTCTTCCAAAATAAATTCTAACTAGCATACTATACTTAATTCAAAAATACTAAAAATCTGAGCTTCTTTAAAGTCATAAGCAGCAGTCGCTTCTGCCAAGAGCCCAGTATATTATGAACACCATCCCCTTTTCAAAAGGAGGGGATGGAAAGGATGGATCACATCAGGAAACTTCTTTCCCCAAGCTTATCACAGTTTTCTTTCCTATCAACTTTCGGCTTGTGATTGTGGAGGACAAAAAATTGGAAGGCAGGGGGAGTTCAAAAAATAGTAACATGAGAATTAAAGGAGTAAAGAAAGAGTAGAACACAACAGAGGAGTAATCCTTACATTATTCATACACTCTGGAATCTATCTAGCTTTCCATCAGGACATAGGAAACTCTGAAACAGCATTCCTCAAGTAGTTTGATAACAACCTGTAGGCTGTCAATTGCCTATAATCAAGCATTCATCCAAAGGACTTAATGAACATGTTCCTATGTTAAGAAATGATTGACTTAAAAAAAAATACAACAATGTCTCAATATCAAAATATTCTTACTTGGATTCTGAATTTTCACTGTAGAATCAGGCTCCGGGTGTGGTTTATGAACGACTTGTGTACACACTTGTTCTGTCAAAATCTACAATACAAGATTGTTACATTTCCTTCTCTGACCAGCAATTTTACACCAAATCATTTACAAATGAATTTGATAGCACTAGAGTAATGTGTACCTCATAAAGGGTGTTGTAAGTTGTAATGGTCACAGTATTCGTATGCAACATCAATCTCTCTCCAAGAAGTGTGAACAGACTGTGAGTATGCATGATTTCAACTTTTCGCCTAGAGAAAAACATAAATATGGAATTTACCAAGAGAAAAATCGCTTGTTGATCGGTTTAATAGAGATAACAAAGATTTGTGCTCATCAAAATTTGTTCAAAAATGAACAAGAGGTTTTCATTTGAGATTGGTTTAAAGAAATTTCCATTGCATCTATTGTAATATAAAATATACTTTTGTTCCAAAACAAAAATGAATTCAGCAAGTCTCAGTTTGACAAACTAGTTGCGCACTGTGTAGGTTCTCTGGATTTGAAATTCTCAAATTTTACTACCTCACATGGCTTTTGACAGGATAAAATAGATTGCTATCAAAGTATGCCACAACTTCTACACTCTGGAAGAGTGAGGAAGATGAATAAAATACATAAATTAAATAAAAAGAGCTAAAGAAAAAAATAAATGACAAAACTTTTTAATACAATACTTTTTAAGGGTAAAAAAATGTCAGTTTTGAATGGAAAATTTTGTATCTCAGACTCTTTTGTTTAGTTGTCTGAAGAACATATTTGTAATTGAATCAGTGCACTTACTTATGACCCAGATGTTTGAGAAAATATCCTAGCACCTTCAGTGCCTGCACCCAGATGCTCTCGCTTTTTGAGGCCAATAATTTATAAATCACTCTGCAAGATAAAATCAGACAAAAGCAGTCACTCAGAAAAACAATTCCTTTTGGGGGGAGGTACAAGTAAATCAAGACTATGAAGGCAATCTAAGCCCCTGGCCAGCACTGGTAGAGCTTAACGGATCAGAGTGAAGTCACCAAACCCTGCTGCTTGTGTTGACCTGGGTGGCTAGAGCAAAAAGAAAATATTTATTTGCCACCCAAGATCCCAAGCTGGTACAGCAAAGAGGTATGAACCAGACTCATTGCTTGCACAGCCCTACCTTACCCCCTTGATAGCCCAACTGACAAATTTTCTACTGGCTATTGCCAACAGGGATACTGTAGGCAGCAGCTTTCATCCAGCTGCACATGGGCATTCCTCAATTATGGGGGTTTCCTGCTGGTACTGGGTCAGCACTGGCAAGCAGGACACCTTAACCTCATGCAAATCAATCACAGTGGTTCAGTTTACTATGAAAACCTTTGGCATGCCATACATTTTTACATAAGCATCTTTTATTTGCACACGTTTCTACAATAAAGTATGCCATGCACACTTCTTTCACTTGGTGTTTGTTATATATTTTTTACTGCAGGGATATCACTGACTACTGTAATTTCTACCTGTAAAAACTGAATGAACCACCTGTACAGCATATCAGACATAAACTTTTAAATAGAAAATATATTATATTGTTTTATTTTGAATTATTATACATTGGTAAATTCTGAATTATATGTCATGCATACTAATTAATTGCTATGATTCATTAAATCTATTTGAAGACATAGAATATTACAAATTTCATTTCTAAGGAAAATGAGAGAATATTATTGTTTTTAATTTTACCGTATCCCATTTCGTTGATCAAAGGCAGGTATCATGGATGCCGGATGTTCAGACATTAATGCTACTAGCAGCTGAAGTACATCATGTATGTTTTCATCCTAAATAACACATAAGATATTAGAGAAATACTATTTCTGTGAACACAAAATACAAGTTAAGAGATCTGTATTTTTAACTATTACAAGCTTACCTCGTGCATTGTTAGCAAATAATTTAATATACTTTGTAGTTCATCTTCTTTGACACCTCGATCCTACAGAAATGATTTAATTGATCTTTGTTACAATTTGACCAATTTAAGATTTCATCATCAATGAAGTTTTAACACCAGATGTTTAATAATAATAATAATAATTTATTACGGCCGTAGGCCCATACAGATAAAAACAAGACATAAATAACAGCCTGTGCACGTGGGAAAAAACAGCCGCAAAACACTACTATAACAACACCAGATGTTTATTGTCATTTGCTATGCCCAATAATATTTTAAAATGTTACCTTCAAAATCAGCTGTTTCAAAAATAAAAGCATGAATGCACGCAGTGATATGATTTCCTTCTGTGATGGCCGAGGACCTTCTGAAAAACATGAAAGGGCAGCTCAAATGTAACATACGCAACAATTTTAAGTGACTTCAGCATTTTTTATGTACTGCCATTGATTTGCACTTTTTTAAAACTTCATGCATTGGGACACATCGCAGCCCTAAAGGGATTACAATCTACAATTTGACCTAAAGGAGACAACAGAGAGAGGAGAGTGATGTGAGTGTGGGTTACCTGGAAAATCCACTTCAGAAATGCATACACTTAGTTTCTCTCTCTTAGTTTCTCTCTGTTGCTCTAAATGGCAGGATTGAAACCAATGGCTGAAAATTGTAGGACATCAAATTTTAGCTAAACATTAGAAGAAATGCCCTAGTGGCAAGAACTGCTAAAAGTGGAAACAGATCACTTCGATAGCTGATTGTCCCTCCTTTGCTGGAAAGGCTGGCATTTACTCTGCCAGGAATGCTGTGGTTACAAGATTCCCGAACTGAGTGAGGGCTTGGAGGTTCCTTCAAACTATGATTCTATAATGCATCAGGATATAAAAGCACATAAATAATAGGGTGTCCCCACCAAGGCTCTGAAGCTAAGGATAAGAAGACAAAACCCAAGTGTATAAGTAAGGATTTAAGGAAAGTCACCACATAATCAAAACTATGGGATAGTGTGGAAAGATCTCTGAGGGATACAACTGGAGATAAGAAAAACTTGCCCCCAATGGAAATAATGGAAGAGTAATTAGAGAACCAGCCAAGGACAGCAGAACAGAGACCTATGGTCATACGGGGAAACAAGCAAGAGAGAATAATAAGCTATACTGAAGGGGATAACAGTTCAAGAAAGATAAGAACTGAGTAGAGACCACAGGAGAACTATTTAGGAATCTTCAACAAATTTAACATTGTACTGTGCATGAAATTAACATTTCAAAATAACACCACAGCATATCTAAAATGTGTGGTGTTAATATTCCTTAAATGTTTTAACTTGCTAGCGACCAATTTACCATAATACTGTACTGGTATTTAAAATCTGCATCTTAAATCTGTTCCTGCTGTTTTAGTTTCTTCTCATAATTTAATGCACTCTAAATTAGCTTTAGAAACCATATGTCACAAAACAATACTTCACATATTACAAATGTCCAAACTTCTCTTTATTCAAATTGTACTTGTGCTGCTAATTAAAAGCTTCCTACGCAATCAATCAAAAAGACAACATCAGTTTAAAATAGGCTTCTTACTACGAAGTTACAGAGTTCAACTCATAAGAAAACTATTTTTAGCAGTGTAAATGAACATATTGACACAATTATTTACAGACCCCTACCGTTTCTAAGTTCATTATGCTTACCCAAACCTTTAGGAGTAATGCCACTGCTATCCGCAGGATTAACCACCCAGTAGTAGTATTTCAGTGTGTGCATTAACTGTAATACTGTTCCTACTCTACGTATCGTAGTGTAGATTGTAGCAGTGCCAATGAATTCAGCAGACAAGTATGTATAAAGCGAGAGCTGAACCTGAAGAATATTATAAAAAGAACACATGGAATAAATAAATTTAATTTCTAATTTTGATTACACTGTAAATAAATCATGTATCAACTCATTTCATTTTTCTATTTATATGGTCATAAGTCATTAGGGAAATTCAGAAGTGTACTATATAAAATAATTGATTATAAAAGTTACCTTTTGCAGATTGTAGTTCAACCTAAAGTTATCATTACACAAGCATGGTAACAATTCACAAGATAAATACAGAATGGGGAGGGAAAGAGGTTGGTTGTTCATATACATATATATCTATTCTTCCTAGCAAGTATCACAGATCTTGCTTTTATTAAGAAAAACTAAATCACTAATAAATCCAGCCAAAATTCTGCTAACTTAGGTATAGTCATGCTGACAATTTAAAAAACAACAACCAGAGCCCTCATCTGTATTTATTTATTTTACATGCTACTTCTCACATTTTTAAACTTAAGACATCTGGCTCGAACAGCAGCTCTTTCCTTCCTTATTTTGAGAATTTCTAAGTGAGAAATGTGAAAGTTTGATGCACTGCACTGCATCAGAGGTGTACTTTGGCTTGTTGTCCAATGAGAGAGCTGTACTGAGTAGAAAGGCTTGATGAGGGAAGTTTTGCAAGCCTGGCTGAGCATGCTTACAATCCTCCAAGCAACTGAGAGTCCTGTGTCAGGCTTCCTAATTCTTAAGAGGAATTTAAGTGTTCTCAGCCAAACGCATGATAAATCTTGCTTCAGATGTTCAGACCTTCAATGTGGAAAAGATTAGTGGTGGAGTTGACACACATGGGGATATGAGGGGTAGGGTTGTCATGTGCAGCCCTGCCCCTTTCTAAACAAGCTCAGACAATAAAAGGATTTTAGTCTTCAGGGTATCTTGGGCAATGAATTTATAGATTTTCACTTTTTTATACTATTCAGAAGTAGTCTTGAAATCAGGGTGGATTACAATTTGCAAAACGTAAGTTTTGTTGTTGTTGTTTTGCTACTTAGATTGAGCCACAGTGGAAGCCCATTTGATTATTTTAACACTGGTGATGCTTATACTGATGAATCAACAGTGTAAATAAGGACTTTATACAACACACCATTCACTGACCTTTGCAGGAGTATGTATCCAAATAGCAGGGTTGAAAAGGATATGATCACATAATTGCTTTAATAAAGGTGCTCCATGTGAGAGGCCATCCAAATATTTTGCAAAAGATAAAAACTGTTCCAGTACAGCTCTTGTTATATGAACTCTGGATGACTGAAGAAATTACAATAATTAAATAATGTAATAATATAATTCATAGCTGTCAATGTTGCCCTTTTTTTAAGGGAAATTCCCTTATTCCGAATAGGATTCCTCGAAAGAAAAGGGAAAAGTTGACAGCTATAATATAATTCAGGTTTTCAGTTCATATTCACTTCTGTATCTGTGCTGAAAGATGTTGAGAGCTTCATATGTTATCTACACTGAAACACATCAGCTAGACAAATATATGCAAACTACTGAAATGAAAACCAGTAACTCATCATTCAACAATATTTAAGCACAAAACATATCAAAATAAAACCAAACAAATACTAACTAAACCACTCAGAATGCTGGCACCAAGTAGTCCCAAAAGTATTTCTCTGAATATGCAGTGCCTCTAGACCAGCAATTCATAAGGAATGGATGAAATAGCAATCCCTGGCACCTGAGGACAGATGAGAGGCCATTGGACGATGCCTTCCTTCTCCGCTCGTAGACCTCCCTCTCAAAGGTGGAGAAGGAGATCTGCCACTAAAGGTTTCCTCAATGCAGAAATGTAAAATTTCACCACTATCACTGCTCCGCTGTCACTGCCCCAGAGGCAGCTGATGTAAAACAGATATGTAGGAATGGATCAGGGGAGGTCTTGTATCTGCAGTTCCATTGCTCCCCTGAAACATCCTCAGAAGAGGCAAAAATGTATGCCAGCCCTAGAGCTGCCCTTATTTTGAGACCAATGGGACAGAATTTTTTAAAAGAAGCAAGTACCTAGCAACAACAGAAACAAAAAGTCTGGTAGCACTTGGCACAACCAGCACATCATTTCAGGTTTAGTAAAGAGAGTAAAATAGAGTCTTCCCTAAAAGCAGATTTTAAAAAATGAGAGTTATCTGCGTTCGTGCAACTGAGGATGTGTTTACACTGAGATTTTAAACAAAACCATGTTAGTTCCTCACAGATGAATTTAAGGGTTTTTTTTAGCAGCAACATTCTCACAAGACACAAAATACCATCAGCATAAAGAGACCTAAACCACATGTAACAAGATGCCAACTTGGAGTTCAAGTCTTCAGTAAGCTGATGGCTAAGTGACTAAATGTGCTCAATATATACCAGCCTAATATGAAATCATTTGCATACAACAATTATGGTGGAGTTTGTGGCGCATTTATTTAATTTCAATCTGTTCTGGGTAAAATATTATTAAAATAATATTAATACAACTTACCTTTTCAAGGAGATAGCCAATAACTAGGAATCCTTTTCCACCCAGCATTTGTTCTTGCATGGCAACTGAACTCTTAAGAAGTTCCACCAAGAAAGCCAAGAGGGTAGCACTGCATATAAAGTACAGGCACAAATTAGACTGAAAGTGTTCCAGATTTAGTTTTTAGTGCTGTTAAATCCTATAAGCAGAAAAAACCACTTGCAAATTACATTCTTCTGAATATTTTTAAATACTGACACATTACAATCATGCTCAAAACACAGAGCTCATCTGGGTCAATCCCTTATTTGTCAAGGACCGTTTGAGGTTTACATGATTAACAAATTATAGATAATCAGAAGGAAGCCTTGATAGGACTTGAGTTGACAGGACTCTGCCCGAGTGCATCATCTTGCAGGACATCCAAACAAACAAAATGTGATTGTCTAAATGCTTTTCTTTTGGATATGGAAGAGTCCTACTTATGAGTGCAAGACAACACTGTGTAATATCACGAGTAGTACTGACACATTCTAATGATGATCAAGGCTTGACAACTCAAATGATGCCAAATAAAAATCAGTACCATCCTTATAGGTAGGAAAGGAGAAACTGAAGGCCTGTCATAAAGATGAAGGAAAATCTGACAGCTTCCAAGTACTCTCTGGCTAAGTTCACATGTAATGACCATGGTTTGCATTCTCCTCCCCCATCTGCTCCAATTTCTGGTTGAGGTAAACTATAGTTTATGGTCATATCCAAATTTGCCAAAGCTCAAATTGGAAACCACATTTTGAAGTGAGATTTCAATTCTGGTTTGAAGGCAAAATACAGTTTGGACAAATCATGTTCTAGATTGTTCACATCTAATGACACAAGGCCACATCCGTATAATTAAAGCTATGGTTTTTCCCAGTAGTGATGTATGGAAGTGAGAGCTGGACCATAAAGAAGGCTGATCACCGAAGAATTGGTGCTTTTGAATTAAGGTGTTGGAGGAGACTCTTGAGAGTCCCATGGACTGCAAGAAGATCTAACCTCTCCATTCTTAAGGAAATCAGCCCTGAGTGCTCACTGGAAGGACAGATCGTGAAGCTGAGGCTCCAATACTTTGGCCACCTCATGAGAAGAGAAGACTCCCTGGAAAAGACTCTGATGTTGGGAAAGATGGAGGGCACAAGGAGAAGGGGACGACAGAGGACGAGATGGTTGGAAAGTGTTCTCGAAGCTACAAACATGAGTCTGACCAAACTGCGGGAGGCAGTGGAAGACAGGAGGGCCTGGCGTGCTCTGGTCCATGGGGTCATGAAGAGTCGAACACGACTAAACGACTAAACAACAACACATGACAAAGTCAACTGTCATTTAAAAATACCGTAGATTCTGGCATATTAGGCGACTGGCCATATTAGACAGCTGCAATTTGGGGGTTCGTCTTATAAGCCCAGTCTTTTTCCTGGCGCGGAGCCCGCCACCCACCACCCATACCCGGCGTGTAAGACGACCTCCGACTTTTAAACCTCTTTCCTGGGGTTAAAAAGTCGTCTTATACGCCGGAATCTACGGTAAATGTGACATTTCATTGTTTTAATGAATGTGGTAAGCTACACTGAGGGTATTTTTTAACAGAAAAGCCAGATATAAATATTTTAATAAAATTAAGGCTCCCTTTAAATGAGCATGTATTTAGCAAATTTCTTAATAAATGAATAAATACTAATATGAAAAAATGATCAGTTTGCTACAGGAAACAACAGGTATATCCAATGTTAGTCATACTCAGAAAACACTTGTCTACTGATTCAAATAGGTCTACTGCAAGTTTGATTTAGTTTGATATTACCCAATAATACTTCTTTAATTATCTAAATTGAGCATGCTATGTGAGCTGGATAGCTCAGTTGGTTACAGCATGGTGCTAATAAGACCAAGGTTGCAGGTTTGATCCCTGTAAGGGACAGCCGAATATTCCTGCTTTGTGGGGGGTTGGACTAGATGATCCTAAGGGTCCCTTCCAACTCTATGATTCTATGCTTAAGATACTTTCCTCTATTCTCAAAACCAAATATTGAGTAGTTGCAACAGCAGACAATTAAAACACAACCCAATTATACTGACCCACACCTCATTTATAATGATACAAAAGCTACTGACAGAAGTAATGCCACATAGTTGTTACACAAGAGCCACACCAGCATAAATATACTCAGTGATTCAAAGGCTGACTAGGTAAAGCAAAAAATCAAGCATGAGTCAATAGTGCACCAGATCTCATCTCATTCATGTGTTTGCTAAAGCAACAATGAGATACAAGCTCTTAACTGACCAATGCAAATCCCAATCACCATACAGCAAACAAATAAATAAAATTGATGGAAAGTTTCAATTCCTATTTTCCCATTCTTTGTGCCATGCTAGTACATTTGGACTAAAGACCGGGTTACTTTTATGAATATTCTGAAGAAATACCGTGTTTTAAAGGTTAACCATATTATTGTAACAAATTATCTTGCCCTTGCACAAGCAGAAGTGGACTTTTGTCACAGAGTGGTGTGTATGGGATTTCTGTCAACTTTCCATCAACAGCCCACTGCACCACATGCTCCACTATTGCAAATGGGCTGCACTGACCATAAACATCAGCTTTTGAGAGAGCACTGTGGGCTACAAAGCCCTGCTCCGTGAGTAAAAATGGAAACATTTGAGAAAATTAAAAAAATCCGACTTCCGGGTCAGCGCCATTGGTGAATGGCGGAGTTCCTCCGACTGGAGGAACGGGCTCCATGAAAACTGGGTCTTCCCACCACGGTGAAGGTGGGGACCCGCTAGAAATCCCAGGTGGAGGAAGCCTGGGAACGTGGGGTTCGGCAGGGCACCAGAAGCGCCCCCCTACTCGCAGGGAATCCCATCCAGGGGCTCCGGAGCGAAGTGGGGTGAGAAGCGCGGTGCTACGAACTGACTGCTACTTTCATGGAGTGAAGCCGCACAGCCATTGCCAGAGAGCGCTGACTTTTTCCTGTGGACAATTGGACTTAAAACAAGTACCCGTGAGTAGAAACGGAAAATTGGTTCAAGAAATTGTTTTAATTTGGTAACGAAGCGGGAAGGTGTAAACAGGAAGTCTGCCTTCCGTTTCTTTGTACATAGACTAAAGCAAAAACTTTGCAAGCTAAAGCCGGGAAGCTGTCAAAAAAGGACTAAATTTCCTTCATTTAGAACCACTGAAACCCCCCCTTGGAAGCAGGAGAAAAGGGGGGGGGACTCTGTTTAACCCTAGCAGGAGAGGGAGTGAAGAAGGATAAGTTTCCATCATCTCTAACCTGGGAACGGGGTGTCAGAGACAGAAACTGTTGCTGAGGTTCACTGACGGGGAACGTAACACTTTGACAGATAGCTAATGAAGAGAAACAAGTTGATTCTAATGTTGCCTTTCGCATCTTAAAGAAACAAAATATCTGAAAAACGTTTGAAATATCTGAAAAATTAAAGTAACTTTCCTTTGTCTTTAAAAAAAAATGGCTACAAGTAGACTGTCTCCTCTAGAGGGAGCTTGCTAAATTGTTGTTGCAGCATACTTGAGACCCAACATCTGTGTGATTAAGACTGTGGGAACAGACTTTTCTAACCTTGAATAAAGATGAGCTGGGATAAAGACTGGTTGCTTGCTCTACGCAAGACAAATGCTTTGCTGGAGCAGATGCATGAAAAGATGGACTTGATGAATGAGAAAATGGATTTGACTGTTGTGGTTAATAACATAGATACAGAAATCATCCAAGAACCAACCTATCAATCTGTACCGACTGGGCAAATGCAGTTGACAATGGAGGAGGATGTGGCTGCACCTCAAATAGTACAAATGGAGAGACCCGAGGCCCTACAGGAGCATAAGCCACTGTTATTGAAGATTGAAGCTGGAGTGGGCCAAGGGGAGTCTGGAGATGAGGAGACTTCTAGCTTTGGAGAGACTCTGAAATTTGATTTTAAACTCATTTTGGATTATATCGAGGACTGTGGGGAGTGGGACTGTGGGGAATGGGTGAGCTGGATGAAGGATGATGGAGACAATTTTGGGTTGGAATCCCCCAGAGACCTACTCCTCAATGAGAAAGGAAAGAATCTAAGACAGAGACCAACAAGAGACAAGGAAAAGGGCAAACACAAACAAGATGAAGAAGAATTGCAGAAGGGACATGGAAGAGATTTAAGGGCCTCGGAAATAAGGCTTCCAGGTTGACGGACTAGATGGAATGGACAATAAGGACAATAAGGACTGACATGACCCGAGACCAGGAAGAAGAGACGCTGGATGATGATTGGAAGAGAATTTATAATGGAAACTTTTGTATTTTAGAACCAGCTAATGAATATCAGGGAAAATGTGGAAATGAAACTATACGACTCTCGCAGAAATGATATTAGGAGTTATGTATATCTGAAATTTAAGATTTAAGCTTTAAGGCTCTTAGGGGCAAGATAAGGTTAAATAAATTAAGGTAATCTGAATAATAGAATATGGGGAAAGATGGTAAGGATTTGTTGAGTTAATTATTAGGTTAAATTGTTAAGACAAATTTTTTAACAAAAATTGAGAAAGATGGAAAGAATTTGCTGAAATAATTACTAAACTAGAATACAAAAACGGAGGTGTGAGGAGGTCAATGAAACAAGCAAATGGAAATTATGGATATGCAATTTGGGATTTGTGTTTTTTTTCTCTTTTTTCTTCTCTTTTACTTTTTTTATTGCTGTATTGTTATATTGGTTTTTACATTTTGTGCTTTACTCTTTTTTATTGTCTTCTTTTTCTTTTTTCTTTTTGTGTATTGTAGTGTTGTTTGCTATTTTTTATTTTTCTTGTAATTTTGAAATTATCAATAAATATTACTTTTAAAAAAATAAAGAGAAAATAAAAAAATCCAATGGTTTCTGGTTAAAAAATGAATGGCAGAGGTTTGTGTAGAGTGCGCAGGGGGAAGTGGCAGCTTAAAACAACACCTGAGTGCACAGAGAAGGGAGTCGGGAAAGGGGATATGCATTAGCACCTGCATTGTCCCATTCACTGATATTTCACATTGTTAAAACCGGTTTTCTTTTTCTTTCTTTTTTAAATCAACCCCTCACTGTCCCAAAGCCCTGCTTTGCTCAAACCTCTGCCATTTTAAAAACCACCATTTTCAATTCAATGTCAATCCACCCCCACTTTACTCAAACTGAGGGGCACTGAAAGGGAAAAAAGTCTCCCTCTCCCATTCCTCAGCTGCCTCATGTGAGAGAGATAAAGGATGTAGAGCTCTCAGATGTTCCATTGTACCTTCCCCCAATGTATTTCATTCTTGGTACCATGTGTTATCTTCAACATGAAGTCCCAGATTCAACAGTAATTTAGAAGAAATACTTTATTAACAAGTAAACGCCCATATATGTACTATATCCATAAACTGAACTGAACTTTCTCTAACTGAAATTAATTGAAAGCCTTGCTCTTAAGATTCTTCTTATCCTAAAGACACGGTAACATATATCAGCATGGGGTTGTGCTGCGGAACAGGAGAAAGGGGGGAGCATGGAAATGCGGGGGGTGATCTGTGCGCAAAGAAGAATTGAGAAAACTATGGAAGAGAGTGGAAGGAGGAAAGCGAGTGAGGGTCAAAAGGGTGATTAGTCATTATGATTCGTGGGAGGAGGGAGATGAAGGAGGTCACCATGGGGGTGGAGGCATGGACAAGGAGTAAAAGTGAAAATAGGAGTGCAAAGTGGCGCTGCAGATTAGAAGAGAAAAGTGGCTTCAGAAATGGGGTGGGGTGAAAAACAAACTTAGTAGTTTATGTGGTGGGAAGAGCAAGCTCCAAGGGCTTAATATGAGGAAATGGCAGAAGGCTTGGCGAGCGGGGCGAGGAGAGGGGGAGCCCCTAATATTTTACTCAATTGTTATACTTTTATACCACCTATCCAACTGTGGTCTTCAGGCAGTATACAACACATTTAATTGTGCAAACCAATAGTGCATGCCCAACTATGTCAATCCTTTATATCATATTTGTTGCTATGACATTCTCAAAATCTTCTTAATCAACACTTCTCTGCTACACATAAAACTGCATCAACCTATTTCATTATCTACACAAGATTTAAAAACAAGACACGAATCGGCTATGTAAATCTTTGTCAAGTCATAAGAGCATTAATTTGTTTATTGCATTCTCTACCATAAATGTGGAATCCCAAACTGTGTACGGAAACATAATCCATAAGAACAAGTATTAGTAGTTAATAAGGCTGCAATGCTAATTGATCAATCTGATTGATTGAATTTTGTACTCAATCAGGAATTATCAACCCATGAGTCAGTGTTAAATACATATGCACATGTAGGCACATTTGTGGCACCTGCCTTTTTGCAATGTGAAAACCCTGAAACAGCCACCAGAAGCAAAGTGGTCAGAGGTGTTTCGTACCAGCCCAATCAGTATCACTTCTAGACACAGCAGAAGTGTCTAACTGGCAATCTCATCAGCAGATTAATTTACAGTCAGGTCACTGGCACCTTATGCCAGCTCAGTCTGCATTGCCGATAACCAAAGGAGATGTGCAAGGCAGCAAAAGCAGGATGGGCACCAGCATTGAACGAACTCTTTGCAGATGCTGGTGAAGAAGGGGACCCTCAGTTTCATGGAATAGAAGGAGAGAAACCTGACAAGGGCATGCAACTCTTTGAACATGGTCCCTTGAGGATGGACAGAGAAGGAATAATCTCGGATGTATCTGGCTTTCTATTGTTGGGACGCTAAATCAAGTGTAACTCTGTTGTGAGCCAGTTTATATGTTCTTTAAAAGCTACAACGGTCAACAATAAAACCTCTATGTACAGGTGCAGCACCTCTTAATAACATTCACATATACAAGTTCATGAAAACTTGTAAATCAAACTAATGGACTAACTCAAGAGAATCAATTAAAATTTCCTTAATCAATAAACAGTCCTGTAAAACAAACATTTAAAGCTGAGAAACACAAATTAAAGTGAAGGCAGAGAATTGTCTTGATGGATCTGACTAAGGTGCATTCTAGTCCTGCCCATTCTGGTACAGAGCATACCCTATTCATCTCCCGCATAGGGTACTCCAAATATACTGTTCAGAACATGGATTCAAATTTTTTTTTGTCAGAACTAATAGTGGCTGATTGAAGAATCTACCATCAATGACTCATCTTTTTAAAAAAAGTCAGAGTGAATTTCATAAGTTATTTATGCATTGCACGAAATATCAAAAGCTGTTATAAAATAGAGGAAATATTTATGTACATATGTATTAATAATTTTATAGCTTTACATCACATAGAGATTTTCTCCTACACCGTCAAAATCAGAAACAACTTTGCTGGAGATTGGGAGATGGCACATGCAATCTACCTCCACATTCTATCGAAATGTCATAATATTCAAATATTGAGATACAGCAAACAAATAACAGGTTATGTGTTACCAATGGATCCAGTAAATATACTTTTATATTACTTGAAGGGAGGTGATGAAAATGTGGACCTTGAAATGGTTTCTATTCTTTTGATCCCAGCAAAAATGTCAAAAGCCATTTCATTGGGGAGAAATGGTTCTTCTTCCTTACTGATTTTTGTTAGAGTTTGGAATACTACTGTTATAAATAAAATTATACCCACACTGGAGGAAATATAATGTTTGAGAATAAGTTTGTAAAGAATTGGCATATATATCTATCTCCATCTCCATCTCTCTCTCTCTCTCTCTCTCTCTCTCTTTAGGGAATGACATGTTCACTTTTTTCTCTGGTTTAAAGCTAAAGATTGCTTCTCTTCTCTTTTATTTATTTTTCTTTTAGTAATTGTTATCAAATTAATTTTTTTTCTTCATATTTCTCTCCTTATATTTGTACAGTTTATATTAAACTGTCATTTTTTAAAAACCTGGAAAACCTTAACATCTTGATATACCAAAATAAAAGTGAAGTGCCCTTCAGACCTAATTGATTTATCTGAAATATGTCAAAATGAAGCATATAGTATTATTTTTCCATCTCCAAGGACCCCTAATAAAATAATATCAATTCATATTCAACTTTAGTTCAGATTCATTACCATTTAGCGCTGAACAGAGTAAAGATGTGTTTATAAAAAATAATAGATGAAAACTGGGGGAAAGGGGAGGAGTTCTACAAAGAAATGAAAAGCAAAAGCAAGTAACACCTGAAACCATCTAAGGATGATAATCCAACAATGAGGCCACAACTATTCAGAAACACCAGTGGAAGCCCAGCCCTGACCTTGCCTCCACTTTAACCCAAAAAGCAGAAGCAGGACTGGGAGGCTGCTCTCATGCCTCCATTCTGCTGGGTAAACTGCTCCTATAAGCTGCCTTATAATCATCGGTTCCATTCAGACAACTGCCTGTTGTTGACAATATGCCTGAGGTGCATTTTTTTTGTGGAAAAGTTTTTGAGGTTGTAGTTTTTTTTAAGCAAAGCATTTATTATGAATCCTAACTGCCTATTACAGCTTTTTACAAAAAACAACAACACCCCAAAGGCTTCATCATAAATTCTAAGTGGCTATTAACAATTGTCCAAAATGTCTTCACAAAGTTACATGACCTCCGCCCCCCATGAAAACAGGTGTCTTTATGTTTATTTACATTATATTTATTTATTTGTTGCACTGATAGCCCACCTTCTCCTCTAAGGAGCTCAAGGTGGTATATATGGCTCTTCCCCTCCTCAAGTAATCCCCACAGCAACCCTGTGAGGTAGGTTAGGCTGAGTGGAAGTGAATGGCGCACTGGTCCATCTAGCTCAATAATGACTACTCTAGGCTGCCAGAAGCTTTCCGAGATTTCAGAAATAAGTGTTTCCAAGCCCTGCCTGGAAATACTGGGGTTGGACCCAAGCTCCTTCACATAGCAGGTGCTTTACAACTGAGGTCTGGCCCTCTATCTAGGACTTATTCCTGGATATATGTACTTTATAATGCTTGAAGAAAATGGTTTCTCCTGAGTGACACTAATGCTATCCTAGTACTTACTAGCAAGTGAAACTTTCTGCAAAACACTAGTCAAGTAGGATCTGACTAGTGTTCTAGGAGAGCCATACATCAAAATGCTGGTCCTGCACTATATAAAATCCTACTAATTTTCTTACAAGTATTTATACCCCACTCTTCAATTCTAAAATGGCTCCCAGCACAACTTAATACTTACTATGTTGGCCATGTCAAGCAAAATAGCTTTCATGATTGCAATACCTAATTTATTCCATGAATAGCTTTTGAAATATTGAACAGAGGAGGAACATTCGTAAGAAAGTCATCTTCCAAGATGAACATTTTTTCCCCAAACAGAATTTAACTTACCAGAAACTAAACTGCATCGGACTGCTGCAGGGTTCACATTAAACTTGCAAAATTCTGTGCACTGCCATACAAAATTTCTCTCCATTGTTTCCTATTTCCAACTCCCCTAGATACAAAGGCAAATATAAAGGATACTTCAGCCCAATCCTATATCTCCTCTATACCATGTCCTATCTAGAACACAATAGTATATCTGTAAAGATAATATATGAGCAAAACAATGGTCGATATACAAATTTATCAATAATTGTGAAAGGCAAACCATCTCCACAGCCCACCCCACAGTTTGTCCAGTAATTAGTTGGATTGTTGAAGTACTTGCACAATTTGAAGAAAAATTGAAATTCTCCCTTTCAGTCCCCTACAAAGCAAACTTGACCTTGTGCCGTGGCAAAGACAGGCAACAGGAAGGACTACTGATAACTAGGGAACGGGAAGAAATTCCATTCAGTTCACATTTCAAGGAGAACCTACCTAATTTGCACTTTCCAAAACAGTAAGTACAGGAACCAAAACAGAGCCATCCTTCAAAATTTGCCTGCATCTGAATTCTGTGATACAGTTCTTCAGTCAAGTAATGTGTACAAAAAGGTATTTGCAAGGGTGAAGTGTGCATAAAAATAGATATATTAAGTGAAAATATTAGGATGAATTTGTTTGCAAAAATTGGCATATTTGCAAAATTTCATAGAAAAATGTTTATATTAGGAGAGATTTGCACTGTAAAGCTGGTTATTTTTATGAGGTTTTTTGTTTTGTTTTTTAAATCGCAAACTGATGTGGGAATGTGGAGAACTGAACTTAAGCTTGGAAAAATGAGAAACTGAGATAAACGATAAACCAAAATGGATAGATTCACCCATCCCTACCGACAACAGGAGAGGTCTTGGAGGACTCACTTAAACACTGATGCTCCTGAGTTTGTCTAGGATTATCTATGCCTGAAAGGAGGAGACCTCTATCACTTGTTAGTCTCTGCCATAAGTTCTTATGTTCTCTGTAAAGGTAATTTTGCTTGGAAAGCAAGGGACTAGCAAAGAAGGCTCCCTGTCAACAGTGACGTAGTGTGACAGTGTTTCAAGTATCATATTTACTTTGTACTTAGTTAAGTCCCTGGGCAAGTCCCTAGTCTCCATCAGTTCAACATTCTCCTTTCAATGTTGCCTAGCAAATGCCTCCTGAAAGTTTGCAAGCAGTGCATGCTGACAAGAGTGATCAAGTGCTGCTTGTTCCCAGCAGCTGTTATTCAGATGTATACTGTCTCTATAATTGCTGGTAGGGGAGTAGAGATGAAATGGAGAATGTAGGAGGAGTTTTGAGTGGGTAGTGATGAGGGAACATGTTGCAAGAATGACAGAAGAGGGGCTGGAATGGAATACTCAATTTTAGAGGCACATTCCATCAATGATTTTATCTAGGCAACTAACACACAACTGCTGATTCCAAAATGGACTGCCATTGCAAGATTGGAGTTTTACTAAAATCACTATCAGTCTGCTAAGTCAGTATGAAATACAGGACAGAATGTCTACAAGCATATCAATTTGCAAAATCCTCCATATTTTCAAAGAGGTATGTGTTTCAGAGAGGTATGTTCACACCCACTTACTGGATCATCACCTTGTCATGGTGAGTGGGCCCTTGTGAGCGAAGCCATAAATGTAGTATAAACACTGACAACTGGGAAACACTGGCCTTTACCAAAGGTGTCATGGGCTTTGAAGACACTAGAACTCAGGACGCAAGGGAGAAACGTGCTAAGAGGAAGGCACGCTTGGCAAATCCACACCGTGATCAACTCCCACCCAGAAACCAATGTCCCCACTGTGGAAGGACGTGTGGATCCAGAATTGGTCTCCACAGTCACTTACGGACTCATTGTTAAAACCATGTTTATGGAAGACAATCTTACTCGGCTACGAGTGATTGCCAAAAAAGAGAAGAAGAAGAGTATGTTCACATTTTTCCTTGGGCGAGAAAGCCTCTCCTCTTCCCAGAGGGGAGGCGTTGTGAGTGGGAACCATTCCCGCGTTGGCAGGGGGGCATGTTCGGCCCCCTGCATCATCTCCCCGGCTGCCACCCCACCCTGCAGCGGGCCAGCCAATAGGCTTGGCCTGGGGGCGGGGTTTAGCCACATTCAAGCAGCCACGGCAGCCTCCGCACCTCATTCTGCTTCCTGGAAGAGTCCTCGACTCACAACAAATGTTGTTACAAATTATACTGTTTAGTTGTCAACAAAAAGTATATTTAACCTTCTTTGGCAGGAACAGTTATTGGGGGAAATAACAATTTGGACACAGTTCAAGATGAATTCTTACAGCACTCACCAATGTTACATTGTTTTTTTAAAAAAGCAGCATAAAGTGGTCCTTAGTAATTTGCTAGCTCATTACAAAAACAAAAATTCAGAACTAGGAACAGTTCTGCCCAGGGCTTAACAAGGATCTTTTGGTACCTGAGGCAGAATTTCCAAATGTCACAGTAACCATAACTAACTAACTACTTACACTTTAATGAAGTCCTAAATCTACTGCCATGTTCTACCTATGGAGCTGTCCCTAATTGTAATAGACTCCTAGTTAATTAGGACAACAAAATAATAATAGTTTAGGGAGACAACCTTTGACTTTACATTTCTGTTACATAAATCCAACTCTATAGTAAGAAAGTGATTTTGAAATCTGATCGCAATCTATACTATATGTAAACAACATATTGGAAAATACGCCAAATAGTATGAATAAAATATCTAGTTGAAGAAATTCTGGATTTTAATCGGCAGTTCTTCTGATGCACTTTGTTAAGACCACTAGACTGATAGTTATGATTCTAGTATACAGCAATGATTCCGTTACAAAACATTAGTGATAAACATTGAGCTCCAATGCAGCACAAACTGGCATCTATCTGCTTTTGCAATGTGGTGCCCCTTGCAATTTGACCATCATAATAATACATTGAGGGCATCTTTTGTTCTTATTCTTTCCCTACAAATTTGGGGTGATATACAACATTACTCATAGTCAGTATAAACCCATGGAAATCAGCATGATTGATTTCAGCATGACTAACAATGCAATGCACTCAGAAGTAAACCTTATTTAATATGATGGCCTTATTTTGAAGTAAATGGGATTAGGATTATAACCTTAGCTGGAACTCTTTTTTGGCATTAAGTGGTATATGAATTAGTAAATCATCGTCCCTCCAACACTCAGAGAAGTAAAATAACAATTATTCAAGACCTGAAAAACTACAGCAACATTCCAAATAAATTAATACTATGTTGGTATTTGGTATATTTGATATCTCAGACTCATACATAAATAGCAAATGTCAAAACACTGTAGTCGCCTAGTAAAGATTCCAACACTGGTCATCTATTATTAATCAAAAGTGGATCATTTGGAAAAGAAATCTAATGACCCCCACCATTCCTCTCAGAATTTGAATTTTAAAATGTTCCAAGTCCCACCCCACCCCTTAGCTGCCGTCTCTGAACTGATACATATTTGAAGGCTAGGTTATTTTAGTTATGACTGTTTACCTGTACTTGGAAAACAACCTATTCAACCTAATTTGCTAATCCTCTCTTATAAACAGCAAATGCTGCCTAACCCTTCTAGCTCTGAGATTAATCAAACAATTAGAAACCCCTAGGCCAGTGGCCTAGTGGATCTCCTTGAACAAATAATTCTAAAGACTAAAAGCAGCAAATGAGAGGCCCCTATCATTTGCGGCTGCCAACGAAACGGCAGATGATCTCTAAATGATCAATGAGAGTACACAGGCTTATGTGATAGGAAGCGGCCAGTATATCAACAATTTCAAACACCAGTTCATAACTTTCATGGCTTCTCTAGTCTGAGATGGAAAGGAGAGAAACAGTTGGGTAATATCAGCATACTGATCACATCAGACTCCAAATGTCCAGATAATCTACTTGAGAAGTTTCATGCAGATATTTTAAAAATATCTATCTCCCAATGAAACCCTGTGTCATGCCATAAAGCCAGAGATCTTGGTGTCAAGCAGCAGTTTTTGGAACCTATATTTGAAGTATGTTTAGGCCACCATAACAGTACCCCCAAGCCCCAGACACACAGTGGAGAATGATACTACTAGTGATTGAATCAAAAACCACTGATAGATTCAGAAGAATCAATAGGTAAAAGTAAAAAGGTAAAGGACACCTGGATGGTTAAGTCCAGTCAAAGTTGACTATGGGGTTGCAGCACTCATCTCGCTTCAGGGCGAGGGAGCTGGCATTTGTCCACAGGCAGCTTTCCGGGTCATGTGGCCAGCATGACTAAACCACTTCTGGCGCAACGGAACACTGTGACAGAAACCAGAATGCACGGAAACGCCATTTACCTTCCTGCCACAGTGGTACCTATTTAGCTACTTGCATTCGTGTACTTTCTAACTGCTAAGTTGGCAGGAGCTGGGACAGAGCAACGGGAGCTCACCCTGTCGTGGGGACTCGAACCACTGACCTTCTGATTGGCAAGCCCAAGAGGCTCAGTGGTTTAGACCACAGTGCCACCTGCATCCCTTAGAACCAACAGGAAAATAGTCCCATTCAAAGCGTAAATATTTCAAATCTAGCATAGTTTCAAACCCGGCCACCAAACAGACTGAAATGAACCTAGAAAATCTGTATCAACCTAAAACCTTGAGATACTACAGTGGTGCCCCGCAAGATGAATGCCTCGCAAGACGGAAAACCCGCTAGAGAGGGTTTTCCGTTTTGGAGGTGCTTCGCAAAACGAATTTCCTATGTGCTTGCTTCGCAAGACGAAAATGTCTTGCGAGTTCCTGCGGGGTTTTTTCCCTCCCCCCCCCTTTTTCCCAAGCCGCTAAACCGCTGATCAGCTAAGCCGCTTATCAGCTGATCGTTAAGCCGCTTAACAGCTGATCGCTAAGCCGCTTATCAGCTGATCCGCTAAGCCCGCTAAGCCGCTAATACTGTAGCGCTAATCCGCTAAACCGCTAATGGGCTTGCTTCGCAAGACGAAAAAACCCGCAAGACGAAGAGACTCGCGGAACGGATTCTTTTCGTCTTGCGAGGCACCACTGTACCTTTATCAAACTCTAATGCTTTTCTTTTCACTCCAAATTATTGAGCAATTGGTCTATGAATAGCTTCAAAAATAATATGGAATTTTCACATGACATCAAACCAACCATATATTTTTAAAATAGAATTTCTCGATCATGGGAACACTGCAGACATAGTATATCACTATGTTAGCAAAGAATTTGACAAACGTTCCTATGTCCCTTGCTGACAAGCTGGTAAACGCAAGCGAGATACTACTACTGCTAGGTGAACAGTCAACTAGTTGAACAGCTGTATACAACAACTGTGTATTAATAGTTCAGCATCATCCTAGATGGAAATATCAAGTGGAGTGCCACAAGAATCTGCCTTAGGCCCTGTGCTGTTCAACATCTTTAAAAATTACTTCTACAAAGAAGCCAATGGGATCCTTATCAAATCTGCAAATGATACAAAGCTACAAATGATACAAACACCATAAAAGAAAGAATCAAGAGGGTATGGACATGTAAGGTGGACACGTAAGGTGAAATTCAACAAAGAAAAATGTAAAGTCTTGCATTTAGATATCAAGAATCAAAGTCACAAATGTATGATGGGGAGGTAAAGGTAAAATGTAATGGCGAAGATCAAGTTTGGCATCAGTGAATGTGGAAGTATCTAGGTGTCCTAGTTGATCATAATTGTCACAAGACAGTAATATGAAGCAGGTGCTTAAAAATGAATGCAAAGTAAGGCTGCATTGACAGGAGCACAGTGTCCTAATCACAATTAAAAACACCTCAGTGATTTGGAATCTAAGTAAACTAATCATGCTAAGAAACGCTGTGAAAATAAAAATGAGCTTTGGACTGTTTCTAACCACCAAGCGCAGCTATCTCTAAACAGAAGCCAGACGTAAGAGATGGGCTCCTCAAGACATGGCCAGAGCACTTAGTGCAATTTCACCCATTTTTCTAAATTAAACCAACAGTGAGAGGTCTAGAAACCAATGATTTAAGGAGTTGGGTATGTTTCACCAGGACAGAAGAATATTAAAGGTACAGAAGTCTTCAAATATCTGAAGAGCTGTCACACAAAAGATGGAACAGAGTTGTTCTCTCTTGTTCCAGAGGGTAGGGCTAGAACCTCTGGATGGAAATTACAGGGAAGATTTCAGCTGTCTTAACAGATCTGCCAAAGTTATCAAGGAATGCCTCAAACGGGAAAGAGTGAGCACAATCAAAAATTCAAAGGACCATAAAGAGATTGAAAAAATAGGGGATGCAGGATTATGAGATAGCATACCATGTCAGGGTCCACTGAACTAATTTTTTGCAGTTGCTAAAGATCTTGTCCATATAAAAGTCTGAATGTTTTCATACTTACTAATGAGTACACCCCACTGAACATAGTAGAACTTTTGAATAAATGTTCACAGGATTGTACTATTTATAATATAAATACTCTAGTCTATTAGTTTCCTTAGCAGTTCTGCACCATTATGTCTCCCGCTTCTCTTATTAATATATTTTCAATAATTTTGGAAGGAAAAATTCACATCTCTAACTTCTTTTACTATTTCAAAGGATAATCTGTTTCTTCAGTTCTATGGTTATAGCACACAATCTCCTAAAAGCACTTTTGTTAGGGAGAAAATATTGTAGCATTTCAAAAGCACTCTAATTAAAGGAATGTATTTGGTGTAGAAATCTCTCAAACAGGTATCCGTATCATTCATTTACCCCATCCCTTCTGGAGAGCGTAATTTGCCCCAGGGTGCTATAAAATCATCCCAACACAGGAAAGCATGTGACAACAACTGTTCCTTTTAAGAACCTTTATTTCTGTGAATATATGCATATATGCATTTGTACTGTACCGCTTGGGTGGTTCCACCCACCTTTGGCTATAACCTGCACTTGGTTGCCTAATAAATTTGTTGTGTCCCAGCTTCTCTCTCAGCCCTGGAGCTTTGAGCACCCAATAACTGCAGAGGCAAAGTATGTTTCTTCCTTCCTGCTCCAGCTCAGAACTGGATGTATGTCAGTTTGTATCCACAGTACAAACACCCAAAGAAATACAGAGTTAAAGCCCTCAGTGCACTTCCTCTACCTCCCAGCTGGACACAGGGCTTGTTTTTGTGCTGCCCAGAATATCATCCTACCCAGTTCTCACACAATGAGATTGCACTATGTTTCAGATGTGCATCATAGTGGACATGGTTTTAGATGACCAGCCCAAATGTGTAGACTCCTGGTAAATCTCTCTAAATCAATGGGACAGAATTAAGTTGATGTTTAACTTAGGCTGACTCACACCCAAAACAGGTACAAAATCTTCTCTTCAGTAGATTTACAGTCAAAAGTGTTGGTGTCCTGAGTGCAGGTAACATAAGGTTAAGTTGATCTCGAAAAGATCCATACATTTTGTGAATACTTTCAAATGCCTGATTATTGCAAAGCAAACTTTTTAAAGCAAATCACCCCAAAGAAAGGAAAGAAGACCCAATTGCTCCATATATTTAGTCTTTTCTCCTAAAGGTTCAGGTTTCTATGCTTTTTGCTTCACACCTTGGCAGTGCTTTTACTCAACTCACTGAAGCAGTAGCAGCAGACTGAATAAGACACCTTCTCTTTTCACACTGTTCTCTTCAGCCTTGAGGGAAGAGAGATACCAATTTTGAAGGTGGCTAACACACTCATTCTGTGAAAGTATCAGCATTAGGTACTTGGTAACTGAATGGAGAGACTCAAGAGATTTTCCAGTATTGGTTCTCTCTCTCCAAGGTCAATAAATATGAAGAGATGAAAGGAACAGCTGTAATGATCTGTCAGGCATGGAAGTGGATGGCTTAGCAGCCACCTTCCTTCAAGCCGATCCATGTTCAACTAATGGGAGGCAAAACAGAATCAACTAGAATCTCTTCTTCCCAATAAATCAAAGCTATAATGAAATGGAAGAAAGAGCTGGAGGCTTCAGACTTTAAACCAGATCTCCGCTCTTTCATTTTCTGGGAAAGATGATTGGTAGTAGATGCTCAAGTGAACTACTGGACTAGAGCGGCATTTTCCTCTAGCCTTTTGTACTTCTTTATCATCATCCGAGTGCATGTGAGTATTTACTTCCTGCAAGTTCAAACTAGACAACAAAAATGGAACATTTAGCAAACCTTGCTAGCAGCTAAAGGCTAAACTTCCTTTGTCTTTTAAAAATGATGGACACCATTTTCACAATCCAAAATACTACAAAGGGAGGCAATTCTACTGCTATCAATACCCATTTGTTTGACTTTGAGAATCTTTATGCACACCAAGGCTCAGCTAGAATTTTATTTAACAATTCTGAGGAGTACTGAGCAATACACTTGCTGGTGTTAATACTGTGGTAAAATATCAAACTTAGCAAATGTTGGTGTTACTACATTAAACACTAATTAACAAGTCAGCTGAGTGCTACTTAGTGAGATCAACAAATTTTATTCACAATTCTTGAGAAAATATTTAGCAGTCAATATGACAAATGCACAAAACAAGTACTCCATTTTTGCATTCACCAGTAGTTCTTAAAAACCACGCTATGCCCTGACAAGAACAAATCTTCTATCTACTATTTAGTGACAGATGTTGGCATTTACAGAGCAAAATAGGCAATGTCTAAAGATTTAATTATTCACAATTCTGGAGTTATCAGAAGGATTTATGCAGATTTTTTTAAAAAATAGCCCATACACATATAAGTTGATAAAAATTTCTTTAAACTTCACGCTCTTCCCCTCACCCCAACCCTTTCCTTAGATTTTATGGTGACAAACTGCTCATCACAGATCACAGTATAAATTATATGGGGAAACAGAGTTGGAAGAAACATAGTAGAGTGGGAAGAGAGACTCCAGCACATTCATTAGATATAATACAAAAATTACCTCAGTCTCAGAATATAGGCTTTGCTGATAACAAATTAAACTTACCAGACTGTTGTTTCCACCTGACTGTCATGTAACTGCCGATTGTCTAACTGAGCAAAGAGAGGGAAAAGAACTTGGATTCCTCCTATTGAATGAATTGCACTGTGAATCGAATGCGTCACAATTGCTTTCACATCCTACATTAAAAAAAGGAAAGAAAACTCAGTTACATTTGAAACTAATCTTCATGTCACTATAGCACTAATACCACTATTTTTATATATGATAATATGTTGATTCACACATTACCTCCTTCCCACAAATAACATTTGTATGATTGGCATCTAACCTATCCACAAACAAATCAGGATGAATACTCAGTAAAGAGGTTGCCTGGAAGAAACTTCTGTTCAATTTACAGTCATACCTCGGGTTGGAAACGTGATCTGTGCGGGAGGCACGTTCTCAACCCGCAGCATTCATAACCCGCAGCGCTGCGTCTGCGCACGCACGTGACACAATTCAGCGCTTCTGCGCATGTGCGTGATGTCATTTTGTGCTTCTGAGCTTACACGAGAACCAAAACCCGGAAGTAACCTGTTCTGGTATTTCCGGGTTCAGTGCAGTCTGCAACCCGAAAACGAAAGTGTTTGCAACCTGAGGTATGACTGCATTTAAAGGGGAGAGATTTAATCATATATTATGTTCACTGTGTCCTTTGAGACATTGAGATATATATATATATATATATATATATATATATATATATATGATTCAAAATACACAATTAAGATTATCATTTTATGAACAACATTACAACATTAGTTAATAGCAAAAATATATTCAATGAATAATTATTCAGATTTAATAAAACATGTATGTAATCTAATCATAGTAATATTTACTAATTTAAAAACAAGAAATTGCCTAACAGCAAATGCTTAATGGAAACCAGGATCAGCACCACACAAAGGCTACACTGAAAGCCTTTTATTTCATAACATTTTATTTATTTATTTTATAAAAGTTATATACCTCATACCTCTTCATACAAACTTGAAATGACACAAAGGAGGTTGGTGGTGATCTGATCCTTGCTATTTGAGAACCTAACACATGGTCACTAAAGTATTTGAGATACATGGTTTTGTATGGTTATATACCGTATTTACTTGAATCCAGTGCTCACCTTTTTTTGGCCAAATTATGTTGTGAAAATTAAGGTGTGCATTAGATTTGATGGCACATTTACATTCACCAGCAAATTCTTTTTTTGGTTTCAAGGTTCTGAAAATTGAGGTTTGCATGAGATTTGATGGCGCATTGTTATTGTTTAGTCGTTTAGTCGTGTCCGACTCTTCGTGACCCCATGGACCAGAGCATGCCAGGCACTTCTGTCTTCCACTGCTTCCCGCATTAGATGGCGCATTAGACTCAAGTAAATACGGTAATGCAAGACTACATGGTTTCACCCCGATGAAGTATCACATTGTGTGTTACTTCACTAGAATATAACAGCAAAAGCTTTTTACTGAAACATATATACAGAGCTGGCACTTTTTATTTAAAATATTATTTAAATCATTCTCTGCCACTGAAATATGGCCCCCTCGCCTCTACCATACTGTGTTCAGGATATGACTGCAAAATCTAGGACAATCTATTCAGAGGTTATGAGGGTTAAACAGAAAGAGAAACCAAACTGTACAAACAGTTCACAGAAAATGTTCACTTAAAACTTGGCAGTCTTTACCACTTAATGGGTTATTAATTAAACATGGAAACAATCAATTTACACGAACCTGAAGCATAAGAGCATGTGGGGAGTGTACAAAAATGGAAGGATTTTCCTTTGGTGAGGATTCAAGGCATAACTGAGCATCAGTAGCCTTAGCGTTGTAGGTGAAGGCAATACTGCTTGCAAGTTTCCCATCATATAGAACCTGCTTGTGATGCTCAGCAAGATGGATATCACTCTCAGATTTAAATTTGAAAGTACTCTGGGGATGAAAGTAATAATTTTAAAGCAGAAAATTATTGTCAAAATTACAGAATGTAGTTCTTACATAATGTGGGAGAAAAAGCAGTAATGATATTCTCAATCATCAAGTTTCAATCACTAAATCAGAATAAATTATACATGTTCCAGTTAAATATTTATTACATAGAATCACAGAATCTTAGAGTTGGAAGGAACCCCAAGGGTCATCTAGCCCAACCCCCTGCAATGCAGGAATCTCAGCTAAAGCATCCATGGGCATCCAACCTCTGTTTAAAAACCTCCAAGGAAGGATAGTCCACCACCTCTAGCGGGAATCTGTTCCACTGCTGAAAGTTTTTTCCAAAAGTTCAGTCAGAATCCCCTTTCTTGCAACTTGAAGCCTTTGGTTTGAGTCCTACCCTCCAGAGCAGGAGAAACCAAGCATGCTTCCTCCTCCATGTGACAGCCCTTGAGATATTTGAATATCACTATCATATCTCCTTTCAGTCTTTTCCAGGCTAAACATACCCAGCTCCTTCAAGCGCTCCTCATAAGTCTTAGTTTCCAGACCCTTGATTATCTTGGTTGCCCTCCTCAGCACACGTTCCAGCTTGTCAACATCCTTCTTAAATTGTGGTGGCCAGAATTGGACACAGTAATCCAAGTGTGGTCTTACTAAGGCAGATCAGGGTGATACTACTACTTCCCTTGCTCTGAACACTATACTTCTGTTGATACAGCCTAGAATAGCATTAGCTTTTTTTTTTTTTTTTGCTGCTACATCACACTGTTTCACATGTACTGCTACTAAGCCAGGTGTTCCCCACCCTATATTAGTGCATCTGGTTCTCCAATCTGTTAAGGTCATTTTGAATTCTGATTCTGTCTTCTGCAGCATTAGCTATCCCTCCCAGTTTGGTGTCATCTGCAAGTTTGAGGGGCATTCCCTCAATTCCTTCATCCAATTACAGATGGGTAGCCGTGTTGGTCTGCCATAGTCGAAATAGAAAAATTCCTTCCTGTAGCACCTTAAAGACCAACTAAGTTAGTTCTTGGTATAAGCTTTCGTGTGCAAGCACACTTCTTCAGATACAGATGTGTATCTGAAGAAGTGTGCTTGCACACGAAAGCTTATACCAAGAACTAACTTAGTTGGTCTTTAAGGTGCTACAGGAAGGAATTTTTCTATTCCTTCATCCAAGTCATTTATAAAGATGTTGAACAATAACAGGCCCAGGACAGAACCCTGTGGCACCTCACTTGTCACTTTTTCCACAATGATAAGGAACCATTAATGAGAACTCTTTGGGTCAGTCAACCAGCTACAAATCCACTTAAGTTACCTCGTTCAACCCACATTTTACCAGCTTTCTCATGAGAATATCACAAGATAGTAAAACCCTTACTGAAATCAAGATACACTATGTCCACAGCATTTTCCTAATCCACCAAATTTGTAATTTTCCTTTATAAAGAACTAAATTTTTCTCTTTGTAGCACAGTCAAAATATTTGAAATTTACTGGTGGATTTGGTTTGTTTTTTTTAAAGCTAGGCTTTTATTCAATGCAGTGTTAAGTAACCATTTAGTCAACACAAGGATTTCAACCTGTGCCTCTCCTCTCCTCTGCCTGCAAACCCCAAGTCAATTCTAAACTTGTCCACTCCAATGTAAATTCTACTGGCTTACTCCCAGGAACATGGGCAGCTGATTTCAGAATTTTGCCTTTAATTTTTGTTAATATCTTACTTGTTGTTTTTTTTAAAAAAGGAAAGCCAAACAGACACAGCTTCTGGCTCTCAGAATCACATCACCAGCCATGGAATTAATTGCTTCCTGAACTTGTTTCCTCCTTAAACAATATTTAACCACAGTACTGAAAGAACCCATTTAAATGCACGATTTAACTTTGCAGTTTACTCGTTGTTGTTGTTGTTTTAAATGTAATTGTTATTAAGCCCATTCTAATTTAGAAGAATTGCACAAGTACTGTAATAAAATGTTTGCAGATGCATAATACTCCAAGGAACATGTATGCAGAGGTTCTCTGGAATTTCCCTCTCTCCTTCTGGACTTAAAATGTATAATCAGGGATAAGGGAATGGTGGCCCACAGAAGTTGCTGGAGCACAACTTTCATAAAACCTCACCATTAGCCATGCTGGCTGGGGCTGATAGGAACTGGAGGCCAACTACTTCCGGAGGACTCAGGTTTCCCACCCCTGGGTCTTTAGGCTATGATGTCAATTATATATTTCACACGCCTCCACAGCATAACTGGATTGCTTAGCCCAATAAATATAGCACACACTTAAAAGAAAAACAACAACCATGCACATAAAGTATTAGAAAGTTAAATTAAAATACATGAACTTGGTTTTTTTATACTTAGGGAATTTAATACCATCCTAAATTGAAGATTCTGCCAGTATCTTTTGATTGATACATTTATTTTCTATTTAAGCAAAATGGAACAAACAGCAAGCTCTATTTGCTAAAAACTGTGCAAAGTTCTGAAAGAGCTGGAGGCACTATACTTATATATGTATTTGGCTGGGATCTAGAGATTATTTTAAGCTGACCAATGCCTTGCAGGTGCCCAGTGTGATTTATTACTTTTTAATCTTTGAATAGCTAACACTCCATGCCATTTGACAAACTATTTTTGAAACCCCTTTCAGGTTCCAAAACAGTTTGCCAGGAAGCAAGGAGGATTGCTAGAAAAGAACAAATCCAAAGCTCATCTGGGTGTGTAAAACAAGTTGAACTATTCAATGGATACGAGACTTTTAAGATAAAAAGTTATTATAGTAAGAAGTATGATTCAGAACTTCATTTTCTGGTCAATTGACAGTGCAATATACAAAATATTTCTCTCCTGCAGTCAACTACCAACTTTGTTAGTATCACATGCTGCAGTTATTATTTTTTGCAATCACTTGACAGCCAAAGACAAAACATTTGGCAAAAGTATTCAAGATACATTCAAAGCCTGATACAATGTTACCTAAAGCCATTAGTAATCTTATCCATTTCAGAATAGCCAATTACAACATTATTAGTGCCAATGTCCATTTGCTGATTCTTGTGTTTGGTGTGTATTGATGTGCTTATAATTGTTTTGTTCATTCATGATTTTTTTTACCCACCCTGAGCAGGCAAATGGAGAGGCAGGATTAGAACCATAATAAACCAATACAGATGTATATATAATTACACTTAACCTCCCAATATTTTTTATCAATATTCTGCTGCTCTGCTTTATATCTATTTGATTTAGCTTGGTGCACTGGTTGGTTATCAATGTGCGCACACACACACACACACACACACACACACACACTTACATACAGCCATAGTTATAATTTAAGAGAATTAAAAGGCAGCTATATAATTGCACTGTACATTTACTTTAGCAGTTATTTTCTATATTGAAATTATGACAACTACTACCTTATATCCTGGTCCTAACTGATGTATTGCAAATATCTGTGCTGGGTTGAGAGCTTCGGTGAATACATAGACTGCTCCAAGTTGACCACAAAACACTCTGTTTGCATCAGCAGTTTCAGATGATCCCAGAAAACATTTATCATAGCTCTGTATTAAAAATGTAAATATTTAGAAAAATGAACAATAAAATGCGGTTTAAGACAGGCAAAGCCAAAATGATACAATGTTTTAAGAATCAGTCATGTAAAAGCTTTTCATTTCCCCACATAAATGCACTGTATTATTTTTTCAACAAACAATGAATCCATCCTCACGGCATATTGATAACATATTCCATACTCCAGATAACCTCACTCAGCATTTCCATGAGCATGGGGCATAAGACCAAAGAGCCCCACATTAGAGGCTCTATGGGGCAAAACTTCATTTCCCAAGCACCACTTTATGGAGATGACCATCCAAGTAGGAGCAAAAGCACTGCAAACAGTGCATCC